>NC_086090.1:4292221-5621632 GCF_948474715.1 Cydia amplana
GTAATAATGTCTCTAATTAATTTAATACGAAAGTGGACGATTTAGCACGTGCTTTCTCAAACTAGCTGACAGTCCGTCGAACAATCAGCCAAAATTAAAGGTACCTATTAAATTTATCATGTTATGCTATTCGTATTGAAATGACTGTTTTATCACCGTTATCATGTTTAGTTTTATTTTGGCATCACTAACTTCGATCATCGTTGCCTAATGAAGCATAGTTGCTGTATGAACTTTTAAAAACCCTACTTGTCCGTCTATGCCTCATTCAAGCACTTCTAGGATCCATTCAGGTACCAACAAACATGATCTTAACCGCCAATCAGAATTAATTCTGTCTCTTCCACGCTGTGCAGTATTATATACCTGGATTTCCAGCATCTAGTAGCCAAGGCTAATCTTAGTTATAGAACTAGGTATAACAGTAGCGCTCAATGATGATATCCTAGTCACGCTATATTTAAACCCAATCCTAGATCACCTAGTCACGCTATATTTAAACGCTAACTTGTAACGGATACACAGCATTCCAGCGATTCCGATAAACAGCCAATTTTCGAGTTAATGGGTTACGACTCGGTGTAATAAGCGGCCTTTTCCCCTCGCTCACAAAATGACATGAATTACTCATAAGTACTTGTCGCTTTAGACCTTCTTCAATGCGATAGTTTCCTTGACAGATGTCGTACGCGCACGCGTCGCTTACGGGACATAATTATGATTTCGTTCCAAGTTTAAAACGTGTGATACATTGATGCACGCGATTTAAGAAAATGTCGACCATGTTTAAATTAAGCGACATATACCCAAAGGCAAATGTATATAGTTATGTGTGTAGTTTGTCAAAGGACTGTCTCATTTCAAACATAGACAGAGAGAGTCATACTATCTTTGTCTTATACTAGTACTAGCACCCAAAAGAAAAGGATGAGTATAGTTTTCCTGGTTCTTACTGACTGACAAATTGGTTTGACCAACTAGTTACTAATAGTATCAGCTTGTGGCACATCACTCGATAGCTCTTTAAAATAACATTTAGGTCTCTAAACCATTTTCTTAATGAAAGCAACACTTCTGCAAAGAATCTTTTAAATTAACATAAAAATAATTGATCGTCTCTTTGATTTTCAAACTTACTATGTATAATAAAAAAATACCACAAATCAAATTGAGCAAAATTCGTATCGACATTTTTGTGTAATCGCCATAAAAATGATCTCTATAATCAAAGGACGCAAAAGTCGCGCTTTTTTGTACACGTTTTCGGTTTTTTACGAAGGCTCACTTAACTGATATTTATTTTAAGATAAGCATTTCATTAGCGTGATGTTTTGTCGTTGCCTACAAAAATGTAAATGAATATGTATGAATGAGACCGACTTTCCGACACTCCGTTATAAACAAATTTTTATTTTATTATCGACGGTTGCCTATAGAACTTTGCAAGTATTTTTAAATACGTGATTTTGAAGGTGAAAGTCGAAGGCCGACTTAATCTCACGTATTGTTTGTCTGAGAATACCTAACAATAGCCAGGAATAAATACTGCAGTTTATATTGCTTAACTGATTGAAAGAACCTTTCAACTTTGGCTGTACAGATAATGACAGCGTTAAAAATACGCAAGCTAGGTTGGAGTACCATTAGTAAGATAAGATATCATTTATTGTATAACTGTTGGTTGAAAATATACAGGGTGCTTCCTGTAACAGGAGCAATAAATTAAACTAAAAGCTGTACTCCTCAAACTGACCAACATTTGTTTAGCAACTTTTAAAAATCCTTTAGACTTCCTCTTTTTCATACAAAATAAATATTGCCTTCAATGTACGTTGACATCAGTGTGTTTGATTGACGTTGCTTATCATGCTTTAAACATAACAAAATTTGCAATACATTGCGTCTTAGAATAAACTTTAAAGTGTAATAAAAATCAAAACATGAGTTATTTTCAAAAGTTGCTGAACAAATGTTGGCCAGTTTGAGGAGTACAGCCTACAGTTTAATTTATTGCTCCTCTTACAGGAAGCAACCTGTATATGTGGGTTACACATATTGTCTTCGATTTCTACAAGGCAGAGGCCTGTTTTGATTATAGAAGACTACAGTATTTGGGCTTCAGTCCCTCCCTAGCCTAATGAAAATTGTGAACTTAGTTATCTTTGGATGGATAGCTGATAAACTATTCCAATTATAAAGTACCTAGTATAATGTTCGCGGCCAACAGTTCATTGTCTTCATTTTGACGCACTTAACTATGAAAACAAACAATGTAACTGTAAAACGATGAATATTCATTCAGTCATTGGAAGGCTTTAGACAGGATCTGGTTTGCATGAACAGCTAGCTGCAAAATTGCATGGCCACTGCAAACACAACTACAACTGCAGTCTGCAATAATACCTAATGGCTCCTCTACTCGATGGGCCAACGCCGGCCACTCCAAGGGACGCAGCCATGCGGTAGAATGAGATAGCAATATCACAAAAGCGCACAATGCTGGCGCGCTGGCTCTGGTAGCCTAGGCTGGCGCTGGTGTCCTAGCGGTAAGAGCGTGCAACTTTCAATCCGGAGGTCGCGGGTTCGTTTTTCGGAACTTATGTACGAAATATTTGATATTTACCAGTTGCTTTTCGGTGAAGGAAAACATCGTGAGGAAACCGGACTAATCCCAATAAGGCCTAGTTTCCCCTCTGGGTTGGAAGGTCAGATGGCAGTCGCTTTCGTAAAAACTAGTGCCTACGTCAAATCATGGGATTAGTTGTCAAGCGGACCCCAGGCTCCCATGAGCCGTGGCAAAAATGCCGGGATAACGCGAGGAAGAAGATAACAAAAGCGCACAGTAATATAAATGACATGCTGTTGTGGCTGTACGAATGTTTAGGGCCTGGGCCTACTAAAGCCGCGTCTACCGCTTCGTAAGCCACGCCCACTAGTTCTTCCCTCCCCGCTAGCACGCACACATGGAAGCGCTTCGCGCCGCACCTGAATGCACGAATGTTGTGTGAGCTTTTATTTAGCTTGTCAGACAGCGCTTTTCTGTAAAAAGTGGTGTACACATTATAGGACGTACCTACATATAGGTATGTGGGTATATTTTACGATAAACAGAACCTATGGTAAGTCAAACCTGATTCGTCGTTCCTATGAAACTGCCTATATGAGAACTCCACAAAGAGGCACGCACATACCTGAAACAAAAAAAAACTTTATTAGCACTATTATTTTCAATCCTTAGGATAAAGTTTTTCAATTACTAAGAGAATATGACGTTCATAATGGCACCTCATACTTTGGTGCAAAGAAGTGATGTTAGTTAGTTTAGTTAGACAAAATACTATTATTTACAATTCAATTCAATTCAATACTTTATTTCCAAGAATATGGTACATACAAAGTTGGTCTCCCTATGCAAAGCTCTCCCTATGTCATGGACAGAGTTACCAAGCAACAAATTTTTCTCTAAGTTAAGAACCTTTCTGATAACTGATTTTTTTTACAATATCAATTTTTTTTTCTCAAGACAGTACAAAATCGAACGCTTGACATGTAAATAATACCTACCTAATGAATACTGACCTTAATAGCAATGTAAATTATACTATGAATTGACTCTTAGTTTATTAGAATTTTGTATTTTTGCCATTATTTAATTTTTAGTGAATTTTGAATTGTACTATTTATGTATTTTAGGATTATTATGGAAATTGTATACCGTAAACCGTTTGTTTGCGACACTCACTAATCAAATAATTTTGTAACATCTGTAAACTGACATGCACAATCTGACAATAAATGGTACGATGTACTTACTTACTAAAAGGTAAACCTCCCAAAACTCTTAAGAATACCTAAAATTGTAATTCTAAATGTTACAATCAATCATCCATTTACTATGATTACTGAGATGTTAAGCGGTGTATGCAATAAATTATCAGCACATTAGCAAACGCGAGCATGATTATGTGAGATATGTTCGATCCTTACATTTCCCACGGTAATTGCCATAATTACAAGTGCAACGATCTGCGCACACGCAATGCTTGGTAGGTATGGCGCGAGGGATTAGCTTGAGCGGTATTCAAATATAGTTGTAGAATTCGTGCTACGTAGTTTGAGATCGGAGATTCGAACCCCGGTAAGAGTATTTATTTATTAGCGTGTTTATTAGGATTTTTGAAGTGAAAACTTCTTTAGCGGCGCTGTGCACTTTTTGTGATGGGGAAAAAATGTTAAACTCGTAACAGGTGTCACGTGACCGTAAGACGTAAGACTAGGGTTGCCAACTATTTTTTGGTGGAATATAGTATTTTCCAGAATAAGGCATCAAAAATATAGTAATTTCAAAAAATATAATACTTTTAGATAAAATACTAAACATAAGTGTAAAATACGTTTAATCGGAAATATAGTATTTTGAGTTTTTACTTCTGCCGGCACTCCCTGAGTGCAACTTGTTGTTTTTTATTATTATAAGATTTTAGGATAGGTAATATACCTATTAGTTTATATTTTTATTATTATTTTGAAACATGCAACTGTTAAGAAAATCGTGCTTAAAAGCATGGTTTTAAAAGGTTGCCTACATACTTAGTAAGTAACGTAATACACCACACATCACAGTTGACCGCAATCTCTAAGATAAGCTATTGGCACTCCCGCGCACCGCGGAGCGCGAAAACTGCGCAAGAACACGAGCGCGAACAAAACTGGGAAGCCATAGCAATAGGTGTTATATACGGTGTTTCGTAAACTCAACCTTAATAAGACGCCTTAAGGCGTAATTTAGAAATTGCTTTATATAAGAGTTGACTTCTAGGTGCTAGTTTAAATCTTTATCTTATTGCAACTTCTTAGGGTTCAAATTAAAAATAGCGCTTGTACAGATACGTCATTTTCTAAACAATTGTTAGAAATTCAGAAGGACTTAATGACCACTTTGTTGTTATTCAAAACTTAACTTTATCTCCACATCTATAAAGTCTAATTTAGAAGTGACTGCAGTCATAAGTGGTAAGACAGATCGACGTTGGGCGCCACTCGTGTGTATTCGACACGACATGATGGCTCACGATCGTGATGATAGTGTCGCGATTAGCTTGGACTGATAGTGTAATTGAGGACAAGTCTTAAGCTACTTTAGCATCAGAGGGCCTACCGCGAACCACGTTCGACGTGTTACCTCCCTGTCACACTTACGTACGAATTTACAAGTGCGACAGAGAAGCAACACGTCGAACGTGGTTCGCGGTAGGCGCTCAGGCTAGTAACTGATTACTAAGGTACTACTGCTACTAGGTGGTCTAATGCCATTGCCATCAAAAAAGCTAGTAGCTCAATGCAGATAGTTGTCCATACGGCTTACGTCGTGTCAGTTATAATGTCTTCTTTTACTTACTGAAAAAAATATGATGTTATTAAAAACATATAACTAGATGTGTATCATATAAGATAAGTATACATTACATCAGTATGCTAGCAACGCTTTGCGATTGAAGAGTGACCATCAGTTGATATATACCGTAAAATTGTATGAATCCAAATGGCATCGCAAGTAGGTACTTTTGCTGATTTATTATCCTGTCCTTATCTTTATTATTAAGTAAAAAAGTGCAAGAAGAATAATGTCAGGAAAATATTTTGAATATAAATATTAACTATCTTGTTCTGAAGATTACTGTGTTGCATAAATAATTGCATCCATAAAATCCATATATTCATACATTTCATTCACGTTATGTCAACATAAGTTGTTGAATTGCATGATTATAAAATGTTGTTAAACATGACAGTAGCAATTAAGGACTTTTCTCAATATTACAAGGTTTCATTTAACGTGTATTATTTAGGTACTTCATGCGGGCATAAAAATATAGTAGGTACTTAAAAACATCAGCGAGCGGTGGGAAAAAACTTAAGCAAAATAATGCATAATAAATTTGTCGTTATTAATTGTAGGTAGTTTTAATTTAAGTGACCTTTTTAGCTTGAAATCACTTGACGTGTAGGTATTAATAGCAAACAAAATCAATTAATTAATCAAACCACGCATATTAATGCACAAACTATTTTTAACTACTAAACAATTTTTGTATTAACAAACAGTAAACGTAATTACGATCTTTACCTAGAAACTTCCTGCTCCATTTAAGCTGGTCTTTAAAACAAACTTTTTTTTATCTAAAAGGTCTCTCACTATCCATCATTCCTGAAATAATAAACCTTATTACTCCTAATTAAACTTCAAAATCATTGGCTTTAATTTCGTACATATATGTCTATAGAAGTTTCGTAGGAGGAAATTCAAAACTTTAAAAAGTGGTCGCAAGGTTCGAAGCGAAATGTCATGCAAGCATGTCTGCCAGCAGAGGTCGTTTAGTATTAAACAGGTACTTGTTGAATGGCATTCACGAGAAATGACAACTTGTCAAGAACCTACTAGTACGTACTTTTTTTTACATGTGGGTAGTGTCTAGATTTGTAGTAAGTATACAATTCCTGTTTTAACTCAAAAAACGTCAGCAATTAGATACTAAACAAAAATTATTCTTCTTGTGCAAAAAACGTTTCCTAGTCATATTTAAGTTTGCAAAATTTACATCGTTATCTTCATGAAACTGTTACTTAATTAAATTAAACAGGGCGGTGCTTTTATTAAATAACGAAATGAGATTCGCCACAAATGTGGTGCCACAGGTGCAAGATCAACCGAAAAACCTGACAGACTAATCGGAGAGCAGTATAACATTAAAATTTTCGCGTATGACTTAAGTGCAATTACAGCCTTTTAAAATGACGGAATATTAAAATTCTCAACATATTTGGAAGTAAGTACCCAACCTTTCTCTCAAAAGATGCTAAACGGCATCATTAAAACATTTCACCGTTCTACCAAAGCACACAATTGTGAACAATTAAACGTTACCAAAACAATCGGTCGTTCCATTCCATTCAATTTTCAAAAACATTATACAACGCGCTTCTGCCAAAGTTCCATTAGAGAGTTACGGTCTTACGGTCACCCATTCATTCACTTTCCACGTCTATAGGGCCCGAGGGGCACTTTCACTCGAATTGGGACGATTGAATGATCATTCAACCGGTGAAAATGTGCTCTTTGACAGGTGGATAGCGTGGTGAATATGATAGCTTTTGTTGAAGTTGTAATAATGTTGGTTTCTAATTGATTTCTAAGGCTATTTCTTTGATTTGTGTGGCGCTGAGTGAAGCACCTAACAAGGAATAGTTCTTGTATCGTTTAGCGGCGAGCAAATGCTTTGTAGGGTGCCCTATTGATATTTCGAGAAAAATTACGCCGATTTTTGTTTCGCCGACAACGATTCGCCGACGGGTTGTTTGGCAGAGTAACGATTGGCCGAATCTCATTACGCATAATAGTCGTTTGCGAGAGTAGTCAATAAGCAGAACATTGATACGCATATTTACTATTCGTAGAATAATCATTTAGTAACTGTCATAATTACTCGAGAAACCATTGGTCGAAACACAATAGGTCGAATGTTCATTTGGCATATTATTGACTAGCAAAACTTAGAATATTCTTACCCCCGGAGTTACACACAATGTTTTTCATCACACTTGCGAAGAAAGAACTAAATTTTAATCGAAATAATTATAAACTAAGGTGAGAGTTCAAATATTTTGATGAAGTGTACCTGATGATGATGATTGTTTTGATGATAATGATGATGATTTACTTTAAGTAATATGTTCAGCGATTACTCCGGCACCCATGGTCCGATTTGAGTAAGTTACCTTCGAGGTATTCCCATAATAATTTTCTTCTTTAATCTTTATTCTGAGGAATTGACGGAACTTCTAAATTTTTAAAGGCTGTGTATTATGATTTGGATATTTTCTAAAGTAACTCAAGCATTTCCTCCCGAAATCCACCAATTTGATGTAGTGCAATTGTAGCCTTACGACGAGTCTGACACTACATATTCGCTAATTTCTTCGTAACTTACTTTGTATACATATGTATACCTACTTAACGCATTTAATTAAAAAATGATAATATTTTATATCTTATTTATACCTTTTGTTGCGAAAATAAAATTATATGTATAATGTGAAACGTTATTCGACTAAACATTGCTTAAACGAAACAGTTACTCTGCCAAATGGAAATCGTCCGATAATAGTTCAGCTAATTTACACGGAAGCGAACTGAACGGTATGTGAACCAAGAGTTTACGTAACGTTAGTCGACCAAAAGTTACATTTACAAATAAATGACTCTGCGAAACGATGTTCGGCGAATCGTTGTCGGCGAATCGATAATCTGCTAAAAGTTTCTCGGAGAATCATTAGGTACCCGCTTTGTAGTGCGTAGTCGGGTTACTACTGTAACTAGAAGCTAAAAGCAAAGCGTTGAAAAGTGTGACTTTTCGTAGACTCAAATTTTCATTATTATTTGACATTTCTCAACAGTCTAATCTAATAGGTAACTGTGTCTCAGCCGAATTAATTATGACAGTTTTATTTACAATATTTAGAGTCTGTGCGGAAAGAGAAGAGTCGTGGAATGTATGGGGCCCAATACATTCCACGACTCTTCTCTTTCCGAACAGACTCTACCTACTCATTAACTTAAACCTCTGAAGCAATAGTTTTAAAATTTAGTAAATAAAATTAACTGTAGGTATAAATGCATATTTATATTTTATGTAATAACATCGGCTGTTTTACACACGCGTAAATAAGAATTAATAAATAACTTCGTCTGTATCGCAAATTTGTGTACCATTTTAATATGTCTGCTTATACACTTCAGTCGATAAGTTTAAAACACAAGTAATCAAAAGCATGGCCATTAAATTATCCAGGCTAATCCAATACAATGACGTAATTTGTACAAATAACAAGTACCCGGAATTGAGAATATTATTGAGGAACACGACAAACAGCCAGTATTTCGGCTTACCTAATCGACAAAAACCAATTGTTACTATTGACAGTGGTCACGAAGTCGTCTTTACGTAAAAACTTGCTACATCTTCTTCACAATATGTATAAAATCGAACTTCGTCCAACAGATTAAGCACGTTTTTAATGTAAAAAACTGTTTTTATCACTTATATTTAGGGATGGGCGGCTATTGTATCATCCGCATTAAACCTTTATGATATCATAGCTTATATTATTTTGAGATGTTTATACCTAAAATAGGTAAAACCAGTAATATATGATCACGCGCCATGTTGCCAACTAAAGGTGACAGTCCATTTCCAACGACAGCTAGCTGCACTACTGTTCATTTTACTATGGAAATTGACAGTAACAGCGACGCGTTCAGTACCAGTAGTGCAGCTGCGGTCAGAAATGGAATGTTACCCTAATTTTTTCATACTATACTGAACTGTCACCCTATACATGAGAACCTACCGTTGTGGGTCCTAGGACTCACTTCGTGACACCAAGCTGAGTGGGGACCTTTTAGCACAATGTTCTTTTATATTTCTGTTCGTCGTAATGAATTTTTGTTATTACATTTTGTTAATTTTTATGCTAATTTGTTAATTTCTTGAGCTAATAAATATAACTTACTTAATAACAGCGCCCTCTTGACAATAATCATATATTACTGTTCAGGCTTTATGTGGGATGAGCTTTTGGTAGTCAACCTAGAGAAAGCAGTGTTGTTCAACCTTTTTCGTGACGCGGCCATCTTGGGTGAAAAATAAATTGCGTTAGCCTGTTTAATTTGTTATCTGTAGTTTTTTTACTACAATTTTGCGAGTCCTCGTGACAACACTGGACGAAGCTAGTTAATATGATTACGTCTGCAGTGAATTGAATGGACTGCGGTTTGGTCGCTTTTCACTACTTGTACAGAAATATTATGATAATGACTTCCCTGTCACTTGTTTTTTTAAGAAGAAAGTTCACTATAAGACTATTTATGCAATATTATTCATGCAAAAGTAACTCTGTCTGTCTGTTATATGTTAACGGCTAAACTATTTATAAACCAGTATTGATGATAGGCATGTAAAAGAAACCCTAATATGTAGGTACTCGAACTCGTACATAAGTATGAGGCTTGGCCGACTGATTACATATTTTTTTTTTATCAAAATAATTCCACCAATGTAATAAAATATGAACCGACATCGATAAATAAGTCTTCCAATAAAGCTAAAAATAATTGACTTGCAAAAACTAAACTGTTTGCCAAACTTGTTCTAAGCTTTATATACAGAAGCATAGAGCTGTTTTTTTGACCACACAATGATTTGCTTTAAAAAGCACACATAACTCGTCGAGACATCCTAAGTGCATGACACCATGTTTTCTGGGGGCCTACCGCGAATACCGAAGTTCGCAAATTGCGGGCATCTTTCTCTTTTGCCGACAGAGTGACAGAGAAAGATGCACGGAATTTGCGAACTTCGGTGTTCGTGATGGTAGGCCTGTGGACATGTAAATTTGCAGATTTGCACGGAACGCATAAAAGAAGTCATTCGGCATGGGCCAGAGAACTCATGTTCAGTTGGGGTTAAGAACCTTATGGGAGGTAGTGATATATGCAATTGATAAGTATACCTTGCCTTATCACCCAACTTACATGTGTGTGAAGTTTCAGCTCAACTCAATACTTAATGGGAAGTGGGTCTAATTTAGCTTGCAAGATTAGACCCGAAGAAACATAGTTACGTACATACATATACGAGGGGAGGCTGAAATTCGCGGCCTAAGCTAGAAAAAAAAGAAAAAAAAACTATGCTACCTTTTTCCCCGCCTCTTTGGCAGTTTAAATATTGCCGATATTACTAACGATTAATAATTAACATTTACTTTAATACCCTCCATTTTTTTTTTAAGGCCGTGAACTTTTCAGTCGCACCGTCGTATACATTGCAAGTTAAATAAAAGCTTGTAAATACAGATAACCAATTAGCAGTAAGCAGAAAAACGCATTTTCTTCAGGTAAGATGATCGTGTCATGAAAAAGGTTGAAAAACACTGCTTACTGCTTACACAAACACTGCTCACTGCTTACACAAACACTGCTCACTGCTTACACAAACACTGCTCACTGCTTACACAAACACTGCTCACTGCTTAGGATTCAATTACTTACTTAATTCATAATTGACAATTAAAAGCTCCCACATACAATTTTTTTAGACTGTGTATAAAAATAGTTACAACAAAATACAAAAACAGTTTAGACAGGGTCAGACATCATCATCTTCCTCGCGTTGTCCCGGCATTTTGCCACGGCTCATGGTAGCCTGGGGTCCGCTTGGCAACTAATCCCAGTTATTGACGTGGGCACTAGTTTTTACGAAAGCGACTGCCATCTGACCTTCCAACCCAGAGGGTAAACTAGGCCCGTATTGGGATTAGTCCGGTTTCCTCACGATGTTTTCCTTCACCGAAAAGCGACTGGTAAATATCAAATGATATTTCGTACATAAGTTCCGAAAAACTCATTGGTACAAGCCGGGGTTTGAACCCGCGACCTCCGGATTGCAAGTCGCGTAGACAGGGTCAGACAAACAAAACCAATAAGGCAATTAAATACATTTCATAGCAAGCTCCATAATACCTATATGCGTGGGAAGTCATGCTGCAATACCTAAAATGTCTATCTCTATACCAAACATCTTATCCTGATTAAATTGGTCCTTATATACATACGTACTGAATGTATTAAAGAGTTCAATGAATACTAGTCACTTGAAATGGTTTAGAAACTTTTTGAACATTCTCGAAGCTTTTTTAACATGCAAGTCCATACTGGATTTTATCGTCTGTGGTAGCCTTTCTTGATATTGGTCGCAAGGTCAATGAACTCTGACTTTCAATATTTGCAAGTCAACTTTTAAGGACAATGTGGGTGAAGTGGGCGCTTTACAGCAAGTTAAGACATCGGTCAATTTGCAAATTAGTCAGGACAAACCAGCGATGAAAAACTGAAACTAACTCTAAATGGATCTAATTATATTAAGTATTTTCCCTATAGATCCAGTGTCTAACTGTCAACATAATTTTTAGTGTACCGCACAAACTTTGTTCGCGGTATACTTATCGGATCACATCGGTCTTGCAAATCAGTTAAATGTGGTTTTCTCAGAAACCGTTTGACGTAGATAGCTAAAATTTGGAACAGTTATAGCAATTACCATCACTAACATTATTTTATCTAAGAAGAACTTGTCTCACTAGATCCATTTTGGATCTATAGAGAATGATGGAAAATATAAATTTCATAGATTTAAAAACACACAACATTATAATCGCAATAATTTAGTAATAGATCTACAACAGGAATCTTATTAACTGTTTACTATTTTACTCTCTTCATGATAATTGTCTTAAAAGGGTTTAAATCTTAAATGATTTAAAACTGAACTAAAACGTCTTTCGTGTTTTTAAACTAAACTAAAAGCAAGTCTCCAGCAAACACTATATTTTGTATTGATGAATTTTTAAACGTTACCTAAAGATAATGTAAATATAAGAATTGTTTAATTATGTAATTGCAAAATCATAATCCTGTAATCGTAGTCTTGACCTAAAGATTAAGCTAATAGTTACAACATACATAGTTATATAACATGTCGCAAATCTAATACCTTTAAACGAACAATTCTTGTTTATATATATACAGCGTGTGGCCTACAACACGGGCGAATAATTAAAACGTAGATTCTACTCCTCAAACAATAAAACTTTTGTTCAACAACTTTTTGAAATTATGTAGTCTTAAAATTGTCCCTTTTTCAAACAAACTAAATAATATTTTCAATGTACTTTAAATTCCGTCTAATTGACATCGCCCGTCAGTCTTGTCACCGTACAGGCATAATCAATTTCGTAATACATTGCGTGTTCGAATAAATTTTAAAGTGTTTTAAAATACAAACCACAAGTTATTTTTAAAAGTCGCTGAACAAACATTGTCTTGTTTGAGGAGTAGAATCTACGTTTTAATTTTTCGCCCGTGTTGTAGGCCACACACTGTATATATATATATATTTCGGGGATCTCGGAAACGGCTCTAACGATTTCGATGAAATTTGCTATATGGGGGTTTTTGGAGGCGAAAAATCGATCTAGCTAGGTCTTATCTCTGGGAAAATGCACATTTTCGAGTTTTTTTATGTTTTCCGAGCGAAGCTCGGTCACCCAGATATTATTTAATTAAGTACTTGCGTTCACACTTGACAATTGACATGACCTTAGCTTAACGAACATCTTTATATATTTTTGACATAATTTCATATATGACCTGAAAATCAAGCTTAATGTCAAACACAACCGTATGAAAAATATTTCAGCTTTTTCAAACATCTAAAGCCTGACTGGATGGAAGAAGTTATTTTTAACTTTACACTTCTAAAACTGAAATGCTGATAAATACGCTACAAAAATATTAAAAATAAATTAGTGAATGAAATATATTTGCCTTGAACTAAACAGCCTTTATCGATTTTTTCGTTGGCATCAGAAATAAATAAATAAACATATATATATATTATAGGACACTCTTACACAGATATTGACTAAGTCAATCAGTGTTACGTTAAAAAATGCACTTCACCGTCGCTAGATTTAGACATATTTTCGTCATCATCATCTTTAAGATATTAATATTTGAAAACTTACTAATTAATGACATCATGTAGAACTTATGAAACTTTGAACCCTCATAAAATGTCAGCATGTACAAATTGGGCATTCATCGTCGTTACAAAACGGAGCCAAATTGTCGAGTGCGGAAGATCACGTAATGTTAGCCTGAGAAATTTTACAATACACATAATTCAAGACTTTACTTCCTTACCCTAGATGAGGTCGTAATGAGAGTTTTTGTGATAGTTGTCCAAAAGACTATGTCATCTTTTATTAAATTAAATATGCCAAAATCTTATTTTGTAGCTTACAGATGACAGCGAGTTTTAACTTTTAAGTTATCAGTCAGTCAGCTTTATATTATGTTAAGCAGCATTAAGCAGCATTATTGAGCAGCACTCCCAATTTATGTTAGAAATGATTTAAGGGTGAAACGATAATTGATCTGAATATTTATTTAGGGACTCAACTGTCTATTAATTACTAATTGACCTAAACGTTATTAAACTTAAATTATTCGGAGTTAAAAGCCTCCGCAATAATATCCTTATAAGTATCAGTATGACATAAAGTTTCATTTACCATGTAATATAGGTAATCTAATCTTGAAAACTCGAATCCCGTCTGCATATTCATAACCAGTAAGTAATGGCAACGTTTAGCAATATTACATAATTTAACTCAGCAGCTTACCTACTCTAAGATTTATCCGATACTGACATTCATTAAAATAAGCTTCTAAATTATGAACAGACAGAAAACTAATAAAAGTGTTCATTTAAACGAATCCTTCGCAACGCTCAAGATTCCACTTTTCTAACCACTCGCTCGCGGATGATTTTGGAATCTTTCGATTGCTCGGGTCTATATTAGCGAGAGGAGTAAAACAACAACTTCCCCTTAAAAGACAAATACCTAACATCATCATGTCATGTGACATTTACAGTACAATACGATAGTTTAAAGAAAGTTTCTGCTGTACCTATACTGTTTCTGTGTTTATTAACTAAGTGAAAATTAAGTGGTTTTTTCACCATTTTGAAGTCTGCATGTGAAAATTTTTTTTTTCTATTTTTGTGTGAAAATCTTAATGCGGTTTACAGAATACATCTACTTACCAAGTTTCAACAGTATCTTAGGTCTTATAGTTTCGTAAAAAAGTGGCTGTGACATACGGACGGACGGACAGACAGACAGACAGACAGACATGACGAATCTATAAGGGTTCCGTTTTTTGCCATTTGGCTACGGAACCCTAAAAAGACCTAAATAATATATATATAATAATATATTTTTATTTGTGCTCAAACAGTTAATCAGATTCTAAATGATTGAACAACATTTAATCGGAATTCCACCTGCTTCAGTCATAACCAATTACACAGCACTTTATCAAAATGGTAATAAATGTAATTAACCCACTAAATTACATGCAACTAAGCTGGACCACGTTAAATATTCATCAAATTCCATCGGCAGCGGCCTTCAGAATCTACATCTAGCCTAAATAACATTAGGACTTACAAGTCTTACAACTAAAGAGCTTAATATCGATTCGGATAGCTTTTTAATATGAACCTTGTTAATTGTATTTTAGGGTTTGTTTTAGGAAGTTTATTGGAAAACATAAACGTCAATTTTAAAGAAATACTTAAATGATAGATACAATGTTTTAAATGTAACAAGTTAACAAACTAAATAACAAAACACTTCAAAATATAAAGTTAGTGAACGTAATTGCTGTAATTGACATAGTATTCTGACTTTAAAAAATAGGCATAAAAAGTATGGTTGATCACAGGATATACCGATACAGTGTATATTCATTAAGTCAAAACAATCTGCTTTCTTATAAACTAATTTTAAACTTTATAGCGTAAGTAATTTTGTAAAAATAAAAACCTATTATGATATTTATAGCATCCGGGACCACTACTTAAATATCATACACATTACGAACAAGGAAGTTTCGTATATCTTAAATGCTTACCCTCATTGTAGCCAATTTTGCCTCCAGTAAAAACTTTGCCCAAAACGACAATTTTATTATATTTGAGACAATACTATAATTATACCAAAAACGTGCATAACTTCACTTGGGAATTTTCAGCGAGTTGTCAAATACATATAGGATATATTACTGCGGGCAAAAAATTGTTGAAAAATGAATGAGAACCTTCTGACAAATATTTCCGGGTTTCAGTTATAAAACATGAAGCATAGATTATGTCTATTGAGGTTTAAACTAAAAAGACCTAAAGACACAAGAGTTTTGGCGGTGGGCAATGTAATCCGGTGATGTACAGACCAATGGATGCCAACATTGCCCACCAACAAAAACGGCTTAGGGTTGTCACTTTCGACTAACTTACCCAAATTCGCAAGTCAAAGAAGGTTATGTTTGTACACTATAGTAAGTTCATAAATATATACTGACTTTAATTTGTCTTATTATCCTTTATTTAGATGTTTTATCCCATTAACGCTGGTAAAATACAGCAAAATTCATATTTTTGGCCATTAAACTATTGTAACAGATTTTCTCAAAAGTGACAACCCTAGCATTTGTAAAATGCTTAGGCGAGTCTTGTATGGAAAAGGGCAAAAACGGGTAGGTAACATTGCCCACCCAATTTATTCAAAAGTTTATATACTTATCGCTGAGTTATTAACAGGGAATGGTAGGATTGCCCAAAAACTTTTTGTGATCCTTGGACATCATCGTCATAAGAGCAATATTTGAGCACCAAATTGACGTGGGCAATGTTGGCCATAACCCCGGATATCTTTGCCCGCCCTCTAAAACGCCAAAAAAGTAAATAAAAGCAAGATTTAAAAAAAAACTTCAAACAAACTGAGACGTTTGGTCACACTGGACGTGCTGAGCAAAAAAAAAGTCATATGATGTCATATATTTTTTTGGAGAAATTCGTGTTGTTTCGAAAAAAGCGGGCAAAGTTGGCTACAATGGCGGTATGTATGATAGTCTACAATCTACAAATAACTACATGAATGAATGAACGTTTATTCAGAAGAACATATAGTACAGTACAGTGGATGTTATTAATTTACAATGTTGGCCCTTAATATGTTCTGCCATAAGGCATGTGAAAATTGTTTTTCCATGACATGACAAAAGCATATTATGCTAATGTAACCCTTAATATCGAATAGTAAATGTTGCAAGCCATGCATATTATTATTACATTAAATTTCAAATTACAATTCTCGAATGTCAACGGTTCTATATAGGTATAAAATACATATGTATCAATCGTCATTACTATTCCACTCATGTTTGCTTCACAAACCTTAAATATTGAAATTCAAATGTAGTCCAGTCAGATGTCAGTAGCTGACTGCATGCAATAAATCCGTAGGTACCTATACTTAAGAGAATGTATCTGGACTGTTCTGAATCTAGTCCATATGACAAGGACGAACCTACGCATTTTCCAAATGAGAATACCGCTTTCTTAACAAATCGCATTTGTCTTCAAACCATTTTTGGTCTTCGATGATGAACTCACAGACCTCACAGTATGCTCTGAGACACAATACGTAAGCGGTCAGTAACTTGAAATATATTATAATCTTAATCTAAAACATGCAAGTTTGTAACGCATGTTTGGACATACAACGGAAATACTAGACTGAATGGACAGACAGACGATCGGACTGACGGGTGAAGGGGTTGACAAACGGACGGATGTATAGGCTTGTCGAGGTTGTAAAGGCCTTTTTTGATGCTGGTTAAGATAGTAATACTGTAGATACAGTATGCACGTGTTGTTAACAATTATAAACATCAAATATTTCTGGCACCGATACTTTAATTGAAGCGTCATCTAATTTTCTTAATATACTTACGTGTTAACTTTTAAGTCAATATATTTTTTTTTATTGAATATTGTCTTCGGTTTCTTATGATATTAAATAAAACTATGTATGTACCTAAATTGATTATACGACCACTGTAAACCGTTCGAAACGTCGGTATGTATTTCAAATTTATTATACGAAATATACCTACCCATAAAAAATACAACGCGCTTATCAACACTTCAAGGCCCACTTCAATTTATTCTTATACATTTTGGACTAACAACTTCTAATTAAAATCTATGAATCTGAAACTCAGGTCCTTAGCAAGTTGATAGCGATTGATAGCGAGAGGTGGATTTATGTAACCAGAGCTGTTATTATGCAACTGCAGTTTCGGTGTTGGGTGTCCGTAACGTAATATGCAGCTACAGGTTGTTTATCAATATTTTGAAATTTCAACTATTCCAAATATGTATTTAAGTAAGTACTAAGTACATATCCTTACATAACATAACCATGTCCTTAATAAAGGGAATAGTCACGTGACTTTTCCTAGCATCTCTCCGATAGATTTTTATGGCTCCTCTACACGATGGGCCAGCAGCGCCGGCTACTCCAAGGGACGCAGCCATGCGGTAGAATGAGATAGCAATATCACTTGCTCCCTCTAACGCATAAATGCGTCCCTTAGAGTGGCCGGCGCTGGGCCATCGTGTAGAGGAGCCATTATAGGTACTTTGCATTTGGCGTATGTCGATATACGATTTTAATCTGTAGAATCGATCAGTACGGTTACCATCAGTTTGTCACTGACATAAACGCCGTCGAGAACGTAATTTATTTTCTTTACATCCCGTTTGCACTAATATGCGAGTGCGAGCGAGATGTATAGAAAGTAAATTACGTTCTCGACGGCGTTTATGTCAGTGACAAACTGATGGTAACCGTACTGTGGCACAAACGCAAAAAAGGTAAAATAAGTTAAAAATGTGGTTCTAAGCATACCAGCATTAAAAAAAAGCATCGACAAAATTGTTCAATTAAAGCACGTGCAATAAAAAATAGGACACATAACAAATTAAGAGTAACATTCTCCAATGATAATAAAAAACAACGGGTTGCGCTCCGGGAGTGCCGACAGAAGTGAAAACTCAATGACTAGTCCAAAATGCCTGCAGCACTATGTATAATTGACCCATCCTCCTTTCTATTGAAAAACTTTAGTTCCGAAATTGCTGGTCAGTGAGCTTGTTTAAAATTCGAAATTCAAATTTGTAGCGTTAATTGTTTAAAATTCGAATAGAAATTGTAAAGTTACCTTGCAGACCTCGCATCTAAATATATTTGGTCATGATATTTTGAGTTTTATTCACCAGTACTAGAGTTCACTTTTATTAGCGATTTCATCAAGATGTAACTTTATTGAATTATATTTGAGTGATATAAAGTTAGAATGTAACTGTGAGATCCTCGTATTTCAGCCCGTATAAGATTAGAACCTTTTTCATGTAATGTCATTGAGTTTTTCTTTATTGATTTAAATGCCATCTAAATGAGTGGCCATTAAGTAACCGTGGCCTTACGATCACGTGATCGCCTTACGCTGTCTCGAGTTTATCATTTTCTCCCCACCTCAAAAAGTGCCCAGCGCCGCTAAAGAAGTTTTCACTTCAAAAATTGTTTTAAATGCTCTTTTAATACTCGTTAATAAACTCATAATTATTGCGAGGAAGCACGCTGTATGTGTATAAGTTAAAATGAAATATATTTATTGGAAACGACGTGATTACATGTACACGATTACGGCTGTCAACCATTTTGCAACTCGTTTAAAGAAAACTTATAATTACACAGTAAAGTATTATTAAATTGATTATCCGATAAAAAGGAAGCACATAATTACATATTTCGAACATACGCAATAACGAAAAATAGGTATTATTTTAGTCAGTTTATACTTTGGTACACAAACGCACGTCCCGCTTGATATTAAGCGTTTTCCTATAAGGTCAATGTGGCTAATTCCGTCATAGAGGCTATTCCGTCCACGAGCGTATATCTCTTTGCTTTTTAATCGTAGGAAACAAAACCATCTGCTTTTGATTGCTGAAACTAAAAGCAATCGCTGCTTTGTCGGTGAAATTATCAATTTTTTTCGTTGTTCGAAAAAAACGCTAGTAGACGGAATAGTCCCTATGACGGAATTAGCCATATTGACCTTACGCATTTTTGATCTTTCAAAGACCTATACCTACACTCCTTTCCTGAAAAACTAGGTATACTGTAGTCCGGAAACGTAATGAGTGGAAAATGTGGAAATAAAGGGACACTTTATCACTGCCTTTTAGCTATGCTTTGTTGGACACTGTATAAGCTCCGTAAACAAAATAAGGTTAGAAGAGGTAAGAGAACCATTGGGGAAAGAGAAACCCTTGTGGAAATCCTCATTCTGTTTTTCTTGCCCTGAGCAAAATAAATTATATTTCTCTTACACAAATACCTTACGAGTATTTGGTTGTATCATAAAAATCTTAAGATGGCTCTCAAGGTAACACTGGCCTAATTCCGAACGACAAATTGTAATCTCACCGTGGAATAGCGGTACATCACATAAATACCATATACAGCGCTCTGAAGCGCCGCCTAGTGACGTCACCAACTCACCATCGCTTATCGATTTATTGGGCTCAGGCCCCGTAGACAACATGCTAATCGCTAACGCTACGTAGCGAACGAAACGCACCTGTCACTGTCACACTAATATGGAAGAGTGATAGAGAGACACAAAGCGATTCCATGGCGAAGCGATAGCGATCGTCACCTTGGCTAGGCCGCCAGATCATCGATATGAAAAAGGGAAATGATGTACAACAATAACTATTACAAGTTTATTTATACTTTCACCTTTCGCCGTCTATGTTTGTGAGTGATAAAATCTTGTTTAAGTTAAATTCGACTGCGATGCAGTTTACATATATGTAATTACTGACTGGAAATCTTTATATAACTGAGTTTAGTGTTTAGTTTGCTAAATTTAATTATGCAATCCACAATGCCTAGTATTTCATAACACAACTATTAGTCTTTGTTTAATAAATAGAATAAATAAGTTACATATTTAGGTGTTTATTTATTAAATTAGAATTGTTACTAAAACTAACAATAGCTTTAGCCGTTTGTCACGAAAGGCGAAAAAACACGTCGAAAGCAATCACGAAGCGTTACAAGGACAAGGTCCCACACAATACGGGAATTTATTGGGAAATTTAGTCTAAATAACTTTAAAAAATAGACCAAATTGCAGAATGTAATTGACACGTATACAATCCGTGAGTTCTAACGGTTATTTTCAGAGACCATGTCTGTGGGCGCGCACCATTGTTAAACACTTTAAATTGAATAATAAAAAAAATCAAAACATTATGGTTTTATCAGTTTCTGCTATAATAAAAAGAACTTTCATCTTATTGAAAAGATATATCAGAGCATAATTAGTAATTTACTTTCCTAAACCAGAATTATTACTTTGGTTTATTGAGCTTATTATTGGTCTTAATCTACATACATCAGACATTTAATACTATGATTATATTATTTTACTATGATAGGAAATTATACAAAAAATGCATTAAGGGTTATAAGAATCAAATAAGAAGGAAATGCCTTCACAAAAGTTTAATATCGAGGAAATGCCTTATTTTATTATTCCCCGTTCCACTCATTAGTCTTAATTAATCTGTTTATCGATATGTTTATAGAGCGCATCACTAGCGCTAGAACAATAGCCGATCGCGGCCGCGTACCGTAGCGAACTCCGGCGCATCCCAAGTTGATCTGTGCGCTCGCCATGTGCCCCGCGATTGGGAGGATAGTCCCAAATTAATAAGCAAACTTTAACTTTTTTAATGACGAAATCTAAGGATGAACTTTCTGTAAGATGACGAAGCCTGCTGCGCTGTGGATCTGAACGTATGCAATTTTTTTTATTTTAGAAAGTTTATATTCTTGGACTTTAAATTATATAGGTATGTAACCGTTGATAAATAAAATTTAATTTAATTAATTTACATCGTTTGAGTATAATTTCGATTAAGTAAGACAAACACGTTTTATAGCATTCTCATCTATTAACCCATTAAAATTTAAATAACACAATTACACTTGTTTCCTTTTTGGGGGCGTTAATCAATAATTATTATGAATTAAATGATCCTTTCCCTATTGCAGATGCCACACTGCTTCAAATAAGACTTGTGTGATGTAATGTTTCGAACGCATTTTAAAAAGATTCTTGGCTAGTCATATTTGTTTGATTGATCACCGGTCGCGTTTTTGGCATGAAATTGATATTAATAATATGAGAAAGTGTCCATCCGTGTGGCAAGGTAACGTTTCCTGTATAAAGAATAACTTACGTTAGATCGGGTCGTGTCCGGGCCGGAGCTTCCGGCGCTTCGTTTTCTATGGAAAGCATCACGTGATCACCTGTCATCTGTCATAGAAAAGTAAGCGACGGAAGCTCCGGCCCGGACACGGCTCGGTCTAACATGAATCATCCTTAAGGCTCTCATGATGATAACCGCGTCCATCAAATTACGTCAGACGATTTCAAACAATCAAATAATATTTGAAATTACAGGACTGTCCCACCGCCTGCCTGTAACATATGCACCCTCATGGCTCTGTGTCACTCGGTCGCTCCCGCGGCCCGATCCCACATGAGCGTGCGGTAGCGGGACCACATTTTGGTGTCTCCGCCATACTTTAATTACTCCACATTTGAACGTGCTTACTTATTTTTAATAAGCTTTTCTTTACCCATCATGGAACAATAGTGTTCCGGATATTTGGGAAGCGCGCGTGCATAGAGGCCCTTTTGACACTTGTTACTGAAGAACCAAGCAAGGTATGTCAGGAAAAAATCTACTTACATAAATGGCTACGTACTGACTTTAAAAAGCCTTACCACGCCTCACTCTCTTACCTGTAAACAAAAAAAAACTGCGATTAAAAAATGATACACAAACAAAACAAAACTGAAAAGTAACATTCATACATTCAACAAAAACAGTATTAGTAATAATAAATAAATCAATGCCGGGCCGTGCTCGTTGACATCACCATCCCCCATGATGAGAATCTCGTGAAGGCCGAGAAGGACAAGTCCAGTAAGTACCTAGACTTGGCTCACGAGATAACCGCCATGTGGGATGTTGATTCGACGATCATTGCCCCGATAGTCGTTTCAGTGAACGGCCTAATAGCGAAGAGTCTCGACCAACATCTTGAGAGACTCTCGCTAGGTGGTTGGATCAAGGGTCAGATGCAGAAGGCGGTGATCTTGGACACGGCGCGGATAGTCCGCCGGTTCCTCTCTCTGCAGCCCTGACCACCGGCAGCTTGGGCCTTGCCCCGCTGCTGGCGGCACCCTAGGGGCCCGATTCGGATTTTGAAATAGACATCTATAAGATATCTTTTAGTCATCACCAAGATACGATGACGATATGTTTAAGATCTAACCTGTCAAATTTGACATTTGCGCGATTCTGGAGATACTCTTGAACGATTTCCACAAGATATGGCTTAGAGATCTAATTCACATCTATTAAATATCTAACTCTATCTAACGTAAAAGTGACATGCATTGGTTGCCCGAATTGCGCTGCAAAAGAGAACTAGTTGAAATCTAAACTATAACGTATCTAGAATAGATCTAGTACGTGTCGTTTCTTGTGAATATCTTAAAGTTCGAATACGGCAGTAGGTTAGGTTTTTTTATAATGTGTTTAATTAATTTTATATCCATATTGTAAAAAAGCCTAACTTAAGACAAAAGATAAATAAAGAGAATAATAAATCACAAAAGAGAACCTATTTACAAAGTAATCTTAACGACAGACAGGAATTAAAAATACTGGGACGACGTTCCTCTTAAGGCCGCACCTTACATTACAAGTAGGCTTCTCGATGTAAACGTAAACATAGAGGCAGTATACGTTTATACAGAAAGTTCACTTCAAATAAATCGCTACTCCTAATTATTTACAATTTCATAAAAAAAACACAGCTGATTCGTAGAATCTAAGTCTATCTTTAAATATACTTTGCTGCCAAAAACACCGCAGGGTTTTAAGATTTGAGACAAAAGTTCGCAACTAAGTGTTGTGCGACGTAACATAGACCAGGTACCTACGGAACATATAAACGTGGTCGTTGAAGTCTTATTGTGTGTCGTCGGAAACTTCCCAAAATTGCAAAATATTCGCATGGTAAAATCTGGAAAGTTCTTATATTTTTGTACATATGGGAATCGCAATGTTCCCTTTCTAATACGAAAGTTTCCTTTATTTCCTGTAAAATTTTCCTGAAATTTACGAGATCTTTATGGAAATGTTCCTTAACTTGCACAAGCACATCTTTAAGTCTACCATAATTTCACTATTGACTAAATATCATATATCCCTACTGTGTACTACAAAGCCAACCTTCTCTACCATTAACCTGGCGGCCTAGCCAAGGTGACAATCGCTTGCGCTTCGCCATCGAATTGCTTTCTGTCTCTCTATCACTCTTCCATAATTGTGCGACAGTGACAGTTGCGTTTCGATCGCTACGGAGCGTTAGCGATGGGCACGTTGGCTACGGCGGCCTGTACTAGTTCTACTTGTAGTAGGATATAGTACGACCGCCATCAATGGAATGTTTACATAATAAAAAAACCGGTACGGCAGGGTAAAGTGTTCCGTGCACCCTACGGACTATATTTTAGACAAGTTTTCTTATTAAGTGGTTTAAATGCTAGCTTGTTTTAATTAATCGGTTAGGGAAGAATTTTAGAGTCATTAGACTGCTGATTTAGCAAATATGGTACTAGGATAGGACTTTATGAGTAACAATCTGATTTATAAAAAAAAAAACTATAGGTATGTTTAACCTTCCTGACGAAGAATGCGAGTTCTATTCGGGTTATATGCGAGTCATCAGCAAAATTGTAAAATTTTAAAGTTTTACTGTAATGTTTTTGTAACCAGTGTGTAACCGCTACCGCTGCTGAATTGAAAAATAAGCAATGAAAATAAATAATCGCGTGTTTAAATCATTTAAAAAACTTTAAAAACGTTGAACAAAAGACTTCGGTGTTAGGTATTCGTAAGTAACGCCTGTCAAGTCTAACAAGCCCTTGATAATTGTTTGTCCTTATCCTTATCCGTCATTTTGACATTTGTGTTTGTTAGAAACGGTCAAAACAAACTAATCTGTAGGTTATTCGTCGACCGCCATTTTGGTAACATCGCCTCGTGATTCATTTCTTTGTTTTTGCTTATTAATGTTGTTTAAAGTGTAATATTGATAGCGTATTATGCAGTAAACTAATGTGGAAGTGTGCAGATAATGAAAAATTAATCATGAAACGCGTATAACCACCATTCGGGCGTCAACGCCGGATAGCCCACGCGGGTCCTTGTAAAGTCCAGCTATCGTTTTACAAGAGCTGCATATCCCAACTACCGAACAACGTCGTGCTCTAGAGCATTTGGTATTTCTACCTCTAACCGTGGCTGGCTAGAGCCCTAGAGGCCATAATTTTATACTTTTATACCGTACACTGGCTGAAGTTTTTTACAAATAATACTTATTAATTCGATCCCACGTGGGATACACTTTGACGTTAGCGAAATCATCGACAGTATCGATGGAGCCATATTACCCAAATATTGAATTGAATTGAATTGAACTAATCTGTAAAATTTTATGATTATGGGGGTTACTACCTTTGTAAACAGTTTTTATTTGGTTAGGTTAGGTTATATTACAAGGTTAAAAACTAGTTACCTATTGTAATTATCATCACCCGAACAAGTACTTACCTACTTATTACCTGTTACAAATGCTTAATAGCGGACATACATTTTCTTGTAATGTAATTTAAATTTAAAATGTATGTAAATATCATGTAAACTTAATGCATGTAACAGGTTTTTGCTTCCACTGTTTACGTTCACTGTCACAAATAAAACAAAGATACAAACACACTTTTATTACAATAAAGATGGCTACCAGCCCATTGTAGAAAGTCATCGCGTATTAACATTGCTAATAGTTCGTGTCCGTCAAGAACAAGTTTTGCAACATACTAAAAAGGATTTAGAAAGTACTATGTCCGCGTATCCGGTGAAAAGTTTTTCTAATTTTCATAGGCATCGTGAGATATGTTGATCTGACTTTTGACCGCCGCGCCTTTACTTTGAAGAGATGGAATGCGAGTTAGGTACGTCTTTAGTTGTGCATATTTATGCGGAGAGAGATGTCAATGTCAATACTTAACTGTTATTTATTGATTGGTGAATATTTGAAATAATATTCGGCTCCGAATTTTTTTCTTAAATAGCAAAATAGGTACTTTAGTTACAAGGTTTTATTTGCCATTTTCTTAGGTAGGTAATGCCCAATGATTGAGATGACTATGATAGTTTTCTATGATATTGTACACTAGTACACTACTCAACATTCATATTTATAATATGAAACACACAAATTCATGTTGTCAATTAGGTACCTATTATTCAATCTGTCACCTACATCATTCTATCTGTTACTTGTTACTAACTAAAAATAAGATGTAATATTTGTGAATACATATAGAGCACATAAATATAACTTAATCGTCTGTTGGCATCAGTTAAAGCTAGGCTCATTCACTTGTTATTTTGTCTTAAAAAAATCTCATACACTGCATTTGAGAATTTTTTCAGGGGTAATCAATGCTTTGAAGGGTTATACAGGGGGTAATCGCGATTGCAAGTTGTAATAGCGATATTGTCGCTTATCCGCAAACATATCCGCTGTCATTATCTGACAAGTATCTTATAAGTACTATAGTAAAAGGTGAAAGAAGATGTCGTATCCACACATAAATTGCAACCATAATAATAGTGCCGTCTACCGTCGCTTCTCTTTAACTCAATCCTTTCTCCAAAAGAGAACACGGATTACCCTAGTACCCTGTCACCATAAATTCTAATCGCACAGGCCATCTGTTAAACCTAGGAATTCTAATAGACACTAGGGGCCCGATTCGGATTTTGTAATAGACATCTATTAGATATCTTTTAGACATCGCCAAGATACGATAACGATATGTTTAAGATCTAACCTGTCAAACGCGATTCTGGAGATACTCTTGAACGATTTCCACAAGACATTACTTAGAGATCTAATTCACATCTAATAGATATCTAACACGATCTATCGCAAAAGTGACATTGGTTGCCCGAATTGCGCTGCAAAAGAGAACTAGTTGAAATCTAAACTATAACGTATCTAGAATGGATCTAGTACGTGTCGTCTCTTGTGAATATCTTGAAGTTCGAATACGGCAGTAGACCTCGTAAATTGATTTACTTGCTTTTCCTTGAATAATTAAGATTTATGATTGTATTAATAACATGGACTTTCTATTCGATAGACTAGGTTTTAACGTTTACAGAACGTTAATGTTCGTGAAAACGAATATTAAAGTTTTTGCAGAAAGTTGTTTCACTCAGTTTTATGGTATTGCAATGCCATAAAACTGAGTGGATACCTATTGGTAATAATTTTAGTACAATTTGTACAATAGGTACCTATTTGAAATATTTATCGAATTTAACTTTCATGTTTTAATTGTGTACCTACTTAGTCAAGAGAGAACTTATTAGTAACATATTTTTACTATTTTTAAGGCCGAGAGAGTTCCTCAATCAGATTTTGATTGATTTTCGTATGATTGATACAATTACAAAGAGTTTTCTTGCCAAATAGATGGCGTAAATAATAACAAAACAATAAATAAGAAGCGAAAGTAGACAATTGAATGAGGTTTCAAACGTGTTGGGTCATTTCTAGCTTCTTAGATTTTTTCCAAGTAAGGTAAACGTACTGGTGCTCGACCCGGTCCCAGTACTGTCATTTTGAAACTTAAGTCATTGTCAATAGAGCTGACAGCAGGGTGTCATCTTTTGGGCATTAGTGTGTCGAGCACTAATACGTTTACCTTACCAATTTTGTTTTAACGGTTACATTTATTTATTGCCTTCCAGGCCAATTCGAACATAGACTGACATCAGAATGATATTTGAATCATGTGATTTAGTTATCGCGCGTCTCACCAATACATGTACTTATAGGCAAGTATGAGCGAAATGCATAATAACTTAATGATATCATTTAGATGTCATTCTGACATCAGTGTAAGTATTTTCAAATTGACCTATTCTTTCGTTAAACGATAATAATAACAAAATACATATAAATAACTGTATTTAGTATTTACCAGAGACAATAAGCCCCCACCTAAAGGATGACTCACGTTAGACCGGGCCTTGTCGGGGCCGGAGCTTCCAGAGCTTCGTTTTATATGGAAATTATCACGTGATCACCTGTTATCTGTCATAGAAAAGTAAGAGCCGGAATCTCCGGCCCGGACACGGCCCGGTCTAACGTGAGTCATCCTTAATCCGGTGATGGTGCTGAGTGGAACACCACCCTAAATAGTTTTTTTTTTTTTAAACCATCTGATTATGGCTAGAACAGCCGATTGCAGATTTGACTAGAAAAAAAAATGTATTTACTTTCCTCTATACAATGTATTACTAACAATAAGATGATACAGGCATTAGTATATAAATGTAGATAATAGTTAATTTATGTAACCGGTCGAGCTGGGGTAACGGGTTCGATAACGGACGCCGACTGAGCCTTAGTGCTAAAGTCGATCTGGTCTAGGCTAGATTATTCTATTATACATTTTTATCAGTTTCATCTCAAATTAATTAAAGGAGAAATATTGACCTATGTAGATATTGTTTTTTGCATAGTTATACAAAAATTTAACGGGTGTCAAAAAGTGCAATACAGTACAAGCAAATACATACATACATACATACATATAATCACGCCTATTTCCCGGAGGGTAGGCAGAGACCACGGATTTCCACTTGCTACGATCCTGACATACCTCTTTCGTTTCCGTTACTTTCATAACATTCCTCATACACGCTCGCCGGTTAATAAATTAATCTTATTACTAACATTAACATTAGCATATTAAGATTAATTTTATTGCATTACTAACAAATTATTATGTCTGAAATAAATGATTGATTGATTGAAAAACCCACAATGTTAAATACCAAACCTCATACATGTCTAACTTAATGGATATTAAGCAGTCTATTAAATTGTTATAAATTAAAAGTTATTTTCGCCCAAATATGATTCAAGTTTTTACACTATTCATTAGCGATATAATTTACTAGTTGGTTCGGGCACCTATTTGTTTCAATGGGTATTTTAAGTACCTATGTAACGTGTAAGTACATTGTATCATATATTGTCCGTTATATACATGAGATGAGATCGCAACGAAATTTAAAGTAAACCCACCTAACGGTCAAACCGTTTATTTCCGTTATATACAACTGTTTCTTATAGAACACATACAAAAATGGAAGAAGTGAATTAGTATAGGCCCCACACAGAATGGATCGGTTCATGTCTATAGTCACCAATTCTTTTGGTAGGTATTTATTAAATTATGGAACCCGTTGGAGATTTTACAATTTGACATAGCAATTACAAGTTTTTGTCACAAAACCATTTTCTTAAAGGATGGGTCATGTTTTCAGTCAACTGGTATATCCCATGTGCGAAGTGCCAAAATCTAAGGTAATTTATTTAAATTAAAAGATATTAATTCAAAACTATTGAACATTCTTAATTAAAAATATATTTTAAAATTCGCGTCGGAAACGATTATTTAAACCGTAACAAAATTATCATAGTTATCACTAATTAAAGAATGTATTTCACGGTACAGTTGCCTCGGAAAAACTGAGCATATGCCCGTATTCGTAACCAAAGGAGCCTAACTTCGAGCGATTTTTTCACACAATTTTACGACATAGTTTCATAGCTTGAAGGACTATTATAGCGTGTATAGAAATAGAAGTTACATCTTGTGCAAGATGCAAGACGCGGTTTAGAGAAGGAAAGTCTTGTTAGTGAAATGTTAATGTAATATAGGTAATAGTCTGCGGTTGCTGAGCAAGGTACGGGATTGTTTGTAAATAAGTTTTTCTACTCGTGGACTCATACTTTTATCTAAGAATATCTCGCTTACTTTTCACTATTGGCTTCCGGTTCAACTATAATGACCTCTTACAAAACGCTTTAGTCAAATGTAATGAATTTGACCAATCGCATGTCGCCAAAAGGATAGAACAAAAGACGTCAACGCGCTACTATTTAAGGAATAAGAAGCGCGTTGATGTCTTTTTTAGGTACTATCTTTTTATCTACTATGATTAGCCAAATTATTTAGATTATATAGTAGAAAAAGTATTGTATATACACGCAATAGTGATATAAGTGTACTACTTTACATACTGAAAATTTAAATTGTTGTTTGTTTGTTTGAGCACTGACCAATCCACTTCAATGTTTGGTCATATTCGTATTTCTTTACTGACAAATTGCGGCGCATGATTAACTAACATATTTTGACTATTGTTAGCGCTTATATCATTGTAATAAGGTATACGGATGATCAATTAACAGTATTGGGACACGGAAACCTTGCCTTGACCATAGTTAGTCCTTATACCGTTGTAATAAGGTATGTGACTGATCAGAATATTGATGTAGACACGGAACCCACGCACCAGTGGCGAGGAAAGTGCCTACTGACCCCGTTACTTAACGGGGGTCGACAAACTTGACCAGGCTGGGTAAGGAGGCAATGTTTTTATTGGTTATGTAGCCTAAGGGCCACTTGCACCATCCCACTAACCCGGGGTTAACCAGTTAAACCTGGAGTTACCACGGTTACTAGTACAATTTGACACTGGGTAAATCCAAAAATTCAGGTAAAATTTGATTGGTTCGACCCATAGACTAGGAATCCTCTAGACGGAGTTTAGAGCAATTATTTCATGAAACCGATGCTGCCAAAAATACAGGGGTGCGGGGGACGAGGTGAGCGAGTCCCGTGCCGTGATTGGTCGGTTCAAAGACACGGACGTCACACAAAGACACTTTGAGACGAAGATGGAGTAAAACTACCGTATATTTGTGGCAGAGGGGGTAGCGCTACTATGCTCAATCTAGAGGATGTCTTGTCTGTGGTTCAACCTTACCTACATGTATTTTAAGTACTTATCTATAAATCTACACTCGTCGACCCTTTTGTAACCTTTATTCAGATTAAAGCCGGCTCTACAAAATGATCACATAATTGGGAATATTACGCGAAACTCTGCGTAGGCGGCGCCACTCCCACAATAAGTCACAATCTAAGGGTCTACCGCAAACGAGAGAGTCTACATTTTGTTATCTACCCTCTCTATCACTCTTGCATATTCGAGCGACAAAGAGGCAGTTAGCCGAGTTTCGATTTCTCGTTTCCCGGTAGGCCCTTTGTAAACAAACCGCCTTTATGTATATTTCATATTTGATTGTCTGTGAAAACTTGTCAAAAAACAGTTTAAGGCACAGTATGTATAAGTTACTCTATGGTTTACTAAAGGCGCTAGTGCTGCACTCTGACGGCAAAACATTGCAGTAATACTCCCTATTGTACACAGACAAGACCATCCTCTAGACTGAGCATAGTAACGCTACCCCCTCTACCACTTATACGGTAGTTTTACTCCATCTTCGAGTCAATCCCGTGCCGTGATTGGTCCTTGTCTTTGAACGGACCAATCACGGCACGGGATTCGCTCACTTCGTCCCCCCGAACCCCCGTATTTTTGGCAGCATCGGTTTCATGAAATAATTGCTCTAAACTCAGTCTAGAGGATTCCTAGTCTATGCTATTGTACTACAACTACAGCAAGCCATTGGCCTATATATCTCCACCTCTGCTGCCTCCTACCTTTAATGGCAGCCATTTCCAATTAGAAAAGAAATCCATTCTCCAAAACGACTGCTCAAGAATGTGGTTCGTAACCTGCGCGGGCGCAATTTAGCAATTACAGCTCCTAATCCTTTAAAATAGGGTTCGTTTTGGCATGTAACGTCATGTGAGATGGTAGGTGTAATTGTTGAAGTTTGTCGTAATGATAATGATAGCTAATGACACTGTGTTTGTTATAAAAGTGTTTGTGAAATATGCGCAACTTTTGTATCATTACTTGTTATGAAATGTGGAAATATTATGTTGTTTGCGTTGGCGGTAATGTTTACAAATTTCGTTGCAAATAATCCCATTTGATTGCAATCAATTGTATCTATCTTACCGTAGGTAGTATCTTTTTATTTTGTATAGGTTATAGTTGTAGGCATATATGTATAGGTTACATAGGTATGTACTGTAAAATGGGGTGAGTAGGGTTCGCGGGGAGAGTTGGGTTATGAATGGGGAGAGAAGGGATGAAAGGGGGGTGAGATGGGATTTTAAGGCTACTGCTACAAAAATAATGTATTCCATTTTAAAACGGAGCTATAGTAATACTCATAATAAAAAAAATCGATCTAACAATCTTCCAAAATCACCTTTGTATGAAATCCCATCTCACCCCAATTACGAGGGACTACGGGGTGAGGTGGGATTTCCTGTTTATCATCAAAGTTATGAAATGGAACTACCCAAAATAAAATAAAAACTAAAATAAAAACGTCCGGAACACTTATTATATACACCATTCAGTTTTCATATCTAAAAATAAAATGTTATCGAGGTTTGAATGTCAGTTTTGCCTCACTACTACTCACCCCATTTTACGGTATGTAATATAAAACAAATCCTGTAATACCTACATAATCCTACACCTAGGACTGTTTAAAAACCCACTTATTTTAATTTCGTAAGACCCAAGAGTTTTTTTGTGTTCTTGAATTTGGAAGGTACAGGTATGCGGGGACTTACGAAGATAAAACAATGCCGATTTGACTCAAAATAAATTTGTTTTGACACGACCTAAATCAGTGTGCACCGCTGCACCAATCAGCGTGAGACGCTAAGGGCTCATTTAGACGGCGCGCGAACTCGTATACGATTTTATTTACATTGCGGACCGTTGAGGTTACATCAATTCGGCCGACCGATCAAATAACGCAATGTAATGAAACTCGTAGCGAGTTCTCGCACCGTCTAAATAATGCTGATTGGTCTTCATGGTCTTCACGAAATGCAATCAAGAGTCGTCTAACAAGGCATCTCGCTCGCACTTATTGGTGCGCGTGAGATGTCTGATGACTCAAGGTCGTATCGAAATATCAAAACGTTATCAAAGTGTTAAGACAGAGTCGGCCCCCTAGTTGAATGGTATCCTGTTTTAGTTTTAAATTACAGATAAATACATTGACATTTAGACCATGCGAACCTTGGATAAACAACCTTCACTGAGATTTTTCTCGGCCCTTGATTGGACAGCGTAATTGTGTTAAGTGTAACAATCTATAGTAACAAAAGGTATAACCACAGTATAAAGACAATGACAGTAAACTCTGTCTATTGAAAATTCTCGTGAAATCACGTTGAAGTTGATTCCCAAGTGAGTATTTAAGTCCCAAACGCGTTGTTCCTATAAAAACGGTCTCGAGACTAATCTATCGCATACCCGATAAACCGTTTACAATCCTGCAGGGCTAAGTTGGATGGCTGTCTACCATTTGTCACCATATCTGTCACGCTTTAACAAGTATGTAAGTGCGAAAGTGACGCACTATATAAGTGACAAAACCGCGACCATGATTCTGAATGATTGTCAATCATAGTTAGGTACTCCATAATATCTCGCTATGTTATTGTTGATTTTTCTGCTCCTAATTTGACAGATTTGAAGAAGATTTTTTCCTTAAGAAATAAGATATCATAAGCATAGACGCATCGATCGTATTTGCATCAATCGCACAGTCACCTGCAATAATATGTGTTAGTCTTCGAAGGCCGCACAAATATGTGACACGCTCTTGTGGCTCTACTCATAAGTTCGTGTCAGATATTTTTGTGGCCTTCGTTGTGTAACATATTTTTGCAGGTGACTGTAAGTACTTCAATCATGGTTGATACGCCATTATCTAAGTATAATGTAGGATTCACTATCACGATTGATCGTCTATCGGGACCGCGTAAATACTAATTAATTTAATTACATAGGGAAATTCTAATTTAACGACTCCCAGTTATGAGTGAAGCAGGAAGGTTTCCAGTTTTACGGGTATGTGGAAGCTTTACACAAATTCCGTGTCCGCATGTATGTTATTATGTAAAAAGAAGAAACCAGCCACGGATCTAAACGCCAAGTATGAAGTAGCAATTAAGGTCCGTAGCCAACGTGTAATCGTTAACGCTCCGTAGCGAACGAAACGAAACTGTCACTGGGTGATAGAGAGAGATTACTACGATACGCTACGGAACGTTAACGATTGGCACGTTGGCTACAGCCCAGTTATAGCTTCTAGCTATAAGTTAGCATAAGGCTGCTGGCTTTCCAGAATCAACCAATAGCATGATGCTCGCGCGGGTTCGTACCTGGTGCAAAGGCTGGCCATCGCTATCCAACGTGGCAACGCGGCAAGTGTCATGGGCACCTTTGCACCCGGTACAACTCGCGGAGGTCTTTTAGATTAAAATATTTTAATGTTTAGATATATTTAAGTTATTTTTGTATGATTTTTTATATACCATTAACCTTTTGTATAATAAATAAATTTTGTTTTGACCAATAGCATTGGCGGAACGGAGAAGGTATGTGGATTACAAACAATGCTTATGGTTTTTCACGCACTTCTCCACTAAACCTAACTCATAGACAAGACATCCTCCAGACTGAGCATAGTAGCGCTACCCCCTCTGCCACAAATATACGGTAGTTTTACTCCATTTTCGAGTCAAAGTGTCTTTGTGTGACGTCCGTGTCTTTCAACGGACCAATTACGGCACGGGACTCGCTCACCTCGTCCCCCGCACCCCAGTATTTTTGGCAGCATCGGTTTCATTAAATAATTGCTCTAAACTCCGTCTAGAGGATTCCTAGTCTATGACCAAACTGCATTCGATTCATCTAGTAAACATAAACTACAAACATTCTACATTTTAAGCCTAGTTCTAAGCCTGTTAATATTAGTATGTAATTCAGAACAATCTGCAGCAAAATGACTTTCTCCACAATACTAGAAACCTTATAAGTGCAAATTTCTACCTTCCAGGCATAGAGCAAATTATTTCAAATGGGCCTAACTTATCTTTCGAACCTACGTATGTATGTACGTATGTATCTCATAGATTACCTCCCACAAACAGTGCTTAAGGAGCTCTGCGCTGCGTTAGCGACTTTTAGATCCAACACTACTACTAAAACTGTGGGCATAGCAGGATATTTTTCCATACAATTTTTAAATGTTTGTTACATGTCGTAAAAATGCGGTTTAAACTATCACTCGCTAAATCGAAGTAAAGATTCATTCAACCGGTTGATTTAAAAAAAAACACTTATCGATGGTTTGAACTTTTAATAAAGATTTAAAAGTAATACGTACGCCAATCGTTGGGATTAAGTTGCTAAGATCACGCCAGGGTCCCTAAGTGAGCCGGGACAACCGTTGAAATATTATATGACTAGATTTAATTCCAAACTAAACAACTCGGTATTTACTTACTAGAAAACCACCGCGCTATGATCAGGCACTATGGAATCGCATGTGCAACCTACTTGTATTTTTTTATTTATTTTTATTGATAATAACATGGAAGTGTATAAAATATGTGTATGTCCCAGCATGCAGCATGAGGAGCAGTTTGTTGGCGATGAGCTCGCTCTTTTTATACATCAAAAGCAGGTACATATTTTTGCACTGTCCTACCGTCCCAGCGTAGCCCCTGCTTCGTCTACTAAAATAAAAAATAAATAAAAATCATTTAATTCAGAAAACAGGTTCCATAATTTGATTAGTAACTATTAACTTAACTTAAGACCTATGTTAGAGATATAAAAATAATAAATAAAAAATACACACAAATCACAAAATTTTAGAAATTAAAACAAAAGATGCGACTCTCCCCCCCCCCTCTGCCGCCTCATGCATCCCATGAACTCCGCATAACATGCAGATCCATGAAGCGACCGAGGACGGGCGAGTCCAGCCTGTCCGCAATCATCTGCAGGATACTGTTGCTGCTCCCTCGCACACGTCGTATAACGGACGCCGACTTTTTCCGTATTATTGCATAGAAATCGTCGACGGCCGCGTCGGCAAACATACCCGACGCGCTGCAATAGCGAGGGAGCCGCAACAGGGCCCTGAATGCGTTATTGTATTGCACTCTTAGTGCATTGTACGCCCGCTGCGTAAAACTGACCCATAGACCACTCGTGTAGAAACTTTGGCAGTACGCTCTAAAAAGAGATAGTTTTACAGGCACACTACAACGAATGAATCTATGAGCCAGCATATTGCCGCGAACGGACAATGCCCTTCGCTCACGTTCTATATCTTTATCATCTTTAAGGTCTTCGGCTAGCACATGGCCCAGATATTTAAATTCTGTCACTCGTTTCAAAGGCGTACTGTTTAAAAGAAATGGCGGAATGTATAGTGGCAACTTGTTCCTGCCTTTGAAAATCATGAACTCACTTTTCTTCATATTATACCTTAAGCCATGCGCATCCGCATACCTTTCACATATTTTTATCAGCTTTTGCAGTCCATAGAATGACGGGCTGAGCAGCACCATATCATCCGCATAACTTATATTATTTACGCTGATATTATCCAGGCGGCAACCGATATGCATGCTACTCAGCTCGCCAATCAGCTGATCAACATATAGGTTAAATAACCTTGGCGATGTTAACCCTCCCTGCCTTACACCACAGCTGAGTGAGTACTCGTCAGAATACACATTTGCCCACCTCACTTTGTTCTTTTGATTACCATACCAATATGAAAAAAGACTGACAACCTCGGGTGCCACGCCTGTCTTCCTTAACTTGTTCCAAAGTAGATCGTAGGACACAAGATCAAAAGCTTTGGACAAGTCCAGGAAGCATGCGTATATAGGCGATTTAGGCGATCTGTGGTCCACGTACTTACGAATAAAGATGCGAAAGGGCTGGAAAGTTCCTGGCCGGTAGAAAGTGGCCCCATTCCGAGCATGAAACAACTCGGACAGTGAGTCAGCCTGTGCACTAGGTAGACTAGGTACTCTAGGTAGACTAGGTTTAGACGGTTCCGACGCTACTAGCTAAGCAACTTCATTATTACAAGATTTTCTGAATCTTTTTAACAATTTCTATTAATTATTATAAAAGCTTGGAAAGGGTATTTAAGCTAAGAGCATATGCTTGTGCTTGTATAATTACTTAAAAACTATTTCTGGGTGAGCATTTACAATTCCTACATAGTTGCTTTCCTTTAGATGATCAAGGTCATAAAAAAAAAAGTTATTCATTCCACGGGATGTTTTACATAAATAGACAATTCCTTTATTTTTAACACTTTCATCCTCAAATTCACTACACGTTTTAGAACTATGTCAGTATCGTGACCATTTCACGAGTATCACGACATTTAAACGCTAATCGTTTAGTTTTGACACGTTTTTCAATCAAAAACTGTTGCACGTTTACACATAAAAAGGCCTTATTTTACATACAGAATGAATTTGACCTATCAGCCCTTGGACATTATAAAAAAAACCGGCCAAGTGCGAGTCGGACTCGCGCACGGAGGGCTCCGCACCATCAACAAAAAATAGAGCAAAACAAGCAAAAAAACGGTCACCCATCCAAGTACTGACCCCGCCCGACGTTGCTTAACTTCGGTCAAAAATCACGTTTGTTGTATGGGAGCCCCACTTAAATCTTTATTTTGTTCTGTTTTTAGTATTTGTTGTTATAGCGGCAACAGAAATACATCATCTGTGAAAATTTCAACTGTCAACGGTTCGTGAGATACAGCCTGGTGACAGACGGACAGACGGACGGACGGACGGACGGACGAACGGACGGACGGACGGACGAACGGACGGACGGCGGAGTCTTAGTAATAGGGTCCCGTTTTTACCCTTTGGGTACGGAACCCTAAAAAGACATTTACCAGCAACAGCGACTGAACAAATATAAATAAAAACTAAAACATTTACCATAAGCAAATAAAAGTAAGACAGCTAATCAGGGCATCCAAAAGCGTTGTAATCGATTGACAATGACCGATGTCATTCAGAGTGTGACATTGATTATAGATGACAGTATTAAAAGAGACGTATGTCAATATGAAAGTGATATAAAGACATGACGTTTGTGTATACAACGGTAGAAGTTTTGACTCGCTCGGACATGGCTCCTTATGTTTTGAATACTGATTTGATATGGTCAACCAGGTTTGAAACATTTATTATAAAGTTGAGACAAACTACAGTAGGTCAAGTCACATAGCTATTATAAAAGAATAACTTGAAATCTTAATGTGGTTTTGACATTACATGGGATGTTTAGATAGATATTGAATTGGTAATTGTAAAATGCACTAGACATTATTTTATAATACATACATACATATAATACTTAAATACATACATACTTAAAAAACTAGTGCCCACGCCAATTACTGGGATTAGTCCCAGAGCCGTGAGCCGTGGCAAAAATGCCGAGACAACGCGAGGAAGATGATGATGACATATAATACTTAAATCTCTAATAGGAAAAAACCAGTTAAAAATGGACAGCAATATTATGAAACAATATCATATAATGAATATCTGGCGGTCTAGCATAAGTTGCGTTCTCGCGCGCGAGTCCATACTTGAAATTGCACTTGATGTTGAACGCAACTCATGCTAGACCGTCAGAACGTATTTTTTACTTAACGTTGGTTTATTGAAATTGATGATTTAAAATTACTACCTTCAAATGTTATTATTATGACTATAGTAATGATCGAGAACAAAATCGTGACAACCCAATTACTTCAAATACTCTACAAATAATTATAGTTCGTGCGTCTAGCTTTAGAAAAGTGAAACTAAGTTCAAAATTTCAAATCAGTCGGAACTAATCAGTAATTAGTGTATATTATTGATTGAGTGTTCTCTTCGCACAATAAGAAGAAAGATGCTAGTTAGTTTTGTAGAGAGTTTTAGGGTTCCATCAAAAAAAAAACTTTTAAAAAACGACTTGAAATATATCTAATAATATAAAATGTTATCCCTGTTCTGCGCAAGCAAATGATATGTTTGAAGTCGAAGGTAAACTAAATAGTTACAATACCGGTCAATAATACCACCAAACAATACACGTATGACTAACTGTAAAACAACAACACAGATCATGGAAAATTGAAATTTTCAATCATAAAATTCAGCGCAAACTTTATGAAGTGAAATCGATCAGAATACGAGATAAATAAAATAGGTTATGGAAGTACTGGAGATACTACCTACATTTATATGGCACGACACAGACTGATACAATCTAATCGCTAAAGTTGCCCTTATAGTACTTAGTATCAGGATTATTTTATCTCTACCTATGTAACTTAGTAATATGTATGTTTAATTTAAGATCCTAGAGAGAGTTCGAAAATTATATACATATGTTTATGATACTGACTATGTACTAACAGTATAAGTGTCTTGGCTTTGGTTAATGTAACTAGTGTTTGTTTGAATAAAGAATTATGTATGATGTAGATGTAGGTATTGTAGATATTAAATACTTTTCCTCGTAATGTAAGTACTTATTTCCCATTAACTCAAGAAACATCTCAATTAAAGTATTAATTACTCAGGACTCAGGCTAAACAGATTTGTTTTGAGCTGAAGCTTTTGCACTTAAACAACATTTGTAAATTCTGCCTTGGTGTATAGGATGGTTCACGGTAGAATGGTCCAAGTCCGGGCCGAGTTGTCCAAAACTTAATGTTCCATACAAAACGAAGTGTCTAACGCCTCAGCCCCGACCGGCCCGACCCGGACCGTTCTAGCGTGATTCATCCTTAAAAATATGTTTCTTAAAATGCGAATACATGTACAGAACCCTCTGACTATAAGAGCACGTCTGATGTACATCATATAATTTGGGTTCTAATTACCACACCCGTGAGAACCACCAACAATGTGGGCAGCTAGTTTTCTACTTGTTTTCACTTTCCCTTCACTATGCAAATTTATTATGTTATTAGTCCCATTGTTATCTCAACGTTCTCAACCTGTGGGTGATGCTGATGTCCAACTAGTATAAATATAACAAGAGAAACTGTTTTGGAATCACTTGCGAAACATTTAGCGTCTTACATCTAATTGTGTTGCGTTTGACATTACATACATGATGGCATGTCGGATGGAATTAACGTTCTCAATGTTTCTCAATTCGGCTGCAGGATTTGGATTTTTATTTCAAACACTGGCATGTGTACTTTGTATTTTGTTTTGAAGCTTTCGGCAAACTTTTAATAAAAGAGACAACTAAAAACAAAATCAATAATGAATCGGAAAGATTCCGAAAATTTAGAAAGACTTTGAAGCATGTCTAAGTATTGTTTTTAGGTAATACTTAGTCACATTGTAACTCAAGAGCAGCATTATAGCTTAAGAGCCGCAATGATAACTCAAGAGCCGTCTGGCTCTCGCAAGCCGGGATATTCCGACCTCTTTTTATTACTAACTTAACGCAGCAACTTCTCATAACACGCAGCTGATAGAGATCATCAATTTACGATAAAATCTTGTATCCATTAAACTAGTTACATTTTCCTATCAACATATTATAGATCAACGATACCACCAATCAACTTTTTCTCCCTTCATGAATAGCATCCACACTTATCATTACGCAGGCTAACTCCTAAAGGCTACCATAACAGGCTTAAGTCCACACCCATGATTACCCCGACCATTAGCATACCAATACACATCCTTGACTCAATGACGCGGATGACGAAACTGCTTTCACTCTGAGAAAGTACCGGCCATCTTGGTTTTCGATAGTCTGTTATTCCCAACACCATAGTAATTCGGGCGTCCAGTATAAGCATTATCTTTGTTGTACGGATTAAGGCTCAACTTATTGTGGTTGGCTGGAGTGAGTTGTTCGGTAAGTGTTAATAATGCAGTGATTGTTGCACTGTCCGGATGTTACGGTGCACCCTTTTTATTGTGTCTTGGTACATTTGAATGAGTAAGGTGAGCGGATTGAAATATTGTGTAGGTGTGAATAAGAATGGGCTTGTAAGCTATTCAATAATGTCAAGTGCATTAATGTGTATCGAAAAAAGTTTTATAAACATGCGGTTTATTATTATTATGATGGCAGTGGCAGAAGGCGGCCAAGCTAAAATAGGATTAGAGCTAGTCACATCCGCAAGTGTCAGTGAGAGTCTGAAAACTCGAATTGTGAATTATGTCGGCGATGGCGGAATTAACAGAACTCTTATGACAGTATATGTACTGTCCCCTGTACTGTACTGTACCCTGTACTGTTCTCCACTGGTCCCGGCCCAGTGCCATAGCACCAGTGCATAGGACCAGTGGAGAAAATGGGGGAAGCCTTTTCTGGCACTGTAACACGACAGGCTCTATAGAATAATTAATATTCTGATTTTTACCTACGTAAATAATTTTCCGGTGGAGGTGAACATGATTATTGGATATTTCCCCTACAAAATTGCCTCGTTTTGACTGTAATAATCATTACAGTACCCAGTGACCAATCGGTCAGACTATCCTTTTTAGGGTTCCGTACCTCAAAAGGAAAAAAAAGGATAGAATCCCTTATAGGATCACTCGTACGTCTGTCCGACCATTCCCTCCCCCCCTTATCTCCAAAACTACTGGGTCTACAATTTTGGGAAAAATACACAAAACATTTCTTTACCTATAGATGACAGGAAAACCTATTAGAAATGTGCAGTCAAGCGTGAGTCGGACTTAATTACTTAGTTTTTGATCCGACCCTTACGGGTTTCTTAAAGACACTTCATTCACGTTCCACATAAAGTAAATAAAATAAAAAAATTATACTTTCAATGTGTTTGGGTTTAGCATTGTTCATAACTATTCCAAATTTCAAAGCGATAGCTTAGTAGTTCTCGAGATATTTAGCAATGTGACAGACAGACAGAGTCGCACCATAAGGGTTCCTTTTGTACCTTGTTGGTACAGACCCCTAAAAAATACATTATTAAAAATTGGTTAATGTACGGAACCCTTGGAACGCGAGTCCGACTCGCAATTGGCTTTTTTTGTGTCAGATTATGTGATTCACATTATGTTATTACTTTTTTTTTGCTAGCCTATAATCGTGTCCCACTGCTGGGCAAAGGCCTCTCCCCTTATCTTCCACGACTTCCGACATAGCGCCTGTTACTGAGGAAGGTGTCCAGGTCGTCCCGCCATCTCCGTCTGGGCCTTCTTCTGGCATCCACTTGGTAGCTACACTAGCCCATCTGTCTGGATGCATGCGGCAGACGTGACCAGCCCAGTCCCATTTGAGCCTAGCAGTCTTCTCGCCGACATCGGCAATACGGGTTTTTGCGCGCAGCGTGGTATTCCGGATACGATCGGTCCTCTTCACGCCTAAAATGCTGCGCTCTATAGCCCGTTGGCAAACCTTCAACTTGGATTTCTGACTTTCTGTGAGTGACCATGTTTGAGCACCGTAGGTTAGGTTATGTTATTACTATATGCTGTAAATAAGTGTTAATTGTGCAAATACCGCAGAGAGATCCGTTGCGTAGGATAGCAAAAAGTTCATCATCGCCGTGAGAACGAGAGCTCTGTCGACACCGCACTTACCTTAAATAAAACATATATTTGTTAATATCATAGTTACATAGTCAAATAAAATATACTCGTATATTCGTTAATATCACAATGACATAGCTTTATTGAGTACTTATTATAGCATTAAATAAATTGTATAAGTTATTCGAGTTTAGACTCACGAGTTGAGATTTTCTCAAGAATTAAACTAAGCTAGACTTGTTAATTTACACACTGAACATTAATGTTTTGTTAAGCATCTATTTTAAATTCCATCAACATTGATTACTGTTTTTTAGACCGCGATTATTACTGTGCAAAGAGCATTTTTGATTGACAATGTATATTTAATACACATTCGACAATTAGGAGCCACAGAAAATTTCACTTTCATAGGCTAAGGTGGCATAAAATAGTTCCGTTATATACGGAGTATACGGATGCACAATGCACACTACATATTAGTACAGTAAGACAGAAACCGTTCAAACATTTCAACCTAACAACATCACTATGTTGTTAGGTTGAAATGTTTGAACGGTTTCTTGCAAAAGATAGTTCAATTAACCATTACTGTCATGTCACTGTCAAGTTACGCGCCTCCGACCATTCCTGTCATACGCATAACGAGCATTACAACATTAGGAAGTACGAGTCCAGCACTAATTACTATTGTAATTAAGCTAAATTAATTCGTACTGGTACAGGCATACGGGCCAAGTTCGCGTGCTGGGTAAATACGGGGTTCCGTAGAGCTGTAATGCTTTTGGGCCATTTTATTTAAAGTTGTCCCCTACACTTTTTTTTTAATTTGTGAATTTATATGTTATTTCTACTCAGAATCACGAGCACTTTCTATCCTAATAGGAGAAAAAAACTGTCCCAAGGTTTTTTTCCCATTCCGTTACCATTTTTTCATAGACTTTGTATGGCGGTTTCGGAATGGAAAGATCGAAAAATGTATGGAAATCTTGGGACACTTTTTTTCTCCTATTAGGATCAAAAGAGCTCATGATTCTGAGTAGAAATAACATAAAAAATCCCAATTTGGAAAAAAAGTGTAGGGGACAACTTTAAATAAAATGGCCCTTTTAACCTTTTAAAGGGTATAGAATTTTTCATCAAGCGTGCTCATGTCGCCGGCGGTACGAAGTTACACGAAGTTTTGTGTTATTCATTAGACCACTCAGAAAATGAGCCCGATTTTGTATGTCTTATATATCAGTCTATGGCGGTTAAAAGGTTAAACATTTCAAAAAATCATCGGTAAAGCGTACCTAGCCTACATTTGCAAATACGGACACTTCACTAAAATGCGCCGGGTATCAAATCTTTTCCCACCTTCTTTCATATACGAGTATGACTAGATCGTCTCTCCATTTGGTCAGAGTCTATGAAATTTTATTAGCCACATTTGCGAAGATACTAAAGTAGACAAATCCGATTCTTACACAGTTGAATGTCGATCCCTTGATACACACACTGCGAAAACATTCTGCTAGTTTTGGCTGCCATACCGGTATCGTATGTTTGTTTGGGGTTAACTTCCTATTGGTTTTAATATCTTTGAGAAACTCAGAACATGGATATTTTGATATCATACTAGCTACTAGCGTGACGTAGCGACACTAGAAAACAGATCGGTACCTAAATTGAATTTCACTTTATTGCTTTGTGCTTTCAACCCATAATATCGCCAGTAAAAGGGCTGTGACTAATAAAATTAAATTATAAATTCAACACATGCTATCATTTCTAATCCCAATACGGATCCCTAGGTTACTACTCGTAGTCGATAATCGATCGGTAATAAATTGCACAATAAAACTGATTCCTTGTTGCATAATGCCACGCAACATCAGTTTGATAATATTTCCAATCGGTCGGAGACACGAACGGATATGTATGAGGGTTTTACAAGTAGGTGCATATGTTGGAAAAATGTTTTCTGCAGACGTAATACCTAGTTGCGAAGGCAAAAGTTTTCTCATTGAGAAAAGACAGAGTTTAACAAGTTAATATAGGTATGTACTTTATTTTTCACACGCTTTGGTTTTCTGGGCTGTCACTCTTTCTTTCTTAATTTTTGTCTTGCGGGGACAGTAGGGAACGATTCATATGAATGCAGGTGCATTCAATGCACCTATTCCCATCTGTGCCCAGCGGGGACAAATGCGAATAAACCCACTGTCTTCTTCTTGACTCCAACCCTGACGTCTCTGGCAATCAGTTACTTGCCAAGACTTGTACAATGAGCTTAAAAACGATGAAGTGGATTAAATAGTCTTAATTAGGGTATAATTTGACTGTATTTAAAATAAAAAAAATTACACCATACATGAAATAAAGCACCAGAAGATTTATAGAGAAACGTAGACAGCGGTTATTTTTAGACACAATTTATATATTATAACCCGTATAAAACTGTATAAAACTATAAAGAGTAGGTAATTTGATTGTGACGTCACGTGCATAGTGATTCATATAAATTCCATAGTAGCAAAATCGTTTTGACGGTTTGAAAAAAGAAACTGATTTGAATAATAGTATATGTAGTCAAATACCTCTTGGACTTATAAAGTTCAAAGAAAATCATTGTCTTTATAAATCGAATTTTCTACTAACCTCATTAATTATACTGTAGCTTTTTAACATTTGAACTATGACAACGTAATGGCATAGTCATGCTTAGCGACTGTGTCAATGACAATCGACTCTTACTGATCATCTTAATGGCAAGGATGATTGCCTTTACTAATTATCTTATTAATTTACATTCAAGGTTGTTGCATAGTTAAGGCTACATAAAATTTGGCTGTAACTAATTTGGCTGTATTATGGATGATTTTACCACTTAAAACTTCTTATACTTATTCCTCGATTTTAAGTTTTAAGTCAACATTTTTTCATAAATATTATGAGATCTAAATTTTCAGTTAAAATGGCACAGCTAACCTAATAAGTACATTTTTAACTAAACACTTTTTGAAACAAGATAACTCCCATAAAAAAAGTTGACTGGAAGAGATCCCTTATAGGGATAAGTTCGCCTTTGTACGTTGTATACTTTCTTTTAAATTTTTGTATCTTAACCTGTCTTATATACAATAAAGTGTTTACATACATACATACTCCCGAGTCCAAATACTTAGGTAACTCAAAATACTAATAAAATTAGGAAATAAGTCTGAAAACTCCCCGGTACTTAGTACTTACCAGATACGATGACAATTAAATTGCATTAAGGCAATTACAAGTAACATTAGCAAAAAAGGCTTTAAAAAAATTTACTTTCCCTTATTTATTTTTACCTTAATTTCAAACATTATACAATGTTAGCAGACGTCTTTGCTCACTGCAATAGTTATTTGTACAACAAGTGATCAAAGTTTGATATTTCTTCGAGTGCTTATTTTGAGTCCCGTGCAAGCGAAAGATTCTATAATAGATTCACGAGCGTAGCGAGTGAATCTAATTTAGAATCTTGAGCGTAGTAAGGGACTCAAAAGCGCACGAGATGTAAATAACTTTGATCTCGTGTAGTACACAACATTTTTCACCTCAGCGCAGTGAGAACATACCTATTAGACAACTTGAAAAATGTAATCCTTGTTCATCACTTAATACCTGCACTCATGTTTTCTTAAGATATACAAACAATTAAGTTTAATTACCGCAATGGAACACAAAAACAAAACGTAATAATAAATTCCATTAAAATAATATAGAAATAACAAACATTAACTGACACTTCAAACTTTTTTTGTAAAAAAAATATTTGTAAGATACGGTCCGAATTGCGGATACGTACTATTTGTCAACTATGGTAGAAATTCTTAAAAGTAAAATAATTATTTTTGCGTGATGATCTGTGTATTTTTTGAGTTCATTATTTTAATTGTACAATAAAATACCTAAAATATAGTATTTTATCAGTTTTTATCAAATCTTAAACTTTATTTTTATTTATTAATTATTAAGAATTCATACTCGTACGTGGTTTGGAACGATGCGGTCTGAAGTTTTTCGGGGGTCTATTATAAACCGTGAATATACTGTTGAATGTCGTTTTAACTTTTTTTTGTCTGTTTCTTTTTGCTAACAGTGTGAAAGGGACAGAGATAATAGAACCCAAGTATTTCGAACTTTTATTAGACCCCGCATGTTGAAATGACATTTGACAATAAAGGTCACTTGAATGTCATTTTGTCTCACTCAGTGAGCAAAATCGCATTTTGCTCACTGTTTTTAAGAATCAAAGTACCCTTGTTCGAGCTGCTGAGGTGAAAAATTAATTACACACGGCAGTTAAACAATCACCCACAAACATGCCGTCAGCCATTTCCCCGCATTCCGCGATCGGCAAGGGCCGGCACTTTCTCTGCGCGTGCGCCGCACGGACACGCGCAAACGCTACTTGATCTTTGACTCTGGAGTTGGACATCAGATTGCATTTATTTTGTAAGACTCAGAGAGGGTAGCTGATAAAGCGAATGCGATCAAGTATTTTGTCTTTAAAAAGTTGATGTGTTAAATAAGAGGCATACATTAGATAGGTATCTACTTAAATAATCGTTGATCGCCGACTGTTCAAATTGCTGGTATCATCGTCGCTCGTTGCATACATTTTTCGTGTTTCTTATTTCGTATCATTCTATATTCGTCTTCGTCACTTGTTCATCAGAGCCCATACCATGAGTCATTGACAGTGTCAAAACTGACAAACGCTTTCGAGAACGTAATTTACTTTTTATACATCTCGCTTGCCCTAATATGCGAGCGAGCGAGAACTACGAGCGTGTCAAACTAATGGTAGTGGTACAGGTAGTCATCTTATTTGGTTTTCATCACTGTATTATTTTGCTTAATTTTGTAACTAGCCTCATAATAAGTTTTTTCGTTTTTCTTCACCAAACACGATCTTCTTCAGCCTCATTCGTCGTTCGTCACTTTCGTTATTCTATCTCATTTATCATTTGCCTACAAAAATCAGTGTTGGTCACATTAGTCTGTTTCGTTTTTGATCGTATTCTGAGTTAGTCATGTTGTTTTTTCATCTCTTTGTACAATGTAGGTACTCGTAACTTATCGGACAATGAACGTAGCTAGCGCTATATTGATTTAAACTAACACGATTCTCACTCATACTTTTGTAACTACCACGGGACTTAATCGCGTAAGACTTACGTTAGCTAGAGCTACCCAACTCTAGCTAGGTCTGACGCCCGACTCACTAATTCTGTCATTGTCTCACTGTTTACAGATGCACGGTACAAAGAGACCGCGGGATTAGACGCTAATTAGCGTGGCGTGCTAGTTCCCACGCGCAGGCGCAGGTACCGTCAGCAGAACAGACAAATATTAAAGGAAAATTAAAAATTTACTGCTTCCGGCAAGACTGGAACTTGCGACCTTACGGAACACCAGTCTGATCGCTCTTGATCAACTGAGCTATTGAAGATTACCAGAAGCACGCGAATCTTTCAATTCCTTACCAAACATCATCTTTATCAATTTATCAATTCAGAGCGGCTTTTAAGCGTAAAAATAGACAAACAGACTACTATGACAAATGTAAAAAAAGAGAAGATAATCGTAAGCAGATTATGGTGTGTGAATGATGAATGATTTTAAATAAGTAAGTAATAAATACTTTATTATATGAACAAGTACATGTAACAACAAAAAGTAATTAAAATAATGTAAAGTAACACTTCCTCTAAGCACGAGCTTGCTGACCGTACCGCGAGGCTTTTGTTTTAATACTAAGATTAAATTAAAAGTTACTGCGGAGGGAATCTATTTAGATTTCCGTGGGTATTGTTTTCATTTTTATTCTTGTGACAAATGTAGGTTTATTAGACTCAAAAGTAGGATTCAGCATCACCTGAGCCAAACATTTAATTTAATTTACTTCCTTAATTTGTAGGCTTAATTAGTTTAACAAAGAAAGACTAGCAAGCTAGGTATAGGAACAGATATAACAACTATTAAGGCCTGTGCATAATCGGATGCGTGTGCGTATAGGCATGCACTTGCAAGTGCGCGTTGTAATATACCGATCCTTACAAGAGACGGCACACCGCTTGCGTGACGTGTGTGTACACGGCTTCTACAATTTAGCGCACATGCACATGCACCTCTCCCACACACGCAGCCGCATTGATCCCATTGTCACTGTAACTAAGTATCTATTAAGTAGGCAGGTACGAAATGGCACACAAAACAAAAACCTTGACCTTATTATATACGAATTCCTAATACACTGGAAAACTATATCTAGTTGCAAAACAAGGCTGATTAAACAAATATGTAAACAAGCCGAAATTACGTCAATATCTTTTTTAATGCACTTATAATTGCAAGAAACAAGGTCATTAGACTACGCACTAATAGCAACACTTCATTGACCATTAGTATACCTTAACTCTATGGAATAAAGGTTACGTATAATCTGTTACACCTATGTGTACAGTCACCATCAGATATATCTTAGTGGCCATGGTGCTCACAAATATCTGAACACGCCTCTATTGTCAAGGCGCTACAGTGCGTGTTCAGATATTTTTGAGCACCTCGGCCGATCCGTTATATCTGATAGCAACTGTACGTTTGACTGATCATCTTTGAACCTTATTTTCTTTGCAATAAGCTCATCTGTGTACTAAAGGATAATACAGTAATATAAGCACATTACGTTTCGTTACTTATGACGTGCAACCGTTACATTATGTGTTCAGCGTAATTTGTGCGTCAAACGCGTGAATTGGAGCGTAGATGAGTCTAGACTTGGTTCAGAAAGGTGGTAGGAATAAGTTCCGAGTTGGGTAGCGTACGTTTTTGAAGGATTTTAAGGGATTTCTTTAAGCTAACTACAGATAGGTCTAAATAGACTTTGGGGGTGTTGGGGAGCAATAGATGCGACTCATTATCATGTTTCAAGCATTATCTCAAGGCTTATAGGAACTTAGGGTCCGCTTGGCAACTAACCCCAGGATTAAGCGTATTAGACAATAGTTTATATGAAAGCGACTGCCATCTGGCCTTCCAACTCAGAGGGGAAACTAGGCCTTATAGGGATTAGTCCGGTTTCCTCACGATGTTTTCATTTACCGAAAAGTTCGTAAATATGAAAATGATGTATCGTACATAAGTTTCATCGCGCCCCCCGGATACGATACGACAAATCGATTTCTCTTAGTACACGTCCGTAATATTTTTTTACGTCGTATCGTATTCACTAAATAATAGACACGGTGCATGCTTGCCGATACGTTTTTACTTATTAAAAAAAACTATTATACCTAAAGAATTGAATAAGAAAACGAACGGCCTGTCTAATTCTTTAGTCATAAACTACAGTTCCACTTCGAAAAGTTATGAAATCATTTTATAGGCTTAGCTTCATGTACATAAAGGTCAATACATAACTATCCAAAACCAATTCTGACGTTTCTTTAACTATAGGTACAGTCGACATCAAAGATATATTATATTATATATTTACTCTTTTGCACTTTATACCTTATAATAAACAACGAGCCAAAAGTATCTGCCTCACAAATACTTTTCCAAATAGTGATATATATGTCTCTACCGTATGTATTCAAAAGTATCTGCCTCACAAATACTTTTCCAAATAGTGATGTCTCTACCGTATGTATTCAAAAGTATCATATCACATCATTTAATCTAATCAGTAATAGTCATACATTGTCATTTCTATGTATCTGCCATAGGCTTTGTTTTACATTAAAAACACATCTCTTTTTATTAAGCCATTAGAGAATAGTAGGTACAGTCGCCATTAAATATATCGGAGCGGCCAAGGTGTTCACAATATCTGAACACGCGCTCTAACGCCTTGACAATAGAGGCGTGTTCAGATATTTTGTGAGCACCTTGGCCGCTCCGATATATCTAATGGCTCCTCTACACGATGGGCCAACACCGGCCACTCCAAGGGACGCATTTATGCGTTAGAGGGAGCAAGTGATATTGCTATCTCATTCTACCGCATGGCTGCGTCCCTTGGAGTGGCCGGCGTTGGCCCACCGTGTAGAGGAGCCATAATGGCGACACCTTACCTACTATTGTTGCTGACTGTACAGTCCTGGGCCCACGTCTGACAATAAAATAATTCAATTAAAAACCAATACTTGCTCAAGGTGCCGAAAGCCGGAACAGCCGATATCTGACCTTATCAGTTATAAGTTTGTAAGTAAGGCGGGAAATGTCGCAGTGATAATTAAGGCCAAATTTGTTTGATGAGAAACGAGCGGTCTAGTGTTTGCCGTTTTCTCTTCTATCTGATGGGTTAACGGTGTCTGATGAATGTGGCTATTTAAAATTGAAATTGAAAGCATTTATTATCAAGCACTCTGCCCTCTGCAAGCGAGATGCGTTCTCGCGCGCGATTCCATACATCTAGCGCGACTTGCGATATGGACTCGCGCACGAGAACGCAACTTTACTCATGCTAGACCAGGGGTCTCCAAACCCCGGCCCGCGAGCCAATCCGGCCCGCGAGGCGTTTCAATCCGGCCCGCGGACACTGTGGTCAACAGTGGGCCTTCGCCTTAGGATAGCCGATTTTTCCGGCGCAAAAATAAAACCGATGGTGGCCCGCGTGAAAGTTTGTGGAGGTGCAATTTAGCCCCCAGGTATAAAAATTTGAGACCCCTGTGCTAGACCAATTTCAACTTCAACTTCAACATTTATTCAGCAAATAGGCCACAAGGGCACTTTTACACGTCAACATTGAATTTACATACAATCAAAATAATAATAATAATACATCAACAATTATTAAATACAACTACAACTACAACTACCAAATCAAACTAACGTAATACAATTACTTAGAGATGTATAAGGTCTCTTAATGTCGAATTACATAAAAAAACTATAATAATAATATTAAAATAAAAACAAAACAGATACATGGAAAAAAAATCTAAACGTATTTAGAGGTGTAAATGTCTCTAAGTGTCAGAACTAACAAATAACATAGTTTATCAAATTATCCTTAGAGATGTATAGAGTCTCCAAAAGTCACAATCCTGTATGATTAACACATTACGAGAAAAAAAAAACCTACGAGAACCGAATGAGGCGTCTCACTGCAATTAAATTAAAAAAATAAAGTTACTAAATATATTCGTGTTAGCTTAAACAGACCCGTCTCCACAAACAGCACCCAGCAATCAAATTAGATCCAATAATAGCGGTTTGAAGAATTATGTCCCAGCAAACTGGAGATCGTTTTAATACTTTCATTTGGTCCTAAATGTGTGTAATCCGAGTTTGTTCAATCCCAGAAGTTGTGCATAAATTTTTTGCTCTTTTTCAGTTTTTTGCTTGTAGTATGAACACGTATGAAACATGCATTTAGGACCAAATTAAGGTATGAAAACGATTTGTACCTTGCTGGGAATTAGGGAATTCTTGAAAAAAATTTAATTTGATTGTCCTACATCTATATTTATTGTTAATAAAATAAGTTTGTTAATTTTAATAAATTTATTTATCGTTTGATACATCTCTACGAATAGTATAAAATGCGAAAGTAACTATATGTCTGTCTGTTATCTCTTCATGCTTAAACTTATGAACTGAACCAATTTAGATGAAATTTGGTATTGAGATAGGTAAAGACTTGGGCAAAGACATGGACAATAAGATTATTGATTAAATTACAATTCGTTATACATAATAAATTGATAAGATAGGTAGCTATTATCAGACTGTGAAAGTGAAGATATTATCAAATATTATTTGTCTCTCGTTCACATTCAGGTTCTCTAATTGATCAAAATAATAACGCTTTATCCTTTATTGGACATACTTCTTGTCATGTGACTAGCTGTCAAGAAATACAGTCGAACACCGCCCCTGCGTTTTAATTAGATTTCCGATATCAACTGTCACATATCATATATCCAAATGCATCGCTATAAAGCATATGTATCATTGAAATTATATAAACATATGACCTTTCACGCTCAGTGAAATAAAAAGTTCCGATTGACTTCCGGTCGCAATTGATTAAATTCGACCTTGCAAGTTCCCTTCGATAATTAAAACAACTGTACAGTAATTAAGATTTCAGGTTTGGTCACAATAAGGCTTTTCTGCTTCCTTGTGTGAAGCTATTGAGCCTGTAAGCTGTGAAAGAAATCTGTAGCAAACATACTGCCGTATTCGAACTTCAAGATATTCACAAGAGATGACACGGACTAGATCCATTCTAGATACGTTATTAGTTTAGATTTCAACTAGTTCTCTTTTGCAGCGCAATTCGGGCAACCAATGGCACTTTTACGATAGATCGTGTTAGATATCTATTAGATGTGAATTAGATCTCTAAGTAATATCTTGTGGAAATCGTTCAAGAGTATCTCCAGAATCGCGGAAATGTCAAATTTGACAGGTTAGATCTTAAACATATCGTTATCGTATCTTGGCGATGTCTAGAAGATATCAAATAGATGTCTATTATAAAATCCAAATCGGGCCGATACTTGTTTGATGCATGATAATAATCAGATATAGGATTTTAGGGGGGAAACTCTTTTCCCATATACAAGGGATCGTTCCAAGTTTTGATCAAAAACACTTAAATCCAAAACATCAATTTTTTTTGGCAAAGGCCTCCCCTCCTTTCCTCCACTCAACCCAATGTCGTTTGTACTTCCCGCCAATCCGGATAAAATGCGTCCAAGGGCCCGTTTCTCAAAAGCTTGTAACTTGTAATACTCGTAAAAGCGGATGTCACATGTTGACAGCTTTTGTTAGAAAAGGACTTCCACTTGTATTACAAGTTACAAGCTTTTGAGAAACGGGCCCCAAGTCGTCCCGCCATCTCCTTTTCGGTCCTCTGAACTGAAACTTATAAATAAATATCTATTTCTAAGTTGCTACTTGGGGTGCCCAGAAGGCTGGCCGTATTGTCCCGCTCGATAGCAATGCCTAACCGAAATATTGGCCAGCACTCTGGTCACCAGAAGCCTCTTTAATGCACTTTAATAGCGCATATGTATTATTTTAATATATAGCTTCTTATAAAGGCGACGCGCGCTTGTGCCATTTGTCCCTTTGTACATTTTGTACAATTTGTACATTTGTACATTTTGTATATTTGTACAATTTGTACATTTGTAAATTTTGTACATTTGTAGGTACCTCGTTGGCATCGCTGCTTCATTAACAAATTATGATGCCATTTTTTGGTAAAAATATAATTTAAATATAAAGGGTCACATTATTACAGTTACTTCGTGTTGCCACAAACGTAAATAAGAGAAAACCACATCCAAGTCAACTGACCGCCGGTTGAAATGTGAACGGTCTACTAATATACATAGTACGCAAGGTCGCCGCTCTCCTCATCTTATTAAATATGCTGTGAACTTATGATCTTCATAGATCATTACTACGTAACTTTGTGAATTAGTTTTGTCTATGACATTCACTCAACTCATCTGAACAATCAAACAGATTCTCATATTAAATATACAAGATTTTACTTAACATATTTTTAACTTAAAGTACATAAACATGAGTAATTATCACTTATATCATCAGCGGGCTCAGCACGGTTCCATTTTTATCGACTATCACTATGCCCGTCACTTTCGCACTTACATACTAGTTAGAACGTGACAGGCATGGTGATAAACGATAAAAATGCGACCGTGCTACTAGGGCAGGAGACGTATAATATTGACGATATTGGAAATAATCACGTGTTACCAAAATTCACATGATTATTTCCAATATTTTCATACATTATTTAAGGTTCTATTACCTAGAGTTTTTGTAAACGATTGACCCTTGGTTAAGCTTGCTAGTTACCTCATACCATCGTTACCTCAAAAGCCGACGTCAGTATAAACGCAACCTTACATACTTTCACAATCTCCGATGAAAGGTCAAACGGTGTATATATGTGTGTATCTATAAACGGTGTGTGTGTGTGTGTGCTCCCGCGCATCTCTATCGTCTCTATTGACTTTCTATTTTTCGGCCGCTTAAATTTTACAGATTAAAGTTATTAAACACTTACCTATTAACTACTTAAGGTGACGGTAGAGGTGGGTAAATTTTCAGATTCTGTCAATTTACCCCATTTCACACACAAGCGCACTTCACGCACACTACCTCACTTTACTGGGACAGGTCATTGACCCATCAAGTTTTTTTAAGATAGCGTTTTGAGTTTAGTGTTAACCACTGACCTCTTTTGAGGAACAGAAACTGTAAAAACGTTCCATTGAAAGAAGAAAGAGAAACAATACATTAAATCTTGCTCTCCTTGTCTGTTCATGTCACACGTGACGTATTTAAATTCTAATTTAATTCATTTGATTGTTAACTATTTTCTGCATATTATGGCTTTGTCGAGATACGCGTTTTGTAAAGTTAAACCGAATATACCCAGATGTCATTAAGTCAGATGTAAAATGTTATTTACTACTCTATACGGTTATTCATAAGGCGAAAAATCAATTCAATTAAAAATTTAAATAAATAAAGTTTCGGCAGGGTGGAAATGTAATTAAGGCCGACAAAATAAAATTTAATAATATATGTCGGCTGATGTACCCCTAAGATCTTTACAGATTTACTTGTACGAGTATCGTATATTCGCTATTTATTTTGCTATTAAATTTATAAAATTAAAATAAATAATTAAATATTATACTGGCATTCCACCGCTATTATTTCAGTGCTAAACTGATTATCTTCGATCGTAGCCTTGATGATGTAGTTGTACTTAAACTTACGGCGGTAGGAGCGGCAATGAACCCCGCGCAGCGTAGAACGAGAGGTGCGTTGGGATAAGTGCATATACATATAATTCTTCGTGCGTCTGTCTGTCTGTCCGTCCGTCTGTCACAGTCTATTTTCTCCGAAACTACTGGACCAATTCAGTTGAAATTTGGCACACATATGTAAATTTGGCACACAAATGTAAATTTGTGACCCAAAGATGGACGTGTAACGTAAATAAAATGTATTTTAGAGAATTTGAAATACGGTAGCCATTTTTGGGGGGGGGGGGTAAATGAAAAAATTAAAAAATATGTTTTTTAAACTATATAGTGTTACATATCAAATAAAAGAGCTCATTGTAAGAATCTCAAAGATATATTTTTTTTATAATTTTAGGATTAATAGTTCAGCAGTTATTCATGAAAATAGGCAAAAAATGATCATTCTCCGCCCACTTTCTCCGAAACAACTGGATCTAACATTTTGAAAAAAATACACAAAGTAGTTCTTTACCTATATATGTCAGGAAAATCTATAAGAAATGTGCAGTCAAGCGTGAGACGGACTTAATATACGGAACCCTTAGAATGCGAGTCCGACTCGCACTTGTTTTTGTTTAGCTCTTATTAGGTTTAAGGAGTTTTATGAGTGAAAAAAGAAGTTTTTTGTTTTATGTGCCCGCGTTATTGCCGATCGATTGTGTTTTAAACGATAATTAGACAAAAAAACTTGTTTTTCACCCAACGAATATAGATCCCCATGACACATCTTCCAAGTCGCCTTTGGATAGGCTTAATTTTAAAAATAATTGAAATAATGTTCTATATCATTCATACTTGCAAAAAAAGACTAAAAATAATTTACGTGACCAATGCTTATTATTAGTAAATATCTTACAATTTAATATCTGATATATCACACGATACAAAAAAATGGCCGCAAAGTTAAAAGTTTATTTATTTACGTTACTAGTTCATCTTTGGATCACCGACTCTTTGTCATATGTGAAAAATGTGTACCAAATTTCAATTGAATTAGTCTATTAGGGGCAGACACACGAGTGATCTTAAAAGGGATTTTTTTCTTGAATGATTTGTATGTACTTACCCCAACGCACCTCACGTTCCACGCGGCGCAGCGTAATCAGTAAGTACCTAATAATTAGTGTCCGACCGAAACACAAATTTCTGTATATATAAATATTGTTGTCCTACTTGCTCCCCAACTTTTGGTCTTTGTCACATAGTTTAGTTTCATAATACGAAGTACTATTTCGTATGTTTCGGCCAGGCCGAAAGATTCGGCCGTTTTTTGGCCGAAACCGAAACTACGGCCGAAACATGATTTTATGGCCGAAACTGGCCGAAACCGAAACCGAAACCGAATCTTCGGTCGGACACTACGAATAATCACAATGGTCTTAAGTACCACAGACCCTACTGTCGCTTAAGTCCTTTATGACAATCTCTGCCTATTAGAACTTATAAAAAAAAAGAAACCGAGTAATTATATCCAACTACCGAACCTGCTTACAAATTTTCTCGAGATATTTGAGAAATGTGATATGCAAAGGAGAACATTCGAACAAACGAAAGTATTTTTGCCCAAGCTGAAACGGAGACCTTCGCCTACGCTCGGTCAGTGATGGTTTAGGTACAGTCAGCTGCAGGTCACCCCTGCATAGAAGATTGTATGCAGGGGTGGTACCTTTTCTCTGCAGCTGACTGTACACCTATAAAAAATTGTTGTACCTGCTGCAATTTTATACCGGTACCGTACTTTATATTTCAACAGGTATAGTACCTTCAAAACGAAGCGGTATTGATAAATAATAACGGTACCGTACCGCCTATAAATAATAATAATAATTCAGCCTATATACAGGGTGGTCCAAACCTTGACGTACAAAAATTTTTTTTTAGATTCCTCACGTCGTGGGCTATCAGAATATACCCCATGTATGTTAGCCGATTTTTCGTAGTTATCGAGTTATGATTTTTTTTTACTTTTAACTTTTCATATGAAATTCCGGGGTTCCCATACAGAGTGGCTAAAAAATAACTGCATTTCCGTTGCCAGGGAGATTTTGGGATTATACTGAGCAACTTTTACAATGGGGCCAACCCCGAAACCGCGAAAAAAAATTACCCTTCCATAGAAAATGGACTAGCCAAAATGTATAAAAAGCCAATTTTTTTTTCGCGATTTCGGGGTTGGTCCCATAATAAAAGTTGCTCAGTATAATCCCAACACCTCCCTGGCAACGGAATGCAGTTATTTTTCAGCCACTCTGTATGGGAACCCCGGAATTTCATAGGAATAAGAATAGAATAAGAATAAGAATTGTTTATTGCCACATACATGAACATAAAATAGAGTTAGAATTACTTACATAATAAAATAAAACAGTTGTTATCATATACAAAACAAAAGTGAGAAGATCTTTGTATTAGGCAAAGGGTTCCAGTCTCAGCGTGTGCCGGGCCTAGGTGCCCGGCGCTGGTTTTCAGACCGGTCCCAGACTAAGGACGGTCGGAGAATATTACCTACATAGGAAAAGTTAAAAGCTTAAAAAATCATAACTTGAAAAGTACGAAAAATCGGCTAACATACATATGGGGTACATTATGATAGCCCACGATTTTTGGACGTCACGGTTTGGACCACCCTGTATAGACAATAATCTCAACGCTAGCCCAATGCGGATTGGGGACTTCACACACAGCTTTGAATTTCTTCGCAAATGTATGCACTACGAGTATGCAGGTTTCCTCACGATGTTTCCTCCTTCACCGAAAAGCTAGTGGTAAATATCAAATGATATTTCGTACATAAGTTCCGAAAAACTCATTGGTACGAGCCAGGATACCAATGAGTTTTTCCTTACCGCTTATACCGTAAAGAAATAATGCAGTCTCTGCTTTGCACGATTATTGTGTGGACATAATTCTTATAATCACTGGAACATACATACCTCTACGCACAGAATGTCATTGAAATAAAACATTGTTTTTTATAGTAAATTAATATAACATTCGATTTATACACATAACAATAAGCAGGCCAGGCCGCAGCGATATTGGCCTGTAAGCTTCATCTCGGTCTCCAAATCCGCAAAACTCGCTGGTACTAAATGCTGGTCTTGCCGTTATTAATTATCTTGATTCTTGAAGATTATCAGAATAGCACGTTACGTAATCGCATACATAGACGGAACGAACGTCAACAAAGTAGGTGTAGACACTGCAAGTCTTTAGGTATTAAACGAATTACGCTTCGTATTAATAGATGAGTAATATTTAAATGAACATATAATATTCTCTAACATAAATACAAGATTACAATTAATTGACATCAAAAGTCATTGACGTACAGAAGTCATATACATTTATGACGCAAAATTGATACCAGCATAATGAAAATCAATCCCAATCAGTAAAACGAGTCTTTAAACTTTTTTAATTTTAAGCGGGTTTTGAAGGAACAAGTTACTTAAATTCGATTGTAATCGTATTGTTTTAGGATAATTTACTGCTGTTTTCGACCGTTACGACCCGTAAATAACAACAACTCACATTTAAAATTTGACTGGAGCTCGACGTGATTATATTTATTTACCCTATTTTATGAAATACAATTTATCTACTGGTATACATTTTCGTATGCGTATATGATGAAATGTCTTTATTAATGTCAAAAACGAGCTATGACGACGTACACGTCTGCTTCGATGCAAGGCCAACGGCCATCTGACTCGAAGAAGAGTTTTGAGTGATGTCGTCAATGTATGGAAATTATACGAAAGTTTACATTTGGGATTGAATTTCTGTGTTGTATTTGTGAGTAAAAATATAAGTAGATAATAATCTGGTAGTTTAGTTATCTAGCCTTCAAAATCCCACAACAACTCAATTACTGTCAAAGACAAAACTGTAATGCGTCTTGCTCAAACGGAACTCCATATTTTGATTTTTGGACACTTTTAGTGTCGATTTGTAGAGAATTACAGGAAATAAAAAAAAATATGGCGTGAAGAGCCGGTACACGGCTTCTTCGTGAACAGATTTACGTATAATTTAATGCAGTTATTAATCATTCATTGAACAAATTGATTGCACAAAGTGAGGTCTAAATCGAAAACGTCATATACCGTCCCCTTAAGTAATTTATTACTTGATTTCGAGTGTAATGGGTAAACTGCGATCATTAAGTACTTTAGGGTAGGTATATAGCTGTCTGCGAGTGGAGATAGCTTATTAATAACAAGAAATTACTCGTAATTGTATGATTTGTATACCTAATCCACAAATTGTACATAAAGAAAAAAAGTCGAAGTCGTTTGTAAAAAAAAAAACAAGAGTTCTCTGAAAAGGACTCAAGTTTGAAAAGAGACTAGCGTCTCTATCAAGTTGAAAACAACTCGAGTTCAGGCTTAATTATAAGAGTCTAAAAATCTGGGTAGAGTCTTGGAGCACAGAGGACTCAAAGGACTCGAGTCCTAGCCAACACTAATAGAAATTTATCGCCAAGTACATTATAAATATATCTCAAACCGTCCACACTATGCGAGCTGAAACATTGTTTCTGTAAACATCTGCATAGTGTTTCAGAAACAGTGTGTCCAAACATTATTTATAGTGAATTCACACCTTTTTTACAGTCTAAAATGTTTACGTAAGATGAAGATAGCTGAGTAAAATTGTAGGATCACGCTTCACTGACTGATGGATGAATACTGCAGTCAAAGGTTAAAATATAATTTTAATTAGATAAGTTAAGAACCTAAGGAACGTTTTGATTCTGACGTATAAAGGTCCATTTCCAACCGCAGCTGCACTACTGTTCATTTTACTATGGAAATTGACAGTAACAGCGACGCGTTCAGTACCAGTAGTGCAGCTGCGGTCAGAAATGGAATGTTACCTTTAGAAACCAAATTATAAAATTTTCAACAAGCCATCGAACATCATGAATTATGAAACAATTTGTTTTTTTTTAAGAGGCAAAAATTATACAATCCAGTTAATATTACAACCATAAAACTGACATCTTTACTTCTCACACAGATTATGCCTAAAAAGGACAGAAAGGGACTCCATATATGAATGACATTGTTAGTATATACTATACTTAGTCACGCGCCACTACACTAACTACTGTCACATTGTGATTGTGACATAGATATAATATGATTGTGACATAACAGTGTTATAACAACACAATAGGGCATTTTTTTGTGCTGTTGCGGAGTGTTATATCATTGTTTAAAAACAACCTAATCATATTTTGAATAGATTCCTTAGCAGCGGAAATTCAGTTTATTTTTTATTGTACCTAATGCAATTTCGTATGGTATTATCAGTTAAATAGATCCGTTTATGACAGTTTCAAGGTCGGTTTTATCGATATAATGTTGTTCTACCTACTAGCCTAAACAGTGTTTTTTATGTCAAACAGTTTTAAATCAGTAAGATTTAATTACTTATATGTGCCTATGATTGTATCTACATACTTATATTATATGTATTAGTTGCAAGTGCTGTTTTAAAATATGAATGATAAAAACCTTCAAATAGTCTAATATAAAATTTGAGCACAAACACCTTTAAAATTCAAAAGTAACCCAATTACACAATAAAATTATAGGTACTACCATCAATTAGGTACTTAAAGAACAAGTAGCAATTGAGATAAAAATTGAGAACAGATAACTTGTTTTCAAAACTATAAAACGCTTCCTACAAGTACAATCGTTTATTTTTAACTGACATTTCTTAAACCTTATTTTTAAATACATAAGATCTATATCTGGTTTGAATACTGCTGTTAGTAGGTAAATAACTGTCTAATAACTTCAGTATCCGATTTAGAGCAAACAGATATGTTATGTTTAGAAAAGGTAAAGTGGTATCCAGACGGGACTGATCAAATCAGTTGATTTGATCAGGAAAATTCATTCCATAGATAATTATGTACTATGAAAATTGGCATTTTATGTGTCCGCACCTGCTGATTCGATCGGAGAATTTCATCAGATTGGCGAAAAATTGTCTCATCTGGATACCACTTAATTCTCAGAAATCAGAAATCAGAAATATTTATTGTATAAACTGTGTAGGTACAGGAAGTATAACTAGGTAATTCTGGGACATTTATAGTGTCACAAATTCACACAGTTTAAATATTTCAATTAAGGAGTTTCGATTTTAGCTCTAAGGACCGTTTTGACATCTTTTACCTATATCGTAATCTGAAATATTCATTCAGTACTTTAGTCAATGTAGGGTAGATTGGTTTTCTTCGCAATCGTAACAAGAAGATCCATATTTTCATTTTAGCAAGATTTATTATAAATAATTATAGCTTTAAATTCGCGATAGGCCCACTAAAATTATGATTAAATAATTGTAATCCATGTTTGTTTTTGAAAAACGTATCTACCTGTCACGATAGAGTTAGGAGTGTACTTTAAGAACTAAATCAAGATCGATTCTGTCACTTAAGAGGTAGAATGCATATTACGCATACAGACCGCTTGGACTAATCAAAAGACCCTTTGTTAAATATGCACATTTCAGAGATAATCCAGTAGATTTGTCGAATTATGTAACGTGGCTCTTCTGCGTCAAATCCGATAGTTCTGATTTTTTGCAGACTTATTAATAATGTTGGTCCAATTAATAATCCAAGTTTGTGGCCTCGAGCGCCGAACGCAACTTTGTCAAAAATCTAAAAAACCGCGATATTTTCGGTTTTCTTTTAGATTTGGGCGATTATAACCCTAAAAGACTAGTTTATGATAGTACCGCGAATTTGACGCAAACGCTAAATGTACATATAACTGTATTAAGATACATAGACTTATGATGTAATTATTTTTGAAAAGATGTGTCCCGCCGAGTTTGTTGCCGGTCCCATAATGGGATACCCTCCTCCATTGAGGGAGGATTTAAATCTTCTCGGGGCAGAGGTGTAGGGTTGGAGCCGGTCTACCTAGCTTTATTTGACGTTCATAAGCGCATTGTAATTATGCCTACTTGAATAAACTATCTTTTATCTTTATCTTATCTTATCTTATCTTATCTATAAAACAACGACTATATACCTATATCGAGTCAGAAGAATTATCGAATTTTTAGTATCTCATCTTAGCATCTTAATTCTACTTAAAAATCTTGCTAACTAAATTACGGTTGATCATAAGATCAGTTCAAAATGCTGCTATTATACCATCGATCGAAAGAGGCTTAACCTAAATCACACCAGATGGCGCTGATCGCTAAGTGTGTTAATTACCTACATCGTGGGCTATAAACCATAGATAATCATAGCTGTTTTTTATCTACAGCTTCCAGGAGGCTGATTGGGTTTTAACAATTTGATACTGTTATCTAATCTTGATACGACCTTGAGTCCTAGCGAAGTGATAATCTACGAGTATGTTAGAAACCGCCAAGAGGAAGTGAAATAATGTATGGATATGATCACGTGACTTTTCGTTGTATCTGTCATCCCAATACTTTTATTATTTTCCATCGGCGTGTGTCCATGTACAGTCGCCATCAGATATCGGAGCAGCCAAGGTGTTCATAATATCTGAACACGCACTCTAACGCCCTGACAATAGAGGCGTGTTCAGATATTTGTAAGCGCCTTAGCCGCTCCGATATATCTGATGGCGACTGTACGATTGTCATCTTGGCTAGGCCCTTCAGGCATCCACGCGCACGCGCACCATAAAGAACGACTCAGCAGCAATCGCGTGTCGCTAACGCTGATTGGCTCACAGTCAAGGTCGTGTCAAAACAAGTTGAAACCCCTATCAACTTACTAAGTCAGAGTCGGGTTCTAGTACTGATGAACGTTGCTGACTATTGGTAAACTTTATTGTATTGATATAAGGTTTGGAATCAGTAAACAGACTTCACTGACTGATTAGTTCATTCATTGATACGATCAACGTTACTCATTCATACTGCCGAGGTGCTTAATTTCTATGGCATAAATCGATGGCATTTCACACCATTAATTGGTCAATAAGGGTGATTTTAAGTAAAATGTCACGAATATTCGGTAATGGGTGTGATTTTATTGACTCTACATCTAATTCTGTTAAACAAAAAATATATTTTAGCAAACGTTGGGCTTTGTTGGCGAACGAAACATTGTGCAAAGTTCGCATATCATGCCGAATATTCGGCGCTACGGCCAAAACCACTATTCGGGGCATCCCTAAGTTTAAGCTTTTACTTTTGGCTTTTTTACAGAATTGACTACTTGATCCGTGCCAATTATAGACAGATTTTCGACAAAACGCGAAAAAATACACCGCTCTGTTTCTCCCAAAATCAACAACGCTAATTTGAAAGTTATCGGGTACTTCAGCTTTCTCCGCCATCTTGGATAATGAGGGCCGATTACGTTTTATTGCATTGCGCTTGTTAGGCTAACGAGTGGCATCGAAAAATAATATGTTTAAAAATTGTCGTTGACATTCTGGTTGCTTGAATTCACGGTCGACATACATTTAGTTACATTGTGGGCCGTGGGCTCCAATAGTATGACAGAGTTTTACTACGTTTTTTATCGAATTTTATGAATTTAGACATTTTATTTTATTTTGTAGTTTTTGTAGCTGTGCTTTATGGCAGTCTAATATTAAACTCATTTAAAACTATCTACTTACAATTCACAGGACTGGATTTATAGATAAAGTTAATTTTGTAAACAAAACATTCTCACTTAAATGCCGTATTCGTACATTTTAATTATCAGATAATATTTTTATCGAGTTTTGAATATTGTAAAAATGTAAACGATTGAATGCTTTTAAACAAGGCATGTTTAATGTGTGTCATAAGCAGGAAACAATTAAATTTATGTACTACTCGATAACAAGTAGTACCTATAATAATTTTAAGTACTACTTGATTAATAAGAGAGAGAGAGAGAGAGAGAGAGAGAGATTCTTTATTTGTGAAAACACAGGTAGTCTCACTATGCTCTGCCAATAGTGGCGTACAAATACTATACTACTTATAAACATAAACCATGCATTATTTCAAAATTTACAATTTGTAAATTAAATATTAATCATTAGAACATGTGACAAAAATTAGGATATAATTATACTTAAGAAATAAAATTTATACATGCATTTAATTTTCATTCAAATAATCGCTTATTTTATAATAACATTTTTCGATTAATAGTGCAGTCAGTTGTTTTTTAAATTGTGATAGTGGTAATATTTTTAAACCATCAGGAATTTTATTATACAGGGTGCTTCCTGTAACAGGAGCAATAAATTAAACTGTAGGCTGCACTCCTCAAACTGACCAACATTTGTTCAGCAACTTTTAAAAATTATGAATCCTTTAGACTTCCTCTTTTTCATACAAAATAAATATTGCCTTCAATGTACGCTGACATCAGTATGTTTGACGTTGCTTGTCACGCTTTAAACATAACAAAATTTGCAATACATTGCGTCTTAGAATAAACTTTAAAGTGTAATAAAAATCAAAATCTGAGTTATTTTCAAAAGTTGCTGAACAAATGTTGGTCAGTTTGAGGAGTACAGCCTACAGTTTAATTTATTGCTCCTGTTACAGGAAGCACTCTGTATATTCTGGTTGCCATTCCAAAAATGCTTTTCCGCATCAATGTGGTGTTCTGTGGCTCATTGTGCAACTTTTGGTCATATTGTGATCGCGTTGGATATTTGCTGTACTCTGAGACTTTAGTGAACAAATTAGAGTTGCATTTAACAAATACTGCCATTTCTAAGATATAGATACACGGAAATGTTAAAATTTTCATTACTTTGAACTTTGAATAACGGAACACTGCTTTCTCCGGGTTTTTTCCCGCACATTGCTCTTACACACCGTTTTTGGGCTATAAGTACATTTTCCCTATCGACTGAGTTACCCCAGAATATAATCCCATATCGGAGTCTTGAGACTACAAGTCCATGATAGGCTGACAGAACTGTATCTTGATCCCTCCTAAGAAAAGTTAAAGTGTCTAATTTAATTAATTAATTAATATTATAGGACGCAATTACACAAGTTGACTAAGTCCCACGTAAGCTCAATAAGGCTTGTGTTGTAGGACTCGGAAACAAATATTTGTGCTCATCACACAAATAAATGCCCTTACCAGGATCTGAATTCCCGTGATCCCGGAGACCCGGACCGACTTCATATGCAGTGTCACTAATCAAGTACTCAGGCCTACTACTAGGCCAGACAGGTCGTCAAAAATTTAATTGATTTTACACACCTCCTATTCAGAAAAGAGCCTTTTCTTCCCTGCTAGGAGGGATCAAAGTGGCACTTTTCCTCCCTGCTAGGAGGGATCAAAGTAATACTTTTCTGTTCTAGCACACTATTTTTTCATTTTTTGCACATTATTTTTTTAGCTTAAATAATCTGTTTAAGCATCAGATTGTGACAACACTAAGATTTTTTATTTTCCTCATAGTTGATGTGAAAAGCAGTATGTGTGTCACACGGTATCAAAATTATTTCGTCTTGGGCGTTAACACTTGCATCCCTCATTAAGCTCAGGATTCAATGTACGCCCTTGACGGAAATATATCATTTTGATCCCTTGTAACACAAACGACTATTATTTAGGTCGTAAGTCGTAAATGTCCTGGTACAAGATAAACCCATTTCTCTCTATAGAGCGATAAAAGGCATATTGTACAGTAACAATGCCTGAAACCGCAAGAATGTTGCCAATATTATCATATATGTTGCAAGGTGCTCGGAGAACATGTCTACATGTGGCCCCATGGCCAGTATTATTTGACCTCAACCGTCGTATAATTTACGTTTAATCAAAGGTCAGACATATACTGGTCTTTTACTAAGTGGTTGCGCTTATTGCGAAGATCTTGAGCGCTGAATTCCACGTATTTCTACATGTAGCTTAAGTATGTTAATTTCTGTAAGCGCTTGCACTCGCTACGATTTCCAGAAGTTACAAAGAGTAAATATATGTTTGTAAATAAATTACAAGCCTAATAATATGTAGTTAATGAAACTGAATAATTCACTTAACAATTATGGCTACTTAGGCTTCATGAATACCTAGGGCGGCCTAGCCAAGGTGACAATCGCTATCGCTTCGCCATCGAATCGCTTTGTGTATCTCTATCATTCTTCCATATTAGTGTGACAGTGACAGTTGCGTTTCGTTCGCTACGGAGCGTTAGCGATTGGCATGTTGTGTACGGGGCCAGGAGCTTATTCTGCCAAAGTGGGCAGTATATTTTAGTCTAGGTGTATGCGGTCAAGAATGTGTTCATATTTTTATTGGTAGCTTAAAATCACGGTGTAAATTCATGTGGTAAACGTTAAACGATATAGTTACCATATGGGCGTATAGTGCTGTTCTCATTTTTGTAATAAATATGCTAATATCGATATCTATTAACAGTTCGGCGATCGTCGCACAAAACATTAACCTCAATGTATTTGATACTTATGTGCGATTTCAATAATAAATTTTAACGTATTCTAGGATTATTGTCTTAAAATAAACATGTTCGAAATATATTACAGTTTAAAACTGTAGTTTACTTGTTTGCCGTATTTATAATAAATAGTGTTGACTCAACTTAGCAAGTATTTTCAGGTTTACTGTAAACATCAAGGTATTTTGGATACGCCTAGGTGTGCCAAATGTAAAGAATGGGTAATAACATACCTTAATGCTGTAATTGTAGAAACAAATGCACATAAAAGGCACTATATAAAAACATTGTTTGTTTATGCTTCTTTGTCATAAATGTAATCAAATTTTATACTTGCTTTGTTCAAAATATTGTATGTTTGTTTGGAAAATTTTCTATAATATATAGACAGGTCTAAAAAAACGAGGTACCTATCAAATAAAACGTTTTCAACCGCGATAAGTACATGTCGCAAATTAACAAGGCTGATCGCTAATCACAACTTTCGCAAAAACTATCGATAAAAATCCTCGATAAAAAGTAATCGTTTGAGATCTATATCGACATCCGTGAACACTAGACACTACAAGTCTCCATTTCAAAAAGGCCTTAAGTACTTTTAAAGGTTAACGAACATAAGTCGTTTATGTAAAAAAGTAAAGACCAGTTGTAGTGACCCAGTGCGGTACAGGTTTCCGCGCGGTACCAGTGTCAGCGTTTTTGTAGACGTCAAAGAATTTTTTGAACCTTATTTCGTTGGAATAAGGTTTATTTGTAGACATGTTTTTGACGTCGACTGTATCCTGTGAGGTGACATGGTTTGTAAGGTTGTCCTGGTTTATGTTCGTAATGTTGATACTAAACTTAAGTTAACAAGTGTCCGCTCAGTCGCAGCACCAGTCTTGTTTCACGGTTGACTTTTGATTGACAAAAATGCAACGCGTTTGAAATAAAAACAGGACTCGGAAACTACAATTTATCTACGTACACTAAACTATTTACTTCACTGTACCGGACCGCTGTAGGGTGGCTTAAGGATGACTCACGCTAAACCGGGCCGACCGGGCCGTGTCCGAGCCGGAACTTTCGGCTGCTTTCCATAGAAAAGTAAGCGCCAGAAGCTCCGGCCCGGACACGGCCCGGTCTAACGTGAGTCATCCTTTACCCGCTAACACTGGGTCGTCCCTCCAATTCCAGTCGTGCCACTTGCTAAACGATTCGGTGTGGTCATAAAATGGTTTGCGGTCAAATAACTAATATCGCGGACATATCTTAAAACGGTATGTTGATTACTCATTGGTAGGCTTAAACACTTAAAACTTGTAGGAATGTTGTTGTGTCGTTGAGATTAGTGGTTTTTTGAAGTGAAAACTTCTTTAGCGGCGCTGTGCACTTTTTGAGGTGGGGAAAAAATGTTAAACTCGCGAGAGATGACGTGACCGTAAGACGGACACGTGACCTGATCGAAAAACTGTTAGATGTAATGTAACGTCATTGAGTTTTTCTTTATTGATTCAAATGCCATCTAGTGAGTTTCGCTCTAACTGGTATTAATATAACTCGAGTACTAACAGTGATGTGCTTAGGGGTTTCAAGTAATGCGACTAAATAACGCTAGATGGCGTTAACCTCAATTATACATAGTGCATTTTGCACTAGTCATTGAGTTTTCACTTCTGCCGGCACTCCCTGAGTGCAACCCGTTGTTTTTTAGCTACAGGCATGTTTCACGAAAGTTTGTAACCTGTAAGCAGTGTAGGAGCGATTTCACATTGTCCGATCCGATATTGGAAGACAGATGACCCGTGGAGAAAAAACGGATAATGTATAAGTAATTAAAAAACTTGTGTAATGTTGCTATGTTAGTTTGATCATCAACTCTATCCCTCAGGGCTATCAACTAAAAGGTATGGGGTAACTCTGAACAATAAATCCACCATTAATTGTCCATGAACAAGCAACTATCGATCAATATAATTACACATTACACAATTTTAAGCTTTACACATTATCACCAATAACTTAGCAAACCTCCTAATGGATTTTGTTATGGTAAAAACAACCATATTCCAATTGTAAAAGGTTTAAATTTGCAGAGTACTAGTAAAGGTAGCATCGATTACTTTAGTCTTCAAAAGATGATAGGTACTTGATGCAATTTGGTTTCACTATTTGACAACTGACAAAAAATCTTATCTCGCAAAAATGTCAAATCTAAAAAGAACCCTATAGCGTTTATAATAAGGTTTATATTTCAAGTAAAGCATGAAGCAATATAGGAAAGTGAGAAGAATCGTGATCCATTGTCAGAAAACTTGTTCTATCTTCACGCTTAAATGGGGCGATTAAAGTTAATCGAAATGGTTCTGGTTGGAAAGGTCTTTTGTTCTAGAACCAGAGAACCTTCTAGTAGGTTCTAGAAGGACTTCGGGTGATTGTGAAGTGACAGGTGACAGGTCGATGACTTGTGTGGATGACCTTATGGCAGAATCTAAAGGTCTTTGGACACTATACACACTTTTTACAACATATTACTACTACTATTTAATATATGTACAAAGTAATGATTTGATTTTTAGGACAATTAAGCATGGAAATTAAATTTGGTGTATCCAAAAAAAATAATAGATATAAAATAAAAATCGATATTTTTGAGTTTTTTTTACGTCATCAGTGAGTGACAATGACAAAAAAGCGTCGCTCTGAATGCCAATTTTGAGTAGATCTATAGTTTTTAAATTTTTCTTAAGTAAATCATGCTAATAAGTAAAGTACAATAAAGGGTATTTGTATTGTACCGTAAAATGGGATGAGTAGGGTTCGCGGGGAGAGGTGGGTTATGAATGGGGAGAGAAGGGATGAAAGGGGGGTGAGATGGGATTTTAAGGCTACTGCTACAAAAATAATGTAACCCAATTTAAAATGGAGCTATAGTAATACACATAATAAAAAAAATCGATCCAATAATCTTCCAAAACCACCTTTGTATGAAAACCCAACTCACCCCAAATACGAGGGACTACAGGGTGAGGTGGGTTTTCCTATTTATCGTCAAAGTTATGAAATGGAACTACCCAAAATAAAATAAAAACTAAAATACAGACGTCCGGAACACTTATTATATGTATACACCATTCAGTTTGCATATGTAAAAATAAAATGTTATCGAGGTTTGAATGTCAGTTTTAACCCTACTCACCCCATTTTACGGTACTGTATTGTATTGTATTGTATCATGTATGGATGTAATCAGTTTCTAAAAACATGTGAAAATGTATGTCTCTATGTAAGTGAATTGTAATATTCCTTTGGAGAAATTCATTCTTAAACTATAAAATGACAAATCCAATAAGTAGAAAAATTCACACCATTTCTTCGTGCCCAATGTAATTTTATAGCCAATTCCATTTCATATTACACTATTAATATAGCAAATGACTCTGGTCATCGACTTTTTCTTTTAATATCTACCATGTTGTCACAGATTTCTTTGCGCCACTTTGACATCAAGCCAAAGACAACCTTAAGTAAAAGAACTAAGGTTTATTTTCAATTGTTTCAGGTGCTGACCACAGATAAACAAATTGGAGGGAAATATGGAAACGCAATTTTGGAGTCTGAAGATTGTTTAGAGAATATGATAAGCTGTAATTTTGTAATTTATAATGAGGCAAGCTTTAATAAAAGTTGAATTAAAAAGCACTTATTTTGTATCGGTATGAAAATATACTGTTGACAAAATATAAAGAATGTGTTAGCGTACAACTATGAAAATTACACAAACGTTTATTGTGTTATTTTCATAGTTGTTTTATGATATTTTATTTGATGCAATTTATCCAAACATTTAATTTTTTACTAAGTACGAGAAGAGTTAGTAGGAGAAGATCATGACAAGTCTGCAACGATTATGATAGCACACGCAGTGCAAGTGTTATTTATACGAGTACGTCATAATTTCAATAGAAGATTGACGTTTAAAATAATACTTGCACTGCGTGCGTATATTAGTATAAGAAGACTTGTATTTTCATACGCACTAAGTGCGTAGAACTAAATAAACTATGCTAAGATAGATTTTTAATACATTAAACATTACGAATACAATATAAACGTTCCGGAATTAATAGATAAGACATTTTTAATTAATCCTTTTTTTATCCTTAACATTAGGTACTACACTAAAAACACAAATTTCAACCTTACCACTTTGAAATAAGGTCACAAACTAACAAACGTGTGTTCAATCAAGGTCTATGTCACTTATCATAACAATGACAGACAAAAAGTGACATTTCAATAACCGTTACCGGCGTAAGATCCGTAAGAAATGCAACAATACTAGTGATTATTGTATCACAATGCGGGTGCACATGAGAAGTTAATTCAGAAATGGGGAGCAGACATAATTAGTAGTCTTCATTAATTTGTTTAGTAGCTCTGTATGTATGTCTGTCTGTTACCTCTTCACGCTTAAACCACTGAACCGATTTAGATGTGTGTTAGTATGGACATATATTTTAAGGCCCGGCGATGGACGTAGAATAGGATAATTTTATCCATCATCATCATTCATCCTACACAGACGAAGTTACGGGCAGATACTAGTTCTCCATATACAGGGTGTCTCATTTAAATCGGTCAGTATGGGAAAGTCTGAAACTATAAGACATACGAAGATCTGTTCTTAGGAACCATGTCATCGATTTTAATAAGAAGAAAAACTGCACTCATACATTTAAAAAAAATGTGTACTCGGCTCGGGAATCGAACGCGGACGTTTTGAAAAATGAAACTAAAATTATTTAGATATCGAATGTGTAGGTCTTAAGCAGTAAATGTTACTAAGAAACATGATGTCTGAAATGAATAAAATGCATTGTTTTCATAGGAATCCTTTAATTTATTTTAGTAAGTTTTCCAAATCACGATCTTTTTTTCAATACATTTTTTTAAATGTATGAATGCAGTTTTTCTTGTTATTAAAATCGATGACATGGTTCCTAAGAACAGATCTTCGTATGTCTTGTAGTTTCAGACTTTCCCATACTGACCGATTTAAATGAGACACCCTGTATATATATTTTTCAGACAACATTTGTGAGTTATGTGTAACTTCACAAAACAGAAAAAATCGGGGCAGTTTGGTAGTGGAATTTTGTCTCAATTTTGACAGCATTCTGTCGCGTTTGGCAGCTAGCTAAATAACCTGCAGAAATCTGTATTACATACCTATATACCGTTGAATTTAAAGTTAACACGTAACGTAACGTTATCGTACGAAAATATATAGGCTTCTTAGCTTTATCTGTACCCCTAGTCTACATTTCATTCGATAGCGTGACGTGCCGTACGCATTTGCGTTAAGTTGCTTTTTTTATGGGATATTGAGTTTCCAAAACGTCACGTTTGGCGCGCTGTTTCTAAATCTCATAAAAAAATATACATAACGCTAACTCGAACGCACGTACTAGGGGTTCTGAAGTGTTAACAAATAGCGTTACGTACCCGACACCCGACACTTTTCTGTATTGCCCCTTAACATTTAATTCGATTCACTCGTCAGTCGTTCTTATCGCAGATTAAATTGGAAGACCATATCAAACCTATTAAGGCTTGTTGATTTGAACCTATAAAACAACTAAGCACACACTGATCCTTTCACAAACTCAAACACGGTAACATTACCCAACATTACTGCGAAGCTAGCGCCAGTGAGTGACATTTAGATGACCGTTGACTTGTGCAAGTGTTGGTACACCCGGTCACATGCCTGTGTAATCTCCCATTAGAGGATTCAGCAGATATGTTATGAAACTTGTCGTATTAGAATAGAATATAACAGAACAGTTTTTTATTCGTAAACACACAGACAATACACATGATTACACAAAAAGAACATAGTGAAAATAAAGTGTCACGAAATGGCCCCATCTCAGCATGTTGCTGGCGACTTCCAGCGCTGAGCTTCCGATGAGACTATTAAGTAAGAAATAATCACGGAAGGTAACAGAGAAAAATAAAGAAACATAAAGGAAAGAATCATTTAGACATCCTAACATCTTGTCTGTGTTTGATATGAATTCTGACCAAATATGAAGTCATCTTTTGGCATTTTGAGAACGATTTCTATGCTCTAGGACCTCTAGGTAATACTAACGACCCGCCCCGGCTAGGTTTTATACGATACTGCTTATACATAGTTCGGACAAACTCATTTAAGTACCTATACATAAATATGTATCCTTAAATATCATAATTCAATTGCATCATCTGCCAGCCAGTTTTGATCGATTTGTTTGTTATTTCTTTTGTCAGACTTGAACTACTCTATTAATCTAGAACTAGATAATTATAATGCCTATCAATATCGGTCGTTAATTAAAATAGCGATGTTAATTTGGTTACAAACTGGTATCGTTATAATGTCATAACTATGTGGTGCAACATTTGGAAGAATGCGAAATACACACGATTGTGTTGATGCGATATTGATTGGGGCTATTTGATTTGGCTACCTGTAAGCTACGTTCTAATTTCTTGGGAAAACCTCAATTATGTATTTATAGAAATGTTGTATTGTAGGCCAGAGAGCCTAGTCAAGATGTCAATCGTTTGCGCCGTAGCGAACGAAACGGTATTGTCTCTATCACTTATATATATTAGTGAGAGACATTAGCGTTTCTTTCGATACGGCGGAAACGATTGGCATTCTGGTCAGGCCCCCAGGTATAGCCACATGGCCGTTCACCACATTATAAGTTTACTAAATAGAAATGAATCATAACATAACTTGGGGTGAATTAAATACATTTTGATGAAGTATTTAGAAACGAGAAACTGACTCATTGTCAATATGAACCTATTATATATTGATCAATGTGTCAATTAGTCAAAAAGTATATTAAAATATTTCAGTTTAAAAAACGTTAGGTCATTCAAATGTAAATATGATTAACCAAACAGATATCTATGTAACAAAGAGTTCTTCAACAGAAATAATTACTGACTAGCTAGAGGGATAGGTACAAGTTTTTTTACATGATTTGTTTCACTAATTTGTAAATTTTTTGTATACATATATATACGCGTGTAATGTGCATGAAGTTACAATGTGCTTTACCAAAACCGAAACCCGTTTCATATATTTGCCAACAGCAGATTATGTAAAAAACCTTGACATTAATGATATATGAGAACATTTGCAACACGATTATAATATGGACTCTAATTAATTATGGATACGTCCTTATTAGCTCTATTTCAATATCTATATCATCGTGTGGAGATTTGAACTGCTAAAATATGTTTAATGTTTGGCAAAAATTTCATTTTTGGTATAAGCTTTTATCGCTGACTGTACTTTTCTTACGACAGACAACTAATACTCATCGAGACAATTCTAAAAACCCCTAACACAATTAGGTTGCGTTGTTTCATCACAGAGTTCCTATGGCCAGCTCCCATCTCCATCATCAGATCAGCTCGATGGTACCATAATATTGCATTGTCACCCGACTTACATGTGTATGCAAAATTTCAGCTCAATCGGAAACCGGGAAGTGGATCAAATTTAACTTGCAAGATTTGATCGCTCTTGTAAATTCGCACGTAAGTGTGACAGGGAGGCAACACGTCGAACGTGGTTCGCGGTAGGCCCTCAGACCGACACGGGACAGGTGAAACTAAGTAAAAGCTTGTAAAATATAAATAATAAATGTTCTTTTATTTAAGCACTTTTAATAAAGGTACTTAAATCAAAATACCTACGTAAAATTATTTGCCATAATGTCAATATCCAGAGAGAAAAATGGGGACTACGATTGTATGGAGAAACGGCCGTCTCCTTTCCTCTTAAACAAACATTTTAGTTAAAATAATTAAGTTAATAAAAACTTTGCAAATAACTAATTAGATAAAAGACCTTGACGCTATCAAAGATAGCTATTCATTAACATATATAGTTTAACATAAACGGGAACCTGTCTAATATAATCGTTTTATTATGGTCACCCTCCATACAAGTCACCTTTTTGAATATTAGCAAAATTTGAGTAAATTGAATTCTATGTGTACGTGTTAAGGTTAGATTTGGATTTTTGAGTGAACCCCTTTAACATTAAACGAGATTTAACATTAACTTTACTAGTAATTTGAACTCTATCCGCATGAATTAAGATGTAATTTGGAATGTATTATTAACGGTCAGTTCGTTAATTTAAAGATTTAATGAAGGTGGATATTTAAATACGAATATAGAAGTATTCATATATCACACCAATTTATGAAATGCTGCTTAACCTACTGCTTAGAATTAGTACCAATAACTTTTCAAAGATAAATATTCTAATACTTTTACTTTTATTAACAAGCTTTTATTAGGTCGACCTGTATGTAACTATGTAATGGAATCTTGCAAGTTAAATTTGATCCACTTCCCGGTTTCCGATTGAGCTGAAATTTTGCATACACATGTAAGTCGGGTGACAATGCAATATTATGGTACCATCGAGCTGATCTGATGATGGAGACAGGAGGTGGCCATAGGAACTCTGTGATTAAACAACGCAACCTAATTGTGTTAGGGGTTTTTATAATTGTCTCGATGAGTATTAGTTGTCTGTCGTAAGAAAAGTACAGTCAGCGATAAAAGCTTGTACCAAAAATGAAATTTTTGCCAAATACATATTATGATTAGGAAGAAGAGTTTGAAGTTTCATCCAAATTATTTACTTTGTAAGTTAGTAAAATATTTTAATATATACGTGAAGACTTGTTTTTTTTTTTGCGAAAACTGGACACTTACTTAGGGGTTTCACGTTTCGACACATTGAGAATAGGAGACAGTGAAGTCTTTTACATGAGGACTCCGAAATTCACAATAATGTACCGTCGGAATGTTTTAAAAATTGCGAAATTTCCGCACTGAAACATTTCGGAAACTTATCATATTTTTGCATGGGGATCGAAATTTCCCGTTTCCATAACCAAAGTTTCCTTAAACTCCTATGCAATTTCCAAGGGCTTTTTTGAACGCTTTTTTTTCGCAATTTGTATGTATTATGTACATCTGCGGTTGTAGCATGGCCGATCACCTGTCACCATGCCTGTCACGTTCTAACAAGTATAGAGCTTGATCATTTATTTTTAATACAAAGCCATCTTCCTCGCGTTTGTCCCGGCATTTTTTGCCACGGCTCATGAGAGCCTGGGGTCGGCTTGGCAACTAATCCCAGGAATTGGCGTAGGCACTAGTTTTTACGAAAGCGACTGCCATCTGACCTTCCAATCCAAAGGGTAAACTAGGCCTTATTGGGATTAGTCCGGTTTCCTCGCGATGTTTTCCTTCACCGAAAAGCGACTGGTAAATATCAAATGATATTTCGTACATAAGTTCCGAAAAACTCATTGGTAAGAGCTGGGGTTTGAACCCGCGACCTCCGGATTGCAAGTCGCACGCTCTTACCGCTAGGCCACTAGCGCTTCTATTTTTAATATAAAGTACTGTGTATAAAATGTTATAATCTAGTAAAAAACGCATTCTCGCTAGTATGTATGTAAGTGCGAAAGTAACAGAGTGACAGGCGATAAAAATCCTAAAATCCTACCGCCTCTGTACTCAAAAACTAGTCAATTTATACCAAAACTAGTATACCTAACTAGAAGATATCTTTCAGTACCTAATTACTGTGATTGGTAACATGGTAGTGTTAAATAACTTTCACTGGTATTACATTACCAGTCTTACAGCTCGATTTTGACATTTTGACCCACTTCAACGTATCCGGTTTGCTTGTCAATTTGTACATACAGTCATTTTTGCACCACTGAGCTGAATTTAAAGAAAATTAGCTATTTTTAAGCAGACAGAATGATATAAAAAAAGGTCAAATTGATAATAGATAAATCTCTCTTTTTTTGAAGTTGCTTGAGACTTGAAAATTAAATCGAAAGAAAGATTATTCAATGTATTTTTTAAATTGTTTTACAGCTATCATCTACTCATTTGTACTAAACCTGATTCACTTGAAAATAAGTTGGAGTGCGAGTAACTTTTCCTACTAGAGCGCGTTGATGTCTTTACTATAGTTGGTTTTTTTTAGCATTAGAAATAAGGTAAACAATCTTGATGTGTCTTTTAATTGAAAAACACATTTTAAAAATAAGTTACGGCAAATATGTAACAATTATGAATCTAATACGATCATTTATATTCTTCTGCTTTCATAAGTAATAGTTTTTAATTTTTAAAAAGCGTTTTTCAATTAAAAGATCTGTCAAGATCGTTTACCGTCTTGCAATTTCTTTCTAATGCTAATAAAAACGAACTATACCTACTGCATGAAACTTTATGAAGTCACTTACAAAATGGCTTTTTTTATTGTTTGGGTCAAAATTATTTCGTTATCTTGTTTTTGGTCCCAAAAAATGTGACGGATTATAGCTTTTTTTATGAGATAAAAATGAGTTTTAAATTTTTCTTATGTAAAATATAATCTAGGTACAGCTAGAAAGTCATGCGATAGCACTTGTTTTTTTATGTATTTGATAGAAGACGGAAATACAAGCGTGACAGAGTGGTCAGAAAATGACAACGAAAATAATGTTGACGGAAATTACTGTGTATCTTATGTTACGATAGTATTATTTTACCGATGACATATTCTTATAGAATAGAATAGAATAGAATAGAAGAAATTTATTCAGAAAACGCTTAAATTTAGGTATTACATGAGACAACAGAACTAATTTATTATTAAGCGTCACTGAAAAGGTCTCCACTCAGCGTAATGTCAAGATACCATCTAAGGATCTCGACGCTGGTCTTCCGTGGAAACCCTCCCGAGAGAGCGCAACTACACGCTAAGGTACAAATTTTATATAAGTGCAAAAGTTGCAAGTAAATTTAATAAGGCTATAATTATTATTCAATTAAAAACTAAAATAACAAACTACGGTACCTAAACAGTCATTAATCTGGTTTATCTGGCTTACAAGGTGAAATAAATTATTTAGCAGGCGTTCGTTCTAGTAGGGATATATGGCACAGGAGTATACCCATAACTATATTTTTTGTAAGGTTAAAATGTGTTTTTTAAATTTACATTTAAATGAACCAATTGATGGCGAGTTCCTTATAGGTGGAGGTATATTGTTCCAGCACTTCGTGGCAGAGTATTTAAAACTGCCACGAAATGCTGCGGTGCAGTGTCTAGGGCAAAGAAGACGTATGGCTCCCCTAATATGGCGTTGTGAAAAAGTTAACTTTTCATAGAGGTAGAGGGGCGTCATGGATTTTATAATGCCAAAGAGCATGCAAGCAAAATGCAGCGACCGCCGCGATTCCATATTCATTAACCCGCTATTATTTAAATAAGGAGTTACATGGGAGTAAATAAGGAGTTCTTCGGTCGCTACCAAAGTTTAAAACTTCTCATGTCCCATAATACACAGGGCAGTACACAGGGTAGGTATGACATGTCCAACTTGTCAATTTGACAGTGAATGTGGGTATAAAAAAATGCGACTCACCTTGACACGAAACTAGAGCTGAGCTTAAAATTACAGCAAACACGAAGCCTCCAAATCTCCTCATGTCGAAAGCACATCCAAATAATCTGGGCTGCAGCATTTTCCCACACACTTTTAAATGGACATCACAACACCACGTTTATAAAAAAGTTTTTTTTTTCGAAAAAATTTTGGCAAAAAAAATATTTTTTTGTTTTTTTTTAAGTAGTCATGTCCGTTGTCCGTTTAGTCGTGACCGTTGTGAAAGTTGTTCGCGGCGCGTTCGGCGCTTGACTGAGACGGGTCGGCGCGCACGCACCGCCACCTCTCTAGAACGGAGCGGCAGGGGCGGCCAACGTTTTATCGGTTTTGGTGCATCCGGGATTTGAGAAAAGATTTTTGTATGGGGAAATTATGTTTGGAGTTTCATTAGAACAATTTCAGTAAATAATTTAAATATTTAAAGGGTTTAATTACAACAAATGTGCACTAGTAGTCTCTAAACTTTATATGAATGCGGCGATATCATGACGTTTATACGAGTAAAATTGCAGTATTATGTAGAGCTTCTATTATGATTATTTATAATAACTTAGATGTAAGAGGACAGACGGTCATCAAACAATTTAAAAGAGTCTGTCTTTGACTGTCTGTCAAGTGATCTAGTCCATAAAGACCAACATGTTTTAATTTTGTTTTAATTTTATTTTATTTTATTTATTTTAATTTTTAAATGTGTGATTATTATTGTTTTTGTAATTTTATTTAAATGTATCATGTACTTATGGATCATAGTTATCTGAAATAAATGTATTTTGATTTTGATTTGATTTTTGATTTCCTGTGGTCAGATGGCAGTCGCTATCGGAAAAACTAGTAACTACTTACGCCATGTCTTACAATTTAACAGCAGTGTTCTTCTTTAGAATATATGCCATCGCGTGAAATTGCTGCAAATAACAGGGAATATTTTAGTACAGTCGCCATCAGAAATATCGGAGTGGCCAAGGTGCTCACAACTGACACTCTGAAAACGCCTGCCTCTAATGTCAAGACGATAGAGTGCGCGTTCAGATATTGTGAATACATGGCCGCTCCGATACATCTGATAGCGACTGCACTAACTTTTATAACATCCATACAAGATCAAACAGGGGATCTTTTTTTAAAAGTAGGTACACCATTAAATAGCTACTTAATTAAGCAGCTATATAAAGTAGTTTTACTATATCTATTTATTTATTTATACATAATAAAAAAAAGCTCAGTTTCCGCGTAGGTTGCGCGCCGCTGCGGCCGAGCCCACTTCACTTTCAAACTCGGTCGCGGGCGAACACGGGCGCCGAGCCTAGTTCGGCTGCGATATGCAAAAACTACTGACCTATATGCCAGGTGTAAACAACAGGTACTTAGGTTAACAGAAAGAGATCCCTCTACGGGGTAAGTTCGCAATTGTACTTAGCTTTTCTTAATGTCTTGACTTACGGTCCGATTCGAACTTTAAGATAAGTCAATTAATAGATCTAGAAACGATATAGATTAGATATGTCAGTGTCAAATGTGACATTTCTTCAAACAAAAACGTCACTTTTGACACTGACATATCTAATCCATATCGTTTCTAGGTCTAGTAATTGACGTATCCTAAAGTTCGAATCGGGCAGTTAATGTCCTATGTCCCCTAGATGGGGCAGAGGGCGTCTACAATTCACCGCCATCTGGATCTGTCTTGACCTCTGCAATACGTATCCCTAGCTCCAAATCACTTTTATTATGTATTTTATTACGATAACGAGTTTACTATTAGAAGAAGAAAGAAGAAGAGGGTGACAGACTCAGGGTGGTCGCAACAAGAAAAGGTCAACAACAAAGTCGGTGGCGAGGGAACACAACACGTCTACCCATTCTTAAGGGGCCCACTGATTAACAGTCCGCCGGACGGTATCAGTTAGAACAAAAACTTGACAGTTCCGAACAACTGACAGGCCGATACCGTCCGGCGGACTGTTAATCAGTGGGCCCCTTTAAAGTACCTAATTACATATACAGTGAGCCACGAAATTACATGAATGAATGCATTGATAAAGTCACCATGTACTTTTGTGGCTGATGGATGGTACATAAACTACTGGCTTAATTTTATACCAGGGGCCCATTTCTCAAAATCTTTTGTAACTTGTAATACAAGCGGATGTCTCTTTTTGACAGCTTTAGTTAGAAAGGGACTTCCACTTGTATTACAAGTTACAAGCTTTTGAGAAACGGGCCCCAGATGTAAACAAAGTACAGGTTTTCTAAGCCAACAAGGTAGCAGTGGGCGGCATTGCTCGTAGAACCGGAGTCTGCTCCGCTCGAGCAGAAGTTACGTTTCTTAATAAGTTCAGGAGCCTATCCCACGAAACTTACAATTACAATTTACAGACAAGTTACAATTATGTATTTATTTATTAAAACTGACATATCACATAATTTACAAATGACATAATTGTACCTAATGGAAAATTTATACAAATAAGTAAATTGTCGCGACAAATCCACAATTAGGCACGCATCACAAAATATGTACCTGAAAATATAAGTAAGTAAGTTCCAAACGAAAACAACTTAAGAAATCGGGATTGATACATTTTGAAAATATCTGACGCATTGAGAACTTTGAACACATTAAAAACATAATTTACTCGTCATCCAAATTTTATTTACACGTAATTACCGGGGCCGAAATCTACAAAACTAGCGTTTATATAGTATAGGTACCGATAGCCTTCAGGGTTTGCTAAGATGTAACGAATCAAAAATACTCAACATCAATTAATGACTGACGGCGCGATTCGGGAAATGAATTAGTGATTCACTAGATATGAAATAGTAAAGATATGTGACGTTCCATGGCAAAAGGTAGGTACCTTATGGCGGCTGGGGCTTACGCTATTATTAACGCCGCTCTAACATTCAGCCGGGGCAATGGTACCTTTTGCCATGGAACGTCACATATCTTTACTATTTCATATCTAGTGAATCTCTTATTCATTTTCCAAATCGCGCCGCTAGTTTTTTAAACACAAACAGAGACGGTGAGTTTTTAGCGAGCCTGTGCACTTAATAATATCCATCTTAATAATATCTTGTGTTTATCCATGTTTATTCTCCTGAAAGCATATCCAGCCAGATAGGTAAAATATTATCTCGACTTCAATAAAGGAAATGGTGATTCATTAATTCAGGTACAGGTGCGGCCCATTGATATTTAAATTTAGAAAATATTTTAATTAGGTACCTATTTGATTCGATTACGCCCTCATGCCTTTCACACGCACCTGTTACCAAAAACAGGAGGGTCAGACGCGTAGGGCGTTTCGGAAAGAGGACCTCTGCGAGAGGCGAGAGGCCAATGACCCCGAGTTCACTCAATTATTTTTTTTTTTGTTTTATGGTTTCGCTCCTTGAGTAGGAAGCACGGACTTACCAAATCATTTAGCCTGTCGGTATTCTGGTTGCCTGATTGGTTTATATGATTAATTCTAATTGAATGTGATCTTATTGTTGTTCATCGCTAAATTTACATTAACAATGTATAAAAGTTTTTAATGTACCAAAACGGAGATGGCGGGACGACGTGTGTGCATTGGATAGGACTAAATGGCGGGAAAGAGGGGAGGCCTTTGCCCAGCAGTGGGACACTCTTATAGGCTAATAAAAAATAATGTTTTTATCAACTTGTGTTTCATTAAAAGTATATAATATATAAATAAATAATTGTAGTTTCATTGAAGTACTCCTTGGGTCGTAATGTTCTGTACATGAGGGTTGCAATACGTGCCGCCCTAAGTAGATACTTCTTTTTGACATTACTTTTTTCTTACACATGTACCTCAGCCATGACCTTTTCGCTGTCAACTGCCAAATCGATGCGCAAGAATCCGGAGAAAGTGTGTAAGCTGTGTACGTGACGCCAATACAGGTTACGATGCGTACGCGCACCGCGTTCCGATAGAAGCCTTCGCGAAGGCTCAGAGGGCCTACCGCGAACCACGTTCGACGTGTTACCTCCCTGTCACACTTACGTACGAATTTACAAGTGCGACAGAGAGGCAACACGTCGAACGTGGTTCGCGGTAGGCGCTCTGAGTACCAGTATAAGCGTAGACCTTTGGGTCGTCCAGAAATCATGTGATCGTTTAGAGGGTGGGTGGAGGTAAGGAAAATATCACGAATTATCACGATGGGGGAGGGGGGTCAAAAATAGGCCAAATATGATCACATGATTTCTGGACGACCCCTTTGTTACATTGGTTCATTTCGTGTTCATTGTTTTTTATTAGCCTAATTTAATATCCCACTCCCACTGATGGGCAAAAACCTTTGAGTTTCCTCCACTCGACTCTATAGTTTGCACATTCCCACCAATACGGATAGAATGCGTCCAAGTCCTAGTCCCCAGGGCCCAGCCGGCGTAGCATGGTTTCATTTTTATCCCCTGTCACTATGCCCGTCACTTTCGCACTTACATACTCGTTAGCACGTGACAGGCATGGCGACAAGCGATAAAAATGCGACCGTGCTACCGTCACAGGTGTCTCGATGACGACGGGCATGAAGTCGTAGGTTGCTTCCAAGGCAGACTATTTTTGTCGGCAGTCTCTGCCGCTGAGCCTGCCGACTTAGCAGTTTGTCCTAAATGGTATGCAGCAAATGTACCTAATCACACAAGTTGCATCCCTTATAAGACACCTCTTTTCCAGGGAACCAGTGTCAACCCGTCGGGTCGTTTGCCGTCTGTTCGAGACACTGGTTTGTATTGCAAATACATTTTTAAGAACCCTAAAAAGGAAATGATTGTAGTTTTTTCTACCCTTACTGTCAAAAATTTGTCAGATTATAGTTATACGGATCTAAAGCTCACGTTAAAGTGGTTCGATAAGAACTAGACGCACTGGCGCTGGCGATCTACCGTTAACACTCAGTTAGGCGAATGAGGTGACAAGACATGAAGACATACTAGGATTTCCTGTCGACTCCAAAACATCAAATACCATCCTGTTAACTTATCTTGAACCTTATTTAAAAGACATAAGATACACCTATAGTCACTATGGAATATTCTGTCAATACACGGCCATACTGTTAGCCTGTTAGGTATTAGGTGAACGTGAACCTTATATCAAAGAGATAAGATCCATCGATGATCAATGAGTATTGCTGAACTTCAACTAAACATTGTTAGACTTTATTAAATTGCAATAAGAACTACAATAAATGGTTTATAGTGCCACATAGACACAAGATGGTAGCCCGGTTGTTGATAGTTTGTAGTGGTATTTGATGATAGCAGAATCGGAAGAGTATTAGTACGTGTAACGATTTCGACAGATTACTTACATTCGGATTGTGACTGGTGCAGTAGTAGAAAAAAGCGATGTCAATCAGTTTCCTCCAATGGCGACTTTCTTCTTTTCGATCTTTTTGAGTGACTTTTTGATATTAAACAAAATTAACACATGTGATGATCCGGGTTCGGTACGAGAGGGGTGTAATTAAAGAAAGATCTTGACACTGCTTAAAACTAATATTTATACATCAAAACACTGATACATGAAATTTCATCCGAAAGAACACAATGAGAGTATCACCGAGGAAACGAATAAACCTAAGCGTAAAAGTTTAAGACTAACATGCAAATACAAAAATACTAAAAGAATAAGAAAATAAAAATAAACACTAACAAAAATATACAACAAAAATAAAAAGTCAATTTTGGAGTTCGCTGTTGCCCAGGACCGAACCCGAGTACACTTGTTTGAGAAGCGAGCGCACTACCACGGCGCCAGTACTCGGCTTGCTAGTAATGACGAAATCAGTCTAGACATCCGGAGTCTCACTTGCGCCGTAAATTGTCGTAACCACAAAATGTCAAGAATCTTGATGATAGCTACGTATCATCAAAATACGTCTTGTAGGACGTCAAAACGTGCCATATCGGAAAAAGGGCGTCTCCACAGGCTGTGGACAAAATAATCCATCATTTACATCTCCTTTGTAAACATCAAGCTAATTTACCTTTACTACTCGTAGATATTTATCGTTACGACTTACCCCGTGTCCTTTCTTGTACACGCACACACACTTTTACGGCTCAGTAACTGGCACTCGCTTTAAACGATTTTCTCCGTGATCCGGAGTTATTATTTATTTATCTGCCGATCACAGTGACCGTTCTTTGTTTCGCTCCGGTCCCCGCTACATTTTTTCCTCTACCCGCAGATTAGGCGCGCGGTACCCTCTTTTAGCGAAAGCTATTTGTGGACGTTCCAAAACAAATTAAACGATTCACTACACACATAAAAGTATCAGTGAAAGAATAAGGATCAAAGTCAAAAGGCGTTCTAAATTATCTTTGTCTGCACCAAAAGTTTACATTAAAGTATTTTTATTACAGCGCCATCTGTTTTCACTTACTTGAAAGCTCCCAACAATTGATTACAACGCCCTCTATATTTTCGGCTTATAGATCGTAAGACTTTCGGCGTAGTTTTCACATCATATTCACTTGCTTTAGCAGTCGCCCTAATATTGCGGAATATTGTCGCTAGATGGCAACATTTTGTGTGATGTAAGGTTAATGTCATAGATAGCACTTTTATCAAAAATTATTGGTGACAATAAAATCCATTAGATGGCGTCACGAGTCCACAGAACTGTACGTTATCAGTATCACATTTTCATTGCGAGAAGCTACTCGTATAACTCGTAGTTCGTAGCGTAGCTATAGACGATATTTTTTTATTAGAACAAATATTTATTGTAGAAACTTAAATATAAATACAGAGTAAATATATAAAAAATAACTACATATAAAACCCGTCCCGGGCTGCCCCCGACGCAAAGGTGCCCATCACGCTCGCTGCGTTGCCGCGTTGGATTGCGATGGACAGCCTGGTTTTGCATGCAACCAAATTCATTTCAGTACCTAGGTACTATTATTATATTTAGCTTCATATTGCTGTCGTGTTTGGAATTTAATGTAGGTACATATATGTAAGTAGTAAGTATACACCTTTAGAACCTCCACGTGTTGGTTTCAGCTTAATGCACGCCCAGTAAACATAATTTTGGAAAAAGAACTTTATTTGTCAGTTAGTCTGATAAGTTAATAAATTGTGTGCCTGCTGCATTATTTATAATCATTTTAAACTTTCCTACTAGCGATTTTTGTCTAGTGTCGAAACCACTGTTTGCTGTACAAGTGTACACAGTGGGCAAAGTTATCTGAATAGGTACCTAGTACCTACCACACAAGTTGCGGGATACGAGGTTTTTAAAGTAACTGTCAACGCATGTTGGCAGTTACTATTAAAAAGCTCTTATCTCGTAATATCATGTCATCTTATGTTTCTTAATGTTTGCAGACTGTCTGCAATACTACTGCAAATTGCAGTAGTTTGCAGATGAGATTTTTTTTTATTACGGGGTCATAATGAATTAAGTATAATAATTTTTGATTTTATAAGATTAGACGGATAAATTATATGTATATCTCTATTACATTTAAAAAATATGGAAAACAATTTTAGCATTGAAAACCTTTAAATATGTAATAGGTACCTACCTAAATAACATGTATTTATTTTGTACGTAAATACGTAATATAGAAAAATAACCAGCTAACTTCAGGAAAAAGAAGGATTTGACGATTTCGACGGGGTCTTTTGTTGTGTTTTCTGCGCTCGACGTGACGTGACAAAAATAGGAACATTTGTCGGTTTTTTATTGAATTTGACAGATATTTGTCTAATAACCAATGTTTGTGTCCCATAGAAGTGAGGGCGTCGGGTAAGCGATTAACATCGTCCATGGACACCCGCAACACCAGAGGGGTTGTAAGTGCGTTGCCGGCCTTTAAGATAGGAGGACGTGTTGAGACTTGTAATTGAGTTCTGGCTGATAGGTACGTAAGTATTTATACCCAGATATTTGTTTAACGCTTTCAATACCAGTAGCGTAATTAGGTATGTAATTTGTTGTGTTAAGTTAACTTTGTGCTAGGCTATTATATGTACCTACACTCTTGATTTGACTAACAAAATCCTACTTCCAAAAAAGATCCCGACTTTACCTACCGACCAAGAGGGGACTTAAACTTTTATATCAGTGATCTAAATAAGACAGATCTTCTTATCTTAAAAGAAAACAAACATGCACGTGGTCATTAGCTTCACAAGTCACAACTAATCGCCTTGTCTATCGACGTTCAGCCGACAACAGCAGGTAGGCAAATAAAATAATTACAGATCTTCACGAGTGTCAGTTTAAAACACTGTAATATGGCGGCATGCGCGCTCTAACCACGTTTGATTTACTATGTAACACCGCAAACAATTTAGTTCAATCGAACTAACCCATTCATACGTTCATTCATTCCCGCCAATCAACGCAGTGCTGCCAAAATAACAAACAAAATCGTACAAACTAGAGCTTAATGCCCGGCATTATAATATTTGGCCGCGGGCGTCAGATTAAAAAAAAATCAAGATTTTTAGGAGTGGACGCGAGACGAAATCGGACTTGGTCGTTATAAATTTTGTATAAGATAACAATGCGCGTGTGGGTGTGTGGTAAAGCGCTGACGAGTATAGTTACAGCACGCAATAACGCTAACAAGCATGCGAGGGGGAGGGGCGATGGTTGTAGAGCGCTGTCCCCCTCACGCCCCGGCAACATGGCGCGCTACTCGGGCGCAGGCTCGAATCGTATCGCCTACCCACTCAAGGTTCGCTGACTGCCGTTCTTTTGTTTTAAATGTTGCCCGCTTAGAGATTTTCCCGGAGTTCTGCTGATTTACGAAATTTCGATATTTATAAACTAAGAACTGTCAACCGAATTTATAGTTAGTTTTTAGCATTAGAAAAAAGGCAAATATGTAACAAATAATGAAACATATACGATTATTTACATTCTTTTGATTTCATAAGTAATAGCTAGTTATTGATTTAAAAAAAGCGTTTTTCGTGTAAAAGACACGTCAAGATCGCGTACCTAGTCTTTTTCTAATGCTATAAAAACGAACTAAGTATAAGCTGTTGTGACATATAATAACATTGAATAATTTTACAGTTTAGACACTTGTTTTAAGTCTCTCGTGCCGGGCCGTCGTGAACGCTGCTCGCACTGTTAGTGCTTGAGAAAGGAGACCTAGGCTCTCCGAAAACTGTCGCGCGAGTGACTAAAAAAAACAAGTGAATCTAAACTAAACCGTAAGTAAAATTATTCAATCTTGTCAACCGTAGTCATGATAGATATAGATGGTCAAGCAGATCTTGTCAGTAGAAAAAGGCGGCAAATTTGAAAAATGTAGGCACGAAGGGATAGCGTCCCATAGAAAATTTGAAATTCGCGCCTTTTTTTTACTGGCAAGATTTGCTTGACCAGCTTTAGATACATTTTTATTATTTTGGTACGCTTAATTCGAAAATTAGTAAAGTGTAACATCAAACGCTTTTACAATATGAGAGATTACCTTTTGACTGTTTTGAGGTGTAAATTAGGGCTTCCAATACCGGGATCCCGGTATTTCGGATTCCCGGGATCCCGTCTTTTTAAACGCATTTTTCAATACCGGTATTTTTAAAGGCAATACCGGGATCCCGGTATTTTAAAAAATGAGGGAAATGCTCAGTATAAACCCTTGAAATCCATTATATTCGGCTGTATCAAAAAGCTTACTAAACGTCAGACGCATCTAGAGTTGACCAAGAAAAGACTGCAACGATTTTGATAGCACGCGCAGTGCAAGTGTTATATTAAACGTCAAACTTCTATGAAATTATGACGTACAAATAACACTTGCACTGCGTACTGCGTATGCTTTCAAAATCGTTGCAGACTTTACTTGGTCTAACTCTAACTGGTCTCTAGCCCGCATTTTATTATTGAAACAAGATCGTTGCCTAATGCGTCAGATAAATATTTGGTGGTTGGTGGTGGAATGAATCCTGAAGTTATGTGAGTGATGAATATGATGATAGTGTCATTAACATTAACATAATTAGTCCTTATAATTTTATCAATAAATAAAACGAAAGAGCAAGGATAACTGTAATAATGGCAAACCAATTTTGACGGAAATTTGAAAAAATGTTGTCTGGTTGGTTAAGTTGGGCTACAAATGTGACTGGTGAGGTGAAGTCAACAAATTGGATAAAATTATTGACAACCTGGAGTGTGAATTAAATTATTGCAGATGGCGGCATTGATTGTTTATTGTTGTAATAGCTTTTAGGACATATCTGGTATTCCAGTGAGCCTTTCTAATTCCACTTTTTAATAAAACTATATATTTTTAAGCGATTCATATCCAATACCGGGATCCCGGGATCCCGGTATTGATGAAGACAGTTTCGGTATTAATACCGGTATTGTAAGAAGTCCGGTATTTGGAAGCCCTAGTGTAAATACAATTTTTTTTGTCGTCCACGTTACGGCATTTTTTTTACATTTAGGGTGATTTAGGTAAAGCTCTTGCATAAAATCATACCATTCGTCCTTCTGCTTTACCGTAAGGTAAAATTATGACGCGCGTGATGGTCTATATCTATAAGATAATACCTATCATCAAAACGTTATACTAAAATAATATTGTTTTATTAAAAACACCTAGACTTGATTTCCGATTTAATAAGTTTTACTGCGTACCTAATTTAATCCATCATTTAATAGGTGTATTTTGTGGAATGTTCAATTCAATATATTCCCGATATCAACCATCATCAAGCTCATTTAAATTATGAATGTTTTAATAATAATTTTGATAAAATGAAAGCTTTAATTTTAAACTACAATACCCACGTCCTTATTTGCATCACTAATAATAATTAATTATTTGAACTACCGTTCGAAATCCGAAGCGCGTACAATTTTGTGGCAATCTCAAATTTCGTACCGGGAACCCCGGACCGCAGACGAAAACAGCGCCAAGCCGAGGACCTGCTCAAACCGAACGTCTGCATACCAATCGTCGGTTTTTTATACGCGCGTCGGTGCACGCCCGTCTCTGTGTGCGTGGCCGCCTCAGTGTGCGCGCTCTCGCGCGCGGTACAGACCATTGTTGTGTGCAGTAGACTCGCGACCGGCGAACATACTCGTCTACTGTTACTATACAACCTCAAAAACTGCCGGTAAACAAAAATAATGACCAGTGTACCACATTACGTGCGCGAGTGCCAACAGTGTGTGATAACCAAGTAGCGTGCGTGCAGTGAAGTGTTTTCAAACGTGTTTTGGAGTTTTGAAGCCATGCTCGATGTGTTTAGGTATGTCCAGACTGATTAATTATGGCCCATCAGTGTTAAAGGGGTCACTGGCCCTCGATTTCGCTATGAAGTCTAGTAAACTATACGTCTTTTTGTATTTTTAAACGGTGACAGTCTTATCCGATCTGAGCGTTGCGTATTTACATAAATGCGTGCGCTAGGTGTGAACGTTTTCCACTTACATCCGTTGTTTGGTTGTTTCTATTAAGTTTTATGTGCGTTTGGCGCCGCCGGTCGTGTTATCAGCCCTCTAGAAGTATGTCGAGTAATTTATAATGTAATTAATACTTATCGGTGACGGCGCCGTGAACTTTGCTTACTGCCCGATGGGCAAGCCAAGTCTGAGATGACTCGAATACCGACGCTCTGGCTGTAACGAGAACGCCGTTGTCAGAAAAAAAAAACAGACAATAGACTAATAAAGGGAAGGAAAAGATAAACAAAAGTAACACGGTCCTTATAGGACAAGAAAAGAAATTAAAGTCCGTTCGTTAAACCGTCCGTTGTTTTATTATTACAACTCAAAAAGAAAAATATAGTTTTATAGAAACATACACCCTGTTATTGATTGAACATAGAGTTCAAATTGGGTACATTAAATACCTACTTCACGCTTATTTAGGTAGGTAGATAAAAAAAGAAAAACACGCAGGCTAATATCGTAACATAATATCAGATAAATATCCACGAATGTTCATTAGGTCACTGATATTGAATATAGGTATTTAACATAGCATAATACCTAACACAAAATACAATACTGCCGGCCTAGCCAAGGTTACAATCGCTATCGCTTCGACAACGAAAAGCATTATGTCTCTCTATCACTCTTCCATATTGTGCGACAGTGACAGTTGCGTTTCGATCGCTACGGAGAGTAAGCGATCGGCATCTTGGCTACGCGGCCAGTTTAGTTACTGGAAGAAGCAGCAAAAACTTGTAGGTATGACGTTTATACCTACTATTTTACTGTAGAATGTAGATGCCTACTGTTAGAATAGGTACCTACAGCTTATAAAATGTTTTTTTAACCAATCAGTAGAAGAGCTTATTGTATTTCTTACAAGTGGAATAATTCGCTTTTAATTACTATAGACATAATAGGTAGGTATATGTACCTAACTACATTACGTATTTTCTACCAATGCCTAGCGGTGTCGGTTAGTAGGTACCTTTCCTAGTTAAATACCTACCTACTTTCGGTAATCTACCTATCTAAAACTTTAAAACAGAAATACGTAGCTTGGGTACATAAATAAAAGTACCTAAACTAATAGAGTTAGACCAAGCTAAGTAAGCAGTGTTTTTGATAATCTAGACTGCGTGTGAACGTCAATATTCTATGATATTAATAAATAAATTAAATATATATCGTATTAGGTGGAAGATACCTTAAAGGACATTTTTTCCTACCTATCTAGATGTCCATTAAGTGGATTAAAGTCGTGTTATCTAACAAACCACATTAATTATAATTGCCTTATAAGTCTGTAGGATAACTTGAGGTCAAATTCGAGTGTTTACTAGGACTAAACTACCAAGCACCTTAACACTTGTAAAATGCCGTTTCGCCCATAAATTCTACTTTTAAGGACACTTGCTTTAACAATTATTCAGACTTAATGTCCAGAATAATTTTATAAATACTTATGTCAAGGGATAGAACTTTAATTGTGATGCCATGTTTTTTACGACATTGCCCCACTGACCATCCAGCCTCTAGACTCAACTTAGGCCAATTCTTTCATGAAACCGATGCTGCCAAAAATACAGGGGTGCGGGGGACGAGGTGAGCGAGTCCCGTGCCGTGATTGGTCCGTTCAAACACACGTGGGCGTCAGACAGAAATATCTGCCGGGCGCTAGTGATGTGACACGTTGAATAATAACATTGTCAATCACGGTCAATAATGTAATAACAGTAATAATATGCAAGCATGTTTTGAATGCTATGTTGATTCGTTCGTTCGAAAACATTAATCCATAACGATGTGGTTTCGTTAGCAGGTGTATCTGCTTTATATAATTAATTTAAAAATAAACTATTGGTAAAAAGGCGTCTTATGGGATTTAGAGAAGCGCGAGACGAGACGAGATGCGGATGCGGATATTCGCAACATCCCTGCTTGGAAGCACTTCATTCACGCAGCTCGCCCTTCGGCCTCGCTTTAAATTACTGAGGGTTGCACGCTTGGGAGTCGGGGTGAAGGCTTCGGGCCTTCGGCGGGTCAGCCTTCGGCCTCCCAGCCTGATATTCGCCCTTCGGGTTCGCTTAACCTACTTGGAAATTTTCCTTTGCCCGTGTCCGCCGCCATTTTGAGTGTTAATAAAAAATAATTCACATACTAATCTTGGGCCCCCAAGCTCGCCGCATGCCAAATCTCAACGCGCTCAGACCAAATTGAAAAAAAAATCATATCATAATCATAATCATAATTCTTTATTGCAACCATGGTATTACAAGGTGTTCTTATGTTAGTTAGTACATTTTGAAACTTTTTAAATGCAATTTGTGTTGTCTCGGGCCCTCTATGGCATTTGGTCGAGCACCCCCCACCTATCTCTCACCTTTGAAGCTTTTCATAAAAAATAAGTGGCCATTTTTACCGCCATATTGGTTTTATTAAAAAAAAAATCTATAGGAATACAGCTAGGTGACCCCGAGTTTTCGTGACCAAAATTTTAGCGCGCTGGGAGCATTTTGAAAAATGATCGCCATTTTGAATCCGCCATTTTGAAAAAATAATGGCGGCTTCAGAAACTGTCAGCGTCCCTCTATGACATTTGGTCGAGCATCTCCCACGTATCTGTCACCGTTTAGTGACCAAAAGTCGGATAATCCGGTAGACCAAAAGTCGGATTTTTCTGGAAGTCACCAAACCACCCCCTCTATACGACCGTATCAAAGTCAAATACCCCAGGAACCCCCTTCTGAGAGAGCAATTATGTCAATTAATCAGTCGGGTTGCGGCTTTATATACAGGGTGGATTTTCTTTTTGGCTCAGTGAGGGCAGCTACCAGATCCCGTACTGCTACGAGAAAACGGTCTTAGGAGACCTTCCCTCGATTTCAAATTAGATCCCATTCCTATTGAGGATCAAAAGCTTGTATGGAAGCAAAAAAAAATTCCGGCTAGAAAAGCCACAAATCGAGGAAAACTTTTCCCATAATATTTGAATGAAAATGAAAACTTTTATTTTTCACATGCTACTTTTGTATGCCAATCGATTCCATTCCTATCCAGTATCAATAGTTTCCTAGGGGTCGACTTACGGTAATGTACTAAAAAGCCACAAATTAATAAAAACTTTTTCCATACATTTACTATGGAGAAAATGTGAAATTTTATTCACAATTTTCTACCTCGCCCATCATTCGTACAGCAATGTCTTCATACAGTGTTATGGTTCTTAAATGTAACAGGACAGGACTGATTGGCCAAATATTATGGGAAAAGTTTTCCTCGATTTGTGGCTTTTCTAGCCGGAAATTTTTTTTTGCTTCCATACAAGCTTTTGATCCTCAATAGGAATGGGATCGATTGGCATAAAAAAAAAGTTTGTCAAAAATGACCTTTTTCTCGTATCCTGTATGTTTTTTCCAAAATCTGTAAATGCCAATCTTCATTAATTTGAAATCGAGGGAAGGTCTCTTAAGACCGTTTTCTCGTAGCAGTACGGGATCTGGTAGCTGCCCTCACTGAGCCAAAAAGAAAATCCACCCTGTATTCGCGGTATCCTACTATACCCACCCATTAAAAACACCCTGTATATTTCTATTAAGAGATATTACATGGTTTAAATCAAATATTTATTTGTTATTATGTAAATGAAATGTTATTTAACACAATCTAACTAAATGAAGTTTAAATTATTTGGCCGAATGTTCAAGTATCATTGCCATGTTGGCAGTCGTACACAGAAAAAAAGCAAAAATTAAAAAGTTAAACCGACGCCCACTATTCTCAACAAAAATGGAATCAAAATAATGCATTTTAAATTGCAAACGTGTGGTTTTGTATAAAATTGGTCTTGTGATTAATTTAAATTTGCAATGTTTTTATAATCGCTAAAAGTAATACGAGTACCTATGTAGTGCTGAATTGACAATATCGTTTATGTTCAAGGGAAAATTGGTACCTGACCGTAAGTGTAATTCTCATATTATTTATTTGTATTATAGTGAATTTTTCGCAAATACCTATGCGATTTGAATTGAATTACCTTGTCAATAGTAAACAATCACATTCTATGGATATGGACATCACTAGTTTGGGCTTAGGAATGTCACGTAATAAAAGACAAGAAAGGATGTATACGGATGCAGCGCGATAGAAAGAGACTTTCTTAAAAGACGTCATCGAGTTTCAAGCGCTGTCAAATTTGATGAGACGCTTAAATTAAAATATTTTTTATCCAAATCTCTAAAAAATCGGCTTACCTGTGAAATGAAATGCCATTTTTTTGTACACCAGAGTTTTTAGTGTTCTTGCCACACAATTTGACACAACAATAATGCATTTTTGATAGCAAAAACTTCTTCGAGCTACCGAAGTTTCTAGACCGAGCCCGGTCCGCCGACTGAAGTAAGCGGTGTAGGCGTGACTCGAAGATGGAGTAACGCTACCGTATGTGTGGCAGAGGGGGTAGCGCGACTATGCTATGTCTAGAGGCTGGATGGTCAGTGCATTGCCCTAATAAATAACAAATACCCCTACGAAGCTTGAGCACCTGCTTAATAAAAACGATGACCATATTAAAACCATTTTTTATTGATATAGAAATTACACGTTACATTTTCATTGGGGATTAAATTGGCAGCCATTACTAGTCATTAACACGTGGAATGGAACGTTTTTTGTTTCGTCAACCGACCATAAACAATGTGCGTAACTTTTTAAATTTAAACAAATCGTCAGCGTTGGGAAAAATGGCATTGTGATCAATCAGTGGTATCAGATGTTTTTTTAAATGAATGAATCGGTGTACGAAAATAAAAATGGATCCTTGTATCCAACGGAATCAGTAACCGAACCCATTTCTCAAAACTGACCGTGGCGCGAGCAAAAAGAAATATTATTTATAACCTTTTAAAAGAAAAACACGCTTTTTTTTCTTTTTCCTTTTTTTATGGCGCGCAGTAAAACGCGACAGCGGGGTCACGAGTGGCCAGATCGGAAATCGAGTTTTTGGGATGTTTTACTCAAATTCTTATCTTCGAAATAGGTATTTTATTAAATACCTACCTAAACATTCTACATATAAATCATTTGTTCCTATTTGATTTGGGTTAATGTTACGTGTATTCCAAATAAATTAGATAGGTACTGGAAATTCTAAGTAGGTACCTGTTTTTTAACGCACCCCTAGCCTATACTGCTACCATCAGTTTGGCACTGACATAAACGCCGTCGAGAACGTAATTTACTTTCTATACATCTCGCTCGTACTCGCATATTAATGCAAACGAGATGTATAGATAGTAATTACGTTCTTGATAGCGTAAATGTCAGGTTTGACACTGTCAGTGATTCATGGTACGGGCTCTAGACTATAATGAATAAGAATAACTGTCGTACCTGCACTGTAAAACAATAAAAGTATATAAACTTATAGGATAGGTTACCATACCTAACTGGATAAAGATAGTCAAGAGATCGCTCTTTAGCGATAAGACTGCATTTGTCTCTCTCTATTACTAAAGCTTTACGTATTGTCTTTTCTTTTATTGGGCAGACAGTACCTATAATAAAGAACTTGAAAAAACATTGTATTTATCTAGATTCTTGCTTAGTTAAATAATAAGAAGATACACTGGAAGATACAGTCTGCAAACGTACTACCTTAGCAGTTAGCACCCTATGCAGGGGTGCTAATGCTAAGGTAGTACGTTTGCATTTTATTATGCAAAAGGCTAATAGATACCTTAGATGTTTTTTTTTTCTGAACAATGTTTTTTTTCTACCTATATCTTTTGACGAGAATGAAATGATAGTAATAATCACAGATAACACAGCAAGAAAACTATTTAAAATTAAATAGCCATCCAAAACAAACTATGAAATAAATACAAAAAGCGGCCAAGTGCGAGCCGGACTCGCCCATGAAGGGTTCCGTAATTTATGACTTATTAAAAAAAAAACTACTTACTAGATCTCGTTCAAACCAATTTTCGGTGGAAGTTTGCATGGTAATGTACATCATATATATTTTTTTAGTTTTATCATTCTCTCATTCATTCAGGGGGGGGGGGGGGGCGGACACATTTTACCACTTTGGAAATGTTTCTCGCGCAAACTAGTCAGTTTAGAAAAAATTATATTAGAAACCTCAATATCATTTTTGAAGACCTATCCATAGATACCCTACACGTATGGATTTGATGAAATAAATAATAAAAAATTATTGAGTTTCAGTTCTAAGTATGGGGAACCCCCAAAATTATTTATATTTTTGTGTGAAAATCTTAATGCGGTTCACAGAATACATCTACATACTTACCAAGTTTCAACAGTATAGTTCTTATAGTTTCGGAAAAAAGTGGCTGTGACATACGGACGGACAGACATGACGAATCCATAAGGATTCCGTTTTTTGCCATTTGGCTACGGAACCCTAAAAACCGGCATTCCCAAAACGGGCAAGGAGGCCAAAGGCGGATTTCTCCGAAACGAAACAATCGTGTTATTCTCGCCATCTTGAATTATTCATTTAATCACATTTCCTACGCTTCGGGTGTTCTTATTGCTACTAATTAGGTATTTTATAACTTATTTAGAATTGTAATCTGTTTCCTTTTGGCGAAACGGAATAATTATGTGTACCTACGCCGCCATAACAGCCCTTTAACAAATTAATAAAATAAATATATGTAATTATGTATGTATGTACATATATACTTTATTGCATATAGAAATAAAAACATGAGAAACACATTTACAGAGTACGTTAAATACAACATAGGCGAACTTATCCCTGTATGGGATCTCTTCCAGTTAACCTATAGTTATGTGTAGGTCGTTGAGATACTTTACAACAGCCCTATTTAGTTATCGTAATTATTTTTAGTTTATTTAAAATTTCAAAATTACGTTTATGTCATGAAGTTATATATTAATGATCACATCACAGTTAATGAATGAATAGATCCCTTCCTTGTCTGTGTATGATTCAAATGTATGTACTTACAGTAATTGTGATGTGAAAAGTAATTTATATATTAAAATACATCTGTAGCTTAATTTATTTAATATGAGTACAGAGTATCGTTTTATCCAATCCCTCACCGCGTTCAGTATTCCGCGGCGCACCTCGCACGCGCGCATTAAAATTCTCGACTCCCGCGCATGTTCCCAGCCTCATAATAATAAACTTAAACTACACATTATTACGTTTTTATACCACGTTGGTGGCAAACAAGCTTAATACTTTTTTAGCATTAGAAAAAACAATGTAGAAGTAAGTAATTGTACTTAATTATAAGTTCTACATTTCTAAACGCTTCTCACTGCACCCAACTTGTATTTTTTTTGTGGCTCTTTTGGTGTATCTGTTAATCTGTTTGATGTGCAAGAATGTTTAAAATGGATAGATTAATAATTAAGCATGAGGATTTGTATCGGGCACGTTTTTTCGTTAAACTATAGAAATAAACTCAATAGCACCGTTAATACTCGTTTTTAACATCAATATTATCAAGGTCCTGTTTTAGAATCCCTTGCTTACTTTTGCAGATTTTGCTACCTTTTTTAAAATTATAAGCAAAAAACGGTCACCCATCCAAGTACTGACCCCGCCCGACGTTGCTTAACTTAGGTTAAAAATCACGTTTGTTGTATGGGAGCCCCACTTAAATCTTTATTTTATTCTGTTTTTAGTATTTGTTGTTATAGCGGCAACAGATATCATCATCTGTGAAAATTTCAACTGTCACTAGCTATCACGGTTCGTGAGATACAGCCTGGTGACAGACGGACGGACGGACTGACGGACGGACAGCGGAGTCTTAGTAATAGGGTCCCGTTTTTACCCTTTGGCTATGGAACCCTAAAAAGCAGTGATATCGTGCACATACTTATAACTATGATTGTTAATTTGTTATTTGTTTATAACATTTGATTATTTAACAAGACATTTTCTCTGATAAAAATAAAAGTCTGATAGACATGTCTTTAGATGCACAGTAAAATTGTACCAACAAATGGTCAGCAAAGGCGCTTTCAATTTATTTTTATGGCGATACTAGTAACGATCTCACAAAAACTAAGTGCCAATGTCAGTGTCCGTTACATTACTTGCCAATAAATACGGCTTACGTTTAAACGCTAAAACATAAAACACAAGACCTATTTGGTTGTAACTGGCAACAAACGTCCCTTTGAGAAACTTGTTTAACGTTTATGTGGCTGTTAGGTATGTTATCCCGTTTTATCAATTGTAAAACCAGCCAGTTCTTTCGAATTTCAAACTTGTAGACCTAGCTTCGAATTTCCAATTTCAATTTGTAAATCATTATTCGTTATGGCTGCACATTTAACGGTTACCTTAGCCTGTTATTTTGGAAATAAAAAATAAAAATGTCTATGGTTTAAAAAAGAAAACCCTAATAGCCAAAGCCCAAATAAATAAAAAAAAACATGAGAATGGTTAAGCAAGTGAGCAATGGCGGACGAAACGAAAGTCGTTTTTGAATTTCGAATCTCAAAGCCTAGCTCAGTCGTTGAAAGTTATTTCAGTAAAATTAGTCAAGTTAATTAGACGATTTCAAATTACTTGATGCGTATCGTAATATATCAACTTCGCGTAATGAGGGTTTCCTAGAAAAGATACGGACGGACAGACACTGCTTCCAAAATCTGTGAAAAAAAGCAAAGAAACAAAACAGTTCATAAACCGAGAATGTCTCTTAAGGTAAAGGCTGTAAGGTTGAGAATAGGATGATAATTAGAAATTGAGATGTAGAGATAAATGTGTAAAATCCGAAGCCAACTTTTTTTGCAAGGGCGTCCGTCCTTTGGAAAGTTCGTACTTTTGTCATTGGATTTTTAAATAAATATGCTAAAACTGATGACACATGGTTTGGGACTTGTTTGGGCAAAAACATGGACCTGTGGCTTGTTCGTCCGACACTGTCGTTTGTTAGCTCGGAACCTAAGCTTTTTGTGTTTTTAGGGTTCCGTAGCCAAATGGCAAAAAACGGAACCCTTATAGATTCGTCATGTCTGTCTGTCTGTCTGTCCGTCTGTCCGTCTGTCTGTCCGTCCGTATGTCACAGCCACTTTTCTCCGAAACTATAAGAACTATACTGTTGAAACTTGGTAAGTAGATGTATTCTGTGAACCGCATTAAGATTTTCACACAAAAATAGAAAAAAAACAATAAATTTTTGGGGTTCCCCATACTTCGAACTGAAACTCAAAAATTTTTTTTTCATCAAAGCCATTCGTGTGGGGTATCTATGGATAGGTCTTCCAAAATGATATTGAGGTTTCTAATATCATTTTTTTCTAAACTGAATAGTTTGCGCGAGAGACACTTCCAAAGTGGTAAAATGTGTGTCCCCCCCCCTGTAACTTCTAAAATAAGAGAATGATAAAACTAAAAAAAATATATGATGTACATTACCATGTAAACTTCCACCGAAAATTGGTTTGAACGAGATCTAGTAAGTAGTTTTTTTTTAATACGTCATAAATCGTCTAAATACGGAACCCTTCATGGGCGAGTCCGACTCGCACTTGGCCGCTTTTTTTTAACATTTGGCACTTGACACTTTAGTTTAGACAATAAAATGTAACTGATTTGACAGTGATAAGGTGTGTTGGGATAACTTGGGGTAATTATGAACATTTCATAGTTCACTGCTGACTGACGTTGATCATATCATAACACTTTAGTGGATTCTAGATTTGAAATTTATTAATTATTATTTTAAAGAATATTTGAAGGGCCCACGGAAAGAACATGTCTATAGTTCGTTTTTTTAGCATTAGAAAGAACTTGCAAGAAGGTAAGCGATCTTAACATGTCTTTTAATTGAAAAACGCTTTTTAAAAATCAATAACTATTACTTATGAAAGCAGAAGAATATAAATTATTATATTGGATTCATAATTGTTACATATTTGCCGTAACTTATTTTTAAAATGTGTTTTTCACACCAAGATTGTTTACCTTATTTCTAATGCTAAAAAAAACGAACTATAGTCACATTTTTCGGAAAATGAGATTTTTATCTCAAAATGAAGAGCTCTTAATGAAATCTTTTGCTACCACTGTATAATAAATGTAACACAACTTTATTTTTAGTTCAATAATACCTGGTCACGGAATTACCATACGTTTTGACATTGTTCCAAATTTTAAAACCGCGATTACTCAAAATGTCACTAGTGTGACTAGACATGTTCTTTCCGTGGACCCTTCATTTAATGCGAAAGCTGGACATGCAAAAGAAACATGTTGTTTTATTATTTACTCGTATACCTTTGACGCAATACAAATAACAGTATGGCTGCCCTATTTCAGCTTAACAATTAAAAATTAAGCTTATAATTTGAACACAAGCTCTTCTATAGTGAAAATGGTCATTAAAACCAATTATCAATGGCCGTTGTTATCACATGCATGGTCGTAAGGGCCATAATTAGTACTTACGCATTCGCCGTGTGGTGTAAGAATAACCTAAGTCTCGATGTTTTTCAAAAGCACAAAATAAAACGGAATAAAAGGTTAAAAGATTACTAAAATGACTTTTAGGAGGATAAACTAGTGTAAATGTATAGTGAAGTTGGTCGTTACGGCCAATTATCAATGGCCGTTGTTGTCACATGGCATGGTGGCTGTGCTGTAATGGCAATAATTAGCACGCATGCGCCGTGTGGTGCAAGTTTCAAGAATAAATCGAGTCATCGAGAGTACAGTAAGCTGCAGAGATAACTGTATCCCCCTGCAAACAAGTTTCTATGCAGGGTGGGGGGAGGTTATTTCTGCAGCTTAATGTAAGTGTCCTATTTTGTTTGTAACACTTGACACTTTATATAGATATTTCGGAACAAGCGAGAATAGCAAATTAAGCTCTGTATAAAAGATCTTTAAACGGCATGATATTAAAAAAATCCGTTAAATACCTACGTTTGTTTAGGATTATCCGGTTTTACCATCGGTAACACCTTGGTGGTTGGAAATAGCTGGGAATAAAGCTGACTTTCCATTGAGGCGGAGAAGAGACACGCGGGAGCGAGAATCAACCAATAGCATTATTTGTATGCATAGCATTAGAGGAGCGGAAAAGACAACCAATGATATAGATTCCCACACGGCTCCTCTTATCTTCGCCTCAGTGTAAACTGTGAAGGCAGCATAAGACAAAGGCTGAAATCCAAACTTTGCATGATTTAATTACAAAGTTGTCGTTGTTACTTGAACTAAACATTAAGACTTGTAAAAAGTTAAATGTCAACTGTTAAAGTTAAAACGCATTGTCGTTCCGGTCACGTTCCGCCATTGCAGTGAGAGAACTATTTGTAATTCAATTCATTCCTGGAATGGTTAAATAAAATACAGCAATTTTCTTTATTTATAATTTTTATGGGTGCACTTGAATGTGTCAGCGGCTAAAGGTGTAAAAGTCACTCGGAATTTGTCCCTTACGACATGTAATAACAATAACATAACCTTTAATAATAGTATAGAATACACTGTCAGTTGGTTTATTTTATGACATTACGTAATTTTTAACAATGTGTCCGTGTTGTATAAAATTTACTTATCATTATTGGCGGTTACGCCAAAACGGAGCTTTTAGTGTAAGCTCCAACCGCCCTAAAATATCGGGTCTCTATTGTTTCCCAAAAAGTCATAATATATTGTTTGCCCGCATTTTTGTTAGTCATAATTTATTTGATTCAGAAACGCGTCACTTTTCAGGATTGTATTAACCTAACCCAACCTAACTCTACTGGATAACCTTACGAAAATCCTGAACAGTTCACGGTTTCAGTTTTATGAGTAATTAATTTATGACAATCAATACATTATGAAATTAAACTTTATGGGAAACTTAGGGACCCCTAAAATAACACTTATTAATGCAGAACTACATTTATTTACCTTTCATCTATGTATTCTACCAACTTAAGGTTTGATTATTAATAGGTACCTATGTATTTTGTTAGAGTAGTCACTTACTTAGTCAGGCAAACTTAAAGTACTTACCTATATTTTTTTCGAAAGTAGTATAAATTATTTAACCTCCAAACTCTCCTAACTTGCGTACGTTTTTTGTTTTAAGTAATTTAACTACTGAATAGGTTCTGGCTATGTAATTACAGTACAACTAAGGAAACCTCCTTTAAAGGCGTGTTCAATTCCCAGCACGGATATGCTAAAAACTAGAAATGCATTTAATTAATTAATGATGGTAACAATTACCGACACGTACTAATTTATATGAAATAATCTGCTATAGAAGTTAACAGACTAGGAGCTAGAGGTTTTTTTATAATTTACAATTGAGAGCGTTTTTTACCTACTGTGTGTTTTACCGCGTACAAATTTTTGTACATATTCTAAAATCATTCTCATATTCTGAGCTTTGTATAGCAACTAAAGGCCTGGCCAAACACACGGCGCGACGCAGCGCCGCGTGATGCCTGTTCAAACAGGGCGCGCGCGGATCGCGCTCTCAACACGCCCTAATCGCGCGCGCGAACGCGGCGCGGCCGCGCGGGAACGCGGCGCGGCCGCGCGCCACCGCTCGCTGCCTAACGTCCGATCCGACTGATGTGACCCAGCGCGACGCGGCGGGCCGCCGCGTCCGCGCGGCGCAGTGCTGTGCACGCGCCGCGTGGACAGAAGCGGGGCGTGATACCGGCGGGACGCAGTCTGTTTGACGTCGGTAACCTATTAGCATGTGCCGCGGTCGCGCGACGCGGATGCGGCGCTGCGTCGCGCCGTGTGTTTGGCCAAGCCTTAAGAGAACAGTTCTAAATTAAAAAATAAAACAACTGCTTCTGGGTCTCAGGAGGGAACATACTACCTTTACACTAAAAATACAGTATTCTTCCTTCTAAGTGTGATTTATTAAAGTATGATAGGTCCTATACATTGTAGAATGATAGGCAAGTAGCGCAAAGGGCAATGAATCCTGAAATGATTAGTCATTTTACGATCCTGGTGCAAGCTAACAATGACTTAGTCAAGATAAAGTATCGTCAAAGCGTATCCGGTTGAATTCGTATCAGAGTTTCTTAGTAGGAATCCGAATCGTATAAAGCAAAAATATCTGGGTGACCGAGCTTCGCTCGGAAAACATATAATAACTCGGAAATGCGCGTTTTCCTAGAGATAAGACCTAGCTAGATCGATTTTTCGCCCCCGAAAACCCCCATATAGCAAATTTCATCAAAATCGTTAGAGCCGTTTCCGAGATCCCCGAAATATATATATAAATAAATAAATAAATAAACAAGAATTGCTCGTTTAAAGGTATTAGATAGATACCTCGATCATCTGGCAAAATGGCTCAAACTGTTACAAAAGAAACACATCGTAGAAAACAAAACCATCGTACTTAAAACTAAAGAAGAACTAACCAGCCTGATGACATGGTAGTACAGTTAGTACTGGTAAAGATACTAACTTAGTACCGTCACCCACACTATTAATTGACTGACAGTAAACCTTATTACAAGAGGCATAATGTCCACCGATGGACAGTTAAGAGTGTTGCTGTTTGTACCTAATGTAGAATCAACAACAACCAACAGAAGAACGCGGAAGGCGTAACATCGTAGATAACAAAACTATTAGAAAACGCGTGGCATTAGTTAACATAATAAGATCTGATTTGACCAACCGTTGCGTAACTTAAATAATTCTATTGGTTGATCGATTTGACACAAATTTACTCCCTATCTGTAAAACGAACATATTATTTTATTATTATTGGGGTGTTTTGGGCCTTTGAATGCCACGTCGATCAAGTAGTGATATATTGTGACGGCCCTTTAAAGTTCACTATTACTAATGCCCGTTGAATCCAGGAAATTCCAGATTCTTTGGGGCGTAATGCTTTGTACCTCATAGGGTTGCAATACGTGTCGCCCTAGGTAGGTTCTTTTTGACATTAGTTGTCTACAGGAACAGAGAATGTGCACAGCAGTCTACTCTGACTCCTGGCGGAACCTGCATATGTCGTATCTTGTTTCTTTCCGAATTGAAACATGTGTTTGTTCAACTTAAAACCAACATATCCCAATGCCTCAAAACTCAGTAGCGTAACTTAACAACCAAAACGCACTAGACATCCCTCGAAATTCCAATGCCGAATATCCAATAATAATCGCTCCACCAACGAGCTCGCATGCCAACCGGTTGGCCCGGTACCACGAAGCCTGCTCGTTACGATCTAAAATTATATCAACTGGTTGCCGGAGTTTTATGAGGTACCATTTTACGCTTTGAGTTGTAAAATTTTGGAAATTCGGTTGCTTTTTTGTTCGCTGTCTGTGATGTTCAGGAGTTATTTTACATTGTTGGATAGAAAATTCATTTATTTCTTAGTGTTCCGTGTCTAGATTTGGTAAAAACGGAACACTTAGGGGATCATGGTCTGTCATATTTTTTTCCTTAATTACAGTTTATGAGTTGTACTTTGAAAAAAATACAACTTGAAGTGAATTCGCTTATTCGCTACAGTACCGGCTATTTAATACAACTTTGGTTTAGTAACCATAAAAATATCTTATTATTATGAAAATATATCGTCGGAGGTAATTTATAAACTTAATTATATGCAATTAAGTCTAAACACGACTTATAATGAAAATACATAAAAAAGTGTATTAAACAACTGCAAATTGAAACCTGTATCTATTTTAACTTTTATTTAACTACGAGATCTTTTTAGTATTTTTATGTATTAAGCATTGAACAAATGAGAATACCCTTAGGGTCCCCTTCGCCTTACTGTTATTAAAATAAAATGCTATGCTCCTTATACACTAGCCATTGTCCCAGTTAATTCTATACTTTACAGTTAATTTCAGTCGCATTTTTAATTATCTGTTCAAAAAAAAACTATTAAAGATCACCTGGTAGCAGTCTCATTACTACTATCATCTGCCATTGTGCTTTTGAAACTTATAACCTTATCATTATTAGTTTAGAGTTGAAAGTTGCTTGGATTAAGGTACTCCTATTGTTTTTACAAGAGGTCTCATGGTACAGGGTGATTGCAGAGAGCTTGAGGTCCATAATTGGTCTCCGCTACTGGTCTTAAATAGGTTGCTAACAAATGTGGTGTGAATTGGCAGGGTCTGATGATTGTATGGAGGATTTATTGCAGGTTTCGCTATTTCAATATATAAAATTGGTTCTAATGTGTAAACTGCAATTATTATTAACTTAACTATAAGCTGCGTGTTATTTAAATGAGATTAAGTATTAAATGTTATACTAGCTATAATATAAAACATATATCGTCGACGACGAAGGAATCGAATTTTATTGTATTGCTTCAGAACGAATCTTATTCCAGGATCCCCAGCACTTCTTTATTGTACTTTACTATAAACAGCGTGGAATATTTAAACTAATAGGACAGTTTATATGGATATGTCCGATACGACCCTTTTTTTAAGAGCACCGTGACATTACATTGACACACAGTGAGTAAGTACACATATGTACGATAAACACATAAATAACAGTATACCTACATATATAGTAGTATAAGTAACATCGCGGTCAAAGTCCTTTCAAATAATCTGGTACTTAAACCCTTTTACGTCTAGCTAACTTCTGCTATACACATATTTTAGTTTATTACAGAATAATACCAAATTAAAACATTACGGTATAATTACATTAAATCGGAATCTTAATTCGTGGAATGCTCTAGTCGAAAATATACGAATATCTCACAAGCTTTCAAAATTTTTGTTTGCAAGTCAGTCGCAACCCACAAGTTATTCGTTCCCAAAAAACGCTGTGATTCATTCGTTACCTGGCATTTTGACGTAACGGACGAGAGCAAAAAATGCCAGAACGGACTTTTGGAACACGTAAAACAATATTTGTTTTTTAAAATATAGCGTTGCAGAGTTAGTTCCTTTTACCCTTTTATTAGTTTAAAAAACATCTAGTTTGTTGTATATGGGCAACAAGGACTGGCGGTTACGTTATTGTAATATTTGTAATGCAAACTCCAGTAGTAAACCCCAGGTAGGCGACGGTTGGAGACGTAAGCGCCATTCATATTCATACTACAGAAACTTTTAGCAGTAAGTACCTAATCGTAAATTCGTAAAACAAAAGTTACTCTTGACACGAAAAAGGGTGACAATTTTGTAGACGGCTTTATTTAAAAAGCCATAAGGGCCTGTTTCGCAATGTAAGATATAAGAACCATTTATGTACTCCATCACGCCACCACGCTCTAAACGACATCATACGCAGAGCGCTAGTCTCGGCAAATGTGCCTTGTTTGCTTGAGCCCCCGGGCCTTAGCCGGTCTGATGGGAGGAGGCCGGATGGCATGACGTTGGTGCCTTGGCAGAAAGGGAAGTGCCTGCTTTGGGACGCAACATGCGTCAGCACTTTTGCTGCTTCGCACTTGAGTCGCACAGTAGGTCTAGCGGGGGCAGCTGCTGAGATAGCTGCTCTTAGAAAGCGGGAAAAGTACGCGTGCCTAGGTGGTTATTTGTTTGTTCCGCTCGCGGTGGAGACCACTGGGTGTTGGTGCTCGGAGGCGCGGTCCTTCTTTAGGGAGCTCGGGAGTCGCTTGCGAGAGAGGGGACTTGATCCCCGCTCCGGGTCATTCCTGGTGCAAAGGTTATCTATTGCGATTCAACGCGGAAACGCAGCGAGCGTGTTGGGGACTTTTGCGCCTGGAATGACTCGGGGTGGGTTATTTGATTAGTTACCTAGTATTAGTACCTAGCTATTAGTTTTATGTTAAGTGTCTTGGTTTAAATGTAGTAGTTTTTAAGGTTTTTTTTATTATTGTATTTTTTGACATGTGCCGTTAAAGTATGTAAAAATTTACTTCTCTCTGTAGTGAAATGTCTTTGAGAAAATAAAGTTATAATTCTTATTTATGTACTTACCTAAACTGTTGATGGTTTAATTTTAATCTAATTGTTGTAAAGTTCTACTAAGAATTATCTTTACCGCACCTAAACGCTCGTTGACTATGTAAAGCAGTTATTCCATGTAACTTTTCCAATTAAAAACCTTCCTACAACTGGAATGAATACCTACTAATTGCTAAAACCACTCAATTCGACTTTACTACCTTTATCATAAGGCACATGTAAATCGATTAGCACCTATATGATAATTACCTAGTGATTAAGCTACTTGCAACGCTATTCAGCGCTCTGAATTACAACGTCACTCTTTACACTAGTATCGAGTCGCTCACTCGTGAGGCACCTCATTTGTACCACTCATTTTGTTAATTTGTCGCAGTACTTCGTACCGCAAAAATGTCTTACTTCACTCCTCTATTCATTCTACTTGATTCTAAAATTATCTTTCTCCTAAAAGTTCTATTCTTAACCTCCAGAATTGCACTCCAATTAAATGTTACTATTTATTTATTTATAAAGGAAGTTATGAATACATAAATATGTATATACATTAAATATTTTTATCGCCGTTGGAATTAATGGAATAGTCGACGCTGAAAATATGCTAGTACCTCACCTCATTTGAAGTAAGACATTGTAACACCTCATTTTAGAAAATGAGGTACTCATACAAACTCATTTTAAATTGATGTCCTACCCATCACTACTTTACACTACATTCTTGGAGAGTTAAGACCTTATAAAACTAAGAGCATTAGTTCTTGGACGTGTACGATTGAGAAAATAAACGAGACGAGACTTGGGAAAATTGTAGGGAGATACAACCTTTTGAATCTAATGGTTGTAACGCGCACGCTTGAAAGAAAAAAGTCTCAATTGATATGACATTAATGTGATACTTACGACGTTATGGGTGTGAAGGTGTCGTTCTTGGACTCGTGAAGCGTCGGACCACCAATGGTGCCATTAGAGGCGGGCCGCGAAACTTGGTAGGCGGTTGTTTTTGCCCACCGTACCGTATGGGTGGACATAGATATAGGTAGGATGTGACATATTGACAACCGCTGTTTGCTCTATTTTTTACGATCTTAAAATTAATTCTGTAGTTCAACTTATTAACATTTAAATTGGAAGCCAATGTTTGTTTAAAATTTGTATTAAATGGACATTTTTGCTATTTTGCGCGTGTTCGCAAATACATATAAATGTTGCGTGTTGTTTGGTCCTAATTTATAAATGGTTTAAGAATATTTTACTCGCCAAACATGACCCTAAAATATACTCGCAGTTTTAGCTTTAAAAGATAAGCATAAAATATGTAACTTTTATTTCTTACACTTGTAACTAACAAACTATTTAAAGTGATCGAGTTTTAAAGTCACCTACTATAAATGTTTTCGATTTGGTCATTTTAGCAACAACAAAAACAGTTTATTTTTATGTTTCAATAAAATGATATCTGCTAAGTGCCGTAATAAAAACACACTGAGGTTACAATGACAGTTGCCAAGTAACAAAATGAAAATGTTTTTAGTCCAAATGTCATTCAACATAAAATCATTTAATTACTTTTGTATCGAAACTAGTGCTGCTGTAAAGTTGACCACATATTAAAAGTATGTATAACTAGTATGTATTAATATAAATTTACTGAATAATGATTATGTTAAATTACATTTGGTCAAAACGCTGTAAGTACCAAAGTTTACGCTATAAGTACCATAATATAATAATTTAAAACACGAGCTTTTACCCTTATCGATATGATTATTTTTCATATTCCCTAGTGTAGTTTCATATCACGGTTTTATTACGTTTATAAAATTTTGTTAAATGGTATTGTATGCAGTGCCTACTCCTATACTTCTAAAAATGTCCCTTTCGTTATTCTTACGGGTAAATTAAAATACCGCCAAAAACATAAATATGTAAATAAAAGGCCATGGTCTGAAAAGTATGTTGAAGTAACTGAAACTTGTCGACAGTCCCTTAAATATCCTTTACGTGTCACTTACGTCAATTCTTTCGTGATTTACCTAATGGTCATCCACTTACCACAGGCGGTCGGTAAAGAAGTTGCCCGTTGGTTTTTAGTAGAAGGTATTAAGTTCTGGGAATATGTAGTCATATTTTTATTTGCTTAATATAACAATCAAATCAGTTTCATGCAGCTAAGTCTTCAACCGATCCGTAGTTAGTTGAGCATAATAAACTTCATACCAAACGCCTCAGTTAAACGGCGGACCTATAAAAGCCAGCGTTTTTTCCGACTTTACACCAAACGCCACTAAACGCTTGGCGTGACGCCGCTAATTTCTATAATTGAATCATCGCCATTGCATTCAACATGAAACTGTTGTGAATGAAAAGCATTGTTCTTACTTTATATTGACTTTTGTATTCAAGCCGGCAATCCGTTCTTCTACAAAGCATCACTTACAAAATAAGCTGTATGATGTTGATGCGTGGTTACCAGTAACTTATAAATACAATTTTGTTTGTAGGGATGATAAGGACAACATTGTTTGACTGCCAGTAGTAATACTGGCAGTCAAACAATGTTATAATGTTGGAATAGTAGTAATACTATTTTTATAGTTTATAGTGTGAATCAATGAAGCGATATTTAATCTGTTTAACAGTTTTCGTAATTAAGAATTATCGTTATGAATAAAAGAACTGGTATGCAAAACGCCACATAGTTAACATGTATTAGCCATTCAATTCATACTGCAATAAAAACTTGCATGCTCCACTGCATTAACTCCGACTGTACCTCATACGGAAACTCATACAAGAACATCAACATTTATAGACAAAAGGTCGTAACGGCCATATTACATGTATATGCACTTACGACTCTTTGCTTCTGTGTTTTACGTTATGCGCACCAGTTTTTAGTTCTAGAGCAGTTATTCGCCAAGATTAACGAGCACAACGCCTCGGCCGCTAGGGTAAACCAGAGTAAATATGACTGATGATTTTACCTATTATGAATAAAAGAACTGGTATGCAAAACGCCACATAGTTAACATGTATTAGCCATTCAATTCATACTGCAATAAAAACTTGCATGCTCCACTGCATTAACTCCGACTGTACCTCATACGGAAACTCATACAAGAACATCAACATTTATAGACAAAAGGTCGTAACGGCCATATTACATGTATATGCACTTACGACTCTTTGCTTCTGTGTTTTACGTTATGCGCACCAGTTTTTAGTTCTAGAGCAGTTATTCGCCAAGATTAACGAGCACAACGCCTCGGCCGCTAGGGTAAACCAGAGTAAATATGACTGATGATTTTACCTATCTTGAGAAACGTTTCTTAGCAAAGGCAGGCCTATGAATGTTGCTTGCAAAAAGTTCATAGTATCCTATTTCGGGTCGCAAACGCAAAACAAAAATGACAATGTAAAACATATCGACTACCGTAGGCTCAAAGGGCGTAAGGGACAAAATGACGAAAATTAGTTTTGAATGCAGTTATACTCGGTATTTTTTTCTCTATTGATTGGTATATTTAACGTCTCTATAACTTGAAAAAAATGTCCGTTAAGCCCGAATTATGAAAAATCAATGCGTGAACACAATTTTCCAACGCATTTTGTCGTATCTGCCAATTCAAATAAATGTTGTGAGACATTTTGGCGTAACTACCAACTTTTTGTACGATACGCCCTTTTGCATCGGAAATTTTATTAAATTTGTGCTAATTTATTGACAGTTACGGCTATTTGCAGTAGATTTTTGAGTGCTAAATGTACGTTACGCCCACAATTAGTGGATATTTATACGAGTGTTAGAGAATTCAATGTAAGAGATACGCCAACATACTATGTACAATTTAGAGTTTATTAAGTGGGATGACCTAGTACTTTCCTTGTCATTTTTTTAATAAGTAGGTACTTGCAGTATACCTGCTCATGTGCTCATTAATGCTTTATTTATAGGGTTACTAAAATTTGACAATTTAAACTGAACTGGGTACTTTTTTCATCAGTTTTATGAAAATAATAAAACACGACTATATTCGAATTATAATTATGGCTATTGATTAAGACTAGAATGATAACTTTTAGTTTTGTATGTGACTGGGCCATTTGCAATTTTGATTAGACGTAATATTAATACTTTTTTGTTTAAATCCTAATTTATAGGATTAACCTTATGAAAGTTACTGTCTATAAACGTTTACATAGAAAGTACGTAGGCCTGGCCATTTGTCTTTTTTGCTACCTACTCTGATGTTATATCATAAATAATCACATATTCATTAAGTTTTACTGAACAGACATACGAGATGTCAAAACTACTATTGTACCTAATAGTATTATGGTATGTAAAAGTAAAATTTATGATCAAATTAAGATTACAAACAGAAATAACGCAAACATACTTTCTATAGTAAAAGTAATTGCTATAAATTGTTTCGATATACATAAATAGATACCTACAGTGTAGGACAGAAGTGATTCTGTTGAAGTAATATAAACAAATAAAAAAGAAAACATTGGTTTTGTGGCTAAAAAAACTACCTTTTCCACGTTTAAGTATACAAAATAACAAAAATGGGGAAAACCTTTAACAATGAATACATCTCTAAGTCTTTGAAAAAAAAATTGTAAATTATAGTACTTAAAGTCTATTTTTTTATTCGGTAGACTAAAATGACATTTCATAGTATGAACATAAAATGTAATTTCATACTATGAAATGTCATTTTAGTCTACCGAAAAAAAAATATACTTTAGAAGTACAGTATTCCTTAAATGCAAGTTGCCATATTGCAACGAAATTGTTGGATTTACGCCAAATGGTACTAAAATAGTAATTTTTTTTACGCCCTTTTTCGAATAAGATAATCCATAAAAAAGAGGCGTAAGAGACGGGCTTCTTAAAAACAGTCGTGTTTTTTGGCGTAACAGACATGCTATTTTCGTAACTAAGCATTGTATTATAAGTTCAAGCAATCAGTTTAAAAGAGCTCAAGAAGTTAAGAATAAGCCACATACAGGCATCAATTTATTCAAACAAACAAAAAAGTTATGATTTTTTTCTCAAAAAAAAAACTGTTTTTTTGGCTCTCCTGAAAAATCGCGGTTTGTCCGTTAAGCCCTTTGAGCTTACGGTAGTCGATATGCAGTATTTTTGACGAGGCGAGGACGAGCGTTATTTCGGCAACGTACTGAAATATATACGTATTCTAAACGTCAATCAATTGATGAATAATTCACATTCGTTTACTTATATTGCTTTATGTGGTTGTATCTTGAATCGAATTCTCTTTAGCGATAGGAACACTTCTCAACCGGTTAAAGTATAAAAACATACTTATGAGTGCGTTCACTATGATTTGATCGCCATACGCCATACCGACTGCTTATTGAAACGAAACTGTTATCAGAAATATAAAATCTGCATGGTCAGTTAGGCACTTATATTCATGTGTACACTGTACACAATGATTTATGGACTTGTTCTTGGTACTGGATATTATTAGATTTATTTTCCCGTTACGCAAAGTAACCACCTTACTATTTAGAACGAGAAATATTCTTGTAAGCTTTAAGTTAGGTTAGTTAGTTAGTAGGAGTCGGTGTACCGCGCGCAAGCGCGCGCGGGGCGCCGCGGCGCCGGCGCGGGCGCCGGTGGCGGCGCGGGCGCCGGTGGCGGCGCGAGCGGTCGCAAGGATGACGACGACGTCGAGCCGCGGTGTTCGGTGTGCGGAATGAAGAACCACGACGCGGCGAAGTGCAGATTTCGAAACTACAAGTGCCAAAATTGCGGTCAGAAGGGGCATCTAAAAAAAGTTTGTGGAAATAACAAGTCAAAGATCCATAGTATTGGTGCTGAGTCGTTAGAAGTAGACGAGTGTGAGAACTGTAAGGAGTGCCAAATGTTTCAAATGAGGTACGTAAACTATGTAAATTATGAGCCTTTTAAGGTGTCGGTCAATGTGTGCGATTTAAATTTATCAATGGAACTAGATACGGGTTCCGGTTGTTCCGTGATATCCGAAGATTTTTATCGTGAAAAGTTTCATAAATATAAGCTATGTAAAAATGATTTAAAAATGTGTTTTTATACGGGGCACCAGATTTCACCATTAGGATATTTTATTGCACGTGTAACTTTCGAAAACAAAACAGAATTGATACGGTTTTATGTTGTGACTAATGGTGGTCCGCCGCTTTTGGGCCGTGATTTTATGTCAAAATTTGATCTATATGTAACATCGAAGCACCATAACATTAATAAACTTTATGATGTCGCAAGCGAAGTGCAAAGTCTTTTAAATCAGTATCCAGACATTTGGGAAGACAAGTTAGGTTGTTTTAACAAATTTGAAGTGGAATTACATTTAAAAGACAATGCAAAACCCAAGTTTTTTAAACCACGATCAGTACCTTTTGCCTTAAAAGATAGGGTAAGCGCAGAATTGGATAGGTTAGTCGCCTTAGGTATCTTAATACCGGTAAATTATTCAGAATACGCCACTCCGATAGTGCCAGTGTTAAAAGAAAATGGAAAATTAAAGATTGCAGGTGATTTTTCATGTACACTCAATAAAGATCTCAAAATTGATAAATATCCGTTGCCTAGAATCGAAGAAGTTTTTTCAAGATTAGGAGGAGGGTTACAATATACTAAAATCGATTTAAGCAACGCATATAATCAATTTAAATTAACAGAAGCATCTCAAAAATTGACTACAATTAATACTCATCGCGGATTGTTTTCATACACTCGTCTGGTGTATGGTCTCGCAAACGCACCTGCAATTTTTCAAAAGGCCATGGAAACATTATTGTCAGGGCTGGAAGGGGTGAGTGTGTGGTTAGATGATGTTTGTATAACAGGACCTACCAAAGAGATCCATTTAGCGAGGTTACGGGAAGTTTTAAAACGGTTACATGATTCAGGATTACGTTTACAGAAGGAAAAATGTGCATTTTTCCAAGATCATGTTACTTACTTGGGTTACGTAATTGATAAGAACGGGTTGAGAACAAGTCCTAATAAAGTAGACGCGATACTTAAGGCTCCCGCGCCAGAAAACGTATTAGGGATTAAAAGGTTTCTTGGCCTAGTTAATTATTATAGGAATTTTATACCGAACGCTTCGGCAGTGTTAAGTCCATTAATTGAACTACTGCGAAATGGCGTAGAATGGAATTGGGGTGCACGCCAGCAAGCCGCGTTCGACAACATTAAGCGCGAGCTCGCTAGCGAGCGTGTACTGGCGCATTTTGACCCGGCGGCGCAAATATCGCTTTCAGTGGATGCTGGTCCTGCCGGTCTCGGCGCAGTCTTGGCTCACGTGGACAGCGAAGGTCGCGAGCGCCCGATCGCGTATGCCTCCCGTACGTTAACGGTAAGTGAACGAAATTATAGCCAAATTCAAAAAGAGGCCACGGCGTTGATATTTGGTATAAAACATTTCCATCAATATTTATATGGCAGGCAAACTCCGTTTATATTAAAGACCGACCACAGGCCATTAGTTTCAATCTTTGGTAAAAAAAATGGAATCTCGGTCACGGCCGCATTACGTTTGCAGCGATATGCAGTTTTGTTATCAGCCTATAACTATACAGTTCAGTATGTCAGCGGGAAAAATAACCAGGTAGCAGATTATTATTCTCGCTCGCCCTTGCAAGCGCAAAACGATACCGAACGGGAGCAAGACGGAAATAGGTTTTTTCTGTTCCTAGATACTGACGTAAAACCGGTTACGTTCGAGCAAATAAGGCAAGCGACGGGCATTGATAAGGTGTTAAGAACAGTAATTAAATATATGAATCACGGGTGGCCTAGAAAGATTACTTGTAGGTCTATTTTACCTTATTTTCATTGTAAGACCGATTTAGAGGTAATAGACGAATGCTTATTCCGAGGTCATAGAATAGTAATTCATGCTTGTGAAGTTGACCACCCCATATCGTTTGCCCGCAAATGGCATATCTATATCGTTAGTTCATCGTTAGTTCACGTTTGTTCAGTAGGTAAAATCGTAAGGACCCGATTCCAACATCGATTTTTTTTAAAAACAAAATGGGGGTGGCTGTCTTCACGCTAGCCACCCCATACCACTTTTTGCAAGTTTTTTTGGTCTAGATAGCAAGCTATTCGTTAGTTCATGATTGTTCAGGCATTGGAATCGTTTGGACCCGATTCCTTCATTTTTTTATTTTTTTTTAAAGTGGGGTGGCTGTCTTCACGCTAACCACCCCACCCCGAAATCAGTCAAACTAACTATGTGAAGTCATCGGGCGACGTTAGTTCACGTTTGTTCAGGCATTAAAATCGTTAGGATCTCATTAGATTTGCTATAAAAAAATAAAATCGAAAAATTCATATTGGCTAGCCGAGATAGTAGTCAGTAAGTAGGCGTAACTAGCAATCGACACAGATAATAACGATTATATGCCCTAAATCAGCATCTATAGACGATCTATAGCCCAGACAGTATAGTAACATGCGGGCGCTCAAAACAGATTAAAGGATTTCCGTAGTTTTATATTTTTTTATTCTATGGGGGTGGCTGTCTTCACGCTAGCCACCCCATACCACTTTTTGCAAGTTTTTTTGATCTAGATAGCAAGATATTCGTTAGTTCATGATTGTTCAGGCATTGGAATCGTTTGGACCCGATTCCTATTTTTTTTTAAAGTGGGGTGGCTGTCTTCACGCTAACCACCCCACCCCGAAATCAGTCAAACTAACTATGTGAAGTCATCGGGCGACGTTAGTTCACTTTTGTCCAGGCATTAAAATCGATAGGATCTCATTAGATTGCCATAAAAAAAATCTAAAAATTCATATATATGGGACAGCCGAGGCAAGTAATGTGTCTAAGTCGACGGCTGAAAAAAATAGTCAGAATCGGGTCCTTACGATGCCACTTGCAGAACGATGTCAGCAGACCATGCTTATTCGAGATAGATAGGTCATTTGCGGGCGTTCAAAACAGTTTTGTCGGAAAAAAATAAAACTTGAAAATCTGAATAACTCAACTTATGCTCCTAAGTCGACGGCAGAAAAAAATAGTCAGAATCGGGTCCTTACGAAGCCACTTGCAGAACTATGTCAGCAGACCATGCTTATTCGAGATACATAGGTCATTTGCGGGCGTTCGAAACAGATTCACCGGAAAAAAATAAAACTTGAAAATCAGAATAACTCAACTTACGCTCCTAAGTCGACGGCTGAAAAAAATAGTCAGAATCGGGTCCTTACGATGCCACTTGCAGAACGATGTCAGCAGACCATGCTTATTCGAGATAGATAGGTCATTTGCGGGCCTTCGAAACAGATTCACCGGAAAAAAATAAAACTTGAAAATCTGAATAACTCAACTTATGCTCCTAAGTCGACGGCTGAAAAAAATAGTCAGAATCGGGTCCTTACGACGCCACGTGCAGGACGACGTCAGAAGACTATACTGATTCAAGATAGATAGGTCATTTGCGGGCGATCAAAACAGATTTTCTAGAAAAAATAAAACTTAAATATTAGAATAACTCAACTTATGCTCCTAAGTCGACGGCTGAAAAAAATAGTCAGAATCGGGTCCTTACGATGCCACTTGCAGAACGATGCCAGCAGACCATGCTTATTCGAGATAGATAGGTCATTTGCGGGCGTTCGAAACAGATTCACCGGAAAAAAATAAAATTTATAAATCTGAATAACTCAACTTATGCTCCTAAGTCGACGGCAGAAAAAAATAGTCAGAATCGGGTCCTTACGATGCCACTTGCAGGACTACGTCAGAAGACCATGCTTATTCGAGATAGATAGGTCATTTGCGGGCGATCAAAAGAGATTTTCCGGAAAAAAATAAAACTGGAAAATCTGAATAACTCAACTTATGCTCCTAAGGCGACGGCTGAAAAAAATAGTCCGAATCGGGTCCTTACGATGCCACTTGCAGGACGACGTCAGAAAACCATACTGATTCAAGATAAAAAGGTCATTTACGGGCGTTCGATACAGATTTACCGGAAAAAAATAAAACTTGAAAATATGGATTACTCACTTATGCTCCTAAGTCGACGGCTAAAAAAAAAATAGTCCGAATCGGGTCCTTACGATGCCACTTGCAGAACGACGTCAGAAGACCATACTGATTCAAGATAGATAGGTCATTTGCGGGCGATCAAAACAGATTTGCCGGAAAGAAATAAAACTTGAAAATCGGAATAACTCAACTTATGCTCCCAAGTCGACGGCTGAAAAGAATAGTCAGAATCGGGTCCTTAGGATGCCACTTGCGGAACGATGTCAACAGACCATGCATATTCGAGATAGATAGGTCATTTGCGGGCGTTAGAAACAGATTTGCCGGAAAAAATAAAACTTGAAAATCTGAATAACTCAACTTACGCTCCTAAGTCGACGGCTGAAAAAAATAGTCAGAATCGGGTCCTTACGATGCCACTTGCAGAACGATGCCAGCAGACCATGCTTATTCAAGATAGATAGGTCATTTGCGGGCGTTCGAAACAGATTCACCGGAAAAAAATAAAATTTGTAAATCTGAATAACTCAACTTATGCTTCTAAGTCGACGGCAGAAAAAAATAGTCAGAATCGGGTCCTTACGATGCCACTTGCAGGACTACGTCAGAAGACCATGCTTATTCGAGATAGATAGGTCACTTGCGGGCGATCAAAAGAGATTTTCCGGAAAAAAATAAAACTGGAAAATCTGAATAACTCAACTTATGCTCCTAAGGCGACGGCTGAAAAAAATTGTCCGAATCGGGTCCTTACGATGCCACTTGCAGGACGACGTCAGAAAACCATACTGATTCAAGATAAATAGGTCATTTGCGGGCGTTCGAAACAGATTTACCGGAAAAAAATAAAACTTGAAAATATGGATTACTAACTTATGCTCCTAAGTCAACGGCTAAAAAAAAATAGTCCGAATCGGGTCCTTACGATGCCACTTGCAGGACGACGTCAGAAGACCATACTGATTCAAGATAGATAGGTCATTTGCGGGCGATCAAAACAGATTTGCCGGAAAAAAATAAAACTTGAAAATCGGAATAACTCAACTTATGCTCCCAAGTCGACGGCTGAAAAAAATAGTCAGAATCGAGTCCTTACGATGCCACTTGCAGAACGATGCCAGCAGACCATGCATATTCAAGATAGATAGGTCATTTGCAGGCGTTCTAAACAGATTTACCGGAAAAAAATAAAACTTGAAAATCGAAATAACTCAACTTATGCTCCTAAATCAACGGCTGAAAAAAATAGTCAGTATCGGGTCCTTACGATGCCACTTGCAGAACGATGTTAGCAGACCATGCTTATTCGAGATAGATAGGTCACTTGCGGGCGTTCTAAACAGATTTACCGGAAAAAAGTAAAATTTAAAAATCTGAATTACTCAACTTATGCTCCTAAGTCGACGGCTGAAAAAAATAGTCAGAATCGGGTCCTTACGATGCCACTTGCAGAACGATGTCAACAGACCATGCATATTCGAGATAGAGAGGTCATTTGCGGGCGTTCGAAACAGATTTGCCGGAAAAAAATAAAACTTGAAAATCTGAATAACTCAACTTACGCTCCTAAGTCGACGGCAGAAAAAATTAGTCAGAATCGGGTCCTTACGATGCCACTTGCAGGACTACGTCAGAAGACCATGCTAATTCGAGATAGATAGGTCATTTGCGGGCGATTAAAAGAGATTTTCCGGAAAAAAATAAAACTGGAAAATCTGAATAACTAAACTTATGCTCCTAAGGCGACGGCTGAAAAACATAGTCCGAATCGGGTCCTTACGATGCCACTTGCGGAACGACGTCAGAAAACCATACTGATTCAAGATAAATAGGTCATTTGCGGGCGTTCGAAACAGATTTACCGGAAAAAAATAAAACTTGAAAAATATGAATTACTCAACTTATGCTCCTAAGGCAACGGCTGAAAAAAATAGTCCGAATCGGGTCCTTACGATGCCACTTGCAGAACGACGTCAGAAAACCATACTGATTCAAGATAAATAGGTCATTTGCGGGCGTTCGAAACAGATTTACCGGAAAAAAATAAAACTTGAAAATATGAATTACTCAACTTATGCTCCCCAAGTCGACGGCTAAAAAAAATAGTCCGAATCGGGTCCTTACGATGCCACTTGCAGGACGAAGTCAGACTACTATACGGATTCAAGATAGATAGGTCATTTGCGGGCTTTCAAAACAGATTTTCTAGAAAAAAATAAAACTTAAATATTAGAATAACTCAACTTATGCTCCTAAGTCGACGGCTGAAAACAATAGTCAGAATCGGGTCCTTACGATGCCACTTGCAGAACGATGTCAGCAGACCATGCTTATTCGAGATAGATAGGTCACTTGCGGGCGTTCGAAATAGATTCACCGGAAAAAAATAAAACTTGAAAATCAGAATAACTCAACTTATGCTCCTAAGTCGACGGCTGTAAAAAAATAGTCAGAATCGGGTCCTTACGATGCCACTTGCAGAACGATGTCAGCAGACCATGCTTATTCGAGATAGATAGATCATTTGCGGGCGATCAAAAGAAATTTTTCGGAAAAAAATAGAACTGGAAAATCTGAATAACTCAAGTTATGCTCCTAAGGCGACGGCTGAAAAAAAAAGTCAGAATCGGATCCTTACGATGCCACTTGCAGAACGACGTCAGAAAACCATACTGATTCAAGATAAATAGGTCATTTGCGGGCGTTCGAAACAGATTTACCGGAAAAAAATAAAACTTGAAAATATGAATTACTCAACTTATGCTCCCTAAGTCAACGGCTAAAAAAAATAGTCCGAATCGGGTCCTTACGATGCCACTTGCAGGACGAAGTCAGAATACTATACGGATTCAATATAGATAGGTTATTTGCGGGCTTTCTAAACAGATTTACCGGAAAAAAATAAAACTTGAAAATCGGAATAACTCAACTTATGCTCCCAAAATAGTCAGAATCGGGTCCTTACGATGCCACTTGCAGAACGATGTCAGCAAACCATGCTTATTCGAGATAGATAGGTCATTTGCGGGCGTGCCGGAAAAAAATAAAACTTGTAAATCTGAATTACTCAACTTATGCTCCTAAGTCGACGGCAGAAAAAAATAGTCAGAATCGGGTCCTTACGATGCCACTTGCAGAACTATGTCAGGAGACCATGGGTATTCGAGATAGATAGGTCATTTGCGGGCGTTCAAAACAGTTTTGTCGGAAAAAAATAAAACTTGAAAATCTGAATAACTCAACTTATACTCCTAAGTCGACGGCAGAAAAAAATAGTCAGAATCGGGTCCTTACGAAGCCACTTGCAGAACTATGTCAGCAGACCATGCTTATTCGAGATAGGTAGGTCATTTGCGGGCGTTCAAAATAGATTCACCGGAAAAAAATAAAATTTGTAAATCTGAATAACTCAACTTATGCTCCTAAGTCGACGGCAGAAAAAAATAGTCAGAATCGGGTCCTTACGATGCCACTTGCAGGACTGCGTCAGAAGACCATGCTTATTCGAGATAGATAGGTCATTTGCGGGCGATCAAAAGAGATTTTCCGGAAAAAAATAAAACTAGAAAATCTGAATAACTCAACTTATGCTCCTAAGGCGACGACTGAAAAAAATAGTCCGAATCGGGTCCTTACGATGCCACTTGCAGGACTACGTCAGAAAACCATACTGATTCAAGATAAATAGGTCATTTGCGGGCGTTCGAAACAGATTTACCGGAAAAAAATAAAACTTGAAAATATGGATTACTCACTTATGCTCCTAAGTCGACGGCTAAAAAAAATAGTCCGAATCGGGTCCTTACGATGCCACTTGCAGGACGACGTCAGAAGACCATACTGATTCAAGATAGATAGGTCATTTGCGGGCAATCAAAACAGATTTGCCGGAAAGAAATAAAATTTGAAAATCGGAATAACTCAACTTATGCTCCTAAGTCGACGGCTGAAAAAAATAGTCAGAATCGGGTCCTTATGATGCCACTTGCAGAACGACGTCAGAAAACCATACTGATTCAAGATAAATAGGTCATTTGCGGGCGTTCGACACAGATTTACCGGAAAAAAATAAAACTTGAAAATATGAATTACTCAACTTATGCTCCCTAAGTCGACGGCTGAAAAAAATAGTAAGAATCGCGTCCTTACGATGCTACTTGCAGAACGATGTCAGCAAACCATGCTTATTCGAGATAGATAGGTCATTTACGGGCGTTCGAAACAGATTTGCCGGAAAAAAATAAAACTTGTAAATCTGAATTACTCAACTAATGCTCCTAAGTCGACGGCAGAAAAAAATAGTCAGAATCAGGTCCTTACGATGCCACTTGCAGAACGATGTCAGGAGACCATGGGTATTCGAGATAGATAGCTGATTTGCGGGCGTTCGAAACAGATTCACCGGAAAAAAATAAAACTTGAAAATCAGAATAACTCAACTTACGCTCCTAAGTCGACGGCTGAAAAAAATAGTCAGAATCGGGTCCTTACGATGCCACTTGTAGAACGATGTCAGCAGACCATGCTTATTCGAGATAGATAGGTCATTTGCGAGCGTTCGAAATAGATTCACCGGAAAAAAATAAAATTTGTAAATCTGAATAACTCAACTTATACTCCTAAGTCGACGGCAGAAAAGAATAGTCAGAATCGGGTCCTTACGTTGCCACTTGCAGGACTACGTCAAAAGACCATGCTTATTTGAGATAGATAGGTCATTTGCGGGCGATCAAAAGAAATTTTCCGGAAAAAAATAAAACTGGAAAATCTGAATAACTCAACTTATGCTCCTAAGTCGACGGCTGAAAAAAATAGTCAGAATCGGGTCCTTACGATGCCACTTGTAGAACGATGTCAGCAGACCATGCTTATTCGAGATAGATAGGTCATTTGCGAGCGTTCGAAATAGATTCACCGGAAAAAAATAAAATTTGTAAATCTGAATAACTCAACTTATGCTCCTAAGTCGACGGCTAAAAAAAATAGTCCGACTCGGGTCCTTACGATGCCACTTGCAGAACGACGTCAGAAAACCATACTGATTCAAGATAAATAGGTCATTTGCGGGCGTTCGAAACAGATTTACCGGAAAAAAATAAAACTTGAAAATATGAATTACTCAACTTATGCTCCCCAAGTCGACGGCTAAAAAAAATAGTCCGAATCGGGTCCTTACGATGCCACTTGCAGAACGACGTCAGAAAACCATACTGATTCAAGATAAATAGGTCATTTGCGGGCGTTCGAAACAGATTTACCGGAAAAAAATAAAACTTGAAAATATGAATTACTCAACTTATGCTCCCCAAGTCGACGGCTAAAAAAAATAGTCCGAATCGGGTCCTTACGATGCCACTTGCAGGACGAAGTCAGACTACTATACGGATTCAAGATAGATAGGTCATTTGCGGCCTTTCAAAACAGATTTTCTAGAAAAAAATAAAACTTAAATATTAGAATAACTCAACTTATGCTCCTAAGTCGACGGCTGAAAACAATAGTCAGAATCGGGTCCTTACGATGCCACTTGCAGAACGATGTCAGCAGACCATGCTTATTCGAGATAGATAGGTCACTTGCGGGCGTTCGAAATAGATTCACCGGAAAAAAATAAAACTTGAAAATCAGAATAACTCAACTTATGCTCCTAAGTCGACGGCTGTAAAAAATAGTCAGAATCGGGTCCTTACGATGCCACTTGCAGAACGATGTCAGCAGACCATGCTTATTCGAGATAGATAGATCATTTGCGGGCGATCAAAAGAAATTTTTCGGAAAAAAATAGAACTGGAAAATCTGAATAACTCAAGTTATGCTCCTAAGGCGACGGCTGAAAAAAAAAGTCAGAATCGGATCCTTACGATGCCACTTGCAGAACGACGTCAGAAAACCATACTGATTCAAGATAAATAGGTCATTTGCGGGCGTTCGAAACAGATTTACCGGAAAAAAATAAAACTTGAAAATATGAATTACTCAACTTATGCTCCCTAAGTCAACGGCTAAAAAAAATAGTCCGAATCGGATCCTTACGATGCCACTTGCAGGACGAAGTCAGAATACTATACGGATTCAATATAGATAGGTTATTTGCGGGCTTTCTAAACAGATTTACCGGAAAAAAATAAAACTTGAAAATCGGAATAACTCAACTTATGCTCCCAAAATAGTCAGAATCGGGTCCTTACGATGCCACTTGCAGAACGATGTCAGCAAACCATGCTTATTCGAGATAGATAGGTCATTTGCGGGCGTGCCGGAAAAAAATAAAACTTGTAAATCTGAATTACTCAACTTATGCTCCTATGTCGACGGCTGAAAAAAATAGTCAGAATCGGGTCCTTACGATGCCACTTGCAGAACGATGTCAGCAGACCATGCTTATTCGAGATAGATAGGTCATTTGCGGAAGTTCGCAACAGATTTGCCGGAAAAAAATAAAACTTGTAAATCTGAATTACTCAACTTATGCTCCTAAGTCGACGGCAGAAAAAATAGTCAGAATCGGGTCCTTACGATGCCACTTGCAGGACTACGTCAGAAGACCATGCTTATTCGAGATAGGTAGGTCATTTGCGGGCGATGAAAATAGATTCACCGGAAAAAAATAAAATTTGTAAATCTGAATAACTCAACTTATGCTCCTAAGTCGACGGCAGAAAAAAATAGTCAGAATCGGGTCCTTACGATGCCACTTGCAGGACTACGTCAGAAGACCATGCTTATTCGAGATAGATAGGTCATTTGCGGGCGATCAAAAGAGATTTTCCGGAAAAAAATAAAACTGGAAAATCTGAATAACTCAACTTATGCTCCTAAGGCGACGGCTGAAAAAAATAGTCCGAATCGGGTCCTTACGATGCCACTTGCAGGACGACGTCAGAAAACCATACTGATTCAAGATAAATAGGTCATTTGCGGGCGTTCGAAACAGATTTACCGGAAAAAAATAAAACTTGTAAATCTGAATTACTCAACTTATGCTCCTAAGTAGACGGCAGAAAAAAATAGTCAGAATCGGGTCCTTACGATGCCACTTGCAGGACGAAGTCAGAATACTATACGGATTCAATATACAATATAATTTGAAAATCGGAATAACTCAACTTATGCTCCTAAGTCGACGGCTGAAAAAAATAGTCAGAATCGGGTCCTTACGATGACACGTGCAGAACGATGTCAACAGACCATGCATATTCGAGATAGATAGGTCATTTGCGGGCGTTCGAAACAGATTTGCCGGAAAAAAATAAAACTTGAAAATCTGAATAACTCAACTTATGCTCCTAACTCGACGGCAGAAAAAAATAGTCAGAATCGGGTCCTTACGATGCCACTTGCAGAACGATGTCAGGAGACCATGGGTATTCGAGATAGATAGGTCATTTGCGGGCGTTCAAAACAGTTTTGTCGGAAAAAAATAAAACTTGAAAATCTGAATAACTCAACTTATGCTCCTAAGTCGACGGCAGAAAAAAATAGTCTGAATCGGGTCCTTACGAAGCCACTTGTAGAACTATGTCAGCAGACCATGCTTATTCGAGATAGGTAGGTCATTTGCGGGCGTTGAAAATAGATTCACCGGAAAAAAATAAAATTTGTAAATCTGAATAACTCAACTTATGCTCCTAAGTCGACGGCAGAAAAAATAGTCAGAATCGGGTCCTTACGATGCCACTTGCAGGACTACGTCAGAAGACCATGCTTATTCGAGATAGATAGGTCATTTGCGGGCGATCAAAAGAGATTTTCCGGAAAAAAATAAAACTGGAAAATCTGAATAACTAAACTTATGCTCCTAAGGCGACGGCTGAAAAAAATAGTCCGAATCGGGTCCTTACGATGCCACTTGCAGGACGACGTCAGAAAACCATACTGATTCAAGATAAATAGGTCATTTGCGGGCGTTCGAAACAGATTTACCGGAAAAAAATAAAACTTGTAAATCTGAATTACTCAACTTATGCTCCTAAGTCGACGGCAGAAAAAAATAGTCAGAATCGGGTCCCTACGATGCCACTTGCAGGACGAAGTCAGAATACTATACGGATTCAATATAGATAGGTTATTTGCGGGCTTTCTAAACAGATTTACCGGAAAAAAATAAAACTTGAAAATCGGAATAACTCAACTTATGCTCCTAAGTCGACGGCAGAAAAAAATAGTCAGAATCGGGTCCTTGCGATGCCACTTGCAGAACGATGTCAGCAAACCATGCTTATTCGAGATAGATAGGTCATTTGCGGGCGTTCAAAACAGTTTTGTCGGAAAAAAATAAAACTTGAAAATCTGAATAACTCAACTTATGCTCCTAAGTCGACGGCAGAAAAAAATAGTCTGAATCGGGTCCTTACGAAGCCACTTGTAGAACTATGTCAGCAGACCATGCTTATTCGAGATAGGTAGGTCATTTGCGGGCGTTCAAAATAGATTCACCGGAAAAAAATAAAATTTGTAAATCTGAATAACTCAACTTATGCTCCTAAGTCGACGGCAGAAAAAATAGTCAGAATCGGGTCCTTACGATGCCACTTGCAGGACTACGTCAGAAGACCATGCTTATTCGAGATAGATAGGTCATTTGCGGGCGATCAAAAGAGATTTTCCGGAAAAAAATAAAACTGGAAAATCTGAATAACTAAACTTATGCTCCTAAGGCGACGGCTGAAAAAAATAGTCCGAATCGGGTCCTTACGATGCCACTTGCAGGACGACGTCAGAAAACCATACTGATTCAAGATAAATAGGTCATTTGCGAGCGTTCGAAACAGATTTACCGGAAAAAAATAAAACTTGTAAATCTGAATTACTCAACTTATGCTCCTAAGTCGACGGCAGAAAAAAATAGTCAGAATCGGGTCCTTACGATGCCACTTGCAGGACGAAGTCAGAATACTATACGGATTCAATATAGATAGGTTATTTGCGGGCTTTCTAAACAGATTTACCGGAAAAAAATAAAACTTGAAAATCGGAATAACTCAACTTATGCTCCTAAGTCGACGGCAGAAAAAAATAGTCAGAATCGGGTCCTTACGATGCCACTTGCAGAACGATGTCAGCAAACCATGCTTATTCGAGATAGATAGGTCATTTGCGGGCGTACGAAACAGATTTGCCGGAAAAAAATAAAACTTGAAAATCTGAATAACTCAACTTACGCTCCTAAGTCGACGGCTGAAAAAAATAGTCAGAATCGGGTCCTTACGATGCCACTTGCAGAACGATGTCAACAGACCATGCATATTCGAGATAGATAGGTCATTTGCGGATGTTCGAAACAGATTTGCCGGAAAAAAATAAAACTTGAAAATCTGAATAACTCAACTTACGCTCCTAAGTCGACGGCTGAAAAAAATAGTCAGAATCGGGTCCTTACGATGCCACTTGCAGGACGACGTCAAAAGACCATACTGATTCAAGATAGATAGGTCATTTGCGGGCGATCAAAACAGATTTGCCGGAAAGAAATAAAACTTGAAAATCGGAATAACTCAACTTATGCTCCCAAAATAGTCAGAATCGGGTCCTTACGATGCCACTTGCAGAACGATGTCAGCAAACCATGCTTATTCGAGATAGATAGGTCATTTGCGGGCGTGCCGGAAAAAAATAAAACTTGTAAATCTGAATTACTCAACTTATGCTCCTATGTCGACGGCTGAAAAAAATAGTCAGAATCGGGTCCTTACGATGCCACTTGCAGAACGATGTCAGCAGACCATGCTTATTCGAGATAGATAGGTCATTTGCGGAAGTTCGCAACAGATTTGCCGGAAAAAAATAAAACTTGTAAATCTGAATTACTCAACTTATGCTCCTAAGTCGACGGCAGAAAAAATAGTCAGAATCGGGTCCTTACGATGCCACTTGCAGGACTACGTCAGAAGACCATGCTTATTCGAGATAGGTAGGTCATTTGCGGGCGATGAAAATAGATTCACCGGAAAAAAATAAAATTTGTAAATCTGAATAACTCAACTTATGCTCCTAAGTCGACGGCAGAAAAAAATAGTCAGAATCGGGTCCTTACGATGCCACTTGCAGGACTACGTCAGAAGACCATGCTTATTCGAGATAGATAGGTCATTTGCGGGCGATCAAAAGAGATTTTCCGGAAAAAAATAAAACTGGAAAATCTGAATAACTCAACTTATGCTCCTAAGGCGACGGCTGAAAAAAATAGTCCGAATCGGGTCCTTACGATGCCACTTGCAGGACGACGTCAGAAAACCATACTGATTCAAGATAAATAGGTCATTTGCGGGCGTTCGAAACAGATTTACCGGAAAAAAATAAAACTTGTAAATCTGAATTACTCAACTTATGCTCCTAAGTAGACGGCAGAAAAAAATAGTCAGAATCGGGTCCTTACGATGCCACTTGCAGGACGAAGTCAGAATACTATACGGATTCAATATACAATATAATTTGAAAATCGGAATAACTCAACTTATGCTCCTAAGTCGACGGCTGAAAAAAATAGTCAGAATCGGGTCCTTACGATGACACGTGCAGAACGATGTCAACAGACCATGCATATTCGAGATAGATAGGTCATTTGCGGGCGTTCGAAACAGATTTGCCGGAAAAAAATAAAACTTGAAAATCTGAATAACTCAACTTATGCTCCTAACTCGACGGCAGAAAAAAATAGTCAGAATCGGGTCCTTACGATGCCACTTGCAGAACGATGTCAGGAGACCATGGGTATTCGAGATAGATAGGTCATTTGCGGGCGTTCAAAACAGTTTTGTCGGAAAAAAATAAAACTTGAAAATCTGAATAACTCAACTTATGCTCCTAAGTCGACGGCAGAAAAAAATAGTCTGAATCGGGTCCTTACGAAGCCACTTGTAGAACTATGTCAGCAGACCATGCTTATTCGAGATAGGTAGGTCATTTGCGGGCGTTGAAAATAGATTCACCGGAAAAAAATAAAATTTGTAAATCTGAATAACTCAACTTATGCTCCTAAGTCGACGGCAGAAAAAATAGTCAGAATCGGGTCCTTACGATGCCACTTGCAGGACTACGTCAGAAGACCATGCTTATTCGAGATAGATAGGTCATTTGCGGGCGATCAAAAGAGATTTTCCGGAAAAAAATAAAACTGGAAAATCTGAATAACTAAACTTATGCTCCTAAGGCGACGGCTGAAAAAAATAGTCCGAATCGGGTCCTTACGATGCCACTTGCAGGACGACGTCAGAAAACCATACTGATTCAAGATAAATAGGTCATTTGCGGGCGTTCGAAACAGATTTACCGGAAAAAAATAAAACTTGTAAATCTGAATTACTCAACTTATGCTCCTAAGTCGACGGCAGAAAAAAATAGTCAGAATCGGGTCCCTACGATGCCACTTGCAGGACGAAGTCAGAATACTATACGGATTCAATATAGATAGGTTATTTGCGGGCTTTCTAAACAGATTTACCGGAAAAAAATAAAACTTGAAAATCGGAATAACTCAACTTATGCTCCTAAGTCGACGGCAGAAAAAAATAGTCAGAATCGGGTCCTTGCGATGCCACTTGCAGAACGATGTCAGCAAACCATGCTTATTCGAGATAGATAGGTCATTTGCGGGCGTTCAAAACAGTTTTGTCGGAAAAAAATAAAACTTGAAAATCTGAATAACTCAACTTATGCTCCTAAGTCGACGGCAGAAAAAAATAGTCTGAATCGGGTCCTTACGAAGCCACTTGTAGAACTATGTCAGCAGACCATGCTTATTCGAGATAGGTAGGTCATTTGCGGGCGTTCAAAATAGATTCACCGGAAAAAAATAAAATTTGTAAATCTGAATAACTCAACTTATGCTCCTAAGTCGACGGCAGAAAAAATAGTCAGAATCGGGTCCTTACGATGCCACTTGCAGGACTACGTCAGAAGACCATGCTTATTCGAGATAGATAGGTCATTTGCGGGCGATCAAAAGAGATTTTCCGGAAAAAAATAAAACTGGAAAATCTGAATAACTAAACTTATGCTCCTAAGGCGACGGCTGAAAAAAATAGTCCGAATCGGGTCCTTACGATGCCACTTGCAGGACGACGTCAGAAAACCATACTGATTCAAGATAAATAGGTCATTTGCGAGCGTTCGAAACAGATTTACCGGAAAAAAATAAAACTTGTAAATCTGAATTACTCAACTTATGCTCCTAAGTCGACGGCAGAAAAAAATAGTCAGAATCGGGTCCTTACGATGCCACTTGCAGGACGAAGTCAGAATACTATACGGATTCAATATAGATAGGTTATTTGCGGGCTTTCTAAACAGATTTACCGGAAAAAAATAAAACTTGAAAATCGGAATAACTCAACTTATGCTCCTAAGTCGACGGCAGAAAAAAATAGTCAGAATCGGGTCCTTACGATGCCACTTGCAGAACGATGTCAGCAAACCATGCTTATTCGAGATAGATAGGTCATTTGCGGGCGTACGAAACAGATTTGCCGGAAAAAAATAAAACTTGAAAATCTGAATAACTCAACTTACGCTCCTAAGTCGACGGCTGAAAAAAATAGTCAGAATCGGGTCCTTACGATGCCACTTGCAGAACGATGTCAACAGACCATGCATATTCGAGATAGATAGGTCATTTGCGGATGTTCGAAACAGATTTGCCGGAAAAAAATAAAACTTGAAAATCTGAATAACTCAACTTACGCTCCTAAGTCGACGGCTGAAAAAAATAGTCAGAATCGGGTCCTTACGATGCCACTTGCAGGACGACGTCAAAAGACCATACTGATTCAAGATAGATAGGTCATTTGCGGGCGATCAAAACAGATTTGCCGGAAAGAAATAAAACTTGAAAATCGGAGTAACACAACTTATGCTCCTAAGTCGACGGCTGAAAAAAATAGTCAGAATCGGGTCCTTACGATGCCACTTGCAGAACCATGTCAACAGACCATGCATATTCGAGATAGATAGGTCATTTGCGGGCGATCAAAACAGATTTGCCGGAAAGAAATAAAACTTGAAAATCGGAATAACACAACTTATGCTCCTAAGTCGACGGCTGAAAAAAATAGTCAGAATCGGGTCCTTACGATGCCACTTGCAGAACCATGTCAACAGACCATGCATATTCAAGATAAATAGGTCATTTGCGGGCGTTCGAAACAGATTTACCGGAAAAATATAAAACTTGAAAATATGGATTACTAACTTATGCTCCTAAGTCAACGGCTGAAAAAAATAGTAAGAATCGCGTCCTTACGATGCTACTTGCAGAACGATGTCAGCAAACCATGCTTATTCGAGATAGATAGGTCATTTACGGGCGTTCGAAACAGATTTGCCGGAAAAAAATAAAACTTGTAAATCTGAATTACTCAACTAATGCTCCTAAGTCGACGGCAGAAAAAAATAGTCAGAATCAGGTCCTTACGATGCCACTTGCAGAACGATGTCAGGAGACCATGGGTATTCGAGATAGATAGGTGATTTGCGGGCGTTCGAAACAGATTCATCGGAAAAAAATAAAACTTGAAAATCAGAATAACTCAACTTACGCTCCTAAGTCGACGGCTGAAAAAAATAGTCAGAATCGGGTCCTTACGATGCCACTTGTAGAACGATGTCAGCAGACCATGCTTATTCGAGATAGATAGGTCATTTGCGAGCGTTCGAAATAGATTCACCGGAAAAAAATAAAATTTGTAAATCTGAATAACTCAACTTATACTCCTAAGTCGACGGCAGAAAAGAATAGTCAGAATCGGGTCCTTACGATGCCACTTGCAGGACTACGTCAAAAGACCATGCTTATTTGAGATAGATAGGTCATTTGCGGGCGATCAAAAGAAATTTTCCGGAAAAAAATAAAACTGGAAAATCTGAATAACTCAACTTATGCTCCTAAGTCGACGGCTGAAAAAAATAGTCAGAATCGGGTCCTTACGATGCCACTTGTAGAACGATGTCAGCAGACCATGCTTATTCGAGATAGATAGGTCATTTGCGAGCGTTCGAAATAGATTCACCGGAAAAAAATAAAATTTGTAAATCTGAATAACTCAACTTATGCTCCTAAGTCGACGGCTAAAAAAAATAGTCCGACTCGGGTCCTTACGATGCCACTTGCAGAACGACGTCAGAAAACCATACTGATTCAAGATAAATAGGTCATTTGCGGGCGTTCGAAACAGATTTACCGGAAAAAAATAAAACTTGAAAATATGAATTACTCAACTTATGCTCCCCAAGTCGACGGCTAAAAAAAATAGTCCGAATCGGGTCCTTACGATGCCACTTGCAGAACGACGTCAGAAAACCATACTGATTCAAGATAAATAGGTCATTTGCGGGCGTTCGAAACAGATTTACCGGAAAAAAATAAAACTTGAAAATATGAATTACTCAACTTATGCTCCCCAAGTCGACGGCTAAAAAAAATAGTCCGAATCGGGTCCTTACGATGCCACTTGCAGGACGAAGTCAGACTACTATACGGATTCAAGATAGATAGGTCATTTGCGGCCTTTCAAAACAGATTTTCTAGAAAAAAATAAAACTTAAATATTAGAATAACTCAACTTATGCTCCTAAGTCGACGGCTGAAAACAATAGTCAGAATCGGGTCCTTACGATGCCACTTGCAGAACGATGTCAGCAGACCATGCTTATTCGAGATAGATAGGTCACTTGCGGGCGTTCGAAATAGATTCACCGGAAAAAAATAAAACTTGAAAATCAGAATAACTCAACTTATGCTCCTAAGTCGACGGCTGTAAAAAATAGTCAGAATCGGGTCCTTACGATGCCACTTGCAGAACGATGTCAGCAGACCATGCTTATTCGAGATAGATAGATCATTTGCGGGCGATCAAAAGAAATTTTTCGGAAAAAAATAGAACTGGAAAATCTGAATAACTCAAGTTATGCTCCTAAGGCGACGGCTGAAAAAAAAAGTCAGAATCGGATCCTTACGATGCCACTTGCAGAACGACGTCAGAAAACCATACTGATTCAAGATAAATAGGTCATTTGCGGGCGTTCGAAACAGATTTACCGGAAAAAAATAAAACTTGAAAATATGAATTACTCAACTTATGCTCCCTAAGTCAACGGCTAAAAAAAATAGTCCGAATCGGATCCTTACGATGCCACTTGCAGGACGAAGTCAGAATACTATACGGATTCAATATAGATAGGTTATTTGCGGGCTTTCTAAACAGATTTACCGGAAAAAAATAAAACTTGAAAATCGGAATAACTCAACTTATGCTCCCAAAATAGTCAGAATCGGGTCCTTACGATGCCACTTGCAGAACGATGTCAGCAAACCATGCTTATTCGAGATAGATAGGTCATTTGCGGGCGTGCCGGAAAAAAATAAAACTTGTAAATCTGAATTACTCAACTTATGCTCCTATGTCGACGGCTGAAAAAAATAGTCAGAATCGGGTCCTTACGATGCCACTTGCAGAACGATGTCAGCAGACCATGCTTATTCGAGATAGATAGGTCATTTGCGGAAGTTCGCAACAGATTTGCCGGAAAAAAATAAAACTTGTAAATCTGAATTACTCAACTTATGCTCCTAAGTCGACGGCAGAAAAAATAGTCAGAATCGGGTCCTTACGATGCCACTTGCAGAACGATGTCAGGAGACCATGGGTATTCGAGATAGATAGGTCATTTGCGGGCGTTCAAAACAGTTTTGTCGGAAAAAAATAAAACTTGAAAATCTGAATAACTCAACTTATGCTCCTAAGTCGACGGCAGAAAAAAATAGTCTGAATCGGGTCCTTACGAAGCCACTTGTAGAACTATGTCAGCAGACCATGCTTATTCGAGATAGGTAGGTCATTTGCGGGCGTTGAAAATAGATTCACCGGAAAAAAATAAAATTTGTAAATCTGAATAACTCAACTTATGCTCCTAAGTCGACGGCAGAAAAAATAGTCAGAATCGGGTCCTTACGATGCCACTTGCAGGACTACGTCAGAAGACCATGCTTATTCGAGATAGATAGGTCATTTGCGGGCGATCAAAAGAGATTTTCCGGAAAAAAATAAAACTGGAAAATCTGAATAACTAAACTTATGCTCCTAAGGCGACGGCTGAAAAAAATAGTCCGAATCGGGTCCTTACGATGCCACTTGCAGGACGACGTCAGAAAACCATACTGATTCAAGATAAATAGGTCATTTGCGGGCGTTCGAAACAGATTTACCGGAAAAAAATAAAACTTGTAAATCTGAATTACTCAACTTATGCTCCTAAGTCGACGGCAGAAAAAAATAGTCAGAATCGGGTCCCTACGATGCCACTTGCAGGACGAAGTCAGAATACTATACGGATTCAATATAGATAGGTTATTTGCGGGCTTTCTAAACAGATTTACCGGAAAAAAATAAAACTTGAAAATCGGAATAACTCAACTTATGCTCCTAAGTCGACGGCAGAAAAAAATAGTCAGAATCGGGTCCTTGCGATGCCACTTGCAGAACGATGTCAGCAAACCATGCTTATTCGAGATAGATAGGTCATTTGCGGGCGTTCAAAACAGTTTTGTCGGAAAAAAATAAAACTTGAAAATCTGAATAACTCAACTTATGCTCCTAAGTCGACGGCAGAAAAAAATAGTCTGAATCGGGTCCTTACGAAGCCACTTGTAGAACTATGTCAGCAGACCATGCTTATTCGAGATAGGTAGGTCATTTGCGGGCGTTCAAAATAGATTCACCGGAAAAAAATAAAATTTGTAAATCTGAATAACTCAACTTATGCTCCTAAGTCGACGGCAGAAAAAATAGTCAGAATCGGGTCCTTACGATGCCACTTGCAGGACTACGTCAGAAGACCATGCTTATTCGAGATAGATAGGTCATTTGCGGGCGATCAAAAGAGATTTTCCGGAAAAAAATAAAACTGGAAAATCTGAATAACTAAACTTATGCTCCTAAGGCGACGGCTGAAAAAAATAGTCCGAATCGGGTCCTTACGATGCCACTTGCAGGACGACGTCAGAAAACCATACTGATTCAAGATAAATAGGTCATTTGCGAGCGTTCGAAACAGATTTACCGGAAAAAAATAAAACTTGTAAATCTGAATTACTCAACTTATGCTCCTAAGTCGACGGCAGAAAAAAATAGTCAGAATCGGGTCCTTACGATGCCACTTGCAGGACGAAGTCAGAATACTATACGGATTCAATATAGATAGGTTATTTGCGGGCTTTCTAAACAGATTTACCGGAAAAAAATAAAACTTGAAAATCGGAATAACTCAACTTATGCTCCTAAGTCGACGGCAGAAAAAAATAGTCAGAATCGGGTCCTTACGATGCCACTTGCAGAACGATGTCAGCAAACCATGCTTATTCGAGATAGATAGGTCATTTGCGGGCGTACGAAACAGATTTGCCGGAAAAAAATAAAACTTGAAAATCTGAATAACTCAACTTACGCTCCTAAGTCGACGGCTGAAAAAAATAGTCAGAATCGGGTCCTTACGATGCCACTTGCAGGACGACGTCAAAAGACCATACTGATTCAAGATAGATAGGTCATTTGCGGGCGATCAAAACAGATTTGCCGGAAAGAAATAAAACTTGAAAATCGGAGTAACACAACTTATGCTCCTAAGTCGACGGCTGAAAAAAATAGTCAGAATCGGGTCCTTACGATGCCACTTGCAGAACCATGTCAACAGACCATGCATATTCGAGATAGATAGGTCATTTGCGGGCGATCAAAACAGATTTGCCGGAAAGAAATAAAACTTGAAAATCGGAATAACACAACTTATGCTCCTAAGTCGACGGCTGAAAAAAATAGTCAGAATCGGGTCCTTACGATGCCACTTGCAGAACCATGTCAACAGACCATGCATATTCAAGATAAATAGGTCATTTGCGGGCGTTCGAAACAGATTTACCGGAAAAATATAAAACTTGAAAATATGGATTACTAACTTATGCTCCTAAGTCAACGGCTAAAAAAAAATAGTCCGAATCGGGTCCTTACGATGCCACTTGCAGGACGACGTCAGAAGACCATACTGATTCAAGATAAATAGGTCATTTGCGGGCGATCAAAACAGATTTGCCGGAAAAAAATAAAACTTGTAAATCTGAATTACTCAACTTATGCTCCTAAGTCGACGGCAGAAAAAAATAGTCAGAATCGGGTCCTTACGAAGCCACTTGCAGAACTATGTCAGCAGACCATGCTCATTCGAGATAGGTAGGTCATTTGCGGGCGTTCAAAATAGATTCACCGGAAAAAAATAAAATTTGTAAATCTGAATAACTCAACTTATGCTCCTAAGTCGACGGCAGAAAAAAATAGTCAGAATCGGGTCCTTACGATGCCACTTGCAGGACGAAGTCAGAATACTATACGGATTCAATATAGATAGGTTATTTGCGGGCTTTCTAAACAGATTTACCGGAAAAAAATAAAACTTGAAAATCGGAATAACTCAACTTATCCTCGCAAATGACCTATCAATCTTGAATCAGAATGGTCTGCTGACATCGTTCTGCAAGTGGCATCGTAAGGACCCGATTCTAACTATTTTTTTCAGCCGTCGACTTAGGAGCATAAGTTGAGTTATTCCGATTTTCAAGTTTTATTTTTTTCCGGTAAATCTGTTTAGAACGCCCGTAAATGAACTATGTGTCTTGAATAAGCATGGTCTGCTGGCATCGTTCTGCAAGTGGCATCGTAAAGACCCGATTCTGACTATTTTTTTCAGCCGTCGACTTAGGAGCATAAGTTGAGTTATTCCGATTTTCCAATTTTATTTTTTTCCGGAAAATCTCTTCTGATCGCCCGAAAATGACCTATCTATCTCGAATAAGTATGGTCTTCTGACGTAGTCCTGCACGTGGCATCGTAAGGACCCGATTCGGACTATTTTTTTCAGCCGTCGCCTTAGGAGCATAAGTTGAGTTATTCAGATTTTCAAGTTTTATTTTTTTCCGGCAAATCTGTTTCGAACGCCCGCAAATGACCTATCTATCTCGAATATGCATGGTCTGTTGACATCGTTCTGCACGTGTCATCGTAAGGACCCGATTCTGACTATTTTTTTCAGCCGTCGACTTAGGAGCATAAGTTGAGTTATTCCGATTTTCAAATTATATTGTATATTGAATCCGTATAGTATTCTGACTTCGTCCTTACGATGCCACTTGCAGGACGACGTCAGAAAACCATACTGATTCAAGATAAATAGGTCATTTGCGGGCGTTCGAAACAGATTTACCGGAAAAAAATAATAAGTCGACGGCAGAAAAAAATAGTCAGAATCGGGTCCTTACGAAGCCACTTGCAGAACTATGTCAGCAGACCATGCTCATTCGAGATAGGTAGGTCATTTGCGGGCGTTCAAAATAGATTCACCGGAAAAAAATAAAATTTGTAAATCTGAATAACTCAACTTATGCTCCTAAGTCGACGGCAGAAAAAAATAGTCAGAATCGGGTCCTTACGATGCCACTTGCAGGACGAAGTCAGAATACTATACGGATTCAATATAGATAGGTTATTTGCGGGCTTTCTAAACAGATTTACCGGAAAAAAATAAAACTTGAAAATCGGAATAACTCAACTTATCCTCGCAAATGACCTATCAATCTTGAATCAGAATGGTCTGCTGACATCGTTCTGCAAGTGGCATCGTAAGGACCCGATTCTAACTATTTTTTTCAGCCGTCGACTTAGGAGCATAAGTTGAGTTATTCCGATTTTCAAGTTTTATTTTTTTCCGGTAAATCTGTTTAGAACGCCCGTAAATGAACTATGTGTCTTGAATAAGCATGGTCTGCTGGCATGGTTCTGCAAGTGGCATCGTAAAGACCCGATTCTGACTATTTTTTTCAGCCGTCGACTTAGGAGCATAAGTTGAGTTATTCAGATTTTCCAGTTTTATTTTTTTCCGGAAAATCTCTTTTGATCGCCCGCAAATGACCTATCTATCTCGAATAAGCATGGTTTTCTGACATCGTTCTGCAAGTGGCGTCGTAAGGACCCGATTCGGACTATTTTTTTCAGCCGTCGCCTTAGGAGCATAAGTTGAGTTATTCAGATTTTCCAGTTTTATTTTTTTCCGGAAAATCTCTTTTGATCGCCCGCAAATGATCTATCTATCTCGAATAAGCATGGTTTTCTGACAACGTTCTGCAAGTGGCGTCGTAAGGACCCGATTCTGACTATTTTGGTCAGCCGTCGACTTAGGAGCATAAGTTGAATTATTCTAATATTTAAGTTTTATTTTTTTCTAGAAAATCTGTTTCGAACGCCCGCAAATGACCTATCCATCTTGAATCAGTATAGTCTTCTGACGTCGTCCTGCAAGTGGCGTCGTAAGGACCCGATTCTGACTATTTTTTTCAGCCGTCGACTTAGGAGCATAAGTTGAGTTATTCAGATTTTCAAGTTTTATTTTTTTTCGGTGAATCTATTTCGAACGCCCGCAAATGAAATATTTATCTCGAATAGGCATGGTCTGCTGACATCGTTCTGCAAGTGGCATCGTAAGGACCCGATTCTGACTATTTTTTTCAGTCGTCGACTTAGGAGCGTAAGTTGAGTTATTCTGATTTTCAAGTTTTATTTTTTTCCGGTGAATCTGTTTCGAACGCCCGCAAATTACCTATCTATCTCGAATAAGCATGGTCTGCTGACATCGTTCTGCAAGTGGCATCGTAAGGACCCGATTCTAACTATTTTTTTCAGCCGTCGACTTAGGAGCATAAGTTGAGTTATTCCGATTTTCCAGTTTTATTTTTTTCCGTAAAATCTCTTTTGATCGCCCGCAAATGACCTATCTATCTCGAATAACCATGGTCTGCTGACATCGTTCTGCAAGTGGCATCGTAAAGACCCGATTCTGACTATTTTTTTCAGCCGTCGACTTAGGAGCATAAGTTGAGTTATTCCGATTTTCCAATTTTATTTTTTTTCCGGAAAATCTCTTCTGATCGCCCGAAAATGACCTATCTATCTCGAATAAGTATGGTCTTCTGACGTAGTCCTGCACGTGGCATCGTAAGGACCCGATTCGGACTATTTTTTTCAGCCGTCGCCTTAGGAGCATAAGTTGAGTTATTCAGATTTTCCAGTTTTATTTTTTTCCGGAAAATCTCTTTTGATCGCCCGCAAATGACCTATCTATCTCGAATAAGCATGGTTTTCTGACATCGTTCTGCAAGTGGCGTCGTAAGGACCCGATTCGGACTATTTTTTTCAGCCGTCGCCTTAGGAGCATAAGTTGAGTTATTCAGATTTTCCAGTTTTATTTTTTTCCGGAAAATCTCTTTTGATCGCCCGCAAATGATCTATCTATCTCGAATAAGCATGGTTTTCTGACAACGTTCTGCAAGTGGCGTCGTAAGGACCCGATTCTGACTATTTTGGTCAGCCGTCGACTTAGGAGCATAAGTTGAATTATTCTAATATTTAAGTTTTATTTTTTTCTAGAAAATCTGTTTCGAACGCCCGCAAATGACCTATCCATCTTGAATCAGTATAGTCTTCTGACGTCGTCCTGCAAGTGGCGTCGTAAGGACCCGATTCTGACTATTTTTTTCAGCCGTCGACTTAGGAGCATAAGTTGAGTTATTCAGATTTTCAAGTTTTATTTTTTTTCGGTGAATCTATTTCGAACGCCCGCAAATGAAATATTTATCTCGAATAGGCATGGTCTGCTGACATCGTTCTGCAAGTGGCATCGTAAGGACCCGATTCTGACTATTTTTTTCAGCCGTCGACTTAGGAGCGTAAGTTGAGTTATTCTGATTTTCAAGTTTTATTTTTTTCCGGTGAATCTGTTTCGAACGCCCGCAAATTACCTATCTATCTCGAATAAGCATGGTCTGCTGACATCGTTCTGCAAGTGGCATCGTAAGGACCCGATTCTAACTATTTTTTTTCAGCCGTCGACTTAGGAGCATAAGTTGAGTTATTCCGATTTTCCAGTTTTATTTTTTTCCGTAAAATCTCTTTTGATCGCCCGCAAATGACCTATCTATCTCGAATAACCATGGTCTGCTGACATCGTTCTGCAAGTGGCATCGTAAGGACCCGATTCTGACTATTTTTTTCTGCCGTCGACTTAGGAGCATAAGTTGAGTAATTCAGATTTTCAAGTTTTATTTTTTTCCGGTGAATCTATTTCGAACGCCGGAAATGACCTATCTATATTGAATCAGTATAGTCTTCTGACTTCGTCCTACAAGTGGCATCGTAAGGACCCGATTCGGACTATTTTTTTTAGCCGTCGACTTAGGGAGCATAAGTTGAGTAATTCATATTTTCAAGTTTTATTTTTTTCCGGTAAATCTGTTTCGAACGCCCGCTAATGACCTATTTATCTTGAATCAGTATGGTTTTTTGACGTCGTCCTGCAAGTGGCATCGTAAGGACCCGATTCGGACTATTTTTTTCAGCCGTCGCCTTAGGAGCATAAGTTGAGTTATTCAGATTTTCCAGTTTTATTTTTTTTCGGAAAATGTCTTTTGATCGCCCGCAAATGACCTATCTATCTCGAATAAGCATGGTCTTCTGACGTAGTCCTGCAAATGGCATCGTAAGGACCCGATTCTGACTATTTTTTTCAGCCGTCGACTTAGGCGCATAAGTTGAGTAATTCAGATTTTTAAATTTTATTTTTTTCCGGTAAATCTGTTTAGAACGACGCAAATGACCTATCAATCTTGAATCAGTATGGTCTGCTGACATCGTCCTGCAAGTGGCATCGTAAGGACCAGATTCTGACTATTTTTTTCAGCCGTCGGCTTAGGAGCATAAGTTGAGTAATTCATATTTTCAAGTTTTATTTTATTCCGGTGAATCTTTTTCGAAAGCCCGCAAATGACCTATTTATCTTGAATCAGTATGGTTTTCTGACATCGTCCTGCAAGTGGCATCGTATGGACCCGATTCGGACTATTTTTTTCAGCCGTCGCCTTAGGAGCATAAGTTGAGTTATTCAGATTTTCCAGTTTTATTTTTTTCTGGAAAATCTCTTTTGATCGTCCGCAAATGACCTATCTATCTCGAATAAGCATGATCTTCTGACGTAGTCCTGCAAATGGCATCGTAAGGACCCGATTCTGACTATTTTTTTCAGCCGTCGACTTAGGCGCATAAGTTGAGTAATTCAGATTTTTAAATTTAATTTTTTTCCGGTAAATCTGTTTAGAACGACGCAAATGACCTATCAATCTTGAATCAGTATGGTCTGCTGACATCGTCCTGCAAGTGGCATCGTAAGGACCCGATTCTGACTATTTTTTTCAGCCGTCGGCTTAGGAGCATAAGTTGAGTAATTCATATTTTCAAGTTTTATTTTATTCCGGTGAATCTATTTCGAAAGCCCGCAAATGACCTATTTATCTTGAATCAGTATGGTTTTCTGACATCGTCCTGCAAGTGGCATCGTATGGACCCGATTCGGACTATTTTTTTCAGCCGTCGCCTTAGGAGCATAAGTTGAGTTATTCAGATTTTCCAGTTATATTTTTTTCTGGAAAATCTCTTTTGATCGCCCGCAAATGACCTATCTATCTCGAATAAGCATGGTTTTCTGACATCGTTCTGCAAGTGGCGTCGTAAGGACCCGATTCGGACTATTTTTTTCAGCCGTCGCCTTAGGAGCATAAGTTGAGTTATTCAGATTTTCCAGTTTTATTTTTTTTTCGGAAAATCTCTTTTGATCGCCCGCAAAAGACCTATCTATCTCGAATAAGCATGGTTTTCTGACAACGTTCTGCAAGTGGCGTCGTAAGGACCCGATTCTGACTATTTTTTTCAGCCGTCGACTTAGGAGCATAAGTTGAGTTATTCAGATTTTCAAGTTTTATTTTTTTTCGGTGAACCTATTTCGAACGCCCGCAAATGAAATATCTATCTCGAATAGGCATGGTCTGCTGACATCGTTCTGCAAGTGGCATTGTAAGGACCCGATTCTGACTATTTTTTTCAGCCGTCGACTTAGGAGCGTAAGTTGAGTTATTCTGATTTTCAAGTTTTATTTTTTTCCGGTGAATCTGTTTCGAACGCCCGCAAATTACCTATCTATCTCGAATAAGCATGGTCTGCTGACATCGTTCTGCAAGTGGCATCGTAAGGACCCGATTCTGACTATTTTTTTCAGCCGTCGACTTAGGAGCATAAGTTGAGTTATTCCGATTTTCCAGTTTTATTTTTTTCCGTAAAATCTCTTTTGATCGCCCGCAAATGACCTATCTATCTCGAATAACCATGGTCTGCTGACATCGTTCTGCAAGTGGCATCGTAAGGACCCGATTCTGACTATTTTTTTCTGCCGTCGTCTTAGGAGCATAAGTTGAGTAATTCAGATTTTCAAGTTTTATTTTTTTCCGGTGAATCTATTTCGAACGCCCGCAAATGACCTATCTATATTGAATCAGTATAGTCTTCTGACTTCGTCCTACAAGTGGCATCGTAAGGACCCGATTCGGACTATTTTTTTTAGCCGTCGACTTAGGGAGCATAAGTTGAGTAATTCATATTTTCAAGTTTTATTTTTTTCCGGTAAATCTGTTTCGAACGCCCGCTAATGACCTATTTATCTTGAATCAGTATGGTTTTTTGACGTCGTCCTGCAAGTGGCATCGTAAGGACCCGATTCGGACTATTTTTTTCAGCCGTCGCCTTAGGAGCATAAGTTGAGTTATTCAGATTTTCCAGTTTTTTTTTTTTTCGGAAAATGTCTTTTGACCGCCCGCAAATGACCTATCTATCTCGAATAAGCATGGTCTCCTGACGTAGTCCTGCAAGTGGTATCGTAAGGACCCGATTCTGACTATTTTTTTCAGCCGTCGACTTAGGAGCATAAGTTGAGTTATTCAGATTTTCAAGTTTTATTTTTTTCCGGTGAATCTATATCGAATGCCCGCAAATGATCTATCTATCTCGAATAGGCATGGTCTGCTGACATTGTTCTGCAAGTGGCATCGTAAGGACCCGATTCTGACTATTTTTTTCAGCCGTCGACTTAGGAGCGTAAGTTGAGTTATTCTGATTTTCAAGTTTTATTTTTTTCCGGTGAATCTGTTTCGAACGCCCGGAAATGACCTATCTATCTCGAATAAGCATGGTCTGCTGACATCGTTCTGCAAGTGGCATCGTAAGGACCCGATTCTGACTATTTTTTTCAGCCGTCGACTTAGGAGCGTAAGTTGAGTTATTCTGATTTTCAAGTTTTATTTTTTTCCGGTGAATCTGTTTTGAAGGCCCGCAAATGACCTATCTATCTCGAATAAGCATGGTCTGCTGACATCGTTCTGCAAGTGGGATCGTAAGGACCCGATTCTGACTATTTTGTTCTGCCGTCGACTTAAGGAGCATAAATTGAGTTATTCAGATTTTCAAGTTTTATTTTTTTCCGGTAAATCTGTTTAGAACGCCCGCAAATGACCTATCTATATTGAATCAATATAGTCTTCTGACTTCGTCCTGCAAGTGGCATCGTAAGGACCCGATTCGGACTTTTTTTAGCCGTCGACTTAGGGAGCATAAGTTGAGTAATTCATATTTTCAAGTTTTATTTTTTTCCGGTAAATCTGTTTCGAACGCCAGCAAATGACCTATTTATCTTCAATTAGTATGGTTTTCTGACGTCGTCCTGCAAGTGGCATCGAAAGGACCCGATTCGGACTATTTTTGTCAGCCGTCGCCTTAGGAGCATAAGTTGAGTTATTCAGATTTTCCAGTTTTATTTTTTTCCGGGAAATGTCTTTTGATCGCCCGCAAATGACCTATCTATCTCGAATAAGCATGGTCTTCAGACGTAGTCATGTAAATGGCATCGTAAGGACCCTATTCTGACTATTTTTTTCAGCCGTCGACTTAGGAGCATAAGTTGAGTAATTCAGATTTTTAAATTTTATTTTTTTCCGGTAAATCTGTTTAGAACGCCCGCAAATGACCTATCAATCTTGAATCAGTATGGTCTGCTGACATCGTCCTGCAAGTGGCATCGTAAGGACCCGATTCTGACTATTTTTTTCAGCCGTCGACTTAGGAGCATAAGTTGAGTTATTCCGATTTTCAAGTTTTATTTTTTTCCGTTAAATCTGTTAAGAACGCCCGCAAATGAACTATGTGTCTTGAATAACCATGGTCTGCTGGCATCGTTCTGAAAGTGGCATCGTAAGGACCCGATTCTGACTATTTTTTTCAGCCGTCGACTTAGGAGCATAAGTTGAGTTATTCCGATTTTCCAGTTTTATTTTTTTCCGTAAAATCTCTTTTGATCGCCCGCAAATGACCTATCTATCTCGAATAAGCATGGTCTTCTGACGTAGTCCTGCAAGTGGCATCGTAAGGACCCGATTCGGACTATTTTTTTCAGCCGTCGCCTTAGGAGCATAAGTTGAGTTATTCAGATTTTCCAGTTTTATTTTTTTACGGAAAATCTCTTTTGATCGCCCGCAAATGACCTATTTATCTCGAATAAGCATGGTCTTCTGACATAGTCCTGCAAGTGGCATCGTAAGGACCCGATTCTGACTATTTTTTTCAGCCGTCGGCTTAGGAGGATAAGTTGAGTAATTCATATTTTCAAGTTTTATTTTATTCCGGTGAATCTATTTCGAAAGCCCGCAAATGACCTATTTATCTTGAATCAGTATGGTTTTCTGACATCGTCCTGCAAGTGGCATTGTATGGACCCGATTCGGACTATTTTTTTCAGCCGTCGCCTTAGGAGCATAAGTTGAGTTATTCAGATTTTCCAGTTTTATTTTTTTCCGGAAAATCTCTTTTGATCGCCAGCAAATGACCTATCTATCTCGAATAAGCATGGTTTTCTGACATCGTCCTGCAAGTGGCATCGTAAGGACCCGATTCTGACTATTTTTTTCAGCCGTCGACTTAGGAGCAGCTAAGTTGAGTTATTCAGATTTTCAAGTTTTATTTTTTTCCGGTGAATCTATTTAGAACGCCCGCAAATGGCCTATCTGTCTCGAATAGGCATGGTCTTCTGACATCGTCCTGCAAGTGGCTTCGTAAGGACCCGATTCGGACTATTTTTTTTAGCCGTCGACTTAGGGAGCATAAGTTGAGTAATTCAGATTCTCAAATTTTATTTTTTTCCGGTAAATCTGTTTCGAACGCTCGCAAATGACCTATCTATCTCGAATAAGCATGGTCTGCTGACATCTTTCTGCAAGTGGCATCGTAAGGACCCGATTCTGACTTTTTTTTCAGCCGTCGACTTAGGAGCATAAGTTGAGTTATTCAGATTTACAAGTTTTATTTTTTTTCGGTGAATCTGTTTCGAACGCCCGCAAATGACCTATCTATCTCGAATAAGCATGGTTTGCTGACAACGTTCTGCAAGTGGCGTCGTAAGGACCCGATTCTGACTATTTTTGTCAGCCGTCGACTTAGGAGCATAAGTTGAATTATTCTAATATTTAAGTTTTATTTTTTTCTAGAAAATCTGTTTTGAACGCCCGCAAATGACCTATCCATCTTGAATCAGTATAGTCTTCTGACGTCGTCCTGCAAGTGGCGTCGTAAGGACCCGATTCGGACTATTTGTCTTGAATGAACTATGTGTCTTGAATAAGCATGGTCTGCTGGCATCAGTGTTGCCAGAGCGCTTCCAGCTTATGTACGGTCGTACGTCAAAAAAGGTACGATTTTGATAAAAAAAGTACGGTTTTTTTTATTAGTATAATTTTCTTACAGAAACAATATTTATATGTGGGTGTGTGGGTGGGGGTATGGTGGGTGGATGAGACATGAGTATAGTTTTCCTGATTGTTACTGACTGACAAATTGATTTGACCAACTATAAGTGTAGTGTACACGTCATATACTTGGTCAACCAGATCTTGTCAGTAGAAAAAAGCGGCAAATTTGAAAAATTTAGGCGTGAAGGGATATCGTCCCATAGAAAATTTGAATTTCGCGCCTTTTTTTACTGACAAGATTTGGTTGACCAGCTATAGTTAACCAATTTTGTTTGCATTGATATAGATAGGTACATGAAAAATAAAATTTGTCAAGCCATTTCCGTCAGTTGAAAAAAGCGGCAAATTTAAAAAAAAAATGGTGCGAAGGGTTATGGTCCAATAGAAAACTTAAATTTCGCGCCATTTTATACTGACTAAGTTGTTTGACGGGCTACAAATGGCCGGCTGAATTTTGACTATCTGGATAATAATGCCAAATAAAACGAAATACACTCAGATGACTAAGTAACTTTCTACTGGATATGCAAATGTACATATATAAATTAAAAAGAAATGCATGTGAATAAGATTGGTAAGATAAACAAGTAGGATTTATGGACATGACATGACTTAGGTACCTGACGGCCCGAGAACAAATTCTTTATAATTTTTTTAACTTCTTTTAGCGTTTTTATTATTCTTCGAGCAACTGCACTGCATTAGAAGCAATCACAAAGCAATATTAATAATATTACACATAAATTATTTAATGTAGTTTTATGGATAATTGCCAATACCCTACCAGGGTGCCATGTCATCTATTTCCATTGTAACATCTATTCTATTGTACCATGCTTAACATGGTTTGCAATAAACGATATTACTATTACTATTAGCAAAGCACAGGTAAGAAAGACACAACTGCCGACTGCAACTAAAGAAACGTGTATTTTCTATAGTACATGGTACTTTTTTATGGTGGCTATTGTTGTCAGATTAGATATTTTGCCCTGAACAAACCATCCTGAATACAACGAAAAAAAAAGTTGATAAACAATCGTACATCAAAAGGTACGGTTTTAGTACGATGTACGCTGCTAACAAAAAAGGTACGCAAGGGTCCAAAATAGTACGGAAAACCGTACTAAAAGGTACGATCTGGCAACACTGGCTGGCATCGTTCTGCAAGTGGCATCGTAAGGACCCGATTCTGACTATTTTTTTCAGCCGTCGACTTAGGAGCATAAGTTGAGTTATTCCGATTTTCCAGTTTTATTTTTTTCCGTAAAATCTCTTTTGATCGCCCGCAAATGACCTATCTATCTCGAATAAGCATGGTCTTCTGACGTAGTCCTGCAAGTGGCATCGTAAGGACCCGATTCTGACTATTTTTTTCAGCCGTCGACTTAGGAGCATAAGTTGAGTAATTCAGATTTTTAAATTTTATTTTTTTCCGGTGAATCTGTTTAGAATGCCCGCAAATGACCTATCAATCTTGAATCAGTATGGTCTGCTGGCATCGTTCTGCAAGTGGCATCGTAAGGACCCGATTCTGACTATTTTTTTCAGCCGTCGACTTAGGAGCATAAGTTGAGTTATTCCGATTTTCCAGTTTTATTTTTTTCCGGAAAATCTCTTTTGATCGCCCGCAAATGACCTATCTATCTCGAATAAGCATGGTCTCCTGACATCGTTCTGCAAGTGGCATCGTAAGGACCCGATTCTGACTATTTTTTTCAGCCGTCGACTTAGACACATTACTTGCCTCGGCTGGCCCATATATATGAATTTTTCGATTTTATTTTTTTATAGCAAATCTAATGAGATCCTAACGATTTTAATGGCTGAACAAACGTGAACTAACGTCGCCCGATGACTTCACATAGTTAGTTTGACTGATTTCGGGGTGGGGTGGTTAGCGTGAAGACAGCCACCCCACTTTAAAAAAAAATAAAAAAAATGAAGGAATCGGGTCCAAACGATTCCAATGCCTGAACAATCATGAACTAACGAATATCTTGCTATCTAGACCAAAAAAACTTGCAAAAAGTGGTATGGGGTGGCTAGCGTGAAGACAGCCACCCCCATTTTGTTTTTAAAAAAAATCGATGTTGGAATCGGGTCCTTACGATTTTACCTACTGAACAAACGTGAACTAACGATGAACTAACGATATAGATATGCCATTTGCGGGCAAACGATATGGGGTGGTCAACTTCACGAGCATTAGTAATTCCTGGCGTTTTTCGAGAATCAATGTTAAATGCATTACATTCATCACATTTTGGGATCGTAAAAACAAAAAACGCAGCTCGCGGTAGGATGTGGTGGCCCGGGATCGACGGCGACATCGAGCGCTGGGTCGGCGCATGCAGCGCGTGCGCCGCCGTACAGCCCGCGCCCCCGCGCGCCCCGCCCGCGCCCTGGCCGCGCCCGCCTGGCCCGTGGCACCGCATACATATTGATTATATGTCTTTTGAGCAAAAGGATTATTTGATCGTGGTTGATGCTTTTTCTAAATGGCTGGAATGTATTTACATGGACAAAGGTACTTCGACCGGTGCCCTCATATTAAAACTTAAACATCTATTTTCAATATTCGGCATACCGAAGGCAATTGTATCGGATAATGATGTAAAAATCTGTTCAACGGAATTTAAAATGTTTTGTAAAGTAAATGGTATAGATTATATAACGTCCCCGATTTATCATCCATGTAGTAATGGTCAAGCGGAGAACTCTGTAAAGACTTGTAAAAAAATGCTTAAATGTGTATTGCAAAGTATGATGGGTGCAAGTCATTACGCCATACAAGAAAAATTGCTGGGTTCTCTGTTTGACTATAGAAATACCATTCATTGTGTAACGGGTCAAACACCGGCTCATTTAATGATTGGGAGAAATTTACGGTCTAGATTGGACCTTGTGTTACCGCAAAATAAGGTCGCTGACAACGGTACTATAGACCATGAATTAAAAAGGCCGTGTCGGCGTTTTCAGGTAGGAGAAACCGTATGGGCTAGGTGGTTCACGGCTAAAAAAAGTATTTGGAAGATAGGAACAATTGTTAAAATTAAAGGTAACAGAATGTACGAGGTTATGTTTACAGAATTCCAGGAAAAATGTAATAGGCATATAGACCAAATTCGTAAATATACTCCTCCACATAGTGATCAGGATCAAACCGTACCATATGAACCGCCAAGCCCACACGCAGTTATAGACAGTCCAACGGGCACGATCGGGGCAGCCCAAGTCCCAGCTGCGGCCGCGGTCGACCCCCCGGCGGCGGCGCCAGCGTCGGTGGTCGCAGCGGGCTCGGCCGATGTTTCACCACACTTATCTCCTCCGCCGTTGCCAGAAATAATGCAGACTTCAGAAGATTCTGAAGGTCAGGGTAGTAGTAATTTTCAAGCGGAGGATGAGGAGTGGGCTGAAGCCTGCGAAGGGGGTGACGTAGTTACGGATTTTGAACAGGACGTCCTCCCCGCAAGGGTAGATGATATGGATGAGCCGGTGGGGCGTTCCAAAAGACCCAAAAAGATTGTTAATTATAAGCCGTTCTTTTAACTATTTATTATACATATTAGTTATTTTTAAGTGTTACCTATTATGTGTTATTTGTAGGTACTATAAATACTTTTGTATTGGTTCTAGGTTTCCGAATTAATGGTGGAGGGATGGAATATATGTAAGCGCATGAACCCCGTCAAACCAGTAATAAACTAGCTACAGAGCAGTACGGTTGTTTGCTTTCCTACCCCGCGACATACCAGTTCTCCTTTGCTTTTTAGTATTGTAAATTACATTTGTAATTAAAATAATATTTTAGGCCATTTAATATCCATTAAAATTAAATTCCACTTTATTATAAGCTGTAAAATCTTTATTATTCCAGATCTAAGGCCTTTTTAGTTGTCTTTACACTCTTAGCCACCTAGATATAATTGGCAATTGCAAAAGACACTTACACCCTTTTAATTAAGCAAAATTACACTGTTTACGACTTAGGCAGGTGTATTTTTTCATCACAACGTGAAAATACTTTCATTGGGACATGTGTCGTCCTATTGTACTGTGTATACACCTAAAGGGGGCACTGGGTAGTTACGACATCGTTAATCATGTAATAATTAAAAGGCGATGTAATTAATTAATAATATCGGGCTATCGCTCTAACTAAAGCTAGTCCCTTTTTATACGGAACGATACGCCGATTCTAGCAGTATTCAGTACGGCTACCATCAGTTTGGCACTGACATAAACGCCATCGAGAACGTGATTTACTTTCTATACATCTCGCTCGTACTCGCATATTAGTGCGAACGAGATGTATATAATGTAAATTACGTTCTCGATAGCGTATATGTCAGTTTTGACACTGTCAGTGACTCATGGTACGGGCTCAGGTCTAAGTAACTCTCGTACGATTCTTAAATCGAATGACGTAAAGGACTTACAATAAAATGACCGTTACGTCAAAATGTAATTATATTTGATAAAGAAACCATGAAGATAAAGCTGCTTGTTTCATATTTGATTTCAGATTTTTTAAAAGTATAAATAACAATATGGCATTATATTTTTAGGTATGGGATTGTTCATTCCTCAAATATGTAACATCAAACATTTTGTTCCTAAACTACGTTAGACAAAACATGGCGACACCGAACTTGAGTTGAGCTTCACGTCTATAACAACAGTTAACGGCAGCTTGCAATTAGTGACCTTATTTGTACATGAATTAGGTTCTAATTGCCATGGACGGTGTTTGTAATTCAGACTTTTTACTACGGGAATCTTCAGGCAGCGTATTCCAAACGTTTGGCGAGCGCTGGTCGGTCAAATGTTTAATGGCTCCTCTACACGATGGGCCAGCGCCGGCCATTCCAAGGGACGCAGCCATGCGGTAGAATGAGATAGCCTTGGAGTGGCCGGCGCTGGCCCATCGTGTAGAGGAGCCTTAAGAAAACCAGTGTATTGCGTTCCATCGCAACTATGCGTAATTGTAGAGAAATTATACTGGTTTTACGAGATACCTGCGCTCTGCAATCGTTTGCAATGTCACCCTAGACGTGACCCGTAACCTGACACCCCTACATGTGCTACCGGTTTCTCTACAAATGCCAAACACCAGTGGACTTTAAAACAATGCAGTAAGGTTGAAATTAGCGTGTTTAACATTAGGGTAGGTATGTGACGAATTTTTGGGAACAAATCCGACACGTGTTTTCTGTCTTTGGTGAATACAATTGGTTATAATATGGGAATGTCTAAGAAATTTGACGAACGTTTAAAAGTTAAATGGGTATTGATAGGTTAACAGTTGAACGATATTGTAAATAATCTGTTGTTGGTTTTTGAGTAGTACAAATTGAAGTGCCACTTGTGTCAAACACAAGTTCATATGTGACATTTCACTGTTAAAGGCATGAACCTATAATATTACGGACAGAGTTTCGCTTACAACACAGCTGTGATTCCAACATCCACCAGTTTCTAAGTATTTACGCGTGATACACACACATTGACAGCCCACATCCACCAGTTTGCCGTCAGACGAATCGAAACGTCATTGACGTAAACATGTCGAAGAAAAATATAAAATATGCCGGCATGCGTAGTTAAATCCTGCTAGAATTGTACCGATCGAAAGAAAAAAAGTCACGGAATAACTTTCATACTTAAGTTTATCAATTACTACGTAAAATCACGATAATTTGTTGTTTAGAAATTATCAAACTGCAAAACAGGAGTGTGACCAGTAACATGAATAGGGTAATTTCCCGAAAGTAGGGTAGGTGAATAAAACTGAGCAACATCTTGTGCACAACATTTATTATTTAAAAATATATATTAACAACTTTTGGCAAGTAAAAGTAAATTAAATCTATGTATTATTAGTGCTAATCACCTACCAGTCATTTCCTTGTTCATTTCCGGAAAGTTACACTTTTTAACTCAAATAATTTTTTTTGACACAAACAATGGCTGAAGCAGCTTCTATCAAAGATTCCGTGTCAGGCTTGGTGGACCAATTTAAGCAGCAGATGGCTGAATTTCAAACAAGCCTCAGCAAAGCAGACCCAGCCAATCCTTCAGTGGCTTCAGTGTCATCCAGCTTCGCCGTCTTCAAGGAGTTTGTATTGAAAGCTCTCGAGTCGCTTCAAAAGCAAGTGGATCTTGTGACCCGCCAGGTGGATCAAATCGAGACGCGCTCCCGCCGCAGCATGCTGCTGGTGCATGGTATCGCAGAGGCAGAGTCTGAAGATACAGCGGTTCTCGTGGTCAATGCACTTCAGGCCGCCCGTGATGGCTTAGCCGCTGTAGATATCAAACGAAGCCGTCGTTTGGGCGGGCGCAGCGGCCGTGACAAGAAACCTCGCGTTGTTCTTGTTGAGTTCAAAGACACCGCAATCCGAGACGACGTGTGGTTCAATAAGGTTGAACTTAAGGGCTCCGGGGTGACGCTGGGTGAGTTTTTAACTAAGCCGCGTCACGCTGCGTTTATGGAGGCCCGCGAACGCTTTGGCGTCCGCAGCTGCTGGACGTGGAACGGTGACGTGTATATCCTCGGGAAGGATGGGGTGAAGCGTCGTGCAAATTCCATTGCTGAAGTCAAGTCGCTTCCGACTACGCCGTCCGCTGATGTAGCTGCGCCTGCGGGACCGTCCGTGGCACCATGTCCGGCCCCGATTAATAAGGAAGTAACTCCTTTATTTAAATCTGGTAGCAGCTCTGACCCCACTAACTTTAGACCGATATCTGTGCTACCAACATTTAGCAAGATTTTTGAAAAATTAGTTCTTTCTCAATTAGTACGACATTTTAACGTTAATAATTTAATGCATAATAAGCAGTTTGGTTTTACGCGGGGTCGCTCAACAACCGATGCTGGTGTTGAGCTAATTAAGCATATTTTCGATGCCTGGGAGGAGTCACGAGATGCTTTAGGTATCTTCTGTGATTTGTCTAAGGCCTTCGACTGCATTTGTCATGAAACATTAATCAGGAAACTTAATTATTATGGAGTTAGAGGATCGGCACTGAATTTACTTAAGTCCTACTTAAATGGTAGAATACAAAGGGTCGATGTGAGTGGACAGCGATCACCGGGGTCATTGGTCTCTATGGGTGTACCGCAGGGGTCAATATTGGGGCCTTTCCTGTTCCTTATCTACATAAATGACTTGCCATTCCTTGTAAAGACCCACCATGATATAGTGTTGTTTGCAGACGACACCTCACTTATTTTCAAAGTCAAACGACAGCAACAAGCTTACAATGATGTAAACGATGCTATTTCAAAAGTAGTAAATTGGTTCAATGTTAATCATTTATTGTTAAATGAGAAAAAGACTAAATGTATTAAGTTTGTCACTAGTAGTAACGTTAGGCATGTGCAAACAAGTGTCATTGTGAAGGATGAGGAATTGGAATTAGTTGATAGTACAGTTTTTCTTGGTATAACTTTAGATTCTAAACTCCAGTGGGGTCCCCATATTGCTACTCTTTCGAATAGACTGAGTTCTGCAGCTTTTGCAGTGAGCAAAATCCGTCAGTTAACTGATGTGAAAACAGCTCGATTAGTATATTTTAGTTACTTCCATAGCATTATGGCATATGGTATTTTACTATGGGGTGGTGCTTCAGAGATAAATACCATTTTTGTTCTGCAGAAGAGGGCTATTCGAGCAATATACAAAATGAACCATAGAGACTCACTTAGAGATAAATTTAAGGAAATTGACATAATGACAGTGCACTGTCAATACATTTATGAGAATATTCTGTATGTACATAAAAATATTGTAAATTTTAGAAAAAATTGTGAAATTCATAATATTAATACTAGAAATAAACATAAGCTCGCAGTGCCCTTCACTCGGCTCCATAAAATTAAAAAATCATTCATGGGTAATTGTGTGAGATTTTATAATAAACTTCCAAACCATATTACTGAATTATCTATTAATAAATTTAAGAATTATGTAAAGCGTAAACTTATATCTAAAGCGTATTATACCACACAAGACTACATGAATGATAAAACAACGTGGGATTAATTGTTATTCGAAATGATTATTTATATATTAGGTATATTTGATTAATGATGAGGAAATTGATATTCCGAATATTCCGATGTTTTTACTTCTTTTGTGTTTTTTATTTATTTATTTGACATTTAGATTTTATTCTAGAAACATTCTAGACTAGTATTTTTTATACAATTTTTTTTCATGTTTGACGATCCTTTTGTGAAATTCTTATATTTGTGTTAAATTTGATTTGTATAATAATCCAATATTATTATGGAATAATAACATCAATAAATTGCTCTGATAATTAGCTTAAGATAATTTATAAGTATGTTACGATTCATAAGTGCTTGTTGCTAGGCCTACATGAATAAAGATATTTTTGACTTTTGAAGCTCCCCAAGGAAAGCAAGAGTCGAATAAGAGGTCCAGGCGTGGAGTCTCCAAGTCCCGATCATAACAAACCGATTGTCTTGCTACTTTATACTGTTCGGTGCGATGCGAACTCTTGACTTTGGGCGTATTAGAATTCTGTTTTTTTGTTAGTTCATATTTAGTCGTGTAAAATCACTGTAACATGTTATATTCTACCTTCTTTCTTTTTCATTTAAAATGTTTCATTTGATGTTTTCTAGCTTGCTGTCACTTTTGACGTACCCGATCAGTGTTGCCACAGTACTAAATTGCGTTTTGTTTTTCCTATATATCGAATACGCTGTCAAGTTAGATAAAATTATTGTAACTTTATTTTTGTTTTTCTAGTATACTGGCAGGTAGCGTTAGTGCCTTAACTTTGCTTTTATATATATATTTTTTTATTAGTTCATATTTTTGTCTTATTACGTGTTATTTATCGATATTAAATATATATTTATTTGTTTTGTTTATCTATGTCCAGCCATAGCAGTGCCTCTGATCTTGATAATTTCGTGTCATTCTCTTCAGGTGAAAGTGTTACTGACGACAGTTTTAAGAGCTTGCCACCATCACTCCATGATTTACTTAGCTCGGAATTCAGTGACGTTAGTAAAAATTTTAATATTGTACACATTAATGCGCAAAGCATTCCTGCGCACTACAGTGACTTGATCGCGACGTTTGACTTAAAAAATATTCATGCGGTACTAGTTTCGGAATCCTGGCTTAAACCCTGTCTGCCTTCCACCTCTTTTTCTTTGCCTGGTTTCCACCTGATACGTCACGATCGCTTGGGCAGAGGTGGCGGTGGAGTTGCCATCTATCTACGTTCTCACATCCCCTTTTCCATTATAGTCACGTCGGCACACTCTCCTTCCTCAGACACCGCTGAGTATCTTTTTCTAGACATCTCTGTCTCCCATACGAAGCTTCTCCTTGGGGTGTTCTACTCCCCGTCACTTACTATTAATTATTTCGCTTCTCTTGAAAAACTTATTGAAGATCTCATGCCATCTTATGACCACCACATTATAATGGGGGATTTTAATACCTGCCTCCGCAGAGACGACCATCGGTCGCGGTCTCTTAAATCTCTGGCACATGCCTGTAAATTGAATATCCTCCCTTCTGGCCCTACGCACCACTTTCCAAATTGTACTCCGTCTCTTCTTGACCTTACTCTCACGTCCTCGGTTTCTCATGTCGCCAAGCATGGCCAGCATCCTGCTGATGCTTTCTCATATCATGACCTTCTTTTCCTATCTTATAAAGTAAGACCTCCTAAGCCTAAAGCTAAAGTACTTCTCCAACGCAATTTTGGTAGGATGGATGTAGCTAAGCTTCGTGAAAGCGCATCAGCAATTGACTGGGATGTTGTCTCTAGAGCTGCTTCTGTTGATGACCAGGTGTCACGTTTTAATTCCTTATTGACCCAGCTCTATGACGAGCACGCCCCAGTCCGCTCGATTAAGGTGAAGCATCTTCCTGCTCCTTGGCTTACTGAGGAAATCAAGGCACTATTAGGGAAAAAGAACTCTGCGAAATCTAGGTACAGGTCGTACCCCACTGATGCTAACAAGGCTCGCTACCATGCCCTACGTAACCGCTGTAGTACCATCTGTCGCGATGCCCAGCGACGCCATATCCACCAGTCTGTTGAAAATGGTGACCCGGCGAAAGTTTGGAAATTTCTTAAGTCGCTAGGAGTTGGAAAGTCTCAACAGAACTGTCCTAGGGATACTAACTTCAATCAGCTTAACAAGCATTTCTCTACTTCTGCTGAGTTTAGTGGCCCTGATAAAGTTAAGACTCTAAAATACCTCTCTTCTCTTCCAACTCCTGACTCGTCTCCTTTCTGTCTTGCTCCTTTTACCGACAGTGATATTAAGAAGAGCGTACTGTCCATAGCGTCTAATGCCGTTGGAGTCGATTGTGTTAGCCGTAAAATGATCCTCCCTCTCCTTGACCAACTTACTCCCGTTATTTCCGTTATTCTTAACAATTCAGTTTCCACCAGCTCCTTTCCTTCACTTTGGAAGGACGCCTGTATCGTTCCCATACCCAAAACGTCTAATCCTTCTTCTTTTTCAGACTACCGTCCCATCTCAATTCTCCCTTTCCTGTCCAAAGTTCTTGAGCGTCTCGTTCACCAACAGCTTACCTCGTACCTTAACACACATGATCTTTTAAATCCCTTACAGTCTGGCTTCCGTTCTGGTCATAGTACGGCTACTGCACTCGTGAAGATCACTGACGACATCCGGGCGGGGATGAATGATCAAAAATTAACGGTGTTAACGCTGCTAGATTTTAGCAACGCGTTCAATACCGTTGATTTTGATGTTCTCCTTGGAACACTACGCTGTCTTAATATATCTCCTGCGGTAGTCGGATGGTTTCGTAGTTACTTCAGTGGTCGTCGGCAGCGCATAAAGGTCGATGATTGTCTTTCTTCTTGGTCCAACACGTTGGCAGGCGTTCCGCAAGGCGGCGTGCTGTCTCCTTTGTTGTTCTCCATATTCATAAATTCAATTACTTCTAACCTAACTTCACATTATCACCTTTATGCCGACGATCTTCAGATTTACTCACAGGGCGTTATTGGCGAACTCACGTCTGCTATCCGTAAAGTGAATAGCGACTTAGACAAAATCTCAAATTGGAGTCGCAGTTTTGGCCTAAAAGTTAATCCGTCAAATACACAGACTATTATAATAGGTAGCCCAAAACTGCTTCCCAGAATTGACTTTAACAACCTCTCACCTATTTACTTTAATGGCGTTTTAATTCCCTACTCGCAGAAGGTAAAAAACCTTGGCATCATTATGGATAGGACCTTATCGTGGGGTCCTCAGGTGGGCGAAGTCAGCAGGAAGATGTTCGCGGCAGTTGCTTCCCTCAGGAGATTACGAAACTTCCTTCCCATTCCTACTAGAATTGCCCTCGCACAAACTCTTCTCCTCCCTATTCTGGATTACGCTGACGTTGCTTATCTCGATCTCACTGAGGAGCAACTTAATAAGCTTGAGCGTATCCAAAATGTCTGCATTCGGTTTATATTTGGGCTACGCAAATATGACCATGTCTCCCACTTCCGGTCGCAGCTCAAGTGGCTCCCTATTCGCCTACGTCGTAACTCCCACGTTTTGTCACTTCTGTATTCCATTCTTTTTAACCCCGCAACTCCCCGCTATCTCAAAAACCGTTACAGCTATCTCCGTTCGGTTAGGTCCTCCCAGAATTTTCTTCTTTCTGTCCCGTCATCCTCGTCTAAATTCTATACTAATTCTTTCACTTTCCAATCTGTTCGACTATGGAATTCTCTGCCTGCAGACGTAAGGTGCGCCCAGTCTCCTAATTATTTCAAGAGACTCGTTAAACTTCACTTTTTATCTGCTCCGTAATACTTTTACCTGTTTCCTTTTCCCTATAGCTGGCATATTTACACATATATTTATATATATATGTATGTATTTGTGTATGTATATGTGTATGTATATGTATCTTATTTTATTTTATTTTTATTTGTGTTATACTGTTTTTGTATTGTGTTTTTCTGTGCTAAAATTCTTATATTGAATATGAAACACCTACTGACATGACATAAATTTATTAATTTCCGCTACCTAAAGGTTGTCTGGAAGAGATCGCTTTTTAGCGATAAGACCGCCTGTTGTTTAACCTCTTCTTCCTGTATTATCCGTATTGTTTTCTGTAATGAGGTGTGCAATAAAGAGTATTTGTATTGTATTGTATTGTATTGTAATTGATACCCTTCTTATTAAATCATTATTTATTAAGAGATCATTTAGGTAAATGGTTAAATTATTGATTGTGCATTTCAAACTAGGTCGGTATGGTAATTTCCCGATACTAAGGAGCGATACTTAACGTTTGTTTGTTATGTATTATAATTTTTTTGTTGAAAACCAGATATGTTTCAAGTTAAATGTATAAATTAAAAAAACATGACGAACTGATTTCAGTACGATGCTAAATATCATTAGGTATTGAAAATAATGTTTGCACAAAGTAATTGTGCAATATTGCGCATTTCCAAGACCTATAAAATCAGATACGTACACACCTTTTTTATTGTCTAACGTAAAACTGTCCTAATTTTTTATTTTAAATTAAAAAAAAAACTAGGACGATATTAAAAATAATTGTTTCACCATTAGGGGAGAATTTGTGTTACATGGTAACACTCGTCTACACGCACACATTCAAACCGGCCGCCATTGCAGTGTCACAGTTTGTCTTAGGTGACAGTCCGTCCGTAATATTCTAGGTCCATGTTAAAGGTACCGTGCTCGGCGCATATGTCGCTTAGCATTAGTATTGTAGCGTCGTTAATTAATAGCGTAAGCGCCAATCACCATAACGTACCTTTAATGGTAGAACGTCACACGTCCAAGGCCATTGCCTGTTACACTTATCCCACAGCCGCAGTTAACCGTATTGACCTTAATCTAAACATAAATTGTCTCCATGTTGGCTCGTATTTATGTTATCGTTGTCTTATCACTGACTCATTTGGACACATGTTTATACTTACTGGTCTACAATAGAGGATAATTAATTATGAATTCTCACATAAAGTAAGTATGTAGAAAGATCTGGGGCCCGTTTCTCAACAGCTTGTAACTTGTAATAGTTATGTACAAGTGGAAGTCCCTTTCTAACAAAAGCTGTCGAATAGTGACATCCGCTTGTATTACAAGTTACAAGCTTTTGAGAAACGGGCCCCTGGGGCCGTAGCCATGATGGAAATATTATTCGACAGACGCCAATCGAAAAGTGAAAATCTAAAAATGTGACGTTCCACGGGTAAAGGTAGACCTTATGGCGGGTTATTCGTCGACCGCCATTTTGGTAACATCGCCTCGTGATTCATTTCTTTGTTTTTGCTTATTAATATTGTTTAAAGTGTAATATTGATAGCGTATTATGCAGTAAACTAATGTGGAAGTGTGCAGATAATGAAAAAATAATCATGAAACGCGTTTAACCACCATTCTGGCGTCAACGCCGGGTAGCCCACGCGGGTTCTTGTAAAGTCCAGCTATCGCCTTACAAGAACTGAGAACCCAACTACTTACCGAACAACGTCGTGCTCTAGAGCATTTATTTTGGTATTTCTACCTCTAACCGTGGCTGGCTAGAGCCCTAGAGGCCATAATTTTATACTTTTATACCGTACACTGGCTGAATTTTATTACAAATAATCAAAATAATAATAATTCGATCCCACGTGGGATCCACTTTGACGTTGGCGAAATCATCGACAGTATCGATGGAGCCATATTACCCAAAGATTGATTGATTGACCTTATGGCGGTTGGCAATTAAGCTGATATTAACGGTGCTACGCGACTAAGCGCCAACCGCTATGAGGTACCTTTTATCGTGGAACGTCACAAATGTGCTACCCTGCTAAAGAACTTAAAAGCATTGCATTTACTGTTAACTGGGCAGTGTGTATGACCCGTATGTATTCATAACATACATTTGAGTAAACCGAACTTCTCATTAAAAAAACTTGATACTTCGTCGGTAGTAAACACCTGTATGTATGTATTATATTTCTGGAAGAAAATGCTATGTGATAAAAATTAGCATTTCCTGCGTATGTCACAAGTATCACAACATAGTTGAAGTAAATAAATTGCAAAATAAACTTGTATTTTATCCTAAATAGCAAACATTTTCGTATGATTTGAATAAGAATGACTTAAAAAGACACCTGTACATAGTTTATGCATAATTGTCGCACATGTAGTATACATATATGCTGTATAATTTTACAGTTCCCCTGTAGATCGAAATGTCATAATAAACAAACAAGAAGCATGTAAAACCGCGAAGTTTATGCATAAATGAAATCAAATTAAACCAACTAGGTCCATCTAAATAGATTTCTACGTGACAGTAAAATGTACATAATACACGTCCAGGCATCATATAAATCATATTACAGAGCGCTCACCTAAAAAACGTCGTATGTCAGTATGAAACGCGTATGGAGATACGACCTTTCGAAACAGCACGAAACGGGAGATTCCATTTGTAGTTTACGTTACTGTTTACTGCTTTCGCTATTCTATTTATGAATTGTGCTTTAACTTGGACATCTTCAAATCCGCGTAGGTTTTAAAATTTTGTATTTGGAATTTCGACTCTATTATTTAGTTGTTTAAGTTTAAATTGGAAGGGGGTTTGGAAACAGATAGGAGGTTGGGAAAGTTTAGAATAGTAAACCGTTAACACTAAAGTTTTGGAGTTTAAGTGTAGGTTTATTGTTTTTGCTGTTAGTGGAATTGGTTTTCGGAATTTTGAAGGAATTAAGTAAGCAACCTACATGAGAGATGGGGTGTGGTTGGTTAAGCGTCACTCCACCCCGGGTTGTCCATTTCACCCTGGATAGTTAATTGCGTATAAAAAAAATAAAATAAACTGTTTACTTTTCTATAGAATTACATTACATTACAATTAACTTAGTACTAATCTTACATTTTTAGGGTTCCGTACCCAAAGGGTAAAACTAAAAACGGGACCCTATTACTAAGACTCCGCTGTCCGTCCGTCCGTCCGTCCGTCCGTCCGTCCGTCCGTCTGTCACCAGGCTGTATCTCACGAACCGTGATAGCTAGACAGTTGAAATTTTCACAGATGATGTATTTCTGCTGCCGCTATAACAACAAATACATACTAAAAACAGAATAAAATAAAGATTTAAGTGGGGCTCCTATACAACAAACGTGATTTTTGACCGAAGTTAAGCAACGTCGGGCGGGGTCAGTACTTGGATGGGTGACCGTTTTTTTGCTTGTTTTGCTCTATTTTTTGTTGATGGTGCGGAACCCTCCGTGCGCGAGTCCGACTCGCACTTGGCCGGTTTTTAAGATTATATGAACTAAGGGATATGGGGAGCAACCCCTATCAAATTATTGAATTACCATTAAATATTTTTACATGCTACCGAGTCTTTTTACATTTATCTCTATCAGTGCCTTTTTAACAATAGCCTTAATATTACTAGATTTCTTATTTATGTTATATGATATGATATGTATGATATAGTGATTGTGGCCTCGAATGTCGATTTCCCCGAATGTCCAGTCGCTGTACGTCCAATTCCCCGAATGTGCAGTCCCAGTACGTCCAATTCTATATCGTCCAAAATCGATATAGTCTAGTACAGCGGTCGGCAACCTGCGGCCCGTGATTCCCGTGAACCTGTCACTTGCGGCCCGCAAGCCTCCCTGGCTATTTGTATGTAATATTGACAAACGACAATGTCTGATAAAGTCATAAATATTAACAAAGTACGGCCCGCGTCAACTTCGTTAACTAATATGTGGCCCTTGGCTGCTAAAAGGTTGCCGACCGCTGGTCTAGTAGCTTCTGCCCGGAAGTTTGTCTGCGTGGTATGATGATAATGATTGATAAAAACTACCCTATATCCTTTCCCTGATCTCAATAAACTAGCTACATACCAAACATCTAAATAAGTATCTTATGCGTGAAGAGGTAACAGACAGATATACAACTTTTTTTTTGGCTTTAATTGAAATACTGTGCCTTTATATGCTAGGTCTAAGTCTAGACTTGTTAACAGTAATGGACACTAACTTCTGACCTAACGATAAACATGGTTAGGTTGCTTCACGATGGGTGTGTTGGCTATTTATAGTCCAAGCTACGAACGTAAATTTACTTAAGTCGTTACAAACATCTTACACAGATTTGTACCTACACAGTGTTTTGTCTTGACAGTAAGGTTTAAATTAAGTGTATGTTTGTCTGTACACTTCCTCAGTAGGCCAAACAAGGTAGTGGGACGTGACTACATGTTCTTACTTCAGTAATAAAACTGATTTAATGTTATTGTGTTTCTCTAAAGTTTAGTGATCGCCAAGTAATTACAATTAAATATGAGAAAGCGTTGTTTACGTAATCAGCAACGAGGTAAATAATTATTGTTTGTTTTAATGAAACAGTATGGGTAAATTAATGAAGTACTTCAAATTTCTACAGGATGGCCCAAAAATATGTTGACAAAGATTTTTTTTACTGTACATACAAATTGTTGATTAGTTTACCAAATATTTGTGTTTTTATACATCAAAGCCAATCCAATATTTAAAAGATACCTATTAAGTTTTGTTTCAGTTAAATAATTGCAGCTTAAAGGTTCCGTCACACAGGCGCGTTTTCCGGGCGGGACGTGACCGGGGCGCGCCGCTTTTACATATAAAACGCTCACGCGCCGCTCACGCCCCGCCCGGAAAACGCGCCTGTGTGACGAAGCCTTAAATTTATGATGACATTTTGTGAAAGACGTGTACCTAAGTAAGAAAAAAAATTGTCAACGTATTTTTGGGCTAAATTCCCTATACTAAAATATACACACTACCAGAATTACCAGTACTCCAATCAACAGTCATATGACTTGTAACGCGCCGTGTTTCGCAAATCGGCATCGTGATTGATCTAAAGCACAAGTGTCCCAGTGTCAGTATAAACGACCATGTACCGTTCGTGTATTCATGCCATGGGTATGGAGTACGGAACGGAATAATGTATCTGTCGCGATTGATGAAGACCTAGAATCGTTCAGATACGTACTCTTTACAGGCTTTATTTAACTTGACCTGTTAGTATGTAGGTATGTTATTTTAGTGTGGGTCAAATCTTGGATGCTAAATTTGACCCACTTCCCGATTTCCGATTGAGATGAAATGTTGCATACATATGTACGTCGGGTGCTCGGGTGACAATGACAATGCAATGCAATATTATGGTACCATCGAGCTGAGTCAGCGATAAAAGCTTGCACCAAAAACGATTGCTTTACTGTAGTTAAAACATCAGCTGTCATCTTAGTACAATTTGTACCTTTAGTTTAATAACTCCCAATACTATATTCAATTCAATTCAATTTATTTATTTGTCGAAAAGCAGGTAGTGTTACAAACAGGTGTTACATACATATAATTAAGTGCTCCACTTTTGGCCGTATTTAACCATTTATTTAAATATTTTTTAATTTTTTTTATTAATACCCTAGTGTATTTTTGTTTAAAGTTTAAGTACCTACTATGTACCTCATATGGCTGATAAAAACCGTATGGTACAGCTTCGCTTAGTAATAAAATTAACCGGATGTATTACATAATCATGCAAAATATAAATGTGTTACTTATTAAACGTGACATTGACAGCTTTTCGGAAAACCCCAAATTAAACAGTTAATTTTATAGCTACTGATATTTACATTATCATTCCTTGTTATCTTGCGCATGAAAATAACTAAACTTTTATATTTGTTTCGTATTATTGCATTCTGGTCTAACTGGTACTGGTAACAATTTAATTTGGTATTCGTAATTTACCTTGCTATACTGTATTAGGTAATGTCCAGTAGTTTTAATTTTAACTGTATTACATATTTATTTTAGGTAGATTTGAACCTGTTTATTCCGTATACTTAAATTTTATCTTATTAATTCAAACACAGTAAATAATATGACAATGAAATGAAAATGAAAATGAAAAAAAAAAAAAAAGTTTATTGTATAAATTTAGACATACAGTAAATCATATACAGTTACAAATGGCGGACTTAATGCCACTAGGCATCAAGTAATTTAATATGTCAGTCACAGTAATAATAGAGAAAGTCGCTTCAGTATTTAATTGTAATTATTACCTTATAAATATCAAATAATAACAAGTATGTATTCTTTAGAAATATTTTCTTTATTCATCTTAAGGATAATATAATAAATACCGGCCAAGTGCGAGTCGGACTCGCGCACGGAGGGTTCCGCACCATCAACAAAAAATAGAGCAAAATAAGCAAAAAAAAAAACAAGCAAAAAAAAAACAAGCAGAAAACGGTCACCCATCCAAGTACTGACCCCGCCCGACGTTGCTTAACTTCAGTCAAAAATCACGTTTGTTGTATGGGAGCCCCACTTAAATCTTTATTTTATTCTGTTTTTAGTATTTGTTGTTATAGCGGCAACAGAAATACATCATCTGTGAAAATTTCAACTGTCTAGCTATCACGGTTCGTGAGATACAGTCTGGTGACAGACGGACGGACGGACGGACGGATGGACAGATGGACGGACAGTGGAGTCTTAGTGATAGGGTCCCGTTTTTACCCTTTGAGTACGGAACCCTAAAAACCGGTATTTAATAGGCGTAAATATCAACAGTGCCACATCTATCCCCCGGGCAGATCATTGACATGCATACCTCCACCGTCATTATTCAAAATGCAGTATTCACACCTCTGACATACCAACTATGACAAATGCGTGTAGTGCGAGAGCCGAACGACAATTGTCCTACGCGGTTCTACATCGTTCTTCAGTTGTCAACCGGAACTCAAATTGACCTATGCATATATATTTAAAACAAAGCTTCCAGAGTTACCTTTGCATATTACAAGCAAGAGCCCACCGACGACAATGTGCAATTGTGCATGTGGGATGTGGGCAATAAAGCAATAGCTAGAAATTAGACAACATAGACGTTGAAATATAGTTAAACGCTGACAGTATTAATGAGTTATTATTTTTATAAAAGAAAACATTTTATTAAGCAATAACATTTACGATAACTCGCTAATCCCTTTCTATTTCATGGGACACCAACCAAAGCTTATTTACCAACATCCCGTCCCGGTATCTTAAACTTCGAGAGTATGAACTAATTACGCTCAACTGTGACACAGTTAATTTAACTTCCGTCCCTCGGTCTAGCATAGTAACGAGTGCACTGTATGTCGTATCATATGTCGCTTACGCAGTCTTCTATTCAAATTTGATACGGGTCGTTGAACTCTTGTTGAATCAGTTTTTTACTACACGTGTTTTTAATTAAACGGATCTGGATGAAACGGATTCTGCTAAACAAATATTTGGAACTGGAAATTGGACAACGCAAAAAGTTTTGGTAATACGATTATAGTATTTTTATATTTTTTATGTAAACGTTGTGCATATAGGCTCAGCAACGTATATAAATATATTAAGCATAACTTAACAAATATTCAATCGTCAAGTTGTGTATGTGTCCAATGGACGTTTGAAATTTATCCGATGGATTCATTAATAGGTGCTTAAAAGACAAAGTAGATCCTTTGTCATCATTAGAAAATCTTTATAAACATACCTATATTTTTAAACATGTTAATGCTGGTTTCGAACAAAATCGGTTCAAACCCTAGGAATAGAAAACACCACCTCGATTCAGAGGCTTGAGCCACTCCTAACACGACTCAATTTAAATCTAAGCTTCAGTCTTGGTGATATGGTTCAAAATGGAATACCTAAGGATTGAGTTCTCAATTATGTTCTCATATGACTCCTGCTACTGAAACTCTTTTAAAAAACCTAATATTTACGTTATCATCTGTCCAACAGTATGAACTGTAGGGCGTGCCAAAGAAATAGACATACAAACATAAATACAATTGAACGTTAACCCAGATTTTTTGTAGGTAGTTAAAAAAAATAGTATGTTCTACTTTATTCGATTATATCGCTTACGTTTGTTTTGTAATTAATAATTTGATATCACTGCAACTGATACTTGTTTTTGCAAAATCAGAAGAATTGTGGAAAAGGGCAAAACTAGTCATCTTTTTTTACACCGTATGAAATAGAAACACAATACCTACCCCCGATAAATACCTACTTCCTTAGTAGACTTACTGGCATTTTATACCGTCATTTACAAGAGCATTGTCATACATATTTGTGTGACATTAGATACCCTTGCTTACCATAACCTGATATGTGGATACTTATGACATGCTACTGAGTTTGTTGTTTGTATTAGACACATTTGTCGCAAGAGCTTTGTTTATAAGACAAGATAAATGTTAGACATCTAACATTTATCTTATCTTATAACAACAATAACAGTATGTTTTAAACCAATCAGTACAAACGAAAACAAAAAAAAAAAAATACACGTTAGACACCATAATTATGAAATCGGAACATTTTGTCTCAAAACAGCTGGGTCTGTTGCTGTAAATTTTAGCAGTAAATCGTAGTTGATTTAAACTAACACTTTATATACGTACATACGTTTTGTTACGTCCGTATTCGTTTAAAATGATGCGGAAATCGTTGATTTGTCATATATGAAACTACGTTCAAATCGTACCAATCTTTATACGTTCTTGCATTTTACGAAGGCGTTGACCTTACCTCTTATCATTATGACGTTTATTTATGTACTCGCCTTCTTGACTCAACAACTACATATGTACGTAATCTGGCCAACCATTTCTGTCACTAACAAGACCTTAAAATGGTAAAAATAGAATATTATTATAATACCCTGTTTAAATTACATTTATCTCTATTTTTCGTAACGTATTTAATTGACTAAGAGCCTGATTCAGATTTAACAATCTGTTATGTTTTTGAACTAGTTTACGGTACGACCTTGACGATCTCGCACGACTTTCACGCATGCACATATCAGGGCTATAACCGCGAAAATCGAAGTTAGCAAATTGCGGGCATCTTTCTCTGTCAGTCTAATTACGCCTTCATTGGAGTAAAAGAGAACGATCCCCGCAATTTGTGAAATTCGGTTTTCGCGGACAATTTTTAAATCTTAATCGGGCTAGGTTTATAACCCCAGCGACATGCGACGTTGCCAAAAAACTAACATCCCTTTTCTCTTTTCCAGATATAACTCTGCAAGTCAAACGGAACGCCTCAACCTTAGATTAAGTTCAACCTGACAAAAGTTATCTGTGATCTCATATTAGTTTTAAAATAGACGTACAATGGATGATAGGTAGTGCGATGTGTTGAAAATGCCTCATGCGCACTCGAGTTCGGCCGCGAGCTCCGGGGGGGATGACCTGGGCTCCACGGACGAGGTGAAGGTGTTCAAGGACGAGGGGGACGGCGAGGACGAGAAGCGAAGCTCCGAGAACTTGCTGGAGGAGAAGTCCAGCCTCATCGACTGGACTGAGAGTGAGGTGAGTCGACACTGTCTGTTTTTATTGGATAACTAGCGACCTGCCCCGGCTTCGCACGGGTTAACAAATTATACATAAACCTTCCTCTTAAATCACTCTATCTATTAAAAAAACCGCATCAAAATTCGTTGCGTAGTTTCAAAGATCTTAGCATACAAATAGGGACAGACAGACGGAAACGACTTTGTTTTATATGTACTATGTAGTGAAGGCTTGCACCACATTCTCACCTGATGGTAAGTGCCGATAAGGTCTAGGATGGAGCATGCTTACGTAAAAGATGTCTATTATCTCTGGATTTGAAAAGATCCAAGTTTCAATTAGTGGGCTGGGCACTGGGAAAAGATTTGAGGTTTTTTTTTATTTTCTAAATGTTTTTATTTTATTTCAGTCTTTTAAGTTTCATATTTTAATGTTATAAAATGGACTATCATCTTTTCTTCCCTTAATTGTTCATGCCGTGAAACAAATGACATTGAAAATTGACTATGCGTTGCTTGACTACACATATGAATTGAAGCATGATAGTAAGTTAAGGCAAACATCAGTAACACGCGTGGGACATCCCTGGAGTTACAAGCGTTGATAAGCAACGGTAACCGCTTATCATCACGCCTTCACGCCGTCTGTATGCTTGTTTGCCACCGAGGTGGAACGTGGTGGACCTTGCTGGAGAAATCTAGCTTAATCGATAGGACTGAAAGTGAGGTAAGTCCATACAATACAACATCTTTACATCCCACTAACCCGGGGCTAAGCTGGTTAACCGTAAACTCAGTATCAAATTGTACTGGTAACCATGGTAACTCCAGGTTTAACCGGTTAACCCCGGGTCAGTGGAATGGTGCAATCACCATAGGGTGCAATACCTGATGGGTGGGGTAGGATAGCCTAAGGGCCACTTGCACCATTCAATAACCCGTGGTTAAGCGGTTAAACATGGAGTTACCATGGTTACCAGTACAATTAGACACTGGGTTAACGGTTTAACCGGTTAATCCTGGGTTAGTGGGATGGTGCAAGTGGCGCTAACTCTAAAAATCCTATCAACTACCGGTTCTACCATCAAATGTTATCTTGATAAACGCGATATGATAAGACTTCCAAAATCGTTTTTTGTAGTTACCGGTTAATTTAGTAATAATCGGTCGGAACATCAAGTTTTGACGCCTTTCTGGCGCCAATATGAACTTAATTAAATTTTAACGTCACTATCAATTACATTACGAAACTCATTACGAAACTGTCATAACATTAAGTTCTCTACTCTACATTATCTAACCCAATTATATCAATTACTATTAGGAAACTCATGTTTACAAGTTGTTTTTTTTTTTCAAGTTATCTGACTTGACCTTAGGTGATAAGTATGTAAATTTATTATACACTTGCGCATTTAACCGTGAGACCACCGGCTATTAAAAAAATACTTCGCTCCACTTGCTGACATTCCTTGAAATCTATAATTACTGGACAAACATTGGAGAAAAGAAAATTCACGCGGCGCTTACATTTATGAACAATCTGACCAAAAAGAACCTATTGGTATAGCAAAACCACGTTAACTTTGCGTATTTCCAAGCCCTTATCATATGTACTAAAGGTTCAATGTTGTTTGATTGTCATCGATTGCTACTGGGTTGTTTAATAGAGGAACAGCAGGTGCTTCCCAGGTAGGTCTTTATTTGTACATGTTCCCGGTATTTGAGCCACTACAATGATTCAATAGGATTACTCTGAATTCCGTCTGCCTCCTATAAAACACCCCCATCATTCTTAATGCGCTTTTAAAAATAAAATTTATTGCAAAAACGAACTTATTTGTATTGCTATAAGAGTAGTGCGTGAGTTTTCTGAATGATTCGAGTTTGAATTTGGAGCTATGTGTGCTTTTACACTTTCGAACTGTAGTACAATTATACGTATTGTATTTTTTCGCATACTTTGAAATGCCATGATACAACATGTTTATTTGTGTATGCTTTGGGTGTGACGGTGCGAACCCGAAAGGTAACTTCTTTTACATTTTAAAAGGGATGTTGATCTTTTGTATAATTAAAATGTCAGCGATGCTTCACAAAAACGTCAATTAATAGCGTTGAAACTTGAAAACATGAGCATAATACATATTAATAAGTCTTGTAAGTGTTCTCATTACGACCAATTCGTTGTAGATTACCATCTTTGGCTGTAATCGGAAAACAACAACTCAATTAGTTTCTACACACAGATACACATCAGTATAGATCCGAAATGCCAAATTATCCGTAAAACAAACAAAAACAACCACAACAGCCGAAACGAAACGTCACCCAAAACACTGATTGAGGTTTCCGAAAAAAAAAACAGGTACCTTCCTTAAATTTATGTCGGAATATTGTGTTGCAGGAACATAAATTACTTATTCATTGTATTTCCGAAAATAGGGGTGCGATCACAATGAGATCTACCTGCGTTCAGGTATTTCTTATAATAAACAACGACGCTATTGTCAATGGTTCTACCTGTGGGCGAGGTAAACATGAGACACCTACGGACTGGTAGGATTCACCTTTCTTGAAGTCGGCGAGTCGAACATTCGGGTGAGCCAGTATGAAGTTAAGTCCTCAACTGTGCGGTTCTTCAAAAATTTCCTGCCTTTGTACAGCTATTAATTGTGGAATGAACTGTCTCCTACATCAATCCGATGATGATGAATGTCATTCGACACCCTCCCTTTTAGTAGGGTGTGAGAGGTCTCTGCCGCATTCCTGCTTCGGAGACTGTTTCCATTCGCGCCCCATCCTTGTGGGGCGGTCTTCCGTCGTCATTTTGTGGACGACTGTGTAATCCGGCGTGGGTCAGCTTTTTCGCTACCGGCCATTATCCAACCCCACATCAATACGACCTCCAACCCCGGCCACAAACTAGACGAGATGGCATGGGAAGTAGGCAGAGACGTTAGTATGGCCGCGCTACTCTGCATGTTCCTCGTCATGCCCACCGCTCCCTAATTTGGCGCGAGTCAAAGGACCGGTATGGAGCGCCGCGATTAATCCCGCGAGTAGGGCAGTGTGTGGCCAATGCCCACGGCCTACAGGCCATCCGCCGGGGCGTACGTGGTCGAATGCTTATAGCGACCCTGCGGTACCCCATCTAGAGCGGAGTCGGCACTCGTTGGTGGTTTTAGACGGTAGACCTCCACTGGTTAGTCCGTCATCCCCCCTGGTTCCCCCGGACCAGGTGGCATGCGTAAACGCATTTCCCCAACGTAAAAAAAAAGGCCAGTGTGTGGCCGGACATCCCGGCAGCCCGAGGAGCAGCGCGATGAGCATAGTCTGGCCGAGGTATTAAGAAAAGAGCGAACTCCCATCTTAAAGGTTGCAACGCAGTTTACAGTTAACTTGGTTCACAGCATTCGTCTGTGATTGATAAGCAATGAAAATATGATTGGAATGCTTTTCTCATTGCACCAAAGGCCATCGGTTCAACCAGGTACAAACAGCAACACTTAACTGTCCATCGGTGGACCTTATGCCTTTTGTAATAAGGTTTACGAACGGTCAGTTAACAATGTGACTAATGTGAGCGATGGTACCAAGTATACGAAATCGGTGATACAATGATTCTCCTGGAGGCGAGTGCTTCGTGCGTTTATAAGAATTTACGAATGCGAATTCCGTCTCACTTTCAAAGCTAAAATGACAAGGATAGAAGCGCATATTGGATTATACTTAGGTGTAATTCTGGCTGTATGTCATAATAGCAACGATTATCGTACGTGATGCAATTACAATGGTATTGTGCGTTCTGAGTTTCGATTTCTTTTCGATTAAGGTTTCCGTTTTGATCGATTAAGTTCCAAAGGTCGTATGTTCATTGAAATGATTATTGATATACGATGTTTTGGAATATTTCGATTTTATAGAAATATTTACGCTTTCTTGGTATTGATTGGCTGATTATAATGCCGCGTGTATAGTATACATCATGTTTAGTTTGTTTTGAAAACTTCAATATTTCTTATTTCGTGTGAGAAATTGATTTTCCGCAATTTCACTTGGAATCCGTGTCGGTTTTGCGAAGGATATTGGATTATGTACGTTTTTATATATCTTTACCTTTTGATGTTGTAAATTCGATACGTTTTTTTAATATTGAAAATGATAATAGTACCTACCAGCATTAATATCAATAACATTTCAATTTATTTGAATGTTTTTACGGTACTTTAAATGCAAGTACGAGTATACAGGAAATATTATTCGCTCATTATTTTTCGTACTATGGCATTTATAATATGTATTAGTATTAGGGATTATACTATTATAATCCCTAAACTCCAAACTCTAAACTCTATAGTTTACTAATAAATTCAATCACGTGATATAAACAAACAATATAAAATCACAATACTTCACGAAGCTCACACGCACCCTTGCTAAATGCTAACTACGTAGCAAAACCCTTGCTAAATGCTAACTACGTAGCAAAAAGTTCCCGTCTAACTAAATTGCGTCTAGCTTACGCTTTAGACTTTTTCTAGACTTCAGCTTCGATCTTTTTGCGGCCATTAGAGTGAATGGTTGCGCGGTTTCCGCTGCTATTCCTAGTGCTTAGATACCTCCTAGGTCTAAGGGGTCTTATTTAGTACTAGCGACCCGCCCCGGCTTCGCACGGGTTAACTAATTATACATACTCGTAAACCTTCCTCTTGAATCACTCTATCTATTTAAAACAAACTGCATCAAAACCCGTTGCGTAGTTTAAAAGATCTAAGCATACATAGGACAAACAGACAGTGGGAAGCGACTTTGTTTTATACTATGTAGTGAGTAGTGATAATATGCCTTCGATATCTAGAAGAACTAATAAAACAATCGACACAAATCGACCTATTTTCCCACGTAATATGCCTTTTACACTGAGCCCGTACCATGAGTCACTGACAGTGTCAAAATTGACATTTACGCTATCGAGAACGTAATTTACTTTCTATACATTTCGTTTGCACTAATAAGCGAGTACGAGCAAGATGTATAGAAAGTAAATTACGTTCTCGACGGCGTTTATGTCAGTGCCAAACTGATGGTAGCCGTACTGGTCCTTGCAACTTTCGTAGGTACAAACTTCACGGAAATTTTACTAGAAATAAAGGACACTTTCATTTAGGTAATAAAAAAGTTAGATCCATATACAAACACATGAAAAAAAAATCTATAATTTTCAATATAAAATTACGTTATACTATTTAAAAAAAACTAGTTATTACGATTTCCTGCTTATGGCGCGAATTTGGCCAGAGCCCGTACCATGAGTCACTGACAGTGTCAAAACTGACATTTACGCTATCGAGAACGTAATTGACTTTCTATACATCTCGTTTGCGCTAATATGCGAGTACGAGCGAGATGTATAGAAAGTAAATTACGTTCTCGACGGCGGCGTTTATATCAGTGCCAAACTAATGGTAGCAGGGATCGGAACCGGTTTTTTGCAAAAACTTAGAAATAACCATATTTTTCGGATTATTTTATTCTCGAAATAAAGGACTCAGTTGTGTTTTTAGGTTACGACTTCGTATTATTAGATTGCCCAATCAGAAATGAAGTAATTAGCAAAGAACGAAAAAATACCGTTTCCGTTCCCATACAAAAAATACCGGTATCCGATCCCTGAATGGTAGTATTCCTGGTCCCTTCAATATCTTCTTAAGCAGAATTTAATGCATTTCTTCAAAACAGACTTGTTTCTAGTCATTGTAGACCTAAACAAAGAGATTACCATCTGATTTCACGGAACTTATGACAGATATCCAAAAGCAGTAGTTAGACATGCTCAAACAATGAGTATGACTCACTAGCCGAGCACTCAGTCTGTCTTGCAAGACAACTATTTGTTCTGACTGGCATTACTGCAGTGGGATTATAGACCCGTATATTGACTTAGAAATAAAAGATCCTTCACGTTTGAAGTTTGAAGGACTCATGAATTGAGCATTTAGTGATTTTATAGTGTATCTTAGACAAGTATGCATTTTGACGTTTCTGTAATGGGAATATTACATACCTAGGCGTGTCTGTGACTTAGGTAGTTTCTCTGGATAGGCTCGTCATGCAATTGACAAAAACTGAGCGTATCTAACAAAATTTTTAATATTTTCTTTAATTAAGTCTACACTGTCTTCTCCTCGTTTAGCAGTAATCCGCAGTGTCTTTTCGAGTCTATATTTTTTAACCAAGTTTGGTTTAAGTCACTTTTTCCTATTAAGTCGTTGCACTGCTTATATTTCCATCGTGACTCACAAATCAGGTTCCGAATTAAAGGATTGGCTGATTGTAAAACTGGACGCTGGGCTGTTTATCAAGATAATTATCATTATAATTATCATTAGTTATCATTATCTTGTGTGTGATGTAGATTAGGAGTTAGAAGGATCGTTATCGTTAGTGTCCAAGAAATAATTAGGTTTCGGAATGTGTCAAGCGCATTGTGGTTTTGTGTCAATCCGTATAAAAAGGGACTTCGCATCTTATAAGAATAAGAATAATTTATTTATAATAAAATAGGTAGGCAATCACAAAGGTGTCCGGTAAGCACCAAACTAGGCTGAGCCTGTATCTTGGTTTGCTCCCGAATTGCGAGGCAGGAAGTTTCTGGAGAAACGCACAGTTTAGGACTGCCAACCATCTATGTCTCTATCTATGACCTCTAGCACCGGTCGGCAACCTTTTAGCAGCCAAGGTCCACATAGTTAACGAAGTTGAAGCGGGCCGTACTTTGTTATTATCAGACATTGTCTTTCAATATTACATACAAAATAGCCAGGGAGGCTCGCGGGCCGCAGGTGACAGGTTCACGGGCCGCATGCGGCTCGCGGGCCGCAGGTTGCCGACTGCTGACCTAATATGTGGTGACGATGGAAATGTTGTCGCGTGGAGCGATGGCGGAAAGCGTCACGGCTCGGCCACAACATTGAGCGACTTGCGACGGCGGTAGCGATAACTATAGGTTGGAGCGAGACACAGCGATCCGAACTTTCGTTCGCACCTATGGTTGTCGCTGCCGCCGTCACCAGTCGCAAGTCGTGGCCGAGCCGTCAGGGATCCGAACCCTCGCAACACTGGGCCCGATTCGGATTTAGATATCTATTAGACATCACCAAGATAAGTCAGTGTTAAAAGTGCTCTAGCGCTATTCATTTGATTAGATATCCAACGCTAATGCATATTAATCACAACATGAGCGCAGTCAATCATAATTCCAAGAATATTCATATAAACAGTAAGTAGAAATGACGCGGCCCACATACAGAACACAATAGGGCAGTTATCGAGAACCTTCGTATCACCAATATTGATGACAAGGTTCGAGTCCTGTCAAGTACGGAGGTGGGAGTTGGTATTTCTTCAATGCACTTAAGAGCAATGGAAACAGGTAGGAAAACTTACAAAGTTACAGTTAAGTGATAAAAATTTCGATACCTAGAGGTAACTTGACACCAAGCTGAGGGGAGACCTTTTCAGTGACGTTTATGCTTAGTATAATAAAGTGTAATAATAATAATAGATTTAAGCGATATTGTAAGCGTCCTGGATAGATTTATTTTCTTTCTTTCTTTCTTCTTTCTTTCTTTCTTTCACACAAATATTAGCACTACGTTACTACCTACGTTAGACGTTGTTCAAGTATGTAATAATCAAAGACAGAGTGAATGAATAAGTCTAAAAACTGGCGTATTCTGATTTTAATAACGGGTTATGAATTAGATTAGCTACGTACCTAATCCAGATTTAATTCATAACCTAGATTAAAATCAGAATACGCCTGTAAGACTTGACACATACGATCATACATACAATCGCTGGTGTTACTGCGACAAAGTCCTAGACGTTTCAGCACCACCCCGTGCCGTATTTCGTCCGGCGTTATATTTAGCTAACAACGCGTTCTTGTCTCAGCATCCGCTTCCGGCCGCCATCTTGCTTCTCGGAAGGAGGGTCAGCGTCCAGCGTACAGTCAGCTTAAATGCGGCTCTGATTTTATGTACAGTCAGCATCATCAAATAGGTAGTGATGGCCAAAGTGGGCAATTATATCGGAACACTTATTGACTCAGGACCGGGATAAGCGGCGTACTCGAAGAGAGGCCTATGCTCAGCAGTGGGCGATATAAAAGGCTGAAATGATGATGATGGTAACAGAGGTGAGCTACGATGTTTATAAAACTGTGTGGGCTGATATAAAAAAAAAACCGGCCAAGTGCTAAAACATTTACAAGTGTCATAGAAATTAAGGGCCAGTTGCACCACTCAATAACCCGGGGTTAACCGGTAAAACCTGGAGTTACCATGGTTACCAGTACAATTTGACACTGTGTTAACAGTTTAACCGGTTAACCCCGAGTTAGTGGGATGGTGCAAGTGGAGCTAAGTGTAAGAAGGTTCGGTAATAAAATAACCGAGAATATTTCATGGGATTTTTGCAATTTTTCAATCTTTGGCACAGCATTCGGCGTCGACTCCTCAAACTATACGAGTATGTCCTGTGTCACAATGACTATAAAACGTCGGCCGTTGACCTATAGCTAACTTCACTTCTATTAAAGCTAAGACTGTGAATTTAGTCATAATTAAGCGCTGTCGCGATTTTATTAATTCAGCCTTGGAACGCATTCAGTTAATTATTACTAAACCGACTGTTTATTAAGCGCTTAAGCGTTTGGATCTACGAACTGGCTGGTTTGTAACTTGTTATTTAAGCGGATGGCTCTTTTTACAAGCTTTTATTTAACTTGGAATGTATGTGCCTATAGGCCAATCAAATAGATTTATCCTCCTATTCCTCCTCATCCTAAGACTTCAATTTTCATCACGATTTAAACAAATTTTCTGTCGGACGTACCGTTTTCTTTCTACAAGCAAAAAACTGAAAAAAAAGTAAAAATGTATGCACACGTCCTGAATTTAGAACCAAATGAAGGTATTAAAACGATTTCCAGGTTGCTGAGAATGAATCCCTCGAAACGCTTTTTATTGATCTTATTTGATTGGCCTACTTTGTATGTTCTGGTCAAATCTTGCATTAGATAAATTAGACCCACTTCCCATTCGATTGAGCTAAAACTTCACATTCATTGCACGGGGTGACACTTGCAATATTATGGTACTATCGAGCTGATGATGGAGATCTCCGCTTTTACGTATAAAACGCTCACGCCCCGCTCGCACCCCGCTCGGAAAACGCGCCTGTGTGACGGAACCTTTAGTCTGGAAGCTTGTGTATCAAGAATATAATTTTTTGTCAAAAATTCTTGTTTTTTTTTATATTATAAATGGGCTTACTCATGGCCACAGACTAGCCGAGGCGAAGACGTTGCCTACGATGGAGCGAGCCTGCCCAGAAGGTGCCTGTTCACCCTTGATTTGAAGATTGCCGGGTTATATGAGCTCGGAAATATAGACGCCGGCAAAGAATTCCATTCCTTGGCAGTGCGCATAAGAAACGAGGAAGCAAAGCGCTTCGTGCGAATTGGTGGAATATCTACAAGTAAGAGGTAGGAGGCTTCTGTTATAGTTAGAGGAGTTAGATTATTCATAGCACACAAACCACTAGCCCATATTAATTTCTTATGCGTGGGCGCAAGTTCACTTCCTAATTGCGTACTGTTTGTTTGCTCGTGGGCCGTTGCATTGGCCTGCATACTTGCATAGGCTCCTTAGGTCGTCTGGAAGAGATCATCAAACACTACTTTGGTAGGACATTAACTTCATCATCTTTCTGGCGTTGTCCCGGCTCGGCTTTTTATCCTCATATGTAATTAATCTCAAGAATTAACTTAGGCACTAGTTTTTACGAAAGCGACTGCTATCTGACCTTCTAACCCAGAGGGGAAACTAGGCCTTATTGTAATTAGTTCGGATTCCTCACGATGTTGTCTTTCACCGAAAAACGACTGGTAAATATCAAATGAAATATCATACCATACATCATAATTATGTTCCGAAAAAGTCAATTGTCACGGGCCAGGGTTTGACTTGAACTCAATTTGTGCCGTTTTCGAGAACGTTCTCCGTTTACTATGGGAGATATTTTCGAGCGAGAACGTTCCCCATACAAAACGGAGAACGTTCTCGAAAACGGCACAACTCTAGTTTGATCTTTGATTTCGCAACCTCGGTTTGAAAATCCCACGCTCTTACTTCCTTCCGATAATAGTCCATTTCCTTCCTTAGTATCTACGCCAAATATTGGGATTAGTTGCCAAGCGGACCCTAGGCTCCCAGAAGTCTTGGCAAATCGCCGGCATAACGCAAGAAAGACGATGATAAAAATATCAACTTTACCACATCTAGTAACTTTATCCGTCCGTCGGTCTGTACAGCCTCACCTTCGCGAGCACATTAGTTATGCGGCTTTAGTGCACTCGTGTTTAGTCATTTCTAAGTCTAGACCTAGACGGACCTAAGTACCTAACCGTTCACACCACACTGGACCTAGCTACTGGCAATTAAAGTTGAGTGAAGAGTAAAGGTACGCTTTAGTTTTATGATGACCTAAAACTTAAAACGTAAAATCAAACACTCGTTGCACTCGAATACGTAGTGTTCTCTCTGTCACACTTATCTATGTGACAGAGAGCACACTACGTATTACGCGGGCATCGAGATTATGATTTTACTACCGTTCACGCGATTCTAAACTATATATTGCTAGTGTTAAGTGTTACAATTGATTGTTAAATAAAATGGACTTGCGTCATACTGGATAGTGTTGTTTAACTATCGATACTTCCATAATTTAGATTAAATATGGATACTAAATCCTATGAAATAATATGGTGCTAAAAGCTCCGATGAAGTGTCGATAAAGTGGTCTAGTTATCCTTACACATTATTGTAAATTGTAACATTGTGAGGATTCTAATGTTTATTTCATACCTATCGTTTTACTATGACTACCGTTCGTACAGTCAGTATCAAATAAATAAATAATGACGGCCAAAGTGACCAAATATGTATACCTACTCTGGCAAAACAACTTTGTCAGTAGAAAAAGGCGACAAATGTAAAAAATTTAGGCGCAAAGCGTTGACTTCCCATAGAAAATTTGAATTACGCGCTTTTTCTACTGACAACACAAGGTGTGTTTCAGTATATCGTAAGTATAAACATGAAAAACTGTTTGCACTGATTAATCGCCAGTTAGATTTTAAGCACCTTGACATCAAATTAAATGAATGGACGCTTCAAATATATTTCAATGCCTGTAAAAGAGGAGAGCCTCAGAGAAGTCTAACTACATACACTACAGATGTAATGCATAATTATTACCTATCCATCGTATTATCACGGAAACGTACAAACGTGTCTTGCTATTTCAGTTAGCCTCGGTACAAAAAGTACTGACGTTGACTGAAGTAGCATGCCACATACGAACCTTTCCCGAGAAAATCACTACATAGTATAAAACAAAGACACTTCCCGCTGCCTGTATGCTTAGATCTTTAAAACTACGCAACGGATTTTAATGGGGTTTTTTAGGGTTCCGTAGCCAAATGGCAAAAAACGGAACCCTTATAGATTCGTCATGTCTGTCTGTCTGTCTGTCTGTCCGTCTGTCCGTCTGTCCGTCTGTCCGTCTGTCTGTCCGTCCGTATGTCACAGCCACTTTTCTCCGAAACTATAAGAACTATACTGTTGAAACTTGGTAAGTAGATGTATTCTGTGAACCGCATTAAGATTTTCACACAAAAATAGAAAAAAAACAATACATTTTTGGGGTTCCCCATACTTCGAACTGAAACTCAAAAATTTTTTTTTCATCAAACCCATACGTGTGGGGTATCTATGGATAGGTCTTCAAAAATGATATTGAGGTTTCTAATATCATTTTTTTCTAAACTGAATAGTTTGCGCGAGAGACACTTCCAAAGTGGTAAAATGTGTGTCCCCCCCCCCCCTGTAACTTCTAAAATAAGAGAATGATAAAACTAAAAAAAATATATGGTGTACATTACCATGTAAACTTCCACCAAAAATTGGTTTGAACGAGATCTAGTAAGTAGTTTTTTTTTATACGTCATAAATCGCTTAAATACGGAACCCTTCATGGGCGAGTCCGACTCGCACTTGGCCGCTTTTTAATAGATAGAGTGATTCGAGAGGAAGGTCTATGTATAATTTGTTAACCCGTATGAAGCCGGGGCGGGTCGCTAGTACGATAGAAACCAATATGCACTACATCTGTAAGTATCTTATAGTTAATGAATCAGGTCAGTTGTCTGCTTTGTCTATCGAAATAATGTTGTATTATTTAAGCCTAATTGATTATTATTACGTACATTATAATTATCTTAATCTTTTCTCGTGGTCAGGAAATGATTAGATAAGATAAATTATGGCAAGGTTAACAACGCACGATCCTTACTACATTTTGCTAAATTTGAAATACAAAAGGGCTTATTTTAGTGACAAACATATATTATATTTACATAATATAGTAGGTAAAGTCCTCACGTACATTTCCATTCGTCAGGATAAACATCATTGGCCCATCGTCACAAAAAATATGTTCTAATATACCTAAACACTCAGATCGCTGGGCCAAATTAGCCACGGACTGGATCCCACAGGATGGATCTCGGGGCAGAGGAAGACCCCGAAGACCCAAACGGAGGTGGCGGGACGACCTCGATACATTCTGTGTGGAGTGGCGGGAGTGTGCATTGGACAGAGCCAAGTGGCAGGAAAGACCCTTTGCCCAGCAGACGAACACACGAATAGGCTAAAAAAAACCTAAATATACAAGTCAATATGTTATGCTACTGCTAAATTACAAGTATATAGTTAGTTCTATTATATCACACAACTTCTATAAAAATCAGTTCGATAGAAAGTTCCAAGTTTATCACCGAATCAATACGACGTATCGATATCTGCGATAACTTATCACTGGCAACCCTGAATGGGCCACAGTGTAAAAAAATACAATAGCTACACTTTGGTTACTGGCACATATGAATGTTATATCATATACCAAGACAAGTCTGCGATTCGGAGCGTCTTAAGACGATGAGGTAAGGTTTAATTTTAATTGGATTTTTGATATAATAATTTTGTAAAGCTTATAGTTTGTTCTGTGGTCTAAATAACAAATTTGTTATCAGCGCACCCGTCATCCGTGTAAGATTATTATAGGATATTGCCCTCGTTATTGACATATTGATATTGGACATGTGTTTATTAAGAAAGGACGTTATATTCCGGTCAAATATAGGATGTTGACATGTCTTATATGTCGTAATGTTAGATAAGTATCAGTGTCAGGAAGTATGCAAAATGTGGTGATTTAATCTAAGTAAATAGTTGAGTATTTAGATAAGAATCGTACTCATTTTATCAGATTGGGGTAAAATGGATAATTAAATGAATCACATCCAAACTAACGAACTATTTCTAAGAATTCTATCGCAAACAGAACCATACAGTAAAGATAAATGCCCAAAACACGAATACAGTGTTAATAGACAAGAAAAGGCAATACAATTGCCTTTATTGCCCCCAAATCACACAATTGGCCGTTATTTAGCGCCGTTTAAACCATTTAAATTTCGAACAGGCGCCGCCGATAAAACCAAAGACAACAAACTTTTCGCCCACATCGATTAAGACATCGCCAATCGAATAGATTTAATTATTTAAAAACATTCGATTCTTGAACAAATAAACCATTCGATTCTAGTTATTGCCCGGGTTAATGCTAACTTTAATTATGCCACGTAAAGTTTAATGAGAGAATTAAGATTAAGACTGATTGAAGTTTAGTTTTTGTAGGTCGCCATCTTGAGCGCTATTTCGATCCCACGGTGTTGCTAACTGAAAAAAATAATTAAAGGCGCTTTCGGACTACTTTATTTCGATGGTTGGCATGTATATTGTTTAATTATTGTGACTGACTTCATGTTTTATAATGTTGGATATTCTGGATTTTCCTTACATACATTTCTAGAGATTGGAATAGTTTTTCTGAGGTATAGACAAATCACTGTCATCCGAATTAACACGGAAGACATGTTGGTTTAAAAAAGTAAAAATAACGTTTAGCAATAGACTGTGGCGGTTTAATGGTGCGTTTTATTTAACTGCCGCCATTTTCAGGGTTCCGCGGCATTCGTTTTTTATACGACGTTTGCTTGTTGACGCAAAACATATGTTTTGTCTTACAATAATATTTTGAAAGGAAGTTACGTTACTTTGTCATATTGCACATGTGTAGATGAACTTGAATTTTTATGTTTATGATTTCTGCAGTTTTACACAACTACTAAACGCGTGTTTCTTACGCAAAACAATCTTTCTATAAGGAGATGTCCTAATCTAATGGTAGGGCAAAAAACAGGTGAATTTTGGGCAATAGTAGCAACACTAGCAACATTTCCCGTTATGGCTCCTCTACACGATGGGCCAACGCCGGCCACTCCAAGGGACGCAGCCATGCGGTAGAATGAGATAGCAATATCACTTGCTCCCTCTAACGCATAAATGCGTCCCTTGGAGTGGCCGGCGTTGGCCCATCGTGTAGAGGAGCCATTACGCCCATTACGTGTAATCTTCTAATACTAAAGAAAAAGTGATTAAGCCGCCCCAGTGCCTCTGACATTGGAGTCACTTTTTCCTCAGTATATATTCATTTCAGTTTTTCAATTCATCCATACTATGAATACATAGTAATATGACCTTTTACAAAATTTAATATTTCTTCCTCAGGCCTTATTCCCATCTCTATTCGAGGTCAGCTCCTCTAATCTAATGCTTAGGCTGTGGTCTTTTCTGAGTCGTCTCTGGCTCCGTGTTGGAGTTTTTGAGGTATTTCTTTATGACACAAACTTTAAATTAACCTTCTTTACAGCTTGGCAAAAAAGAGTAGAAATTAAAAAGTGGCAACACTGTAGTGTCGTCCCGTTTTCTTATATAAATTGGTTTGAAATAATTTCTATTCTTTTTTGCCAAGCTGTACAAAATTTAACGTAAATTGACGGAACCCTCGCTCCCCGCGTCAGTTTTACGACGGCCATGCTGTTCCGCCGTGCTCACGCGCGGGAAAATGGAATAGTAAATCTTTTACGGCAGTACCTATATTAGTGTTCCTCGATCCATTGTACGGAGATAAAAATCCTCGTAAACCAAGGATATTTCTAGGGTACGGGTTTTTTAATTATCTTAAAGTAGAATTTAGTCAAGGTTTCTTCCATTCAAACGAAATTCTTCAACAGTATAGTAACGACTGTTGGCCAAAGTATATTTTTAATCTCCTATGTTTTTTTTTTAATTATGTTTTTTTTTTTTCATTTCTGGTGTAAAGTCCATCACGAATATCACGATTCAACTTGGTAACGCAGCCAGCGTGATGGGTGCTTTTATGTCTCGATCGGGCGATTTTTTTTTTGTTTTTGTTTAGTTTAGTCTACCTATAAAGTATTACGAGAGATAGGAGATAAGACAAATTACGAGGACCATAAACTATGATCGGACTATATTTATAGTAGGTACCGACATTAAGGAGGGGATGGGATTAGCACAGGATCAAAGAGAGTTGAATTGAGTATTTGTCGAATACAGGCTAATAAAAGAGATAAAGTGAGATGGGGTAAGATAATTGTAGGGAATCTTCATACTGTATCTCTCGCCCCACATGACCTTATGTGTATGAGTAATAATATATTACGAAATAGAAATATTTTTCCATGTCCGCAGCCGCCTCCTTGGGTGTCGTTTTACGGCGGCATAAATCGGCCGCTCGTCAATTACGGTGCTATTTCAGTATGTTTAATTGCTGCGCAACGCGTTTTCGAACGCGCCCGGTTTGAATTTGGAACTTGGAAGTGTCTGTTTAACTGACTTCCTATGAACGTTATGGTTTAATCTTGATGGTTTAATCACCAGAAATGTTGGTTTGGGATTATACATGTTTAGTGGGACCATCAATATGCATGGCATTTGCAATTGAGTTGGGAAATGTCAGTATTAATGTAAAATTTATATGAAAATATGACGTTTATAATGTTACTTGCTCACTTTGTTCTGTTCAAGTTGGTGCAAAGTTACCCGCAAAAAAATAGTTTTTTTTTAAACAAAAGATGGTGCCGATCGTGAGTTTTGAATTTAAACAGTAGGTATTATTGCGCATTGTCGTGGCATTGTCCATCCAGTGATGCGAATAACAAAAGAGAAGCGCGCAGTTAAAAACTTAAAATGCTTCAAGACTTATAGCGTTATTAATAAACGGCTGCTAACTTAATCCGTTGATGGTCGTCGTTTGTCCCTATCTGACGTCATACCATAGAGAGGGATAAACGACGATCATCAGCTGATAAACTTAGCAGACGTTTATGAATAATGCCGTTACTTGGGAACTTTAATGTTGCTAAGTTACTTAAGTACAGATTTAAAAACATAACAATCCCTATTACACAACTTCCGAAAATCCACAGAAAGCTCGTCAGCTTTATCTACCTAAATACCAGTTTATCATGGATTCTTTAAATATTAGCTCCCGACTATCTGGTGTCGGGTCAGTTGCAACGGCATTTGTATGTGTTGTACAGCTTAGACAGGTGAAGATAGTGCATTTGGTGGAAAAAACGCTGTTTAACATCTTAAAGTTATTTCTAGTTACCGTTTATGATCGAAGGGAGTTGAAGCTAGCTGGGTGCAAGTTGTACTAGCTCGCAAACTAGGGGAGCATTTATTGACCTCATAAATTCATACTTAGAGGCCGCAGCAAACACGGCCGAATTTCACCTTCCCATACAAACGGAGTTTCGTTATCATTTTAAAACTACGTGTTGGATTGTAATAAAACTTTGCACATACAAAGACAAGAGATATATCTATGTCTCTAATTAGTTTATATAGCTCCAGCTTATAAAACAAACGAAATAGAGCAAAAACAAGTTTTGTATGAAAAACTTAAATTCGCTAAAGGTATTTTTAATATAATATTTTAATAACCACATTTTTTTACAAGGTTGATATTAAACGCATATTATGCATTCTTTACTTTACGATTGCATAAAAAGTATAAAAACCATCTGTTCTTAGAACCAAGTGTCAATTCTAGAGTGACTACGCTGTTCTAATCTACGTCCAAATACCAATCTTATCATTTCAAGCTGTCTTTGTTGCCTTTTGAAATGATCCCGAGATTTAATGTGTGTTTAAGTACTTAGATTCAGTTTCTTGAAGATAATTGTCGACAACTTCAACTTTGCCGTGTTATTTATTTCTGGATTATAATACGCTCATACAGGGTAGTCGTGGTTTTAGGGCTTTATTCGAGGATCAAATCTACCCTATTGACAGTGCCGCTTGAATAAATATGGAATTGTAAGTCACATTCACACATATGTACAATTAAAAGAATATAGTGTTTAAAATTTTACATAGAGAAGTTGAGTGATGGGAGTGTTATTCATTATTTTCAAAGAAATTTGTCATTAAAGATGACATTTTCACACTTTGAACAACTTTTATTTCAAATGTACATAAATATACATATGTATAATATGCAGTTTAAAATCTCTCCCTGAATAAAACACGCACACTCTCAAATAAAACAAAGTGCGTTTCGAATTCGTTACAAGGACAACACAACGAACAATGACAATTCAAATTTAGAATTCCAAATTCGAATTCATGTATCGAATAGAGCCGAGCAAACGCCATAGCTCATCTTTTGTTTATTTCTTGACGTATCTTCGGAACCACATTGTACTCGTAACGTAACTAGGGCCAGGGACTGTCTTATTTCAAACATAGACAGAGAGAATCATACTGTCTTTGTCTTACGCTTACGCAGGGATGAGTATAGTTTTCTTTGATCTTATTTAATGACAAATTGGTTTGTCAGCCTATAGATATTTAGACCTGTTATATTATTTTTTAAATATTGTATAGCGGAACAAAATATGTTGGATTTTGTACCAATAGCGTAGAACTGCTAGTGCTATCGTCTTTTTACCATGTACAAAGCCGTATCCAGACGGTTGTAACGTGTAATGTAAGATTGTGTATAGCGTGAACGTGTGGACGCGCGCTAAGAACCGACAGGCGATGGATCCGGCACGAGGCACAAGCGTTACATATGTAATATCCTCTTAAGGCCCAAGGTCCTACCTATAGTAAACCTATTCAGTTCGATGTAATTTAAACCATGTTCAATTGGAACAGAGTCGCTTATGCTTTGTTTCGTTCAATTTACAAACAACGCAAAATCAACTCTATTTCCTACAGTTTAGGTTAAAATTTCAGTGGCAAATTTTGGATGATTCGTTCGGCTGGGCGTTAGGAGGATATTACTTATTCTGTGATGTAATGCTCGTAGTGCCGTCCACACCACACGCAGAATTAATGTTAAGCCAGATCCAGAATTCCAGATCCAGAGCTTGATGATATATTTTTAAAAACGTATAATTTCAAACATGTTCGATATTTGAAATAAAATTCGAACGCACGAGATAAGAGCTAACTAAGTATGGAGTGGGAATTTGAAATAAAGAGTCATTTTCATTTCTCAAACAGCGCCTCTTTGTAATGTTGATAAATTACTTTTGACCTCATTTATGCTAACAATATCAGCTTAGATATAGATGTACCTACATGGCATTCATTGTATGTAAGTTTTTATACGAACCAGCTGTTTTTTTGTCGTAATTACTGTCTGTCTATGATCCAGTTATATTTTATATGCTTAAAGTTGATGGGACATTGTTTTACTTATAGCTGTTTATTTTTGAGGTTTTTAATTACTTGGGCAAATTATGCTTTAAAAAAGTTTTATCTTGCTTATAGTTTACAGTTACAACTAGGGAACAAAATGTGGTTGTTGTTGTCTGTCCTAGGGCACCCCGGAGGTGCATAGGGCCTCCACAAGATCCTTCCACGCCTTCCTGTCTTGAGCAACCGTCTTGGCCTCGTTCCGGTTCAGTCCTACGGCTGTCAGCTCGTTCTCTATGCTGCGCCTCCAGGTGTGCACAGGGCGTTTGCGGGCTCGCTTCCCGCCCTGAGGCCGCCACTCGAACACGATACTGGCGTTGTTTGTATCTCCTCTTCGCAGGGTATGACCGATCCATCTCCACTTCCGCAACGCTACTTCTTGGGCGATCGGAGGTTGTCCTCCGTACTCCACAAATCCTCATTTCTTATGGTCTTCGGCCAGAATATGCGGAGGATCGACCGGAGGGACTTATTGACAAACACTTGTAGCTTGTGTGTCAGCCCCTTTGTCACTCTCCACGTCTCACAGTCGAAGAGCAGCATGGACTTGACGATGGATTCGAAGAGGGAGATTTTTACGCGGCGAGTGAGATGAGAACGTTTGAGTCCCAGACAGGCTTGAGGGAACAAAATAACTAATCAAATCATTTTTCAAAACCTAGCCTTTCAAAAATAGCATACATTAGATTTTGGAAAGGGTATATAGGTACCGCCATGGCCGGGTGGTTTAGTGGCCATTACTTACATAAGCTGAAGACGCCGGTTCGATACCGGTCTTGACTTGGTCACTTTTTCTTTAGTGTTTGACATCTATTTCAGGTTATAAAGTTTGTTCGAGAACCAAAGTATTTTCTTAAAATAATCAGTGAAAGCTTGTCCGATTGAGCGATGAAAGTGGAGACGGAATATTGATCGAGGCAATCCATCTCTGTTGTACCATCAACATATACGCTTGATTTATGCTTAGTACAGACGTATTGGAAAGAGGAATATTTACCTAGGAAGTACCTTAAGCACAGTATAAATTATCCTCGGGCCTCGAACTATCTCCATACCAAATTTTACATCTTAAATCGGTTCAGCGGTTTAAGCGTGAAGAGAGAACAGGTAGACAGACAGATATACTTTCGCATCACTACATAGTATATAAAACAAAATCGCTTCCCGCTGTCTGTCTGTCTGTCTGTAGATCTTTAAAACTACGCAATGGATTTTGATGCGGTTTTTTTTAATAGATAGAGTGATTCAAGAGGAAGGTTTATGTATAATTTGTGAACCCGTGCGAAGCCGGGGCGGGTTGCTATTCATGATAAAGTGTCATTCTATGCAACTTGCTAACTATGTAAACAAACCGCCATATTGAAACTGTCAAAGATATAAATTTATTAGTGACTTTTGTTTACATAGTTAGCAAGTTTCATACGGTGACATTTTACATATTAGTAGGTTTTTTTTATTTAGCAGGCACACTTATGCAATTAAAAACAAATATGTACTTATGTATGTATATCGTTTAGTAATATTACCTATCTATACAAATTTAAGCGTTGTGACTTAAAGCTTTTTTGCAAAGATTATAGAAGACTAAGATTATTGTAGTGTACACTGGAATAAGCTGGATTTATATTTATCTGTCATAAAAATATATAACTGAGTCACACATAAGACAAGCTTTTAGGCGAATCACCCAAAGCAAATAAAACCAATAAAATGCCCGATCCGACTTAAAATGCACAACTAATAAAATTTGAGGCCTCTATAAAATTAAAAAGAATATTGTTGTCGATTGGAATCCAGTATCGATTAATTAACAATACTTTATACGGACGCTGTAATCTCATAAACATACGAGATATAACGAGATTTTATTATAAAAACCGAGAATAAACCGATATACAAAACACCTGCTCCGTCAAACACGAACGATGATTATGTTAATGCTTAAAAGTTTAACCAACTCCCCCCAAGCGGAAACAAACCATAGGTAAATAAAATTAAAATCCATTTTGGTAAAGCACAATACGAGATAAAGGTACACAAAAAAGTCCAAGCGTGTCGAAACGAATGAGGTATCAAACGAGAGCCAATTAAAGAAAATGAACGCTTATTCCTTCCTCCATAAATCGACATCACGCTACACCGCCGCACAGTTACGCCCTTAAAGGATCCAGTCCGACACCGTAAAGAAAACCAGTACACACAATAACATACCTTGTTATGAAAGCTGAAAGTGTCAGAATTACGTAACCTGGGAAGCGCCTGTTACGCCCTGTTAGAACGCCCTCCGCTAACAAGATCGACAGGGATGAATGGATGCAGTTTACACATGCGCGAGTGGGTAGGAAAATAAACAGAACTCTCGAAAAACACTTGTGAGATAACAAAGGCTGGCTTCCACGAAGACGTCCAATAATTTGTCTTTTTAATTTTACGGCGACTGGCTTGGCTTTTAAAATATAGTTTTTTTTTCGTCGACCAGTCCATTAGGTCGAGAGGCTGTATTCGGGAACTCATTACTCCTTCCATGCCACATGAAATTTCTTTTATGACTTATTGTTTTCTATGCCCTTGACTTAAGGACGTTGACCTTGTGCGATTCTCGCACACCTGGAAACAGAATCCCTAACCCTGGTTTTAAGTATGCACAGTATTTCGCACTTCGAAGAAAACTCTTAAAACTTGCGACCGCAAAAAAACTACAAAATCTGTAATCGTACTAATAAAAATATAGCGAAATAAAACCTGACTTAGCACAATAAAATAAAGCGTAAAAGAATTCGAAACCAGTTCTCTTGTATCGGTTTAGTTGTAAAAATCCCATTCCATGCGATATTACCCATTACATCCCCGAGAATCACAGCTGAGCCAATCGCCGAGAGGAATTTGAAAATGGAACTCCAAATTCGATTTTTAATTGTTTAACAAATTTTCGTACCACCAAGTATATTTTAGTTTTATTTAAACTAAAATGAATCTTATGCGTAATGAGGAATGAACTTTTAGGTAGTATGTGTAATTTTGTCAATCCATTAGTATTTTATGAGAAAAAAAACTAACTATGCAGAGAATGCGTAGCCGTTTCAGCCAATTACAAGGGAGAAGTTTTTAAAAGGAAAAACCAAAAGGGTAGATTTTTTTAACGCAATTTAAAAAACCTAATGATGCAAAGAATGCGTAACCAATTCGGCCAGTTACTTCACAGCGAGCGGCAATTTTAAAAAATGCTTAAAAATAAACACAAAAACTTAATTTTTTGGTGCCAATTTTTATGCACGGCGCGCGGCGCGGAATTACAGAAACTTACGCAAATTGCATTCGCGTAAAAAAGTTCCCACCACGATTTAGAAGTATTGGGGTGATTTTTTCGAGTGGGCAACCCCCGGAACTTGCTAATGAGCGATTAGTGTTGCCAGTTACGGATTATACTTTAGTAATAGTTGGGGTGGTGTACAATGGGGTGATTTTTCAAGGGTTAAACGCACTCATAAATGTTTGACAGTAATATTGGGGAGGGCATTGTAATAAAACCGCGTTATGATATGGTTGTTAATACGCTATGGGTTTTATAATCGCTTTATTGAAATGTTGGTTTTGTTATGTTATTGCGTTGTTGGACGCAATTTTTTATTGTTTTATGTTTCATCCTAAACTGATCATATGTTTCAATATTTATGTAATTAGGTATATTGTATAACAAAAATGGTGATAATGATAAGTACTTACCTACAGAGTTTCGCCTAATTATAGTACAGTCGCCAGCAGATATATCGGAGCACCCGAGGCGCTCACAAATATCTGAACACACCTCTATTTTCAAGGGGTTAGAGTGCGTGTTCAGATATTTATGAGCACCTTGGCCGCCGATACTTATCTGATGGCGACTGTACCTACATGCAATTTCGCTTACGTAATCAATAATCATATTATTATAATAATTAAAAAATAAATGTTGGCCCATTGATGGGCATGGGCAAAATTTCAGGTGTAGGATTTTCGTCGCTAGAAAAACTTTTCATGCTTTTTGGATAATTTTTTTAGTGACCAGGCTACAACAAAAATTCCGTCCACAAAAACCTTATCGTACCGTCGACATTATATCCGCCACCCTCGATATCATCGGATTTACATTTCGTCCAGTTAATAGGACCGAAACGTGGGTGGTCCTCGAATCCCACACGATAGCACAATAGGATCAAAAAGGAATTGGACGTGAAATACGACTGATATGAGATATTTAAGACCTAGTTAGCTGTGCGTAATTTAGTCCCCTAGTGGAATTAAAAATTAAAGCGGAAAATGGCACGATGGGAATGGAAAAAGCAGAATTAAAAAAGCGGCCAAGTGCGAGTCGGACTCGCCCATGAAGGGTTCCGTATTTAGGCGATTTATGACGTATAAAAAAAAAACTACTTACTAGATCTCGTTCAAACCAATTTTCGGTGGAAGTTTACATGGTAATGTACATCATATATTTTTTTTAGTTTTATCATTCTCTTATTTTAGAAGTTACAGGGGGGGGGGACACACATTTTACTACTTTGGAAGTGTCTCTCGCGCAAACTATTCAGTTTAGAAAAAAATGATATTAGAAACCTCAATATCATTTTTGAAGACCTATCCACAGATACCCCACACGTATGGGTTTGATGAAAAAAAAAATTTTTGATTTTCGGTTCGAAGTATGGGGAACCCCAAAAATTTATTGTTTTTTTGGGGTTCCCCATACTTCGAACTGAAACTCAAAAAAATTTTTTTCATCAAACCCATACGTGTGGGGTATCTATGGATAGGTCTTCAAAAATGATATTGAGGTTTCTAATATCATTTTTTTCTAAACTGTATAGTTTGCGCGAGAGACACTTCCAAAGTGGTAAAATGTGTATCCCCCCCCCCCTGTAACTTCTAAAATAAGAGAATGATAATACTAAAAAAATATATGATGTACATTACCATGTAAACTTCCACCGAAAATTGGTTTGAACGAGATCTAGTAAGTAGTTTTTTTTTTATACGTCATAAATCGCCTAAATACGGAACCCTTCATGGGCGAGTCCGACTCGCACTTGGCCGCTTTTTTATTTGCCATTTGGCTACGGAACCCTAAAAAGTGTTTGAATTACTGTTACTTTTTTTTCCCGGATTGTTGGGACTGCCGTATTATTGTATTTGTACGGGAAATAAAAACTGTATATGGAAAATAGATTGGCGGATTTCTGAGCGTGTCGGATTGGCGAGCGCCGGAATACCAAGCGCCTACATTAGTATTGCATTTGACATTCATAATTAAATTATCATTATTCATTAGTATCATTACTCTCAGTACACCTCTGGTGCGCTGGTGGCCTAGCGGTAAGAGCGTGCGACTTGCAATCCGGAGGTCGCGGGTTCAAACCCCGGCTCGTACCAATGAGTTTTTCGGAACTTATGTACGAAATATCATTTGATATTTACCAGTCGCTTTTCGGTGAAGGAAAACATCGTGAGGAAACCGGACTAATCCCAATAAGGCCTAGTTTACCCTCTGGGTTGGAAGGTCAGATGGCAGTCGCTTTCGTAAAAACTAGTGCCTACGCCAATTCCTGGGATTAGTTGCCAAGCGGACCCCAGGCTCTCATGAGCCGTGGCAAAAATGCCGGGACAAACGCGAGGAAGATGATGACTCTCAGTACACCTCTCTCGCAATTACATAGTTGAGTTATATCTGGTGAACTTTTTCACTTCACCAGCTCAAGTTGAAAAGCTTTCCAGATATTAAGTTGACTATATAAACTGCATCAACTAACACTGCATTTATACGTACATCATCGCCTAACCTAACAATAACAACCGTGGGTCTAACCAGGAGGGGCTAACAAGTGGGCTAACTGGAAATAAAAGCTATGCGTGATGCGCACGACGCCCGCGGCGGTGCGCCGGCGCATGTAGCGTCAGCAGCTCAACCGCTTTGTATTGATGGACGTGACAATAGTCAGTTGAATTGTCATTTTATTGCCCTTGTTGCCATTTACATGTTAGCAAAGTAGTTGTGTTAATTTAGAAACGAATGCGTAACAAGTTAACAACTACTTATAGTAGATTGACAATCAAAACGGATGCGAAATTTCTTTAATCTCAAATTTCATAGCAAAACCAACATATACATATTTTAAATTGATATCGTTATTTTTTGTTTTATCTATGGACATTTTAGCCTTTAATATAAGCGTTTTGAATTGAATTGAATTTAAAGTATCGAGCGCCGTTTTTTTGGTTTAAATAGATACTTACAAAAAGTATTTCTTTAAACTTCTAATCTCGAGGCTGAAGAAATAAATAAAATATAGTTTGTCAAAGGACTGTCTAATATAGACAGAGAGAATCATACTATCTTTGTCTGTACTAGCACCCAAAAGACAAGGATGAGTATAGTTTTTTTTTTGTTATTTACTGACAAATTGGTTACACTAACTATAATGTCCAACACGATAGGTAGGAATATTGTTCCTTCTACACAGACGGCCGTAATTTTGCTGTCCAAACTCATACTTTGTCTGTAGACCGTACCCCAAAAATCCAAGTAAAGAAAGCGTTGTTTGCGCAGCGCGTGTGGCCACAACACCGGTAGCGAGCAAACACGCTGTTGACCGTACCGTGTTTGGCGATCGAATTTCGAGCGATTCCCGGTTCCCAGACGGGATAGAAAAGTGTTAGGAATTTAGTTTTTTTACTTTAGCGCTGGCTGGACGTCATGATAACGGACATGGAAGAGAACAATCTCACACCTGAGGATGCCGAAGACCGGGCGAAGTGGAGAAGACTGAGCAGGAAAGCGGACCCTGCCGCTAGGCCGGGAAAACGCTAGGTTGAAGTTTATTTATCAGCTAATGTCCCAATGCCAGTCCATTTTGAGACTAGTGTTCAAAAAATACGGTACGGTCATTAGCGACCAATTTTGTGACCATTGTGCCCAAGGAAACCCTGGGTTGTGTGGTCAGGAAAGAGAGAAGATTGCTAGATTAAGATACATACTATGAACTAAGCCACAAAAAATCATTCGAATATTTAAAGTTACGTTTGGAAGGACACAAGAAATTTAATTTTAAGGGGCACTATTTTTTTTTTGTTTCTTTTCGTTCCGTATAGTACATGTACCTAACATACTGCAAAACTTTATTATTGTAACTTAACTTGTCTTTTTTTCTTTTCAGGTATGCAATCGTTGCTTTTAATTTTCGAAATTAATTAGTCCTAGTCCGCATTTTGGTAAGTGATCTAATCAAAGACACGCCCTTTTAACAGCAGTTTATTCGAGTCATCTTGTGATTAAGTTGGTCGCTAAAATAGTACAGTATAGCTGCAGATATAACTGACTCCCCTGCAAACAAGGGGGGTCAGCTAGCTCTGTAGCTTACTGTAGGTATATTGGTGAAGTGGCTAGAAAGTGACCAATAGATGTACGAGTTAGTCTGAAAAGATAAGACGATACGAAGATAAGTGATGCTTTCTAGTCAAGATTCAAGATTTAGAGTATTTAGACCACTGATTGCCATATTTCCGAGCAGTGGCGTGAAAACATGTTTTTAAACAATTATAAGAATAAACAAAACATTCATTTATTCCTATTCCATGAATGAAACAACCAATTATACCGCCAAAACTTCCAAACAATAGTCATTATTCCACAATTCGCTCGTTTCACACCCCACTTTGAAAAACCAAAGGAAAATAATTCCGTCCATTATTTTAAGAAACCATATAGATCAAAGGAAGCCCTAAATTTGTAGGAACAAGTGAAAACAAATAAAGTTCGGCGTGGATTGGGGCTGAGCACAGTTGGTGCTATAATGTTATATATAGCATAGCAATAGGCTGTAAAGTCAATGCGACCAAATCCGTCTGCGGGTAGTTCTTTTTCTCAACCGTAGGTAAGTGGGCGTTTTTTTTTGTTGTCCCTTACACTTTTTTTTTCAAATTTGGGATTTTTTATGTTATTTCTACTCAGAATCACGAGCTCTTCTATCCTAATAGGAGAAAAAAAGTTTCCTAAGGTTTTTATTTCCATTACATCACAATTTCTCATAGACTTTGTAATCTTTGTATGGCGGTCGCGGAATGGAAAGATCAAAAAATGTATGGAAATTTTGGGACACTTTTTTTCTCCTATTAGGATAGAAAGAGCTCGTGATTCTGAGTAGAAATAACATAAAAAAATCCCAAACTTGAAAAAAAAGTGTAGGGGACAACAACAAAAACCGCCCAAGTACACCTTCTTTTGATTGCTGAAACTAAAACCAGCAATCGCTGCTTTGTCGATGAAAATACAAATCGTAGTTTGTATTGTTTTACAAAAAGTGCGTAATATGTAAGGAATTCCCCGCTGACCAAGTTTGGCCGCATTGACCTTACTCAGTTTTTAGGGTTCCGTAGCCAAATGGCAAAAAACGGAACCCTTATGGATTCGTCATGTCTGTCTGTCTGTCCGTCTGTCCGTCCGTATGTCACAGCCACTTTTTTCCGAAACTATAAGAACTATACTGTTGAAACTTGGTAAGTAGATGTATTCTGTGAACCGCATTAAGATTTTCACACAAAAATAGAAAAAAAAAACCATAAATTTTAGGGGTTCATACTTAGAACTGAAACTCAAAATTTTTTTTTTCATCAAACCCATACGTGTGGGGTATCTATGGATAGGTCTTCAAAAATGATATTGAGGTTTCTAATATTTTTTTTCTAAACTAAATAGTTTGCGCGAGAGGCACTTCCAAAGTGGTAAAATGTGTATCCCCCCCCCCCCCTGTAACTTCTAAAATAAGAGAATGATAAAACTAAAAAAAATATATGATGTACATTAAACTTGCACCGAAAACTGGTTTGAACGAGATCTAGTAAGTAGTTTTTTTTTAATACGTCAAAATCCCCTAAATACGGATCCCTTCATGGGTGAGTCCGACTCGCACTTGGCCGCTTTTTTAGAACTTTTTTGAGGAATTTTTCTTACTCTAAGTTTTTAATTTATGTTTGTATTTTCGATCTGAGAGTTTTTCCGATTTTTATTAAAAACAAGTTTAAATCATTCTCTCAGTGTGCCAGCATCCTTATACCAGCCTTATAAAAAAGTCCAGCCTTCGTTAGAGAACGTGACTGGCACTTCCATACAATCTGGATGGTATTTAATACATTTCATCCCAGTCCTTGTACGTTGGGAAAGTTGGGTCAATCTTATACGTCGGGTATAGATGTAGGTACAACAAGGAGTTAGAAAAAGGTAATATGTAAAACTTAAATAACCGTACCTACATAAAAGTACCGAAAAGCCTCCCAACTACATATAGTCCAAAAGCTATTATTTTTTCAACTTCGTTAACCTTTTCGACGCCGTGTCAAACAAAAGCTGTCTCTCAGACGCCACGTCACCGAAGTGTCAAAACTGAAATTGAACTTTATGCATAAGTATTATGCACCTAGGTTTATGTTGTTCTGTGGTCTATGACCGATTAATACGTCTTTGGCGTTGGACCTGCGGTGCGTATATATCGGTCATTGGCGTCCAAAAGGTTAAGGCGTACTTATTATTTGACATTAATGATGACAATGCCAGACTTTGTCATTGCAAATGCCATGCGAGTTTAGCTTGGTCCATAGAATTAGATGAACAAGAACAACTGTCAATCTTCAAAAGTGTGACCAAAAATGAAATGCAAGTGTGTGCGTAAATTGTCTATGTGAGATCAAAAATAGTGATGTCAAGTTACAATATATTAATAATCTGTCGATGTTTGATTGCTTTATCGACTACTTTTTCAAATGTGTTATTTTAAACGTAAAAATTCTACGACATTAAGACGTATAAATAACACTTGTACTGCGTGTGCTATCAAAATCCTTGCAGATTTATCTTAATGTAACTCTTACTGTGTTGGAAAGTGAAGTTTAAATTTATTGCTAAACATGAGCACCTTCAAAAAGGTATAACATTCGTTATTATTTCAAGTCGGTTATAAAAGCTAATATCGTAATGATGTCTTGTGAATAAATAATTACATAGCTATTGATATACCGACAAGTTATCGATACCGTCATATGAACATTTTGTCAAGCCGTAGCGTAAAGTAACAGATTATGTTTTTACACAAAATATTTTAAATTATAGCCTAATATGATAAAATATTAGCACACAAAGGAAGAAAAACTTATAATGAACTGTATAAACCGGCTTCTTAGACTTTTTACGCTGCTAATTTGACAAAATATCGTTATGAAAATTTCGCTCGGAATATCATAAATCCTCTGAAATGAGTATTTGCTTGGATTATTTGGCCCTGTGACACTGCAACCCAGCACACTACAAGACACCATCTTCACTGAATTACTTTATTTAATACTTTTCGTCCTAATCCGTGTATATTTTTCAATTTGAAAATTACCGTGATACGCTCTTGGCCGTCAGCGGCCGTCGTCAAACTCAAAAGTGGTTACGTTTTCTCATTGGTAGTCCGACTCTTTCGCACTCATGAGATGTTCATATACGTGATGGCTTCCCTTTCGCACACTTAAGCTGTCTGTCAAGCGCGAGCGGATTCTAGGTCTGTGGCTTGGTCCGACTCTATAAACAAATTTGTCAGTAAATTGGGACAAACATAACTTTTCTTTTGGGTGCTAGTACTAGTGTAAGACAAAGATAGTATGATTCTCTCTGTCTATGTTTGAAATGAGACAGTCCTTTGACACACTATATAAACTGCCACTTCTAAAAAAGAAGAATAAAAATATCCCCAGTCTTCCAAACCAGACAATCTGTGTCTCACGGTTTTCGTCATGCTTGGCATTCCGACAAAAACATTGCCAGCAGTGACATAAAAAAAAACAAAAAGCATTTCAAGGGTTGCCAGCACAAGTGGTACCGTTCGAGTGCTGTTTGTGAAATTACTTAATTCCACCCCAAAATGGGCACTCACCCCCAATTTGTGCCACTTGTAACGAAGCAGGGTATCGCATTGTGGTTTTTGTCAAAAAGATTTTTTATAGAAAAATGGCGTGTCCTTCGAAACTTTACGCTCGTTTCACTGCATTCTACACTATTCAAAAACAAAAAAATAAGTACCTACAACATTTTTAGTTTCGACTTGTTTAGTTAGAAATTTTGAATCAACTACTTATTTCCTGTGGTAGTTATTCTGTCCCTTATATTATCCTGTTTGGTAATATAGATGGATTGTGGAAAGGTCTTGTATTAAACGCAGAATTTAAAGAGCGATCCAGGAGACTGCAACCATGGCATCGGGTGATAAGAAAAAGTTGATTCGACCTACACTGACATTAAAGTTCTTTTTCCGTTAACACCATTTAACTTACGTCACTTTATAAATTGGGAGGTGCATGCAATAACCCTTATCTCTTGTGTCAGCTGTTATCTGCAGAAGCATAATATTTGGGCATGGCTTTCACTCAGAGACATGGTTTGCAGTTTATGTAGATGGGTGCTTAATGACTCATCTGGAGGAGGTTATCTGTCACACAGACGGACAGTTAAGTTACATTAAAAGGTTAGTTAGTGTGGGTCAAATCTTGATAGCAAAATTTGACCCACTTCCCAATTACCGATTGAGCTGAAATTTTGCATACATATGTAAATCGGATGACAAATCAATATTATGATGACATGTAGCTGATCTGATGATGGAGACAGGAGGTGGCCATAGGAACTCTGTGATAAAACCAAACAAACTAATTGTGGTTAGGGTTGTTAGAATTATCTCGATGAGTATTAATTGCCTGTGGAAAGACAAGTACAGTCAGCGGTAAAAGCTTGTACCAAAAAAGAAGTTTTCGCCAAAAACTTAAGGCTTGGCCAGACACAGAGCGCGACGCAGCGACGCGTCCGCGCCGCGCGACCGCGGCACATGCTAACAGGTTACCGACGTCAAACAGACTGCGTCCCGCCGGTATCACGCCCCGCTTCTGTCGCGCCCCGCGCCGCGCGGCCCCTTGCGTCCGCGCAGCGCTGCGCCGCGCGGACGCGGCGGGACGCGGCGGGCCGCCGCGTTGCGCTGGGTCACATCAGTCGGATCGGACGTTAGGCAGCGAGCGTGGCGCGCGCGATGAGGGCGTGTTGAGAGCGCGGTCCGCGCGCGCCCTGTTTGAACAGTCATCGCGTCGGCATCACGCGGCGCTGCGTCGCGCTCTGTGTCTGGCCAAGCCTTTATGAAAGAAAGTTCTTGATACTTAATTGCATCATCCCTTCATATTCTCATTTCCTGTACATCACAACCGATATCCGATACGATACATCCTAACAGCTAACAGTCAATTTAAATTACCTGTAATTTCTCCAAATTGGCCCAAATTCCGAGACCAGTGCACTCAATCATCGTGCCATCTTCCTCCCACACGTGATGATGGAGTGAGAGGTGTATGGGCTATTAATCATCACTAAACGCCCGTGTTTCCTGTCGCCATGTTTTTTTGCGGGTTCTTAGAAGTTCCTAGACGGATTTGAATGATGAGGTCAAGAAATATGCTTCTTTTAAGCCTATTTTATTTTTTTATGATTTGTTACCTATTAAAACGCTTGACTCTTAGACTAATGTACTTATTATTTCACATGTTACAGTGAATGAATTAATTTATTTCAGATAAATATACAATACAATGAAGTCAAATAAAAAAGGCATGCGTGTAAGTTTAGTTAAGAGGAAAGTGGACCGACAGAAATATTTTCCATAATGTCAATATCCAAAGGGGAAAATGGGGACTATGTTTTGTATGAAGAAGCGGTCGTCCATTATCCTCCTTATTAACTGGACGGAACATGATATTTTGCGAAATTATGTCGACTTTCCTCGACTAGCTTATACTTACTCGACGAAATTAAACTCCAAAAGGAATCCCGAGAAACAAATTAGTTGCTGTTTGCAATTAATTGCAAAATTACACATTACTGCCACCAGAGATCCGAAACGAAATATGATACACACATTCGTACTGAACCTACGTACACTCGCATATTATAAAGTTTGCCGTAATAAAAGTGACTTTAATTCCACGTAATAAAGTCAAAAATTCTATAACACGAGCAAGTGAAATACGAGCTATGGTAAATAACTAGCCCATATTTGTCCACTTGAACGACTTTTCAGAACAAATTATTGCCATTCCACCCCCTCTTCGAAACTAGACCTAATTGACTAAACAATAAGGTCCATTTTCAAACGGACACAAAACCTCTTGTATATGAAGCGAATTCCCACTTTAAAAAAAGATATTATGACACAATCTGTCAAAAACCGCAATTATTGTTAATGGCGGATTGCGCACACGATAGTGATTAAATGTTATCTTTGACAGAAACCAGATACCAGGTACCGGATACCGATACCGAATTTCGACCAATTAACGTTTCGCGATAAACAAATTTGGGTGTAATTTCATAAGGATACTGTGAGTTATTGCGGTGTCAAATTGGCTTGTTTCGGTGCACATGCAACTGTGTAGTGGCCCTGGGAGGGTCCAAGCATGCTGCTGTATCCGAGTAGATTAGTAGAATCTTTTTCATGCTATTTTGTGGCTTACGGCTCGGCCACAACATTGAGCGACTTGCGACAGCGGCAGCGATAATCATAGGTTGGAGTTAGATACAGCGATCGGACCTTTCGTTCCCACCTATGGTTGTCGCTGCTGCCGCAAGTCGCTCAATGTAGTGCCCGAGCCGTCTCCCCAGATAATATCAACGCACATTCGGCAAAAGCCGATAGAAAAATAGTTATTTGTACAACAAGAGATCAAAGTTTGATATTTCTTCGAGTGCTTATTTTGAGTCCCGTGCAAGCGAAAGATTCTATAATTTTAAGTAGCAAAGTACCCTTGTTCGAGCTGCTGAGGTGAAAAAGTTTTTATGTCCCCGCAATAAGAGCGAAAAAGCCGTCGACGCGTTGGGAGTTGGGAGGCGCCGGCCGATGAGAGCCGACCCGAATGACGAATATTTCGCTTTTTATTGCGCGGACATAAAGCTTTTTCCTATCGGATTTTGCCGATTCCGCGTCGACATATGTGGTATGTGGTTATGTGGTAAAACCCTTAACCTTTCATAATTATGTCTGTGGTGATCAAAAATCGTGGGTGCACCTTGGTTGTGCTGTGCTGTATAGAGCAGAAAAAGTGTCCTATAAAAATAAAAATTGCAAAAAAGATGGTTGATAAGTTCCTAATAATCAGAGTAGCGCTAATCATTTTAACCAGAAAACCGTGGTGTTTAATATAAAATTAGTTTTACTTTATACGGTTTTCACATTGGATGCGGATCAAGCGCCGCATCAGTTTAATAACCGCGTTAGTAAAGGTAGCATTTTTAAACTGACTTTTTTTTAAAATAAAGGCATGAGTTTCATGCAACGGAAGTTGACGACAACTCATTGGCGCGTGCGAAAAACCAAAAAAAGCGTAAAAATATATGCGCCATGCTAGCACCTCATACTTTAACACCCAAATTTCATACAATGCCGTAACTTATGCTTATTTTGTATGGAATTATACCTTTTTTTAAATCAACGCAGTAAAACCGGTCCAAGCTGTTACACCGATGATCGTTTACCGAACGAAATTCAAAGATTTTTCGTCTTTATCTTTATTGCTCTTGCCTTATTAGAGGGACAGAGATGGATATACTAATTTTGATTTTTGAACGTCCAGCATACGTTTAATTCTGCTTTCGTGTCAGAAATTGTGCATAATTGAACCCTATCGCTTTGAAATAAAGTTCAAAATCAGGTGGGAAATATATTCCCTCTGCCTTATAAAAGGCTTAAATAGGAGTTTACACGTTAGTGGTTCTTGTAGAAGGTAAAGGGAATATATTGTGTTTATTATAGGGTTTCTTTTTGGGTCTTTGACATCTTAACGTGATAATGGTAGTTTTCGTAATGCTAAACTGTAGGTTTTGAGTTTTTGAGGTACCCTGTAGCCTGAAGGCTTGTTTGCAAATTTATCTGGTTATAATTACGATAGGAGTGTATATTTTTCCTATCAAAAGATTTTTTTAAACACGTCGATGGCGAACTGGCTCAAGAAATTACGTGACCTATTAAAACCTCATGTCATATTAAAAACAGTACGGCTACCATCAGTTTGTCACTGACATAAACGCCGTCGAGAACGTAATTTACTTTCTATACATCTCGCTCGCACTCGCATATTAGTGCAAACGGGATGTATAGAAAGTAAATTACGTTCTCGACGGCGTTTATGTCAGTGACAAGCTGATGGTAACCGTACAGGTGAAACTAAAAATCATACCAAACTATTATTATTCTCATTTACCCAAAGGTTAACTGGAAGAAATCCCTTAAAGGGATAAGTTCGCCTTTATACTGCCTATCCTGTGCCATACATTCGTGTTTTGTACAATAAAAGGTTTATACATACATACATACATACCTACTATGCGTAACCATACACTGGCAACCCTAACTTTAGTTTATTAGCACATCCCTAGTAGGTATTAACACATCGTTAGTTTCGCGGCAATTAGAACCCACCCGTGATTAGCAAAACCGACCGACGTATATCTATCTCGCTCTATCCTACGATAAAGCTGAAGTTTGAATACGTCCAATGTATTCTGACCTATCATTGGGTATGGTAGTTACGGACGTACGGGTCAAGTTATACTATCTCTATCCTATGGTTTTGAAAGTGACTGTCCAATGTATATTGACCTATGATTGGCTACTGTAGTTATAAACGCACGGCTCAAGTTATACTGAACGAATTTGTTATTCGCGATAGATTGACCATTCATGGATTACCTGTCACGATTGATACAATTGACTATGCGTGAGCCTTATTGCGAGGAGATATGGTCTATATCAGCTAAGGGTCATGTCAGACTGGATTTTATGGGTAAATGTATCGGGAATAGTCCTCGTTAGGCATGGTTAAGCCTGATTGCTAGTGTTTGATTCTGATCTGATTTGGTTTAGTGCTGTTAAGGCTCAGTAAATGACAGTTTACCTAGGTAACATAATATATGGTTGCATTTTGCATGTTTTTAATGATTAAATAAATTTCATGACACTATTCCATAATTCCATATAACGCAACTATATCACCGGCTTGACTATTTTAAGATAGTAAAGCACCTTTTCTACTGGACGAGCGTTCGCTTGCTCTCTGAAAAATCTGAAATGGATAGACGCATAACTATTCCATCATGTAAATACATCTGGCACTTGATTGTAGTAGTAGTAGTAGTAGTAGTAGTAAAACACTTTATTGTACAAAAAGAAACATAAAACATGAAAAACCACACATAATTTGTACAAAGGCGAACTTATCCCTTTCAGGGATCTCTTCCAGTTAACCTTTGAGTAATTGAGGGCGAATTTGGAGAACGGTAGACAACAAAACTGTACTAAACGACATAAAAAAACCTTAAAAAAGGTAGGTAAACCTTATATCCTACGATTTTAGTTAGTTTTTAATTTTATTTTAACACAAACATCACACACACACAGCCACCCGTAATTTTGGACATGGAAACCTCAAAATCTTAAGAAGAATAGGTCTTTCTTCTGTATTTATATTTAAATCACCCTTTTCGGGTCAACTAAATACCTACTTGAACCTCAAAAGGCGCCTTAACCAGCCTCACAAACGACCGAACAAGTTTATGTCCGTCCATAGGACACGTCCGTAAGGATTTCAATAAGAGACGACCATAATTTACAGTTATTATACGCGGTGACCCCGCAAAACACCCACCGGACCGGCGCGGGCGCTGTCAACAAAAAAACACCTAAAAATACACACGGGAAAAAAATAAAAAAATATCCAAATGAAAATCAACCTTAACTATAAAACTTTAGGGTTGAAAATAGAGTGGAGAAATTATGGGAGCTGCGAGCGTACGATACGAAAAAGGAGCTTTATTTCAGAAGTGAGAAAGCCTAAAGTGAATTATGGTAATGAATTCCAGTCACGCTCAAGCGATTTACAACCTTAAATTTTCACGTTACGGTTGAATTTAAATTGAGGTTATTTTTTATTTTTCATAAAAAGAACGATCTCGTTTGGCGGGCGTACCTGCGCGGACGCTGCTACATTCACAGCTTATTTTATCTGTTTCTTGTCTTATATATCTTGACCTCTACAATTGTAATAACAATTTTGTGGTTGGGGTCAAATTTATTTTGTTTTTTGGTATGTGCTGGTGAATAGTACAGATGGGCCTGTATTTATGGCGCCTACGGAACCACGTGGAATGGAAGTTAAAAACCTTGTTAGAAGTTCGGGGCGTTCTAATTTAGTCCGGTTTTTTACCGGAAATTCTGATAGGAGCTTAATTTAATCTGTAGTATCGTGACTGACTATAATGTAGGTAATACGTAAAGGGTCGAATCGAAAGCTATTTTTCTTACAAAATTACGTCGTTTTGTTCAAGTAATATCGTTATTCCTTTTAAATGAGACCCTGTTGAAGATATAAGATGATTTTATTTCAAGCAAAGTTACGCACCTATCCGTATTTGTATGATAGTCATTTTTCATATTTAATTTGCTATTTTGGTAAGCCAATATTTACGAGTAAGAATTACTCCTTGTAGTAGGTAATAATAAATACATTTGCTATTTGGCCGTCCATCCCTACAATTTTTATAAATGGGCGTTATTCATAAACGGCTACTAACTTAATCAGTTGATGATCGTCGTTTGTCCCTATCTGTCGTTATGCCATAGAGAGGGACAAACGATGATCATTAGCTGATTGACTTAGCAGACGTTTATGAATAACGCCGTAAATCTTTTAGAGTACCATTAGGTGCTTAGTGCTTACGAATGTCCAAACAAAACCACAATGTAATAGTAGATCACCAAAATAATATTTTAATTTAATAGGACTAATTTGATTATAAAACCACAAAAAGCCTACAATTCCGTATAAAATGCATCACGACACGATACGCTATCTGCGGTGTCAAATCGAAATCATATCACACAAATATCATTATCTGCTGCATCCATCATTCCTGTCCAGGGATTTAGATACGCCTCCTGTTAAGTGGCTATTACTGGCCATGTTACATGAACATACATGAACATTTGCGCGTAGGTGCTGGATTAGTACAACTAGATAAAGTTAAAAAGTTTTTTGTCAAAAAAAAAACATTTTTAAACTCGGATTACACGCATTTAGAGTGTTCGGGAAAAGAAGAGTCGTGGAATGTATTGGGCCCCGAACATTCCACGACTCTTCTCTTTCCGCACAGACTCTAGGATCAAATGAAGGTATGAAAACTATTTCCAGCTTGCTGGGAATTAATTCTTCGAAAAAAATCTAGTTTATTTGGCCTAAAATTTTTTACAAAGACTTTACTTGGCAACTTGGTTTTGTAAAACTTGTTTTAGACAGCACAGATTTATCAGCCAATGGAAATCTAGTTATTCGTCCAACTTAGCATCATAAATCCCCAATTTGTTCTCATAACAGTAAATAACACGAAGTAATAACCATTTAAAATGGTGATAAGTAACTAACTAACTTGGTCAAATATCAGACAGTTTACACGATCATAGAATAAATTATACGATATTCTGAGGCTATAAAAAACTGCGTGGGTGATGCTCCCAGAATACATGAATAACACATTATACGTGTAATGTAGAGAGGCAAAGAGCGAGCCTTATAAAAGGCAATTTGGGTATAGGTAAATATATAAGTTTCTGCCCGCGACTTTGTCTGCATGGAATGATAATGATTGATAAAAACTACCCTATGTCCTTTCCCGGGCCTGAAACTATCTCCATACCAAGTTTCATCTAAATCGGTTCAGCGGTTTAAGCGTAACAAAGTTACAGACAGACATGTTACTTTGGCATTATATTCTTAGACAACTGTTCAAATGTTACCTTGATCTTTTTAGGATTCCGTACCCAAAGGCTAAAAACAATAGAACAATACACTCCTTTTCTGGGGCAGTCGTGTAAAAACGGGACCCTTTTACTAAGACTCCGCTGCCCGTCTGTATTGTTGTTATTGAAATTTTTAGAGATGCCACGAATATTCGGCAACTATTCGGTATTCGGCCTATTCGGCCACTTTGCCGTATATTCGGTATTCGGCCGAATGTCGCCTACTATTCGACCGAATATCTGTTGCACCTACTTAAAAAGAAAAATTGCACAATAAAAATAACCAAAAACTATGTAGGTATATTTAGAATGTGTTCTTGGAAAGTTGTTAAATAGACCATTTTTTGAGCATTTGTTGATTAAAAAACATTTTATTTTTATCATGAGTCTGTTTTGTTTGACTCTATTCATTAATGCTGTTCAACAAAAATATATCTTAGCTAACGTCATCTAACGTTGAGCTTTGTTAGCGATCGGTTTTCATAAGAATTGTGACTCAAAATGTTCGCATGTCATGCCGAATATTCGGTATTCGGCCAAGAGAGAGGCCGAATATTCGTATTCGGTATTCGGCCAAAACCACTATTCGGGGCATCTCTAGAAATTTTCACAGATAATGATGTATTTCTGTTGCCCCTATAAGAACAAATACTAAAAATAAAATAAAATAAATATTTAAGTACGTCCCATACAACAAACGTGATTATTTGCCGTTTTTTGCGTAGGTAATGGTACGGACCCTTAGTGCGCGAGACCGACTCGCACTTGGCTGGTTTTTTTTGCTATCTTTTCCGTGAAAGAAACCACAGTGAAGCTGCATACATCTGCGAAAACATGTCAAATAAACCAAGATAATTTAGATAAATTTACGTTACCCTATGTGCAGAATTCTATAAACCCTTGTAAAAATAAGTTGACGACTTATTTATAAAATCCTCAATAAAACGGATCGATGTCAACAAGATACGTTATCGTATCACTTATCAGGAAGACATACAAATCACACCCGTTCCTGTTGTCAAGATTGGGCTAAACGCCGTGTTTACACGAGTTATCTCGTACGTTCATGTAACAGTAATGACACAGATTACTATTGAATGGAACAGGTAAAGCTACTCGCGGTTACCAATATAACTGAGGCGGGTATGTAACTTAGTTTGACTGTCTATATTTTCGTCTCAAATATTTTGGAGCATCGTTTCTAAAGGATTCGTCACACAGGCGCTTTTACATATAAAACGCTCACGCCTCGCCTGGAAAACGCGCCTGTGTGACGGAACCCATGGACCTAGAATATTACGGACGGACTGTCACCTAAGACAAACTGTGACACTGCAATGGCGGACGGTTTGAATGTGTGCGTGTAGACGAGTGTTACCATGTAACACAAATTCTCCCCTAATGGTGAAACAGTTATTTTTAATATCGTCCTCGTTTTCAAATAAAAAAATAGGACAGTTTTACGTCAGACTGGTAATTTCCCGATACTAAGGAGCGATACTTAACGTTTGTTTGTTATGTATTACATTTTTTTTTGTTGAAAACTAGATATGTTTCAAGTTAAATGAATAAATTAAAAAAACATGACGAACTGATTTCATTACGATGCTAAATATCATTAGGTATTGAAAATAATGTTTGCACAATTACTTTGTGCAAACATAAAGAATAGTATTTAATTTATACATTTAACTTGAAACATATCTGGTTTTCAACAAAAAAATTATAATACATAACAAACGTTAAGTATCGCTACTTAGTATCGGGAAATTACCATATCGACCTAGTTTGAAATGCACAATCAATAATTTAACCATTTACCTAAATGATCTCTTAATAAATAATGATTTAATAAGAAGGGTATCAATTACCCTACTTTCGGGAAATTACCCTATTCATGTTACTGGTCACACTCCTGTTTTGCAGTTTGATAATTTATAAACAACAAATTATCGTGATTTTACGTACTAATTGATAAACTTAAGTATGAAAAGTTATTCCGTGACTTTTTTTCTTTCGATCGGTACAATTCTAGCAGGAATTAACTACGCATGCCGCCATATTTTTATATTTTTCTTCGACATGTTTACTTCAATGACGTTTCGATTCGTCTGACGGCAAACTGGTGGATGTGGGCTGTCAATGTGTGTGTGTCACGCGTAAATACTTAGAAACTGGTGGATGTTGGAATCACAGTTGTGTTGTAAGCGAAACTCTGTCCGTAATATTATAGGTTCATGACGGAACCTTAATACTTGCGTCCCTTTTATCTATTAACGTAAAAGACCTGACTGACTTAAATCAACGCACAGCCCAAACCACTGGGACTAGAAAGTCCAAATTTGGCAAGTAGGTTCCTTATAAGGTCTAGGGGTCCACTAAGAAAGGATTTTTCAAAATTCATCCCCTAAATGGGTGAAATGGGGGTCCAAAGTTTGTATGGGGAAAATATACTAATTCACGGGTACGAAGTCGAGGGCAACAGCTAGTAAGAAATAAAATTCAAAATGTATTCCGTAAGAACAGGTTATAAATTTGTTCTTTTGACACTGACCGATCACATCTATAACAAATACAAATCAAATTGATAACCTGTTATTACAATCAGAATACGCCTCCAGGGCTTTTTACACAAGTCAATACAACAGAAAAGTATAAATAAGTATCAGTAGCCATAAAAATGTACAAAAAACACATTCAAGTTTCATATGTCATCCTACTGGACATATCTCGAGCATCGCTCTTGTGGTGTTGTAATTAGGGGTATAATCGATTGATTGGCAGCCATGTTGGATTGTCAGATGCCAAGATAAGGGTAATTAAGGTTCTTAAGGCAATGGTATTGGCTATCAATTATATTAAAGGTAGTGAAAAATTGTAAGCTTAAAGGACAGGGTTTTGAACAATTATTGCTAAGGTTAGTGCACACGTGACAATTGTCATGGCAGGTGCGTATGTGACAAAGATGTTTTTAATAGCATTGTCGATAACGTGTATTTTTTGTTCAATTACTTTTTTCGTTAGAAAATCTATGTTTTACGTATTAAGAATCTGGACTTTCATACATTATCCCTTTAGCGGGCAAGGCTCAAAAAAATCCTCAATTCAAGCCTCATCGCCAATCTATAGCACAAACAATTTTGTACAAGAAAAAAATACAAAAAGATGATGTTATAGGGTGGTCTTTTTTGAGACCCTTGCCCTATAAAGGGTTATACTGTTTTAGAACAATTCGTCTGCTTAGCTTTTGCTTTTCGTCGCATATGTCATCATATTGTCAATAGCGTAGTTGTTATTGATAACTTATTATAATTTGGGTAGTTTCTAGTTCTGTCGAATTACAAACTGAAAAACATCACGTTATGTATATTTAGGATTAACTTCTAAGATCCCTATAAAAATATTGGCGTGCATACTTTGAACATATCGCCCTACAAACAAGCCTATGTTAAATACACTCAAATGTGCAGTAATCTTTATTTAGACGTACCTTTTGAAGCGTATCGTTGGATGCAAAATACATTTTTATTCAATTCCTTGCCTATTTTAATATGAAATGTAACTATAACCATTGCCTTTTTAGTACGTAGTTATTCATGATATTAACATATCGATTAAAAATGTATCGATGCTTCAATTTTATTTGTTTACTATGGTCACAGAAATTGAAATAGAATACATGTTTAGTTTGGTATGGATTTATTTAGGAAACAATGAATAAGTATGACCATAGTTGTTAAACTTAACCTTAACTAAATAATACCTGCCACTAATCTTAAATTTCAATTTAATACAAGCCTTTTTTACATCCTTGCAAAACATCGAACATTACCATAAGTATCATAACCCTAAAATTAACACCTGTCAACACCATGTATCAATAATGTAATTAACACACTAACGCATTACCCATCTTGCGTAATCTAGAACATCTGACGGCTCCTTAATTGGACATGTTCATTCAAATTCAATGTTTCATTGCATTTTTTTAGCATATGAAGGGTCCACGGAAAGAACATGTCTAGTCACATTTTTCGGAAAATGAGATTTTTATCTCAAAATGAAGAGCTCTTAATGAACTATTAGTTATGTCTTTTGCTACCACTGTATAATAAATGTAACACAACTTTATTTTTTGTTAAATAATACCTGGTCACGGGATTACCATACGTTTTGACATTGTTCCAAATTTTAAAACCGCGAATACTCAAAATGTTACTAGTGTGACTAGACATGTTCTTTCCGTGGACCCTTCATATTGCCTAATTAGCATTTACGTCGTAACGTAATCGCCAATACTACGCGAAGTCTTAAGGATGACTGTCATTAGACCGGGCCGTGCCCGGGCCGGAGCTTCCAGAGCTTCCAGGGCTTCGTTTGCTATGGAAAGCATCATGTGATCACGTCATCTGACATAGAAAAGTAAGCGCCGGAAGCTCCGGCCCGGACAAGGCCCAGTCTACGTGAGTCATCCTTTAAGCTCAACCGCCTATGGCCTTAAGGGGCCCACTGATTACCAGTTCGCCGGACGATATCAGCCTGTCAGTTAAACGCAAAAAGTGACAGTTCCGAACAAATGACAGGCTGATATCGTCCAACGAACTGGTAATCTGGGGCCCCTTCATGTTCACCTTTTCTACGAAAAAACACTCAATAGCTTGTAGTGTATAAAGAGCAACAAAATTTTAACATTTCAGTTTTTTGCATTTACATACGATAGTATATCATTCGTGAAGATACAAGATAGCTGACATAAGTTCTTCGGTTGTATAAATTAAATTCTTATCGTGTCGGCACGTACGTATATCGCTTTTTATCGATAATTTAATTAACATGGGCATATCGTCGTTGTAATCGGTATCGTTATTCTATTGAATTTGTCTCCACCTTTCGCAAATGTTTCTGCAATTACTGTCCTTTATAGTTCTGTATTTATCATTATCACATGTCGTGGAAAAAATATGTGTTGCTACATATCGATTTTAGACTTTATTATTACAGTTGAAGGTTGAAATTAGATTGTATTTTTATTGCAATTAGTTTCTTCTTCTTGTTGCAACATTGTATGAAAAGACATATCTTAATGTAATTAAAAACACGAGGCTATTTTATGACACAACGGTGTCGAAGTAATTAAACTTTTTTTTAATTATGTCTTTGATATTTTTTGCAAAGCATTTACGTATAGCACATTAATTTCAGTTTAACTGAAACATATCCCTTAATAGGATAAGTTCAAATGTTTGTTCAATGAAGCGTAATAAATAGGAAACCAGTAGAAGTAGAAGTTAGGAGAATTAGCCAACTTTGAAACTAGTGACTTTATTTCAAGGCATAACAAAATTGTTTCTAACTTCATTGTTTTCGTATTTCTTAAAACAATTGGCGCTTACGTTAAATTTGTGTCGGACCGTTCAAAATAACGTAAACGACAGTAGCCCTTTTTGTCCGTCTCGACACAAATGTCCCGATACGTCGATAGCTGATTAAATTCCAAAACGTCGTGTTTTGACAGCCCGCCATGTTGCGTTTGACATGGCCGTAACAAGAATTTAATCAACGCTTCCGTTTGTAAAAATTCCGTGCGTGCCCTGTTTAGGGTTGTCACTTTGGGATATCTGTTTTTTTAATACTCGATGCAAACAAGCATACGGCCCGCCTGATGGTAAGCAATTACAGTAGCCTATGGACGCCTGCTGCTGCAGTTCCAGAGGTGTATGCCGATATTATTCGGTAATATTGGAAACATAATTTAACCAGCCAGGGATCGGATACCGGTATTTTTTGTATGGGAACGGGAACGGTATTTTTTCGTTCTTTGCTAATTACTTCATTTCTAATTGAGCAGTCTAATAATACGAAGTCGTAACCTAAAAACACAACTGAGTCCTACATTTCGAGTATAAAATAATTCGAAAAATTTGGTTATTTCTAAGTTTTTGCAAAAAACCGGTTCCGATCCCTGTAACCAGCACACCAGATTGGTCTTTAAATACCTATTTCCATTTCTGCTATCTTGATACCATGTGTAAAAAAAAGAAATATGACTATTTTTTTTGTCAAATATCTCTTATTGCCCAAACTGACCACTGGTTCCCAAACTAAACAAATATTCGCCGAGCACGAGCACCATTTCTTCCGTCAAACAAGGCCGTTAGCGCCCCCTGGTGGTACCGTGTAATTGTTACAATCCAAAAGGAGCATAATTGGTCGCCGCGGGCATAATGCTCCGGTGAGTCAGGGTTCTCAGCTCGTTGAAACTAAAAAATATAGTTTTTAAAGCTGTTTTTAGTATTGGTGGCAAATAAGCGTACATGCTGATGGTAAACGGTTGCCGTAGCTTATAGACGCTTGCCCCCTTCCAAAGAGAGCATAATTGGTCGCTTCGGGCATAATGATTCGATGAGTCAGGGTTTGTCAGTTCTCAGCTTGTTATGTACAACACTAAACGTATTTTATTTTTATACAACGTCGGTGGCAAACAAGCATGAGCCTGATGGTAAGCGATCACAGTAGCCTATGGACGCCTGCAACTCCGGGCGTGTTACACGCGCGTTGCGGAACCTTACTGGTTTTTTAAGCTGTTTTTATTACCACTTAGTGGAAAATAAGGGTTGTACCCTAATGGTAAACGGTTGATGTAGCTTATAGACGCTTGCTACAGGGGTGACCCATGCCTCATACAGTTTATTGTGAAGATCTTGGCAGGGAGGAGGGATTTTTAAGAAAATGACGAGACTAGAGTCGGGTCAGGTGGCCTAGCGGTAAGTGCGTGCGACTTGCAATCCGGAAGTCGCGGGTTCGAACCCGGCTCGTACCAATGAGTTTTTCGGAACTTATGTACGAAATATCATTTGATATTTACCAGTCGCTTTTCGGTGAAGGAAAACATCGTGAGGAAACCGGACTAATCCCAATACGGGTCTAGTTTACCCTCTGGGTTGGAAGGTCAGATGGCAGTCGCTTTCGTAAAAACTAGTGCCCACGCCAATTACTGGGATTAGTTGTCAAGCGGACCCCAGGCTCCCATGAGCCGTGGCAAAATGCCGGGATAACGCGAGGAAGATGATGACTAGAGTCGGGTCAGGCTTTAATCAATAAACTACGTGTTCAATACCTATTAAAATCAAGTCGTATACAACAACTTTACTTAGGATTAATGATAATGACAGAGTACAATGGTTCAGCACTGACTACAAACAAAGTGCAAATATATAAACAATCTAGTACTCTGTCTGTATCAAGCGAAATTCACTCGTATCTCTTACCAATAATTTATTTACTATATCGTTCTTTAGAAGTTGGTCAAGACAAACACATCCCCTTTCGATCCTAAGTTGATTTGTCTCCACAAACATTTGTTCTGGTCAATCAAATGGTTCTTTCCTTACACACTTATTTTTTTAGGGTTCTGTATTAGAATTTTGCCAAATGCAACCCTATTGGTCTTTATTAATTTTATTATCTGACTTTCTAGTTGTCATAGTATATTATAATTATAACAGATATATAATAATAATATACTAGCGACCCTACCGAATTTACACAAAACCTTTACAAATTATACACCAAAACCTTCTTCAAGAATCACTCTGTGAAAACCGCATGAAAATCCGTACAGTAGTTTTTGAGTTTATCGCTAACATACAGACAGACAGACGCGGCAGGGGACATAATATGTATTGATATTGATTGATGAAGTAGCGATGGGCGAGTCGAGTTATCTGATTCAAATAATTCGAATCAGCCTACAGATGAGTTAATTCGAATCAAGACTATGGGCAATTCGAATCAACTCGACCACTAGCTAACTCGGCGAGTGAATCGCCAATTCGCCAACTCGCCGAGCCGAGTCAACGCTATCACACTGCCGCTTGATTCGCCATCCCAAGTATCCCAACTCGAGTTCACTGCTAGTATGGCCATTCAAAAATAAACCTTAATTCCGTGCCTTAAGGTTCTTTTTACAACAACTGCCGCGTAACTCGCCGTCTCAACTCGCTCCGCGCCTGTGCCTGTGACCTTGTCGCGAACCACGCGAATCGTCGAGTCGAGTCAACTCGATTTTGAATTCGAATCAGCGGCCGAATCAATTCGAATGATTCGAATTGAAAAAAAGTGGACTCGTCACATCGCTATGATGAAGTACCATATAATTTACCGTTCAGCGCATTGCCATTGAAAAACCATATAGACCACCAAAAAAACCACAGGTGCATATGGTTCCCAAGATACAGGCTCGGCCTAGTTTGGGGACCGCTGTCTATTTGTTTTGATGTAATGTTTTTTGCCTCATTTTCTTATAATTTTTTCATTTGTCGTAACTTCCAAAGCGGGGTAATTTTGAAAGAACAGAACATAACCTCTTCATACTTTAGTAATAGTAACACTTACGCTCGAGATTGTGGCGCGTGAATATAGTACATCAATGAGATGAGTTTTTCATTATTTTGTTTCACTTTTTTTACCTCGATTATTTTATTTCGTCAGCGCCAACCCTACTGCGCGCATGGTCGGTTGCACACTTACTTGTGGGAATCACGCCGTGTCTAGACACCTTTTTACGCTTTTTTCAATACTGCCTACTTTCTCTACGTACAATCTGTAATCATATGTAATCTGTGGTAATCCGTTATCATACACCGATCGAGTGGTGTTCGAATTTTTAAAATTTGAACCTTATTTCATTAGCCTCAGTGCTTCTCGGGTATAGGTATTGGTGCGAGCGAGATGTAATGAGTAATGCTGAATAAATATCAAATCAAGAACATTCTGAATGTTGCTCTGGGTTGTAATGTGGGATTTCAGGTATTTGATGTACCTATGCTACTGAGAACCGTTTGTAATAGTATCCACCATTATCAGCCTGCATCTATCCAGTGGTATATAATATATATTTTTAGACAATGTTGTAGGATCAGTTGATGATTTGGTGTATAAGGTCAATTAGGGTACGTGGGTCATACCAGTAATGGCTCCTCTACACGATGGGCCAACGCCGCGGCCACTCCAAGGGACGCATTTATGCGTTAGAGGGAGCAAGTGATATTGCTATCTCATTCTACCGCATGGCTGCGTCCCTTGGAGTGGCCGGCGTTGGCCCATCGTGTAGAGGAGCCATAAGGCTGGCCTTCACATTAGGGCCTGTTGACACATTGATTAGTGTTTGTTGCGAGTCCATACATTTGCTATACTTGCGTTTAGGGACAAATGTAACTCGCAATAAACATTAACCAATGTGAAGACTAGCCACACTTTTTCCATAAACTTTGACAGATTTTTTTTTATGAATGAATGAATGAATATGATTTATTTCAGGACAAGTCCCGTATTATGTTAGTTACAAGTTAGGTACTTAAAGTTATGCTTTCATACCAAACCCACCTTCAATGAAGAGATAATAATATCAACGACTAATACCTCTATCTCCCCCAAAACAAACCTAAAAACAAATGAAACACGATGTCCAGGAATCTCAAACACAAGTACCTATGGAAACCCAATCAACCATCCAATAATGACCGATGTAAAAAACCTGATACGCCACCACTTCTCAATTACAAAACATCTTATCTCCCATACAAACTCTAACTACTTACGACTTTTCCAAAAATAGGTAAAAGTACTTACGAAACGACCTATCTCCCATATAAAACTACACATCTTACGACTTTTCGAAAAATAGGTGAAAGTATCTGCGTAGTTCAAAACGACGGATGTATAGAGCAAGTCAAGGGCGCTTACGAGGTTTTGGAGTGAGCTGGTAGGAATAGGGATGTGCCCCTGTTTGGGGTAAACACGTGCAAGTGGGGCTAACTGATTCGGACTCATCCAATTACGAGCCTCCTTATGTCTGTCTGGGGCACTATTCTCAGTTCTGATAGCCATCGACATTACATGATAAAAATCTGTGTAATGTTTGATGACCCATCTAGTGTTAGTAAATTAATAATTCTATTTGGTACCTTAAGAGTAGTTAAGTGTATTATATTTCTGTTATACATGTTTTAGTAAGAGCTGTTAAGGAAATAAGTGAATGTCCTTGTAAACTTATCTCCTGCTCACTTATTTATGTTTGCTTTCCAAATAAATAAATAAATGTATCCGGAAGACGATGGAAAATAAAAATAATAAAAACATCTCGTTCAGATGCTTAGCCACTACCACAATTCACAACATTTTTCAATAAAAATCTTAAAAAATATATGTCACTAGGCTGGTGTAAGTAATTGCTGCTCTTGTAACAATGTTGGTCTTAGGGCTTCCAATACCGGGATCCCGGGATCCCGTCCTTTTAAACGCATTTTTCAATACCGGTATTTTTAAAGGCAATACCGGGATCCCGGTATTTTAAAAAATGAGGGAAATGCGCAGTATAAACCCTTTAAATCCATTATATTCGGTTGTATCAAAAAGCTTACTAAACGTCAGACGCATCTAGAGTTAGACCAAGAAAAGTCTGCAACGATTTTGATAGCACGCGCAGTGCAAGTATTATATTAAACTTCTATGAAATTATGACGTACATATAACACTTGCACTGCGTACTGCATATGCTATCAAAATCGTTGCAGACTTTACTTGGTCTAACTCTAACTGGTCTCTAGCCCGCATTTTATTATTGAAACAAGATCGTTGGCTAAGGCGTCAGATAAATATTTGGTGGTTGGTGGTGGATGAATCCTGAAGTTATGTGAGTGATGAATATGATGATAGTGACATTAAATTTAACATAATTAGTTCTTATAATTTTATCAAAAAATAAAACGAAAGAGCAAGGATAACTGTAATAATGGCAAACCAATTTTGACGGAAATTTGAAAAAATGTTGTCTGGTTGGTTAAGTTGGACTACAAATGTGACTTGTGAGGTGAAGTCAACAAATTGGATAAAATTATTGCCAACCTGGAGTGTGAAATAAAATTATTGCAGATGGCGGCATTGATTGTTTATTGTTGTAATAGCTTTTAGGACATATCTGGTATTCCAGTGAGCCTTTCTAATTCCACTTTTTAATAAAACTATATATTTTTAAGCGATTCATATCCAATACCGGGATCCCGGGATCCCGATTGACGAAGACAGTTTCGGTATTAATACCGGTATTGTGAGAAGTCCGGTATTTGGAAGCCCTAGTTGGTCTATCCGAGTTATCAAAGGCCATACAGTGTCCTGGGATCAATGCCTCAGGCTAATTTAGGTTTAGGTAATCATTGGTTTTTGTATTGCATATTTTGAAAAAATCAAAGTTACCGTAGAAGCATACATACATTACTACTTTTGGTAGAAGTAATATAGCAACGCTGTCTAACGATGTGGTTGCTTCATAAATGAAACCGGTAGATTAGCGACCACTTAATATTACATGTCACCTACTTTGCTATATACCATTAGGTGTTCAGGGTATGGTCCTTTGTTCTGGTAATGTGGTAAACCTCGGTTTAGGTTCAGTTCACCAAGTCAAGTATCAAGTATTTCAGAGATTTGTGACATATTTGTCCAAAGCATCTCAAAAGCTTCAATATGGTTGGCATTTGTGATCTGCTTTCATTTAATTTAGCTTTTTTTTTTTTTTATTTATCACAAAGTACACAACAATTTTTAACAATTTATATTCCTCGCCAAACTGCGATTGCGGTTGCAGTTGCATTAATAATTGGACAAAATCTTCTGAACTATGAAATTGCTTCGAAGTACAGTAAGCTATAGAGACCTGACCCCCTTGCAAACAAGTTTCTATGCAGAGGGTCAGTTATCTCTGCAACTTACTGCTCACGTTTCGATTGTCGAGGGACATGTCGACTCAGAATATCCCCCCGACAATATCACTTAAGGTGTCGAGATTTCAAACGGTCCATTGGTTCAGTAATGGCACAAATAGAGGAAATTCGGCATTTGGATTAATGTAAGCGGAAACCTGATTTGTTATCGCCTATTATAACATCTCGGTACGAAAAGGACTTAAGTATTAAGTTATTTTTATTGTTAACTGGCATTTTGTAAATATTTTGTCTATTTTATTCTGAATAAGTTTGAGTTGATCTGGATTCTTGATGCTAATAAAGTTGTGACATTTTAAAACTGATGGTTAATTTCATTATTTGTATGTAAATCGCATGATTCGCATGGGTGAATAACTAAACATGAAAACATATTAATAAAATCAAATGTATTAGTATTAACGGTGTTCACATATAAATAATATTGTAGACATAAAGCACATCTTCAATTTAGTAATTTAATATTTATTGATTTTATCATTTTTGTTTCAGGAAAAGTCAGGAGAGCCTTACTCGGGCAAATTATCGGTGAAGTCGGATCTTAGTCCTGTTTTTGGTAAGTTTACAATTTTCTTTTTACAACTAGAACTGTAATATGTTACCAATATGTATATTCGTCTATTTAAATGATATTTCTGGATTATATGAGATCACAATATATATATATATATATAAAAACTAGAACTTAACTGACAACTAGACTTTAGTTGGGTCAGTTGGGTGGTTGATTAGGAGTGTCTGCATGTTAACTCTTAAAAGACACTTCTCCACAATAGTCTAAAAAATCTTTCATAACAATGCTGCCCCGTAAGGACGTGAAATTGATTTTGTTCATGTGTAAAAGTTTTATTTAATATTTGGTATTTAACATAGCCTCCTGAGACCCAGAAGCAGTTGTTTTGTTTCTGAATTTGGAACCCTTAGTTACTCAATGAAAGTTCAAAATATTTTTTGGAATATGTACAAAAATTTGTACGCAGGGTCTTAGGAGGATAGTAGTCAATTTTACAACTACATTACCTCTAAATTATAAACGATGTTAGTCTCTTCAATACTCTTAAAACCAAAAGCTAGTTAACCCTTTCATCACCCGTAGTGATGTGAAATTGATTCCGAAGGTGGGAATTATCGCGTCCCCGCCATTACCGGGAATTATGTATGTTTTATCCGAGGCTTATAATCATCTGTCACTATTCTTACATTTTCGTGTAATGCCCAGCTACACCTCTGTAGGGATGCGATATCGATATTTTGTATCGATGATTTAATAAAATATACCGGTATGTATGTCATATGTCACCTACTTAACCCACTTAAAAATCTCAAAAAATATAAGAATCATATTTAAAAATATGTGTTAGGTTATTTATTACCGTTTATTTAATACTACTGTTGTAATATATCTGTAAACGTTAGGTAGCAAATCCTTTATGATATTTTGATACTTCAGCTTTAAAAATGTATAATGTTAGACTTAAAAAAAACCTGTATTTTGAAACGTATCAAAGTCGTAAATTCTCTTTTATTTATTGTATAAAACAATAACAATAAATAAATAACCTATTTGAACTATTAATTATGCTTCGTTCGTAAGTCAATACTTAATGTGGTCATTAAACGTTAACATTCACTGCCAAGAACCCGCTAGGTGGGTTCATTTTGTATTGGAAATGGGACGTTAGGCACTGAAAGTGTTAATAAACTTTAATTGACGATGGAAAGGGCTGTAAAAGCAGATTTTATATGGCAATCATTATGCCAAGTAAATACGAAATTACAATGCCGTTAATAGGTATTTATTTCTAAAAATATAGTCAATTTAAGTTTCTGTACTTATGAAATTTTCACAGCAAAGCGTTGTTTTGTTCTAGTGTGAACTAAACCTAATTAGAATCTTAAGGACTCAAATCTTTAAGGATATTTTAGCATTTTGATTTAGAAGAGAAAAATGGAAGAAGGAGGGAATTTCCTCCAGTCATTTGGACGTCTTCTGAGAACTAAGTAAATTTCATAGTTTTCTACTGTTCATGAACATGAACAGGAACACCTAATATGAATGTTCCTGCTCGAATTCAAATATTTTCCTAAAGGAACCTTACCTTTCTCAAATACAACAAAGGGAAACATTCCATTTTTGACCGCAGCTGCACTACTGGTACGGAACGCGTCGCTGTTACTGTCAATTTCCATAGTAAAATGAACAGTAGTGCAGCTGCGGTTGGAAATGGACTGTCACCTAAACGTATATCTAACCCCAAAAAGCTCTGAAATTATCGACTCGATGAATCCACTTCCCATCACTAGCGCTCGTTATTTGTTGTTATTAGTGTTGTTTTTTGTTATTTTTTCCCCGGGATTTCGAAGTAACCGGTTTGGGAGCTAATCTGATCAGCTCACCACGACTCGGGTGAAAAAACGTGCTGCGTAGGGTTAGTACCTGAGACGTTTGGATTCTCTCTGCTGTGTTGGTATGTGAGGTGTTAATGCTTCGATTATTTGTTTAATGAGTGAGATAGGCTAGCTTTATTATTTTGGTTCTGATTAGGTAGATATAGACGAAGTCTAAGCTTAAACGATTTACTTTTAAGTATTTAAACGTTTTGATAACGTATCTGTACAGTCACGCACCGTGATTGTTACGTCATTTAGGGTTCTAGCTAAATTGGACATTCCATAGCGTAAGTATGGAACAACCAATTTAGCTAGGACGCTAAATGGCCTAACAATCGCGGAGCGTGATGGTACAAAATGTACAAATACGGCCCTATGACCGAACCCTGTGGGACCCCCAGCCAAAAGTCAAGTTTTGGCAACCCTGCAAAAGGTGTATGTATCCGTTTAAGGCCCGTCCGAGGTGTGAGTTATGGGCCACAATTAAATCCGCGACGCCATGCTTGCACGTAATTAGACATTCGGTAATGACGCGTTAAGTGTTTGAGACTGTTTTGGATTGGTAACATAAACAATTTGTAACTGTAAACAATTGCATATTCATACATATAAAAATATAGCACATACTTATTTCGATAAAGTTAGACAAACTTTGTGCCACGCTTATATCGTGTGGAATAACACTAGGCAAAATATTTGTTTCTTTTTGACATAATTATGTAGTTGATGATAAACAAAACTTGGGATTTGGATGAATAAAAGCTTATAAAGGCAGTTTGGCACTCGCATCAGTCGCATCTCTTTACGAACTTTAGGAGTAACATAGGGGACATTAAAGTTTTAAGGTATGTCGAACCATTTTAGATTTCTATAGATACATATTTATTATCATCTAACCGTTTGCTTAATTATAGGCGTTAGGCGGCTAAAAGTCATATCGAGAAAGAAGATATAACCAATAAGAAAATACAAAAAAAAATGTCTAAGAAATATTTACAAACGAGCTCAAAATTTCAATAGGTACGCCAGTCTAAGTCAAAACTTCAGTAATATTGTGTCTATCATAATATTCATAACCAGCCTAATTCATAATATATAATTTACGTCCACACAACCGTGTAAGTAATATTTCAAGCGCAACTGCGTAAATGTCCGCTATCTCTCCATCGATCTGTTAAGGACATAAATATGTATATTTATATGACAGTTGAACATAATACGCATATTAATCCAATTTTATCGGTCGCATTAGTAACGCTATATACGTTGTGATTTATGCTCGGAAATTATTATATTATTTTGTGTAAAAAATTGTGGAGTTCTTGTGATATGATCGTATTGTGTATTAACTATTAAGCTCAATACGGCTAAGTGTGGCTGGCACATTGTGGTTTGCTTACACATTGATTAGTGTTTACGCAAGTACCAATAGTAGTTTATGCAACAGTGATATAATAAGGTCTCGGGTCTTTTTTTACAAAACTCGACTACGTCTCGTTTTGTAACTTCGACCCTTGAATTTTAAGAACCAATTATGAGCTGTTGCATACATTACTTTTTCTATGACAGCTGCAGCAAAAAAAAAAAAAAAGAGTTGTTATTAAAAAAAAGAGTTATTATTTAAAAAAAATTGAGTTATTATTTAAAAAAAATTGAGTTATTATTTAAAAAAAATTGAGTTATTATTTAAAAAAAAAAGAGTTATTATTGTAAATGAAAACATACCTCTTTCAATCAAGATGATCGGAACTTGTATCTTTAAAAAAAATAAAGCAGTTGTATTATACTCATAAGATGACTGCTAGCAGTCATCTTATGAGCCTATAGACAAAGCATTCAAATGACATTGCTTTAGATATCACTGTCAGTCATTTAATTGACACATTTAAGTGCTGGAGTAGAAAAATATACTAGTGGCTCTGTGAGCTGTAGACCTCGCGAGCATAGCATATTGGGACCGTGCACGATGACAGCGCCACACAGCGGTTTGATCAATCAACAATACAAAGATTTTAATTTATTAAAAAGAAATACGAAGTTTAAGTGAAAAAAATAATACAAAAAGTTATGTCTGGGGATCGAACCCAGACTTTCTGCGTGCAAACAAAAAAAGCGATTGTTTACAAAATGCGCCATGATAGTTCTTAGCTAAGCTGACGAAATTCGGCTACTCATTCTCGAGTATAAACTAAATATCTAAATACCGCCTAAACCAGCAATACAATTTTTCTGCATTTTTTGCCATTTACTATATAAATATGTCTCAAAAAGAAAATACTCTTATGATATCGATACGACTATTTGTTTAAGCGCGAGGTATCACAACTCCTCCATTTTTGAAAATTTCCAAAAACGGGATCGACAAAAAAAAAATTATTTACTCATAGAATCTGGTCACAAAATTTCACAAGAATCGGTTGAGAATTGTGACCTGTAGAGGAGAACATCCGGACATACAAAAGCAAAATGCCCGAGTCAAAACGTAGACCTTCGCTACGCTTCGGTCAATGAACTCGCAATAAACACTAATTAATGTGTAAACAGCCCCCAATGTGACGGCTAACCACACTTATGTACCTACCCTTAAGGGGCCCACAGATTACCAGTCCGCCGGACGATATCAGCCTGTCAGTTGTTCGGAACTGTCACCTTGTGCGTTTAACAGGCTGATATCGTCCGGCGGACTAGTAATCTGTGGACCCCTTTATGCTACACTTTATTCTGACTGTATCTGAATTACACTGATTTAAACTTTCACGATTTTTACACATTATTAAATTCAGACCTCCTCGAAACGTCGGAGGTAAATCTTAAAACTTATATACGCGATTAAGTCCCGTTGTACAATTTAATAATGTATCTGAATTATTTCGAAAATGAATAATTCCATTATGGTATCAACACTAGCATTTACAATTGACACGGTGCCAAGCATAAGACGTCAATTGTCGATAGCCGATAACGGATGAGACCAAATCAGAATGCAACTGTTCACACTTGGGGTTCTACAAAAATTAATACCTAAGGCTTAGAACGCACTGCGATTAATTTCTTGCGGTTTCAGTCTTGCAAGTGCGTGCAATGCGCTTACGAAGCATGCCGTACGTTACACTTTATGTCGCGCGAGTGACTTAAAACAAGTGAGTCTAAACCGTAAAATTATTCAACACTTTGTGGTTCTGAAACCGCAAGAAATTAATCGCAGTGCGTTCTAATTCTAAAGCGGCCCACTGATTACCAGTCCGCCGGACGATATCGGCCTGTCAGTTGTTCGGAACTGTCAACTTTTTGTTCTAACTGACAGGCCGATATCGTCCGGCGGACTATTAAGGGCCTACTGCAGCCGCGTCTGGCGCTTCGTAAACCACGCCCGCTAGTTCTTCCCTCCCCGCTAACACGCACACATGGAAACGCTTCGCGCCGCACGTGAAGTTTGTGTGACCTTTTAGCACCATCTAACGTTACAGAAGTTAACTACTATTATACGTGGTCGCTGCGGTCGGCCAGAAACTTAAATTCGGAAAAAATTGAAACAGATGGCGTTGTTACTTGTTCATAATAGCAAACAATAAAATAATTAATTCATAAACCTGCATATTTATTGTTGTTTTGGAAGATGTTAACATCATAGAAGCAGCAGCGTATATAGCATATAAGTTAAGAGTATTGATAATAAGAAAATAGCACAAGAACAGAAAAGAGATTATTTTTGATAAAATATGATGAAAACAGATTTACTTGATTACGCTCACCTGACTTTGCGGTCACTAAATGCAAATTTCAACCTTATTGTTATGGGGTTACAATAACCCTGGGGTTGCAGGCGTCCATGGTCGTTATTATTATAAATGCTTTGGTTGAAATGCTTTTTAACCCTCGAATTTTTCATAGGTACAGTCACCTGCAATAATATGTTACTCTTCGACGGCCGCAAAAATATGTGACACGCTCTTATGGCTCTACAAATAAGATCTAACATGATCTACCGCAAAACGGCCTTCGGTGTGTACCATATTATTGCAGCTGACTGTACTCGTATTCATTGTTGATTTGTTGTATAGGTAGGTATTACTATCTTTTATCCGATCGATTTGCATTTATTTGAAATAAATCACAGTGTTTAGTAATTATATGTTTTATTGAATAAGAGATTATTTAGGTATGTAAGGAATACAGGGTGCCTTTTTGAAACACTCATTTTTAGGGTTCCGTAGCCAAATGGCAAAAAACGGACCCCGTATAGATTCGTCATGTCTGTCTGTCTGTCTGTCCGTCTGTCCGTCCGTATGTCACAGTCACTTTTTTCCGAAACTATAAGAACTATACTGTTGAAACTTGGTAAGTAAATGTATTCTGTGAACCGCATTATATTTTCACACAAAAATAGAAAAAAAAAATTTTTTTTGGGGGTTTCCCATACTTAGAACAACTGAAACTCAAGAGACACTTCCAAAGTGGTAAAATGTGTGTGTCCCCCCCCTGTAACTTCTAAAATAAGAGAATGATAAAACTAAAAAAAAATATATGATGTACATTACCATGCAAACTTCCACCGAAAATTGGTTTGAACAAGATCTAGTAAGTAGTTTTTTTTTAATACGTCATAAATCCCCTAAATACGGAACCCTTCATGGGCGAGTCCGACTCGCACTTGGCCGCTTTTTCTGGATAATTTTGAATTTCAATTGTCAGGGGTGCCTACATTATTTTTTAATACATTTTACAACGACAACAAACAAAAGTTCAAATTCGCCGTATTTTTATTACCCGGGTCGATCGCAACAAAATAGAAAATCATGTTTTTCAAATCTAAGCGTTATTGTAATTTATCTCAAATAACCAAAAAGTCAATCTGACTAGAACTTAAAAACGAACTGAATTATTTTAATATGTCGATTTTTCTTGGTGACCCAGGAGAATTTTTTTCTATCCCATACAAAAAGAGCGTATCCCAATCGCGTATCGGTTTTGGTTTTTACTTATAAGTGTGAAAAATATATTCTACCATATACGAAGGATGTGTGTTTTTTCATGTTTTATGTGTCTTTTTGTACAATAAAGTGTTTTACTGCTACTAATATATCATATTAACGATTAACTAAAAAGGTATTTACATCTAATTTAACTGGTAAATTATTAAAGTCCGCTAAAATTAATATATATTCAAAAAATATTTGTTAATATGTCCCAAAATCATGGCTCATTTTTTAAGTCTCCTGACTTACCAAACATATCGCAACGAAGGCAAGGGTACAACGCGGCATCGTGAACCTAATAACGTAACGTTTCAGTTACTTTTTTAGTCGCCGACCATTTTATCCGGGGTACGAAAAGAGGTATTAGATCTATCCTGGGTCTAATATGTTATAAAAACATAGTTTTTTGAAAAATGTTCGTAGGTAGTACACAAAATTTACATTTTCTTTTAAATGTGATTTGGGTCATCGTTCTCCCTGGTGACTTTTCTGGTGACCCAAGAGACATCAATTTTATTATGACTCAGGAGACTTTTTTTCTATGCACTTTGATTTTTTTGATGCGCTAATTTTGTAATCTAAAATAACTTTAAACTGCTGATATACTTATATCACTTTGCTGATGAGTGGAAGTGGAATTTAAACTTAATTTATTGTTCTCTCCCTTGACATTTTGGCATACATTTGACATGCTGCAGTGCACTCCTAACGTTAATAAAGACATAATTTTTAGAAAAAGCTTTTGGAAAACTCACTCTTGAGCTTAAAACGATTAAGTCCTTATCATATTATGTTAGATTTTTAGTACAGACCCCAAATCAGTGAAAATGTGTCTTAGCCAACTAAATTTGTCTCTGGGAAAAGTACGATATCCCTAAAAATTGTACGTACATTTCGCATTTTTCTGAAGGAACGGAATTCATAAATTGGGTTATTATTATTTTTTCAGATTATTTGATTGCATTGACATATCACCAAGATAGATAGAACATTTAAGTTACCAGAAGAAAAGCATTTGTGTTCTTTTATACAGTGTGGAAAAAGTAGGTTCGATTCCCGGGCGCGACTAAGCGAATTTAAAAAAAAACAACGTGTTGCATTCCGGGAGTGCCGACAGAAGTGAAAACTCAATGACTAGTCCAAAATGTCTGCAGCACTATGTATAATTGACCCATCCTCCTTTCTATTGAAAACTTTTGGTTCCGAAATTGCTGGTCAGTGAGCTTGTTTAAAATTCGAAATTCAAATTTATAACGTTAATTGTTTAAAATTCGAATAGAAATTGTAAAGTTACCTTGCAGACCTCGCGTCTAAATATATTTGGTCATGATATTTTGAGTTTTATTCACCAGTACTAGAGTTCACTTTTATTAGCGATTTCATCAAGATGTAGCTTTATTGAATTATATTTGAGTGATATAAAGTTATAATACAGTGAGATCCTCGTATTTCAGCCCGTAAAAGATTATAACCTTTTTCATGTAATGTCATTGAGTTTTTCTTTATTGATTTAAATGCCATCTAAACCTTACGGTCACATGATCGCCTTACGCTGTCTCGAGTTTATCATTTTTTCCCCACCTCATAAAGTGCCTAGCGCCGCTAAAGAAGTTTTCACTTCAAAAATCTTTGAATGCAGTTGTTTCTTTAAAAAACAATAATGTTTCATTTAAGTAAAATGAGCAAACTTAAGGTTTTAAGGCACTTTCCCTCCAGGGCCCATAATTTTTTTCCAACCGGTAGTAGACAACTATTTTTTTCGACTAAATGAAGTTTTATTAGATAAATCGTTGATCACATGGTTCGTTTCACACATCACATCAAATCGTTTGTCATCACAATCAAAATTTGTCAAAAGTAATGAAATTTATGCCAAAAAAACATAAATAAAACATATAAATTCAACACATTTTTTTAATAAAAATCTTTCTCGATGATATAAAAAAAAAGCGGCCAAGTGCGAGTCGGACTCGCCCATGAAGGGTTCCGTATTTAGGCGATTTATGACGTATTAAAAAAAAACTACTTACTAGATCTCGTTCAAACCAATTTTCGGTGGAAGTTTACATGGTAATGTACATCATATATTTTTTTTAGTTTTATCATTCTCTTATTTTATAAGTTACAGGGGGGGGGACACACATTTTACCACTTTGGAAGTGTCTCTCGCGCAAACTATTCAGTTTAGAAAAAAATGATATTAGAAACCTCAATATCATTTTTGAAGACCTATCCATAGATACCCCACACGTATGGGTTTGATGAAAAAAAAATTTTTGAGTTTCAGTTCGAAGTATGGGGAACCCCAAAAATTTATTGTTTTTTTTTTATTTTTGTGTGAAAATCTTAATGCGGTTTACAGAATACATCTACTTACCAAGTTTCAACAGTATAGTTCTTATAGTTTCGGAGAAAAGTGGCTGTGACATACGGACGGACAGACAGACGGACAGACAGACAGACAGACATGACGAATCTATAAGGGTTCCGTTTTTTGCCATTTGGCTACGGAACCCTAAAAAGAACATCGACAAATTATGTTCAAAGAATTAATATCAAAACAGATGTCATAATTAGGATTGGCTACTTTAAGAAAGGGACAGAGAGATTTAATCCTCTCGCTCTGCACGTTTTTCTCATTCCTCCTTGTCAAGCCAAAATAAACTATAAAATGATAGTAACATAGTACATTGTAATATTCACTTTTTCCACGGTATCATGTCATTGTAAATTACTTATGTGAAATTGTAGTGGCGTGCGACTTTCAAACCGGAGGTCACGGGTTCGAACCCCGGCCCGTGCAAGTGAGTTTTTGTAAGTAGAGTCCTTTTTTAGTGGTACTTAAATATAATAACTTTTCGTATTATTGAAATAAAATATTTTATTCAAACAAACTTAATAATATAATAATTAAAACGAATAATATCAATTAGTTTTTAATATTTATTAAATTATTTTAAATTATTTGAGCATGAAATGATTAAGATTAATGATTTAGATTTATTTTTATCATTACAATAGAAAAAAAGCAAAAAATATATTCTTATAGATATTTTATTTTCAAACAAAAATAAAGCAAAAAGTTACGGTTAGATTCTGATGGCTAAATACCAAACAGCTACCGATACATTTCAATATCTGTCGAAATTTCCTAACCCGTTGTAACTGACAAAGAGTATAGATTTCGACGTAGCATGACGTAGCTAAGCAAACACGCACACATGCGTAACGTATAGGCCTGTAAGAAGGCACCATCATAGGTTTACCTCCGATTCCGTTACTACTCAATGGAGTTACGACTCAACGTTTATTGGATATTAAAATTTTACGTAATTCGGAGCGCTGCGCGAAGTGACATAGGTCTTACCTCTTTGAGGCACGACGGCCATCTAACATTACTGGCATAAAGGATGCATTTATGACTTTGACGCATGACAGAAAGAGAAACCGAACTGCGTAAAATGGGCGTTTGCTGTTGAATTCATAAAATCAAAAATCGATAATAAATCCATCGGTAAAGGATAATAATTTAATATTTAGTTCTTTGAAAGTTAAGACGAGATGAAAACCTTTGCTGTAAGGTGGATTGTGCTGGATATGGATGTGTTTTCTAGTTGCACGAAGCTAAAACCGAAAAATGAACACGTAAGTTTGGATTTATTTTCTATCGAGAAAATTTTAAGCATTCGTGTTTCGACTACTACGAAATGTCTTATCATATAGTCAAGAAACATATATCCGAAAATCACTACTGTTTGTTTCCGGGGCTAGCCACTGCCACCTTTCTAAGATCCTGTTATTTTTCGATGCACGGCCTTAATCAGTGGGCCCCTTAAGCCTCCAGAGGTGCTTTCCAGAAAAAAGTTAACTTTTAGCGAATTGAATTGCTGGAATGAAAGTCAAATTATCGGTGACTTACTGAAGTATCATTATAATGTAGACCTTACCTATAGGTTTTTGTGAAAACTGGCTGGGACATACGGACAGACACATGGACGGACGGACGTGTCAGTGATTAGGTATCACCAAATGCAAGTAGCTAGACTAGGAAGTAGAAAATATATGAACTCGTATTAAACATTATAATTAATCAATATGTAAACAGGCCCCAAGGGCCCCAATGCCTAGGCCAGTCACACTACCCGTATGCCACACTTACTCGTTTTGTGACCTTATTTAAAATAAGTAGGTGTAATCATTTTCCTACTAACGTCTATCCTAGTCCTAATCCTAATTGTGGTCACAGGTGTCCCACCAAATATAAGTAGACCTGTCACATACCACCTGACACCATTACCTTTACCTTATTATAAGCAATTCTATTATTATTGGAACTCGAACCTCATCAGTCTGTCTCGCTCGCACGCGCTCATTATCTGGCGCTTATTTGTCTTGCTTCTCGCTCCAGCGCGCTAATGGTTTCGTCGGCTCATGCTTAACCCTAAAGCTGTGGTTTTTATGGAGAAGTTAGCGGTAAGACTTAGCGTACCTATTTACTGAGGGTACCTAAATAATAAATATCAATAACTGCTTTTGATCGTATTTTTTACTGTGTAGTTTAAATAATTCAAATGATGGGTTATTTTAGTGCAATGAAATTAAAACATTAGAAAACTAATTGATTGTACAAAATCTATATTAACCTAATCAATATAAACGAATAAAATAACACATTTGGCCATCACGTCAACATGAAAAAATAAAATGGTGAACTTTATGATGAATGCATACGCTGTACGCATTTGACTTTTGACTACGCAATGCCAATTGAGTAGTCAAAAGTCGAATTAAACTTTCTTTTTCTGTGCAGTACTTTAACTGGTGTGTAAAAATGTACTTCTAAATTAACTTTATATTAATTCAGAATCGCCTAAGTATACATACATAGGCTTATTACACTTATTACTCATATGAACTTGTTCATATAAATAAGTAGCGACCCGCCCCGGTTTCGCACGGGTTATAAAATTATACATAAACCTTCCTCTTGAATCACTCTATCTATTAAAAACAACCGCATCAAAATCCGTTGAGCAGTTTTAATGATCTAAGCATACATAGGGACAGACAGACAGCGGGAAGCGACTTTGTTTTATACTATGTAGTGATTTCCCGCTAATCGCTCCGCTACCTCACCGCCCCGCTCGCCGCTCCATCCCAAACGTGTCCCAGCACCATATCGTGTTTCTAATTGGAACTGGAGATGCATTCACGACGGGCGTTAAACGACTTGTTTTAGATCGTTATGAAGAATCAGGTTTTACACAAACTTTACATTCGAAAACGGCGTAAGTCTCTTTGAAAAGCTTGGCGTTTACGACCCTTTTCTTTTTAGATTTAAAAGAAATTCTTCATTCGAAAATAGACTAGGTGTCTTTATAAGATTTGGTGTTTAAGTCGTTTTTGAATTGTTGAAACTTAGCTTTTGTTGATGTTTATAATTAATAAATGGCGATTAGGTGTTACATGATGTATGGTTAGAATTAATGATCTTTTGTTTAATTGGTGGCCATAATGTACAGTCCAGTGACTGATATAATTAATATAATTATATTTATAATATATACCCATTGCAAATTGCAGCTTTCTAATACTAACGATCACTGAAAGGAGCAGACAGACAGACATAGCGAAGGGTTCCTAGTTGACTACGAAACCCTAAAAAGTCATAATCCTAGTCATAATACCTTAGTATAAAATAAATGAAGCAAAAAAATTAACATTATTATAATTTAATTTTGTTCGTCGCAGACAAAATCATCGGCCTTTGAAAAACACTATTGGTTTCGCAAACACATTAATTTACGACATTTTCTGTATAAACCCAATTTGTATTAAAATCACGATCATTACCGAGATAATTTTATATAAATTCCACCTCGACCGCAAACTCGACGAATATGAGTCAACGTTAACTGTCGTGCTGTTTCATTTACTCTTAGTATTACTGAGGTGCGAAAGAGAGCATTTGAGTAGACCACCTGGGTCGATCAGGTAGTTTTCGTCTATTTGTATAAAGCCCAGGATATATATATGGTTTAATATTTTGTATATTTTACGTAGTCATCACCCTGAACTAGATGTGCAGAAAAAGTTCAAGAATTACGAATATGAAAACAACTCCTACTTCTATCTTTTGGGGGCATTTGAGAATTTTTTGAGGGAAAAACGTTACGGCGCGTTACATGGGGGGAGGGGGGGGTCAAAAATGTACAAAATTTGCGTTACGTAATACTTGAACGTTCCCTTACGCCATTATTAACGATGCTCCGATATAAATACAATGCCGCGCGACGCTGTGCGGCGTAAGCGCCATCGACAATAGGGATGATGACACATGTTGAATTTTATAACAAAATCTAGTAAAATAGATAGCAAACGAGCAATTTATCACAATAATGTGGATATTAAAATAAAATATTGACAAATTACAAAATTACAGGACCTGAAAGTATCAAAATTTAAGTTTTTTTTAACTTCCAAAAACGATAAAAGTAAGGGTACCATTCGATTCCTTACATTTCATCCAAAAAAATATTGTATGGCAACTATATACATAAACGCAATATTTCACCGACAAAAACGCAATTTTCTTGTTTTGTCCATACTACAAGATGGGCGATGACGTCACGGCCTCTGGCCGTTTTGTATAGGGCGTTTCGCGAGTGAAGTGCGACTGTCGGCCTTTGACTACAATTTCTGACTTTTGTGTTACTTTAAGGTCCCATTATATTTCCGAACTTAAACCCGATCGATTGATACCATAAAAAAGAATTAGTCATGTAGCCTATAAGGTCCCTTTTCATAGATAAGACCCCATTTGACTAATTGTTGGATAATAATAGTAGTTCGCATCTTTGCAAATAGTTTTCCTTATACCTACTCAATTATCCCAAAAACAGTTCCTAGAAATCTAATAAAAAATGAATAATTATCGCATAGCGTCCACTAGATGATGGATGGTTTTAGTTGATTGACATCGGCATGATTAAATCGCATACTTAAATTTAGTTTTTAACTGGAATGAATGAAAAACACGTTACGGACTTAAGTTCTTTTTAAATTTAAAATATGGCGATATTCATAAATGTCTGTCAATTTTAAGACTAACAAGCCATTGTAGCATGCAATTCTAATACTTAATTGTTTGTTGCTAGGGGTCGTCCAGAAATCATGTGATCGTTGGGTGGGATAAATATCACGATGGGGTCAGAAAATATATCACGTATTTTTTTTTTCAAAGCGGTAAAGGCAAAACAGCAATATTACTCAAAAATTTAGATAATCTACACAAGAATAATGATATCTCGTTGAGTTTCCGACTGTACTTTTGACTTTTTGACGTGAATATCGAAAATTTAAATGTCGTTATCTCTCTCTATCGCTCAGAACACGCAAGAGAGAGAAGGAGAGAAGGAAATTTAGATGTCCGTTCTTCGCAGTAGGCCCTCTGTTCCGGTACAGTCGCCATCAAATATATCGGAGCGGCCAAGGTGTTCACAATATCTCCCCACTCTAACGCCTTGACAATCGAGGCGTGTCCAGATGTTTGTGAGCACCTTGGCCGCTCCGATATATCTGACGGCGACTGTACTATTGCAGCTGAGTGTACGCACAGAATGCGAGACTCGAATAGCCCAGTCTTAGTTCTCGGAACTGCAGCGGTGGCCTAAGCTAATATTTACCGAGCATGTTACACGGCTCGAATTCGGGGCTACCGGTTCAATTCCGAGTCGAATTATATTCAGGTAACTGCGTATCTCGGACCTACAGTAACTAGGGTTTGTTTGCGATGGCAATAGATAGATATTAGGGATATTGACATATAATGTATAGCTGCATTTTCTAAAAAAATCTAACTAAGTAATAAAATGAACATAAAACATTACATCTCTGTTTAGCCCTATGGTCTGGTAGAGAATGCCTTTAGGCATTAAGTCCGCCATTTGTACATTTTATTTGTATTATGTGCAATAAAGTTTAAATAAATAAATAAAGAACGTTTTTCATAAAAGCCTTAGAAAAAAATAAAAGACCTTTTTTCGTTCCTCAAGTCAAACAGATTTCGAGATTAGCACCCCCTGACACACATACAGCGTAAAATGCAAACTTCCACAAGTAAAAGTAAAACAAAAAGCCGACATTAGTCCTCTGGAGCCGCGGAATGAGAGTTACCGAAAACGCTCACACTTTGCGGCTAGCGCAGTCGACATGCTTCAAACAGTACTAGGGTGTTTTACAAATTAGCTAGAGGGATATACCTACGTCGGGCATTCCGCAATAAAGGTCTACTTTATCGGGGACTAGCGACCCGCCCCGGCTTCGCACGGGTTAACAAATTATACATTAACCTTCTTCTTGAATCACTCTATCTATTAAAAAAAACCGCATCAAAATCCATTGCGTTGTTTTAAAGATCTACATATTAGGGACAGACAGCGGGAAGGGACTTTGTTTTATACTATGTAGTGATGTGATGTGACACGTATGGCAGCCACCTTAATAATGCAAAAATCATGCTAAATCGATATTTTTTAAGCCAATGTGAAATTGGCCTACGCACAGTGCAATATTAGCCGAGAGCGAGCGAAGATCTCCGTTTCAGTTAAGCAAAAAATCCTTTCGTATTTCGATCTGTCCGAATGTTCTCCTCTGCAGGACGCATTTCTCAGCCGACTCTCTTGAAATTTGATTAGCACGTTCAATAAAATATACAGATTTTTTTGTCGATACAGTTTTTGTATCACGTGTACGAGTAGGTAAAGTAATCGACATGACACCACTACTGTTTTGACACTGTCCACTGCGCCGCTGCGCGCGCAATTACTCGAGCAAATGACTCCTCGTCCTATAATTTCTCCCCTCGCGAAGGGATTTATTCCACTGACTGTACGTATTTTTAACTCGACGTACGGCGCCGACTGTACAAGCTATATTTAGCCGGTGTGCAGGGCATGTGCATTGAAATTCATTATCGTATTAAAAAAGTAATTAGGGAAAGCAGCGTCAAAATTATGTGTACTTTTTTCACTTTTTAGAGGAATAATTCGCTGTTAGAAGTATTAGAGCAAATTAAATTATTTTCATAAACAATATTTTATGTTGTTTTTATAGAAACACCACTATATAAATTATAAACTTAAATAAATAAATGTCAGTGCCTGGGGCACTGGAGGCCTTGGTCACTTTTTCTTAAGACATTTCTTTAAGTTAATAATTTGCGTATTAATTTGAATGTAAATGAACACCCTATTGTTACCGGCTTACCTCAGGATTTAAAAAATTAGTAAACTACTTCGGAAAAAGCTAGAGACACTCTAGCATTTCTAAGGTATAATGTAATATGCTAGACGCGCTGCAGCCTCTGATAGTTTCGTTTCTTTGACCTTGGTCTTTTATGACGCTGCATGCAGCGCACAATGTGACACACCCTATAGAAATCGACGGTGGAAATTTCAAGTGTCGTAAGGGACATTTTGTCGTATATCCCTTTTCAAATGTCGTATGTCCCTTACGACACTTGAAATTTCCACCGTCTAAATATTGTTGTCTTCACAAACAATATGACGCTGTTCACAGCGTAGGTATAAATGGTCAAACTGAGCTGAAAGGTGACCTCTAATTCTTTCCATGAATGACGCTAAATCTTCAAAACTTTAGAAATCTCAGAACAACCATATCTCCAAAACCAGCCAGTATTAACCCATTACAATAACAACGTGTGACTGAACCGATTACGGGTCAAAAATCGATTAGAATCGAGTCGAAATCGATTACAATCGAGTCGGAGTCGTGACGAGTCATCGTTAGGAATTCGGTGGGGCGTGGAAACGGTTAAGTATTTTAAATCGAAGTATAAAAGTACATGTAGGTGTAATTTTTGTCTGTTCGGACCAAGTTTTTGTCTTAAATTTTCATTTTGAAAGATAAATACACAGGGTAGGCTAGAATAACCGAATAAAAAATTATGCTCCCTCGACAAGCAATTTCTAATATCTTTCATGAAATTATTTGTTAATTCCTGGTACTGGATCAAAATAAATCGTTTTGAAAATCTAGTATTTTCTATAAATTCCTTTGTCAAGCTTTGAAAATAGCTCATTGACTCTTTCGCCTGCTATACCTATAGCTTTTTTTAGTTGCTATCTTCGGAATCTATATTAGATTAGTCAGGGCCTATCCAGTATTTTAAAGATAAGTTCTTTTTTGTCTAGCTCTTACATGTATTACTGCTACATAATCTTTTAAGCCTTGTAGTTGTAATTATATATATATTCAACAAATATGATTTTTCTTGTTCCCCATCGTTTTAACATAATTAATTAATTATTAATGGCACATTGTCTATTTCCAGGTAAATTCGACCCGCACCCAGCGGCCGGCTTCAACATGGGATACCTCATGGCTCCTTACCCCTACCCCAACGGCGGGGCGCATCCCCTGCCCGTCTCAATGGTGAGTACTAACTGTAATAACAAATCAATATTAATAAAGACCGCAAATAATATAAAAACGAGAAGATATATGAAAAGGGTCTATTGTCGATGGCGCTTACGCCGCACAGCGTCGCGCGGCATTGTATTTATATAGGAGCATCGTTAATAATGGCGTAACCGTCATCGACAATAAGGTCCCTTTTCATAGATAACGTCACATATATTTGTATAAATTTGACTGATGGCAACCATAATCATAATAAAATATGTGATATAGGTATTATAGAGAAATTTTAATGGTTAGGCTTACCTATAACAAACGACTCGTTAAAATTGACGCTTCTAAAAAAGGTTGAGACAAAAAACGTTTCAAGGTCTGTGATTTTATCTTAGTAACGACTAGTGACGGTTGGGTGATACGCTGATATTGTCTTTTTCTATATCTGGAGTCAGCATTACTATCGAAATCAAATTATAATGTTTATTTCAGTACCCCTAGTCCAGTGTATCGATAGCGTGACGTGACGTGACGTACGCGTTTGCGATAAATGTCATTTTGTGTGGGATTTTTGAGTTTCCAAAACGTCCTTTTGGCACGCACTTTTTTTAGGCTTAATGTTACAAAATAAAATGTGACGCTCCACAGAGTACGGTAAGGTATCTTATGGCAGTTGGCGCTTACGCGGTTATTAACAACGCCCGAATACTAATGTCGTGCTAAGGGACATAAATGCAGACTGTCATAAGGTACCTTTTGCCGTGGAACGTCACAAATACCAAACCTAAAATAAACCTGGCCAATCTTATCAAGCCCATATCGACGAGATTACAGCGTGAAATTGCAATCGCACGGGTATCTGAAACATTCGGATCGCGAATTTATCGATATCTAGCGATCTTGACATGATTTTTCGTGTTATGCTGCCGTTTTACAGTATTTGCTTTGTAAAAAGTTTAGCTAATATTATATTAAGTATTATTTACGTACCAATGCTGCTATGGCTTTACAGGTGCATGTTCCTAAGATACAGATAAGACCTATTGTAAACACATGTGTAAGCAATAAATTGTGTGAATTTGAATTTCGGGCTGTGGTTTAGGTTAGAAGTGTTAGAACCGGTGGTAGTTTTTGATATTTATAAGTGTACTAGCGACCCGCCCCGGCTTCGCACGGGTTAACAAATAATACAAAACTTCCTCTTGAATCACTCTATCTATTAAAAAAACAGCATCAAAATCCGTTGCGTAGTTTTAAAGATCTAAGCATGCATAGGGACAGACAGACAGCGGGAACCTACTTTGTTTTATACTATGTAGTGATTATTGTGGTATTGTAAAATAAACATTTTCATTTTCAAAATAAGGACAAATAAATTAGCTTGCTGACACTGATAAACCGTTGGTCCGTCTTACTAGCATAACGAAATATCATGAATTGTCTACTTCGCTTGTGTCGTTTTTATATAGACAGAGGTAAAGGACATTATAGAGCCTTTTGCGCCACGCATTTAGTAACGATACTCGTATAGGGAGCTGTAAAAGTGCGTGCGTGTCAGTGGAATTCATTCATAAAGTTGGTACCTATGCATTTCTGCAGCTCGCTGTACATCGAGATCCAATGACGTAAGTTACCTTACATCCCCTTTTACTCGGAACTGGGCACGTCACACTACTAAACCCCCGAAATATTTGATGCCAACTGTACTGAAGCCACGCTGCCAACACACGGCAAAACGTCGTATCTTACGACATATTTCCTATCTAGATACGCTGTTCTGTAACAGGACAGGGCTGACTGTACCTCGAGCCCCTTTGTATGGACATAACGGGACCCCTGAATCTCCTGATGGTCCAATTTCATTCATTAACTAAGTGGCAAGTCGGTTACGTCTCCGCTGTTCACAAACTTGTTGTTGCTATCTGAGAGGATCACTTATAATTTGACTGCTATGTTAGGACCTATAAAGTCTATTTTTTTATTCGGTAGACTAAAATGACATTTCATAGTATGAAGATCATGTGTTCATACTATGAAATGTCATTTTAGTCTACCGAATAAAAAAATAGACTTTACAATACAATACTCTTTATTGCACATCTCACATACTCGTAGTTTACAATAAATGTACAATAAAATAACATAAACAAAGACAATTGGATATAGGTCATAGAGGTAACAACAGGCGGTCTTATCGCTTAAGAGCGATCTCTTCCAGACAACCTTTAATAATTATAATTAATATTAAAAAATATTTTGTAAAAGGAGCCCCATATAAAAATATGAAGTTTGAAGTATGAAGTTTACATTACATTAACATTATTACGGGGTTATGAGTAGCTTTCTGACGTCTTATGTGGTAACACTGATTGCTGTTTTTTTTTCACGGGTGTCAGGTTTTTTTCCAGTTACATACATTTCTTACCGAATAGAATTTCCTAGAGTTTGTCAAAACCACCAATTATTTCTCTTTTACATCCCACAGTACAGTACTTACCGCAAGTATGGAGAGCGTATTCTATTGGCGTCATATCTAATCACAAGTGCATTATCTTTAATGAACACTTACACCCATTTTACTGGCGATTAGAACAATGCCGACATTTATAAAATACATGTTTGCTAACCAAGGCCTCATTTTTTATACATACACCTTAACTAAGACGAAATTGAGGTGATGTCAATACGGATAAGTGTGGATACGGGGTTAGTGTTCTTCATGCCGGGCCAGATTAGTTTTTAGTGCGAGTTCATAGTTCGAACATTTGCCACTAAACGCAAGTAGGTAATGTATGAAATGAACTCGCAATAAATATAATTAATCAATGTGTAAACCACACTTATCCCGAAGACATACTTACCCATATTATTTAATAAAACCACGCAAATATTTATCACTAAATTCACTAATCAATTGAACGAATTCATTGCACTGTGCATTATTCGTTCTAAAACTACGAAATACTTATTTTGTATAAAAAATTGCCCATTCCCAAATAATATAAGTACCTATGACCGTTACGTCCTTTTAAAAGTTAATTTTTCATCATGTATGTATGAATGTAACAGCGTATGTATGAATCCAAAGTGCAGAATACATTTAATCTTAATATCAATATCCTGATCGAAGTGCGTTTTAAAACTTCGAAAAGTTTATTTTATACAAACACTTTGCTCGGTCAAAATGTCGTAACGTCCCATACTTTTCTGTCCCTTACGCCCTTTCATACATCCTTGATTGATAAACAGTTGAATTTTAATAGTCGGAGTTATTTTTATTGGTATATTTCTCGGTATGGCACGTGGCATGGCACGGAACCGAACCCGGACAGGAAATTGTAACACAAACAATTTTATTTCGGTACATCCCCTGTCTTTTACCGAATGGTTTATGACGTGTTAAGTACGCGTCTGTGCGTCTAGCGGTCTTAATTTTTTTTGCTTCGATGTCTTTAAAAAAAATGCAACGCTTTTGGCGCTGACTGTACTTGTTTTACTGTCACCAGTTACAACCCAAAAATACATTGACAGGTTTTTTATAATAAACTGAACTGAAAGAGCTTTGAAATCTGTATGTAAGTTTTTTTTAATTCATATTATAAAAGGAGGTTAACCTTTTCCACGCCGTGTCAAGCACAAAAGCTGTCACTCAGACGCCACGTCACCGAAGTGTCAAAACTGAAATTGAACTTTATGCATATGCACCTAGGTCTATGTTGCTCTGTGGTCTATGACCGATTAATACGTCTTTGGCGTTGGACCTGCGGTGCGTATATATCGGTCATTGGCGTCCAAAAGGTTAATACATATTGAATTTTAAGTGAATTAGTGAAACCAATGTAAAATAAATTCAAAATTCAATACAGGTAACCCATAGTAACGATTATGAAACATAAATTGCAATAAAGCAACTAAAAATACGCTTACAATTTCAAAAATCGAATGCGGAGAGAATGCAATTTAAATTTTAAATTCTCCCGTCAATCTTTAAAAATCGAACGTCGATATACAGCGCACGCTCGCGCCCTTCAGGTCTAAGAAAAAAAAAAGAACCCCACGAAAATATGAAACTTGACTCGCAACAGGTGGACTGAGACTATCTCATTCTTTTCTATAGAAGTTTTAAGCATCGTCCTTGTTCTGCGGAAGCCGCCCCTATCGTAGCCGCCCCCGCCTGGGCGGGAAATTTAAATGAAGGAGGGGATGGTATGGAAACGCTTTTCTTTTTGCCGGCGGGGTGTGCTTTTGTCTGGGTGAATGCGGCCAGTAATTTCGGGGTCGCTTGCGCTCCGTTCGGACTTGGGATTCGGAAAACGAAAGTTTTTTTTTTAATATCGCCTTCGATGGGCTTGGGATTTTCAGATTCCTTGAAAATACTCTTGGTTCCTTTTTAAAGTCACTTTTTTTACTTTTTTATTTCTGTCAAAAAACTGAATATCATATATTACCATATCAATATATTACCATACCAATATATTACCAAAGAAGCCTTATTATTTAAACGAATTAATTAATTTCTTCTGTTTTCTAATTGAATCTACGAATCATTTTGATATCGCTCTACTTTAAAAGTCCTGTACTGAGAAACACCCTAGACCCTAGTAATTGCGCTAGTTTTCGTTCACTTCACATATTAGCGAATAATGTTTTTGATATTTAATTTGCTACTTGCGAAATAAAATTTTTATGTAGATAGATATATTGTTTCGATATTAAGTATTGCAATAAGTCTAAATTTGTACATCAATGTAGGTTTATATTGAAATTTCGTCAAGTGGACGAAAACTAGAGCTGGACGAATACTAACGCACCTACCCTACTAACATACGTTTTTTTTATATTAAAACTAAATGTTAATTTTATAGTAGGTACTGTAAACATTAATGATGATTAAGTATATAAAATGTCTAATAATAACAATATCAACAAGTGTTCAAGTTGCAATTAAACACATACAGAGTTTCCACAAGCGTATGATAAGATAACAGCTGATTATCATAAAATATAACGCGTAGATCGATATCTGCACTTATGAGATAAGAACACTCGAGCTAGAAAACTATTTTGTTTATCAATATCTATACAATATGCGTTATAATGATAGAATAATCGTGAATGCCATTTGTTTTATTCCTTTTTCTTCTTCTTCCTAGTGTTATCCCGGCATTTTGCCACGGCTCATGGGAGCCTGGGGTCCGCTTGACAACTCATCCCAAGAATAGGGATGTTGACACATGTTGAATTTTATAACAAAATCTAGTAAAATAGATAGCAAACGAGCAATTTATCACAATAATGTGGATATTAAAATAAAATATTGAAAAATTACAAAAATACAGGACCTGAAAGTTTCAAAATTTAAGTTTTTTTTAACTTCCAAAAACGATAAAAGTAAGGGTACCATTCGATTCCTTACATTTCACCAAAAAAAATATTGTATAGCAACTATATACATAAACGCAATATTTCACCGACAAAAACGCAATTTTCTTGTTTTGTCCATACTACAACGTGGGCGATGACGTCACGGCCTCTGGCCGTTTTGTATAGGGCGTTTCGCGAGTGAAGTGCGACTGTCGGACTTTGACTACAATTTCTGACTTTTGTGTTACTTTAATGCAATGGGTCCCATATAGACATTTGATCCTAAAAACAAACCCGATCGATTGATACCATAAAAAAAAATTAGTCATGTAGCCTATTGGCGTAGGCTCCAGTTTTTACGAAAGCGACTGCCATCTGACCTTCCAACCCGGAGGGGATATATAAATCTGTTTTATTCCTACAAGTGTGTCATACAAAAATCCCAAAACGAAATGTTAGCCGTTTCCATGCTTACATCATACACGCAGTGCATTAAACCGCCTGTCCGACGCATCAGCACGAGGCATCGCGACCACGTACCGTCGTGCCTCGTAAATATATACACTTTACTTCCAAAACCTCGTAAATACACACTAAACTTCACAGCATTCTAGCCTTTAAAGTTACAGCTGTTGACAGTATAATCGCGTGAATGAACAAAGGGATTTAAGTCAAATTGGGTTAAAGGTTGAAGTATAGCGGTACCTTATCGTAGATGTCGCTAGCTACGCTTAAGCTTTGGGAGAATACCCTAAACATGTTTATTTTTTAATCTTAATAAATCTTATATGCTCTATAAAGATACTAAGTTTATGTCTGAATCCAGACCGCACAAGACCTAGAGCTTTTAAATACGGAACCCTAAACCCTCGTCACCTACAATTTTAATCAAGGGAGCTATCGACTACTATTTGAATACTCGCGCGAGCGCCATCTATTGTGTGTGTCTGTCGATATTCTGCTGAGGAGACGGGGGCACATTGATCCTTATGTAAAAGCTATTTGGCCCTGCCAATAACTACCTCTACCCAATACTTAGTGAGATTTATCCATTAATTGATTTTAATTAAACTTGGAGTAAACTCTAGTTTGTAGATACTTAGATAGTTAAGTAGTTTCCTTTCGCTAAATCTGCTGAATTTGAAAATACATTTCACGACATTTCTCTCTAACAATTGTCTCAGTCCCATTGTCTGTAGCTCCACAATTCCACAGTCTCCGTCTTCCAAGCGATCTTCATAATCACCCGCATACCGCAAAAGAACATCTAATACCGATTCTAATACGGCACCGATCCCGATACGGGCATAATTCCGCCGGGAAAGTCATTACCCACGCCTCCTTAATTCGGCTTTCGAGGGGGCGCCTCCCCAGCCTCCCCTAACGCTGCATCTCATTTCCAAATACTATGCTCTCGACTAAGCCCTGTTTCCTATGCGACAACCTCGCCCCCCCTCGATCGGAAACCAACTTTATTTTCTACGTAACAGGGTACAGTTTAGATTGGGAGAAGAATAAGAATCGACATGCCAATTGTAACTTTGTAGCGTTGAAGTAAAGTTAGATTTTCTTTGAGCTTTCTTTTCTGCGTGTGTTCCGATTTGGCACGCGCTACCCTCCCCGGCTTTCTGAATAATGGAGGGGGAGATTTCCTCTCTTATTTTTCGTGAATTTTTTATTTAAGAAAGGGATAAGATTTTAATGTGGCCGCTCGGTGCTTTTATTACTTGCGATTGTGAGATATACGCCATTGTTGTGTTCCGATGCGTATGGGGTTTCTGGTTAAAGTATTTTGTATGGGTCGCGGAAGGAGTCTTAAATGACGTTTTGGACTTTTGCCTTTTGTAATGAGCGTGGCTCATTGTTCGTTTCCGTTGTAATTGCTTCTGTTGCTTTTTGGGAAATTAATTCCTTGTAAGAGTTCTTAGATGCTTTTGAATTGCATGACTGTAACATTATTTTATCATTGTCATAGAAGTTAGATACTTCCCTTAGGTACATTATTTTATTAGTAACGCTATTCGATAGGACTATAGTGAAACTGAGACATTTGCCTAAAAACGACTTACTAGTACTATAAACTAATCTTTTACTTAACAATGTCACTGTTTTTGGATTATTAGGTACATTAAATGAAATATAACCAACCCTTTTAGGTAATATGAGAGGAACTTCCAATACTTTTATCAAACATATTTCCTGAATTATCAGTATCACCGGCATATGAAAAAGGCTTTATTTATTTATTTATGATTCTAGGAAAATGCAAGAAATCCATCCATCCGAAATATTTAAAAATTACTTTGCTAAATTGAAAAAAAAAAATGTTATTTTATTAAAAGATGTTCATAAATTATATCTTCCCGATTCACATAGTTGTAGTTGTACAAATTGTACAAACCGGTACAATACTATACGCAATCAAAAATATTTAACATAACAAAAAATCTAAGCCACCACAATCGTTCTTTCAGTGCCGAAATTAGGGGACGGAGCTTAAATCTAGTGCTTATTTCACACGTCAAGCATTAGGCACGGGACGGAAGCTAGACCACATTCCGCGCCCGCCCTTGAACCGTTCTGACTCCTTAACAATGGGCGCAAACGTGGGTATCAAGTCATAAGCAAAAGCGTCAAGCGATAAGCGGCAGCGTCTAACACAAACGACGCTTGGCCTTTTTCCCTTTAACTTGAAGTCGGACTCTCGTGACAGTCGTGACCCGTTTTTTCATTATCATGACTTATAACACTTGGTTTTAACAGATTATCAATCATGATATATATCAATTCATGATCATAATATTAGCCATAAAACATAGACGACGATTTAGATGTTTATTTATTTATTTATTTAACCCATAAAAAGATTACAGTGTAATAAAAGCACTTATCTGCCAAATTGCAGTACGGTTTGTTGGCAGAAAGTATAGGTCTCTCATTCGATACTCTCCTTTCTAAAGGTTATTAGCGGCTGACAAATGACGAAGACAGCCCCATCGCCGTGGGGTCATGTGTTCGTCATTTTGTGAACTATTATGAGCGTCTAATACTCTGCTTTTACTATCGGCCGTCATCCAATCCCGCATTCCCTATAATCCGCAAACCAACAGGGGTCGTAGAACTTCTCATTCACACTCGCTAGGTCATAGGTAGAGCGAGAGAGATAGTGATATGGCCCCGTTCCTCAATTTTGTTTGCGGCTACTACAGGTGACCCAAAGATACGTTGACAAGGTTTTTTGTAATTATTTCATTAAGTACTTACGTAATTAGTACAAAATAAGTTAAAAATTAAAACTATAGTCTTTTCCGCTGCCGCTACCTCTTATAGTTTGTGCCCCGCTGACTCATATCGGAAGTACCCATACGTCTGATACGTCATTAAATTTTGTCTGTCGGCTCCTTTGAAGTCCGCCTTAACCATTCACATTGATTTTACGTGACCACGATCGTATCCTATATGTATTGTATACATTATAAGTATAGCTCTGTTTATTGATATGTTTGTTTATTGGTTAACTATGGTTTACATGGGTGCGCTGGGCTTAATTGGACTACCTTATTTTGTTCAACATTGTCTAAACTAAAGATAAGTTTGTGGACATGTAGTGTTGTTATGTGTCCACTTTATTAAACATATAAATGTCTAGGTAATTATTTTTGAACTAACTTGTGTCTGCGACCTGATACCTAATGAGCGTGGAATGATATACCTAAAGTGTCATTCCATGGAACTTGCTAACTATGTAAATAAACCGCCATATTGAAATTGTCTGTGAATCATGTCAATTTACTACTGACTTTTGTTTACATAATTAGCAAGTTCCATAGAATAGAATGACACTTTACAGTAGTGCATAATTATTTTACACTAGACCACCCGGCCACCGCGGCAGCAGCACGGCTTTAAAGGGGCCCACTGATTAACAGTCCGCCGGACGGTATCGGCCTGTCAGTTAGAACAAAATTTGTGACAGTTCCGAACAACTGGCAGGCTGATACCGTCCGGCGGACTGTTAATCAGTGGGCCCCTTTAGTGGTCAGGACGTAGGCCGTGTAATGGCTCCTCTACACGATGGGCCAGCGCCGGCCACTCCAAGGGACGCATTTATGCGTTAGAGGGAGCAAGTGATATTGCTATCTCATTCTGCTGTATGGCTGCGTCCCTTGGAGTGGCCGGCGCTGGCCCATCGTGTAGAGGAGCCATAAGCTGAAGACGCGGGTTCGATTCCCGGCCCTGCCACCGGTGGATTTGGTCACATTTTCTTTGGTGTATGGTATCTATTTCAGTTTAAATTTAAAATATAGTAGTGTGACTCCTTAAAAGAAACAAATCAAAATATTTTCATAAAAATCGTACAGCTTACTCAAAAATATGTCCCACAGTTTTTAATTCGCTGACATAAGAGCTATGGGACATATTTTTGAGTATGATGAGTGCATCCATATTTTTACACTTAACTGTACAAAAGGCAAACTTAATACACATGTATGGTTCTTTCAACCATTTTGTTGTTGTAGTATTTAGTGTATGCTTGCCACGGTTTTAATAAATCGTCCTCAGACCCAGACATTATTATGCCTCCTTCAATACACTTAACGAAATGTCATAACGCACCTCCCCTAAACCTATATCCTAACTCAAAGCCTGTAATACTTTTAAAAGCCCCTTTGTACTGAACATACGCGAAAATGTACCTTATCCCGTCGTAAAAAGCGCGTATATCTTTAACATACATAATGTTCGACGTAGACAAGTAGACATACGTGAAAAATGTACCTTATCACTTTGCAATAAGAAGCCGGTTATCACAGTGGTTGCGATACGCGCGTCGCTCCGATGTGCGAGGGGGATGTCGCTATAATACGCGTATAGCGTTGTCTCGCTCAAACATCGGAGCGACGTACGAATCTTATCCAGTGTGATAACCGCCTAAGGGTGTTCTGACGTACACGTTTGATGGAACTGTGTCACACGAATTGGGTCGACTGGAGCGCTTTTACGACGTTTTAGCTGGTTTAAGTAGCTTTTTTCTTACAGAGAATTGTCTTAGTAAATGTACAGTCAGAAGTTGAATCACGTTTAATTATCAAAAATGTAAAATTATAAAAAAAAACAGAATAAGCAACAACCAAAACATGGCGCTAGTGCAGGGTGGAGGTAGACGGGTTAGGTAGGGCTGCACCGTCATTGAGACCGAAGAAATGTTGGATGGGTTTGAATGCTGGTGGCTCGGATTATCGAAATCATAATTTTGGAAGTAGCGGTTATTCATAAACGTCTGCTATGAAGACAGATAGGGACAAACGACGATCATCAACTGATTAAGTTAGCAGCCGTTTATGAATAACGCCATTAGTCTTTACCGGCCTTTTCAATTACATACGTTCATCACTACATAGTATAAAACAAAGTCGCTTCCCGCTGTCTGTCGGTCCCTATGTATGCTTAGATCTTTAAACCTATGCAACGGATTTGGATGCGGTTTTTTTAATAGATAGAGTGATTCAAGAGGAATGTTTATATATAATTTGTTAACCCGTGCGAAGCCGGGGCGGGTCGCTAGTATAGGTATGTAATTATAAACTAGTAAAGCAAATTTTTGTCACTTAACCATACATATTTCTTTCACAGAGAGAGAATAATACAAATCATTAGTCTATACCAGCATACAGTATCTTTATAGAAACTTCGCCGTACCTGGGCCCGGGTAATTGACTAGGTCCCCCCTGGGGAGGGGGAGGGGGGCGTCTGGTCTAGATCTATGCCTGATAGGGGTAGGTACGCGGTTCCCGCTGGTTGTGAAGGGTGGTTTTAAGATATTAGTTACTGTTACCTACTACAATTGTTTAGTTAGGGATACGTAATCAGTTAATCACTACTAATATTAAATGCGTAAGTAATTATGTCTGTCTGTTACCTCTTCATGCTTAAACCGCTGAACCGTATTAGATGAAATTTGGGATAGAGAGAGTTTGAAGAAGTTAAGACATTGCACCTTTGGGGTTGCCACTTGCGCGTTGCTGACCCTTGAAAATCATCAAAAGTTACTTTCAATTCTCATTTAAACGACACATTTATTTATTCTGTTCACACTCAAAATAAATCTGGCGTTGAATAAATCAATTTAAATACGAATTTCGTTTTACGAATTAAATTAACCACAAACGGAATTATTCACATTTGCGATATTCCAAAATTAACGCCTACAAATTACCTGAATAGTTTTATTTACATCGTAAAATATATTTCACATTTAAACGACTATCAAATAGCGTTTAATTTATCATTATCAATAAATATTAAACGCTTCATATTCATAACATAACTACCCTTCACTATAGGATTAACCCTATCCAAACCCTTAAGCGTTCTTCCAATTTCACACCAAGTGTTACCAGAAACGAAAATATTAAATCCAATTTAACCAAAAACACCCCTCGATTATGCAAAAAATATGACCATAATACTCCAAAGTGCATTGTACACTAATCGACGTAAATACCCAGTGGTGCAACCCTAGTTGTTGCGCGGAAAAAAAATGATTATGATTTTATGGTTAGACTATTATTCGGGGATTATTTGGACTGTCTGTAAAGGGGCTTTTAACAAGCTATTTGGCGCCTCGCGTGGCTACCATTAAATGCCTTAAGGCTATTAAGTTAAGAATTGGAATGGCGTGCGCGAGAGGTTATAATTACGATTATTAAGGTGTACCATAGGCATGTTGGTTTTCGTGACAGGTGGGTTGCGGTGATTCGGTGATTGCGAATGGCGTTGTTTGATGCGGTTAATTTGCGCTCATTATTTCACGCCGTTTAAAATATTGTTGGCTTAATTTGGACGTGAAATTTGTTTTAATAAAATTTGTTTCGTGCGGTCGGCGATATGTCGAATAATTTGTGAGTAGTCGAGTGTCCATTTTAATTTGTTGTTTTACCCGAATGTTAGGTAGAATTATTTTTTAATAAAATAAAATGCTTTAGTTTCGTATATAACCAATTTAAACTAAGTCTAGACTAGACAAGTGCAAATATAAGTTTATATACAAGCTCGTAATAACATTAAACACCTAAATGTATAACGTAACGTAACGTTTACCTTAAGTTACGTTATCCGTAGATTTACAAAAACCAGTATACATATACATAATAATATCAGATCACCGATTTCCTTTTGTTTATGTCCCCATTAAATATGTACCCCGAACACATAACGTAAGTATATATTAATTTCCATCGAATCCCAAATCAAAGGCGGCCGTCCCTAAGGACAGTGGTCCGTGATGGCCTACTCTGGACAAAGCGGATTATTGCCGTGTTGTCATATCTTGAACCTATTACCATAATGCGGTAACGGGATTTACTCGTTTTTGACGTTTTTTTTTCTTTTTCACGCCGTGTGGTCTAATGATGGTGTTTTGACGGTTATTGGATATAAAGATGGCTATTTATTTGTATTTTCGTTGCTTTTTTGGGATATTTTTACTTTTCTATCTGCCTATATGACCACAGAGTTCAGTAAAAGGGGCCTAACTAATCAAACATAAATGAACCATTTACCTATTAAAGTAACTAATAAACTAGAACACCGTTTGTATAATGTTAGGCTGTTGATTTATTTCCAGAAATATCTAACATTTAATCTAACCTACTAATCATGATTAGCTTTTCTACTGTTGCATTACCGCCACTTACCATTAAGCTAACTCAAGTAAGCTCAAAATTGTAAATTTGTCGCTGCTAAACACAAAGCTCGATGCTAATGCGACGCAAACATGTTATTTCACGGTGAAAACGAAATTACTGAAACGATTACCGACCCTACGTTTGCTCACAAAATACACAATTACGTAAACAGAGAAAAGAAAACTAAAAAATATATGCTCAGTCAACGTTGTAAGGAAAAACAGAACATTACGCATCAGTTGCTAAACAAGCAAAGTTTTCCCACAAAACGGGGGCTTAACTTTAATATTGAAGAGTTATTGTTTGAGTAATTGCGCTGCGCGGTAACCTAATGGGCATACTTGGAATATTGTGAAAAATCGATTCACCCACATTCGTTGTTAATTATCGTCGGTTGAACCGTCTTTCCGCCTGCGCTACTCCGAATGCGATTTAAGACCCTCCCTGGTCCAATTACAGAGTTCTCAAAACTCCCCCACCGCCCTCCCCCCGGTTTAGATCGAGCCTCGTTTTAATGACCTCTCGAGCTCCCGATGTTCATTTGTCGCGAGGTTTTTCGTACGATAATTTTTACATTTTCTATTTTTTTTCTCGAGGGCGCATTGTGGGTGCCAGTGCCAGGGCTCTTGTAATCTATAAAGGTCTCTTTAAAAATATATTTTTCATATATTTTTATTTCCCATCCGGGTTTTTCGTCGCCAAGGCTGCCGGGCTATATTCAGTGCAAACTATATTGAACTTCGTTCGCAGTTATAACTTTAAATATTTGATAGGTAATATTTTTAGTCGCTCTTACCTGAGGTTCGCTGTAGTGTTAAGTTAAACGTTAATAATGACGAAAGCTTCGTTTGTATTTCTAATTATTATGTGTTGGTATTTCCTGCCTGTTATCTTAACACCGACTCAATGTTAAAGCCTAGTCAGACCAATCTAACTCTGCATGGCATTTTCAATGACGAAGTGTGGCGATGTCATCATGTCATGTCAAATTTCTATGAGAATGTGACGTTTATAATGACACCATCTCACTTTGTTCTGTTCAAGTCGGTGTAAAGTTAGCTTAGAAAGCTCTATCTACAATTATTTTACACTAAAAACTAGTAAACTTTCAACCCGGCAACTATGCATTTTTTCTAATTGTTTAAAAGCTGTATCAGCAAATTCTGCAATGCACCCCATATTAAAATGTCCCCATTAGTCGTCCGACGAGGGTCCTTTTGTGTTGTTTGGAATCCCGTAATTTCCTTCGATTCTACTTATTGCGCATAAAGCTATATTAATTCAAAATTCCCTTTGTTGGCGCATTTTTAATCTGGACCACTGTGCATTGGCGTATTAATCGACTTTTTTGATTGGAAAATATTTGTGTTTTGTCCGGCCCGTGTAATTAAGACCAGTGTGCTTAGGAAAACATCTGGCGTACCAGTTTTCCCGTATATGATAGTGCATTGGTGTAATTATGTTTTTTCTCTTTCACGTACTAAATGGAGGAAGTGAAACATATTTTCCAAGGGTTAATTAGGAGACTTATACGTCCATTGGCGTATAATTATCATGTATTATCACAAAGTAGTTAAACATTAGAACATGCCAGAGACACCGTTACTGACGGTTAGTCATCAACTAATTAAAATAAACTTCGACGTCTATTTGGCTTGTAATTTAGACAAATATTGCTTTGGACATCGCAAATAGTCCCTCTTGACAGTAGCAAAGCAAACACGCTGAACAAACTCACAGACTAAGCTCAGATCACGAGCATACCTCTTTTTTAATTGTAAACTATTCCCATACAACCCAACAAGCAAAACTAACCTCTACGCATATGTAACTAGGGTGACAAAACGCCTGACGCGACAGAGAAAGTTTAATGGATTTTTTAAAGCATTTTAGAGCACGACATGTGTCATCACATCATGTCAATGCAGGGATTATGATAACCATCGTACGGATGCCATCTACCCCATCGCCCTTGCGATCTCGCTCGAAACAATAGAAAACTCGTTCGTCCACCATTCCAAATAAAACTTTATTCAAACTGAATAAAGTTGGATATGTCTTTTTAATTTCGAGAGGGGGTGATACTGAAAAGACAATTTAACCCTAAAAAATGGTGCACGGACATTAATCCGTATGTAATATCGCAAATTTGTCGTCGGTGGGTCGTCGGGGGCCATCTGTCAGCCGGCGCAATTCGATTTGCTGACATTAGTGACGCGACGATGGCCACGAATAGATCAGCACTTGATTGAGAGTAATAATGGAGCATGATTTGAAACTATTACCGATTAAAATATGCTGATAAAACTAAAATAGAGACTGAAAAAATATAAGGAGGAATCTATATGATGCGATATGATGAGAAGTCGAACTTCGTAAACACATGAATTTTACACAATACATCTTTAAAATGCTTTGCATAATCGAATTTAAACTGTTGTGAGACATGCTAACATTGAACACATACACAACAACACACACACACACACACACACACATTTAACATGTCGCGCGAGTGACTTAAAACAAGTGAGTCTAAACCGTAAAATTATTCAATGCTTTGCATAATTCGATAAAGCAGGAATTAAGTTTATTTCATGATTAGATCATCAATGTTGGTTTAAATTCTCAGTTAAAGATCTTATTTAGATCTTCTTAGATTATTAGTCCGTTAACGGGTCTATTTAGAACTAAAGAACTTATTTAATAATCAAAAATGCATAAAAAGGTACCTAACCAAATTGATGTCAAATTCCACTTGCCCGCGCACCTTGCACATGATAAATACAGTTATTAATTCATATCTCACTCATGAATAAATATGAATACGACCCTTCGATAACTCCCCAAATATGAAACGCTTAATAAAATCCACATAACATCACCGGCAAATTGCCCTTTTTGACGTCTTGTTCAGGGGTAGTTTAATAAGAGTGTAACTACACTGGTATCATGCACGCGTCTTCAGGTGCGGGAGAATGGACACCCTAATTTTTGGGTTGAATGAAGTTTTTTTATGAGGTTTTTTTGAATCGCTTTCGAGTATAACGCAATTAAAATAGATTTGCGTTCGATTGGTATGTTCGAAGTAGTTGAGCAGTCATGTTTGAGTTTCAATTTTAAAAAATTGCTTTTAAATAAGTTTTTAACAGACTTGAAAATTTCAAAAGGAGGTTCTCAACACGGTTGTATGCTTTTTAAAGAGATTTTCAGGGCAAATTCTAGTATTTCCACCATTCGAGTGCAGATTTTCACCATTTCCATTAAATATGTATCGTACTTATTTCAACTTGACGTATGAAAATGACCCCCCAACCTTTAACGGTAATCTTTTAGATCTAAACCTGTATCCAAAAACGAAAAATCACGGAAACGCTTTACACGTTTAGTATTCAGACCGCATAGAATTAGGCGGTCTTTGCTTAGCCGGATACGCGGACCGGCAATCTAGACCTCCGTTTAGTCGCACTAAAATGAAATACGAGTGTGATTCGATATAGGAGTAGATAAGCATTCGTGTTTGGCTATTTTTGCTTATGAACGCTCGACTAGACGAAGGTATAAAATGCCAAGTTTGAAACAAAAACTCCATTGTTCAAGCATTGTATGTAAATAAAAAGTTTAGGGTAGCCGCTACTATTGGAACCATATATAATAACAATATTGGAACCTATTGACTGTCTGCGTCATGTGGCAGTTTTTTATAAATTATTTTATCATGCACGACAGAGGCAGAGCGAGCCATAGTTTTATGACAATAAAAACTGGATTTGCGCTAGGGCAGTCGAGTCAACCGTTCTTTAGATGACAATAACGCACGGAAGAGAACCGCCAAGTCCAATAATAAAAACTGGTGGGTCGCGTGGCGGCGACGTGCGCGATGGGCGTGTGCGCATCGGGCCGAATGAGCTCGTTACGGCGAGGATTATACGGGGTTTTGGACACTGGGAAAGACGCCGGAGATGGTGTGTGACAGTCGTGAAATGTTTCATTACTTGTATTTATTTACTGTTAATTATAATTTGTTGTGTGAATTTTATTGTTTTTGGCTGTTTTTTTACTTATTCAAAATGAAATTTTTTTTTTTAATATTGGGGGACCATAAGTTCAATAATTGACACTACGTTACGTGTCCCACAATATACTTAATTCTATTGAAAACGTCCATAACTCTGAATCAAACATGTATGATTAAATGCTCTTACCGGGACAAAACTAGGAGGCAGTTACTCAGTGATGTCACATTGAAATTGTCGTAGGTAATCCTAATGTCAATGCCGAGCGCTAACCATATGTTGACAATAAAACTAAAATTATTCCTTATTATATTTAATACGCCGCTAGATATCGTAAGTTAATTTGCGTAGTATTATAGTAAGCCGACCAGACATAGAGTCCCCGTACTTCCGGGTACATTTGCGTTGCTAATCGCCAGGAAGCGGCTGTCTATGGTGACGAATCATTTTTAGCATTCATAGTGTTCATAGATTGGAGATAAGACGATTAACGTTACTAAAGCACTAGCAAGCATTATATATTTTTTTAATACATGGACACAATACAAACCTTTTTTTGCGCCGTGAAAAACAAATGTGACAATAATGCGGAATTGTGAAAAAAAAAATCTAAATATGTGAGAATGCCAAATTATCCCACAGTGCGTCATGTCACTCGGAGACAGACAAGACATCCTTTAGACTGAGCATAGTAACGCTACCCCCTCTGCCACTATATACGGTAGTTTTACTCCATCTTCGAGTCAAAGTGTCAGAATTCCGTGCCGTGATTGGTCCGTGTCTTTGAACGGACCAATCACGGCACGGGACTCGCTCACCTCGTCCCCCCGCACCCCCGTATTTTTGGCAGCATCTGTTTCATGAAATAATTGCTCTAAACTCCGTCTAGAGGATTCCTAGTCTATGCACTCGGATGAATAATTAGAAGAGCAAACTTTTACATATAAGGACGGTACGATATGAAACTTGTCCTAAAACGTAAATAACATCTTCGTATTGTAAATATATTATAACAATAAATATTTTAATGACGCCTTCAGGAAATTGTTTCTTACCTATACGCAAGGTACAGGTATGTAGATACTTACCATCAGGTTGATCGGCACTTTTATAATTCATTGTACACTGACCAAAACTGTTTTTAGTAAAATGCGAGATATCACAAAATCAGAACTAAAATAAATTGTATAGGGGAGATTGGGGTAACACGGGGTACCCGGTCTAACACGATATGGCCGCTATGATGGCCATTAGTCCTAGACTTTTTTTTATCTTTCTGTTAAATACCCATTTTGAAATGATTGTCAGCGCAAAAACCTCAAACCTTGTTTTTACTGTATTATCTTACGGTTGCTTTCATGACGTACTTTTCCTTTATAAAACTAGCCTATTTCAATGTTTCACACCTAGAATCTAGAATTCTAGACACATCTCCTTATGTAAGTTATCGATTGGCAGCCTCAAAACCTTAATCCTCACTTTAAAAGCGTCTGAAAGCCTCGCGTATGCGTTAAAAATTCAGACGTCTGCCGCGGATTGAGATCTAGGTGACTGGGTTTGAGCCTTTTAAAAGGTTGCTCTATTTGAAGTTTACAATACAGGTGTAAGCGGGTGTTTATAGTAGTGTGGCTACCATCAGCACTGACATAAACGCCATCGAGAACGTAATTTACTTTCTATGCATCTTGCTCGTACTCGCGTATTAGTTCGAGCGAGATGTATAGAAAGTAAATTGCGTTCTCGATAGTGTATATGTCAGCTTTGACACTGTCAGCGACGCATGGTACGGGCTTTGGTACATTGTGCGATAGGGGAGGTAAGGACAATATTGACATCGAGAGTTAATAGGAACTTGGTGCGCGTAATGCAGAATTTTTAGAATTCGAATTTACACATTTCATACCTTCCGTGTAACACGTTTTTTGTGGAAAATACGTAAAGTATGGTAAATTGACAGATTTTCTTTATTGTTTGACGTATAGGCATGAAAGGCAGAGACCCATTCGGCGTTAAGCCACGATTTAAAATAATTATACCTAATTATTAAATCATCAACTTTACGCTTTTTAATTGGTTGGTTTACTATATAAAGTTGTTTAATATTTGCAAATATTAAACAACTAACGCATTTTTTTTAAAGGACTATGGATCAAAGTAAAGTAAAGTAAGTATTCAAAACATTCTTAATTATAAAGGAAGAGATGTACTTAACTATAAACATCCACTGAACCAAGCCGTGCCTAGATTTTAATTGTCGTACGGTACACAAGCAGTAAAATGGAAAGAGAGGGCGAATAGTGTGCTTCTCTTCTTCCTTATTGAAATCTCTGACACCTCTATTTCATGCTAATGTTAACAACACATAATTAGACACTATACATCAACGACGGTGTGATTCCAATCGCTTTTAGACGAACGTTTATGGTGTATTTATATGGTATGTATTGGTAAATACTGACTCATAAGAGGCGTTTTAAAGCAAGGAAATTAGAAGGGGACCAAAGATATGGCGCCGCGCGAAACTCGGAACAGTCGAGATGAAAATATATTTCTGTTTAAAATCTCGCTGATGATGACGTCACAACAGTAAGCGTCAATTTATCACTAAAAGAAGGTACGATTCTAAGTAAGAATAAGAATCCAAGTTGTGTATATTTAAAATGTTAATATAAAAGATACACCTCCAATAATACGAGTATTGTACAACCAACCCAAAAGTATCTAAAGGTGTTCACCTTTTTCAGTGTAGTTACAGTGTACATGTTAGTTATAAGTCTTTTCTTTCTTTCTGTTGTATTGTGTACTTATACTGAAAAAAAAAGCTATTCTATTCTAAAGCCAAAAGTTACTACGAATATTTCATATTCATATTTCATTCATATTCATATTTATTTATTCATATAACAATTAACATTGTGTTTGAAATTCTATTATAAATAACTTAACCTAATTAAATATTTACATTAAATTATTAAAATTAGATCTTATATAACAATCCATGCTCATTATTTTAATTAATTACATACACTCTAAAAAATGAAGACCAACTAAGAGCAGTTTTCTCTTAGTTGACGTTAAGTTAATTATAACAATAACGATCTTATATAAATCAAAGAAACCTGATTACTTAAAACAATAAGTGTATCTGTGATTGAACTAATAAAGTAGGTATGTTATTAATCCTAACAAATTGTATACTTTGCATCTATCATTAACTTGTTGGCATAATTATGTAACGTAGGTTGATTCAATCCTTAACAAATTAATTAAAACAGATAAATATGTTAATAGTTATGAACATTTTAATAGTTTATGTGATTATTTTCTCTTTGTTGATTTACATAAGACTTGGTATTTTAATCAACTAAACATATAATATTTAGAACAACGAAGATAAAACATTCAATCCCATTATGATCAAGTTATTGTATTAATTACGAAACTAATATTCCATTCTATTAAGAATTATTTGTTAAATCGATTTTCTTCATAATTAAATTAAATAATCAGTTAATCCGTTCAATCAAGAGATAAGTAGCGGGGCGCCGGTGCACCCGCGGTCGTCCCCGCCCGCGCCCCTGCGGCGCCTGTGACCGTGCGAGTGGGGAGTCAGTCTCAGCCTCGACGTTCAACATGCAACTACTTAGTCATTCAAGTACGCGTCAACGAAATAAATTTTACTTGTGCCTTTATTTCACGGCAAGCCTGGAACAGTGAACGTGTTACCTTTGCTTTGTGTACCTAATGTATAATAGTGTATGTGCAACATGGAGCAAGTGACAATCGCGGCGACGGGAATAAAAGGCGCGGGGACGGCCGGGATGGTTATGTGGGAATCCCTGTTGTGGACTAATGAGACCCCAGGTCTACCCAGTAAAACCCCTGTTGGCCGCCTCAAGGCTTTAAGGCGAGGCACGGGAAACGATCGGGACCATGCTTGCGAAACCCCGCCAGCGGCTGTCCGAACTGCAGACTCGACTTCGGAGGAACTGTTTCCCTTTACTTCTCTAAGAGTGCGCCATTTTTTGCGCATTTGCCATCCCAGGGACCCTCGTGTAGGCGACAGACGTCCCCGAGCCTGCCGCCAACGGGTACCCATAAGGGGGAAATCGACGGTTGTACGCCAAACGGTCATTATATTTGTAGCCCGTTTTAAATGTTAATTATAATATATATGTAAGGTATGTAAAAGAAAGTTCGATTTTTAAATGTAAAACGTTTAGTTTTCTAAATGTTTAGATTAATAAATAACATCTTATTATATTTATTTTTTGTTTTATTCATTTACCCCCTTTTCATAAAACTTTACTTTGTTAAATTTGAATCTCAATTGTTTAATCAGTTCAACTATGAAGCTTGTTGTTTGTTGTTGTGTTTTATTGTACTAGTACAATTGATGAAGAATGGTATATTGTACTAGACAAGCTTCATAGTTGAACTGATTAAACAATTGAGATTCAAATTTAACAATTTCTTAGTTCTGGCTAATAAGATGCATAAGTCGATGCAATCATGTTCTTAGTTGAACTTATTAGGGTCAAATAGTTGATACAGTAATTCTTCATGTTAACATTGATTTACATCTTAGTTGAAATGATTAAACTATTGAGATTCAAATTTAACAATATCTTAGTTCAGGCTAATAAGGTGCATTAGTCGAGGTAATCATGTTCTTAGTTGAACTTATTTGGGTCAAATAGTTAATACAGTAATTCTTCATGTTAATATTGACCTACATCTTAGTTAAACTGACTTGTTTGTATTAGTTGGTACAGTAACTTATCATGATAATAATTATCAAGCCCTTAGTTGATCTTGCTAGGATCAATTAGTTAGCATAATTATTTTTCGTGTAAATATTGAACAAGATCTTAATTGGTTCAGTTACATAGATATAGTAATAGCAATCAGAATTACCTTATTTGATATGTCTAAGTTCTTGTTAGGCTCGTATGGAATCAAGATGCTTGTTTACGACTATCAAGATATTGATAGGGCCAACCAAATTTTTTTTAGAGTGTACATTTCATCGTCAACTTATTCATTATCAACATTATTCATTATTCATTATAAACATATAATAAGTGCAAGTATAACCATTACAACGTCACACAACTATATCCATCGTATACAAAAATAGGTACGTACATGACTAATACCTTGTAACGTCCTCCAATAAATATTCCTCTACTGAATAGAAGCATTTCTTTAGTAGAAAAGCTTTTAATTTGTTTTTAAACAAGTTGGCATTTGTGAGCGACTTCAATTCAATTGGCAATTTGTTAAATAAGATAATAGTATTCACATCTACGTTGGGTCTTCTCCTCAACTCGTGAAGCAACGGGCATACACCTGCAATCAATGCAACTACGATTCTGCTTACGATATGCTCATATTACATACTCTACACACCTTTCAAATATGAATCTTATTTCTATTGCAACAAAGTCTTAATTCAAAGCTACATCTCTGATATATGTTTGTTAGTATGTGTTATGACAGCTTGTCTTGTACCCATGTCGATGTCTACAAGGCGATAATAACCCATGTCCGTTAGCGACGACTTTACATTGCTAGTGTGACCATCTTAAAAATATATAATGTGCATGGGAATTTCCACCTTATTGCAATTAATATAGCACTGTTTTTAATTTGAATTATTGTGTAAATTGAGCATTATCCTTGGCCGTCTAAATTACTTCGCAAGCAATCCCTTATTTCAAAATCTGACCACTAAATTCACCTATTTATTAAACACTAGCGACCTGCCCCGGCTTCGCACGGGTTAACAAATTACACATAAACCTTCCCTTCCTCTTGAATCACTCTATTTATTAAAAAAACCGCATCAAAATCCGTTGCGTAGTTTTGAAGATCTAAGCATACATAGGGACAGACAGCGGGAAGCGACTTTGTTTTATACTATGTAGTGATATAGATTTTCAACTTTCAACCTTCTCCTACTAAAGAAAAATAAATTAACCCGTTTTTAACTGCCTATCAACTCCATATCGCAAAACCTGTTTAGCAAATGTCTCGCTATTAAATCTGTACTATCAACAATTGTATGGACTAGGCAGGTTTTATTAATCAAAACACTTATCTATGATCGAATGGTAAATAATACTAATTTATAATGATATTGAGAACTATCTGAAATCACATCTAATTGAAATTATAACAAAACCTTGTTTTATTCCATCGACAAACATGTCAACTTAATATGGTTACATCTACTCTGTTTTCCGATACGGCATAATTTATTGGGGATATTCTGTAACTACCTCATCAACTTTCTACTGAAAAATAAGATGTATCAAAACGATCATAAAAGTTAGTGATTGGTCATGTTTGTTGTACTATTCATGGCAAGTGAATTCCAATCAAAATAATTATTACCGACTAGCTTCTGTAGAATAGAAGAAGAATATATTTATTTGCTTGAATACGTAACAATCAGATCTTATACTAAATAGTTGGACACAGTATTCAGTCGACACAACATCAACATGCAAAATATTTACAAAATTGTACATTAAGGTACTAATTCCTAATTTATGACATGCAATCATTAAAGCAAAATAATAATAAAACAAAGCAATTGTCATTTTAAACATTATAATTTAGATTTTAAATAATCCTTAACACTATAAAAACAATGTTCATGTAGCCATTCAGTCAATTTTACTTTAAATACTTTCCCATTCAACATTCTGAGCTCTTTAGGGAGGTTGTTGAATATTACAACACACATATTGAATGCATTTGTATGTGTGTTGTAATGTGTTGTATGTGTGATGTATGCGTCTTCGTCTGCGTAGAATGATTATTTCCGTGAGAAAAAATATCCTATATTCTTCCATGGGTCTCTCTCAATACCAAATTTCATCTAAATCGTTTAAGCGTGAAGATGTAACAAACAGACGTGCAGACATACTTTCGCATTTTAAACTTTAGTATCGATACTATCTATCATGATCTAGAAAGAAAACTGTTAAAGTTCAAGCACAACCAATTTACTCATGCGTTCTTAATGTTAATCGTAACACCGGCCACCAAGCACCGTCTCATTACAGATAAATAACACAATTAATTCATATTCGCGCTGGCGTAACACAGTAGCCGCCTCCCACGACCGAATACAGAATAAAATTATACACTCCCACTCTAATACAACCTTTATACAGCATAGCATAAGTCTGAAACTCCTCCGCACGAAAACCGGCCAGCAATAATGCAATCTATTTAACTTCTGTTGTTACTCTTATAAGAGCTATAGTCGTATAGTAGTTGCATAAGAGGTAATAAATAGCGATTAACTGAATCCCGATGAGTATATTGTAACGCAATTACGGCTGATCAGTGAGTGAACGCGATTTGTGACTGTTCTTGGTTATGTTCGATGGTTTATTGGATTTGAGTTATTTGTTACAGTTAGTTATGGTAATTAGTATGGCAGTCTTTAAACGTATCGTTAATTATAACATGAGCACTACCGCTCTTTTTTTAAGGGAAAATACATTCAATTTAAAGGAAATGGCGGCATGACAGATTCCACTCTATTAAAATTGTATAGTTTGGGTAGAGTACTATAAGCCTAGTGTCTCTTTCTGTACCGATTTAACAATAACCTAAGTTAGTGGCAAAAATACATTAACTTTAACACTATCTGTGTTGATTGTCATATTTCTTATCTGTGCTTCTTGTATTTTTTTGTCTGCACATTTCTTTTCTGATCCCTTAATATACCTGCTAAAGAAAAAAATATCTTCATACCAAAATATTTAGATAAAAATAATCTGCCGCTTATCAGGGGTTTTGAGCTTTAAGCTCAACGGAAAGAATCTCAAGATAAGGAAATAATTCGTATTGTTATATTTCACGGCAATTTGATACTAATATCTCTGGAGATAAAATCTGTTTTGTGAAATGTTTTTTTTATTACAATTTTAAACCAAAGGTTGGTATCGGCTGTCAAATCAGAAAGTTTTGTGTTATTAGATGACGATGCGGTTTTGAAAAAAGAGTGGGTTTTCTGTTCAGTTTTTGTCTGTCTTTTAACAGTTTTTATATCAAAGGTTTTAAAACATTTTTTTAATGTAGTTTCAATATTAAATATTCCAGAAAATTGAATAATTTTACAGTTTAGACTCACTTGTTTTAAGTTACTCGCGCGATGTGTTATTCAATGTTCGTATGTCTCACAACAGTTTAAATTCGATTATTCTGGAAAATGTCTCATATAAGCATCCGGAATAATAAGTAATGTTTCACAGCAAAACGCCCAAGAATATATTATACAGCCGTAACAGCGTGTCATGTATTATTACGCTTGCCTTTGTGTAAGAAGTTTCCTTTAATAGATTATTGTTTAAGCATACAGGGGTTTACATTATAGGACTTTCTTACGACCACAGCCAGCGTCAATTGTAGCGTAATAAAACAGTGCACCAAAACTGTCTGACATCCTCGAAATTTCCAAATAGAGATTATACTTTGGACGCGTCGGTTCTGATATTAACACTATTTTTGATACTGACTGTACAATTGTACATACATACCAATCGATTGACCCCTAAGGTAAGATCAATATTAGGGCTTGCAATTCGAATATTCGAATTTGTCGAATATTCGACCTGTTTTGATATTCGAATATTCGGCCGCTCAGGTTTCGAATATTTTTTATTACTGTAAAAAAATCTATGTCATCCGCTGTAGTTACAGTTTCTGTGTGTTTTACGGGTATTTACAGTGAATGAGGAACGGTAGGTCCCCAAATACGAAGGAAATAATATTTTTACTCTATTCCTCTCGATAGACTTCGTGAATACAGTGAAACCTGACTCAATTTAAAAGAAAACGAAATCAAAAAGTATGTTATTTTTACGGTGCGTAAGTTTTAAGTTAAAGGGTCATTCTGTTTATTCAGTACAAGCGTACGTTAAGCGAATTTTTGAAGTCTAAACCTTGCCACTTATCGCAATTCTCAAATTTAATCATACCAAACCTGCCCAACTTGGTAATCTAACCATGCACCTTTAGCTGACGAATAATCCACCCAGTACTCAACTAACTTTTTCCCTTAAATATTCTAATATTATATAATTAGCCGACCATCATCATCATCATTCTCTTGCCCTTGTCCCATTTACTTGGGGTCGGCGCAGCATGTCTTCCTCTTCCATACCTCTCTGTCACCCGTCATCTCATCATTCACTTGCGTTCGTTTCATATAATTAGCCGACCATTAGGAATAATAACTTGCCAAAACAAATAAAGTCAATAAAGATTCAAAATACAATGAATTTAAAGGCCTTTTTACAGGCCTTTGAGTGATTACAAGTTAATTTAAATCGGAAAATAATTACCTACTAAAAAAATATCTTACATACCTAGGTGTTTGGATGGTTAAAGTTATATTATTTCACGCAACGACGCATTTATAATAAGTTTTATCTAGAAATATTAAATACGTCTAATTTTGGCGTTTTACTTGTTTTTATAAATGTGGGCATCTTATAAATAGTAGGATGATAAAATCTAGTCAATTAAGTGGATTTCTGCCAAATATCCTTAGTTTTAGCAATATGTGAAAAAAGCTTTTGAAAAAACGATAATAAACCGATTTCTCGTTCCTTTTCTTATTTTTTGTAATATTCGAATAATTATTCGAATACGTCGTCAGAAAAAGTCGAATATTCGAATATCTGAAAGTTTCGAATATTTGCAAGCCCTACTCAATATGTAAAGCTTGTTGGATGGTGACACATGTTGAATTTTATAACAAAATCTAGTAAAATAGATAGCAAATGAGCAATTTATCACAATATTGTGGATATTAAAAAATATATGGAAATAATACAAAAATACAGCACCTGAAAGTTTCAAAACTTAAGTTTTTTTTTTTTTTTACTTTCAAAAAATAAATAAGTAAGAATACCATTCGATTCCTCACATTTTATCCAAAAAAAGATTGTATAGCAACTATATACATAAACGTAATATTTCACCAACAAAAATGCAATTTTCTTGTTTTGTTCATACTTCAAGATGCGATCTCAGTGACCTTGACGTTACGTTCATATAGCGATTAAATGTGTAAGGGACGTTTCGCAAGTGAAGTACGACTAATGACTTTGACTATCATTTCTGACTTTTGTATTGCTTTAATGCAATGGGTCCCATATAGACATTTGATCCTAAAAACAAACCTGATTTATTGATACCATAAATGAAAATTTGTCATCTAGCCTATTGTAGGTACATAGGAAACGGTGTATGCATATTATAACTTATATTTACCTCCCATATCTGCGAGTAGAGCGCGAAGCAAACACTGCCGTACCATCCTTTACTGGAACCATTTCGCCGCATTTTCAGGCCCCTATTTGAGAACCTCTGGATAAGACCAGAACGCAGAAATTTTCGTCATCCAGTAAGCTATACGTATTACAAATTAAAGATATCTTATTGATACGGTTTTAACACCCCCTGGCACTGATTAAAATAACCGACTTGGTTTCACATTACATCTCAAAACTTTTTTGTAGTAAAAGCGTTGCGAGACTTGCACCTTTTTACGTGTAATGTTTTTGATGGGATATATATTATTACGTGTTATTAACTAATAATTTTCTTATTTGTTCCAGGTACGTTCATCATGTTAAAATTAAAAACAATTATTCTTAACTACATAACGTAATCACAAGTCAAATTTATCACTCATAAAGTGTTTTTATATTAAAACTCGGTAAGTTACGGCCATAATAAAATACATAATGATTAGTTGTAACCGTCATCATAACCATAACATAAAACGTCACTTTATTACATCAATTTATCACCGAAAAAATACTCGTTATATGGTAACCAGGTTTTTTTTAAGAAATCGTGTGTGATGACATTTAAAAAAGGTAGGTTTTGTTTTCAGTTATCTATAGATTATTAGCATTGTGTCATTTTTGAGAACGTGGTCCCTTTTTAATGGAAAATATTCTTAAACTAAGTTACCTAACTAAAATAGAATATAATATATTTTTTTAAATATATCCTAAAAAAAGATTGAATAAGACCATTCTTTTTCGTCAATTAGACAATGTTTACGACACCTGATTATATAATATTATAATTAATTAAATAAGTTCTTTATAGTTAATTAATTTAAAATTGAAGGACTTAAATTTTCATTTGTTTCGTTCGTTCAGGTAAACATTGCGTCAATTTCAAATTAACGGTTAAGGAAAAAAACCGGCCAAGTGCGAGTTGGACTCGCGCACGGAGGATTCCGCACCATCAACAAAAAACAAGCAAAAAAAACGGTCACCCATACAAGTACTGACCCCGCCCGACGTTGCTTAACTTCGGTCAAAAATCATGTTTGTTGTATGGGAGCCCCACTTAAATCTTTATTTTATTCTGTTTTTAGTATTTATTGTTATAGCGGCAACAGAAATACATCATCTGTGAAAATTTCAACTGTCTAGCTATCACGGTTCGTGAGATACAGCCTGGTGACAGACGGACGGACGGACGGACGGACGGACAGCGGAGTCTTAGTAATAGGGTCCCGTTTTTACCCTTTGGGTACGGAACCCTAAAAACCGAATTATACCAACTTAGGGTGGGACTTACGAAAGTGTTTACAATGAAAACACCTCTTACAACGTAAAAATACAATTACAACTTTTAGGTAAAAAAGGCCAAAGGCTAAACGCTTCAAAGGAGAATGCAAATTTTAAGATAATGTCATAATACGTCGTTTCACATGACGTTGCCATGTATTATTTATGTAGGGGGGAGAATTAATGCGTGTCCCCGAATGAAAATATTAGGTTATATTAGCATGTCAAACGGGACTGTCCCAAGACTCGCCGGGCAGTGTGGCCACCCTAAGCTAATTTAATGCAATATGCATGGGTTTGGAATTCCATTTTTAAACGATTTTTAAGGGTGGTCTAGACGTTCATTTAGTTTCGAAGCTTATTTAAGGTAATCTAAAGACAGTTGGACAAAAACATATTTATACAGGCCATATGGTACTACTTTCCCGAACTAGTGCGGGAAAGAGTCCCATATGTACTCTAAAACGTTGTACAATGTACAACACACGTGCGAATAGGTAATTCGCAACTCGTGTCGATTTAAAACACTCCCTTCGGTCGTGTTTTAATTTATCGCCACTCGTTTCGAATTTCCTCTTTTCCGCACTTGTATCGTAAACAACTATTAATTAACACTATAAGACGTACTTAACAAGTATAAAACTTTCTATTGTGTGTACAGTAGACAACAAAAGTCCCTAAGAAACGAAACGAATCATTCAGAAAAAGTTAATAACAAAAATGGTGACCATGATTTAGGGCTCCGGTGGTTTAGTTTTTTTTTCCATTTACCTAAAACTACTAAAATAATGTGTCATACGAGGGGTATTCAAAATATTCTCGGTATGAGAATGAAAACAAACAAGTACGAAAAGTTTGATATTTTTATTTTTCAATATACTCCCCCCCTATGTTCATACACTTAAAAGATCGATCAATTATTTTTTTTAATCCTGCATAAAAATATTTTTTATCTTTGGTGTAAAAATGCTCCTCCACTGCCGCCTTCAATGCTTCATCATCGGAAAATTTATTTCCACGCAGATCCTTTTTAAGATTGGGGAACAAAAAGAAGTCGCTGGGGGCTAAGTCCGGACTATACGGTGGGTGAGTAACAGTTTCAAACCCACATTCAACAATAGCTGCCTTGGCAATATGAGCAGTATAGACGGGGGCGTTGTCATGCAGAAGCATAACACCTTTGGTTAACTTTCCTCGCCTCTTTTCTTTGATTGCATCCTTTAATTGACGTAGAATGTTAGCGTAGTACTGTCCTGTGATATTTACACCTTTTTCTTTATAATCGATCAGTAATACTCCTTCACAATCCCAAAATATCGTGGCCATGACCTTGCCAGCTGAAGGGATGACCTTGAACTTCTTGGGATGAGCTGAACCCTTAATGTGCCACTGCATGGACTCTTGTTTACTCTCTGGGTCATAATGATGAACCCAGGTTTCATCTCCAGTAACTATTCTTTGCAGCACCTCATCAGGATTTTCACCGCACAGGTCAATAAAATCGGAACAACAAGCTACACGCATGTCTTTTTGAAGCCGAGTCAGCATTCGCGGAACCCATCTTGCACTTACTTTTGACATATTAAGATGGTCATGGATAATATCATGTACGGTACCAATAGAGAGATTGGTTCGAATTATACTTTTTTTTAATGTCAATGAATAAACCTTAGCGGCCAGTAACGAAAGAAATTTTAGAAGAGGTTGTAAGATATCAATACCGAGAATATTTTGAACGCCCCTCGTATATCTATATTAGGTAATAACATTGCAAATATTTTATAATGGGTCTCATTCAGTCCTTAATATACTAAGAATCGAATAAATTCCTTATTCCCTGTACATTGACGACCGGTCTGGCCTAGTGGGTAGTGACCCTGTCTACTAAGCCGATGGTCCTGGGTTCGAATCCCGGTAAGGGCATTTATTTGTGTGATGAACACTAATATTTGTTCCGGAGTCATGGATGTTTTCTATGTATATAAGTATGTATTTATCTATATAAGTATGTATATCGTCGCCTAGCACCCATAGTACAAGCTTTGCTTAGTTTGGGGCTAGGTTGATCTGTGTAAGATGTCCCCCAATATTTATTTATTTATTATTTATTTATTGACCGAGTGAAGCAAAGGTCTATTTCAGCTTAGCCATCATTGCTTTAGCATGTCTCATTTCTCAACTTATTCTCGTGAAAAAAAAAACAAGTCCCCAAGATTCCCATTTCCTCTATTCGATCCTTTACGCACTATTCGCAAACGTCACCCGCACACCACCCCCTCCTGAGGGGAGGCGGGTGCGGTGCGGTCGCCTTCCCTTTGAAGTGCTCTGCCGGTGAGAGGTAACTGCTTTGTTTCCTAGTTATGGATTTGGTCCTCCGAGCCGGATATCGAATTGGGTCAACGGAATTGGGAATTTTGTGATTGGTTTGTTTTAAGTTTGTTACGCAAATTATGAACTAATGTCTTAATGACATCTCTGTCAGTAACATAAACTTTTACGTCACCAAAACCCACAAAACTTTAGACAAACCACGGGCGGTAATTCGTAAAGCCCCAGATCGCATATTTATGGCCCTCACCGTTCGGGCCACAAACACCTGCGATCTGGAGCATTCACGAATTCACCTCCCTAGGTATGTAATGTACATACTATTAATTGGTATAGTTATGTAAAGGAGGTATAAAGGTGTTTTAGTAGATCTTGTATATGAAAAGTTTTCTTTTTGCTATTACACGTGGCGGTTGCGTTTTATTGTTTTGACAAAAGAGTTTTGCGTAAAAATTTTAGAAAATAAACTGTAATCACGAGGTTTTTGTGCCTATACATTTTGGAAAATAAATTGTAGTCACTAATTGGGCCCTGGCTTTTATCCCTGTAAAATGATATATAATTAGACCCCAAACTCATTATCTTAAAATACACTTCTAATTAACAACAGTAATTAGAAAACACGTTCAAAACCTTAGTGTCATCGCATAATGAGATATCAATATTCATAGGAGACGGACACGTGTCGCCGAAAGAGACGGCGCTGTTGAAATATATTGCCTCTCCCTCGCGCTTCCAATTTCGAAACTCGTCGAGTAGGCAGGGGTCTAATATTCCTCTTGCTTGCAGAGTTACGAGTCGAACGCTCAGACAACGAGATCTGTACTTAATGCTAATTAGTAATTTCGTCCACTAGCATTTTTCTCGAACATCGAACATAATTGATAGTTTCATTGACAAAGAAGTGCTTGCTTTTATAGTTTTAGCAGTTAAAAGAAAATGGTATTTTTTCATATACGCTCGTGAACGGAATAGTCCCTATGACGTGGAATTAGCCACGTTGACCTTACAAAAATATTTTGGTTTTCGGGACAGGTTGTGATTTCATATTTATTTTACCCACAATGCTCTCCAAATCGGCAAAATTTTGTCCAAAATCAACGTAACATATTGACAGCAAAAAAAAACGGCCTACAACTGAAGGGACAGCATCGTTTGGAGACTTTACAGTGGCGTAAAGTTAGGCACATTAGACCGTAAAGAACCGTAAAACGTGACAAACGGCACGTTTATTCACATAAAGTAAGTGAAAAATACTCTAGCAGCTGATGGTAGAGGTACTGCTCGACTCTCCTGCCCTCTGCTAGCTAGTAGAATAACTAAAGAACGTTTAAAATTCGAGTGCGCGTTCCTAGCTGCATTGTTTGTCTCTAAACGGATATGTGTACTTAGAAGAAAAAGATCCTACAGTTACTCGGATATATGTATTTCAAATGGATGAAATTCTCGATTTTCTTCAGTACAATTTGAATCTTCTTGTGAAGAAAATAAAGTAGATATTGGACCGTATGAGTTTGTTAAAAAAGTGATTTTGAATAGGTAAAAATTTGATGGAACGTTTTACGTTTGGTAGGTAGCTGTCGTTTGTTTTAATAAAAAATGCTTTTTCACCACGTTGGTGGGCGGTGTATAGACAATGTAAATGTTTTATTTATTTTAAGTGATTTTTTAAGTTTGGTTAACTCATCACATAGTATTTTATTTTATTGATCGGCAGCGCATATTTAACGAAATTTCATTATTTTACAGCAGTCTGTTACATTTCAAACACTGTAAAAAAAGTATACAATAAATTTCTGCCGTTAAATGTATGATATACAAACGTTTATAATATCTAAACCAAGCCGAGAGCGAAATACAGATAGAGTTAAATTGACCAGATCTAAATCGGCTAAAACTTTCTGACACTTCTGACCTCACTCCTGACAAATGGCCATATACAGATACAATACCATTATACAGAATCAAATGATAAATATGTTGGAATTGGAAATATGTACTATCAAGAAAAAACTTTAAAAACACTTTATATTTCCAGACAAATTGACCCGGTTTTATGCCACTTGACTGTAATATGTTAATAAAAATAACCACGATTTCCGCTCAGCAGGACACTATTATAACAAACCGATCACAGTCAACTAATGAACAGTATTATAACAAGGACAACCGCACGCTCCAATTAGTAATAACTACTGTATTAGTAACTGTGCGTGACTGTGAATCTCTTTAGATAATTATCAATGCGGAATATCTTGTAATTTGTAGACCGATATGAAAATATGCGATTGGGGGCATTCGATGTGAGATTAATGAGAAGGGGGTGAACTACGATACTGATTTAAGGCCTGGGCACACCGAATGCGTGTGAGTAGGCGTGCACGTACATCAGTGGCGTTCAAAAGTGAATGGATAGATGTCGACCGTAATGCCTTAATATTACGGTTGAAACATGTCCATGTACTTTTGAACGCCAGTGTACGCGTTGTAATGTACAGATCCTCATGAGAAACGGCACACCGCACATTTTAGCGCATACGCGGCCTTTAGAATTAAAACTAAGGCAATAGATAAATTTAATTATTCTTAAATTCTCAATGTTCTGAGTTTAATTATATACAAATCCGAATTATCGTAATGATGTCCATTATCTGCTTAGCTAAACTATTTCATGCACCCTTTGCGTTGTCGAAAAAAATTGTATCACTACATAGTATAAAACAAAGTCGCTTCCCTGTCCGTCTGTCTGTCTGTATGCTTAGATCTTTAAAACTACGCAACGGATTTTGATGCGGTTTTTTTTTAATAGATAGAATGATTCAAGAGGAAGGTTTATGTATAATTTGTTAACCCGTGCGAAGCCGGGGCAGGTCGCCAGTAAAAAATATTTTGTGTCTTTAAATTATGGAAATTAGTGACCAAGGCGTCTTCAGCTTACGTGGCTAACGCCCTAGACCTAGGCTACCCTGTCACGGCGGTACCCGTCCCAATCTCGAGTATTACGACTAGGGTTTGCACGACGGATCCGAAATGTATGGGAAGATCCGCGGATCCGGATCCAGATCCGGATAATTTCATACATTTCGGATCCGGATTGCAAACCCTAATTACGACTATTAATTAATCTAATATAATAGCTGATCATTTGTGTCATAAATATAAGAGCGTCCCGGTCAATCAAACTTACATGAATATTCCACAACCACACTTGACCCTAGCGAAATTATCAATAACCAACCCTAATTCCAAACCAACAATACACATATATGTCAACGAAGGAAAACAGCGGGCTCTCGATGGGAATAATAGAAACTACCCCCGTATTAAAAAACAAGTGGGATTCCACACAATGGGGTTAGAAACGGACCCTTGTCTCCACTCGACTTAGGGCTGTGCGTGCCCTGAATTTTTAATTTGAGGCCCTTTTAAATTGTTTAGTTTGTGGCACGTTTTATGACGAATTGTGATGGAAATTGGTTTTTGGATGACGGTTTTGACATGCTTTATATTTCCTATTTTTTATAAATTTTGGTCAAGACAGGTGGCTTAACGTTTAATATGTGTGTGGTGGTCAAAAATCGGTTTTAACCTTGGTTGTATGAGGCTAAGACAATCGTTCTTGGAAAAAAATCAGTCAGGATCCTTAGGTATACAGAAAAACAGTTAAACTTGATGTCTATTGATAAATAAATTATTGATTTTTCAAAATTTCCAGGTAATACATATCTATAATTTACTGATCATTTTCTGTCGTTCTTATTGCCGTAAAAAAACTAATTAGGTATCTTAGCGGTATGGACCACTGCTACTAGATTTTACAATCTTAACAATAAAGTCGCATAGAGATCATTTTGAACACCTCGCCCGCTTAGCAACTTCTGCTGCTGACTGTACGATTCTTCGTTTCAAAGTCGCACGTATAAACTAGGTACACTTCCAACGCTAGACAACAACAAGATGTCGTTAGGTAGTCGTGTGCCATCAAAGGTAATAAACTATTCATCTGTGCCAACCCTACCCGCCCTCTGCACTCGAGTGCAACAATAAATCGGCGTTGTTTGAGTTTGGTCTTATTAATTAACCAAATAAAAGTTACACGGCTGTGAATCAATATATCAATTACATGTACAACCCTCAGTAAGCGGCGGATTAGTAGGGGATTGCAGTCGCCATCAGATTTATCGGGACGGCCAAGGTGCTCGCTAATATCTGAACACGCCATGTATTGACAAGAGGCTAGGTGCGTGCTTAGATACTTTTGGGCACTTCGGCCGCTCCGATATATCTGATGGTGACTCTCATATCCGTTGGATGCAAGTGTTGCATAAGAGAAAAATCTTTAATATGATGCACTAATAGCTTCCTCTTTTGCTCATTTATAGTCAGCACGTTTTATGCACTATGTTAACACTTGTTTTTCAACCGTCTTCTAAATAAGTTATCAATTTGACACAACTGTACCTACCTATGTATATACGTTACGCGATTTTTAAAATTATTGCCATTTATTAATTCAGTTTTAAATCCAAAATTGCGTAGGTATTGAAAATTAGCGTATTATAGTTGACGTCCTTTGCCGTAAACTAAGTAGCAATAGGATATACTGTGTTTCCTAAAAATTTAATTCCATAAATCTATTCACTACCAAGTATTCAGTAACAAAAAAGTTTTAAAATTCTTAAGATGTGCTCAATATTCTCAATACACATCGAAACATGCAGAGCGAAGGCATAAATAGATGAGCATTGAATTTTAAGCTCGAAAGCTTCGCGGGGGTCTGCTTCCGGTCCCAGACGCCATTACCAACCCCTAATTTCCGCCCGAGACCGGATGTTGCAACCTTGGAATTTTCCACTATTGGAACTGAGATGGGCGAAATAGGGGATTTCGTATTGTGCAAATAGATTCCCTTTTTCGACAATATTTAAAGATTCAAAATAAGGGAACTTAGATTTTATTTCAATAGATATCGTACCTAATTATATATAAAAGTTGTAGAATGTTATACGGACATACATTTTTTTTAAACATCATTTTATTTAAAACTAATTTAAATACCCACATTTGGATTTTGGAGCACGGTTCAATTGTCAGTTTACAGTTTACATACTATAAATCTATCTATCTATCTAATACCTTTAAACGAGCAATTCTTGCATATTTATTTATTTATATGTTTATTTATATATATATTTCGGGGATCTCGGAAACGGCTCTAACGATTTCAATGAAATTTGGTATATGGGGGTTTTCGGGGGCGAAAAATCGATCTAGCTAGGTCTTATCTCTGGAAGAACGCTAATTTTTGAGATTTTATATGTTTTCCGAGCAAAGCTCGGTCTCCCAGATATTTCTTATTATTATAAATTTTCGATTCCATCTTATGACTAAAAAATAAACTATATCGGAACTCACATTTACAGCGAAAGACGCATTTTAATTAAACGCCAGCCATGTTGTTGTGGCCGCCATCTTGTCCTGCCTTGACAAATTGGAATGGCGGAGTGACGCGCAATTTTCCCGCCAACGCGATGCATTGTCCGCATCCGCGCAACAAAATGAAAACTGCTTTTTTTTATTTAGGAAACGTCACAGTCGGTGTGTTCCAATTTATTATGTTGGCGGTTTCCGCGTACATTTCGCGGTATTGAATTTTTAGACGGTGTTTTTTTAATCTAATACGTATCAGTTACAATTGTGCGGGTTTGCCGCAGTGAATATGGTTTTGTACGATCTACAACATAAAAATATATGTGTCAAAATTCAGTGGATTCCATCACACGTAGGTATTAGGGGTAACGAATTGTTGATGGTTTCGCACAAGAATCTATTCATAAAGGAACAGACCTTGCATGTAAACCCTATGCAACAGAATTAATACCGAAAATTAGATACTTATGTTTAGAAAAGTGGAACAAGCAATTCGTAGAAGTTTCTGTTGTAAAGGGTATATGGTATAGTGATGGATGATGGTATAGTAGTGTTCAAGGACGACCCGGTTGGGTTCCATGGTTTGATGGTGCCAGGCTTGCTAGAGGGACGGTAACGTGTGCGCTACGCCTGCGTTCGGGACATATTCCGTGTAATAAATTTTATCACCTCATGAAAAAAAGAGATACAGATCTGTGTGAGCATTGTAACAGAATAGAAGACCTAGTTCACATATTTATAGAATGCACTAGAGGTCAAGTCGAGCGAAAAAACATTTTAGGAAATATTTTGGACAGCGCATTATCCTTGAATAGCTTACTTTCTCAACCGCTATCAGAAGGGGCGAATAAAATATTTATATTATAAAAAAAATCTTGAACTTAGGTCTGAGGGTTAGTTACACATAGGGTTTGAGATCCGGATCTCCGAAATATCCGGATATCCGTCAAATCTAAGATCCGGATCCAACGTCTCATAGGATCCGGATATTACGGATCTCACGGATCCGTTAAATATTGCATTGGTCGCGTTATTGGTACGCGATAACGTCATAAAATAAATACAAATATAGCTTAAACTAAACAGTAGTAACAGTAACAGTCTTAAAACGAGCTACCTGCATGCCTCCTGACTGGAATAAGGGTAATTATTTGTATGTTTTAAAGTAATTGTTATCAAGTTTTCGCTCAGTCGCCTTTGGGTCGTCTACCTGGAACATCATTAGTGCTTGTGCGTGTTGTTATCAGTGACTTTTTTGTGTTATCGTGTCGGTTCCCAGTCTTCTGTTAACATAAATAACATGTACTTGATGTGCTGCTAACTGAGTAAGTAATATTGAATTTTTTTTCTCGTTATTAAGAAGCTGTAGCCCAAATTTCTTAATTTCGCGAAACTTTTGTAATAATTTTACATTATTTTGCAGTAATTAACTGGATTTATATAAGTTTTATATATACCTATAATGGAAGATTGTTGTAATGGGGACTGAATAAATGAGTTAGATACTTTTTCTAAGCCATTTTTCTCAATCTAACGACTGAAGGTATAGCTATTTTACCAAGGTAAAATAAGTACGTTTTTTAATAGTATAATTATATCACACCACACCGGTATAAAATAATAAAAGTACATAAGTAAATGTAACTTTTTCTCCATTTTCTATTTTGTGAGCTTATAATGGCAAATTTAAGAAAAAACGCCGAAGTTAAAGCGGTGTTTTTAGGCACCTTTAGAATTAATAATTCTGAGCAGATATATTTGACGACCGGTCTGGCCTAGTGGGTAGTGACCCTGCCTGCTAAGCCGATGGTCCTGGGTTCGAATCCCGGTAAGGGCATTTATTTGTGTGATAAACACTAATATTTGTTCCGGAGTCATGGATGTTTTCTATGTATATAAGTATGTATTTATCTATATAAGTATGTATATCGTCGCCTAGTACCCATAGTACAAGCTTTGCTTAGTTTGGGGCTAGGTTGATCTGTGTAAGATGTCCCCCAATATTTATTTATTTATTTATTTATTAAAAAAAAAAAAAAAAAAAATAGAAATAAATTTGCTTTAATTACTTCATTTTTGGCGTTTTCGGTTACAAATCGACTACGGCCTCCTAAAAGAAAAATGCATTCATATTATTAATAGGAATACCTAATTAAGACTACACTGAATATCTTATTATACATACTTATATATATTGTTTTGAGATAATAATAATAATTATAATTAACTAAAATATGAACATTTTACATTTTACTAGCTGTTCGTTGTATGTAAGTTGTAAATTTCGTCACCTTTCTTTATACAGATCCGTATTATCCGAATTATCCGGATATCCGGATCCGTCAAATTTTAATATCCGAAATATCCGGATCCGAAAAATTGACGGATCTTGCAAACCCTAGTTACACACGTGAACTCCCCTTATGAGGCTGGCATCGTCACCACGAGTGTACGAATGCCTCTATAAAAATTAAGAATAAATAAAATGGTTTTGTAGAATTGGAAAAATATCCGATTTTTCTACACAATTTTAAGTACAAGTAATGCTGTATTCATTTTACTTCGTCAGGTTACGTAGCTTTTTTTCGTTCAGTAGGCTATACCTGCCTTAAAGTGGAGGTAACTTTGGTGTAAACCCATTTGAAGGCATTGGACGTGTCAACCTCTCTTACAATGTTAATGTGTATTCTTTTTTACGACCAATAAATAAACGTGAATTTACGACGAACGTTGAATTAGAAAACGAAATTAGTTAAATGTAAAATTCTGTGTTCTTAATTAAAACACATTAGCTCAGTTTTCCAGACATTATTAATAGGTATCTTTTTATTACCGTTGGATCATAAATCTTGGATCTACTTGGGTGATGTTCTGATGTTTTGGCATGAATCATTTTTCAAATCATTATAGTCGTTAACTGCTACCGACAAATAAAATTGTTGGTGTTAATGTTAATCTTTGTCACTCATATAGACCCCTTACAACCCCTCTGGTGTTGCGGATGTCCATGCGCGGCGGTAATCGCTTGCCATCAGGCGATACGTCTCTCGTTTGCCTCCTATCTCATACAAAAAATATATTGTAGAAATAGGTTACAATAGATCTTAAACATGTACCTATGTTTGTCTGTTGCCTTTTACACTATACATTTGACTTTAATGACTACTTATACGAGAGGACAGGACCCTAATCTAGTACATTACTAAAATGTAGTTCCCTTGCTGTGTGTTCACTCGTACTAATATTGCACAATTATTTAAAAATAAGTCTATATAGAATATAATATAATTTTCACCTCAGCAGCTCGAACAAGGGTACTTTGCTACTTAAAAACAATGAATGTCTCACTCAGTGAGCAAAATGCGATTTTGCTCACTGAGTGAGACAAAATGAGCAAAATGCGATTTTGCTCACTGTTTTTAAGTAGCAAAGTACCCTTGTTCGAGCTGCTGAGGTGAAAACATAATTGTTGGTATATCTTAAGAAAACATGAGTGAATACGTATGTGATGAAGAAGGAATACATTTTTCGGTTTCTCTAATATGTTCTCACTGCTGAGGTGATAAGTTTTGTGAACTACACGGGATCAAAGTTATTTACATCTCGTGTGCTTTTGAGTCCCTTACTACGCTCAAGTTTCTAAATTAGAGAGAAAGAGAAATTAGAGAAATTAGTATAGAATCTTTCGCTTGCACGGGACTCAAAATAAGCACTCGAAGAAATATCAAACTTTGATCTCTTGTTGTACAAATAACTATTATTTGTAAGCACAAATAAACGAGACAATACATAATATAAAAGAAAACACAAATAAGATTGAGATGCCACGAAATGGCCTCATCTCACCATGTTGCTGGTGGCTTCCAGCGCCGGTCTTCCGATGAATACTTTCCTAAGTTCTTCTTATATTTAGTGTTCGAAACTTGCGACTAAGGCTAGAAACTTTACACTTAGCGAAAGTTTGCAGCGGTTCCATTTAACTAGTAAGTTCATCGAGAGAAACCTGGAATTTTGCAATATTCGTTAAATATTCAGAATAGCTCTGTAATATAGTTTTAAATAGTATATGAATAATAATACAAATGGTAGGTTGTATTGGACAATTCATACTACGATTTAACAGACGGCAGACTAATCAAGACATACAAGAACCTACCTACCATGAAACCGTTCTAGCCATTTCCACAACTTACTTGAAACGTATTTGTTAAAGAATGAATGAAAGCGACTTATTATAGCACTCATCTAAAGTCACAGGTCTCATTGAATTAATAGGGCAGTTAGGCCCTTTTAAACAGCGCGGTAGTATATGGATCATTAGGCGGGATCAAAGCGGCCGAAATACGCCGCCCAGCGCGTGCGCAGCATCTGAGCGCAAGAGTACGCACCTACCGCACTAGGGAAAACTTTTTGGTGCTCTCCACTAGAATATCGTTTACAACACTATTTGTTTCATTCTGTAAATGCTTGGAGGCCGATTATTGCTATGATAATAATATGCCATAGTTTCAAACTAAATCTCTGCTATTAAAAAAATTTAGTAACACGACACTCTGGTGGTAATAAATGTTTAGTTTTACAGGCTTTTATTTACTTGTAGGTACTTACTTGTAGTGACTTACTCCAGTTAAATTCTTAATTTATTTGTGTGTCTTTTTCTGCATGTATTGTTCCACATAATAACCATAACATGTCCTGGTATTGAAACTTGTTGTTCTTTTATTATTAATCGTCCTTATTAGATTACTGATTTTGCGTGACAACTTTATAAAATTGTCTACCGTGTGGTTGGCGTAGACCCGAGTTATAAAAATGGCATTTGTTCAATTACAATTTCCATTATTATGTGTCACGCCCACTTGCGTGTGCGCGATCGAATCTCGAATTATCGTTACAAAGTCGTACATTTTCTTTAAATTTTTAGGAATTTTCGATATGTTAAACATTGACTTTGCAATTAAATACGGAATGTACTTATTATATGTACACCTCTAAGATAGTTCTTATATAAATTGTCTAAGACCCGCAGTACTTAAGCTCAAGAAGGCTTGTGTTGTGGGTACTCAGTTCTCAGTTTTATTAATTTCAAATATAATAACGTACCTACTTGCTTATAAATTGACAATACTTATCGAGAGTTCAACGAGCATAAAATCAAATAAGCACAGATAATGCTAATTAACATTCGAATGCCTACTTTAACGATTGCAGCTACTCGGCAGTTAACTCCGAGTTACGACTCTAACCAAGATTTACTGGACTTGAGAATAAATAAATATGTAGCTTTAGCTTAGCTTCATAAATCTCAATAAACTAAAGGAAACTAAAATCGTTATAGATAATTTCAACGAAATAAATAACAAAATCATCAACATCTAAATTATTACCAATTAATGAAATGGAACATTACTACAAACTCAAATTACAAATTCTCATGGCATCTTGAAAACTAAAATGGATTACTTGAAACTTATGCACCCCAAATTCCACCTTAACGTATTGAGCTAAGGAGTGAAATTGTGCATACTTTCATTTTCACTTAAAACTTTCTGCTTTCACAAGCCTTGTACCATTTCGTTCTACAACGATCACCTTCCCTATATTCATTAAGACTGACTGACTATAAATTCTGATGTTCCATCATATAAAAAGTTAATATATTATTCACCCACAACGTTAATGCTATATTAGGGATTGATTGGACCAAATTGGATCGTTACGGAACCGTAATGACCAATTACCGATCGAATTAAAGGAATCATACGAGGTCAGTACAGACCTCAGTTTTAATTTTCAGAAGTAAAGGGGGACCTAATTAGCGTCCTTGCGGCATTCCAATGATTTCTTAGTTCCCAATATCTTCAACACTTACGATATTATGTATTTTATATCTAAATAGTGTTTTAAACAACTCTAAACGCTGCTATAACTTTAAAGCATGTAACGGGAGTGTTTCGCTTCCATAAAATGTGTAAGCGTTTCTATCGAAAGCCGTTTAAAGTTCTTTATTGTGGTATCAAGACCTTCCTATAAAATTAATCTTACGCCGACTTCTCTATAAAAAGCATCCAGATTCGGGTTTTTATTATACGCCCATAAAACTGAGAGCTCGTAATCGACGAAAACGCTACTTTGTTCTCGTTAACGTTTAACGTTCAGAAACTAGGACGGATTAGTCTATTTATACATTTTTAATTGTCTTCGCCGTGGAGAAATTTTCTACAAATCTACAAACTTAAATACATGAGGAATTGAAAAGCTTCATTGGTTTAACGTTAAAATCATATTTTCATAAATTCTAGTCTTTCTCTTAATAATTTAAATTTATCTCCCTTTACTATATTGTTTGAAGTGACAGTTTCTTCTATTGGCTGTCTTCACGTTTTATTTTTACAAATCGTTTCAGCGTGATTATATTATAAGTTAGTGTCGTTGGATTTTTATTATTAGAGGCTTCGCGTTGTACCATCAATTTTATTGTTTGACGTTTTTATGCATATTTAAAGTTTCGCTTTGAAGCAGGTCACGGTAGATTTATCGCCGGTCTTGAGACACACGGTCGCCAGAATAAATTTCTCATGTATAGCTAATTAGTTTTGATTTTAATTATCACAATCTTCAGTCTTTAACTCCATTTCTGTCAACTTTGTCCCGGCTTCCTATAAGTTGTTTTTACATACTGCGTGTAGTTATATTTAGTTTAGTTTTTTATGTTTTTTTTCTCTGTTCCGTCCATGTGTCTCAAATTATTTTTAAAACTTAATATGATTTATTAAAATTAGAATCAATTTGGCATAAAAGCAGATTGCTTCCTATTTTCGTATCTTCTAATCTTATTCATTTTAAATCTTTCTGAGTGTGACAGTAAAAAAATTTGATTTATAATACGACGCTTTTTATGCTTGAATTACTGGATCATATAAAATTATTTAGTGGTATGAGATAAATAGTTATGTTGAATGAAGTCATCAGGGATTTTTGACTTTTTATGTGAGCAGCGTGGGATGAAGCAAAATGCTCAGATATTTTAGACACACTAGATATCTGGCTTAAAATACGTGTCGGTTAGACAAAGTCTGGGTATTTTTTGAAGATATAGTTGTTATCAAACACATATAAATTGATATACTTCTACCAGCTTTTCTGTATTTAAGAGAGGGATTGCCTCTATCTTTCTTTCCAGCTTTTCAGTGAAACCAATTTCGCGACAGCCAAAAGCAGCCCGCATTTATATTCCTGAAGAAATCAACGTGTGCCACCCCCAATAAGAATATAGTAGTAAAAATATTTACGCCAGAATACGGCTGTGACGCAATTTGTAACACTCCCTTAAAACGGGGAGGGGGCGGACTTCAAAGGGCTCGCCGACAAAGCGCTAAATAAGATGAAAAAAAAAAATAGAAACGACAATGGCCGGGCAAATCGGGGCCTTTCGAATTTTCCTTTTCCCTTTTAGTTTTTCGCGCCAAACGTGACGCGCGCCATCTGGCGGAACCCAATGACTCTTTTGGCGTTCGTTTTGATAGTACCGATACCTGTAAGCCTTTACCAATTATCAAACTGTCGTCAAAAACATACATTTGACAAAATTAAAATTAGCTGCGGCAATTTCCTGTATAGAGTCTGTGCGGAAACAGAAGAGTCGTGGATTATATGGGAACCAATACATTCTACGACTCTTCTCTTTCCGCACAGATTCTTTAAAAGCAGGAAAAACTGGCCGCTGAGACTGGTTTTATAAAACGCTAGTGTCCATCAATACTACAGTCTACACAGGATTATAATGATACAGATTACATTCGGATAGCGTCTGCAGCAGCGTTACTGCAGAAGCGTTGACGCGTGATGCCACTGTCAATTTCTTTGATAAATTGCGATTAGAACATTCGACTCGTCACTCATTTTATCAAGGAGATTGACAGTGACATTGCCCGCATCAACGTCGCAGTAGTAACGCTGCCTGCATCGGCATGTAACCTTATCTCTTATCGGTTAATAGTGACACCTGTCGACTTGGCAGTGTTTTTAATATTAATGTAGGGCTTATTTAGACGGCGCACGAACTCGTATACGATTTTAGTTACATTACGGACCATTGAGGTTACAACAATTCAGCCGACCGATCAAATAACGCAATGTAATGAAACTCGCATGCGAGTTCTACCACCGTCTGAATGAGCCCTAATCCTAACTCGTACTCGTACTCGTAGTACTCGTATATCTAACTTGTTAATTAGTGTTTAATATTTAGGAAACTTGTCGTCAATGATTCTGCAAGATAGTAACACGTGAGTTAAGGCGGCGATTTAATTAACATTTATATAATTGAGAGCATGTCATCGATACGACTTGTATCATTTTATGTACATATGTACATAATTGCTTGAGATTGTGAACGAGATAATTGCCATGCCATATCAAAGATGTAAAATAAACCTTATATAAAAAGTTCCTACGCGTGTTATACTTATAGTTCCTTATATGTACTTATAGTTTCGTATAGGCAACAATTATAGGAATCAAAAAAACTATTCTATTTTATTGTCCGTATCCATTTTTATTTAGTTTCTTAATTTTTTCGTTCATCGATAGTTCAAATATTGTTCAATTTGATTTAAGTAAGTACATTAAATTAATATTAACATAGACTGCATCTGCAGTCAGTATCCTTTTCTTCTATCTGTTTATCACTCATACATTGCATTTTCAATGCTTCTTCTTCTCTTCTTCTTCCTTGCGTTGTCCCGGCATTTTTGCCACTGGGATCCTGGGGTCCGCTTTACAACTAATCCCAAGAATTGGCGTAGACACAAGTTTTTACGAACGCGACTGCCATCTGGCCTTCCAACCCAGAGGGTAAGCTAGGCTTTATCGGGATTAGTCCGGTTTCCTAATTTTTAGGGTTCCGTACCCAAAGGGTAAAAACGGGACCCTATTACTAAGACTCCGCTGTCCGTCCGTCCGTCCGTCCGTCTGTCACCAGGCTGTATCTCACGAACCGTGATAGCTAGACAGTTGAAATTTTCACAGATGATGTATTTCTGTTGCCGCTATAACAACAAATACTAAAAACAGAATAAAATAAAGATTTAAGTGGGGCTCGGATCCCATACAACAAACGTGATTGTTGACCGAAGTTAAGCAACGTCGGGCGGGGTCAGTACTTGGATAGGTGACCGTTTTTTTGCTTGTTTTGCTCTATTTTTTGTTGATGGTGCGGAACCCTCCGTGCGCGAGTCTGACTCGCACTTGGCCGGTTTTTCCTCTATCTGTTTCTCGCTCATACATTGCATTTTCATTGTTTAAAACTGAAAATCTAAATTCGTTTACTTCAACGATTCGACATCTCCCTCCGATTGTTTCCTGTCTCCTTGATTTAAGGTTCGGTTGTAACTTGTAAACTTCTTTGTCTGATCTTTGCTTTGATGTATATCGATCCGTGATAATTACGACTGTAAATTTTATTTATTAGTGCGCAACTGCGCAGTGACATTTTAGAACAAAAATGTATTTGGTTTAAAAAACATTGTTTCTATTCCAGTGTTTTATGTAAAACATTAGAGAAGTGTCTGCAGTATGTTATTTATATATCAAACAGTACTTTTATGTACAGTCAAGTGTAAAAATATGGGTGCATATAACTTACTCAAAAATATGTCCCATTGTTCTTAAGTCGCTGACATAAGAGCTATGGGACATATTTTTGAGTATGATGTGTGCACTCATATTTTTACACATGACTGTGTCATGCAACGCAAATTTACGTAAGGTTTTGTTTAGCGTAAGATTTAATATTGTACATTTCAGAATAAAAATTAAGTACTTATGTGCTGAAGTCGGCCAATCTCTCCAATTTAGGAAGCATTAAACAAAGAAATGGCATCATTAAAAAAAAATATTATTTGGCTGGTTCAGTTCCATATCTTGCGTGTTAAAAAAAACAATTGGTTAAAGTTAAAAATGTATATTACCGCGAACAAATCATAAATTTTAACAAAGAGTACAAACTGAAGATTGACTTACGGATTGCCTGAGGCTTTCACTATAATTTTATCACAAGAAGATACCTATATATTTTAATCAAAACTAGCTAAGTATTAAAAGTCCACTCTTTTTGTACCTCTGCTCCGCTCAGTATGCATTCTCGAAAAAAGACCCAATAGGTCAACCTGATTAATTCAATCCCACCCATACAAATTAAACTAAACTCATAACACATTAATCTTCGCAATTATCAAATTCTCCGTCACATCTCATCTGCATACACAAATACATACAAATATACTACGCACGCTCGCCGGCGAGATCAAAGAGAGTGCGACCCCTTTATTCGTGCCGCCGCTCCTCTGTCCCTCTCGCGCGCGCCTCTAACCCCGTAAGAGAGTGCGGGTGCGAGCGGAGAAGATATATACGCGATTATATAGCTTGCAACGTGAATATTTCACCTCGTTATCGAGTCTTGTTTGTGTTAGATAGGGATGGGAGCGTTAGGAGGTTGTCGATGTCAAGGCTGCTTAGAATTTATTAGTTTTGTTAGTAATTAGGACATAGGTGACATTTGTAAAATGTGGGCATCAAGATAACTATTTATGCTAATGCTAATACCTGAATTAATGATGTTTTGAGAACGAAAGACATTAAACAAAACAAATTCTTTGTTCACATGGATGACCGTAACGTATTTTTTTTAAACTCTTGATAGATGAAGGTTATACATTTGTTTTGTATACCTCGAATTTAATAATCTTTCAAATTAATAATCAGGATGCGTTTTTTTTTCAAATATTTCCTATGGCCGTGTTTGATCTCAATCATCAATTCGATCATCATAATATTGCATTTTCATCGGTTTTTTATAAGTACCCTAGGTGTGCTAAATTTCAGCTCAATCGAATAAGTACATACCAAGAAATGTACAAACAAGTTTTGTAAATTATGAAAACAACATACATACATTACAGACGTACAAATATTGCAAGGTAAATAAATCCTTGTAAATAGAACTTGGTTTAAAAAAAGATTAGTTGACAGCTGACACTTTCTATATCGATATTTTTACTATACAATATACTCAATGAACGCGCCTTTAATGGGTTTTTGGCAGCGAACGTGAACGTGTGTGTGCGAACTAAATTAAACGAAAGCATGAATGTTCATCAGGTGATACTTTTATCGATGTTTATCGACAACTCTATCGACTCGCCCCATCCCTTCAGCTAGTAGAGCACAGCTCCCGAGTAGGCAAGACAGGAATCTGCCGATGTCGATGCCGGAGTAATTAAAATAGACTTATTGCGACCGAGCCTAGTACAGTACTGGTACTGCGCGTGTGCGTCACGTTGCGAGCCGAGGGCGGGGCGAGTTCGTAAACAAACCGATGTAACGTGACCTCTCCCGAAATGGTGAAAATTACCAACGTCAGGGTCGAATGAAGAAAGCGAGGGGAAGCCTTTTCCCAGCAGTGGGGCACTAAATTAGGCTAATTAAAAACAAAACCTCTTGTTTTGTGATCCTAAAGTCCTTAAAATTCTGCATAAGGAAAAAAATACAAAAAGATGAGCTTATAGGTTGGTCATTTTTGCCATTTGTTTGCCAGACGACTGGTCTGGCCTAGTGGGTAGTGACCCGGCCTGTGAAGCCGCGGTCCTGGGCTCGAATCCCGCTAAGGGCATTTATTTGCGTGATGAGCACAGATATTTGTTCCTGAGTCTTGGGCGTTTTCTCTGTATTTGTATATTATATATATCGTTGTCTGAGTACCCACAACACAACAAAAGCTTTCTTGAGCTTACAGTCAATCTGTGTAAGAATGTCCTATAATATGTATCTATATCTAAATTGGCCCACTTATTAACAGTCCGCCGGACGGTATCGGCCTGTCAGTTGTTCGGAACTGTCAAATTTTTGTTCTAACTGACAGGCCGATACCGACCGGCGGACTGTTAATCAGTGGGCCCGAAAGGGCTCATTTATATTGGTTCATTGTACATTTATCATCGCGCTCGCTAAGCGTTCGGAATGTGTCTGATACTGGCGCGGCGTTGGGATTTTTTTATACTTTTTTAGGATGGGAAAGTTGATCCACGTTTATATGGCCTATGTAAAAGCGCACAGTAAGTTTTTGATACGTTATTGGTCATTTGTAATTATATGCCTAATAGGATAGTTGCTCGACTGGACATTTATTTACTGTACAAGTAACAATTTGCTATTACGAAGGAAAAAGTTATACAGGGTGAATATCTTAGACGAGATCAGATTTTATTCAATATTTTTTTTTTACTTTTTGGTTTTTGATAATTTATTGGTTTTACGTTATCATTAAACTGTTGTTTTTAGGGTTCCGTACCCAAAGGGTAAAAACGGGACCCTATTACTAAGACTCCGCTGTCCGTCCGTCCGTCCGTCCGTCTGTCACCAGGCTGTATCTCACGAACCGTGATAGCTAGACAGTTGAAATTTTCACAGATGATGTATTTCTGTTGCCGCTATAACAACAAATACTAAAAACAGAATAAAATAAAGATTTAAGTGGCGCTCCCATACAACAAACGTGATTTTTGACCGAAGTTAAGCAACGTCGGGCGGGGTCAGTACTTGGATGGGTGACCGTTTTTTTGCTTGTTTTGCTCTATTTTTTGTTGATGGTGCGGAACCCTCCGTGCGCGAGTCTGACTCGCACTTGGCCGGTTTTTTTTAACGTTGTTATTGGATCAAGGAAGTCTGACAGCCGATGTTTGACGTACACATCGCTCAATTGCTTGCGCAACTGAGGCGCCTTGCTGATTCGTGTCAAATTCCTCCATGCATCTATCACTCATAGTTTATACATTTCCACTGATGTGCCGCCAAAATACCTATGCAAGTTGCGATATTTCCACATGAAATGAAAAATCTCGGAAACTTTACTATTTTTGTATGGGTATGGAAATTTGGCGTTTTCAAAATGATAGTTTCCTTAATTTCCTTTGAAGTTTTCCTGAATTTCCGAGAACTTTTTCAGCTTTCCGCAACTTGCACATGTGTATTATTAATTTATAATATGCAATTATGCATAAGTTTCTGTATATTTTTTTAACTGTCTTGTAGTGGGACAAGTTTCTTATTTTTGATTTGTGGTCGGATCTAGATACAACTAAGAAGTTTTAGTAACCTTTTAAGACCTGTTTGGTGTTTAGCTTTTTTCCTTAATTTGATTTTTTTTTTAATTTTAGTTTTCCAAAAACAAATATATATCTATTTTATACTGTTTTATACCTATTTTAGTTGTATTTACCCTGAATTGGCTTTAAATGGTATTTATTTTACATACCTATGTTCTAAATCGCCACTAAGCAATTCGCTACAATAAATCAATCAATACGAAACCTTGTAGGTAATAATCAATATCGTTACGTCTAAGAACACGTTTATTCTGTATCAACGCCCATTATTAGATGTTATCGCGACCCAAATCTCTGTCTGTCTGTCTGTCCGTAACAATCCCTTCTATAAATCTGAAACGAGCTGCGCCCGCGCCGGTCCAGTTTTGCCAGAAATAATCGGACAAACAGACACTGTCTGCGGCTCGCATTAATATTTGTTATTAGTTAAACGACTTATCTCCAACGAGTGACTTAAACATAAAATCTACTAGCTAACCTATTGATGACTAATGTGGTTAATTCCACTTTATTGAGTAAAATAGCGGAGTTAATTGGGCCTAAATTCTTTTACTTGTCATTGTTTCTGTCGCGCTTATTTTTTTTGCCGTAAAAAAAATAAGAAGAGTGATATCGATGCGTCTTTCTAGTTGTAGATTACATACATACATACATACATACATAATTTTCCTCAGAAAAATTAAAAACTATTTAAATTTCACCCCATACAAAAAACAAGACAAGGAGACGATTTTGAACTAATTAAGGTCACATTCAAAAGGGATCTACCAGATCCATAGGACAAACGAAAAGTAGGAACCTAACCTAACAATAAAGATATTTAAGTTATCCTGTATATAGTGTATATTTAGCTCGTATAAAATTGCGCATTAAAATATAGTCTACAAAGAACTCAATGTGTAATACCTATATTAGTCGCTAATTTGAACAAAACAAATCCATTAACATACTATACTACTACTACTGCTACTACTAGTTGAGTAGTTTTTACTGTTCAAAAATGCCATTTAAATAAAACAGACCTTGTTTAAAAACCAGACAATCTTGCCCTTGCTAGTTTTTGATTGATTGGGATAAATGTGTGCACTCATATATTGACATGTATTGACTGTTTTATACACAAAATTGAGTGGATGGCGTGTTTGTTAGTGTTACAAATATATCGTCCCTTCAGACACTGCCAAAAGTGAACCACTGTTTCCTGTAGTATAATAAAACAATACATAATTAGAAAAGTAACTGTCTAAATAGACTCAAGTTTTTTGCATACAATTTATTGTATTTTTAGGTGCTTTTAGTGCCCCACTGCTAAGCAAAGATCTATCTCACTTTTTCCAGCGCTGGCCACAGAATAATAATTGCAAAATTTATTTGTTTTTTTTTCTGAAGACTTATAACAACGATATGTCTGTAATTATTATTTTTTTACTTTCCTATATTCACTTTTCTCAAACATGGTCGCTTACTTTGTTTTTTATTTAAACAAACACAAGTATAAGTTTACAGCTAGGTACCTATGCCGAGACACTTATACTGTTATTATCATATTATACATAGTCATATACATAACTATCTCTAGGATCTTTATTTATCTTTACATAGGTAGTGAAAAAAATCCTGATACTATCCTAATTTACATAGAGTTTAAAAAAACCTTCGGCTCTCGCTTGGCCATTTAAAATACATAATAAACCTTGGTTGACGTAACTGGTGACCGAAGAGCTGGCGGCTACCTCGCACAACGTATCAGCATTGCGATACAGCGGGGAAATGTCGCCACTGTCGCCAACATCCTTGGTACAATGCCTCAAGGGCCTATTTTAGATTTAAGCTAGTTATTAATTTCTTTTAGTAATACCACTGTATATATCTTGTTTGTTAATAAATGATTTTACAATAAACCCTGTACATGACGCTTATGTAAAGTGCAAGTAACCTCAAAGCTCCTGAAAACCTGATTGATACATAAACAGTATATACCCTATCCAATTCCGAGGCACCTGCCGCTGACAGCGCCCGCGGCGCCGCTTCAAAGGACCATGAATTGTTTAGCTCCGCAGCGAAGGGGTTACTATTGTAATTTGCCTAATGTTTACTTTTCATTTACTGTATTGGAGCGTTTTTCTGTATTAGGGTGTAATGTAAGAGTATCGTGATTTTTTTTTTGAGATCAGACATCAGAATTTTGAGGGCAAAATTTAATCCTAAGGCAATAAACTCAAATCAATGAAATAAATGTCATATACTAAGAAAACGTGACCCAGGCTGGAATCGAACCAGCGTCCTCTGCTATCGCGGCAGGTGCCGGTTGCCATTCGGCCACCGGGCCACAGCGGCATATTTTCTGAAAATAATTTAATTTGTTCTAATACGTATCGATGCTTCTCTCATATACTAGTAATCTCTCCTAGTTTAGTTTGTAAAACTATTAAAGATTAACACGAAACAAAATAATAACATAACCCGATTCCCTTATTTTTTTATTTTCAATGGATTTTTCAACTTCACTCAACGTCAATTTTTTCTTCCTTTGCCCTTGCTAGAAAAATAACAACTCAAAATTAATTTCACGATGAAATATTTAATTTTTACATTTTCTTAGTACTAAAATTACTTACACTTTTATATTTTCATATATTATGTAGACGTAATTTAAAAGTGACAATAACAAGCAGAGATAAAAATGCAATTACCTTATGAATAGCTAGCAAATTAATTTTAAAGAAATAAATGCTGCAATAAAACGTAGGTATAACGAGGATTATTAAGTAGGTATACCTTTTTAAAACAATTCACTAGTTCGTTATTTTAACAATTACCTTTGCTTAAAATAACGATTTAAACGTAACTTTTAAATGATTACTGCGTTTTATTCGCGAAAACAATGACCAGTAAAATTTAAATTTAAATGAATGGAAAATGAAGAAAAAAAATTACACCTCCTTGATCCTTAAAAGGATAATAACTAAGGACAATAGAGGTTGATTCGTACTTTGTAATCTTGTTATGAAACGGTTATGAATATGATCGGTCTGTCAACAGCTGACAAGAAATAACTACTCGTACCTTTATGAATTGGCCTCATATTTAAAGTGTCTCATGTTTTTCTCTATTTCAATTCCTACAGTATAATTTCATAATCGTAAATTCGCATTATTTTGCACTTTATGCTCTCGTTTTATACCCTAAGGGCCCATTTAGACGATGCGAGAACTCGCATGCGAGTTTCATTACATTGCGGGTCGTCTAAATCGGCCCTTATTTTGGTTAAATGTGCATTCAAATGTAGTTCATAAACAGAGAAATGGAAATTGCTTTTAAAGCAGACGAAGAGAGCCTACCCCAGATAATGGCAAATGGTCATGAAGACAAGGAGATATGTACTTATAGTCATATTAGGTACTAATAATTGATATACATATAACTGTGTGATTAGGCAAGGTTCTTGATTTATTAAAAAAAATCAAAATTTAAATCAAATTATTTTTTTCATTCATAATGTTATAACGTATCTTTTATTTTAGGTACAGAAATTTACAAACTTATAACTAAGTAAATATAAAAATTAAGGGTATTATTAATTAAGGGTATCAAATTATTTAAAGTTAGTACTTAACAGTCAGACACCACTTTTTACAGTGAGATATCCTCTACGTGTCCGCATTTTCTTATATTTGCCACCGTTTCCGCGTGCGCGATTGTCGCTAAAATGCAAAACAGTATTAAGTCGGCACTTCAAAAGGAAAGCATAATGCTCGAAATGACATTTCCGTAAATTATGGACGGGGGTCGATGAGGCCGCCCCGCATCGGAGGGGTTAGGAACGACTCAACTCTAAAACATCCTAAGTCTAGTTTAACCATTTTTAGGGTTCCGTACCCAAAGGGTAAAAACAGGACCCTATTACTAAGACTCCGCTGTCCGTCCGTCCGTCCGTCAGTCCGTCCGTCCGTCCGTCCGTCTGTCACCAGGCTGTATCTCACGAACCGTGATAGCTAGACAGTTGAAATTTTCACAGATGATGTATTTCTGTTGCCGCTATAACAACAAATACTAAAAACAGAATAAAATAAAGATTTAAGTGGGGCTCCCATACAACAAACGTGATTTTTGACCGAAGTTAAGCAACGTCGGGCGGGGTCAGTACTTGGATGGGTGACCGTTTTTTTGTTTGTTGATGGTGCGGAACCCTTCGTGCGCGAGTCCGACTCGCACTTGGCCGGTTTTTGAGTTATGCCCTTATAACTTTCATATGGTTAACTAAGATAGATATAAAATGACGTATACAAATTGAAAATATTTTGTTTTAAGTCGTTTTTGTCGTAAATGATATTTAATGCCTGTATTTCTAGTTAAGATTAAGTCAAGTAAACGATTGCCCTGCGGCGTTGCTCGCGGTGGCCGATTAGTTGAAAAGTTAGGAGATGATTAGATAATGATTGTAAATGCAGCGATTACAGTTAAGGTAATAATATAGTAATCTAGGAACAGTGGCACTTTGCATGTGACATTTAATACTTTCCGGTCGTTATCACAAAAAAGTATTTTATTCTTACTTTTCTTCTTTTTGTCAAATTACTATAAAGTATTTAGTATAGTATATTTAGGAAAAGGATCGAATCGTGTTAAAAATACAACAAAAAAAGAAAAAAAAAACTTTTTACAGTAAATTACATTTTGTGGGTATTTCTACGTTCACTTTTTTTTTGTATGATATGTCATTACTCATTAAACTCATTAAATTAAATGCACCTTCGTCTAGTGTTAATTTTTCAATAGAACTGTCAGCTTTTAATAAGCCACTTTAAAAATAGACAAATAAATAGTTAATGAACAAATCAACCCCTGTCCTCTGCCCTGCGCTGTTAACCCTTTGACATGTCACCGTAATTGCTCCGTTTTTACAGCGACACTTTGACATGTTATGGTGTTCCCACAGTAGTATTCTGTTAACTACCACCAAGAACAATAAAAATAATTGCCACTTGCATAGGAACAGAAAGGCATTACATATAATAGCGACCCGCCCCGGCTTCGCACGGGTTAACAAATTATACACAAACCTTCCTCAAAAATCACTCTGTCGATAGGTGAAAACCGCATGAAAATCCGTCCAGTAGTTTTTGAGTTTATCGCGAACATACAAATACTCAAACACACAAACAGACAGACGCGTCGCGGGACTTTGTTTTTATAAGGTATATTGATAATCCAATTCAATTATGTTTTTTTAATTTATAATTTTTTTGTGCTTACTTTGAAGATTCTAGTAGTAAAAACCTAGAAATAAAGGGGATTATAAGAATTTCCTTATATTGATAAGTTTTTTCGCAGTCCCTTGCCAACTCGCTATACCTACGCCACTGGTTGCAATACTTGCAATTGAAAACTCTCTACAGTTTTTTGGCGTTGTTAATGAATATTTTGTGAAATCTAAAATTATAATTTTTATGTAATGTCTCTATTTTTTTTATAAGGGTTATGTCTCTCATCAGAATAGTTCCGAAGACGATTTCCAGTAAACAAAGGCCATAATCACACGTGATAGGGCTGATAGGCGATTAGAACAATTGAACCGTGTATTAAAACTATTAAAGGTGAATGGCAATTAGACATGTTTAGATCGCGGTTAAAATGTCGCTTTGTTATTATCCATTTGATTTAAATATCGGTAATTGATGGACGGACAGCATTAATAGGGTTGATAGGTTATTTTACTATTAGCTACATTAATTGTTTTTTCTACTCCCGTACTTTTATTTGTCATTTAAAGGGTCGTGCGCACACCTTTAAAACCCTACCTTATAGTTGTCAAGACAAGTTTTTAGTCTATTCCCCAAAAAAGAATTTGTGCTTACACGCAGTATCTTTTTGGCTATTTTACGATACTTCGTGTAATGACCACTTAAAAAATATTGAATGAAATACAGTGTTGCCAACCTTATTTTAAATGTCATCTCTGACAAATAAGTGAACCATAGACATGTTTTTTTTAAATTTCATTCATTCATTCATTCTTTTCCCGCCCGTACCCTCCATTTTTGCTACTTCTTGAATTAACAAATATTTTTAAATAAATTTACAATTTTATTTCGAAGTAAGTGCTAGGTCGCAGAAAAAGTATTGTATGCAACGTTGTTTAACTGAGTCAAAAAATACTCGTGGTGTCTTTATTAACAATTTTCAGCTTCGCCTCAAAACTCGCGCCACTCGCCTTTTTTGACCTCTCTTAAACAACGGTTGCATAAAATACTATTATTGTACTTATATAGCTGCCAAACCTCAAAAATCGCGATAAAAACACCTGTTTCATACATTTCAGCGAATCTAATGTGAACTTTTCTACGTAACAGTTTTTTTTTGCGATTTCGAGGCTGGCTGCAAATTAAAATGTGTTTAATATTTACATATTCACCTGTCATTGAATCGAGACGATGAATCTGACATAAACTAATTACCCTGTATAAATCTCCGCCGCGGTCCTCAGTGTGTTGTGGGCGTGTATTTAACAAACTGCACACATTGCTAATTCCGTCGCTCGGCGCTGCGGTCGGCGGCTGTGTGTGAATCGCCTAACGAGCCCAATTCGATGGACGGTGTCGTTGTGTTGTTTTTATTAGTGTGGTCACCATTTTTAGGGTTCGGTACCCAAAGGGTAAAAACGGGACCCTATTACTAAGACTTCGCTGTCCGTCCGTCCGTCCGTCTGTCACCAGGCTGTATCTCATGAACCGCGATAGCTAGACAGTTGAAATTTTCACAAATGATGTATCTCTGTTGCCGCTATAACAACAAATACTAAAAATAAAATAAAATAAATATTTAAGGGGGGCTCCCATACAACAAACACGATTTTTTTGCTCTATTTTTTGTTGATGGTGCGGAACCCTCCGTGCGCGAGTCCGACTCGCACTTGGCCGGTTTTTATACCATCAGTGCCCTGTTTATCAAAAGCTTGTCACTTGTAATACAAGTGGAAGTCCCTTTTTGACAGCTTTTGTTAGAAAGGGACTTCCACACTGTATTACAAGTTACAAGCTTTTGATAAACAGGACACAGATCGTTGGTGGGTATAATATTATATAAAAAATTAAAAATCCCAAATTTTTGTTTCATCGGCTACCTGCAAATGTTGGAAAATCGCTTATAAAAAATGCAAAATAAGACTAGAACTAGAAAATGAGAACATTAATTACAGTTTTTGGTTAAAAAAACTCCTCTTTAGGGTCGGTTCAAAATGTATACTTAATCTGTGTATTATTTTCATAAAGGATGACTCACGTTAGACCGGGCCGTGTCCGGGCCGGAGCTTACTTTTCTATGTCAGATGACCGGTGATCACGTGATGCTTTCCTAGAAAACGAAGCTCCGGAAGCTCCGGCCCGGACACGGCCCGGTCTAACGTGAGTTACGTGAGTCATCATACTTCACTCACCAAAATCGGCTTAGTAATTATATCCTTACATACATTTATACAAAGAATCATTAATAGAGTAAAATACGACAGTAATTCAATGTCTAAAGTTTTATAAAAACGTTTGTACCAACATAAAAATACATACAAAATAACCAAAATAACATTATCACATTAAACCAACACACTTGGTGCGAAATAAAAGAAATGATCCCCAGCCGGAAATGCCTGACGCGTCCGATAGGGACGCCGATATACATTACAAGTTGGTTAGAAAGGGACAACACGGTTTTATATGTCATCATGATCTCGTCCTAATTGAAACATATGAACGTCTCATACGGTGACGTAAGTGTCTTATAAAATGAAGTGATTGTGGTATTTTGAGCAGATTAAAAAAACCTAAAAGTTATGCCAATACTAGTCCATACAGTTATGTCTGTGGCAAACAGGCACACGGACTATCTGGTGGTAAGCTGGCATAGCCTATGAACGCCTGTAACTCTAGTACTGTCCAATAAGGGCCGATTTAACCTACCAGGCGGTCTAGCACAAGTTGCGTTCTGGCGCGCGAACCCATACTTGAAGTCGCTCTTGATGTAGGGAGTCGCGTGCGAGAACGCAACTCATGCTAGACCGTCAGATAGTAAAAATAAAAGCTTACCAGGGCCTATATGGCTCTTTAATAGTATGCGATTTCACTTTCGTATACGAAGTCTTAATTCAAGCATTGCAGTCGACGAGTAGAAAAAATACTATTTAGAAGAAGTCCTGTAGTCGAGAAAATAAGAAGTAAACAAAACATAACTGGAAACAACTACATTATTTAATTTATTTAAATCGAACATTTTACATCCCAACATTAAAGTGAAGTACTAAGCACCCAATCACACAATCGATTCACGACTCAAATCGATCGATTCGCACTTAAAATCGATCGATTTGCAGAGCGCCATCAAAAACGGACTGGAATTTTTACGATTTACGAACGAAGACAATCGTTGAAAGAGATTTATATTTAAACTTTACTTGTTTAATCTGAAATGAACTCTATGGTATTATGTTTAAGGTTGAATTTTGAATGGTGTACCAGTTTCTGGAAGATTCATGCTATGTGGGGAGCGCAGTTGGTATTCATACAGCTTAAAGAATGAAGCGAGTCGATTGCTCTCTCAATCCAATGTAACTTATAGCGTAAGACCAGGCTAAGTTAGCAGCGATTTTGATAGCACAGACTGCGCTAGTTTTATTTAAACATAATTTCATAATAGTTTGAGGTTTAACACTTTCACCGTCTGGGCTAACAAAATCGCGGTTTCGGTATAAATATCATGTTTCGGTTTCGACTGAAACTAGAGCAAAACCGAACCTTTCGGCTTCAGGCGAAAAATCCGTTTTCGGTCGGACACTACGAGTATAATAATTTAACATTTCGAGTACCTATGTCTTTTTTTGGGCCCCTTTGTTGAAGTTCGAGATACTTTAGAGAAGACTTAATTTTCTCTTTTAGTAGAATTCATAAAACTTAAGCTGCGGACTGGACGCAAGCGGCGCGCGGCGCGTCGAGCGGCACCGTTCATACAATTGTGGCTTTCCATCAGATGAGGACCGTTTTATCGGAATTTCTATTGGAATTTCAGATGGAAACGTCCTTATTGGACTTGAAACATAAGGACCCTTCTGTGGAAAGCCACATTTGGCCGAGCGCAATGTACGAATGGCCTTGATTTGCCGCACGCCGCTTGCGTTCAGTGCGCGGTTTGGCCACGACATTGAGCGACTTGCGATGGCGGCAGCGATAACCATAGATTGAGCGAGACACAGCGATCGGACCGTTCCCACCTATGGTTGTCGCTGTCGCCGTCGCCAGTCGCGTAATGTCGTGGCCGAGCCGTTAGAACTGGTTGCCCTGAGCAATCGAGTGTGCAAGTGTTATGAACAGATAAGGATATTAAAGATACAGAATTTGATGCCCGCGTTGAATAAGAATAAAAGATGCCACTTGAACTGACGCGTTTGTGGTATGTCTCGCAATTAATGCCATGTGTGGAAGTAATTTTAGCATTCGGGATTAATGTGGAAATCGTAAGGATTAATTGCTAAATGGCACTAAATTTTGCATTAGGTACTTTTTGTGGCAACTAAATTGTCAAACGTCAACTTTTGACAACTATTTGTATGTATGTGTAAACTCTTTATTGTACAAAACTCAGAACACAAATATATGGCACACGATTGGCAGTACAAAGGCGAACTTATCCCTTTAATTAAGGGATTTCTTCCAGTTAACCTTTGAGTAGATGACTATTTGATTGACAGTTAACACATGTCAAAGAGTATGAAAATTATATTCAAGCTCAATAAAGTTCCAACTTATCATGCGCGTTGCTGACCTTTACAATGGGTCGACGGGTCGAAGTATTTTACAGATGGCGCAGCATAGGTTTACCTGTCAATATCTAGATTTTTTACAATCCTTTTTTTAAACCTTATAGAACAAGACTAAAGACAGGGAAAACCTATGCTGCTGGTGCCATCTACCTGGTAGAAGTGGTAGAGAATGTCTTGAGGCATTAAACCCGCCTGTTGTACTTTTTTTATTTGCTATAAAGTTTAATATAAGTAAATAAATAGGTATATGCCTTTGACAGTTTCCAACCCTATTCCCTGCCTCTTAAAAAATGCGCCATGCATTTTGCAGTCTCAATCATCATCTTCCTCGCGTTGTCCCGGCATTTTGCCACGGCTTATGGGAGCCTGGGGTCCACTTGGCAACTAATCCCAGGAATTGGCGTGGGCATAGTTTTTGCAATCCCAATGCCATTAAAATACCTATCCCAATATAGACGCGTATTTAAACTATCTATGCCATCCTGTCACTAAGCCACTCGCCCACTATTCTTAACGACAATGCTCTCTTTACATTTAATTCCAAGGCTTAAAACAAAAAAGTACTTCTATCTTTATCTTATAAACGGTGTGAGAGAGAGAAGAAAGCTTGAAATATTTATGGTATGAGCAAAGAAACATCAATCTCTATCTGCTAACGCGGGGCTGAGTCATTTTGTCTATATTATGTTTCAAATCTGGGTTAGTTTGATTTAAAAGATTGCCTGCATTAGACCGATTTCAAAATAAATATGTACCTAATGTAATTATAATTGCAAACTGCATTACAGTATTTACTAAAATTTGTATGATGAGGATCCTGACCGAATTTCTAATCATCTTTTCGAATTTTTCGAGTGTTTTTTTCCGAGGTTTGAACCACGTGTGTGTGTGGTTTAAAAACTCGTGAATTCAAAACCTCGGAAAAGGTTAAAAGTATAAAAGACAAATAAGCGTTTCAAATAATATCCATCCTTTGACATTTGTTATAGAACAATTTTAAAAATCATTATCACGTGTAAAGGTATAAGCGTGTAGTAGTAAACTAGCGCCCCGCCCTGGCATCGCACGGGTTAACAAATTATACATAAACCTTCCTATTGAATCACTCTATCTATTAAAAAAACCGCCATCAAAATCCGTTGCGTAGTTTTAAAGATCTAAGCATACGTAGGGACAGACAGACAGACAGATTATACTATGTACCTAGTGAAGATTTACACTGAAATACCTTTGTACTAATGTAGACACATACACTAGACTACGTACATAAATTAGACTTAAATGTAAATACGGCGGCCAGTCCAATTTCTCCTGAAGCCGTCAAAAACATAATTGCCCTCAGCCCTTAGCCCTTAGCTCTTACTAAACAGGATAGCTGTATTATTTCATTTCGTCTAAGGTACAGTCGCAATCAGATATATCGGAGTGGCATAGAAAAATATAGTAAGACAAGAGTGCTCACTCCATACATCAGTTCAGACTATTAATTTCAGTGTCTACATCTAGCATCGAGTAGCGGAACTATCAGTACTGCTACATCTATTGTCAAGTAGCAGTACTGATAGTTCCGCTACTCGATACTAGATGCTAATAGTCTTTTTGGTAATAAAGCTGATGTATGGAGTGAGCACTCTATGTATTTTTTTCTCTATGGGAGTGGTCAAGGCGCTCACAAATTTCTGTACACGCGCCTCTATTGTCAAAGCGTTAGAGTGCGTGTTCAGATATTGTGAACACCTTGGCCGCTCCGGCCCGGTTCTTAAGCTCACTAACTTCCAAAATTTCGTTCCCAGGATAAGTGTAGGGTCTGATTACGTGTAACAAGGTAAAGCCAGGTTCTTTAGCTTGCTAACTTCCATTTTTTAGACTAAAAATACGTGAGTTTTAAGACTAAAAACACGTGAGTTTTTAGACTAAAAATACGTAAGTTCAACCGTAAATTTAGCTTACTTCTCAAATAATATTCAGAAAGGTCGCCAACGTATAAAAAAGGCTTTAAAAACTTACAGAATCCGATCCTATTTTCCTCCTCACCCCCATTGATCTGCATACCCCGGGTCGACGACCTCGCCCCCCGATATTTGCGGAACCACCCCCTCCCGGATTTCAAGGATTAGATTTTGAAGAAAATCGCTATAAGTGTATTATATTTTTTAAGAATAGGGGTCTTTCTTTGTTTCTTAATGATGTTGTGGAAAACTAAATACTTTTCTGTGCGCTAGAGATACTGTAAAACGCGATTCCAATCGGCTTGCTTATTTTGAGACGATTTGGTGTAATCTTATGAAAATGATAGGTAGGGACCTGTTATGTTTGTATGAATCTGATTGAGATTTTACCACTTAGGTAGATTAAAAAAATATATTTTTGCAAAGGAAAGACATTATTTGAATATTTTGAAACATTATGTCTCGATTTGACAACTAAAATATGTGCCTACTTAATCTGATCATGTTGTTAGTGATTTTTTCATGTCAAGACATGCCCATATTGCCAATAGAATAATTTATGTGTATATTTACTTAACTTCTCTTACAAATGGAGTGGAAGATATTGTCAAAACCATTATATTTATAAGCATTCAAATATAATGTTACCTATATATTCAAATAGGTATGTAACATGTTTGGATTATATAATATGTTGGCTGAATGTAATATGCGCATAGTACTTTTGATGTCGGGTTATTCGGAAATACAGGGAAGGGGAAGGGTGAAATTCCGGTAGCTAAAGAAATCAATATAAATATGTACCTAGTTCCTTTTATGTATTTCTTTGCAATGTAGAAAATTCAATTAACTTACTGAACAAATAAATAGATCGACGTAAGCGCTTTAAAATTAGATAATTACTTAATTAATCTAAAAAAAAAATAAGTTGTTAAATACCGCCTATTTAGGGCCTGAAAAAAAAGTTGCGTAAAATTATTTAGAACGTCTTTATCCTAATTCCATACGTATAGTGTACCTTTAAAATATAACAATAACTTTCATAGGGTTATCAGGCGTAGCTCACTCCGCGATTTCGTCGCGTCGCTACAAGTACCTACAAGTACACGTGGCCCACGCCAATTTTGGTGTCTAGCCATAGTAGTTGCCGCGCACCGCCACGGAACGGACGCCTGCTCGCGCTTGCGCCACCTAGCGGTCACATCTGCCGTAATAAACGCGTTTAGTTAGAGAGTGAATCTTCTGTACCTAGTACTATTATTTATTCTGTGACCCTATCCAAATGCAACCGAACAAAGAAATCCTCTCAAGCAGAAACCCACTGGCTCGCCTAATGGAGTATAAACCCGTCTAAAATCCTACATTTCCATACATACATACAGAAATGATTTCCCTCGTTAGAAGGTTCTGGAGCTCATCCGGCTCGAAGGACCGATTCCGGATATGGATAAGAAATTGCTGCGACGCGGGTAGTCTGGTTTTTGTAAGGGCTTAAGGATTTGTAGGTATTGTGTATGCTTAACTAGCTGTGCTCGCGGCTCTGCGTGGGATTCGGTGTGTGTCGTTTTCGCACACTTCCAACAGAGATTGCAGAAAATACAGCATGTCTATCACTGATTTAAACTTTTACATTATTAAATTGTACAGCGACCTTGTCTTCTCAGAGACCTCGGGGACAACGCCGTCCTCGAAACGTTGGAGGTAAATCCTAAAACTTAAATACGCGATTAAGTTTCGTTGTAAAATTTAATAGCATATGTCTATCCTCAGGGCTTATGCCCTCTATATTATATGTGCCAAATGTTCTCTTAAATCGATTGCGTTGCGTAGTTGTGTAAAAGCCAGAGACATTATTAGAATGAAATAGTGATTATTTTTTAAGAGAGATTATAAACTTGTCATTAGCATAATCATGAACAAATTGAGAAATTGAAAAGTGATCAAAACAAAAAGATCTGATAATAAATCACAAACTTAATAGGTAATCAAAGTTCAGGTCCGATATCGTTAATTATTTTTATAATTATCATCCGACACAAAATAACGTTTTAAACAATTTAGTCATTTCATCTCCCTACAACTTTATTTTTTACCTAATCGTTTTAAAAATGTCTAATTTTTATTTATTCGAATTATCAATATATTTTATTATCTATTACCATAAGAAATATAGTAAGACAAGAGTGCTCACTCCATACATCAGTTAGACTATTAATTTCAGTGTCTACATCTAGCATCGAGTAGCGGAACTATCAGTACTGATTCTACTTGACAATAGATGTAGCAGCGACCGGAAAGTCTCATGCTGTTGAGATAAGACTGTCTGGTCGGTGCTACATATATCGTCAAGTAGCAGTACTGATAGTTCCGCTACTCGATGCTAGATGCTAATAGTCTTTTTGGTAATAGAACTAATGTATGGAGTGAGCAATCTATGTATTTTTTTCTCTATGCTATTACATAGTTCCAGTTTGTAAGTAAAGTTCGGTAGTCAATATACGACCTATAAATGTTTAGATAACTATTAAACAAATACATTAAGATAAGTTAACATAAACACTTAAACAGTGTCAAGAATGGTTACAAAGTCAAACTACAACAATCGCTACGTATTACAACATACTACATAATTAAGCAATGTTTATATAAACAATGTGATAAAAATTCACTATTACTTCGGCTTGGTTACTGTAATCAATTATTATCACTTGTTTGGACTTCTTGGTATTACATTAATTAATTACAATGGAGCCACTTTAAAACATTATCTATTTTTTTATACCTAAGTATAAAGTAAATAACAAAAACAAAGAATCAGTAACTCTTTCCGCTGGCAGTTTCAACACTCAGTAATAATTTATATTTTAATTATAACTATGGACCAAAATAAACTCGAATATCTTTAAGCTTAGAATACATTTAAAAGTGGAAAAATTACTGTCTTGGGTAAGACTTAACTCACGGACTCAGATGGCTGGAGTATCGATCCAGAGGTCGTGAGTTCAAGTCCCACCCAAGACAGTAATTTTTCCACTTTTAAATTTATTCTAAGCTTAATAGCATCGTTCGTAGACGTTTCTGCTAGTTAAAAATTATAATTCGAATATCTTTGTTCAGGTATTACTATCGTTTTAATGTCGTAGTTCTATGGCATAATCTTATACCTTTAAACGAGCAATTTTTGTATATACATATCTATATTATGTATGTATCCTATTCCTTTTAACGAGCAATTCTTGTATATTTATATATTTCGGGTATCTCGGATACGGCTGTAACGATTTCGATGGAATTTGCTATATGGGGCTTTTCGGGGGCGAAAAATCGGTCTGGCTAGGCTCTTATCTCTGGGAAAACGCGCATTAAAGTTTTTATATATTTTATGTCTCCATTATTTTTATAAATGAAAAAAAAAACTCAAACACGACCAAAAAGGACATTGGTATTGATACTTACATTTAGAACTTGTGGACCATAGTTGTAGTATCTACTAGGCTACCATACCATACCATTAGAAAGTCACCATGCGAAATATCATAACATTTCCTACCAATTTCCCAAACTTCAGTAACTCCCATCAAATGATAAACATTAAACCAAACCACACATCCATAGTTCCAATCTTAAACAATCAGTTTCTTCGCAACCCTCAAAAAGAAGGCACAAGGTCGCCCCTCCCGTCGCCATGGCAACCAGCAGCCTCCACGCCCACAACCCTAAGACCGCCCCGCGCCCCCATTGGCCAAAGGGGTAGTGTGTGTAAGATTTCCAAATGTGCATGTTTTGAGGATGTGATTGTGTGCGATCTAAGCCGGTGCACGGAGAGAAATTTTCTTGTCGCAAATGTTAGATTTGATACGTACCTATAATAATATTATGCAGGATAACTTATTTTTACATTCGTATTACTTACCTGTACAATTCGTTTCTCAGAAACGTTTTGTAAGGAAAACTACTGCTGGTACATTTTTATTTATTATCAGTCAGCTCTTACGAACTTATAGGAAAAAAATGTCCCCTGATTTTTCATTTCGTTAACATTTTCCGTAGAATTTGTATGACGGTAAAGGAATGAACAAAATAAAACGTGTGAAAACTTCCCAAAAAAAAATGGGGTGTCCAACTTAAAAGAAATTGGTCCATCTACCATCTTTTCATTTCTACGGAATTATCATTCGAATACAGTATCCATTTTCATTGTGTATAGATTCAAAATACATACCTCATAAGTACATAAGTTTATATAATCGTGTTCATAAATTGAATTGAGCACGAGAAATTACAAACATTTATACGTCACGCGCAGAAAATCCCATTTTCTCGAGCCCCGGGGCCCGGGTTAGGTTCTAAATGGCAAAGGGCTCGGACTAGGGTTACCATTTATCATTTTGTTTTATTATTTTTTCTGTTTTCAAATTATTTTCTAATTAAATATGGATCCCGCGGTATATGACCGTATCATGCAGTGACATGTATAATTATCTATAGTGACCGGTACTTTTCTATATTGAAAATGTTTCAATTTAATCCATGCTTTAATCTCAAAATTACTCGTCAGAAAAATTGTGAAAATTAGGTTTTCAATGTCTTTTGTCTTGTTTTGAGTTAAATTATTGACTTTTTCATGCATGGTCAAGCAGAACTCGTCAGTAGAAAATCATATTTGAAAAATGTAGGCGCGAAGGGATATCGTCTTATAGAAAATTTGAATTTCGCGCCTTTTTTTACTTACAAGATTTGCTTGAACAAGTATAGCTATGTCTGTGCACCTATCAAAATAGCATAAAAAATCCCTCAAAATTCCCAGCATGTCCGTAAAAAAACGTATAAATGGCGACCCTACCGTACATGTTGTTAGAAGCCACTCGCGAATTCTCGGCTAGCAACATCGTTAACAAGCTATTCAATTTTCAAGTATCAGTCGATGGACCGCCGTCCCAATTAGAGACTGGCTTGTCGCCGTAACGTCACGCTTTCATGCGATTTCAATAACTACCCTCTTCAGTGGCCTCTCCACCTGTAATGAACGCGCTGAAAAGGTGAAATGCAAGGAACGAGCTAGCTAATTCAATTATGATATTCATACATTTAGTAGACTTGTTAAATGTAACTTGACAAAGATATGTGTCGCCCTAATTGCTTTAACTTTTTACGTTCTATACGTGTGCTCTCAACAAAAACTGCTCTAACTCTTGGCCATGGACGAATATGGTATTTTTTTACGTTACTACCTTTCAACTCCCAAAAACGATTAGTTATTTAGAAAATATTGATATGTTAATGTTTACTAAAACCATGGTCAACCTACAGAATGCGTGACGAAGAAATTAGTGTTAAATAGTATTCTTTACGATTTTTATTTATTGCCGGTCGTTTATACACTTCACTATGATTAAATAACATGAATTACATTAAACTCGTGATTGTGAGATTTCTAGAAAGTCCTTCCAACTTGAATGCCTAATTGCTTGTTTTAATTTTTAAAGTATAACGGCCCGTTCGAACAAAGCGCGCTCGTCTTTTGTCTCTGGCCGCATAGACAAATCTTATTATGGAAATATTTTCAAATTAAGAACCCGCTCCCGCATTATGCGTCGACTGTCATCATTGTCTATGCCTTTTTGTTCCGACCTCGCATGTCGTTTTTCGACCACCGTTCGGGTTCGTTTTTTTTCAGGCCCGAGCGTGAATGGCCTCTTTGTTTGTGCGTGTTTTATTATTAATTAGTGGGGCTCTTTGTTTCTGGTAATTATTGTCTTAATAAGCAGTTCCTGCTCTTCAAATTTAAAGGTTTGTCAGCTTAAATGAGCTCTTTAAAAATTCTAGCTCTTTAAAGCGGTTATGAGTTTTTGTCGCGGCGTGTCGTTTATTTCGTATAATGGAGTGTTGGAAAGAAGTTTCCTGTTTAATTAGAGGTGAGACACTCCGCTGGATGGAGCTGGATGGTGCTTGTGGGGCGCCATTTTGCATAATTGGGCGGGTGGCGGATGGCGGACGAATTTATACGTCCCGCCAATTTGCTGCTAATGACACGTCTTGAAGCGTTATTGAAAGAGTGGGCGCTTTGTTTTTATCGCCTTATACATATTTATACGGGTTTAGAGCTTTTATATCGTTAGAAGCGACTGATAGTTTTATAAATCTTTACTGTAGATTTCTGTTGTAGGTTTTTGCGAACAGTTAAGGTGACAGTCCATTTCCAACCGCAGCTGCACTACTGTTCATTTTACTATGGAAATTGACAGTAACAGCGACGCGTTCAGTACCAGTAGTGCAGCTGCGGTCAGAAATGGAATGTTACCCTTATTTAACTTTTACCCTTTTAGTTGTGTCACATATGTAATCATATGAAACACAACATTTCTTCCATCTCCACATTTCTGTCATTATATATTTATTTATTTATTTGTTAGCCTGTTGTGTCCCACTGCTGGGCAAAGGCCTCCCTCTCTTTCGTCCAAGCGTCTCGTTCTATGGCAATATTAGGCCAATCTTCCCGAAAGACGTCAAGATCGTGCCTTTATATATTTACGTGACAATAATTGTTCTTTCCTTTGTTTCAGGCGAGCAAGATGGGCCTACCAGCCGGTGGCAGTTTATCCCTGTTCTGCCCAGGGGGCGACCTCGGGCAGCCTCCCCCGGCTCACATGGGCATTCCCCCGCCTTACCAGCTAGACTCCAAACTTGGTGAGTACGAACATTTGAGAAAATCTTTAAAATCTTACAGGCTTCGATTCCCTTATCCGATTTGATACTTATATGTATCATATCGTAAACAGATCGAATAACTAAAACTCGCATTGGCCTATATGTTTCTCAATCCTACCGACTGCGCCAATACACCATCAATATTTACTTCGAGATTGTTTTATTTACAAAATATATTGACAATACAATATATATTACATCTAGCTTTACCTAGAAACATTCATAGATCATCATAAACCATAACTCATGCTTTCTTTTTCACGTATCCGAATTAAAATGTACTCCAACGAAAACTTTATTATTTCAACCTCCAATTCAAGAGTCAAAACTACCTACATTCCGAATCTTTGTTACTTAAAAATATGATGAAGGTACAGAATTGACGACCCTTTCGTTCCAGCGGCAGGGCTGGCGCGGACACCCATGTACCCTTTCCCGGGGGGCACCTACCCCTACCCCATGCTCAGTCCGGAAATGTCACAAGTGGCGGCCTCGTGGTGAGTACACTTCAGGTCTATTACAATTCAGCCTCAAAACTGGGTGGGAATCGATTGTTTTAAGATCTAGCGTCTATTTGTGTTGAATTTTTTTGGTTTTGTAGGAATGTATTTGACTATAACTCCAAACACATTCGAGTAAACTCCTATCTCAAAAGAAGACTGACCAGATTCAGATCGTAGGTATCTTAATAATTATGTATTCTAAAATCTGTAGTTAAAGAAAGTCCATTTTATAAATCTTTATAGACTAATAATAAATAAATTTTGTAAAAATTAAGTCTGGTTTTATAAAATGATTTGAGATCTAAGTACTAATCCCTTTCTTCAATATTCTTAGAAGGATTTAAGATTTCCAAAGCTGAAGTCTCGAGTAGTCGAAATTTATCTGAATACAGAGTAGCTATCGCTGTTCTTTTCTGTTACTCGAGCCTTCAACTTTGGAAACTTAATTATATACTTCTCGGAATTTACTTGAATCTTATTAAACCACGTGAATGAAGTTTGTGTAATTAAACCTAAAATAAGACCTACCTAACCCAATTGAAGTTTGTGTTAATAAGCCTGTTGACCTATAAGGTCAGCCAGGACAATTGCAACTATTGGGCAAATGCAACTACTCTTAGAAATACAAGAAGTAAGTATAGAGCTAGAGCCACTTATATTTATGGCACACTTTCGCCAGTCATAAAAGAGAGTTCACCCGTGGTATATTAAATATACCACGGCTGAATATTAAATACCTACACCTTAAATTTTAAGTGACTCTACTCTAGACTCACTTGCTGTATTTTTAAGACTAAGCAACTGCTAGTTGCTATTGCCCTGGCTGACCTTACAGTAGTTCGGCTATGATAATGATGAATATATTCCGTCCAGGCACACCCCGAGCATGTACCCCATATCCTCGGCGGCCAGCAGTTTCCGAAGTCCGTACCCCACGTCGCTGCCGATCTCCACTTCTAGTCTATCGAGGTAAGCTTCACTCACCACCTACTAGTTGAGAGTTAGAAATTTTTGAATTCAAGGAAAAATGAAAGAATTTACCGCTGGTTACATTGCGGTATTTGATCGGTCAGCTGAATCGGATGCGATGTAACATGAAACATGAATAGCCCGCAATGTAACTTAAATCGCATGCTAGTTCGCGCGTCGTCTAATACTTAGAGCTCTTAAGCTCATATTTGAGTATCTTTTAAGCAAATAATTGTAAATCAACTTCATTAGAATTCCATAACTCTTACCGTATCATATATAGCCATAACCATAAGCTTAGTATGATCCTCCCATTTGTGGTTCATAACAACACATAAGGTCTAACAGTGGTTGTATTACGACTACTGATTGTTTGTAAGATATAGCTTTATTACCATACAGAGCCGGTGTCGTGAGTAGGTAAGCCGATCAGTTCTCGAAACTGCCAATTGGTCTAAATAATTCACCTTATATTCTCTAAGTTTTAAACTGGCTTGGGATTCAAATTTAATTTAGATTCTAATGTGTTTCCTGTTCCCGATAGTTGATTAGACGCAGAATTATAGTCCATAATTTTAATTATTAATCACAGAGGAAAAATTACACTCCAAGGTCCATCTTCTCCGAAATACATTTAGGGTGGGGACAAACCTCTCCTTTCCACGGAAAATGTTTGACCTTCTGACGACCGGCGGTGTCCTACACGCAGTATATGTATATGCCTCAGGACTATTGGCCTTAACTCTGTCAATCTGACAGAATAAAATGTAAGCTGGCAAATTTTGAAACCCAGTCGTGAGAAGGTTAAAGTCACGCCTCCTGTCACTTCCCCTCCATTCCTTCCTCTCGGCCTCTAATTCACGGGGAGAGGCCTATGGCCAGCTAGTCATCGTATATACACGATCGTCCTTAACTCTCGGGAACAGGATAGTGTGTTGTCTTCCGTGTATATCTGACTTGGTCATAGGCCTCTCCCAAGGTACACCACCGCGGGAGCTCGGCCTCCGTCGCCGGCGTCTCCGCTCGCGGGCTGGCCGGAGGGGCTACCCCACTGCGCCTTCCTGTATGTCTTTGATGTTGTTGGCTTACGTAGCTTTGAATCAAGAGTTGGAACATGATCGAAAGCTACCGTACTCTGATTTAAAAGTGAAAGGGTGGCTTATGGTGACCAGAACGAGCACTGAACGTGACCGTAGTTATTTACGGGTATTCCATTAGGTGATTAGAGAACCAGAACCATCAACACACTAACAGAATTATTAGACACCAGGGGCCCGTTTCTCAAAAGCTTGTAAATAACTTGTAATACAAGCGGATGTCACTTTTTGACAGCTTTTGTTAGAAAGGGACTTCCACTTGTATTACAAGTTACAAGCTTTTGATAAACGGGCCCCAGTCAGAGATACAAGTACCAGAATTATGATAAATGTGTATCGGTGGTTCTGCGGAAGTGAAAACTTATTTCTTAAAGAAATCTTTGTCACTTTTTGTTGCTTTTTGTGCGGTAGCTTAGATAGCTCTCATCTTGATACTAATTACGTTGTCTCATTTTTATAGTCTATTAAAAAGGTGACAGCTATCGAGATCGTGTTCTAAACATACCGTCAGTTTAGTTAGCTAGCACCCACATACAAAGAACCATTATATAGAGCTTTTTACCTATAGTTGAAGCATATAGGACAAATGAGAATTTGGCATCGCCACTGCTCTTGCGACATTAAGGACGATTTAAGCACTGTTCCCATTCCAGCCAATGAGCCAATGTCTGCAAGTTGTCAGAACGTTTAGTCACGATCTCAATTTGTTTCCTTCTGAGATCTGTTTGCTACAGAAGTTATTTCTGCAAACTCGGAGAATTTCCGCACTTGGAATGCGCAAAAACTGGCACTTCTTTATTCAAGTAGTTATTTTTGTCTACCTGAGAAAATATTATGTCTATTTATGTCCTATCAATGATATCGCGGGTTCGAACCCGGCTCGTACCAATGAGTTTTTCGGAACTTATGTACGAAATATCATTTGATATTTACCAGTCGCTTTTCGGTGAAGGAAAACATCGTGAGGAAACCGGAATCCCAATACGGGTCTAGTTTACCCTCGGGGTTGGAAGGTCAGATGGCAGTCGCTTTCGTAAAAACTAGTGCCCGCGCCAATTACTGGGATTAGTTGCCAAGCGGACCCCAGGCTCCCAGGAGAAAGATGATGTCCTATCAATGACACTACTCTGATTGGTTCTAAATAACTCTTTCATACTGAAGAACAATGCTTAAATTGGACTTCGATCCAAGTATGCTAAACAGACGTAAACGGCTTTAGTACAAAATATTTGCAGCAAGCGTTTGATTAGTTAGATTTTTCGGTTTTGAATTTATTTTTTAGATCTGAATTTTTTTCGGTATAGTAGAAGCACCAAAATAAATACTATGCATTCAATGCTTCCTTAGGCCTTGGTCTCCCGTGGAAGATGTGACGATGTATATACGCATCGTGCGGCGTCATTCTGAAACCAAGGCCTAAACCCTTATTTTACACTAAGACTAAGATATATTTTAGTGATTCTACTATATACAGTGCTTTATCTTGGTTTATAACTTATGAACTCATGAGCTGTTAGAATGTTTTTATTTACAATTTTTTTTATTTAGGTATCCTATTACGTATTGTCATAAATATGTTTGCATTCGCAGTGAACTGTACCGGTTTTCGCCAACGCTGGGCGGAGGCCTAGGCCTCGGTCTGGGCCCCGCGCTGGTGCCCCCGCCCCCCTCCAAGGCTGACCTGGAGTCCCACCACGCGCGGTATGCGAGGTAAGTTGTTATGTGATATAATCAATTAAAACTGTCAAGATGGTTGTGGAGTAAACAAACTTATGTCGAGAAATCTGGACCATTAGAATCCTTAAGCTTAGAATAAATTTAAAACTGGAAAAAATACTGTCTTGGGTTTGCTGGCTATGGATGAGGTCTTGGTGGCTCAGATGGCAGCGCGCTGGAGTATCGATCCAGAGGCCGTGAGTTCAAGTCTCACCCAAGACAGTAATCTTTCCACTTTTAGATTTATTCTAAGATTATATCATTGTTCGCAGACGTTTCTGCTTGTTAAAAATTAACATCAGAATCCTTGTCAGTTAGCCATAGCTAACGTACACCTAAAACGACTGAATTGTATGACATGTATAATTGGATGATAGAAATGATTGTACCAATGCGGTCATTTGCAGAAGAAGAATATTAAACAAATCGATATTGGTATGTTGTTGGTCGGTGTTGTTTTATTTGACCTTTTTTTGTAAAATACAGTGATTTATAATTGAACTACAAATATTTTAAAAAATAATAGTGACTGATGTAATAATTATTTTAAACACCGCCAACAACATAGCTGTTAATATATGTTGTTAAAAACATTTTACTTACATTAAAAAAAACTGAGCGATCAAACGTAATTACACCTTTCGGTAGAGCACGCGTTCATAATCCGGTTCCGGAGTGCATTGTATTTGAAATTATAATGACAGAGTTTTAAAACGTTTTGTTATTGCGCGAGCCAATTGTTACCGACCCCTGCTTAACTAGGGTTGGTCCGTGTGATGTTTTTGAGTGACAAATTGTAAACATGGTTTATATTGCTTTGTAGACATCGTCTCACGCCTAGAGAACATCAAGAATCGATGTGATATGATTCAAAAATCTTAATTTACTGGTGTTTTTATTAGGAATTTTGGTCAGGTGTTAGATTTAACCCATTTTCAGTGCACTATTTGTTATATTAGAGACATTTTTTCGCAATGCTAAATTATTCATTGCTTTTACTTAAAATTAATTGAATTTTTATAAACACTGCATTTTAATGATGTTTAACGATAGCGAAGATCGATTATTTTTGCATAAATAGGGTAATAAAATAAATAGGCGCTTAACTTTGAACGAGTCCATTTAAAATTATCACTTCAAACTCTTCTTTCAAAGTAGGTATTACCTACAAGTTAAAACCTACCAAAGTAGGTAAGTCTGTCGTGCAAAAATTAACATATCACGCCATATTTTGAATTTTTTACTGCTCAAACCCCATTTGTCAACCCTACAGTCAGGGCGCGATGGTATCGCGCACATTACACGGCGTCCACCCCTGCGATCAGAGATAAGCAACCGTTTGACAGATGCGTTAAACGTACGCTGCACGCTGTAATTTACGCTATGACATATTTTAAACGGGTAATTACGATTTTTAAGTAAATTTAATAAAAATATTTTTATATTATTGGACTACTGTAAAACTGCTCCAAAATTATGATTCGAAATTATAGAAAAAAACAATATTTGTCCTTGACAAATGGAGTACTTATACAAGTTATACAGCCATATTCGAACTTTATTCTAACAAAAACGTCACTTTTGACACTTGTTTGACCAGTCCATATCGTTTCGATATCTAATATTTGACGTATCTAATATGGCTGATATTTATTTTCATACATTTTTTTATTCATATCTGTAACTACATACAGAAATAAGTGTTCCGTGAACAAAGTTTTGTACGGAGTACTAAAAAATGGCAGTAATTTAAGGTCAAATTAATAATTTGTACTTTCCAAAAGATATTCGCATATGTGTGAAATATGGTATCATTAAACTTAATGAAACTATTATAACTAACTATATACTAATAACCTGGGAACTAGGCTGTATTAAATTATTAATCAATTCATCATGTTAATTTAGTCAACTTTCGGTTGCAAAAATAGTATTAACACTTTGAACGCCACGCCTATCGTGCGCGGCGCGTCACCGTGAACCTTATCGGAATGCACGAAGGTTGATATTGGGCCGTAGCGGCGCGCGTCAGTTGACGTCTTTGGCGATGAAAGGGTTAAAGTTAATTAATTAAAACTCAAAAGTTCTTTCCACGTCAAGTAAGAAAAAGAGCTACCTTAACCAAAGTAACACCTACGACATTCAAAACAACCTTTTTAATTTCAAGTCCCTGGGTACAGGCGTGTCAAAAATCGTTGGTTTTACGTCGTCAAATTAAAAAACAAGTACTTGCATGAAAACAATTAGTTTACAAGTTTAAAGCAAATAAATTTCCTATTTCTGATTTCTGTTTCAAGTTTGTCTTACTTTGAAATAAAATGGCATATAGCCATGAAAAAAGGATTAAAAATACAAAAAAAAGCGAAATTTCGCTTGCGCTGTATAAAATTAATCTAAGACGAACTTACCACGATTAACTAAGTAATCATCATCATCATCATCATCACCATTTTAGCCTTCGGTCGCCCACTGCTGAGCATAGGCCTCTCTTCGTGTACGCTACTTGTCCCGGTCCTGTGCTAGTCTAGTCTCATCCAAAAGTGCCCCGCGATACTTCGAACATCATCCACCAAACGAGCCAACGTTTCTTCAAATAGATCATACAGCCATATAATTTCATATTTTACGTCAGCGATCACCAATAAAATAAAACCTTACACTTACCACTTCAGTCCCCGACAGTACTCATGTAAATAACTCGGTGGCAGAGAAATTTAATTAAGATGATATATGACGCCTTCACTTAACGGTACAGTCTGCAGCGATACCATCTCCACCAAACACGGCTATCGCGATCTGTGCGTGCTTTTTGTGGTGTCGTTGTTCTGGTAAAGTTATGTTTATTTGTGGAATTTCGCACTTAGTTGATAATATTTTCTACGATTTTGCTTTATGTTTGAATTCGGTACCGGAAACCGTCATTTTTATTCAATTGACTAAAATAAGTGAGTTCTTTGTTTAGTTGGAACACTCCAAAAATATATTCGTATCATATTATCTTCAAAATAGTATACCTACTCGTACATATTGCCCAAACGAGCGTGAAGCGTGTCAGTTTCAATGTGGGAAGAAATCTTTGGAAACATATCGATTCAGTTTTTGATTTTTATTATGGTAGATGTAAACGCGGTCTACAGCTCATACAACAAATAGTATTTTTTTAAACGTGTAAAATCACTTAGTAATTTAAGTGAAAACAACATGAATATAAGACGATATGTCATGTATTGACCTCTTGTCTGTTTTTAATTGTTTGCCGAATTTTTAATAATTTAATGCATGTTTTAGGGAACGATATTTTCGGTTCTATATCTATAATACAATGAGGCTGACATGTTCACCTAGACTAGAGTGTCCAAAGCCTCAATAAAAATCAGATACAAAAAAAGCTATAATACAGCACAGCCGAGGTTTAAACCATTTTTGACCACCACACACATGAAAGGTTAAACGAAGTTTTATGTTAATATTTGAACATTCCCCGTGTTTCTGCCGACCATCCGTCATAATCATCTCCACGACGCTCGGCGCTGCGCGGGCGTACGCATTGTGCTTTTTCTTCCATTTTTAAATCCAACCGACGGAAGGCGTATTTCAGACTTCGAACGCGTTCCTCGAAGTAATTTACTGAAAACGCCTATGATAAACTATAATTTTAAACCTTAAAAAAGCATATATTGTTAGAAAAAATAAAGCACTTATGTCCTTCTGTGTTTTGTTCTAATTTTAGCTTTACCGCCTTTAAAATAAAGTTTGGTTTTGGGCGGAGAGGGAAGTCGTTTTTCAGCATTCTTTGGTTTTACAATTATTTTTAATAGTTTCTGTAGTTTATTAAACTGTCGCTTAATTATGCTTTTGGAACGAGTTTCGAATGTATATTTTAAAAGTTACGTTGCTTTTAAAATAAATGACTATAGTCCTTAATGGAAATGGATATACTATTTTAACGTAATCGAGAATAAAAGAGATCAATTTATAGAACACATTTTATGGCTATGATCCAATTAAAATCCATCGAAAAAAGTGCCTACTTAATTATTACGCATAAAAGATCGACCACATATTTAACCTATCATTGTCACATCTGAAAATAAGTAGCAAGTCTTTCAAATTGCTTCCTGCCATTGTAAAATCATTCTTAACATGCCTGCACAAAGTTGATATTCCTTCGGAGTCAGTTCGGACCTTCTATAAAGTACCCTGATTTTTTTACGCGCAACTGCCATGCCTTTCTAAACATCATATCTCCATGCAAATGTCAGTCACTTACGCGGTTTACACACTTATTTACTACAGACGTAAACATGCCTTCTCAAATTGACGTATCTCTTTACGATTTCCGTAGGTCATACGACATTTCCAAAGTTATCAACGGCAGTCATAAACACGCGTTTTCAAATAGCCGTATCTCCTTACGACTTCCATATTAACGTACGACGTTTACAAAGTAGCCAACAGTAGTCGTAAACAACGCGCTTTCAAATTAACGTATCTCCATACCACTCCCATATTAACTTAAGACGTTTCCAAAGTTACATGTGCCGGCCATAAACAACATGCGTTGTCTATTGCGCGCGCGCAGGAAACGCGTCTATTTCCAGCCGGATGTGTTTATTGTCTGTCTGTGTGTCTCGTTAGCATATTGATCCGGCGCAGTTATGATTGGGTGACGGGTGACAAAAATGGAAATTAAAAGTGACAACTATTTTCCTCGAACATTATGATGATAAATTATGTTCCTTAAAAAGGTAGCTCTGTAATTAGGAAACTTGAGTCTTTTCCAGAATTTACAATTGAATTAAAACTTTCGTAGGTAAGTTTTAAAAACTATATCTAAGAATTGAGTTTGGTAGATATTATAATTTAAACTATCGATATGAATAGCCACTAAGCCCCTCTCTCGGTAACTGTAATGACAGTGTATCATATTATCATTTTAGAACTTATAAATTAAATACTTATTCTTATTCGGATACAGTTAAAATTTCTGTTTGCGACACCGCACGCGGCTGGGTCGCCATGTGGAGCGTGAAGTAGGGCAGCAAGCAAACAACACGAGTATTGCGGAAATATTGACGTTCATTCAGAAAAACGTTACCTATTTATATTTACACTATTTAGGCTTTATTTCCTCCTACGCTGACATCTATCACTGACGTCGGTCGAGCGTACGGCAGTAAATCTGCCGCGGACGTCAGTGTCGCTGTGCCCATGGAACATTGTAATAATTCGCAGGCATCGACCGAAGTCAGCGACGTACAGCGTAATAGGAAGAAATCAAGCCTTAGAAACATGTACATAATACTTATAACTCCTCACAGATCTGCTATCCATGACGTCACACTTTATAACTCGCACTTATAACTCTACAAATCTGCTATCCATGACGTCACACTAAGATCACAGTCTCTGCCTTTCAGGTCACTAGAAAAGGGCAGTAGCAGCAGCGACAAACCCAGCGAGGGTACAGTCAGCAACAACAGCAAAGAGCAGAACAAGAAGCCTCACATAAAGAAACCCCTCAACGCCTTCATGCTGTACATGAAGGAGATGAGAGCGAAGGTTGTGGCAGAGTGTACCTTAAAGGAGTCCGCTGCTATCAATCAGATATTGGGACGACGGGTGAGTTGATAGCGGTTCTTGTTTAGATTTTATTTGATTTTGGAACTCGGTGGCACGAATGGATTTACTTGTCGAAATGGAAAGTGAATTTGATGGGAAGATTTTGCAATACAGAAGAAAAGAAGCGTTGTTGTTTTTACTGACCAGAAAAGAGGCCAGGATGTAACGAAAATTTAGCAAATCTAATTTCTTGATATCTTTTATAAACACTATTTCTGCATAATTGTAATTTATTTTATATGGTTTATCTTTCATTGTTTTCTTTTATAAAACAGTTTTTAATCCTTTCGTTGTTATCCAAAACCGAACACAATCGCAAGTTTAAGACCTTCTATTTCGGGAGTCTAGATTCATTCGGGCCACTGAGTCATGATCTTAATGACTTGACATTCTGTAAAACATAATGGCCAATTTTAAAATTCAATGTTCTTTGTATTGTGTCTTGTTAGGAATATGATTATGCTATCGAATGCCTACGTGTTTTTGTATCACCGGCGCGTTGAATAACAAACAGTACGCGGAACGTAATCCGATTCCTAACAAGCCTTAGTCATGGACGCTCAACGGCGTTGAACGTCCACGATTGACAGTTGTCGGACTCAGTAACATATCAATATCGTGTCGTAATCTAACGCAGTGGCATTCGTTGAGTCGTGAAGAGCAAGCAAAGTACTATGAGAAAGCGAGACAGGAGAGACAGCTCCATATGCAGCTGTACCCGGGTTGGAGCGCGAGGGACAACTACGGTTACGGTTCCAAAAAGAAAAAGCGGAAAAAGGACCGTAGTCCTGCTGAGTTGGGAGGTATTGGACCCTAGGACCCAAACACGCGAGGGGCTGGGATGTTCCGCGCTTGTACACTCGCTTCACCCCCGACCGGGCTCTCTCTCGCACACCCACTAACACCCCCGAGAGAGTCCCGTCCCGTAACTAACTACCGGCTTGTATTAACGACGAGTCCGTACCCGTGCCCGTGCCCGTCCTGTCCGTATGTGAGTGTGCGTGTGTGCGTGTTAACTACTGTGTTACTGTGCGGCGGCCCGGAGGTGCCTGTGCTAGAAAAGCGGCTGGAACCGTTGCGGCGAGGCGCGAGACGGCGACGGACCGGCTCGGACCGGCCCGGACCGGACCGGGTCGCACCAGACCGGACCGGACCGGACCGGGCGCCGCGCGCCGCCCCGCGCCCCTTAGTGTTGCGTGTTCTGTGTACGTAGTCGTCGAGTGATCGTGTACATGTACACCCTACACCCCTATCGGAAACTATATTGGTTTGTTAGATGTCTAGACGAACCGCGACCGATACCGTCCGCAGAATAGGTTCTGTGAGGAACTATAATTGGCCATTTTCATTAGGATCAAAATTGAAGCGGCTTCACGCGGGCTGTTTTTCTAGCACGAGAGTAGGCGCGGTGCTCGGCCCGGGCTAGAACCACCGTCGAAGTGCATTTTCTTTTCTTTCCATATCGCGTCGGTTCAGTGGCATGCGCTGGGCCGCGAGGAGCAAGCAAAGTATTACGAGTTGGCGCGACGCGAGCGCCAGCTGCACATGCAGCTCTATCCCGATTGGTCGTCTAGGGCTAATACGCAAAGGGGCAAGAAGAGGAAGCGAAAACAGGAGACAACCGATGGAGGTACTGCCTTACACTCCGGCCGCCTCCCGTCTGTCCGCGGACGCCAGACCGCTCCCGTCTGTCCGCGGACGCCAGACCGCTCCCGTCTGTCCGCAGACGCCAGACCGCTCCCGTCCCGCGGCGGCCGTCTAGCGCACACTCCTCATTTACAAACGAGCTCAATTAATGGAGGATCAAGTCGCAGACGCCCGCCGCCTCCCCTCCTCTCCCCCCGTCGAGGTCAATCACATGCTCTTGAACACAATTCGACATAGCATTATTGCCGAATGTTGGTTAACGGGGTCCAGGTTGTAGCTATATCAGTATTTTTATATATTATTTATCGCCTTTATTTATTTTTATTACAACGCTATTTTATGAGAACCCTGATGTAAGTGGCACTCCTTCGAAGGTTGTCCCGGTTTTTGGCTTTCCGATCTGCTCCGAGGTCATGATTCGGGGAGCGTGCATGTTCGGCAGTCGAAGGACCGAGTGACCGCTTTGCAGGGAGTAGTAGAGTACCGATAGTCAGGCTGGGACAGCCTTCCCGACTGGTCTGTGCGGCAGGGACGCCCGCCGCGGCGCCCACAGTTGGGCAACCGGCCCAGCCTGCTTATGTCTGCGGTGTCTATATATAATGATACTGGCCAAGTGATTCAATATTTATTTTTGATTCCGGAGAACCTATTCTGCTTAAATTTTGCTTATAAGCGTCATGTTTATTTGTGATTATTATTTTATTTTCGAACGTAGTTAGCATTTATTTTGGAAGTTCATGCGTGTAGTCTGTTATTTTTAAAACCAATGTTTTTTCCGTTTTCCCTTTCGTTTGTCCTGTCCCCTCCCGCATGCCAACTAACACGTCTGGGGGTATGGATGCATGCTGCTTTTTTGTAGTTTTAGCATATTAGTTTACATTAAGGCTTGGAATATGATTTCGGGTAACCTTTGATTCGCAAGCGAGTATTTATCGTTTTCATTCTCCTGATTTGACCGCTGAAACAAAATTTATCTGATGTCATATTTTTATTTTCTAATCTGGACAGTTAATTCCATAATGATTGATTTGCTATTATGAATTATTTGATAACTTTGCCATGGATTATATTTTTCCAAGTATTCAGAAATTATTTTGCCGAGTGGATTTTGAAGTTCGTGTTCTAACTGTGTGTCCTAATGTACTTCCAGGAAATAATTTGAAGAAGTGCCGAGCGAGGTACGGCCTCGACCAACAGAACCAGTGGTGCAAACCTTGCAGGTGTGTGTCCTTCTTTCTCATTTTTATTTATTTTCGCTTGACACAAAATCTATCAGCCACAACCCGGAGTAATCTGTGGAACTGTTGGCGACAGTTATTTTGATATTGTTTCTATGTGGAAAGACTTGGCTATCTTTCAGTCTAAAGTTTCCCGAGAGAGCCTGGTCGTAACATTTTCGTATTATTTAAAAACAAATCCTATAACTTGTTGTTATTTTTACGAATTTGTTTTTTATTTTAATCTGTTCAGAGCGAACAGTGCTGAAGACGATGGTGATTCAGAAAATGTGTCTTTTCACAAAGAAATATATAAAAATACCTTAGCGAAACGGAATAGATTTTTTTGAAAGTAGACAAAGAGTGAAGTAGTGGAAGTAGGTGTAAGTGCGCCGGCGTCGAAGGGCAATCATTTGTCGAAGAAAAGCTTTCAAAAAAATCTTGACACATTTTCTGAATTGCTCTCGCTTTTTTCTTTAAATTCGTTTACGTTAAGTGTGAGGTTATAAAGTTCCATGTACTGATGAAATGTTTTCTCCACTCATGATTGCCGCTTCCCACGGATTGGATCCGCTGGCACTATTGGTGACGTTTTTATAACTACTTTTATATATTTTGCTGCGATACGATTTTTATATTACGTTCGCCTCACGCCACTTGACTCGGACTTCTCTTTATACCTGACAATCACATAACCTCCCACTTTTTATCATTATTTGCTTCTGTTGTTTTTTATTTATTTTCTGCATCATTTTATAATCACCACAACCCTTCCCTCTCCTCTTTACCAACGATCTTTTATTCCACTCTACTCATCTCATCATCATACGTTTCATAACTTCTGTTTTCTTTTTGTATTTTACTTTTCAAACTCTTATATAATCTACTTCTTTACCGTACCGACTTCATTACCATCTTGTTTTTCTACTCAATTCACCACATTCCCTTTTCTTTATTTATCTATTTTTATCCTTTAAATTGTACATTCTACTTCTCTAATAATCTTGCTTTCTCCTATTCTCTTGTCGTTATTTATTGATTCTTCTTAATCTATTATTATCACACCTTTCCATTCATATTGCGGCATCTTCTGCCGTAATCCCGCCTTCCACCTCCCTCTCCCTCGTGATGTATAACTCCCTGGTGTAGCCCCGAGTCGAGTAGCGTGCTGGTGTCGGGCGGGGTGGGTCTGGGGCTGCTGCGACCAGAGCCAGCGGCGCCGCTGGTGGCGAGCCCGCAGGAGCCCACATACGTCAACCTCTAGTGCCGGTCGAGCGCCGGACGAGCCACGGTCAGTCCAAGGACCAGGTTTAATGTTACGGCCGCTTTGATTATATCATTCGACGCTTTTGAAAGATGGATCAGTTTCTCCGATACAGATGTACCATCACGCTCCGCGATTGTTACGCCATTTAGGGTTCACGCTAAATTGGACATTCCATAGCGTAAGTATGGAACAATTTAGCTAGGACCCAAAATCGCGCAACAATCCCGTGTGGTGACTGTACAAGTAACGGAAAGGTCCAAGAAATTGGAAAGGCGCTCGATTTTTTTCCCCACGAAAATGTAAGACGTGTCTATTTTTTTTCAATGTGGAAAAATTCGCAATTTTTGACTTTCCGTCCGCACATTAGGTACCCGTTTCATGGACAAGTTGATATACACGATGTGTATGTTGATTGGTATACATAGTATTTAGCTATCCAATTATTAATTGTATAATAGGTATGTTTGCAAAGAGAACGCACATTTACATGATAGACACCACATAGCGTGGAAAATATGAAGAAATCAATGGGAATGATATTTTTAAAATGGCCGTAACCGTATGTGTCGTGAGGTGGTAATGCCGTGAACAGTAGATTCGATTGCTGTGTTTTTTTATTGGCATGTTATTAATAGTCATAATTATGTACATTTTAGAAGCTTTAATCCATTGACATAAAAACAGCTTTTCAGCGAGAAGGATTTTTTGTTTACCATGCTCTTTTTGTCTTTATTATAACAATGCCGTAAATTTACTTGTTTGAGAGTTTTATGAGTTCTGTATTTCGACGTTGTTTGAATACCTATTGAGTTTTTTTTTAGAATCTTTTGTTGCCTTTAGGTTCTTCGTGCCTTTATGTGCCCATAACTCCATAATACTCGGCATGTTTTTTTTTGTTTTATTGTGAGCTCTTCTAACATTGATCAGGCATGATTCAAATGTAACATTTTATTCAATTTTTTGTGTTTGTTTTGATGTTTTGTAGTGATTTTACATTGATGTTTCATATTATTAACTTGTATTTAAAATGTACAGGTACCTGTACATTAAGTACGTAAATTATGACCAGTTTATTGTTTTCGCGTACATTAGCTGTTTTTAGTAATATGAAACATTTTATTTTGTCCGAATTGATAGTTTCAATACGGTATAAGTTGTAATTTTACTTGCTTTACCCTATAAATGAGCATTTTAGAAAAAGTTAGTATTAAAAAAAAAACCTAAGTTTATCATTTTTTATATAGGTACTTTGTATGACGGTAACGTGATTGTAGGTAAAAATAATGAATGGAAATTAATTCTAGATCCTTTTTTTATTAGTATCGAACAAGCTTGTGGTTTAACCTCAGAAAACATACCCAATATATAACTAATATTTATCGTTATTTTTACAAATGCTCGCAAGCAAAATTACAACGTACCATTCCAAAACGGCCACAAACCGCGAATCGTAACGTTACTTCGTAACGCTGCAGGCGGAAGAAGAAATGCGTGCGCTACATGGAGGCGCTAGCGGCGGCATCGGGGACGATGGGGATCGGCGGGCCGCCCGCGACCCCGCACTCGCCCTGCTCCGATGAGGACGTGAAGCTCGAGGAGTTGTCCGACGCGTCGGACGACGACGGCGCCGACACGCCGCTCTCGGCGTCGAGCCCCGGCGCTCTGTCGGCGCTCTCGTCGCTCGCGTCACCCGCCTCCGACCCGCCTCCCCCGCGCAACCCCGTCGGCACCAACCCGCGCGACGCCAACAACCCGCTGTCGGTAGGCCAGCTCACCAGCCAGTCGTGGCCGCGCGCGCAGGCGCGGCCCTCGCACGAGGTCATCTCCGTCTCATAGTGCCAGTGCCGGACCGGCGCAACCCGGTACTACTTAACCTCCGGACGATCGTCGCGGCGAGGTTAAACTAAAACGGAGTTTTTAGTGAACGGTGGCGCCATCTCGTATTGTGAACTCGTATCGTCGAGGCCGGCCTGCGCCATCTGGCGGCCGCGCTCGCGACGAGTCGTCGGTTGTGATAACAAGTTAGGTACCCCGCATACTGATCCTTCGATGAACTTTTACCGGAATTTTATGGTGTGAAAGAATACCGGCATTTCCGAGTGCTTTATTTTCGAGAGGCCTAATTGCGAATTCATCTTTTTTTACCAGATGCTCGGTATTATTTTACGTCGGTCCGTATATAAATGTACAATTGACATTTCAAATTGACCTTGAGTTTATGACTCTTAACAATTAATTATAATACGTCATGTTGTCATTTCCATTTATTTTCATAAATTTAAAGTCGCTTTGATCTCAATTTGAGCCCCAATCGAGTCATTTAGCATTTTGTACGACGGCACCCACAGGTTTATTTTTCAAATTTCTTCCATACAATTTTAGGGTTTTCAGTTCCCATTGCTAAATGTCACTCTACAGCATTCAAGTTATTTGTTGTTATTTTAAAATCCTAATTTTGTGTCGTATCTTTACTAGTCACATGTCAAATGTGCCATTTCCATCTATTTTTAATTTTGGATTTGAATTATAAAAATGTGGGTAATATCACTGAAGTACATGGCATTGTAATCATCAATAATTTTTTCTTACATTTTGATCTGTTGACATGTAAACTGACTGCATTATTACTGTATGACTATTTTTCAAAATGAACTAGGTTGATTTTAACGCCATCTATATCGCCAAAGCCAATAACATACTTTTTTTATATAATGATCATTAAAGACTTTTTAAGACTAATGCAGCGAGCTTAAATGTCACAGATCGAAAAACACAGTTATTAGCATAACTTTTTAATTCACTTGTTCCGTTCATTGTACTTATTTGTATCAATATCCTTAATTATTAACTGAGATTAAACAGTGAAATATTAAGTTATGTTAGTATTGCTATGGAAAATACTGCTAACATTGTCACATTAATTGCTCTCTTATGGACATTTCATTCATCTTGTTAACGGATTCAACTCAATATTTACTTCCTACAATTACATATATAATGATTTCGTGTATTTTTCTAATTATGTTTCAACTAATTACTTTATATAGTGAAATTCAAATAGAAAAATACGCCTGGGAAATGTCAGGAATGCAGGCAGGAGCTGCAAACCTTTTTTTAGGTTGTTTTAAGTTATTTCGAGTTGAATTTTTTAATTAAGTTTTTCCCTTAATGTTTCATCGGACGGCCTGCACCGATAAGGTTCCATGTAGCGTAGTTTTATTAAGATATAGTTTTAAAAATAATAATTTCCCTTTGTAGCATGTTTTTGTAAAAAGTTAAATGTAAGATGACACAAAGGGAAAAGGAGTTTTTTTTCCGTTGTGCGGAACAAGTTAGACTGTCGTAGGCTAGTTTAGGCACGTTGTATGAGTGAATTTGTAAATCGGGATTTGGACCGAGTGCTCTTTAATATAAGGTCGCATTTTTAATGGAGTTTGATTTTTTAAGTTGCATGGATTTTTTATCCTCATAGGATTTTGAATTTTTTCGAAGATATATCAAGCATGCGTTTCGATCATGAAATTCGATTTTGCTTGCATTTATTTGTTTAATTAGGTATATATAAGTCTTATAAAAAGATGACTTATCCTAATTTCCTAATGATTTTACTTTTTTATTATGTGTTAAAGAGCATTTAGGTACAATTTAAACCACTGTATATGTGTAAGTACATATATGATGTAAAAATATAAAATATAGGTTTAATATAACTGTGTCATATTAGAAATAAGTGTACTATGCTACTTATGTATACATTATTACAATATAAAAAGTTTAAAGAAAAATATTAGCGGAATACTGACTTGAAACAAAAAAATGTATAATGAAAAATTTAACAGGATAAATTGTAATTTTCATATTATAATTTTTACATTACCTGGGCATTGACGTATAATATCTAAGGACGGGCTAATAGGGCACTAAACATCGTACTAGTTCAGCGGTGCTACCCACGAATTCCAGCCAATCGTGCAGTCTAACGCGACTAGTTGCGACCAATAGCGCGCGTAATGCCAACTCGTCAACCAATCGCGCGCGTGATGCGAACTCATCAACCAATCGCGTTGTAGCGATTTCACACCGCTGTACTGGCCCCTGTCATGCCTCATTATTATTGCCCGTAAAGCCAGTCCCTAGATATCTATGTCAATGTACCTGGGATTATAATAAAGAAACAGAGTATATAGGACTCGAGTTTGTAAATAAATTTGTAATTCATGAATATTAGATTTTCTTTCGGTTAAAAAAATATTGCATTTATATTATTATTAAAATACCCTCGGAATGTTCTCGGATGGTTTGTTTTATCCAACAGTTCTTTTTGTTAAATAATTTTTATTGTTATTATTAAGATTTTTAACGTTGTTGACTGCAAATCAAGCCCTATTGAAAAACACTTGATTACACGACTTTTAAAACTATTATGAGCCCCGTTGATTAAAACAGTTGACTGAATTGATCAATGATTTATAAACTTTGACAAAATCTTGATCATTTTAAGCATTTTAAAGGTTTTTGACCCGCTAGCTTTGCATAGGAAATTAATGTGCAATACTGAACATGGGTACTGTATAATAAACTAAATCTTTAATAAGATTTTTTTTGTAAATTTATATTTTAAGGTACTTTGAATTTTACTATTATGGAATTTATTTTCGTTTCGCACTAAAGTATGATTTGATTTATTTTTCGACGGTATTATAACGAAAGTGCCAAAACCATCTAGAACTGAATTTTGCCAGGGTTAAAATGGATTATAATAACTATGTAATTTACTCTAATGTCTGTGCCAAATTGATAATGAAACTGAACCGATACTTACATAATATGGATTATTGGATAAATAAGTCCTTGTACTTACTAATTTTATTTTACAATGGCAGCTAATCATTTTTATAAATCATTTAAGCATACGTTTTGTATGTAATAAATGGTAAGTGGACAATCAAGGAAAAAATACATATGAGATAATTATTTCCAGTTGAATATTTAATGTGGAAAAATACATATATTTCCAGTTCAATATTTAATGTATTGTTTTAAGTAGGTTCTGAATGATCTTTTTAATTATTATACAACGAATTGGTGACATGGACTTTTTTATCCAAATCATCATACACGCCAACCTACATCGATGTACATTTTAGTATTGTATGCGTACATCCCATACAAATTAATTAGAACCATAAAAAAACCATAATTGGACAGCCAAACAATTCATTTTGAGTGTGGCATGATGTGAGTCAAGTCCATCCAGGCTAACTTTGCACCGATTTTAACAGAACAGAGTGAAAGTGTCATATTTTAATAGAAATTTGACATTGATATTGCCAGACTTCGTCTTTGCAAATGCCATGCCACTAGCTTAGTCTGACTCTAGCGATTTAGACTCGTATAGGTATTTTTTTGTCACTTCTATTGAATATATCAAATACTTTTTTAAAAGGGCGCATTTGTAATGTTAGCTTTACTGTACTTTTGTTCGTACCTAATTACTTAGTAATTTATTTGCGCTAAAATTTTAATTGCTATTGAATAAATACTAAAATCTGCATCGATTGGTAACTCCGATACCTCGGTTATGTTGATAGGTGTTATAGATTGTTTTTATTGTTAAGCGGATATTGTAAAGACGAATACGCAATATTTTTTTGTAGAAATTGTCAAATTAGAAGCAAGGTTAGGTCTGGCCCGTGTCTTGTGTTCAGTTGAACGAATATTATTTTAATAAACAACGTAAAAATTGTACTTGTCTATTTTATTGTGGACCTTTTTAGGGTTCCGTACCCAAAGGGTAAAAAGCGGCCAAGTGCGAGTCGGACTCGCCCATGAAGGGTTCCGTATTTAGGCGATTTAAGACGTATAAAAAAAAACTACTTACTAGATCTCGTTCAAACCAATTTTCGGTGGAAGTTTACATGGTAATGTACATCATATATTTTTTTTAGTTTTATCATTCTCTTATTTTAGAAGTTACAGGGGGGGGGACACACATTTTACCACTTTGGAAGTGTCTCTCGCGCAAACTATTCAGTTTAGAAAAAAATGATGTTAGAAACCTCAATATCATTTTTGAAGACCTATCCATAGATACCCCACACGTATGGGTTTGATGAAAAAAAAATTTTTGAGTTTCAGTTCGAAGTATGGGGAACCCCAAAAATTTATTGTTTTTTTTCTATTTTTGTGTGAAAATCTTAATGCGGTTCACAGAATACATCTACTTACTAAGTTTCAACAGTATAGTTCTTATAGTTTCGGAGAAAAGTGGCTGTGACATACGGACGGACAGACAGACGGACAGACAGACAGACATGACGAATCTATAAGGGTTCCGTTTTTGCCATTTGGCTACGGAACCCTAAAAACGGGACCCTATTACTAAGGCTCCGCTGTCTGTCCGTCCGTCTGTCACCAGGCTGTATCTCACGAACCGTGATAGCTAGACAGTTGAAATTTTCACAGATGATGTATTTCTGTTGCCGCTATAACAACAAATACTAAAAACAGAATAAAATAAAGATTTAAGTGGGGCTCCCATACAACAAACGTGATTTTTGACCGAAGTTAAGCGACGTCGGGCGGGGTCAGTAATTGGATGGGTGACCGTTTTTTTGCTTGTTTTGCTCTATTTTTTGTTGATGGTGCGGAACCCGTGCGCGAGTCCGACTCGCACTTGGCCGGTTTTTTACCTAATTATAACAGACTAGTTGAAACGTTACACTCGGAATTTAGAAGAGTTCAGTTATTGAAATTGACAACAGATGGCGTTAGTAGTAATAATTATGAGGGATATTACCGCCATCTATCCTTGTCCCGCCGCCATCGCCAAGAACCCGTACTACATGACTACATGTGTCTGTATGACATGAGAACATGACATTAAGAGCCAACAGGAGCTGAGATTTAAATATTTTAGGTAAATATACCCGTCTCGCTAACGGAAGCGGCTCCTAAAACTAGTGCGATAAGGACAAGGCGAAAAATCCTGCGTAAAAATCTCAAATATCGAGGTTTCGTACTCGAATGTTTCCTCCTCCAAAACTTAACCAATCGTAACCAAATTTGGAAATCTAAATGATTATGAAATTATCTGTGTCGGACCGTTTTGCTTTTTTGGCTAATTGATATCAGTTTTGAATACCACGCCTCTCATTGCGGCATAGTCAATTAGGCCATTTTGGCCATTTTTGAAGGGCTCTAGCGCCTTAAAAAACAAAAATATCAAAAAAAGCAAAACGGTCCGACACAGATATTGACAATATTAATCTGTGTTAAAAAAATCATTGCTCTAGCTCAAAACCCACGGAGGAAACAGTCGAGTACGTTTGTATGGAGAAATGACCACTCCTGTTGGCTCTTAATAAATATAAAGGCTTCGTCACACAGGCGCGTTTTCCGGGCGGCGCGTGAGCGGGGCGCGCCGCTTTTACATATAAAAAGCTCACGCGCCGTTCACGCCCCGCCCGGAAAACGCGCCTGTGTGACGAAGCCTTTATAGTTGGGTAATTCCAGTGGACTGAACTGGAAAACGAGAAAATCACCCATATTTCCATAATAATATACAATAGTTTATTTTTGGAATCAACGGAATACACCTTAAATAAAGCATAGGGTGTTCGTAATATATAAAAAAAACCGCTTTCAAGAGATTACATTGTTTATTTCGTGACAATGCATAATAGAGATACATTTAGAAAATAAAAGTAAAAATGTTAAAAATGCCGTAAAATTGTGATGCCGTTTGCAAGACTAGGTTAGAGTCGTTAAAAAGTCCAATTTGTTTGTACTATGGTAAAACTTATAATTATTCATATTCTACCATTTGTCTTAGGCTCATTACGTTAGTCAGACCCTGGTAGTCTCTGGTTTTGTGATCAGTTTTCGATCTAACAGCCAACTTACATATTCAGAGGACCAGAAAAGTTAAGTAAATCTATTGTTAGTAGGTAAGGTATTCAAATACTTTCACTTTGGCGTATTGCCTTAAGCTTGTATACTAGTAACATGAGTAACTAGGTATAGATAAGACCAAATGTTTCACCTGTGTAAGTTCAATATTCAAAGCGTGTAAAGTGATCATCATATTTTTTGGAGTATGAAAGATTTTTAAGATAAAATCACAAAGCTAGTGCTGATTCGGATATTTTAAATTAGTTTTTAATTCTTCTAGGCAATAGACAAGCATTTAAACCAAGCCTCGTAATTAATTAAGAAACTTACAAAATAGTTATAAACAATTATAAGTGCAATTTTAATTAAAACAAATATGTCACTTAAAATTAACATTACTACCAATACCAACAGGCTATCCAAGCACATACAATCATCATACAAATCCATACAAACACGTACCTCGTAACAAAAACTTGAAGTACTTAAAACGGACTAAAATTAAGCAAAGTTATTCCGTTCAATTATAATCAACATTAAATAAATAGCGGTAATGCCCGACCACTACCGCCATCTATGCGGCAGTACAACACAACTTATTAAATTCTTAATAAAGGCTAAAACTCGCTAGATGGCGCTAGAAGTACCAGGTGGGAAAAAAAATCCCAGTAGTTACCACTGGTAACAACTTGGTGGTAACTAGTGGGAATAACCCGAATTCTTTGATTTAGATTTTTGTTTTTTTTGTAATCAAACATTTTAAGCCTTCGGATTTGACTTCTTTTACTAAGACATATTTTGCTATAAAAATGCAAATTAAATCAGGCTATTCGCACGACGTTGTTAACTAGCGCCATCTATTGATGTTAAAGTACACTTAAATAATAAAATTAGCAAACTGTGCTATTAGGAGTGAATAGAATGGTTAGTAGAGGATTTATATTAATCATTTACAACCTAGTACTTAGGTTCCAAGTTTTTGGAATATTATATGTCAGAAAAAACCAATATCGGTTAACAAGCTTATAAAAATGTCAAAGAGGTTCTTATAAATAAATCATATTGGTAAATGTTTGACACCTAAATCTAAATAGATAGCATATATCTACAAAATAGACACAAAAAAGTATTTTTAACTGTGTTATAATGTTATATGCTGACTATTATGGAAAACATATGGAAGAACATAATACCATTGTCACATTGGCGGCAGTGTTGTGAATAACGCTTATTTTTAGGCTTAAAGACTCGAGCTCTCAAGACTCGTAAGTCTTGAAGACTAGACTGTATTTGAGAATTGTATATATTTATTTTACGCGTATGGATGTAAGAAATTGCCTTTGCCGCTTTTGAGGCGTTCAGCCTCGAGAGTCTTAAGGGGTCTTTAAGCCTCAAAATGAGCGTTATTCACAACACTAATTGGCGGACATTTATCATTGGACCGTACATCAACTGTATTGTTAAATACTTTTCGATACAAAACACTGAATATTCATCTAGTCGGGTTACAAGTTATAAATCAGTCTATGTAATTAAGAGCCCATCAACGTGCACACTAGCGCCACTGCTAAATAATCGTGATTATTTAAATTTAACGAACTATATTTAAAAAAGGGAGCCGCTACGTACTGTATCTTGTATTAAAGTACCCTTTGAATACATCAAACTAGTTTCTATGTTGCTGGATTCGTCAATCTATAAACTCAAAACAAAAACGGCCGTTTTAACTTTGGACGCATAGATTGACGAATCCAGCAACATAGAAACTAGTTGATGTATTCAAAAGGTACTTTAATACAAGATACAGTACGTAGCGGCTCCCTTTTTTAAATATATTTCGTTAAATTTAAATAATCAAGATTATTTAGCAGTGGCGCTAGTGCGCATGTTGATGGGCTCTTAACTGACAAAATAGTTGCAATAGATGTCTGCTTTATTATGTTTAAGAACTCATATTTGTGATTTTTAGTTGACGCAACTCAATCTCAAGTCGCAATTGATCTGCTTGTGACGTTTTCATTTTTTTTCTCAATTAACTAATCAGAAATAATAATGCACTATTTTCCATTTTCTTTCATGGATGGATTTTAAAGAAATTTTTAATAATACAAAATATGTTATTAATAGTTGAAGATGTGTGAAGTCTAAAAATCACATTTCGAATTTGACATGTCATGTATATACCGCTGTACGGCTCTGTACATTTTTCGGTACCTCAGAACCCGTACCATGAGTCACTGACAGTGTCAAAACTGACATATACGCTATCGATAACGTAATTTACTTTCTATACATCTCGTGTGTACTAATAAGCGAGTACGAGCGAGATGTATAGAAAAAAAATTACGTTCTCGATAGCGTTTATGTCAGTGTCAAACTGATGGTAGCCGTACTGGTCACAAATTAGTGTTTCATAATCGTACAGCACAAAACAACTTTAGCTCTCAAACTTGCCGATATGATTTTCTCTTAGAATTCAACACAACTCTTCTACACTCAATAATTCTTTGGTAAAATGGAGGAAACAACGAATATATGTTACATATTTGAATGGCACTGAAGTAAATAAAGGTAAGACATCCATTACAAGCTATATATAAACGTATAAATATTGCGTTAAACATTTGTCTTGCTAAACTAGCACTAACCTTAGAGATGCCCTGAATAGTGGTTTTGGCCGAATACCGAATATTCGGCATGACATGCAAACATTTTGAGTCACAATTACATATTATGAAAACTGTTCGGCAACAAAGCATAACGTTTGCTAAAGTATAGAGATATTACATAAATAAATAGGTATAAGATATACTTATTTTTTTGTTGAACAGAATGAATGAATATTGTCAATCAAATCAGACCCATGATAAAATAAAATATTTTGTAATCAACTAATGCTCAAAAAAAGGTCTTCGTGTTTAACAACTTTCCAAGAATACATTTTAAATGTTAAATGTAACTTAGTTTTTGGTTATTTTTTATTGTGTAATTCTTCTTTTTAGGCAGTTGCAACAGATATTCGGTATTCGGCCGAATAGTAGGCAACATTCGGCCGAATGCCGAATATTCGGCAAAGTGGCCGAATAGGCCGAATATTCGTGGCATCTCTACTAACCTAACATCCATCCTTACTAAGCTTTGGGTTGCGACTTACATCGAGATTGGTTCTTAAGTTCAGTGCTTACTTCTCTATACCTATTTTTTTTGTGACATTCCATTGGTAAAGGTACCGTTTGGCGGTTGGCGTTTCGTTTACGCTGTTATTAACAACGCTCTAATTTATTACCAATACGGTACATATTAGGGTCGCACTGTTAGTGCTTGAGAAAGGAGACCTAGGCTCTCCGAAACATGTCGCGCGAGTGACTTAAAACAAGTGAGTCTAAACAGTAAAATTATTCAATGTTAGCATGTCTCACAACAGTTTAAATTCGATTAAATTCGAATATTAGGGTGGTATTCAATTTCCTTGTCCAATGTGTATTTGCGTCTCACATTTTGCTTAGTAAGAGAACATAAGCGCCGGCTGCTATTAGGTACCTTTATCTGTGGAACGTCACATTTATTTATGTAATCGTTTATTTAGTTTTTGCGTCATATTTATACACAATTTGTATAATTCTTTATGAAGAGATTTCTAGTGTGTATAGTGTGTATATCTGATAGGTACACAAAAACGTTTTAAGTTTTCCATTTGTTTTGCAATTATTCACCAAAAATAGGAATAGACAAATATGCACTGCGGGTACTTACAGAACTTGTGGAAAAACTCAATTACAGCCTTTATAAATTCGATGTTCCTAGGTCAGACGAAAACTTTGTTTTAAAGCCATTTTACTAAGCCTTTATCAAGCACTTTCAAAATTAATTCAATCATAATTATTTTGTCGGCCATACACAGATATTTCTTGTTTTCCATAGTCACACACAACGCTGGTTACCAGTTAAATTAAATTAAGCCGATATATTTCACAACCTGAAATTAGAAATTACGCTCCAGCGTTGCATTAATCATGCAATCATCGAGATCCATAACATACGAAATTTAACCCTTTCTTATAGTTCGTTTTTTTAGCATTGGAAAGAAGGTCAGCGATCTCGACATGTCTATTTATTAAAAATCATAATTGAAAAATAAGTCACAGCAAATATGTTAGAATTATAAATCATATACGATCTTTTACATTCTTTTGCTTTCATAAGTACCTAATATAAACTTTTTAGTGTTTTTCAATTTTTTTAATAATAATATAAAGACACGTCAAGATTGTTTACCTTCTTTCTAATGCTAAAAAAACGAACTACGAGGGGTGTTCAAAATATTCTCGGTATGAGAATGAAAACAAACAAGTACGAAAAGTTTGATATTTTTATTTTTCAATATACTCCCCCCCTATGTTCATACACTTAAAAGATCGATCAATTATTTTTTTTAATCCCTCGTAAAAATATTTTTTATCTTTCGTGTAAAAATGCTCCTCCACTGCCGCCTTCAATGCTTCATCGTCAGAAAATTTATACATCGTACATATAGTAATAAAGGTGTTAATTAAGTGTTTCCACAAGCTTCCCTGGGCTACCTTCTGGTGGACCCTTGGACCCTAAGGTCCTCTACCACAGCCCCGAGGACTTACCGCCGGGAGGGTTCCGCACGCGGACCGACGTCTTCGTGTCCAGACCTTCGACCTCCTCTGCAAAAGACACAAAACGCACAAGTTATTTACAAAATATTTACCATATCTATTATGTGCTAGCGACCCGCCCCGGCTTCGCACGGGTTAATAAATTATACATACTTCCTCTTGAATCACTCTATCTATTAAAAAAAACCGCAACAAAATCCGTTGCGTAGTTTTAAAGATCTAAGCATACATAGGGACAGACAGACAGCGGGAAGCGACTTTGTTTTATACTATGTAGTGATTTTTTAGGGTTCCGTAGCCAAATGGCAAAAAACGGAACCCTTATGGATTCGTCATGTCTGTCTGTCCGTCCGTATGTAACAGCCATTTTTTTCCGAAACTATAAGAACTATACTGTTGAAACTTGGTAAGTAGATGTATTCTGTGAACCGCATTAAGATTTTCACACAAAAATAGAAAAAAAAACAATAAATTTTGGGGGTTCCCCATACTTAGAACTGAAACTCAATTTTTTTTTTCATCAAACCCATACATGTGGGATATCTATGGATAGGTCTTCAAAAATGATATTGAGGTTTCTAATATTATTTTTTTCTAAACTGAATAGTTTGCGCGAGAGACACTTCCAAAGTGGTAAAATGTGGGACACCCCCTGTAACTTCTAAAATAAGAGAATGAAAAAACTAAAAAAAATATATGATGTATATTACCATGCAAACTTCCACCGAAAATTGGTTTGAACGAGATCTAGTAAGTAGTTTTTTTAATACGTCATAAATCCCCTAAATACGGAACTCTTCATGGGCGAGTCCGACTCGCACTTGGCCGCTTTTTTGTTAATTATATTTCTGAATGTAGAAAAACCCACAAAAGGAGGGCAGCACCAGTCGTGCGACTAGACCAGTGTTTTTCAATCTTTTTCATTACGCGACCCCCTTAGTATGTACAAAAGGTTTCGCTTGTGTATTGCCTTACAGCTAGTAGAGGCTTAGGGGGTCGCGACCCACAGTTTGAAAGCATTGGACTAGAGGAGAGAGAGGGATGGCTCACTGGTGAGGGAGAAGGAAGAGCTCTGCAGGTTCCGCTGTCCGGTTTCTCGCATCTTGCGTCCGGTGGGCGTGCTGCAGCCAGATGACGTCACTGACAACCCCTCCAAATGACTATAATGACCCTTGGCTGCTAAAAGGCTGCTGTGGTGTGGTCCCACAGTTCCAAGGCACAGCCCTTACCATGTCAGGGAGTATTGGGATCCTTGGTGTCGACATCTCCAGTGACGTCCAATTCCGTAGCCACCTGGAAGGTAAGGCTAAGCTGGCATCGAAAAAACTCGGTGTGCTCAATAAAGCGAGGCGATACTTTACTCCGGGGCAAAGACTGCTGCTTTATAAATCGCAAGTCAGACCCCATATGGAGTACTGCTGTCACCTTTGGGCAGGAGCACCTGGATGCCAGCTTGGACCCTTCGACTCAATCCAAAGGCGCGCTGTACGAATCGTCGATGATCCCAAACTCACAAGCGGTATTGAACCTTTAAGTCTGAGGCGAGACCTTGCCTCCTTATGTGTGTTCTACCGCTTGTACAATGGGCTGTGCTCTGAAGAATTGTTTGACATGATGCCAACGGCAGCTTTCTATCACCGCACCGCTCGCCATCGGCAGGGTGTTCATCCACACACCCTAGAACCTAAATGGTCGCGTACTGTGCGGTTTAAGAGGAATTTCCTCCCGCGGACGCTCCGGCTGTGGAATGAGCTCCCTTCCGAGGTTTTCCCGAGGGTCTACGGTATGGGGTTCTTCAAAAAAGGAGTGTACATGTTTTTAAAAAAAGGTCGGCAACGCGCATGTAACACCTCTGGAGTTGCAGGCGTCCATAGGCTACGGTGACTGCTTACCATCAGGCGGCCCGTATGCTTGTTTGCCACCTATGTGGTATTAAAAAAAAAAAAAAGGTTGTCGACCGCTGGCCTACAGAAGAGAGAGAGGGATGTCTCACTGGTGAGGGAGAAGGAAGAGCTCTGCAGGTTCCGCTGTCCGGTTTCTCGCATCTTGCGTCCGGTGGGCGTGCTGCAGCCAGATGACGTCACTGACAACCCCTCCAAATGCTTGTTCAGCGCCTCTGCAAATAAAATAAAAAAACCGGTCAAGTGCGAGTCGGACTCGCGCACGGAGGGTTCCGCACCATCAACAAAAAATAGAGCAAAACAAGCAAAAAAAACGGTCACCCATCCAAGTACTGACCCCGCCCGTCGTTGCTTAACTTCGGTCAAAAATCACGTTTGTTGTATGGGAGCCCCACTTAAATCTTTATTTTATTCTGTTTTTAGTATTTGTTGTTATAGCGGCAACAGAAATACATCATCTGTGAAAATTTCAACTGTCTAGCTATCACGGTTCGTGAGATACAGCCTGGTGACAGACGGACGGACGGACGGACAGCGGAGTCTTAATAATAGGGTCCCGTTTTTACCCTTTGGGTACGGAACCCTAAAAACTTATTGACAGATGAATCGTGCCATATCCATTTTTGAGCAAAATCGTTTTTAATGATTTCTAAACTAACAAAAAATATACTATAATTGACACTAATCGGTTTATGAAACATTATATTTTTCGCAAAAGTGTGACATATCCAATACTTTTTTGTCATATCATACATTGTAAGTTCAACAATCACTCATCAAACCGTATATGGCAATAATAAAAATGCTTTTATTTCATGATCACCACTACATTCACAATATTTGTATGGTACCTACTAGAAATAGTAAACATATGTGCCTAAATGATAAATAAGTTCAATATTTCCTAAATGTAAAACTTTTCGAAAAACAATTTTTTTTCAGAAATCAGAAATCAGAAATTTATTTGCTTAAAACACGGTCAGTACAAAGGTATACAGAGGTATTAAGTTCCACATGCTTTGTCAGTAGAGACATGCAAATATTCACACTTATTCTAGTAACTAAACTATCTTTACGAAACCATAACTCAATACATTAATTAACATTTAACATAGGTCCTTAATAGCTACGAGCAATTTCATCTCTCTTCAGGAATTCGTTAACAGAGTCATAGAGAAATAAGTAAGACAAGAGTGCTCACTCCATACATCAGTTAGACTATTAATTTCAGTGTCTACATCTAGCATCGAGTAGCGGAACTATCAGTACTGCTACTTGACAATAGATGTAGCACCGACCGGAAAGTCTTATGCTGTTGAGATAAGACTTTCCGGTCGGTGCTACATCTATTGTCAAGTAGCAGTACTGATAGTTCCGCTACTCGATGCTAGATGCTAATAGTCTTTTTGGTACTAAAACTGATGTATGGAGTGAGCACTCTATGTATTTTTTTCTCTATGACAGAGTAGAAGCATTCCTCCAGCAACCATATTGAGAGTTTTCTTTTCAGTTCCCTTAAGGACAAGTTTCTGAGACTATTCGGAACAGCATTAAATAATCTAATGGCCATCGGATAACAACTGTTCTTAATTTTTTTTTTTTTTTTTCAAAGGTACATAATAATTTTTATAGTTCCTCGCCAAACTGCTTAACATGCAGTTTGTTGGCGAGACAGCGCTCATTTTTACAGTTTTATGCACTTTTATTGCATGTTTTGCTTCTTTTTGCTCTCCTGTAAACCAATGTAAGTGGCGTATGGCACAAACGTATGCTCACCCGACGTGAATGGCAGTGTAACTTGTGTTGTAACTTGTAATACAAGTGGAAGTCCCTTTCTAACCAAAGCTGTCAAAGCTTGTATTACAAGTTACGCTTTTAAGAAACGGGTCCCAGATGTGCCTATTCCTTTTTATGACACTGAAATACTTACTGTTAATTTTAGAAACCATTGCTACAAGGGACGTTGCGGATGCCGATTTTTTGACATCCGCGGACGCGGATGTGGATGCGGATTTTTAAAGGCTCACATCCGCGGATGCGGATGCGGATGTCAAGATAGTACCATAAAAAACGTCAAATATTACATTTTAGTAATTTTTATTTCAAAAAACCGGCCAAGTGCGAGTCGGACTCGCATTCCAAGGGTTCCGTACATTAAGTCCCACTCACGCTTGACTGCTCATTTCTAATAGGTTTTCTTTGGTTAATGACTAAATTACCTAACAGACTAGCACTTACGCCGATGCTAAGACGTACCTGTACCGACCTGTTCCACATCCGCATCCGCATTAAATCCGCATCGATTTTATGCGGATGCGGATGTTGAAAATAATGCGGAAGTTCCGCGGTTGCGGATGCGGATGCGGATATTCGCAACATCCCTGATTGCTACGTGTATGGTCCAAATATTTTTGTACGAAGGTGGTAGCTGTGAACCGTGAACTGACCGTGAAGGCCTATGGCAATGCATGGCAGTACATTATTAGCTTTTAACCTAGGCCCAAGATACACTTGTAAGTTTTATATACGTACGTAGGGACACAGCTATACTACAGAATGAGAAATGAATATTGTTATCTCATTCTAACAAATAGCTTTATCTCTATTTACGTAAGTAAAACGTACAAGTGTATCTCGGGCTTAATTAATGCACACAATAAATGTCCGCCTACTTCTTCGATGTTATAATTTATTTTCGTACATATTAATTATGAATAGTAGTTTGTGTTACAAGGGATCAAAATGATATATTTCCGTCAAGGGCGTACATTGAATCCTGAATGAAGCGATGGATTCTACAAAAGAATCCCGAACGTAGTAAGGGATTCTAAAGTAGAACCCTGAGCGTAATGAGGGATTCAAGTGTTAACGCCCAAGACGAAATAATTTTGATACCGTGTGACACATACTGCTTTTCACATCAACTATGATGAAAATAAAAAAAATCTTAGTGTTGTCACGATCTGATGCTTAAACAAATTATTTAAGCTAAAAAAATAATGTGCAAAAAAATGTAAAAATAGTGTGCTAGAACAGAAGAGTGTTACTTTGATCCCTCCTAGCAGGGAAGAAATAGTTATTTGTACAACAAGAGATCAAAGTTTGATATTTCTTCGAGTGCTTATTTTGAGTCCCGTGCAAGCGAAAGATTCTATAATAGAATCTAATTTAGAATCTTGAGCGTAGTAAGGGACTCAAAAGCGCACGAGATGTAAATAACTTTGATCTCGTGTAGTACACAACATTTTTCACCTCAGCAGTGAGAACATATTAGAGAACCCGAAAAATTTATTCCTTCTTCATCACTTACCTCTATTCACTCATGTTTTCTTAAGATATACCAACAATTAAATTTTCACCTCAGCAGCTCGAACAAGGGTACTTTGCTACTTAAAAACAGTGAGCAAAATCGAATTTTGCTCATTTTGTCTCACTCAGTGAGCAAAATGCGATTTTGCTCACTGTTTTTAAGTAGCAAAGTACCCTTGTTCGAGCTGCTGAGGTGAAAAAGCTCTTTTCCGAATAGGTGGTGTGAAAAATATATAATATACCTGGTGTGGGCGTCCCGTTGGTGACGCTGACGTGCCTGGGCGCCACGTCGATGTGTAGCGGCTGCGCGGGCGCAGAGTCCACGTGTTCCTCGCCGCCGTACACGTACGGGGAGTTCACGGGGGTCTTCAAGAACTTGCCGTAACCTGAAACACAATAGAAAGTTTAAAAAAAAAATGTTTGATAGAACGTGGATAGAACCATCAGCCCAACTAAAAAAGAAAAGATAATGAACGGATATCGAGGTAACGTGTTCGTTACCGGAGCGGGCCGGAGTAAAGTAGTTTTACTCTTTTACTATGTAATTCTAAGAAAAAGTTTCAGCATTTACCTTCCACTACCAGTGGACTTTGCGAAGCAAGCGAGGTGGGAAATAAGAGAGATATCCGTTCAAAACTACCGTGATGCCAGGGTCGGTTGGACCAAACCGTCTGTCACCGTTAAAGCGTTCCCTAAATTTTACTGTATGGGAAGTTTCATAGATCTCTTCTGCGTGACGTTGATCAGTCTGTTAACTGTGGTTGGTGCAACTGGCCCTTAGAGGTAACCTCAGGTAACTATTCCGCCGACTCGATATCTCGTCACCGGATCTCAGAGGGTTAAACGGACTATTTCTCAAGCCGTGAACTATTAAATGTTACCTTCAACGACTCGGAGCTGGCCATCGTCCAGGCACACTCGTCCGTTCACGATCACGTACTGCGGGCTGCCCACCACGTGCTGACCCTGAAATATATTCACAAAATTATTAATTAAATTATTTATTTCAATTAAAATCAAATTAAATCATTTATTTCACGCCGCGACGGGAGAAAGGAATAGGAAAAGATGTCTTTATAACGATAGTGACTACGACAAAACTTGTAAATGTGTGTTAAAATGACACATTAATTTCTCTGATCTTTATGTTATATACCTAAGACATCTTTATTTATAAAATATAATTGTATTAAAGAATTTTGGAGACTAATATTCCCCTCATGGGCCACCAAATTTGACTTATTTATTCAAAGTCTACTTCGAAAGTTGACTGCATGTTTGTGAGTCCAATTGAACATCTTGTTCAACCAAACTAAACCTTACCTCAAATATATTAAGCTCGACGGCTTGTTTATGCACCGCAGCCGTAATGGCACTCGAGGCACGGGTCCCACACGACAACATCCGCATTCACGGCCACTCGGCCCTAAGCTGACCACAAGTTGAGGGTCTTAGAATTTCACCTACTATTCCCTCACAGGCCACCAAGCTAAAATGAACCTTACCTCGAATATATTAAAGTCGACGGCATGCTTATGCGCCGCGGCCGTGATGGTCCTTTCTAAGCGCGGGTCCCATACAACCACATCTGCGTCACTGTTCACGGCCACTCGGCCCTAAGCCGGCCACAAGTTGAAGGTCTTAGAATTTCACCTACTATTCCCTCACAGGCCACCAAGCTAAAATGAACCTTACCTCGAATATATTAAAGTCGACGGCATGCTTATGCGCCGCGGCCGTGATGGTCCTTTCTAAGCGCGGGTCCCATACAACCACATCTGCGTCACTGTTTACGGCCACTCGGCCCTAAGCCGGCCACAAGTTGAAGGTCTTAGAATTTCACCTACTATTCCCTCACAGGCCACCAAGCTAAAATGAACCTTACCTCGAATATATTAAAGTCGACGGCATGCTTATGCGCCGCGGCCGTGATGGTCCTTTCTAAGCGCGGGTCCCATACAACCACATCTGCGTCACTGTTCACGGCCACTCGGCCCTAAGCCGGCCACAAGTTGAAGGTCTTAGAATTTCACCTACTATTCCCCTCACAGGCCACCAAGCTAAAATGAACCTTACCTCGAATATATTAAAATCGACGGCATGCTTATGCGCCGCGGCCGTGATGGTCCTTTCTAAGCGCGGGTCCCATACAACCACATCTGCGTCACTGTTTACGGCCACTCGGCCCTTGGCCGGCCACAGATTGAAGATTTTGGCCGCTGTGGAGCTAGTTACGGCCACGAAGCGGCACGGGTCCATTATGCCTGGAAGATTTGATAAAAGAGGTTTCAGAAACTGAATACGAAATATGACAGAAAATTTGGAATTATATAAAAATGGAAATAAAGATACAAACCAAGAAAATACTTTGTATAAGGTCAATGTGGCTAATTCCGTCATAGGGACTATTCCGCCTTATAGCGTTATTCTCGAACAACGAACAAAATTGATAAATTCATCGACAAAGCAGTGATTGTTTTTAGTTTCAGCAATCAAAAGCAAATTTTTTTTTCCTACGAATGAAAATGAAAGAAATATACGCTTGTGGCCGGAATTATCCACATTGACCTTGGGTATATTTTGATTGTTTAATGTAATTACCAGTATTGACAGCCTTCTGCCACAGTATGGCCATGCGGTCCTCGACCCCGTTGACCCCGTTGGGGATCTTTGTCCTTGTCGTGGAAGGTGCAGTTGTCACTGCCGATCAGCTGAAGGTTGTCTAATGTAATTACCAGTATTGACGGCCTTCTGCCACAGTATGGCCATGCGGTCCTCGACCCCGTTGACCCCGTTGGGGATCTTGGCGAAGTTGCCCTTGCCCAGCTCCTTGTCCTTGTCGTGGAAGGTGCAGTTGTCACTGCCGATCAGCTGAAGGTTGTCTAATGTAGTTACCAGTATTGACAGCCTTCTGCCACAGAATGGCCATGCGGTCCTCGACCCCGTTGACCCCGTTGGGGATCTTTGTCCTTGTCGTGGAAGGTGCAGTTGTCACTGCCGACCAGCTGAAGGTTGTCTAATGTAGTTACCAGTATTGACAGCCTTCTGCCACAGTATGGCCATGCGGTCCTCGACCCCGTTGACCCCGTTGCGTTGGGGATCTTTGTCCTTGTCGTGGAAGGTGCAGTTGTCACTGCCGATCAGCTGAAGGTTGTCTAATGTAGTTACCAGTATTGACAGCCTTCTGCCACAGTATGGCCATGCGGTCTTCGACCCCGTTGACCCCGTTGGGTATCTTTGTCCTTGTCGTGGAAGGGGCAGTTGTCACTGCCGACCAGCTGAAGGTTGTCTAATGTAGTTACCAGTATTGACAGCCTTCTGCCAGAGTATGGCCATGCGGTCCTCGACCCCGTTGACCCCGTTGGGGATCTTGGCGAAGTTGCCCTTGCCCAGCTCCTTGTCTTTGTCGTGGAAGGTGCAGTTGTCACTGCCGATCAGCTGAAGGTGGTCGCTGGGAGAAATTGTGGCATTTTATTGTTATAGCTGGTCAACCAAATCTTGTCAGTAAAAAAATGCGCGAAATTCAAATTTTTTATGGGACCATATCCCTTCGCGCCTACATTTTTCAAATTTGCCGCCTTTTTCTACTTGACCAAGACCAAGTATACAATAGGGTATTTGACATTTTTTATGAAAAGTATTATTAGTCATTTGAGAACAGACATTTGAGGATTTGAGGATCAAATGTCTGTATGGGACCCATTGCCTTAATGATGGTCAAAGTCTGGCACCCGCACTTTACTGACGAAACGCTTCGAACAAAATTACGTTAGTAACGTTGGAAGCAGTTTCGATGTAAGTATGAAAAACAAGGATTTATGTATATTGTTGCCATACAATATTTTTTAATAATATGTAACGAATCGAATGGTACCATTATTTTTTCCTATTTCGAATATTTTTTCAAACTTTAAGGTCTTGTATTTTTTTATTATTCCCATATATTTTTTAAGTTTCCAATGTATTGTGATAAATTGCTCATTTTCTATCTATTTAACTAGATTTAGTTATAAAATTCAACACGTGTCAACAACCCTATTAAGGAGACATCAAATAAAACTATTAACTATAAAGTTATGCGTATATCTAGTAGTAAAAGCTTTGGTTTCTTCCGAAAGCGATGCCGTCATATAGCGGCCGTCTCCATACAAATACTACGACATCCATATTTAGCCGTATTATTTAGTATGGAGACGGCCGCTATATGACGACACCGCTATTCTAGGAAAACCGATCTTAATGGAATACAGTAAAGTAATTGTGTCACTCACTCGGCGAGGGCCTCCACGATGGCCTGCGGGGTGGAGGGGTCGGGCCGCAGCGGGGGGGACAGCACGTGCGCGGCCGCGTGTCGGAAGCACGAGTTGCGGTAGTGCGACCCTTCAACACGCAACATACCTCACAGATTTAAAAAAAAACCGGCCAGGTGCGAGTCGGACTCGCGCACGGAGGGTTCCGCGCCATCAACAAAAAATAGAGCAAAACAAGCAAAAAAAAACAAGCAAAAAAACGGTCACCCATCCAAGTACTGACCCCGCCCGACGTTGCTTAACTTCGGTCAAAATTCACGTTTGTTGTATGGGAGCCCCACTTAAATCTTTATTTTATTGTTTTTTTTTTTTTTTTTTTTTGTTACAAACGAACCAAAATATTTATTTAATAACAAAGCAACATTCCATTACACTTCACAATAAAATAAAAAAATTACATTAAAATCAAGGTACCTACTCTTAAAACTAAACACTACTACTAACTACTACTGTTTTTAGTATTTGTTGTTATAGCGGCAACAGAAATACATCATCTGTGAAAATTTCAACTGTCTAGCTATCACGGTTCGTGAGATACAGCCTGGTGACAGACGGACGGACGGACGGACGGACGGACAGCGGAGTCTTAGTAATAGGGTCCCGTTTTTACCCTTTGGGTACGGAACCCTAAAAAAAAACATTATAGGACATTTTTACACAAATTGACTAAGCCCCACAGTAAGCTCAAGAAGGCTCGTGTTGTGGGTACTCAGACAACGATTGATATAATATACAAATACTTAAATACATAGAAAACAACCATGACTCAGGAACAAATATCTGTGCTCATCACACAAATAATTGCCCTTACGGGGATTCGAACCCAGGAGCACGGCTTCACAGGCAGGGTCACTACCCACTAGGCCAGACCGGTAGTCAAACACACATGGTACTCATCAACACATGCCAGTCTACAGTAGACTTAGCACATGATTGGCGCGACAGTATCTCGGAGGCGAGATACTGTTGCGCCAATCATGTGCTAGACCGGCAGACCAGTTAGTTCCCCACCTCCTAGCCTGGTCGGTAGTGACCCTGCCTAGGAAGCCGGAGGTCCTGGGTTCGAGGTTTTGTACCAATGGCGGTACACGCATGTAGTTGCACTATAGAACCGTGCAGTAAAGCTTTGGTTTCCTCCGAAAGCGGTGCCGTCATATAGCGGCCGTCTCCATACAAATACTACGACATCCATATTTAGCCGTATTATTTAGTATGGCGACGGCCGCTATATGACGGCACCGCTATCCTAGGAAAACCGATCTTAAGCGTGTAGCCGTAACTGCCATATCTCATATGACTAATGGTTCTGGTTTGAAGACAATTTATTTGGCCCTTAATTTGGCACTGTCCAAAATCTTTGACCCTCTTTTTGTATTTTTTTTTCTTAACCAGAATCATTGATTAATACTATTGAGCGCCGAGGTGGTATGAACTCACGACCTTCCGTGATTTCTGCCAAATTAAGGGATAAAACTTTGACATTATTCAATGACAATATAATTCTGATTCTTAATTGGACAATCTTAGTGTAAGGCCTGAGTGGACGCTCGGAGCGGAGCGTTCGGCGGGGCGTGCAGCGTGGCGTCGGGCTCACAAGTAATTTGAGCAGCGTGCACTAAGGCCGCTCCTATACGCTTGCATTTGTTTAACATGCACGCCGCACGCCCCGCCCCGCTGCACGCCCAACTCGAGCGTCCACTCAGGCCTTACACTAATACGGATTATCCAAAGTTGGCATAGTTAATCCACCTCGGTCTAATCTAGAGGTTATTTCTACCAGGGATGTAACGGATGTGGTTTTATCGGAACCGAAAGCGGAACCAGATGTTTTAAATTTAGTTTATCGGAACCAGAAACGGAATCGGAACCGAAAACGGAACCGGAACCAGAACCGGAGCCTGAGTCAGTACTATCAGTAGGTATACATTACACAACACAACACATACGAATAGGTACTTTAAATTCGAAAACACGGATAAACCAGAACATCTAATTACTGCAGCACGTGGCAAGCGGGGCTATGAGCGAATGACTGGTATAAACCTGTTTGTTTTTGATGTACCCCGCTCATGTCCCGCTGCCGCGCTAAGCATTGACATCCGATATAGCTTCCGTTTCAAAAGTAACGGAACCGGAACAGAAACGGATGTGTAATACCAAACGGAAGTTCCGACTTAAGAGGCAACAGGAGTGGTCATTTCTCCATACAAACGTACTCGACTGTTTCCTCCGTGGGTTTTGAAGCGATGATTTTTGCAACACAGATTAATATTGTCAATATCTGTGTCGGACCGTTTTGCTTTTTTTGATATTTTTGTTTTTTAAGGCGATAGAGCCCTTCAAAAATGGCCAATATGGCCTAATTGACTATGCCGCAATGAGAGGCGTGGTATTCAAAACTGATATCAATTAGCCAAAAAAGCAAAACGGTCCGACACAGATAATTTCATAATCATTTAGATTTCCAAATTTGGTTACGATTGGTTAAGTTTTGGAGGAGGAAACAGTCGAGTACGCAACCTCGATTTTTGAGATTTTACGCAGGATTTTTCGCCTTGTCCTTATCGCACTAGTTTTAGGAGCCGCTTCCGTTAGCGAGACGGGTATATTTACCTAAAATATTTAAATCTCAGCTCCTGTTTCGTCTTAACGGAAACGGAGCTCTGTAACATCCCTGATTTCTACATAGAGTGACTCACCGTCAGTGCCGACGGTGGCGGCTAGGGTCTCTCCATACAGAGGTTGTCGCTGGCGGGCGCGGGCTTGTTGTAACGCCCTTACAGCGCTTTTTGACATCATGTGAACGATGTACAGCGGCGAGTTGACCTGTCAATGTTAAAAGTGTTAGCTTGTAAAAGTTGTAAAACACGAAAATTGGCGCATCATCGTGAACATTTTCGGAATGCCTAAAGTGGGACATTGGAGTAACACGTCACTTTTATAGTCTGAAAGAATATTTTGAACATTAATTGGTACCTATTTAATTATCTTTGCAAGTCATTTAAGTTTAGTTCATAAGTAATTAAGTTATGATGATTCGTAAATCGATTCGTAAATGCACCAGATCGCAGGTGTTTGTGGCCCGAACCGAAGGTGAGGCCCATAAATATGCGATCTGGGGCTTTACGAATTACCGCCCGTGGTTTGTCTAAAGTTTTACGTCTTGCCTTGGCCAGGAAGTGAGATTTTCTTCTCGCGTAGCGGGAAGAAAATCCCACTTACGGGCCTAGGGTGACGTAAATTAAGTATTGCATACCCGAAATGGGTAACTGTTGAAACAAATTCTATATGATTATCATCTACAAATGTACACAGTACTGCAATAAATCATTCTTATTCTTTTCTAGGAAATGGTAAATATTCAAATTCCCTACACGCCTAGAGTTAGACCAAGAAAAGTCTGTATACGTCATAACTTCATAGAAGTTTGACGTTTAAAATAACACTTGCACTGCGTGTGCTATCAAAATCGTTGCAGACTTATCTTGGTCTAACTCAATTTTAGTTCCTCGATAAAATTGTTTTTAATTACCTGGTTGGCAATAACGCAGGCGCGATTGACCGCCTCCCCTTCAACCTGAAACAAAAAATATTTCAACATCACAATAAGAATAAATAATTATCTATTTATAAAACAAAGTCCCCCGGCCAGTCTGTCTGTCTGTATGTCTGCGATAAACTCAAAAACTGCTGAACGGATTTTAAAGCGGTTTTCACCTATCAATAGAGTGATTCTTGAGGAAGGTTTAGGTGTATAATATATTATGGTTCACCCCGTGCGAAGACGGGGCGGGTCGCTAGTTTAATATAAATACGAAAGTATTAAATACAAGGTTCGATTGGAGTTTTTCTGTCAAAGATTGTCAACTTGATTAGACCACCCCGTTACTCAAAAGCTTGTAACTTGTAATAGAAGCGGATGCCACTTTTTGACAGCTTTTGTTAGAAAGGGGCTTCCACTTGTATTACAAGTTACAAGCTTTTGAGAAACGGGCCCCAGACCGCATTAAAACCATGACTACTTGTACTGCTAACGGTACCGAGTTGTCGTTATTGCTCAATAGATGTCGTTGTACCGACGCGTAACTAGCTAACGGAGTTTTGTTCCATACAGTACATACTTTCCAGTATACACTGGAATAGTCGTAGGCTGGTCGTAGGTATTTTGCAATAAGGGCTTTCTGCCGTATATTACGCACATTGCATAGCAGTTTTTGGGAAGATGTCCTTTCGGACGTCTTCTGAAACCACAGAACAAGTAGAATGGCGATGCGAGCAGGGTACGTGTCGCCGCCGGTTATGAGCAAACGCTCGCATGCTAGTACTCGCCCGCGCTGACCGAAAAACGTAAACATGCCTTTTGCGCCACAATAACGTTCAGATTAAGAAGCCAGACATCAAATCTGTCTAAAGGAGGCGTATCCATTCACCACACAAGTTTTTACTACCGTTGCGAGAGAAATGTGGAAATGTGGAGAGGAACAAGCGGCGATACCGGTTCCGATACTGCGCGCGATAGCCGTTCTAACCTCTTTAATATGTTCTGTGTCCGAAACTAGCTCACGCTGGTATTGCCTGGTATTCCACCTGTCCAATTTATTTGTCCAATGTGTGTTTGCGTCTCACGTTTTGCTTAGTGAGAGAGTGAGACGCAGTGCACATTGGTCAAACCACCCACTTATGGTTGTCGCCTTAGCCGAAGCCAGTCGCGCAATGTCGCGGTCAGGCCGTTACGTCGAGCAGCTGCCATAGCTTGTGACACGTTAAAGTCTATTTTTTTATTCGGTAGACTGAAATGACAGTTAATAGTATGAAATGACATTTCATGTTCATACTATTAACTGTCATTTCAGTCTACCGAATAAAAAAATAGACTTTAGTATGGGATGACCCATAATCACCTTTTCCACGCCGTGTCAAACACAAAAGCTGTCACTTTGACGCCACATCATTGAAGTGTCAAAACTGAAAATGCACGTAGGTCGATGTTGCTCTATGGTCTGTGACCGATTAATCTGTCAGCTCCCACGGCTCATATATGAGCCAGAACGCTTATGGTGACGTCATATCGTGAGATTCGACAGGTTAATCGGTCTTTGGCGTTGAACCTACGGTGCGGATATATCGGTCATTGGCGTCCAAAAGGTTAATAATGTCTCTTCATCTTCCTGCCCTTATCCCACGGTATGTGGGGTTTTGGTCATGTTTTTCTTTTTCATTCTCCCCTATTTTGCGATTCTTGCGTCACCTAGCACTCACTCCTTCTCATATACTCTTTCACACAATCCATCCATAGTTTTTAGGGTTCCGTACCCAAAGGGTAAAAACGGGACCCTATTACTAAGACTCCGCTGTCCGTCCGTCCGTCCGTCCGTCCGTCTGTCACCAGGCGGTATCTCACGAACCGTGATAGCTAGACAGTTGAAATGTTCACAGATGATGCATTTCTGTTGCCGCTATAACAACAAATACTAAAAACACAATAAAATAAAGATTTAAGTGAGGCTCCCATACAACAAACGTGATTTTTGACCAAAGTTAAGCAACGTCGGGCGGGGTCAGTACTTGGATGGGTGACCGTTTTTTTGCTTGTTTTTTTTGCTTGTATTGCTCTATTTTTTGTTGATGGTGCGGAACCCTCCGTGCGCGAGTCCGACTCGCACTTGGCCGGTTTTTTTGGGTCTTCCATCCGCTCTCCGTCCAACAACATTCATCCCTAATATTCTCTTGCCTATAGTTCGTTTTTTTAGCATTAGAAATAAGGTAAACAATCTTGATGTGTCTTTTAATTTTTTTTTTAATGTAATTTATTCAAGAAAAAACTCTAGTATATAGTAAGAAATCCACAACGCAGGCTTCGTCCGGTGGCCCACAACCTTTTAATTGAAAAACACATTTTAAAAATAAGTGACGGCAAATATGTAACAATTATGAATCTAATATGATCATTTATATTCTTCTGCTTTCATATGTAATAGTTTTTGATTTTTAAAAAGCGTTTTTCAATTAAAAGACATGTCAAGATCGCTTATCTTGTTGCAAGTTCTTTCTAATGCTAAAAAAAACGAACTATATATGGCGGTCATCCCTCCTCATTACATGCCCATACCATAATAAATAATAAATAAATATCGGGGGACATCTTACACAGATCAACCTAGCCCCAAACTAAGCAAAGCTTGTACTATGGGTACTAGGCGACGATATACATACTTATATAGATAAATACATACTTATATACATAGAAAACATCCATGACTCCGGAACAAATATTAGTGTTCATCACACAAATAAATGCCCTTACCGGGATTCGAACCCAGGACCATCGGCTTAGCAGGCAGGGTCACTACCCACTAGGCCAGACCGGTCGTCAATGCTAACCTACTCCTCCTCATTTTCTCCGTTACCGATGCTACTTTCAAACTTCCCCATAAGGGGAAAAATACCATACATATAAATGTATACTCATTCTTAATCCGCTACTCCGCCACTTTCGTCGCCCAGCATTCTGGCCCATGGGCGTTTTTAGGGTTCCGTACCCAAAGGGTAAAAACGGGACCCTATTACTTAGACTCCGCTGTCCGTCCGTCCGTCCGTCCGTCCGTCCGTCCGTCCGTCCGTCCGTCTGTCACCAGGCTGTATCTCACGAACCGTGATACCTAGACAGTTGAAATTTTCACAGATGATGTATTTCTGTTGCCGCTATAGCAACAAATACTAAAAACAGAATAAAATAAAGATTTAAGTGGGGCTCCCATACAACAAACGTGATTTTTGATCGAAGTTAAGCAACGTCGGGCGGGGTCAGTACTTTGATGGGTGACCGTTTTTTTGCTTGTTTTGCTCTATGGTGGTGCGGAACCCTCCGTGCGCGAGTCCGACTCGCACTTGGCCGGTTTTTTTTTGTTGTCCCCTATACTTTTTTTTCAAATTTGGGATTTTTTATGTTATTTCTACTCAGAATCACGAGCTCTTTCTATCATAATAGGAGAAACAAAGTGTCCTAAGGTTTTTATTTCCATTGCGTCACCATTTTCCATAGACTTAGTATGGCGGTCGCGAAATGGAAAGATCGAAAAATGTATGGAAATTTTGGGACACTTTTTTTCTCCTATTAGGATAGAAAGAGCTCGTGATTCTGAGTAGAAATAACATAAAAAAATCCCAAATTTGAAAAAAAAAAGTGTAGGGACAACAAAAAAAAACGCCCCCATACCAGGCGTGGCTCAGTCCGCGATTTCGTCGCGTCGCTACAAATACATATTCATATTTATTTGCAGAAAAAGGGTTAGTTACAGGTCTTATAGTTAGGTTAGTAATGATCTACCTTGATCCGCTATCTCATGACAGCATGCAAATTATTCTTAAAACTACATTCTACAACATTCAAGTAGGTATTTACAAAGTACATTAATTAGCTATATACACTTATACACAATACATTTACATTAATTTAAGAACAATGTCAAATTAAAATAAATTATACATGCGGGTCACACCAATTTTGGTGTCTAGCTAGTTGCCGCGCACCGCTACGGAACGGACGCCTGCTCGCGCTTGCGGTCATATTTGTCGTAATAGACGCGTTTTGTTAGAGTGAACCTTCTGTACCTAGTACTATTATTTATTCTGTGGTCTTGGTAAGATGGCATATAGTCGAGACATTGGGACGGGTTCTGTTTTGGCGGGGTGGCCTAGGGGTTCAAGGCGTTAGCCCGCGGGTCGCTAAAGACGCCGGTTCGAATCCGGCCTTCACCACTGGAGGGCTTACCCACTTTTTAGGGTTCCGTACCCAAAGGGTAAAAACGGGACCCTATTACTAAGACTCCGCCGTCCGTCCGACCGACCGTCTGTCACCAGGCTGTATCTCACGAACTGTGATAGCTAGCCAGTTGAAATTTTCACAAATAATGTATTTCTGTTGCCGCTATAACAACAAATACTAAAAACAGAATAAAATAAAGATTTAAGCGGGGCTCCCATACAACAAACGTGATTTTTGACCGAAGTTAAGCAACGTCGGGCGGGGTCAGTACTTGGATGGGTGACCGTTTTATTGCTTGTTCTGCTCTATTTTTTGTTGATGGTGCGGAACCCTCCGTGCGCGAGTCCGACTCGCACTTAGCCGGTTTTTTTTAAATATCTTCTTCTTCCTCGCGTTGTCCCGGCATTTTTGCCACGGCTCATGAGAGCCTGGGGTCCGCTTGGCAACTAATCTTAGTAATTGCCGTGGGCACTAGTTTTTACGAAAGCGACTGCCATCTGACCTTCCAACCCAGAGGGTAAACTAGGCCCGTATTGGGATTAGTCCGGTTTCCTCACGATGTTTTCCTTCACCGAAAAGCGACTGGTAAATATCAAATGATATTTCGTACATAAGTTCCGAAAAACTCATTGGTACGAGCCGGGGTTCGAACCCGCGACCTCCGGATTGCAAGTTGCACGCTCTTACCGCTAGGCCAACAGCGCTTCTTTTTTTTAAATATATGAGATCTATTTTAGTTTATAATTAATTAATTGTAGTCCTAACCTCCTCATCTCTAGATCGCTCGTGTCCTTCAGGGCCGGTAACACCAGACACTAGAAGCTTCTCCGTATTACGAGCTATGATGTGCCCGTTCTCTGCGTGCACCTGAAAAAAAAATATCTTTAACCCTTTGACCGCCATAGATAGCGGCTACAGCCCAATATCAACCTTCGTGCATTCCGATAAGGTTCACAATGACGCGCCGCACTCGATAGGCGTGGCGTTTACAATATTAAAAACAGAACAAAAGAGTATACAACTCTATAATATAATCAAAGAGAATTTAGTATAGAGGCGGATTCTTCTTCTTTTTTTGATGTCAAAATGTAGAGCTCTCAATTAACTATTTGTTACACCTTTTGTTAACTCTGTAATTATAAATATACTTAAGTCTTTTTTTTCTCACTTTAAAAACACCCAATGACTGCTACTGACCGAGTGACTAGACATATTCTTTCCGTGTACCTTTCATTTGTTAAATAAAGCTTTTATAGTTGTCTAAATTTGGTGCTAGATGTCGCTGTTCTAGCTGTCTTGCAACTAGCTAGCGAAGTTTCATGATGGTAGGATCCAGGGATGTTGCGAATATCCGCATCCGCATCCGCAACCGCGGAACTTCCGCATTATTTTCAACATCCGCATCCGCATCCGCATAAAATCGATGCGGATTTAATGCAGACGCGGATGTGGAACAGGTCGGTACAGGAACGTCTTAGCTTCGGCGTAAGTGCTAGACTGCTAGGTAATTTAGTCATTAACCAAAAAACCTATTAGAAATGAGCAGTCAAGCGTGAGTGGGACTTAATGTACGGAACCCTTGAAACGCGAGTCCGACTCGCACTTGGCCGGTTTTTTGAAATAAAAATTATTAAGATGTAATATTTGACGTTTTTTATGGTACTATCTTGACATCCGCATCCGCGGATGTGAGCCTTTAAAAATCCGCATCCGCGGATGTCAAAAAATCGGCATCCGCAACATCCCTGGTAGGATCACCTTCTAAATAGCTGATGTAGACAAAGACAGTACCTGTGGCAAAGCCCTCAGTTCAGCACAGGCCTCCATAGCGCACATGAGATGATAGTCATCAAGCATCCAGGCGTCCTTGTACGCCATGAACATCTTGAAGGAGTTGACGCCGAAATCATTGCTCTAGCTTCAAAACCCACGGAGGAAACAGTCGAGTACGTTTGTATGGAGAAATGACCACTCCTGTTGGCTCTTAAACAGTACCTGTGGCAAGGCCCTCAGTTCAGCACAGGCCTCCATAGCGCACATGAGATGATAGTCGTCCAGCATCCAGGCGTCCTTGTACGCCATGAACATCTTGAAGGAGTTGACGCCGAAATCATTGCTCTAGCTTCAAAACCCACGGAGGAAACAGTCGAGTACGTTTGTATGGAGAAATGACCACTCCTGTTGGCTCTTAAACAGTACCTGTGGCAAGGCCCTCAGTTCAGCACAGGCCTCCATAGCGCACATGAGATGATAGTCGTCCAGCATCCAGGCGTCCTTGTACGCCATGAACATCTTGAAGGAGTTGACGCCGAAATCATTGCTCTAGCTTCAAAACCCACGGAGGAAACAGTCGAGTACGTTTGTATGGAGAAATGACCACTCCTGTTGGCTCTTAAACAGTACCTGTGGCAAGGCCCTCAGTTCAGCACAGGCCTCCATAGCGCACATGAGATGATAGTCGTCCAGCATCCAGGCGTCCTTGTACGCCATGAACATCTTGAAGGAGTTGACGCCGAACTCGGAGACCAGCCTCTCCATGTCCTTGCGGACAGAGGGCGACCACCAGGTCACGCCTACGTGGAGCCCGTAGTCGCAACACACCTGGAAAGGTACGGTTTGTTTGGTCAGTTATAATTTGTGTGCTCTAAAAATAGTAGCCAGCAACTCTACTGTCTTATATGGGCCCGACCCTATCATGAATATCATTACTTTGAAGAAATGACATTTTTAGTGATAGTGTAGGGATTGGCATGAAGGATTGACGGTAAGTAATGAAGTTATTTAAATATCTTACTTCAGTATTTGAGCTATATCAAAGTAATGATACTAGAAATGACATTACTATTGACAGTGAATTGATTGAAATGATGGAATCAGAAATGACAGAAAGAATGAGGGAAGAAAATGAAGTTATTAAAAAAGTTTGATAGTTTTGAAGTAGGTAATGACAAAATAATGACATTATACTGATAGTGCGTGCAGCGCATCAGGTCTGATCACTCATTTTGCAAATGCCATCGCACTTTGAAATATAGTTGGTCAAACCAATTTCGCAGTCAGTAAGATCCAGGAAAACTATACTCATCCTTTTCTTTTGGATGCTAGTACTAGTGTAAGACAAAGAGTGTGATTCTCTCTATGTTTGAAATGAGACAGTCCTTTAACAAACTATAGGTAAGAGACCCAATCTTGACACCAAACCTGGTTATAAATATCTAATAGAGTTAGTAGCATCGTAAGTCATCTTATTAGCCGAAGCCAAAATCGTCCTGTTTTAAACAAAAGTATAATTTAGACAACGATAGGTACGATAGTTACTCGAACAAAAATATGAAAATGCATTTGTTTACCGTATTCTTGCAACTAAATCCGAATTTAAACCGATTTTCAATGGCTATTATGGCTTTTGCTTGGGGCGGGACAGTATTAGTGCGCTTATAGGTACGCAATATAGGTATGTATTGTAATGAACATCATAATTTTTATACCATACCTAATCTAAACAATAATATTGTTGTATCATGAAATACACAATAGGCTTCCAAATATAAACATTGCGTAACTGTCAATAAACAAAATAAAAGAAAGCCGAACGGTATTCCAATTTCAAAAGTCTGTACTTGAATGCACAATAAGTTTAACATAAAGACTAACCTTGCCATCGGCCTTCTGCCGCCAATTGTTGTACGCCTCGACCAGTGATTGGCCCTTTTCAGGCAGCACAAAGTCGACTGGAAATAGAAAAAATGGATTATTGTATTTATTATGTGTGTTGTGTAAAATTGAAAAGTCTAATTTTGGTGCCAGGTATTTAGGTAAGTGATTAAACAAAAAAAATCCAAGGACCCATTGGTTAATTTTGATTTAGATAATGCTAGCGACCCGCCCCGGCTTCGCACGGTTTAACAAATTATACACAAACCTTCCTAAGAATCACTCTATCGATAGGTGAAAACCGAGTGAAAATCTGTTCAGTAGTTTTTGAGTTTATCGCGAACATACAAACACACAGACAGACGCGGCGGGGAACTTTGTTTTATAAGGTGTAGTAATAATATTGTATAATTGTACTTATTCTGGCCCTTTGCGTTGATTGGTTGGCTTTTGGACGCATTTTGTTTCATCCTGCGATTCATATTAACCTCTTTAAGTGCGATAATGTTTCATGGGTCATCTACCAATTATATGAAGTGCGTGCGTGTGCGGATTGATGCCACCCGACATCACGGGATCGCCAGTCGCTTATATTGCAAGTGTCTCGCGAGATATAATTGAAGCATACATAACTTGATTTCAAATGTAGAACGAACGACGGAAGCGCCCTTTGTAGGGGCTGAAGTCAGGCTTCCCAACATTTAATGCTCTTCAAGATCACGAGCATCACGAGTACTGACTGACTGTCGTGGTGCCTCCCGCAACAGCGACTCGAGTGCCCTTGTAGAAGTCGTCGGCCGTCTTGGCTCCCATCATCTCGAGCTCGAAGTGCGTGTGCGGGTCGATGCCGCCCGGCATCACGAGTACTTACTGACTGTCGTGGTGTCCCCCGCAACAGCGGCCCGGGTGCCCTTGTAGAAGTCGTCGGCCGTCTTGGCGCCCATCATCTCGAGCTCGAAGTGCGAGTGCGGGTCGATGCCGCCCGGCATCACGAGTACTTACTAACTGTCGTGGTGCCACCCGCAACAGCGGCCCGGGTGCCCTTGTAGAAGTCGTCGGCCGTCTTGGCGCCCATCATCTCGAGCTCGAAGTGCGTGTGCGGGTCGATGCCGCCCGGCATCACGAGTACTTACTGACTGTCGTGGTGCCTCCCGCAACAGCGGCTCGGGTGCCCTTGTAGAAGTCGTCGGCCGTCTTGGCGCCCATCATCTCGAGCTCGAAGTGCGTGTGCGGGTCGATGCCGCCCGGCATCACGAGTACTTACTGACTGTCGTGGTGCCTCCCGCAACAGCGGCTCGGGTGCCCTTGTAGAAGTCGTCGGCCGTCTTGGCGCCCATCATCTCGAGCTCGAAGTGCGTGTGCGGTTCGATGCCGCCCGGCATCACGAGTACTTACTGACTGTCGTGGTGCCTCCTGCAACAGCGGCCCGGGTGCCCTTGTAGAAGTCGTCGGCCGTCTTGGCGCCCATCATCTCGAGCTCGAAGTGCGTGTGCGGGTCGATGCCGCCCGGCATCACGAGTACTTACTGACTGTCGTGGTGCCTCCCGCAACAGCGGCCCGGGTGCCCTTGTAGAAGTCGTCGGCCGTCTTGGCGCCCATCATCTCGAGCTCGAAGTGCGTGTGCGGGTCGATGCCGCCCGGCATCACGAGTACTTACTGACTGTCGTGGTGCCTCCCGCAACAGCGGCTCGGGTGCCCTTGTAGAAGTCGTCGACCGTCTTGGCGCCCATCATCTCGAGCTCGAAGTGCGTGTGCGGGTCGATGCCGCCCGGCATCACGAGCTTGCCCGTCGCGTCGATGGTGCGCGTGCCGCCCGGGATGATGAGATTGCGGCCCACTTGTCTGGAAAGACGAACATTTTGGTTTATTTATTGGTAACCGAGAGAAGCGAGATCTTTGTAGTAAACAGTATAGTTCAAGTTCGTAGTTTCATGTTCGTCGCAGATCAATATTGGAACATAATATTAATCTTCTAGCAAATACACTAAAATCTCTACTCATGTAATGGAGTTGGCCGGTCGAAGTATAGGGTTTCCTGTCAGTCCTAAAGGGGCCCACTGATTAACAGTCCGCCGGACGGTATCGGCCTGTCAGTTGTTCAGAACTGTCAAATTTTTGTTCTAACTGACAGACCGATACCGTCCGGCGGACTGTTAATCAGTGGGCCCCTTAAGAAAAGTGTCAAATTCATGTTTCTTTTTATTGGGAATTTTATGATAACTTATAGGAAGAAACTAGAAACAGGTAAAACAAAAACATGGTGATTCAAATGGAAATTAAATATTTAATTAAAAGTTTTATGACGTCACTGAATACGTAATAATTCATCGTCAACTCTCAACAAGTGACATAAATATGGTGTATTCAAGTAAGTTAGTACACAACAGAACAATAACACATCTGTAATTATTACATACAATACCCAAGGTCAGTGGACAGCTGGTCATACATGTTATATAAAAGCAAATGCAACTCTGGCTGTTTGTCTTAGGATTCACGTTATTTATGTTAAAAAAGGAAAAAAACAACAAATGTGACTTCCGTTTGAAAAACACTAGTGATTTTCAAAATTACCCCGCGTTTGAAGTTATCCCGAATTGAAAAATCAATAAAATATTGCAGCATAAATTGTAAAAGTAATTAAAATGTAATGATTAAAAAATATTAATGAACTGTATGAAACGCCGATACGATTATCAAGATATCGAAATCACAAAAATCAAGCATACTTACAAATAAGAGATGCCACGAATATTCGGCAACTATTCGGTATTCGGCCACTTTGCCGAATACCTGTTGCACCTACTTAAAAAGAAAAATTGCACAAGAAAAATAACTATAAACTATATAGTTATATTTAGAATGTTTTCTTGGAAAGTTGTTAAATACGAAGACCCTTTTTTGAGCATTTGTTGATTAAAAAACATTTTATTTTTATCATGAGTCTGTTTTGTTTGACTCTATTCATTAATGCTGTTCAACAAAAATATATCTTAGCCACTCTTAGCTAACGTTGAGCTTTGTTAGCGATCAGTTTTCATAATAATTGTGACTCACAATGTTCGCATGTCATGCCGAATATTCAGCCTAAACCACTATTCGGGGCATCTCTACTTACAAATATAATCACCATTACTAAAATCTATGAAATAATCTAACATACTTATTTATTTATTCGAGTTAATCATACGATGTCAGATATTATTCATTCAATCATACAATTCATATAAATTATAAATGTCAGTCTATCTAAAAGGTACTTGTAATATGGGCTTTATCGCCTGATTTAAATTGCAATAAGTACAAACTAATATTGTTTTTATTTTTATGTTTTCCGAAGATGCTGGCCGGACATTTGGCCAACCAACACCCTTTCTAGAGAAATCTTGTTTCTAGCTTTAACACAAACTAGATGTCAATCGATAACGCTTCGGAACATACGAAGCGACGTCAAGAAACTACGTTGAACAAACGATAGCGCCATTTATCTTGCAGCCAGCGCCATCTATCGGAGCGTTTGGAAACTATACTGTAATAGTCTCCTCATCTAAAGTGTCATTCAATAGAACTTGCTAACTATGTAAACAAAAGTTACTAGTAAATTGACATTCAGTGTCAATTTTAGTATGGCAGTTTGTTTACATAGTTAGCAATTTCTATTGAATGACACTTTATAGGTACATACTCTCTCAAAAATTTCAGAGATACCAAATATTGTTGGTTTATTTTATATTCTTTTAAGATTCGATATATGTACCTATACGTCTTATACATAGATCTATAGACTATACTTCTAATACTAAGTAAGTTGTAAAACTATATTTTTATTTATTTACGAATTTTTCATAGAATTTCTAAATTCTAAATCCTAAAGGCAATCAATTTAAAACATTCATTCACAGGACAGTTATACCATTTAAAAAAAAGCGGACAAGTTCTCACTCGCCCACCGAGGGTTCCGTACTTTTTAGTATTTGTTGTTATAATATAACGCAGCAGAAATACATCTGTGAAAATTTCAATTGTCTAGCTATCACGGTTCATGAGATACAGCCTGGTGACAGACAGACAGACGGAGGAATCTTAGTAACAGGGTCCCGTTTATACCCTTTGGGCGCGGAACCCTAACTAACGATAGTGTTTCAGTGCTAGCCGCACCTCGTCCTAATTTCACACCCACCCATTACACATACACATTACATAATTACTTGTCACATTTGACATAGGTGTGAATATACGACCTTAAACATGACATAATTATTAAAATTAAACCTATAATTTTTATGTACCTAACTAAATCGCACCCATAATTTGTTTTTAGATTTGGGTGTATATTTCATATTTAGTAGAAAAAGAGTGTCTTAAAATGTGTATACAGGGTGTTTTTCAACACGTACCCATAATCGCGCAAAAAATTGCTGTTTCATACATTTTTGCTGATCAGACGTCGAAGTTTTCTATGGGAGAGCTCGATTGGTTGAGGTCCCAAATAAAAGTTGCTCACTATGACCTATAATATATACCTCGCAAAATTTGACTAAGGGTTGAAAAACACCCAGTATGTATAATGTATTAATGCATTAGCGATGAGACAGACAGACAGACTAACGGACAGAGTCGCAAAATAAAGGGTTCCTGTTTTGCCTTCTTAGTACGGAACGGACCCTATAAAGGTAATGGAACGGAAACAACAATTTTTTTTCTCGAAGAAATTCGTGTGAAGAGAATTCTTTAAAAACAATGAAATGTGAGAGTGAAAGACTTCGTCAGATATTATAAAAATTACAGTTTAAACGTTTACTTTCCATTTCTATGTAAAAAGTTAAATTCCCACACTTTCGCTTTTAATACATCGTTAATTCGTTATGTGATTATCACATTTCACATTATGAATATGTCAGCAATATCCTAGCAGTTCACACAATCTTAATTTACCTCTCATACAAACCAAACAAATATGTGCCTTGTTCATAATGTTATACAGTTTACAAACAAATAACACACCAAAAGTTAATTAGTTATCCAAAAGAATAACAACTTTAGCAGACTCGCTTTGTAGTCTTTCATATAGAGGACACCAAAGATATTTACAGTACATATGGGGCTACTTTTTCGCACTAGTGCGTAAAATAGCACTTTTCGTGCGTATGTCGAAACTTTAAAGTGCCATATGTACCTACTGTAAAACGTTGTTCGATACACGTGCGAATAGGTAATTCGCAACTCGTGTCGATTTAAAACACTCCCTTCGGTCGTGTTTTAATTTATCGCCACTCGTTTCGAATTTCCTCTTTTTCGCACTTGTATCGAAAATAACTATTTTACGAATGTGTCCTTTATCCCATTGTGATAATACCAATGATTGGCGACTACCGTACTATGTATTATTGAACGATAGTACGTTTATGGCAACTTAATATGGATTGTAAACTGATCTCAGTTTTACGAGCTAAATCATTAGGTAGATATTTGTGTTGATTGTGTAGTCGATTACCATCATAACCAGTAGGCGACATGTTTGATGTTTACAAACATACGGAATTATGCCGTTTACGACGATGTCACAGTACCTATATAAAAACAATCAGCACGCAACACGTACGTAATCATTAATCTTACTTGTTTCAATTACAAATTAGAATTATTAGAAGGTACCAATTGTTTATGGCGTTATTCATAAACGTCTGCTGAGCAGCTGCTAAGTTAATCAGCTGATGATCGCCGTTTGTTCCTCTCTATGGCATAACGACAGATAGGGACAAACGACGATCATCAACTGATTAACTGGCTTAGCAGCCGTTTATGAATAACGCCATTAATGTTTTAAGAGAAATTTAGACATCAGCTACAACAGTTTGTAGAAAAAAACTACTATGCATATAATTTTTCACGACATCGTCATGGGAAAATGTAGTTTTTAATCACATCATAAAAATTACCCTGTATTATATATCTGTCAACATTACAACTAACCAAGAATGTACATCCACCTGCAAAAGTGCACGCGGCCACACGAAAGATATCCAATCAAAACGTGTCCATGCAATTTTGCAGCTCGCTGTACAATGATTTGTGTTGTGTATATGTATGTACTGTGTACTCCGCACACTTATCTCGGGAACTGGTTCGCGAGATGTCCGATAACGTTGTTTTCTGTTGTGAATTCTCACTCGATTTCGCTCGTAACATTCGCTTTTTGTTATTTACACAGTTTCGTTGTAACGGCAGTTATGACTTTTGCGACTTTTTCTTTTTATCTCACTGCGAAATAGGTTATAATATGATCTCATCATTGTATTTAAGAATTAAGTTACGATCAGCACAGATATGGCTGCTAGGTGGCGACAGCGCCACGCGCGGCTTTCCCCAAAATTGGGGCGGAACGGATGTATTTTAGCTACCTGTAGCAAAGCGACGAAATCGCGGAGTGAGCCACGCCTGCTGTAGGTATAATTTTCTAACTTAATCCTTCGAAGAATTTTTTTAATGTTGTGGTGTATGTACTTAATAATATATGACAAATATGACAATTGTATGATATTATTAAAGGTTTGTAGGGCAAACGGTTATTTGCATTGTTATCAAGGCTAGCGAGTGTCCCACGCCCACAGGTGGCCAGGTCAAGCCCACATGTTTACTCTAGAGATGCAATGATGGATTTAATTGAGAAAGTTAATCGTATCGTATCTCGCAAGTCGCAATCACGCAATACAAACAATCATGACGAAATAAGTGGATATTATGTTACTTAGTACAAACCTACAGACACGTATACAGGGTGGCTAAAAAAAATAAAGCTGAAACCGAAGTTGGCTAGGTCTTGGAAGCTCTTGCCACGAGACGCGCATTGAATTGTTTAATCGTATTTTTGAACACTAAGTTCCAAATTGAAACTGGTTTTCCAAAGGATTATTACGGCTTTTATGCGTGGTGCTGGTGGGGCAGGGACGGTAGACTGTTAAAAGTATAAAGATACGAACTGAGAATACGTTTAGCTGTTTCATTTAAATTAACATTATTTATTGATTCTAAAATGCTCCATACAAGACTAGACTGAGCGTAACTAATTTCAATAAGAAGTTCAGAAATTGGTAAATAACAATATTTGATTATGCGTCCTACCTGAACAATGACTCGCATTTTCCACCTCACCGCAGAATAGACAACCTGCCGAATCCAATTTCACGCATATTAACCGTTTACGTCGTTATTTTTAGATCATTACGTTTAATTTAATAATAAATCACGTGCGAGAACAAAACAACGGACTAACAAATATATATTTTTTAATGGGACTAGGTAGAGAAATTAAAATTATAGAATATACAGGGAAATTTGCTTAGGGTCTTTTTTTGTTAAAAATAACAGAGAGCTGTTGTAATCTGCTGAACTCGCAATAACATATTTAATTTATAACGTAATGGCTCACATTAAAAAATGATTAGACATAATATGGCTATGGGACTTATAGATTTCGGTTACTACTGTTTCCACACTGATGTGCCTAAAAAGCCGGGCTTGCCGGGCGGGATGTGGCTAAAACACAGACCAACCCCTAGGCAGTTTTCTGTGGTCTAAAAAGAATGCCAGCTAGGAATATACCTAAGTAGATAGTATATTCCTAGCTGCATATTTAGTTAAGCTGCATAGCTTAACTATGTATCCTTTTGTTTTTTGCAGCGACCTAGGTGTTAACGAGACATATCCAGCCGTAAAATATGACACCAATTTGAAATAAATACCGAACAAATGGAGTGCAATGACATCTTAATAAAAATGGCGTCATATATACGTTTTTGAACAGCAACACTGACCTAACCAATGGTAGACTTTATTTCCTTACATTAAGGTTTAGGAATGGTACCGTAGCGAATCAACAAGAATCCAAATTGGAGCCGCGTTGATTTGGATGCGTGGCGCGCAGGAAGCGCTAATGCGGTAACAGCAGTAACAGGTCATATCCGGGCCCATATAATGTGCGGTCTGTGGCTTCTGTGGTCAAGTTTGTTTTTAAATTAGCGGTGACGGATTATGTTGCTTACAGGTAGCTAAAGAGAATTCTTTTACACGCAGGGAAGATGTGAGTGCAATGATGACACCATTAATTTCTTTTGACTACGTTGCGATATCTTTGAAAGCGGGTTTTGAGAATGACAAATATGTATAGGTATACTAAACTAGAAGCAATTTCTACTAAGCTGTATAAACTGGGATCTGTAGATGAGTATCGTATGCATAATTGTTTATTTTCATTTTCAAGGTGCATTGACCTTATCAATGAAGTAATCTCAAGTAGTATGTCACCTTATTTATTACCTATTACTCATGATTTACTTCAGAATTACAGCATAAATCGCTTGATTTATACTTACATACACTTATTAATGCTTTATAAACTATAGCAGAAAACAAATCAATACCGAGACCATCGCTTTCAATCTCATCTATGCTATTCCATTCAACCGGCACAGGCAGGCTTCCCTGCCAAGATCTCAGATTAAGTAATGCCAATACCAATTTCCTCTCACACAATCTGCGTTGTTATGTAACTGCAGTTAGTATGAGCAGGTTACACGCAATTTATGGATTGATAACAATGTTACTGTTACGATTACGATTGAAACGCTGTTACCAGTATTGACCCCGAAACCCGCACATAAATACTTACTCTTAGATAGCTATAGCAATGTAAAGTAATATATATAGTATATAGTCCTCCATGTCGTATCCGACAACGGCGACCCTTACACTTTTCTCTGATGAGCACGTATAAGGCTCGCAAAACCGAACTTCGTTTTAAATATCCGATCGCACTGTGCACAATAAAGCTGCCCTTGGTCATTATATGTGTATGCATAAGAGGGCTTAGGTCGAGACTTCCGTTGAATGCGTTTCTGGTCCAGGTGTTCAAGTCGAGCTTCTTCGAAAGTAGCTACACCTTCTTTTACCTTATTGCGCCATTCTGACCTCTTACCCGCAAGCTCCTCCCAACGCTCAGATGGGATAAAGTAATACACTGATAATGAAGTTATAGCTTAAGAGGCGAATAATGTTCTTAGTGTTCTTACTGTTGTGGCCGTCTGATGAAATGGATTATTACGAAAAATTAGTCAACGTGTGTCTCTTTTTGTATTTCTCTCTCTATACTGAAAATCATTATGACTCCTTTGAATTTTATTGACCAATAATTCCATCAATCAGTTGCCCACAGCCTCCTTGCGAAATACAGTGTTGAGAGACTTGAGAATAATCTTCAGCTGTGCGCATCCTGGTCTGAAGCCACCGAATAACTATTTATGAAGTACAGAAGGTTCGCCCGCTAATAGTTAGGCATGTAAGTTAATAACTTAATAAGGGTACCCTATTTGACTGTATTTAACATAAATGATTTTACACCATGCATGAAATAAAGCACCAGAAAATTATTAGAGAAACGTTGACAGCAGTTATGTTTAGACACCATTTCTATTTTAAAACCTGTATAAAACTATAAAGAGTAGGTAATTTGATAATGACGTCATATGCTAGTGTTTCATATAAATTCCATAGTAGCAAAATCGTTTTGACAGTTCGAAAAAGAAACTAATTTCACTAGTCAAATACCCTATAGTAACATACCTACAATTAGAGAAGTAAACAACGTCTATCCTATGACCCTTTTTCCATCCAATTTAACCAATCTCTTAGATTTTGTGAAATTTTGCTGTCGATTTAAGCTTATATCGTGCAATGCCGTGACAATGTGCCGTTGCGTGACAACACGGGAGTTACGTCAGATCGTTTACTGACAAAGTTTGGTTTGCCATTGGTAAAGGATCTCAACAACAACATGACGTGTGCTCTCAAATTTATAATTGGAAATATGTTTCGATTTGGTTGAAAATGTAAAAATGTTTTCTTTACCTATGGCCATTAAAAAACCTAATAATTCATAATTCATAATTTATTTATTGCATCCATGGTTGTTACATTGGTGTTAAATTAGGTCTTTTAACAATGGTTAAGAGATTGTAAATTAAAACCATGGGCTTTACAGGTTTTTTATTAGTACCTACTTGTATTTCATTTATTACGTTCAACACATTTGCGATATCACGTGACATATCGTTCGCAACTGCCAACCCGATTATCAGTTATCAATTAGGGCTGTGAGACTGTGACCAATAATTAATTTATTTTTTTTATAAAAGAAAAGCTCGTGTAAAAACATCGAATCAAACAAAGGTTGTCTTTCATCTACAAACGTAACGGCAAAAAAAATTTGGTTATTGTTATTATACTTCGAGTGGCACGCACTCCGCCATGCCCTTTATATCGGTCGATCTAAATTACCCTGTATTCGCGAGTAGGCATGCCGACTAAAGCTGATTGCTTTTTCATAACAAATATTTGATAACAAATTGCTCAAAATAACTTGCGGGAATTCCCATAACTAACCATAAAGCATAAACAAATATCAACTCAGTAGGGTTGTGTACGAAACTTTGCAATGCGTTCGTATTCGAAGTGTTTTTTCGCCGATTTTTACATTAAATTATAGAAACAGGTACAAATCGAATATATATTGTGAAACGCATTGTTTGACGTATAAGGTATAGTCATAAATATATGCGCGTGACCGACGTCATAATCCTGACCACAAACCTGACAAAAGGTATTATGTACCTATTATTTGTGTAGGTATCAGGCTTTTAAATTTAAGACCTCTTTTTATAACGTAGGTATTAAGTTATGGTTATCAATTTATAACCTCATGAAGATTAATGGTGCTTTGAATGAAGTGTATTCAACTATTGAATTTGACAAAACATGCCTCTTAACTCTCTCAATTACATAATTTATGACAAACAAGTGGAATGTTTATCTTAAACTTTAACAACTTACTATTTATAAACTAACAGTAAATTGCTATACCAAAAAATCTATTGACTAAACAATAAGTAAAGCAATATTTAATCATCCACCAAAAATGGCCCTTGTACAAACCATCCTGTATTGAAGACAATAGGGTGTTAACAAGATTTAAAAATAAATTGAAAAGCATCATAAATAGACTTCATAGGGGCCAATAGACCGCTGACTCACGAAACTGATTTAACCAATCCGGCCAATTAATGGAATTAATGGATCAATTGTTATTCCTTTAACGAAATGCGTTACAAGGAGGTTAGGAAACTATTGACCTTAAATATCTATGCGGGTGGTATTTGATTAGTGTTAAAAAGTGCTACTAAAATAAAATACCTATCTGTATTTGGCTATTGTAGTATTTTGAGGGTCCCACAGATTACCAGTTCGCGTGACGATATCAGTCTGTCAGTTAAGGAGCCCACTGATTAACAGTCCACCGGACGATATCGTCCTGTTAGAACAAAAAGTTGACCGTTCCGTCCGAGCAACTGACAGACCAATACCGTCCGGCGGACTGGTAATCAGTGGGCCCCTTTAAACGTAAAAGGTGACAGTTCCGAACAACTGGCAGGCTGATATCGTCCGGCGGTAATCGGTGGGCCCCTTTCCCCTTTACAGGGTTTTGGAAAAAAGTTAATTACTTTTTGCCTATATTTCATTAAATTTTATCAACGTAATTTAACACTTTCACTGCCAATAGCTTGCTAACTGGTTAATTTTTTATGGCAAAAGGTAAAACAAGGCGCTAAAACTGTTATTTGGTAATCTGGCGTGGCGTGGGTAACGAATTTAGTTAGGCATACCTTTCGCCGATACGTTACTTACTTTCTATGCATCTCGCTCGTACTCGCGTATTAGTGCGAGCGAGATGTACAGAAAGTTTGCTTTAAAGTAAGTAAGTTTGTTTGCGCAAATTAAAGATGTTAGCGTATTGTTAGTTTCGACACCGTCAGTCATGGACGTCATGGTACGGGGTGTGGTACGGGTAAAACGATGCAATTTCGAATAGGTATTTCGACTCTATGCCGGCTATGCCACGCCACACCCAATTACCTATAATAAATTTGACATTTAAATTTTAATAGAACATACATATTTTTTTATTATGTTATACACCAATTTACCTTAGAAGGTGCCTGTGTGTAAATAATAGCATTGGCAATTTTCCATCATAAAGCCTGAGGTTTTAAATTCTATCTAAATTTATAAGTCGTTTAAAATACTTATTCCCCTCAAATACTAAAGAAAGGCTTGGTAAGTATAAACTCTTTATTAAAGTTCTACTAAGAAAGTTAGGTGAGACATGTAATTAAATCAACTTATCTACTGATCTCAGCGGAAACAAAACGCGTTCCCAGTCACGGTTCACGCTTGACGGCCAAAATGGCGGACACGTAGTACCGTACCGTAGTATCGTATATGCTAGGTATAACGTTTACCGAGTATAGGTATGTACAGTCGCCAGTACACGCCTCTATTGTCAAGGCGTTAGAGTTGTGTTCAGATATTTTTGAGCACCTCGGCGCTCCGATATATCTGATGGCGACTGTACTACACTAAGTAGAGTCTGTGCGGAAAGAGAAGAGTCGTGGAATGTATGGGGCCCAATACATTCCACGACTCTTCTCTTTCCGGACAGACTCTATGTATATGTATGTATACTGAGTAGGTAAATATATGTATACTGGTATAGTATGCCACCTACGTTAATGAAGTCAAAATGGAACTAACGTGCATTACACTTTGCTCTAGTGTTAGGGTTGTCACTAGCAGCACAAATATTTCATTTCCTGAAACCTAAGTAGGTACTGTTTTAGTACTGTAAGCCGGTGAGATAAATTAAATTTTTATTTCATACCACCATGCCAAAATTGAATTTAGTCAAATGAGCTATTTCTAAATTTATATTTATAAGCACGTGCTCATTAAGACTTACACTATTTTCGGAATTGCTAGAAAATGTATGTGGTTCACTTGATTAAATTAAATATCTGGGTGCAAAACACTGGGGGAAAACATATAATAACTCGGAAATGCGCGTTTTTCCAGAGATAAGACCTAGCTAGATCGATTTTTCGCCCCCGAAAACCCCTATATACCAAATTTCATCGAAATCGTTAGAGCCGTTTCCGAGATCCCCGAAATATATATATATATAAATAAATAAATAAACAAGAATTGCTCGTTTAAAGGTATTAGATAGATTCAATGGAAAAGTTATTTAGGATTCGGAATGAAAAGGTTAACATAAATCACAACACAAATTTCCCTAGCACTACGCACACTAGTATGTACTAGACATGCTAACACACTTACTAATCATACTAATTACCTAACACCAAAGATGGAACTCACTTGGCAAGTGGGCAACCCTGATAACTAGCAATAATTGCCTCAGGTGTTTGACCTATAAAGTGCCATCTACGAATCAATTCGATTCGATTGATTTAATTCACTTATTATCAGGGGTCGGACAAAAAGTGCGGATGACGTCAAACCACTTATAGGATGATTTCAAATAGTATTTTTGATTTTCATAAACAATTATCACTTATCATTTGTCAACCTCTTTATTAAACGATATCGCCACTTGAAATGAGTAAGTACGTTTTTGACTGACACATTGTCAATCAGATGAACAATAAATTGACTTCGTTATTGTTTAGCTATTGTATCTTCACGATTATATTTAGCTAAAATGTATATTTACTAATGTATAAGAAAACGCTCTAAAATGTCATCTGTACTCGAATATTGTGGCAATTTTCCGTTTTTGGAGGTACGTGACAAACACGTATACTGCTCTTGCTGTAATCAAGATATACCAACGAAGAAATTTATTTTATTCACTACATCACCCTACCACAATACAATACAATACAAATACGAACTATAGGTAATATATTATGAATGACTCTAATTTTAGATTAGGTAACATAGGTAACCCAGTCAGGTTCGTTGTACAGGAAAATTCTGTTGTCTAACTACACTCTAAAAAAAATTTGGTTGGCCCTATCAATATCTTGATAATCGTAATCAAGCATCTTGATTCCATACGAGCCTAACAAGAACTTAGACACATCAAATAAGGTAATTCTGATTGCTATTACTATATCTATGTAACTGAACCAATTAAGATCTTGTTCAATATTTACACGAAAAATAATTATGCTAACTAATTGATCCTAGCAAGATCAACTAAGGGCTTGATAATTGTTATCATGATAAGTTACTGTACCAACTAATACAAACAAGTCAGTTTAACTAAGATGTAGGTCAATATTAACATGAAGAATTACTGTATTAACTATTTGACCCAAATAAGTTCAACTAAGAACATGATTACATCGACTAATGCACCTTAGTAGCCTGAACTAAGATATTGTTAAATTTGAATCTCAATTGTTTAATCATTTCAACTAAGATGTAAATCAATGTTAACATGAAGAATTACTGTATCAACTATTTGACCCTAATAAGTTCAACTAAGAACATGATTGCATCGATTTATGCATCTTATTAGCCAGAACTAAGAAATTGTTAAATTTGAATCTCAATTGTTTAATCAGTTCAACTATGAAGCTTGTCTAGTACAATATACCATTCTTCATCAATTGTACTAGTACAATAAAACACAACAAACAACAAGCTTCATACTAAACTACATTTAACATTGTTAAATTGCTTGACATTGTTGGCAGCCCTAGCGGCAATAATCAACTCGTCACTAATTAGAGCGGGCAGGTGTATGACCTGACGAGAAAATCGCGGTGATTTGCTCTCACAATACTCGTACATTATCATGTCATGAACATTATACACACCTCTACGCTTAGTGTCGAGTTCTGAGCGTCGCCAGGCGTGGCTCACTCACGATCGCTACAAGTACCAACAAGTACATGCGGCCCACACCAATTTTGGTGTCTAGCCATAGTAGTTGCCGCGCACCGCTACGGAACGGACGCCTGCTCGCGCTTGCGCTACCTATCAGTCATATCTGTCGTAAATGTCGTAATAGACGCGTTTTGTTAGAGAGTGAATCTTCTGTACCTAGTACTAGTACTATATACGAGTATTATTTGTTCTGTGGCGTCGCCTGGTTTCAAATTCACGCACGTGCGTCTGCACAGCATGCCTCCACTGTGGACGGTCACCAGCTAGTGTCTCCCATGTTGTTGGCTCTATATGAGGTTTCTTCATATGCCGCTTCAACACATCGTTGAACCGCAGAAACTGGCCGCCCTGCTTTCGGTTATCAGTTTGCAGTTCGCAGTATGGCTCCTCTACACGATGGGCCAACGCCGGCCACTCCAAGGGACGCATTTATGCGTTAGAGGGAGCAAGTGATATTGCTATCTCATTCTACCGCATGGCTGCGTCCCTTGGAGTGGCCGGCGCTGGCCCATCCTGTAGAGGAGCCCGTAGAAGATGCGTTTCGCGACTCGGTCTTTCTACACCAATACTGGCAATCTTCTATTAGTCCGCGACCCAGATAATTCGTAAAATGGTTTGAGTTATTTTACTCACGTTCTTAACTTGTAGACAAGACAGAAAACGTTTGAAAACACCCTCTCTTTAAGTGTGAGGTGAAGTTCAGGGACCCCCGTTTCTCAAAAGCTTGTAACTTGTAATACAAGCGGATGTCACTTTCTGACAGCTTTTGTTAGAAAGGGACTTCCACTTGTATTACAAGTTACAAGCTTTTGAGAAACGGGCCCCAGTAGGTAAGGTAATGATAATGAGAATGAGTGACTATCGCATCCCTCTACTACTAAACTTACGCCAGAGCACTCTGAGTTATTGAATTTTTAACAAGACAGTTGAATTATTAATTAAGCAACCGTAATATTGTTAAATAATGTTCTTCTCAGTATGTGTCTTCGTATAGTTTTACTCAAATAAGCGCTATTTTGGTACCTAGTTGGTACGGAACCATAAAAATTACATAATTTCAAGTAAACGAAAAAAAAAACACCGTCCCAACTTCGCAATGGCCTTATTAAAAATACTAAAATAATTAAAAGTGGCAACCCTATAGTCGGGAACAATGAAGACGTCACTAATTGGAGCGGGCAGGTGCTTGACCCGCATTGTGTAACACGCACACACGCAAACACACACGCACACACATTATACATATAATATGTGCATAGCAAACGCGGCGCGTGAGAACTTTGCATTGTGGAAAAGAGAAATTGCACCGGTTTTGTGAATAGCGAGAGTACAGGTTGAGGGTAATAGTAGTTTTCACACCTCCTATTCAGAAAAGAACTTTTTCCTCCCTGCTATACTTCGTTTTTTTTTAGCAGCAGAAATAAGGTAAACAATCTTGATGTGTCTTTTAAATGAAAAACACATTTTAAAAATAAGTTACGGCAAATATGTAACAATTATGAATCTAATACGATCATTTATATTCTTCTGCGTTCATAAGTAATACGTAGTTACTGATTTTTAAAAAGCGTTTTTCAATTAAAAGACATGTCAAGATCGCTTACCTTCCTTCAAGTTCTTTCTAATGCTAAAAAAACGAACTATAGGAGGGATCAAAGTAACATTTTTACATTTTTTTGCACATTATTTTTTTAGCTTAAATAATCTGTTTAAGCATCAGATTGTGTCAACACTAAGATTTTTTTATTTTCCTCATAGTTGATGTGAAAAGCAGTATGTGTCACACGGTATCAAAATTATTTCGTCTTGGGCGTTTACGCTCAGGATTCTACTTTAGAATCCATCGCTTCATTCAGGATTTGGGAGCTGTTAACTTTTTGTTCTGACAGGCTGATGTCGTCCGGCGGACTGATAATCAGTGGGCCCCTTTACTAAATATTAGTCACATAACCTACTCTTTATGAATCGGAACGAGTTTTACCTACTTTGGAGTTAGTAAAGGACGTGTCGTACTCGCATGTTGTAATAAAGTTCACACTGTCTCCGCTCATCTCACCCTGAAGCTAGGGTTGCCAGATGGTCGGGATTCGGCGGGATTCTCCCGATTTTTAGCATGTGTTCCCGATTCCCGACAAAGTGAAAATTGTCCCGAAAAACAGCTTCACGTTATAAAACAATAATTTCAAGTTCCGAACTGTCGTCGAGCGAGCGAGCGACCCGTGTCGAGCCCGTCAGCGCGCGCGCGCGCGCAAGGCGCGCGTGGCGAGATTGGGCAGAGCAGCTGACGTAGTGCCAATAATGTAAAATATCGTTGTTTTTAATACAATTAATTTGATTTGAATGGTTTTTTTTTCCGACGGCCCAAAATCCCGAAAAATTTATATTTTTTCCCGATAATAGCGCCTTTTGATCTGACAACCCTACCTGAAGCCCACTGATGATCAAACATATCACGTCGTCTATGGCATACGGCTCCCTTCCCCTCTGGTCTATGAAAGTGCTCAAGTTAAGTTGTGAACTAGACTAGATAATGAATAGCATTATATAGTTCCTAACGGCTGTCCCGGTTGGCTGCAAGGTAAACAAAGTAGCTGTAAACATAAGAACAGTATAAAATAAACTATAGGGATATCAGGGCTGGCACTAATCTGAAATATATTGCATTTTGATTCTTGCATAAAATTGTTTAACTGAGTGATGTCAATCGTCTTTAACTGAGTTCCATCAAAATTCTAAGGCGTTTTATACGTAACCCATTTTGTTAGGCGATTTGTAGATTTTATTTTGTCGAATAACGCTCAATATTATAAATTACACGTATCGATTTGCGATTTTCCGAAGTGTTTCATGTATTGCTTATAACTAAGGCAGCATCGAAAAAATTTCATACATAGTATTTTATTATTCACATAATCGACATCCCTATGTAACAACCGTTATAAATGTAATAATTTGTATGCAATTTGGTACGCTATGGTGCCCAAATAAGGCCAAGAATGCAACGCGACGTTATACAACCGAAAACGGATTTTATAGGGTTGTACAACTGGCAATTAAACTTGTTTTATTGAATGTCCAATTAGAATGCGGAAATTGTTTAATTGCTCAGTTTTAGTTTGATTTCATTTTTTTATTCATGAAGTAAATATTTTTGATACAATTCTATTTGACCAATATGATAAAAGTGACAAACACATTGCTTGCTCACTGTTTTTTTTTTATTACGTAAATAGCAGTGTCGAATGTGTACTAAGTATGTGTTCTTATAACTTCCACCGATCAGATACTCCGACCACACACATGAATTTTTAAAAATTAGTTTAGACCCCGACTCATACGCATAATCTGGAATATCTGGATATACTTATAAAAAAAAATGGAAATAAACCACTCGACTTTTTTTTGCTCGTAGATGAAGTCCACGTTTTGTGTGGTAAATTTTCCTGTGTGCAATTAAGAACAGATAAATACATAGTGATAGTAATGTACATAATTGAATTGAGCTTGTTCTGATTATGCAGTAAGTACCTAACAGAAAAAAATCTAAAATTAGCCAAATTAAACACGCCTGTGACACGCTGTAAAATTTTACCAAGCCCTTTGTACGTATAATAAGAGAAACAGTATACCAGCGAAAGCGTATCGGTCCGTCCGTGACCAGAGATAATGAGCATTATCTGCGATCGATGTATTAAAAATATCATAATGGATTCGATTAGGATAGAGCTTATCGGAAACTTTTAGCGCTGTCAGAGCTTTGAACTTAATTAAGTGAATAATTGAGAGAAAAAAGCCATATATAATAATAATAAAATAAAATATCTTTATTTCGAAGAACAGACTTCATAGTTGTTAGTAGGTGTAACAGGCAGTAAAATTAAAATTAAAATTAAATTAAACTTAAAACTTTGTTTCCCCTAGTAAGTACATACTTTTAAGTATTTATGTCCATCAAAGTTCCACAGTTCCGTCATACACTAATAGACTTATTAAGGCTATCAGGAATTCAGGATATGCAAAGTCGCGTGCACTTACATGTTAATTAGACTTGGTGTAATTGGTTGTCTTTTATAGCATCATGAATAATTACTGACATGACCGCGCAATCCACAAAGTAGGTAGTCAAACTTATACTTCGTTTTTTTTAGCATTAGAAATTTGGTAAACAATCTTGATGTGTCTTTTAATTGAAAAACACATTTTAAAAATAAGTTACGGTAAATATGTAACAATTATGAATCTAATACGATCTTTTATAGTCTTCTGCTTTCATAAGTAATAGTTATTGATTTTTAAAAAGTGTTTTTCAATTAAAAGACATGTCAAAATCGCTTACCTTCTTTCAAGTTCTTTCTAATGCTAAAAAAAACGAACTATAGACTAAAAATTACAACAAACACAATTATGTCAAAAAACCAGAATTCCAGATGTCAGTGACTATATCTATTATCTATTAAATGTAACCCTTCATAAAGAACCCTAACTTAGTCTAATCATGTTTAAGTGTCCAGTTATTTTTGACTCATAAATACTTTAATATAATTGTAATCCCCTTTCCATTAGTGGCTAGAAATTCTGACACTCCGTCATACGCTAACGGTTTTCGTAAAAGTTATTACAAGGATATGCAAGTTTACGTGTAAGAAGTCTTAATTAAACAGAGTTTATAAGCATGTCGATATACGATGAATTATATCTGATAAGATATAAGATTGCGTTTTTTAAACAGTCAGTCTGTCTGTATCTTTTACCTCTTCACGCTTAAATCGCTGAAACAAATTTGAGTGTAATCTGGGCTGGAGATAGTTTTGAGTCCCGAGGAGGGTATTGGGTTATTTTTGTAACAAAATCGCTGTTTTCATCGCTACTAATTCTTGCGTTTGTACACGTACTCCATACAGAAGGTCGGTATAAGTAGTAGCCGGGCTAGCACATGATTGGCGCGACAGTATCTCGCGGCGAGATGTCGTCTATCTCGCCGCGAGATACTGTCGCTGTCGCGCTAATCATGTACTAGGAACTAGGCCTACAGGCGGTCTAGCATAAACAGTTGCGTTTTCGCGCGCATATCCATATTTGAAGTCGCGCTTAATGTATGGAGTCGCGTGCGAGAATGCAACTCATGCTAGCAGGCCAGAAGGAGCGAAGCTCTTCCTGTCTGACCGTGTATGAGCGACGTACGTATACGAATCCTTCTCACTCTCTCCCTTTCTTCTTCTTGTTCTTGTCCTACCACTAGGGTTTGCACGACGGATCCGAAATGTATGGGAATATCCGCGGATCCGGATCCAGATCCGGATAATTTCATACATTTCGGATCCGGATTGCAAACCCTACCTACCACCACACAACTTTCCCTCTTGTCCTAACACCATCATCACTATCCTTCTTGCCCTAACACCATCAGTGTTTACGACCAATCATTTTATATCCCTGTCTTTTTTATAAAAATAGGTATAGGTACAATAGGTTTTTCGAAGTATTTATAAACTAAGCCAATGAAAACGGGGAATACCTACTTATACCGTTTCCGACAATAGATAATTTCATTTCGTAAGTTAAACAAAATAAAAACCATATAATCACCATGAACCTATAATATTACGGACAGAGTTTCGCTTACAACACAGCTGTGATTCCAACATCCACCAGTTTCTAAGTATTTACGCGTGACACACACACATTGACAGCCCACATCCACCAGTTTGCCGTCAGACGAATCGTAACGTCATTGAAGTAAACATGTCGAAGAAAAATATAAAATATGCTGGCATGCGTAGTTAAATCCTGCTAGAATTGTACCGATCGAAAGAAAAAAAGTCACGGAATAACTTTTCATACTTAAGTTTATCAATTAGTACGTCAAAATCACGATAATTTGTTGTTTATAAATTATCAAACTGCAAAACAGGAGTGTGACCAGTAACATGAATAGGGTAATTTCCCGAAAGTAGGGTAATTGATACCCTTCTTATCATTATTTATTAAGAGATCATTTAGGTAAATGGTTAAATTATTGATTGTGCATTTCAAACTAGGTCGGTATGGTAATTTCCCGATACTAAGGAGCGATACTTAACGTTTGTTTGTTATGTATTATATTTTTATTTGTTGAAAACCAGATATGTTTCAAGTTAAATGTATAAATTAAAAAAACATGACGAACTGATTTCATTGCGATGCTAAATATCATTAGGTATTGAAAATAATGTTTGCACAAAGTAATTGTTCAATATTGCGCATTTTCAAGACCTATAAAATCAGATACGTACACACCTTTTTTATTAATTGTCTAACGTAAAACTGTCCTAATTTTTTATTTTAAATTAAAAAAAAAAACTAGGACGATATTAAATATAATTGTTTCACCATTAGGGGAGAATTTGTGTTACATGGTAACACTCGTCTACACGCACACATTCAAACCGGCCGCCATTGCAATGTCACAGTTTGTCTTAGGTGACAGTCCGTCCGTAATATTCTAGGTCCATGATAATCACACAATAGATAGGATGTTAGGAAAATACCATTTATTACTATGTCAAATTGTTCGCTACTATTATAGTTTACTCACATTTCCACAAAACGCCGATAAGTTCTCGCATTCACTTTCGTTTTAAAAGTGAATTAGCCTGTCACGCGATGTATTTATGTATGGATTATGTATGAGGCCGGACGGAAGGCGGCTCTACTTTTAATTTACCGATGTGGAGTATTTCCTTGACAAATTGGTCCGGGGTGTTACAGTGATGTCATGCGTGGTTCTATGGAATAGTTGTTTAATTATTAATTAGAGTTGGTGATCCGTATATCGTCAAAATTTTGGCATTCATTTTTCATTGCATAACATGTTTTTGATTGTTATCGTCTGTGGATGTTGATTTGATATTAAAGCATTCCTTTTTTTAAATATCACTAATATAAAATTAGCACAGAAAGTGAATAAATATTATTTTCTTTATAAAATATTAAAGTTTATGATTTTCAAATACTCAACCTCGATTTTTAATCGAAGGTGCAATTGTCCTAATCGCACAAGTAGTTTGAAATGGGCGAACCCCGTCGAAATATTTTTCAACGTCTATTGACATCTCATAATAGTCATAATCTTTTATCCTCTAACTAACCGTAACGTCACATCAAAACGTGCCAAAACAAAAGCAATTTTGATTTGTAAAAATAAAGATTCAAAGTAGAATGGAAATGAGTTTACTTTTTCATAAGCTTCTGGTTGGCTATACTTCACCTAGCCTAGTTTTTTCCGGCCCTCCGCCGGTTCTTCGAAGACGCAGGTAATCTGAGCTGAATGTACAGAGTCAACTACAGGGAATTAAATAGTATATAGCGATTTCAAATCTGAATGTAATTTTTCTTGCGGTTACGGTTTTTTTAATTTTCTGCCCCCCATGAAGAAAGTTCTTGAACGATAGAACATTCTGTGCTGTTGTAAGAATAGCATGAACTCACTTGATGATGCCATCCTCGATGTAGACATCAGCGTCCTCCATTCCGTCATCGTTGACGACACGCCCATTCTTGATCAGCAGTCGGTTCTGGGAGCTCTGAAACAATCATCATCATCTTAGTATAGTAGTGCTCATGGGTGTTCTACACGGCACGAAATTATGGCAACTGATTCTGGCTAATATGGAGATCTAGTAACTGACTAAAACTGAATGGCGCAACGACACTAAATGCAAGGCCTACCGCCAACGTAAAAAAATATTATCTGCCACTCTATGCATATTCATATAATAAAATAAAATATTATCTGCATATTCGAGCGATAGAGATATTTCATCTGGTCTGCAACACGAGTAAGTCACGCCAGTTGTCTCGATTCAGCAATCTCCTCCCAATTATCGTCTCGGAGATAGCACAAATCCGATTCAAGAGCGTCGCCCCCGCAGCATCTCTAGTGACTGTTATAAATTAAAAACTTGTACAGATTAGTTGAAAAATAATAAACCGTCAACATCATAGAACCGCCAAGCCAACGTCAATATCTGGACAGGCTAACCAGCTATACTAAAATCAAAGTTCAAATATACTTTATTCATGTAGGCCTAGCAACAAGCACTTGTGAATAGTAGCTAATCTGTCCTATGTTCAAGATATATATATCTAAGGTCAATAAAATTCAATTTGTTTGGTTTATTAATTTCTGACCTACCACCTCAGTGAAGTAGTAGACCGATAGGTCATTTTCTCACGTTTTTCATAGGCATAAAAAAGCACCTATCAGCCAACAAGACACCTAATCGAAAACGTGCCTTATCGCACATTCGTCACTACAGACTCTACAACAGCTCTCGAGCATGTAGTTTATCAACAATCTCACAATTATCGAGATCTGCAACATCCGTTATCACTCTTTGTTGCATTTTTTAGCGGTATCAGAAGAAAATTACAAACACTAGTTAATTCTACCAGAGATTACGAGGGGGGGCTGAAATATTTTCGGCCTAAGCTAGAAAAAACAAGAAAAATTAAAAAAGAACTGCTACTTTTTTCCCCGCCTATTTGGCAGTTTAAATATTACCGCCATTACTAACGATTATTAATTAACATTTACTTTAATACTCTCTTTTTTTCTAAGGCCGCGAACTTTTCAGCCACGCCTCGTACAAGTTGATTTAACTTAATAATTTTATTCGGAAACCCATAAATATGTTTTTTAGTTTATTAGGTATAGTTTGATTTTGAATTTCATCTGATAAATTTAGACAAAAACTTTACATGCCTGCATGAGATGGGACATGCCTTGCTTACTTCGTACTGCTTAACGACTTCGCTTACTCTTCGCCACTTAAGAGCTGGCGTTTTCAACCGTGTATTGACAACCAATAAATTTGGTTGCAAACCACGAAGGTCGCCATGGTTGGAAGCTACCGCGAAAACCGAAATTCGCAAATTGCGGGGATCTTTCTCTTTTACTCCAATGAAGGCGTAATATAGAGTGACAGGGAAAAATGCCCGCAATTTGCGAACTTTGATTTTCGTTTTCGCGGTTATAGCCAGGGTTGACCGCCGTATAGAAGGCCCTTTATAGGACTGCCGAGCGAAACAGAACGAGTCTCTTACCTTTGCTTCTTGCTTTTGAGTAAGTTATTTTATCATCGCAAAATCTCAAGCTCTCAAGTTATCGGGAATGTCTCATTGTCGCCATTTTTATCTGGGGCTGAAGAATTTTCAAACGCTTCAATTGATGTGATAAGACGCGGATAAGAGATGAAATGTGAAAGGCTGATTACAAATGCGTCGACTTAAATGTTAATTTGATGTTTAGTGCCTACCCTTTTTTATAAGTATGTATTTTGAGGACTTATTACTGAATTTTGCTGCGTTTGAGTGTAAATTTAAACATACACCTAAAATAGCACAACATTATTTCTACACGCAAGGAATCCTGCGCAAAACACTGAAACATTTCGAACCGGTTTCCGATCCTTTGTCATCTTAAAGTTCTTAAACACGTCCAAAGGTTACTTTAGTATACAATAGCATTCAGAAAAGTAATAAAATAAATTTAAAGAACGTTCAGAATAAGCCCTTAACTTACTGGAAACAATACTTCAATTCACGACCACGTCTGGGTTATTTATATAATTAAAAGACAAAAGAAAAACAAGAATTTTAAATTTAAACTCGGAACTCACTTTTATATTGATCCCAGAAACGGTTTTCCCAGCGTCAACGGTCATTTTCAAAAATGGAACGTTTTAAATATTAGCAGTTGGATATTTTTTAATTCGCTCGGCCTATGGCGTCCGCGCCACAACTCGCGGGGCTGAAACTGAAATTGTGACGCCTAAAATAGAAGGTGCGCGTTCCCCTCGGTTTCCTTATACGCTAGAAAGAGTAGAAAGTGATAAATAGCCATCGATAAAGTTGTCTATACATTATCGCTGATCGCGAGATGGCGTGGATGTGGGTAGCGTTTATTTGTGGAAGCAGTGAAGTTTGAAATTAGAACGTTGTGCGAACTGTCAAATGATCAAAGAGCGGGATTTATGTACAATCTGTTTCAGGCAGAGGAAGTTTATTTTTATAGGCTTACTTATTAGTTTATAGCTATAATCGTTCAGGAACCCTTGAAGCTAAAAGATAAACTAGAAATAGTTGAAAGTCATGAATCTCAACAGTCTAGAACTATACCTTAAAAATACTGACAAAATTTCTAAACATCAATGTAATGTCACATAGATTTTTTTAACGGGAAAAAGTGATCCCAAGCATTGCGTAACCATTGTTTATAACGGAACGTAAACAGAATAGCAATGATGAAGAAAACGCAAGGTGATTGGCATCATGGAGGCCGATTCTTGTTTGTCAATTTGCAATTTGATATGGTTTTCATCTCATTTCGATCCTTGAGTCATGTTATCAGATGGCCTACCGCGCACTACAAAATTTAAATTTCGTTGTCACCATTATTACTTATGCTTATACTAGCGACCCGCCCCGGCTTCGAAGGGATAGTTCAACTTATTTACACAAAACCTTTACAAATTATACACCTAAACCTTCCTCAAGAATCACTCTATTGATAGGTGAAAACCGCTTGAAAATCCGTTCAGTAGTTTTTGAGTTTACATACAGACAGACAGACCCGGCAGGGGACTTTGTTTTATAATATGTGTTGATATTGATTGATTAGAGCGATAGAGAGGCAGATCTGGGGGACCTAAGATGGGTGGGTAAGTTTTATTTATTAATTTTATTAGTTTTAATTTATTTAGTTTATACTTAATTTTAATATTATAGCTGGTCAACCAAATCTTGTCAGTAAAAAAAGGCGCGAAATTCAAATTTTCTATGGGACGATATCCCTTCGCGCCTACATTTTTCAAATTTGCCGCCTTTTTCTACTGTCAAGATCTGGTTGACCAAGTATAGTTTATAAGTTTTGTTTATGCAATAAAGAATGTACCTAGAGAGGCAGATAATGAACTTACTTACGGTTGGGAAATGCCTTATAAGACGACTCTTGACGGCATTTCGTCAGCACCTGATTGGTGCTCCGATCAAAATAAGATAAAACCGTGGCAAACAGAATTGGCTCACCTCACATCCAGAAAAACAAGACCAGGGGAAACGCGCGAAAACTACTTTCATCGGTTTTCTTTTTAAATTGACAAGCCATAGATCGTACATGTTACTGGCTGGTAAGAAGCGATATAATGTAATCGCGTGAGAGTTGCTTCTTGTATGTTGGGTTTATTGACTTACTTGCGAATTATTATTAGCGTGAATTTCAGAAATAGAGTTATGAGGTGTAAACAATGTTAGTTTTATTTTTAATCTGATGACTAGTCCGTAGATTGTAGAAGTAGTCCATAGTTTGTGTAGTGAACTGTGGATTTGTGGAATGAGTTGTCGACTGCGGTATTTCCGGACCGATACGACCTTCAGCCCTTCAAGAAAAGAGCGTACTTCCGGCTGGCAACGCATTAGCAAAATAGCAACCCCTCTGGTGTTACGGGTGTCCATGGGCAGCGGTAATCGCTTACCATCAGACGGTTCGTCTGGTCGTTTGCCTCATAAAAAAGGTACTGGCTGGTAAGAAGCAATATAAATAAAATAAATAAATAAATATTATAGGACATTATTACACAAATTGCTAAGCCCCACGGTAAGCTCAAGAAAGCTTGTGTTGTGGGTACTCGGACAACGATATATATAATATACAAATACTTAAATACATAGAAAACAACCATGACTCAGGAACAAATATCTGTGCTCATCGCACAAATAAATGCCCTTACTGGGATTCGAACCCAGGACCGCGGCTTCACAGGCAGGGTCACTACCCACTAGGCCAGACCGGTCGGTCAAATGTAATCGCGTGTGAGTTGGTTCTTGTGTTGAGTTTATTGACTTATAATTATAGGCACCAACATATTGTTTGAAAGGTAATATGTATACCTATACATACCTTCACCTACGCATAAGTTCGTGATATTATAAATAGATTTATGAGGTGCTGGAACAACACGGATAATTAGGTATGTTATTGGAGTAGGTATGTTTTGGTAAGAGATATTTTTATACTGAGATAACAAAGCTCTTCTAAACCAGAGATGTTTTTATTTCACCCGCCAAAATAAACACTTTCAAGGTAACGGCAAAGTCAAAGACCAAAATCACAACCAAAATAATGATTTATTTGGTGTTATTCGGGGTTCTATTATAGGAGATGACAATTTTACGCTGCGTGGTGAACGATACGGTAGTCTTAGTCTCTCTCTCTATCTCCATATTAGTGCGACAGAGACATAGGCGTAGCGTAAGCGATTGGCATCTTGGCTAAGCACCCTAAGTACTTTTGAGTCTGTCTCGTCGTAGTTTCTAGAGTCCATCTAAGGTAACTTTGCACCGACATGCACAGAACAAAGTGAGGAAGTGTAATTAGAAACGTCATATTTTCATATAAATTTGACATTAATGTTGACATCGCATTTCAAATGCCATGCAGACTTAGCTTGGCCCGACTCTAGGTACCAAACTTATGTATGTACATACTCGTTTTACATTTAAGTATGTAGAATAAACGACCTGCTTCTATCCTGACCAAGTTGGTCTGTGGGGCCAAGGCTCCGAAAAACGCCCGACATGTTGAAAACGACATTTAACCCGGCTGTTATGTTGTACAGAGGCTTATCCTCCTAAGGCCCAACGAAAAATTGAGTATGTACGTATGTCAGTCCGGCCCGTAGTCCTACCAGTAGTACTATTGTTTTATACTCATTCCCACCCAAGTACTTAAAAGACTTTTTTAAATGTTATTGTATTTATACAGCATCTTGTACAGCACTTTGATTTTTTTTACGAACTTGTTAAAGGGCTTACAGACAAAACAAAACAGTCCTTTAGAAGTTCGTACACGCCAATTTCGATAAGCGAAAAATTTGAAATGGGTTTTCTATTAAGTCCTACTGGTAGGACCGTGGTACGCTATGACTACACAATTGTTGTAGGAGCTGGGTTTGAATAAGAAAGTTAATAAGTACCATGGGTAGGACCTTGGGCCTTAGGAGGTTATACCAATGGCAATGATTAAATATGCCCCATTGACGTCCGTAGACTGATGGGAACGAACATTTTCGACTCAAATGGGTCCTAAATTGTGGTTTTATGTTTTCAAAATTACGGGCGTTTTTCCAAGCCTTGGGCACTAGGTGGGTTGATCAAAAATAGCTACCATTGGTTTTCCTCATACCATATTTCGAAACCCCTGCATTTCCTGCATAAACCCAAACATTTCTCGCCTTGTCTTTAGTAATCGAGCCGACAAAATATTTGTTCAGCTAAAAGCTTTGTTGTATAATGTTTCTCCTTTCCTTTTCTATAGGACACTTATTATAAACGATGGCTTATATATTTCTTCCCTTATTTAACTAGTTACTTTTAATGGAACTTAACCACTTTGCGATTATACAACAAAAATACTTGTTTTCGCTAAAGAACTGGATATTATACTGTCCTAGGAAACCTAGGACCTAGGTTAAAGTTCTCAGCATATTTGAAATATAATTAAAATTTACATAAATAATTATTTTATGGTTGTACTACATATTGTGCAATCAAGATGAAATACATAAATAACTAAATAAACGATAATATTACAACATAAATAACATAATACGAAGGCCGCAAAGATTTTCCAAAAAAAGAAAACACATTTCTACCTAAATTTTGGGTCTTTCATAAAAGGCTGCTCTGCAAACATATTTTCGCGCACTTCGTGCGTTTTGCAAGATATGTTTGCACGGTACAAGTTATTACGCAATGCATATGTAATTTCATTGTGAATACACCAAGGGCACAAGACAGAGGTTTAACACAAAGGTTTAGCTACGACCAATTTAACAAACCTCCGTAACTTGGTCGTATTTTGCTTTACGACACAGAAAAAGGTATCTACTAATGCGCTCATAAGCAACACAAATGGGTCACTTGTGAAGTTTTCCCATACAATTCATACAAAGAAAAAAAAACATCAAAAAGTATAAAATACTAATGACCCGCCCCGGCTTCGCACGGGTTAACAAATTATACATGACACCGTAAGATTGTGAACCCGTTAGTTTATAATCTAACGTAGGTTAGGTTAGATTTGATCTAGGTATTAAAAAAAACCGCATCAAAATCTGTTGCGTAGTTTTAAAGATCTAAGCATACATACAGACAGATAGACAGGGAAGCGACTTTATTTTATGTAGTGAAGTGAAGTAAGTACCTACATCTAACTGCAAATATTACCTATATCTAAGATGAAATGCCAGTATAATAACAAATCAATTTTTTTGGAGTTCGAATGCCGCTTCTTTTTTTAAACCAGTATCAGTAGCTTCCTTCCCCATTATGGTCAATAAACGATTTAATGCCACTATTAACTTAACCTTTAAAAGTAGTCGTTAACCCGATTATTTATATTTAAATTTAAAAGCAGCAGTAAAGTAAATTGTACGTATGTCAATGAACTTCGATAATGCGTCGATGTTTTTAGTAAGGATGGTATTCCATCTGTCCAATATCTTGATGCAATGTGTATTTGCGTCTCACATTTTGCTTGGTGAGAGAGTGAGACGCAATGCACATTGGACCAAGATATTAGACAGATGGAATACCACCATTAGACACATTTGGGCAGGCATCTTAAAATGCGAAGTCAGAAATTAATTCAGATTCAGATTCAGATTCAGATCTTTTATTTATAAACATAAAGTAAGTTTACACGTCAATATCTTAAAACTAGAAAACTATTTTATATAATTTATGACTAGGCATATAATTTATAAGTGAGTGCAACGATCCCTTTGGAGAAACTCGTTTATACTATAGCATGCTAACTCAATGAGCATGTTTTTAAGTTTTTTGATGAATATGGCATCACTAGACGAATTTTGAATGTCCACAGGGACACGGTTATACAGGTTAGGTCCGGCAACTTCGAGCATCGCGCGGGCCTTTGCTAGTCGTCGACGGGGTGCTACTAGAAGGTGTTGTCTGCGTGATAGTCTTTTATTCCTGTCACCGTACGTTTTATAATTGTGTAGGTTGGTCCGAACATATTTACAGGCAGTTAAGATAAAGACGCAGGGCAAAGTCAGGATTCGATGTTTCCTAAATAGGTCCTGAGCCGGGTGATCAGTAGGCTTTCGATCGATGATGCGCAACGCTCTTTTTTGCAATTTGAACAGTCTATCCCGGCCAGCGGATGCCGCCCAGAGATCGACACCCTGTATTAGAATGGAGTGAAAATAGCCAAAATAGGCTTTTTTATTTTATTTTAATCTGTTTGGGTAAGGGTAAGACGAACAACAAGGCAAGAAAACTTTATGGAATCAAAACGTACCAAATAAACTGTTATTCCTTACTCCTACCCCTTAAACAAACTGTTAGGTATAATAAAAAATTGAAAATTATTTTATTTTCCCCGAATTATATTGATTTAGCTACAAAAACGTAAAAAACGTTATACAAATAAACAAAATTACTTTTCTCGTTTTTTAGGGTTCCGTACCCAAAGGGTAAAAACGGGACCCTATTACTAAGACTCCGCTGTCCGTCCGTCCGTCTGTCACCAGGCTGTATCTCACGAACCGTGATAGCTAGACAGTTGAAATTTTCACAGATGATGTATTTCTGTTGCCGCTATAACAACAAATACTAAAAACAGAATAAAATAAAGATTTAAGTGGGGCTCCCATACAACAAACGTGATTTTTGACCGAAGTTAAGCAACGTCGGGCGGGGTCAGCACTTGGATGGGTGACCGTTTTTTTGCTTGTTTTGCTCTATTTTTTGTTGATGGTGCGGAACCCTCCGTGCGCGAGTCCGACTTGCACTTGGCCGGTTTTTCAACTTCTTCGCCTCAATTTGATGAAAGTCAAATTTAATGTTATTTAAGTAAGTTATAAAAGTAAACAATCGGCAGTAAAGATGAAACACTCTTATCAATCTTATCTAATCGAGGCTTTAAGGTTGTACACTATGTATTAGGTAATCTTGATAGGGTTTTGGCACTATGATATTTATTTATCAACTTGAAATTGTCGTACGATGCATTATCCTGCCAGACCTGCAAGGTAATACGCTATTTTCACATTCCGATCTTATCCATTCTCTCAAGACGGCCCAAGGCCCAACTAACGGAGTCTGTGAGCTTGATCTTAGGTTCATGCATCAGTACGGTTACCATCAGTTTGTCACTGACATAAACGCCGTCGAGAACGTAATTTACTTTCTATACATCCCGTTTGCACTAATATGCGAGTGCGAGCGAGATGTATAGAAAGTAAATTACGTTCTGGTCTTTAATTTCACGGTTCCTAAGGATCCTGTAGGATCCCAGGTATCGCTGGAGTGATATGGTGGAGGCGGATCTCCGCGAAATCCGAGTCAACAATTGGCTAGAAGTAACGCAGGACTAGGGTTACCAGATCCAAATTTTCCTGACGCTCGTATCGGGGGTCAAGCCGTATGTGATATCTATGTATGCTTGATAAGTAAATTTGAATAATGTACCTTTTTAGGTACATATTGTTAATTCACTAAAATTCCTGACATTTTCGTATTCCGGCCGCATTCCTGACAAACGGCCAAAATTTTTGACATGTCAGGAAAATTCCTGACGTCTGGTACCCTACGCAGGACCGAGAAAAGTGGCGCTGTCTTGTGTCGGAGGCCAAGTATTATTTTAGGACTAGCGACCCGCCCCGGCTTCGCACGGGTTAACAAATTATACATAAACCTTCCTCTTGAATCACTCTATCTATTTAAAAAAAACCGTATCAAAATCCGTTGCGTAGTTTAAACATCTAAGCATACATAGGGACAGGCAGCGGGAAGCGACTTTGTTTTTAACCGCCTTCAAAAAAAAAGGAGGTTCTCAGTTTGACCCGTATGTATGTATGTATGTATGTATGTATGAATGTATGTATGTATGTATATTTGTTCGCGATTATCTCGCGTTTGGCTGAACCGATTTTGATGCGGTTTTCAGAAAAGTGTTTCTTACATTCTGGAGAAGGTTTTAGTATACATAGATCTGAGCTGATGCTGAACCCTGGCTGTACCTAGTGGAACTCAGGTTTGGTGCAACATAGGCTCACGCTGTTTTGGTCATCCGACACGTCTTGACGAGCACTTGGGAGAGCAGTACCCAAGATAGGGCTGATGCTGAACCCTGGATGTACCTAGTGGAACTCGGGATGTACCTAGTGGAACTCAGGTTTGGTGCAACATAGGCCCACGCTGTTTTGGTCATCCGTCTCATCTTGATGAGCACTTGGGAGAGCAGTATCCAAGATAGAGCTGATGCTGAACCCTGGCTGTACCTAGTGGAACTCAGGTTTGGGGCAACATAGGCTCACGCTGTTTTGGTCATCCGACACGCCTTGATGAGCACTTGGGAGAGCAGTACCCAAGATAGGGCTGATGCTGAACCCTGGATGTACCTAGTGGAACTCGGGATGTACCTAGTGGAACTCAGGTTTGGTGCAACATAGGCCCACGCTGTTTTGGTCATCCGTCTCATCTTGATGAGCACTTGGGAGAGCAGTATCCAAGATAGAGCTGATGCTGAACCCTGGCTGTACCTAGTGGAACTCAGGTTTGGTGCAACATAGGCCAACGCTATTTTGGCTATCCGTCACATCTTGATGAGCACTTGGGAGAGCAGTACCCAAGATAGAGCTGATGCACCAAACCACCCTGGCTGGCAGGGTTCACCCTGGCTGTACCTAGTGGAACTCAAGTTTGGTGCAACATAGGCCCACGCTATTTTGGTCATCCGTCACATCTTGATGAGCACTTGGGAGAGCAGTACCCAAGATAGAACTGATGCTGAACCCTGGCTGTACCTAGTGGAACTCAGGTTTGGTGCAACATAGGCCAACGCTATTTTGGCTATCCGTCACATCTTGATGAGCACTTGGGAGAGCAGTACCCAAGATAGAGCTGATGCACCAAACCACCCTGGCTGGCAGGGTTCACCCTGGCTGTACCTAGTGGAACTCAAGTTTGGTGCAACATAGGCCCACGCTATTTTGGTCATCCGTCACATCTTGATGAGCACTTGGGAGAGCAGTACCCAAGATAGAGCTGATGCTGAACCCTTGTTGTACCTAGTGGAACTTATGTTTGGTGCAACATAGGCACACTTTGTTTTGGTTAACCGACTTGTCGTCGTTTGCCTATGTTGCAGAGGTCCACTAGGTGGGTCGATGAACTTTTTTCTAACTGCCTTTAAAAAAAGGACGTTCTCAGTTTGACCCGTATGTATGTACGTATGTATGTGTATGTATGTTTGTTCGTGATTATCTCGCGTTTGGCTGAACCGATTTTGATGCGGTTTTCAGAAAAGGGTTTGTTACATTCTGGAGAAGGTTTTAGTGTACAGTACATGGATGGTTTGAAAAACCAATTGGACCCGGTAGGTGGCCATGCTATCGGTATTCGGTATACCTACCAACAAATTTATGTTGCTAAAACCGATTTAGATAAAATAGTGGGAGTGGGAGTCGGACTCGGACTGGGACTGGGAATGGGAGTGGGAGTGGGAGCAATATACATACAAATCGTTTAGCACCAAAACGTCATATTATGTTGTGTCGCGATTATCATCGAGTTAGGCCATCACCAACATTAGTAGACTAAATAGAGAGCCTAACAAACTAGTATTTTAGCCCAAAACCTAAAATAAATGAAGTACCTACCTATCACTTAAAAGTAAAAAATAAAATAAAATAAATAAAAAATAATTAAAAAATTAAAAATAAACAAAAATAAAACCAAAATAAAATTACTTAATATAATATCTTTTTAAAAAAAAGGGAACCGCCTTCAAAAAACCAACCCACTGAAAAGTACAAAATAATTTTTATATGGCACCCCTTTACGTGTCCAGTCCCTATCCCACGGCGTAAAGCAAATTTTTGCCAAAAAGTAATTAATACCTAATAATAAGAAAATTAATAATCACCCGGGTAATTACTTAGTTTTTGAAGGCGGTGCCAAACCAACAAAAACAGTCTTTACTACCAATCAGAAAAACAATACGAGTACGTAGTACTTAACCTACAAGAACTAAATTAATGAGTAAACTAAGTATGTATTTATAATGCAAGTAAGTGCAGCGTTCTTCGTTGTATAAAATATCGGTTCTCAAAAATTTTGGTTTGGCACCGACTTCAAAAACTAAGTAATTACCCGGATGATTATTAATTTTCTTATTAATAGGTATTAATTACTTTTTGGCAAAAATTTGCTTTACGCCGTGGGATAGGGACTGGACACGTAAAGGGGTGCCATATAAAAATTATTTTGTACTTTTCAGTGGGTTGGTTTTTTGAAGGCGGTTCCCTTTTTTTTAAAAAGATATTATATTATATACTATGTAGTGATGCTAAGCCAATGGTAATAATTTATTAGTACGTGTACGACCCGTACGACATTACTATGTGCATGTATGATTTTTTTAAACGAACATAGTCGGCTTTATTCCGAAACTATTAAGATTTTGTCCAGTCATCGGGAGTGGCCCACTAATGTTATCTTATCTTACGTTTGAACTGTTTGAATAGTGATGAGAATTAGGCCGAAAGTGACGAAACACGCTAAGCACAAAAAGTATACACCTAACGCCAGTAAATATTATTGTTTTGTTATAAATAAGTTAGTTTTTTTCTGATCTTTCAAAGCTTTCTCAACCCCTTAGACAATTCGAAAACTACTTCTTACAGATGTCATCCAGTTCCAGTCAGTGTACTTTTACGGTAGATGTCGCTAGGTGTCAAAAACGACGTGTAAAAAAATGTTGGATATGGATATGATGGAAATTGAAATATACATCTGAATCGGTTAAGTTCCAAGCGAGTTCGAATTTCGTCCAAGGCGATCAGTTTTTCTAAATATTATTGCAAAAATTCAATTAAGTTTTTGGTGATACTTAAGTGATACCAAATGGATAATAGTAGCGGGCAAAATTACCAAAAAGCGCTTACTTATAATCGATGCAACTAATACATATATGATTCACTATACCAAATTTAGTTCAGAAACGCATTTGCATAGGTAGTTAAAGCCAGACATTTGAAGGAATTTCCTTGATGACGTCACTCCCCTTCTAAGTGTCGTGCCATTAGGGACACCCATATGTAGGTATATATATTGTACATAATACATATGTAAAACAATTAGAATATGACATATACTGTAGAACGCGAACTGTAGAGATATTAGGGTAATTCGTCAGTAACTGGCCACCTGCTAGTAACTGGCCAGCCTAAACTAAAAAAAAATTATTCTATTCACCTATAAACAAAATTATTTTTAGTATAAGGTGGCTAGTTATTGAAGGCTGCTTATACTAAAATGAATTCTGTTTATAGGTGAATAGAATCATTTTTAGTTTAGGGTGGCCAGTTACTGGAGAATTACCCTATAAACAGGGCCGGATTAAGCATGTCGGGGCCCCTAGGCAGTGCAATGCTCGGGGCCCCCTTAGGCCCTTACAGTCAATTCTGCATACATAATGTTCATTTTTCAGTTCAGGGAAGTAAGTTTGTGGTTTTAATTTCAACCTTCAGGTGTCGGTTGAGCCGATCCGAACATGCCAAGCGATGTCTTTTTCGCTCTTATTGCGTGGACATAAAGCTTTTTTCTATCAGTTTTTGCCGATTCCTTTTTGCGTCAAGTGTGGGGAGAGCCCTTTTTTTCTCAATAGGTAGTTAAATATTGTGCGAGGCTGAACAGCGATTGTCCGACCATAATACCATACGCCGAGCCACATGATTAAAATTAACGTAATAATAAAGATATTCCATAGGTTTAAATTCCTATTCATTCACCAGTCAAGTTAGCATGTAAGTACAGGGTCAACCAGAAAAGCAGCAAAAAAACGCGAGCGCAGCGAGCGCGAAATTTTTTGTTAAAAAATTGTGAATGCGTGTTAAAAAGGCCGGGCCGGGCCTAAAAATCCGAAGTTCCACAGTGAGCAGAGCTTTCATGCGAGGTCAAAGCCGTGCTCCAGGATAAGCTCAGCTAGAGCACAGATGCCAACCAATGTCCATTGTATTAAAAAGCGAGGCCGCAGGCCGAGCTTGGCGCAGCGAGGCCAAAGGCTAAGCTGAAGAAGAGGATATTTGGAAGACAAACCAAAAATGGAGGTAAAAAGTGAGGCTGAAGGTCGAGCTCAGCAATCTCCACATTACTTAACAAGCCCGAAGCATACTTATAATCAGCGAGGTGAGCTTTCATGCGAGGCAAAAGGCCAAGCTTCTTAAATCAATGTTTATATTTGTTAAAAAACGACGCCGAAGGTCGAACTGTAAGAAAGCAGCGCTCTGACACGAACCAATCGTCAAATGTTACTCGACAATAATATGTGCAAGAGTTATTCGGAGATGAGGTATTAGGCCCTCGGGAGCCTGAAAATCGAGCTCGATATTACAGACTTTAAATCTATAAAATAACATAATTTACATAATCATCTAATGATTGTGTATCTGAGAAACTGATATTGGACATTAAGTAGGTATTAGGTATAAACATTTAAGTACAATAAAAACAATATTTATGAATTTTGGCCATATGAAACAAATATTGTTTTTGGCGCGCGCGGGGCCGCCGGGGCCCCCTAGCCGAGGCGGGGCCCCCTATCCGAGGCGGGGCCCATAGGCAGTTGCCTACTCTGACTTAGGGTTAATCCGGCCCTGCCTATAAAGTGTCATTCTTTGGAACTTGCCAACTATTGAAACAAACCGCAAACAAAACAAATTTTAAAATTTAATTCAGGCACAAGGCCCATATTACATATATTTTTTAGTAACAATATGTGCTTTAAATAATGTTATTTGCCTTAAATTTGCATTGATTCTTGGATTATGTAAATCTCATATCATCATCATCAGACTTATACAAATACCTACATAAATAATTTAATTCAATGTGCACAGCCCAAAGTAAATATACAACGAAAACTATTGTACAGTCACCACACGGGATTGTTACGCCATTTAGGGTCCTAGCTATGGAATGTCCAATTTAGCTAGAACCCTAAATGGCGTAACAATCACGGATCGTGACTGTACCTATAGTTCGTACATTGTTAACTAAATTTTCTATACCTATTATTGAACGAGTAATGTAATGAGCACCAGAAAACGGCTCTAAAGGTTTCGATAAAAATTACGGATTTGAATTAAAAGACAAAAGAAATTGAAGAAATCGATCTTACTAGTTGTTGAGAAAATTCGTATTCGTCGTCACTGACAGCCATATTCGAAGTTTAAGATACGTCAAATATAAGGTATTGAAACGATATATTAGATCGCATATGTCAGTGACATTCAAACAAGTGTCAAAAGTGACGCATTTGTTTGAAGAAACGTCACTTTTGACACTTGTTTGACACTGACATATCCGATCCATATAGTTTCAATATTTTTCTATCACGTAGGATTTATTTACAAACAAGATATATACAGTGGTATTACTAAAAAAAATTAATACCTAGCTTCAAGCTAAAATAGGCCACTTTCAATATCTTATATTTGACGTATCTTAAAGTTCGAATATGGTTGTTTAGTCAGAAAGTCATAGGATCTTGTCTATTACAGTCAAATAAAGTTTCTGTTTATTAGGTACAATATGTAAATAAATAACTGGCTTGTTACATAACACACAGAATGAAAATAACAAATTCATAATCAAACTCTGCGGAATTAAGAACCGTGAATAAGTGCAAAGTGCAACTAAGTAACTCTACCTACAAGCACAGAACAGCTTACTTAATACCAACTTGTATGTTTGTTACGCTCTTCTGCCGTAGGTCGGAAATGTACACTAAATTCTAACCCCACGTTCCGAGAACGCGTGAACGGTTAAACTCGTTCCCACTTGACGGTTGGTGAACAGTCAATATATTAACCAGTGTTTTGACTTAGGGGTATTTCTTATGCATGCATATATACCTACATATAATGAACATTAACAGTCATTCAAGTAAAGTAAATTTATATTGAAATTCGATTAGGAAAACACTTATCGTTCAAATTTTGCATATAATTCATTTGTAGCGCTTGTACAGGTGTATTTTATACGTAGGTTTCATTTTTATTCTACTTTGTAAAATATTAAACCTTACTACAAAAATATACCAACTGAAAAACTACACGATGCCTCGGCCGAGAGAGGGGCCGAATATTCGGTATTCGACCAAAACCACTATTCGGGGCATCTATTATACTCGATTCGGACAAAAGGTGCGCCTGGCGTTCGTTGGCTCGTTGGGTTGACCATATTCGAAAAATTGCGGGTCGTTTCTGGATGAGATTAGCCCAGGACCGGGATAAGTGGCGTAGGTATACACGAAGACAGGCATAGGCCCAGCGGGCGCAGCATGGTTCCATTTTTATCGCCTGTCACTATGCCCATCACTCTCGCACTTACATACTTATTAGAATGTGACAGGCATGACAAGCTATAAAAATGCGACCGTGCTGTTGCCGCAGCAGTAAGCGATAAAAATTAATAAGCTGATATAATGATGCATGATGAGTTATTATACTGTAAAACTCTGATTGTGTATTTTGTGGTTAGAACGCATTTAAACGCTCGCATAAATCATTATTTATGGGTGATTGTGTACAGGGGAAGACGTCCCCTTCTTAGAATAGACAGCTAGGGCTCCAGTTTCCGTTTCAATATGACGGTATCAGATTATAGGATCATGGTGATCATTAGAGGGGACATTATAATACAGATAGTCCTAATAATACTTTTAGCTGAAAAGTGATATCAAAAATCTATATAAACACTTACTGCTTTGCCCACTTAGGTAGTATTCTAATACCTATTCTAACTAAAACAAGATTCATACAGTGAACTAATATTTTACAAGGGTAATTTCCAAAACGGTCAAGTGCAGACGGTTCATGGTATGGAAGGTTAAGAAAGATGGATATGTAGCGTTCCACGGGAAAATATACGTACCTTATGGCAGTTATGGCGGTTGTTATTCACGACGCTCCTATATAACAAACACGCTGCTATCTACGTAACCGCCAACTGCCATAAGGTACGTTTAACATGCAGTATGACGTCACATACCTATGAGGAGCGCTGCCAATGGTGCTATAGAAAAAGACCCCGAATACTAGCCGAGCTCAGCGGCTGTATTTCGATACTTGAGATACTGCACTATAGTTTATTTGTTTATAGGTATCGTGGATTTACTTCTTCTGTTACTCATACGAGTTGCACCTACGAAACCGTTTAAAACGCTTTCGTCACGTTCAAGTGTGAAATCACAAAACTCTGCATCTATTTGCGTTTCTCTCGCTGCATATATCTGCCAAATAATTATTTGTGCCAACATGTTTCACATGTTTGAGGGACTGAATTCTTTAGGTTATGATTTTAGAGGTCACTACATAGTATAAAACAAAGTCGCTTCCCGCTGTCTGTCTGTCTGTCTGTATGTATGCTTAGATCTTTAAAACTACGCAACGGATTTTGATGCGTTTTTTTACTATGTATAATTTGTTAACCCGTGCGAAGCCGGGGCGGGTCGCTAGTGGTTTATAAAAGCTATGTCTATATATTTTACATTACATTATATGTATTATGCTAATAAAGTAATTTATGCCAATAATATGAATGTGTTTAAGCGATATAAATGCGAAAGTGACTGCTGTTTTTTTACGGTTAAACTACTAAACCGATTTTGATGAAGCTTGTAAAAGGCTTTGGGGATAGATAGATGCTACTTTTGGAAATTCTGGGACAGAAACAGCTGAAATGACACAAAATTTAGGTAAATGTATATTCATCCTAAAAATTAGGTCAATACCTAAGTATTAAAAAGTTTATTCAATAAAAGTCAATATAAAAATACAAATACAAAAAACAATAACTTAAGCCTAAATAGGGTTAGGTTAGGTTAGGTTGTGTTTATTTGCTTGTCTGTAAATACCATGTCGACGTGTTTTAAAAGTGCCTTTGTGGCCTATTTGCTGAATAAATGTTTATGTTTGATGTTAGGTAAATTAGCTATTTAAGCTAATTAAATGTACCTAATTTTATTTCATATCATATAAATATGTACTCTTGTCTACTACCACTGCCACTATCGTTGTCAACTTGGTATCGTTGATACGTTACATCTTACAACGTAATCGTTTGATACACGTATGTAAGTTCGTCGTAGGAACAAATGTCTAGGAGCATTTGCTAATAAAACCGACCTTGAATTAGATTACTGTTTCCAGTGCCTAGCCAAATTAAACGTCTAATTATTCATCGTCATCATTTGAGCCATTTATTTTTACGCCCTGAGTTGTTCATCCCGGTTTAACCTTTCGTCTGTTTCGTTGGTATCCTGACCCCTTTTAGGGTTCCGTGCCTCAAAAGGAAACCCTTTTAGGATCACTCCTGCGTCTGTCTGTTTGTCCCACAGGTCCAACCACTCCCCGCCTCCTTTATCTCCGAATCTACCGGGTCAACACAAAATATGTAGTTTTTTTACCTATAGGTAGATGACAGGAAAACCTGTTAGAAATGTGCAGTCAAGCGTGAGTCGGACTTAATGTACGGAACCTTTGGAACGCGAGTCAGACTCGCACTAGGCCGGTTTTTTTATTTAATTTCATCATTTTTGCATATTTTTTTAAATAGGTAATGATGTTTAAGGTTCTGTGCCCAAAGGGTAAAACTAAAAACCGGACCCTAACTAAGACTCCTCTTTCCGTCGTCTGTCCGTCCGTCTGTCTGTCTGTCACCAGGCTGTATCTCATGAACCGTGATAGCTAGACAATTGAAATTTTCACGGATGATGACCTATTTTTGTTGCCGCTATAACAACAAATACTAAAAAGTACGGAACCCTCGGTGGGCGAGTCCGACTCGCACTTCTCCGGTTTTTTCCTCTATACCTACGGCGTGACTGAGGTTTGAGATGTTAGAATAACTAATACGTGTTTATTTGTCTAAAAAACACCAGTAAACTATTCTACTTTATAACTTATTTTAGTATCCCAGGCTCCCATGAGCCGTGGCAAAAATGCCGGGACAACGCGAGGAAGATGATGATTATTTAACTGTCGGAACGGTTAGATACTAGTGTATATGAAACGCACACTCGACGTCACGTTCAAATTAACTTCTCCTTCTACATTTAGTTATAATTAAACAATATATATATATATTTTTTTAGTATCTATAGTATTGTAGCACATCATATCCAATATTGGCAATATTACCAATAAGCCGCTAAATTTAGGTCTTGAAAGATTCAAGTGGCTGTCAGTCAAAGCGTTCAGAAAACACCATAAACACATGCAAGCCATTCTAGCAAGTTTAGACTCTATGCCAATGCTATAAGACCGAGACATAATGCAGAGAAGGAGAAAACAGATCACCAGGTATAGAATTATGGATGGTGCTAGACGATGTGGCCGTGAGTTTATTGATTTTTGTTTAAATATAAAACAATACAATAAAAACGAAAATGTATGTAACTTTATTAATGCATGTACGTTTCTCAGATGTAGCATTACCACGACTGCCTTATCAGTGTCAAACTGATACCTAGCGTCTGTGATACGTCAATTATTTTTCACCTCAGCAGCACGAACAAGGGTACTTTGATTCTTAAAAACAGTGAGCAAAATGCGATTTTGCTCACTGAGTGAGACAAAATGACATTCAAGTGACCTTTATAGTCAAATGTCATTTCAACTTGCGGGGTCTAATACAAGTTCGAAATACTTGGGTTCTATTATCTTTGTCCCTTTCACACTGTTAGCAAAAAGAAACAGACAAAAAAAAGTTAAAACAACATTCAACGGTATATTCACGATTTATAATAGACCCCGAAAAACTTCAGACCGCATCGTTCCAAACCACGTTCGAGTATGAATTCTTAATAATTAATTAATAAAAATAAAGTTTAAGATTTTATAAAAACTGATAAAATACTATATTTTTTGGTATTTTATTGTACAATTAAAATAATGAACTCAAAAAATACACAGTACAACACGCAAAATTAATTATTTTACTTTTAAGAGTTTCTACCATAGTTGGCAAATAGTACATCTCCGCAATTCGGACCGTATCTTACAAAGATTTTTTTTACAAAAAAAAAGTTGTCGATTGAAGTGTCAGTTGAAGTTTGTTATTTCCATATTATTTTACTGAAATTTATTATGTATTACGTTTTGTTTTTGTGTTCCATTGCGGTAATTAAACTTAATTGTTTGTAGCCTACAAATTGTAGGTATATCTTAAGAAAACATGAGTGCAGGTATTAAGTGATGAAGAAGGATTACATTTTTCAAGTAGTCTAATAGGTATGTTCTCACTGCTCAGGTGAAAAATGTTGTGTACTACACGAGTTCAAAGTTATTTACATCTCGTGCGCTTTTGAGTCCCTTACTACGCTCAAGATTCTAAATTAGATTCACTCGCTACGCTCGTGAATCTATTATAGAATCTTTCGCTTGCACGGGACTCAAAATAAGCACTCGAAGAAATATCAAACTTTGATCTCTTGTTGTACAAATAACTATTTCTAAAGATAAACACATTTAAGTCAACAGATGGCGTTGTTAATGTTCATTATCTTTTGTTGTACATACACAATTTTTTTCACTCCTATCCTATACTACATGTCATCTTAAAAACATTACGCTTTAGTTCGCAAAGGAAATACTCGCTAACTATATGCGAAGTTTCCTTACTTTAGCCAAACAAGTCCGCTTCAAAAACAGCGTATTTGCCTTTACATTTCTTTAAAACAACAACATTTTGAACTTCATAAGTCTGAGTCTGAGTATATGCAAAGCACGTTCAAATAGCGTATTCTGTGCGCAGTCGGGTTTCCGCATTGGACTAATTTGGATTTACTGTGTCTATAATGAAAGCCTAGTAACCTATTTATTGGTCTTCGGATCTACCTGGGGGCTTAACCAAGAGATCAATATCAATCACTTAAAGAAAACAGCAATCGAATCTTAAATAATGTACCTACTTATGTGTCGTGGTCGACCATTTCATGATGTGGCAATCATTTCATGAAATGATGGGTTGGCCATTGACTCATTTATTCATAAAGCCAATTTACATGTCAAAATAAAATTAGAATTACAATTAAAATTAAAACTGAGATCCAAATTAAAATTAAATATACAATTATAATTAAAAACAAAAACTTATTCACACTTAAGGTTCCGTCACACAGGAGCGTTTTCCGGGCGGGGCGTGAGCGGGGCGCGCCGCTTTTACATATAAAACGCTCACGCCCCGCCCGGAAAACGCGCCTGTGTGATGGAACCTTTAACCTAACCATATCATGAAGTGAACAATTATATAATAGCATTTCGAATTCATTCATAAAGTGGCCATGTAATTTTGCGGCTGAGTGTACAGCATATAATTTTTTTGCTTTTTTCTTTAAAACCAACGACGCAGAACACATGTAAAATTGCAGAATATTATTTATTTTAATTGCACATAAAAGTTAGGCCTTAAGGCATTCTTTGCCAGTCAACCATAGAGCGAAACTGCAACCTGTCACGATATGAATAAACATAATATATAAAAGTGAATCTTACTCGTCTTGTTTTAGTCGTCTTCTCGTCTTCTTTCTGACGGTATGACTGAATCTTTTAAAAAATACCCATAGGTACCTAAGTACCTATAGGGCGGTCAATCAGTCATCACTTGGTCTATTAAGATGATATTGACATACCTATCGTCATTTTTCCTATTCAATCGGGATTATCGTAGTAGGTATCAAGAATTACAGTAAGAATAAAATTTATCCCGAAGTGGTAAAATAATTTACAGTACAACTTGGTATAATTTGGTGCTATTTACAACCCCAGTGCGGTAACTATAGCATTATACGTGAGTATGTGGAAAATTTATGTACTACTGTAAAACATTGTACAATACAAGTGCGAAAAGCAATTCGCAACTCGGGTCGATTTAAAACACTCTTTTCGGCCAATCGTTGCGAATCTCCTACTTTTCGCACTTGTATCGTAATATACTATTTATTGAGCCTACGCGCAAAGGATTTTTCTAGCAACTTTTCTATCTTTTGACTCTCTTATTTGCTCATTGCTTCCTTAAGTACCTTTGTGTGTTCACTTTCCGTCCATGACTTCACGTTTCCGGCGAAAGCCATCGTTAAACGAAATGTTGGAGCTTGGAGCTATTCTGTTTTACTATTTAACAAACTAAACAATGTAACTGAACCGAAACGTCATAAAACAACCGTACGAAGTAGGTTCATAAGTTGTTTTAAATAGTTGACAGTAGACATAAATGGTTCGAGTACTTACAGTTGCAGTACTTATTGGAAACATTGCAAGGGAAAGTCAGAGAAACTGACATTGTTTGTGACAGTAATTTAAATTTAGAATGTCGTAAAACTGTACTTACTAGCTGTAATTTGGATTTAAGAGGTTTGACCATGCCAAGCTAAGTACCAGTACAGTATACATGGCTAATGTTGCCGTCATTAGAACTTGCGAACTATGTAAACAAACAATGTAACTTTGTTTTGTGTGTGAGTCAGAGGGTCAGCGAGGGTTAGACTTAGGGCTTGCAATCCGGATATCCGTTTTATCCGGATATCCGTCCTATTTACTATCCGGATTTAGATGAAGTAGATATCCGGATAAAACGAATAATTCGAATACTAAAATTTTAAAGAAAACTATTTTAAAAACGTGGAAAGTTATAATGGTAATCACGTTGTCGGTTGATTTTATTTATTAGAATACATTTTTACGTTATAAAAACTGTTTATTTCAATATTATTGCCGACTACTCCCTTATTTTTTTTTGATAATTGAGATATTCTTATGCACATCGACCTAGCTCCGTAGAAGTAACTTTGAATGTACTCGTACCGTGTTCTTGTTAAACGTGATGCGCTGTCATTATTGTTAGCGTCCGAATACATTATTAACAAAGTGCGAACAGAACCAAAATGAGTCCAACGGAGGAGGACTTCGGTTTAATGTATTGAACTGCCGAACGAAATGCAGTAGGGTTTAGCAGATACGATGAAGAAGGTTTTAGCATTTTCTATTTGCATAAATTTGTAATGAAAACCTTGATTGACTTTAAATGCAATGTAAAATCTCAACAAGAAAAGACTATTCTTACAGTTAGAAGATATTCGATTCTCTAAATATTACCAAAACCTAGTGGTTTTGATAAAAACCTTGGCAGTCCAAGAAATGAATTTTACAGCGCAGACTGCCAATATTAAATGGAGGGTTGAAGTATCGGTATACCCTAGTAAATTATTACAAATATAGTTTGTGTCACCTGTTCGAAAAACCATATCTAATCTAATCAAGTAATTAAACTTAAAGGTTGTACTTATAAGAAATCTTTGCCGAAACTATAATTTTTAGTTTTTGGTGAGTATAATTTCATTTTGCCATTATCACGTCACGTGGCAACTCAACACAGTCATGCGTAGGTATTAAATTAACTGAACTAACCTAACCTCACGGTTACACCAGCTATATATTTGCATTTGCACATCAACTTAACCATTTGGACGCCAATGGCCGATATATCCGCACCGAAGATAGGTTCAACGCCAAAGACCGATTAATCGGTCACATACCACAGAGTAACATAGACCTACGCGCATATGCATAAAGTTCAATTTCAGTTTTGACATTTCGGTGACGTGGCGTCAGCATGACAGCTTTTTTGTGTTTGAAACGGCGTCGAAAAGGTTAAAAGCATCGATAAAATGGTAGAATGCCAAAAAATTGCTTAATACTTGCTGCTACGCAGCCTTGTGTACTTGTACACTTTTTATTAAGTTCGTGTGAGTTTTATTAAATAAAAAGTAAGTATTCGAATTATCCGTTTTATCCGGATAGTAAAATACTAAATATTCGAAATATCCGGATACGAAAAATGGGCGGATATTGCAAGCCCTAGTTAGACTAGGTTACCTACACTTTTGCTGATTTGAACTGAAATTGCTGAATATTTTTTTACAGACCAGTTAAACCATAGGTACCTTTTGTTTAACCAGGACGCAAATTGATCAAAATGATCTAAACAGGCTTCAATAAAGCTGTGGGTGTGGACAAAATAATACCTAGTTACTTCTGCTGCTGACTGTGCTCATTCATAGTAGGTAACTACTGTACTGTGTGCTACTGTGCTAATTATAGGTAGGTAGTATTTTTTTCAAAAATAGCCTTTAGGTGCCCAATCGACAATGTCAAGTGTTCAACCTACGCCTCTTATCAAGATATCGCCGCGCCCATTATTATTCATAGTGTTTTGTGCGAGTCAAGGCCAAAATGCCGGCCGGCATAAACAATTTAAAATTGGTACAAAAAATCTTATTGGTAACAAGCTTCTCCATAAGTACTTTTAGAAAAATACCTACTTACTATAGTAACGGATTGTAGCACTTCTGTTGTAGGTTCACTTCTGCTCATCTTAAATCCCTTAGTTACTGCGCATGTCACGTTTGGATGTATGTATATTGTATATCCTGGGTGAATATAGGCATAGTATTGAGGTCAAGAACCGACACAGAGAAATTGCGAAAGGTTCATCTTCCGTGAACGATTTCCTTAGTTATTTAGTAACAAATTCAAGCACCTAATCTGTTATTAAGTATAATTGAAGTAATAAATTATCAGTATTTTACGACCTACCTTCTATGTTTGTTAAACCGATAATTTTATCAATGTTAAATATGAATACGTCGATAAGTCAGCTAGTAAATATTAAATACCTACTAAAAGTGTTCATTAGAATGTAATGAGTTCATAAATTAACGTTTTAAACAGCGAAAACCCGGTGGTGAATCTATTTATAATTATAAGCTAAGCGTTTTCGCAACAGTCAACCTAATTTTTGATAAAATAGGTCAGTAGCATCACTAAAAAACTCTAAAATATTTTAGTTATTGACAGGGAAACTAGTTTTATACGATTTAATAATGAAGAAACTATAAAATTTAATTAAAACCGGTAAATTTGTCGTGATTTTTATCGTTACAAAAGCCGAAAACAACAGGTGCTTGGACTTACCTGTAAATGTATGGGGACCTTCTTAACGGGAGCAGTGGCCATTTTCAACAAATCCAATCAGTGCACAACACAAAAGTTTATTTATAAATCGCGTGTAGGCGAGATTACACTTATTTTATACGCTTCAACGTACGGTACACTGTCGACAACGAAACGAAACGCCTACTGATTAAAAAAATTCATTGAGTTTACTATATCCCTTCCACCGCGCAAGCGTAGTAAAGTCGTTGCGTGCCGTTGGCGGAATACAAAACAAACAATTGGTCCGCTCATTCTTATCAGTTCATAGCAGTTCCGCGCTATTCTAGTAGATGGCGCTATTTAACACACATTGTATGAAATACTTTTAAAATAATCAATTAGTAACATAAGATGTGCTTTATGATTTTATTTAAACTTAATTTCATAAGAAGATATTTAGATCGTTACGTGTTTAATCATTTTGTAAAAATCAGTTAACGCGGCGCACCATATTAAAGGCGTCCTAACTTCAACAGTTAACCATAGATGGCGTAATTTTCAAAGTTCAATCAATCATTACTTTGCGCTCTAGCTTTCCACCTTCCACCAAAACATCCCATGAACCAACCATGAGTTGGTCGCCTGTTATATTTCGCGCTAATTTTTCCTAAGTGTACAAAAATATATTTAATTTAATTTATAATTCGTTTAAGAAGTGAAGTGAAGTGTATGAAGATTTACCATCGATGCCCTCTCTACACTTGAAGCCAGGATTAACGGTAAGCCTGAAAATCACATTATTCGTATGATAAAATAAAATAGACAGTTTACATTATTCCGTCATTCGTATTAGAAGATTCGTATCATCTTTAGTCAATAAACAAACAGCGAAGCCGTTCTATTTTTTCCTAAAGCTTTAAAATTAGATTGTATAGTCTACTTGTGCCCAGTCGCTCAATATGTTTGCGATTTTACCGGGCTATAGATAGGATTTATTAATTTAATTGCTGTCATTTTTCTTTGTTTCCACATGAGTGGAGTGTGTACAATTGGGATGAATACTTGCTTCCCATTCTCCCATTAGATGCCTATAGTGCAAATAGGTACTGCTGTAAATCTAGGACTTTCCTCCTAGTCCTAGAACCAATTAAGTGTTTGATCTGTTAACAATTTTAGATTATTTAGAAGTCAAAATATATATTATTTATTTATTTAAACTTTATTGCGCAGTAAAAAAGTTGTACAAAAGGCGAACTTAATGCCAGAAGGCATTCTCTACCAGTTAATCTTAAGTTCTTTGTTTGATTTATTTGTAGGCTTGATTTCGCTGCTGTTTTTTAAACATATGGGGCATTATCTATGAAAAGGGACCTTATTGTCGATGGCGCTTACGCCGCACAGCGTTGGGCGGCATTGTATTTATATCGGAGCATCGTAACCGCCATCGACAATAAGGTCCCTTTTTATAGATAACGTCACATATTATGATTATAACAAATATTAATATTTATATTAAATGTGCCTTACTGACTGCTTCGTATTTTAGCTGCCCGAAAAATAAGAAGCCAAATAATTTACCACATAATAATTTTTAAGAAAAAAAAACCGACTTCTATGCGGCCCGGTGAAAGATTATTGTAGATGGTGCGCTATGTAGAAAAGGAGGTAAAACCACCCACTTTTCTAGTAGCATTTCGTTTCTGTAAGGCTCGCAGTTCTAACCTAATCTAACCCACTTTTGTTCGGTTCTGTGAGGATAGCAGTTCAAACCTAACCTAACCCACTTAACGGCGCATGCGGTGCGGTGTACGGGGGTTTGAGCGGGAGGGGTTTGGCCTCATCATACTTTATACCTACGTTTTATGGTAGGTAATCATAGTAGTTTGTTTAGTTTAGGTATCATAGTGGTTTTCCGGGTCAAGGTCCGGGTCTGTGTCCGAGTTAGATATGAGCGCCGCGCCGGCGCGCCGCCGCCGCCGACAAAATTTTCGCGCCGCCGCCGCCGACGCTGCGCTATCGGCGTGGCATCGGCGTGACCTTGGTAGTTACTACTACTTTCGTAATCAGATAATATATTTTTAATCGAGTTTAGATCATTAACGGCGCCACTTCGAATAGTTTATAGGCATTCAAAGGTATTTTAGGCAGGCAGGCATATAATTAAAAAATATCGAAGGCAAATGCAAACTTATCTGTCTAGTAACCGCGCTACTAGTCTTGGGGAAACGAAATATTTAATATCAATTTTAACATCAATATGCTTGTAATAAACATACTGATTTCCTTCCATTTTTATTGTGGAACGTTCCACATTACAATTTATAGATTGTATATATACACTAGACATATGTCAATCACAATGAAAAAATTAACTGTGATCAACTCTGGCTAACGTGAGACTCGAACCCACATTTTTGGATTACCGATCCAATGTATAACTAATTTTGCCAGCTAACCATCCGTCATTTACCGCGAAATTAACCATTGCAAGCATGGTTAAACGTCTTTAAAAGGTATTAAATGGGGTTAATTTTGAGATATTAAGCGTTTCCACGTCCAAATGTCCGTCCGTTGGCTTCGCACGGAAGGGCGTCGAAATCGGGTCTCAATTAAACTTGGCCACTGTTCAAATTTCAAGCTTTGCTCTCTCGGAGCTCAATCTTTGGCCTTGCATCGCTCGCATGGAATTAAGCCGCTATCTGAACCTGCAAGTTTTTGGCCCTGTTTGGAGCTCAACTTTCGGCCTGTTTTAAAACGCTTGAGCATTGGTCCTTATCCGATCTTAGCTCCATTGTAGCTCGGCCTTTGGCGTCGCACGAATGCGCCCGCAGGAAAGCTCCAGATCTTTAACACTATGGCTTCAGTCTTTATCGGCCTGCGCCCTCGCTCTGCTCTCTTGCAGCTCGGCCTCGCACAGAAGCGCGCCGCAATCGGCGCTCCAGGCATTCGGCCGTCAGCCAAGCTTACACTTGGCGTTCGATTCTTAGCAGTATGCTTACCTGCAGCTCATCCTTTGGCCTCGCATTGGGAGGCGTCGAAATCAAGTCTTCGGTGTTACATGGAGCTCGGCGTTGGGCCTCACTTTTTGACATAAATCGGTTTTGTTGAATCGATATTGGTTAATGACGGAGCTCGATTTTCTTTGGACTGTCGACAAGACGTTTCCCTGATACAGTCAATCCGCAATTTTTAACTTGGCACAAAAGATCGCTAAGATCTTCCGGCCAGAGCCTCGCCAAGATTAAGACCGCCTCCGCATCCACAGTTTATACCATATCAATTTTTTTCGTACCATTATTCAATAAATTATCCTTGAAAATAAAAAATGCATTTATTTCATAACTTTCTTACAGCAAAAACATGTTTTTTCGGTAAAATTTTGGTTTGAATTCTTTTTTCATTAATCGAAGGTGTTTCAAGGCCACGCCGCCGATTCGCCGCCGCCGCCGACCAATTTTGACCGGCGCGCCGCCGCCGGCTATATGCCTATCGGCGCTCATATCTAGTCCGAGTCAGGGTCCGGGTCCGAACCGGATCCGGGTACGAGGCCGGATCTGGATCCGAGTCCGGGTCCCAGTCCATGTCAAAGTCGAAATTCGAAATCACCAAACATGTACTATGCGTCGTTGAAGAGTTCTGTTCTGATCATCATCATCAGTTCCAGTTCATCAAATGCGACAGTTTTTAATGTTAATGCTTTATTTTATGATGAAAATACAGAAAATTATATACGTGTGCCTTTAAGATTTGAGGAGTTCCCTCGATTTCTCATGGATCCCATGTTCAGAACTTGAGCTTGACATAAATATGGCTTAAAAACCTAACTTGCTTAACAAACATAACGAAAAGGAAAAATCGCCAAACGCGAGCTATGCGTCGTTAAAGAGTTTCGTTCTGGTCATCATCAGCAGTTACACTTCCTCAAATGTTACTTTTAAAATGTATATGCTTGATTTGTTGATTAAAACACAACAATCACTATATGTATGCCTTTAAGATTTGAGGAGTTCCCTCGATTCCTTATGGATCTCATCATCAGAACTCGAGCTTGACAGAAATGTGGCTTAAAAACTAAACTTGCTTAACAAACATAACGAAGAGGACAAATCGCCAAACGTGAACTATGGGTCGTTGAAGAGTTCTGTTCTGATCATCATCAGCAGTTCCACTTCATCAAATGCGACAGTTTTTAATAAAAATGCTTGATTTTCTGATGAAAATACAAAAATCTCTATACGCACGCCTTTAAGATTTGTGGAGTTCCCTCGATTCCTCATGGATCCCATCATCAGAACTCGAGCTTGACAAAAATGTGGCTTAAAAACTTAACTTGCTTAACAAACATAACGAAGAGGACAAATCGCCAAACGTGAACTATGCGTCGTTGAAGAGTTCCGTTCTGATCATCATCAGCAGTTCTACTTCATCAAATGTCACGTTTCTGAATGTATATGCTTGATTTTTTGATAAAAACACAAAAATCACTATATGTATGCCTTTAAGATTTGAGGAGTTCCCTCGATTCCTCATGGATCCCATCATCAGAACTGGGTTTTGACAAAAACGGGACCAATCTGTATACATATACATACAATCAAAAAAAGAATTTTCAAAATCGGTCCAGTAATGACGGAGATATGGAGTAACAAACATAAAATAAAAAATAAATAAAAAAAAACATACAACCGAATTGATAACCTCCTTCTTTGAGATTTGGAAGTCGGTTAAAAACAAAAAAACCAGCCAAGGGCGAGTCGGACTCGCATTCCAAGGGTTCCGTACATTAAGTCCGACTCACGCAGCTCACGCTTGACTGGACCCATCATTTAGCATTTCTAATAGGTTTTCCTGTCATATATAGGTAAAGAACTATTTTGTGATTTTTTTTTCAAAATTTTAATGGATCGTCGGACAGACAGACGACCATCAAAAACAGGAAAAAACAGACACTGCGTAATGAGTATAAGCCGCTTTTTCGATGTATGTAGTAGATCTTTTAATCAATTGTGACGCACAAGTGATCCTATAAGGGTTCCGTGTTTTTTCCTTTTGAGGTACGGGACCCTAAAAACCTATTAAAAACAGACTAAAAAATAAAATTGTGTGACGGTATGAAACCCTCAGCTCAGCCCTCTCGGGTCGTGAGTCCGACTCGCACTGGGTCGGCTTTTACATATGTCTATATTGTCTATACACAAGCGACCCGCCCCGGTTTCGAACGGGTTAACAAATTATTATACACAAACCTTCCTCAAGAATCACTCTATCTATAGGTGAAAACCGCATGAAAATCCGTAGTTTTTGAGTTTATCGCGAACATACAAACAAGACAGACGAGGCGGGGGATTTTGTTTTTTAAGGTGTAGACGGTGTAGTGATATGTAAAGTTTGACCTACCATCGTCGTTTGTAAACCGCCCTCCAGACTATGTGCGTGAATCGCGGCGCGACTTCGCGGAGCGAACATATTGCGAAGTTGACGCCACACACGTACACTTCACGGTGAATTCGCAGTTTGGTTCGCGCCAAGATGGCGGAAAAGCATCAGCTGATCGAGTTTAACTGTCATTTATCTACAGCATCATACTGGCTGTGGCTATTTTTCCATTTTTTTTTTGTTGTAAAACCGAAAATTATAGCCGCTTTATATAATATAATTAATATTTATCTTGCAACCGATGAGCCAAAATAGTGAGTGCGGATGAATGTGGAGTCTTGCTAGTTCGCGCTTCGCGCCTCCTTTGACACGGGCCGAAAAAACGACAAAAAACGAGGAACAATGCGCGAAGGCGTGAACAATCTGCGAAATCGACGCCACACTCGCGTTCGCGGTTCGCGCCGCGATTCGCGCACGAGTGTGGAGGGCCCTCAAACATACACGCGCCATCCTGCCATGGGATAGTGTTTCGGCCCCGACCTTGTGTGTTATTAGTGATAACGCTATCATATGAAAGTTTACCACATCGTTATCAGTGGCATTGCTATGGTAACATGGTGTTGATGTGTTTTCCATTCGCGGTTTTATTTATAACTATTCTAAGCTGTAAATATAATTAAACATCGTCAAGTCATCATCAAAATGATTTAGCGCCAGTTGCACCATCTGACCATCCGCACTTGACATATTGATCAACGTCACCCAGCGCGCCAATCAAATCAACACTCTATTTATTTGTTACTAATGAAATTTTCCGTGCAACCGACCCTTAATGCGTGCACGTAAAAAAATTAAGGATTAATTGAAAAAAAAAAACGTAATTTTTGACATGCTGTCGTATTTATACTTGGTCAACCAGATCTTGACAGTAGAAAAAGGCGGCAAATTTGAAAAATGTAGGCGCGAAGGGATATCGTCCCATAGAAAATTTGAATTTTGCGCCTTTTTTTACTGACAAGACTTGGTTGACCAGCTATAATTGCAGGCATCATATAAGTTATTTGTTTTTTTTTTATATTTTATTATAAAAACGTCTCAACACTTTGGCGAAAAAACAGACACTGCGTAATGAGTATAAGCCGCCTTTTCGATGTATGTAGTAGATCTTTTAATCAATTGTGACGTTATCTATAAAAAGGGACCTTATTGTCGATGGCGCTTACGCCATTATTAACGATGCTCCGATATACCTAAATACAATGCCGCACGACGCTGTGCGGCGTAAGCGCCATCGACAATAAGGTCCCTTTTCATAGATAATGACCCAATTAGGTTTAACGAACCTATTAATTAACGTTAACTAAGTATGACTTGCTACATATGGTGTTGACAGCTATTATGTTTATGATGCCATAAACATAGTTTGTTTTTATGGTGCGGTGCATGTGCTGTGTGCCGTATGACACAAAGGAAAGTTATATGTGACGTTATCTATGAAAAAGGACCTTATTGTCGATGCTTGCTTACGCCATTATTAACGATGCGCCGATATAAATACAATGCCGTGCGGCGTAAGCGCCATCGACAATAAGGTCCCTTTTCATAGATAATGCCCCATATTCACTACATATTATCCGACAGATAATTATACATTTGATAATTTTGTTCTCCCCTATCCACCGAAAAAACGTCTTAACGGATCTTGATTATTTATTCCGCAAGAAATGAAAAGACACACATACACCATTTGCCATTTTGTCTATGTCTGAAAGACAACTTAGTCAATCAGTGCCGGCCCGAGCCCTTGATCAGGGTAGAGCGAAATCGGGTTTTGGCGCCCTTCGTTGAAGTTTTCAAGCGTATTTCCCCCCCCCCCCCCCCCCCTTTCACCACACTCGCGTCTTTTAAAACTTTTTTTTCCCATTTGCCATTTTGGCGCCCCCCTTGCCATCCGGCGCCTAGAGCGGCCGCTCCACTCGCTCTACCCTAGATCCGGCCCTGTAGTCAATTCAGTCAAAACCTTGACCTCTCATTGCTTTTCATTCTAAATGTAGCAATCAGATTAAAAGGTACATAGGTATGAAATAAAGAAACTGCCGTTTTATTCCCCCAATAAGAATGATAGTCATATTAATAATATAAAGCAATGATTCATTATTGGAAATCACGATTATCATTATTGGAAAGCTTTCAATATTGATTGATCCGTATGTTTGTGCATCAATGACGTGTGCACATGACTGATAAGGTTCAAGTATGCAATCAGTATCTTCAGTATGGTTCTAGCTTTATTAAAAGCCATTAGACTTGATATGAAAGCTAGACTAATGTGATAATGTGATTCTCTTAGGAGATAAGGCAAAGTGTAAAGTTGGATAGGTACCCCGTTAGCAAGACTGACGGTGCCTAACTAACTTTATACAGAATTAGCCATTTTAAATTTAGAGCAGTTCGAAGTCAACTGTGGATTGTGAAAATTTTTAACGTTTTCTAATAATTAGTTAGACCAAGTATTGAAAATGGTACAGTATGTTATATATTTGTGATCTACTCACAAAGCCCTTTCATTTGGTACCCCACATGGTATGTTTAAAAGAAAATAAAAAAAAGTTTGTACTGGCGACTTTATGACGTGACAGCAACTACCCCCACCACTTTCGCGCTTGTCATCTCATATATTTGTGTTCAGGACATTACACTGAATGCATCGATATGATATTCACCCATATCCGAGACGACATGAGCGAAAATCGATTTCTAGAAGACTTTTCTTTCGAGACACTCTACTATAAACACACAAATAAATGCTCTAGATAGAGGTATGTGAGGAAGATTAAATGATGAAATCACTTTTTGCTGTATGGTTTAACATAACCTGTTTAACAAAGTTTAACCTTGAGAGACACGTGGGTTCGCATATTAGCGAAGTTAATCCACTTAATCTAATACCTATTAGTACAGTACAAACAACTCCAAGGTTGGAAATGGGGCGTAAATACGGCAACATCATCATCATATCAACCGAAACACGAAGCGCTGGTGGCCTAGCGGTAAGAGCGTGCGACTTGTAATCTGGAGGGCGCAGGTTCAAAACTTCAAACCCCGGCTCGTACCAATAAGTTTTTTCGAAATTATGTACCAATATCATTTGATATTTACCAGTCGCTTTTCGGTGAAGGAAACCGGAGTAATACCTAAGGCCTATAGTTTATCCCCTGGGTTGGAAGGTCAGATGGCAGTCGCTTTCGTAAAAACTAGTGCCCACGCCAATTCTTGCGAGTTGTCAAGCGGACCTCAGGCTCCCATGAGCCGTGGCAAAATGCCGGGACAACGCGAGGATGATCAACAGAAACACGAATGCTGGGCACAGTCAGAATCTCGACGTCATGTGTTGCCATCAGCCAATGGTTCCATAGGTACACTGGCGTTCAAAAGTGCATGGATAGATGTCGACCGTAATGCCTTAGTATTACGGTTGAAACATGTCCACGCACTTGATGCAGTGTACCTCTCCCTTCTCCCCGTGGTACTCCTTGGGGCCAAGATGACAATCATTAATATAAAATGTAAATCGAAACTTAAATGATGTACGGAAGTAGTCACGTGACTTTTCGTAGCATGACATGTGCTACGAAAGGTCACGTGACTTGCGTGGCGCACAGTGACAGACTGCAATAGTTATTGGCCACTCCATAAGTAATTGGCCACTCTTAATAATAAGACTTCTATTACGCTTAGAATAATTTAAAAGTGGAAAAATTACTGTATTGGGTGAGACTTGCACTCACGGCCTCTGGATCGATACTCCAGCGGCCACCTGAGCCACCAAATCAAATATATCAAACATCCATAGCCGGCAAATCTTTCCAAGACAGTAATTTTGCCACTTTTAAATTTATTCTAAGCTTAATAGCATCGTTCGCAGACGTTTCCGCTTGTTATAAATTAAAATAAGACTTCTATTGTTTCTTTCTGATTTGTTAAGACTAAGAGTGGCCAATTACTATAAAGGGGCAGTCACCCACTGCCCCTTTATAGTAATTGTATAAATATGGCAGTCACCCACTAGACTGAGCTTAGGCCAATTCTTTCATGAAACCGATTCTGCCAAAAATACGGGGGTGCGGGGGGACGAGGTGAGCGAATCCGGTGCCGTGATTGGTCCGTTCAAAGACACGGACCAATCACGGCACGGGATTGACTCGAAGATGGAGTAACGCTACATACGGTAGCGTTTTGGCAGAGGGGGTAGCGCGACTATGCTATGTCTAGAGGTTGGATTGTCTGTGCAGTCACCCTACTCTTTGACATCCATCAACTATTAAATAACTAAAAAGGCGGGTGCAAAGGTCGCGCCTTTATCAATATTTTTAGCGACCTTTTGTATGATTTATTTCTGGCGCTGCCAAATTATTTTTAGATTTCGCTATCAGTGGCTCGCGGTTGATATACTGTCAGCAGCAAAAGTTGCTAAGCGGGTGAGTTGTTCAAAATTACCTTGACACGCTCTTATATCTTTAGTAATAAAGTCGCGTCACTATCATTTTGAACCCCTCGCCCGCTTAGCAACTTCTGCTGCAGACTGTACGAGGCTACGACGTTCAAAAACATATTACAAGTAAGTAGGTAGGTATAGGCTATGTACCTAACGTAAATGAGTTTTTACTGTTATTCTTAAAACAGTATTTTATAGTCGTTTTCATAGAACAGTTATTCGTGTTTACATTTTAAAATATCTGGCAGTGAAGTTTGTTTTATATTTTGAATATACCGAGAATAGATAACTACATGCCTAGCAAATTTTGTCGAAATCTGACGAAATGAAATGTCAACGACAGAATAAATATAAATACTATAGGATTTTTTTACACAAATTGACTAAACTAAACTCACGGTAAGCTCAAGTAGCCTTGTGTTGTGGGTACTCAGACAACGATATATGTCATATATAAATATGTACTTAAATACCTACCTACATATAAAACAACCATGACAGGAACAATTATCTGTGTCATCAACTCATCACACAAATTAACGCCCTTACCGAGATTCGTACCCATCCCATCGGCTTCAAAAACACAACAGAATATCGGTCCTTAAAAAACAACAGATTGCCTAATAATTAATAATCTTATCCCGCGATAGTTCAAGGTTCATAGGAAATGAGAGCTCCGCAAACAGCGACATACTCGTAGTGCACAAAGTCGTTTTCCTGCACATTTCGCTCTCATATCCGCCACTAGATGATTACAAATCGCTCTGCCAACATTAATGACTGAATTACTGATGTAGCTATTCACAAATGGCATCTTATATTACACATATATGTCTGGGAGACCAAGCTTTGCTCGGAAAACATATAAAAACTCAAAAATGTGCGTTTTCCCAGAGATAAGACCTAGTTAGATCGATTTTTCGCCCCCGAAAACCTATTAATGCTCAACAACTTAAGACTTTCCGGTCGGTGCTAAATCTATTGTCAAGTATTACATCTACTGATAATTCCGCTACTCGATGCTAGATTTCGACTATGAAAATAATAGTCTTTTTGGTACCAAATGTATGTATGGAGTGAGCACTCTGGTCTTATTATATTTCTCTATGTGTATGCTTCGATCTTTAAAACTAATACGCAACGGATTTTGATGCCGTTTTTTTAATAAATAGAGTGATTCAAGAGGAAGGTTTATGTATAATTTGTTAACCCGTGCGAAGCGGGGGCGGATCGCTAATAACAAATAAACATGATTATTGTGTGTGCTCGCTCTCTACGCTTCAATACCTATTTATAAGGGCCAACACACATACTCACGATACGACGTCGTGTAACCAAGGACCGGAAAACTCCTCTTTACGCTTAATCCTATCAATTCGGTAACCCAATCGATTCGGTTACCTTATCATTCGGTAACCCTATCATACTGTTACCTGATTGTAATGGTAAGCTTATTGAAACGGTAACCCTAACCTTTAACCGAGTTAATCAAGGGTTTTTGTTAAGGGTTTTTAACAGGTTTTCATTCAGTTATGGTAACCTTTATTATCGGTTGCTTACTGGTTTGCTACATTTAAAGTAGTTTTAGTGATGTGCCGTCAGAACTAAAAAAATACAAAAAAAAAAATTATTTTGTTTATATTTTGTTGATTTTATTTATTTTATTTATTTTATGTATTTTATGTATTTTATGTATTTTATTTATCTTATTTATCTTATTTATCTTATTTATCTTATTTATCTTATTTATCTTATTTATCTTATTTATCTTATTTATCTTATTTATCTTACTTATCTTATTTACTTTATTTACTTTATTTACTTTATTTACTTTATTTTGTTTATTAACTTTATTTACTTCATTTACTTTATTTACTTTATTTACTTTATTTACTTTATTTACTTTATTTACTTTATTTACTTTATTTACTTTATTTACTTTATTTACTTTATTTACTTTATTTACTTTATTTACTTTATTTACTTTATTTACTTTATTTACTTTATTTACTTTATTTACTTTATTTACTTTATTTACTTTATTTACTTTATTTATTTTATTTATTTTATTTATTTTATTTACTTTATTTACTTTATTTACTTTATTTATTTTATTTATTTTATGTATTTTATTTATAATATAATAAGATTTATAATAAGAACACACCACACAGGTAGGTATAAAGACAAACAAAGGAACGGCAAAAAAACTTGTTTGTGCTGGAGGCTTCATAGACCGCCCATGCCAACCTAGGTTATTCAATATAAGTTGAATTTAAGTGTGCGTAAAGATTACAATCGTTTGAAGTGGTAAAAAACCTTATAATGAGGTAACTGAATAGACTGGGTTTTTATTTCGGTTACCGGTAACAGAGGTTAACTCGATCTGATACGGTTACCGAATCAAAGTGTTACCTTATCAGACGGTTACCGTTATGGTAGGGGTTTTTATAACCACTTCTAAAATAACCCTATGAAAAACCCCGGTTAAGGTAACCGGTTCCGGTCCCTGCGTGTAACATTACGATGTCGTATTGTGCCGTAGCACGACGTCGTACCGTGCCACGATACGACGTCGTAACGTTACACGACGTCGCAACGTGAGACGACGCCGCGTATCGTGAGTATGTGTGTTGGCCCTAAGCCAGTATATACGTAGGCTGTGTAGGTGTAGGTATAGGTCAGTCATCCCCACGTTGATCTACCTCCTACCGAGCCTTAACTGCCCGATTGAGATAAATGGGGTGTCAAGCGAAATTGCCTTGACGTCAGATGTTTTGTTTCCAACCCGCCGTCAATTGTCAGTTCATGATGATTTTATTTTAATTTTCGTATGAATCTGGTAGAAGAAATATAAACCAAAACAAAAGATAGCTATATAAGTACCTACCTAATCGGTAGCTGATGTTTATAATGAACTAGGTAATTACCTAAAACTTAATTACCTATAGAGCGTAATAGTAGTTTATGTGACTGCTACATAATGAAAGGGATCAAAATACGAGCGTTTGTTTAAAAAACGAACGCAGTGAGTTTCTTAAAAGGATCACATGAGTGTTTTAAAGCCTAATTATGTACAGTTACATACACTACTTTATCTACACACATATTGTAAACTTTTTATGATATACTTATCACTAACCTCATATTTCAGCCGACATGGGGCATCGTTGCTCTCTGGTCTCCAAAATATCTTTATCGCTCATTTTACACGAAACTTTTGCTTTAAGTTTGTTTAAAAACAACAAAACAAATTATTTTTATACTTAAAACATACTGTACTTAGGCCTTAAAACACTCGTGTGATCCTATTAAGAAACTCACTTCGTTCGTTTCTTAAACCCACACTCGTATTTTTATGCCTTTTATTTTGTAGCATAAACTAATGTTACGCCCAATAATTAGGTAAATTTAGCGGTTTAATTTTTTTGGCTGTCGTACACAACGTGTTTTATTTCCGGCCTATACAGATAGCGATGCCTGGTCATGATATTATTATTACTCCGAGTATTATTAATTTAGTTCCCATCTCAATTTAGCAGCCAACTGTACAGTTCTTCTTTAAAAATTTGTTTAAAAAAATGTAAAAACCGAAGTGCGAAGTGAAATAAGTCAGTGCGTGTTTGTGTAATTAATATTTAGTTTGATTTTCCGAAAAAACAAAACTTTGCCATCATGAACATGAGTGAAAAGGATAAGGTAAACTTACTCAGACATTTATTTTATTCGCACGGGTTAACAAATTATACATAAACCTTCTTCTTGAATCACTCTATCTATAATAAAAAACTGCATCAAAATCCCTTGCGTAGTTTTAAAGATCTAAGCATACATAGGGACAGGCAGACAGCGGGAAGCGACTTTATTTTATACTATGTAGTGACTAATTCGCGCTATTATATTTACTATAAAAATATCTTGATTTAGTGAAGGCCCGTATCTTAGAAAGCCGTGAGTATAAGTCTCGCTCGAGGTAAATATTTGCATTCATCCTTTCGTTTAAAAAGGATTTAAGCCCAAAGGATTTTTAAAATAGCGCATAATACACATCCGCGATTTATGACATTTCAATTATTGTTACCCTTGGGCGTTTTTAGGGTTCCGTAGCCAAATGGCAAAAAACGGAACCCTTATAGATTCGTCATGTCTGTCTGTCTGTCCGTCTGTCTGTCCGTCTGTCTGTCCGTCTGTCTGTCCGTCCGTATGTCACAGCCACTTTTCTCCGAAACTATAAGAACTATACTGTTGAAACTTGGTAAATAGATGTATTCTGTGAACCGCATTAAGATTTTCACACAAAAATAGAAAAAAAACAATAAATTTTTGGGGTTCCCCATACTTCGAACTGAAACTCAAAAATTTTTTTTTCATCAAATCCATACGTGTGGGGTATCTATGGATAGGTCTTCAAAAATGATATTGAGGTTTCTAATATTATTTTTTTCTAAACTGAATAGTTTGCGCGAGAGACACTTCCAAAGTGGTAAAATGTGTGTCCCCCCCCTGTAACTTCTAAAATAAGAGAATGATAAAACTAAAAAAAATATATGATGTACATTACCATGTAAACTTCCACCGATAATTGGTTTGAACGAGATCTAGTAAGTAGTTTTTTTTTATACGTCATAAATCGCCTAAATACGGAACCCTTCATGGGCGAGTCTGACTCGCACTTGGCCGCTTTTTTTTTTGTTGTCCCCTACACGTTTTTTTCAAATTTGGGATTTTTTATGTTATTTCTACTCAGAATCACGAGCTCTTTATCCTAATAGGAGAAAAAAAGTGTCCCAAAATTTCCATACATTTTCCGATCTTTCCATTCCGCGACCGCCATACAAAGTCTATGAAAAATGGTGACATAATGGAAATAAAAACCTTAGAACACTTTTTTTCTCCTATTAGGATAGAAAGAGCTCGTGATTCTGAGTAGAAATAACGTAAAAAAATCCCAAATTTGAAAAAAAAGTGTAGGGGACAACAAAAAATAAACGCCCCCTTACCCCTTCGAGCAAGCTCTATCACTTATTAAGGAGTCTGTTTTTATCCCCTAATTTTTAATTAATTCGAATTACTCCAATAATTTTTTGCGTACCCACATATTTACCTACGCATATTTGTGAATATCCCATGTGATCTCAAACGCTTCATATTGGAACGCCTGTTGGAGGCAATCCCCAATTTCAGCAGTAGTTATATTATAAATAAAGTCGATTTTTTTGTACTAACAGCATCATACTGAACTTACCATAAATAGACCCTATGCGTGTGCAATAAGGTCCGAATTGTCAATTATTTGTGTACAAGATGGAACACATCGTAAAGACGCCCAGTCATTGTTGATTATACTTCAGAATCATGACCTCACGCTGTAAACTAGAGATGCCCCGAATAGTGGTTTTGGCCGAATACCGAACATTCGGCCGGCGACCGAATATTCGGCATAACATGCGAACATTTTGAGTCATGTTAATTATGAAAACTGTTCACCAACAAAGCACAACGTTTGCTAAGGTTTAACGTTTGTTGCTCAGAACTAGTGAATGTAGTTAGACTAGTTAGAGTCAATCAAATCGGACCCATGATAAAAATAAAATTATCTGTAATCAACAAATGCTCAAAATTCCAAGAAAATATAGGTACATATTAAAATTAAATGGTTTGCGGTTATTTTTGTTGTGTTATTTTTCTTTTTAGGTAGGCGCAACAGATATTCGGTATTCGGTCGAATTAGTAGGCAACTTTCGGCCGAATACCGAATATTCGGCAAAATTGCCGAATAAGCCGAATACCGAATAGTTGCCGAATATTCGTGGCATCTCTACTGTAAACAGAGCAAAGCCCAAAGCATCGTCTGTCTGTTGAGTATTATTAGTCTTGGGAATTAATCGTTTCTCACAGTACTTACTGTAAGTACGTGTCTTTGGTGAGATATTGGTCATACACGGATTTGGATCCTAATTTGTCTTCTCTGTACCTGAAGTTAAAAACATTGATAAAACAAAAAGCAATTCAAACAGCCTGAACTAAGTCGAGAGCGTCGGCCATGTCCCAAACAGAAAATAGATTAGGTACCTATTTGATTTAGATTATTTACTTCAATTAATATTAAAATTAGGCAGATAATTACATAGACAAAATACACATTTAGCTATTAAAACCCGCATTTATGAAGTGCCTCTTTGTACCTACGCAATTAATAAATTGACCCTATTCTGGGAGCCCATGAGTTGTCATATCGTGTTACGACGAAATAAATTAAACATACTCTATAGTCTATGTCATGGCAAATGGGGATATCATGTCCCACTCTGCCCTACAACGATGTGTTTTGTAAATATATTGCCAATTTTGTTCAGCGTAGTAGCGAAACTCAATACGTTTTCACATATATGACAAATATAACCCTCAAAGGGATAAGCTTGCCTTGGTACTTAGGTTTTCCTGTTTGTATGTTACTTTTCTTATGTGTTTTTGTACAAAAAAGAGTTTATCATTTGCAAATTTATTGTACCATTTGTCTAATTTTTTCTTAACATTCTCAGTTTCGTAACGAAAATTAACCATACAAAAATGAAAATTTATATAGTTAACATTCGTAACGAAACTGAGAAAATTAAGAAAACTTAATCTCATCTTTTCTTAATTTTCTAAGCTAAGTATTACTTATACAAATTTGCATTTTTGTATGGTTAATTTTCGTTACGAAACTGAGACTGTTAAGAAAAAATTAGACAAACTTGGTACAATAAATTTGCAAATGACCCTACTACTGATCACCGATAAAATTAATTCATGTGTTAATGCAATTTTGTAGCTTGTACTTATTAGCTATATCTACTTAGATATGTTTTATTGATGAAATCCTCCTTAAAGTCCACCTTTAACATGAACACGGCCAACAGTGCGCTGACAGATGTCTGTAAATATGCCTAATCCCTGGATAGACGAAGAATTTATCCATATTTTGTAGCGACATCTGCTGTTCTCAAAATTAGACCCCATTTTCCTTATAGAAACCGGAGGAAATTGATTTCGGCCACAGCGACCGTTAAAGACACCTGACTTCAGAGATTATTATATTACTTATTTGTATTTGTACAGTCAGCAGCAGAAGTTGCTAAGCGGGCGAGGTGTTCAAAATTACCTTGACACTCTCTTATTCTCTTAACAATAAAGTCGCGTTAAATCATTCCCTCGCCCGCATAGCAACTATTGCTGCTGACTGTACTCTTTGTAAATTGGTAAAAACTTTAAGTGTAAGGCCTGAGTGGCGTTCAGCGGGGCGTGCAGCGGGGCGTCGGGCTCACGCGTGATTTGAGCAGCGTGCACTAAGGCCGCTCCTATACGCTTGCATTTGTTTAACATGCACGCCGCACGCCCCGCCCCGCTGCACGCCCAACTCGAGCGTCCACTCGGACCTTACACTAAGAGACGTTTTTGCTAGTGTATAACCCAACTATTTGTCCACAGATGGCGCGCTACAAGAAGACGGGGTTTATGGATGATGACGCTGGCAGCGTCAGCTCCATTCAGCTGAACGAGGGCGTCCGTTCAGGCGGCACCCATATCCGGTACCACATGGTGAGTGGGACAGCTAGTCTTCCCTCTTCTTCTAGACGGGGTTCATGATTGACGCTGGCAGCGTCAGCTCCATCCAGCTGAACGAGGTCGTCCGTTCAGGCGGCACCCATATCCGGTACCACATGGTGAGTGGGACAGCTAGTCTTCCCTCTTCTAAACGGGGTTCATGGTTGACGCGGGCAGCGTCAGCTCCATCCAGCTAAACGGGGGCGTCCGTTCAGGCGGCACTCATATCCGGTACCATATGGTGAGTGGGACAGCTAGTATTCCCTATTCCTCTAGACGGGGTTCATGGATGACGCCGGCAGCGTCAGCTCCATCCAGCTGAACGAGGGCGTCCGTTCAGGCGGCACCCATATCCGGTACCACATGGTGAGTGGGACAGCTAGTATTCCCTATTCCTCTAGACGGGGTTCATGGATGACGCCGGCAGCGTCAGCTCCATCCAGCTGAACGAGGGCGTCCGTTCAGGCGGCACCCATATCCGGTACCACATGGTGAGTGGGACAGCTAGTCTTCCCTCTTCCTCTAGACGGGGTTCATGGATGACGCGGGCAGCGTCAGCTCCATCCAGCTGAACGAGAGCGTCCGTTCAGGCGGCACCCATATCCGGTACCACATGGTGAGTGGGACAGCTAGTCTTCCCTCTTCGTCTAGACGGGGTTCATGGATGACGCCGGCAGCGTGAGCTCCATCCAGCTGAACGAGGGCGTCCGTTAAGGCGGCACCCATATCCGGTACCACATGGTGAGTGGGACAGCTAGTCTTCCCTCTTCTTCTAGACGGGGTTCATGGATGACGCGGGCAGCGTCAGCTCCATCCAGCTGAACGAGGGCGTTCGTTCAGGCGGCACCGATATCCGGTACCACATGGTGAGTGGGACAGCTAGTCTTCCCTCTTCCTCTAGACGGGGTTCATAGATGACGCGGGCAGCGTCAGCTCCATCCAGCTGAACGAGGGCGTCCGTTCAGGCGGCACCAATATCCGGTACCACATGGTGAGTGGGACAGCTAGTCTTCCCTCTTCCTCTAGACGGGGTTCATGGATGACGCGGGCAGCGTCAGCTCCATCCAGCTGAACGAGGGCGTCCGTTCAGGCGGCACCCATATCCGGTACCACATGGTGAGTGGGACAGCTAGTCTTCCCTCTTCCTCTAGACGCGGTTCATGGATGACGCGGGCAGCGTCAGCTCCATTCAGCTGAACGAGGGCGTCCGTTCAGGCGGCACCCATATCCGGTACTTCATGGTGAGTGGGACAGCTAGTCTTCCCTCTTCCTCTAGACGGGGTTCATGGATGACGCGGGCAGCGTTAGCTCCATCCAGCTGAACGAGGGCGTCCGTTCAGGCGGCACCCATATCCGGTACCACATGGTGAGTGGGACAGCTAGTCTTCCCTCTTCCTCTAGACGCGGTTCATGGATGACGCGGGCAGCGTCAGCTCCATTCAGCTGAACGAGGGCGTCCGTTCAGGCGGCACCCATATCCGGTACTTCATGGTGAGTGGGACAGCTAGTCTTCCCTCTTCCTCTAGACGGGGTTCATGGATGACGCGGGCAGCGTTAGCTCCATCCAGCTGAACGAGGGCGTCCGTTCAGGCGGCACCCATATCCGGTACCACATGGTGAGTGGGACAGCTAGTCTTCCCTCTTCCTCTAGACGGGATTCATGGATGACGCGGGCAGCGTCAGCTCCATCCAGCTGAACGAGGGCGTCCGTTCAGGCGGCACTCATATCCGGTACCACATGGTGAGTGGGACAGCTAGTCTTCCCTCTTCTTCTAGTCGGGGTTCATGGATGACGCGGGCAGCGTCCGCTCCATCCAGCCGAAAGAGGGCGTCCGGTTAAGTTTTCCTCAAGAGCAACACGGAAGAGAACAGCAATCAGCTTCTTAAAATCTTATTAAATAGGTACCTAGTTGTTCATTCCCTGATTTACGTTTTTGGATATGACTCAGCAAAGGCAGCGTCAGTTTGCCAGTTCCATCCAACTGAGTGAAGGTGTCCATGTGTGGGTACCCAATGTACCCATCTACCCATGGTTGACGCCTGAATGGACTATGGGCTGTAGACGCGTCAGTTTTGACGTCTTTAACGGTCTAAGGCAGGGGTCTCCAAACCCCGGCCCGCGAAGCGTTTCAATTTGGCCCGCAGACAGCTAACGTGGAAGCCCACTGTGGTCAACTGTCCTTTACCTTACGATAGCCGATTTTCCGGCACAAAAAAAAAACAATGGTGGCCCGCGTGAAAGTTTTTGGAGGTGCAATATGGCCCCCATATGGCCAATCTTTTTTAAGTTTGGAGATTCCTGGTCTAAGGGATATGATAAGTAAGTAGCAGTTCTACTTCTTTTATTGATTCTCTATTGCTATTCCCGTCGGGTTTTATGTGGGTGTTTTTTTGGGTCAGAGGTGTAGGACTGTAGGAGGGTTAGGACCGGTGGCAGTGTTCCTATTTCATCCCTTAGATTGGACCATTACCCAATGTGCACAGCGGGCTTTAGGTTTAAGAATATCGAAATAAAAAGTTGGGTATCGAGGGCAAGTTGGCGTAAACTCATGAAATATTAAACGGGTTACTTTGTATTAGGTACATGGAAAATGCATATAGCGACCCGTTGCGTTTGAGTGTACGAGTAGCGTATAGCGTGACTAGCTTTAGTTAGTTACGCCCATGGCAGAGATAGCAATCGCAAAAATTGGCGAATTGCCTAAACCCTAGGTTACCTGACTTATTGCCGAGAAAAGTTACAGTATACAGTAGTACAGTAACAGTACAGTTGCAGTAGTAACTAGTAGGTAAGTAATTTAGTTTTTTTGCACCTCCTAATTAGTTAATATATCAGACTATCAGTTTCATTTCTCCACTACCTAAGTACCTAAAGGTTGTCTGGAAGAGATTGCTCTTTAGCGATAAGACCACCTGTTGTTTGGGCGTTTTTTTTTTAAGTTGTCCCCTATACTTTTTTTTTCAAATTTGGGATTTTTTATGTTATTTCTACTCAGAATCACGAGCTCTTTCTATCCTAATAGGAGAAAAAAAGTGTCCTAAGGTTTTTATTTCCATTCCGTCACCATTTTTCATAGACTTTGTATGGCGGTCGCGGAATGGAAAGATCGAAAAATGTATGGACATTTTGGGACACTTTTTTTCTCCTATTAGGATAGAAAGAGCTCGTGATTCTGAGTAGAAATAATATAAAAAATCCCAAATTTGAAAAAAAGTGTAGGGGCAACTTTAAAAAAAAACGCCCGTTTACCTCTGTCTTCATGCATTATTCGTGTTTCCATGTACATTTTTTCCGAGGTTGTTCAATAAAGAGGATTGTATTGTATTGTATACAGGGCTATAACCGCGAAAATCGAAATTCGTCAATTGCGGGCATATTTTTCTCTGTCACTCTAATTACGCCTTCATTGGAGTAAAAGAGAAAGACCCCCGCAATTTGCGAATTTTGTTTTCGCAGTACTCGCAGTAGGCGCTCAGAGCCTTTTGATAAAAAAAATAGGTCGGTAGCAAATTGTTATAACATGGCGAATCGCCTAACTAAGCGGTCAACTTAACATATGGCTCTTTGTATCACCATGCACGTTGCCGATCCTTTAAAAACATGTACACATTCCTTTTTTAGGGCTATGACATAACCTCATACTGGTGTTCTCTCGATTAAAACTTAGCAACCTAGTGTAATAAAATAACCCATTTAACGCTAATTACGACACATTGTCGTTTCGCCTCTACGAAACAATTTTCGCTACATACCGCGAAACCCACGTTTTCGGCTACGGCTACGACGTAGCGCTACGTACGTAGCTAAGTAGCAAAGACTATAAAATATGAGGTCAAACACACACACACGATGAACTTTCACTTTAAAGCAAATATTTATAACGTGTACAAAAAAATAAAGGAAACCGTAATGTGACTTTTAATTATTGAAAGAACAAATAGCGCCTGGACATTGTTGACAAGCAATGTTGTGTTGTGAAACGTATTCATGTGGCTAATGGATGTATTGTAGGGGCTTCAATTAATTGAAGTATATTATGTATAATAGTATGTATAAGTATACGTACAGTACAATAAGCATCAAAAGTAGCGGATCGGACTACGCGACATAATTAAGTATCTACATCTACCATTCTCTAATAGTTTAACATAAAGAGATATAATATGACTCTGTCTGTATGTAGAACAAATAGATAGTGGCAAATATGTACTTTTGAGCGCAAGTGTATAGATATATCTTTAATTGGAGGAGTATTCCAAGGTGGCAGGTACTTTTGAAGCGTTGTTTCATCCGCTATTGATGCTGACTGTACTTAACATATCCTAAAGGTTTTGAAGAAAAAGTAAACCCGAAGGATAATAACAATTCGGCTAACAAATAATTTGTTTTTCTGCCAGAACAACGCTAACTATACTTTTTTTATCTATGGGAACTGGCTGAACGACCTAGATTTTCCTTTTTATGAACCTAAATAACAGTTCAGTGCCTATTCGCACACAAGAAATGTGGCAGTTTGCCAAAAAACTAATAGTAAGTTAATATTGAACGAACTTCGTGTAGGCAAGTGGGCATATTAAACTGCTTATGTAGATAAAATACCTAAACCTAAGAAGGCCTTCGGAAAATCTTTTATTAGCAACTTTTTATGTTGTCTCGCGATAAAAAAAGTCCTAAATATGCCAGTGAAATTTGAACCTGAGGTGTATGAAACAGAGTTGATTTTGTTTTGTTTGAAAAATGAACGAAACAAAACGAATGCAACTTTGATCCAATGGAAAATTACATATTTCAATTTCACCGAACCTTTCTTCTTCTCTTCTTCTCAGCATATTTGCGTCCACTGCTGAACATATGCCTCTTTCATGGATTTCCATGTTGTTCTGTACGCGGCGGTTCTATGCCAGGTAGGGTTGCCAGATCGAAAGGCGCTATTATCGGGAAATAATATAAATTTTTCGGGATTTTGAGACTTGAGTCGGGAAAAAAAAACATTCAAATTAAAGTAATTGTATTAAAAACAACGATATTTTACATTATTGGCACTACTTCAGCTGCTCTGCCCATAGACGTTTTTGACGGGCTCAAAGCGGGTCGCTCGCTCGCTGGACGACAGCTCGGAACTTGAAATTATTGTTTTATAATGTGCAGCTGTTTTTCGGGACAATTTCCACTTTGTCGGGAATCGGGAACACATGCTAAAAATCGGGAGAATCCCGCCAAATCCCGACCATCTGGCAACCCTAATGCCAGGTCGGCCCTGCCGTCTTTCTAATGTCGTCCAACCATCTGGCGGCTGGTTTTCCGTCTTTTTGGCTTCCCAGTCAGAGGGGCTACCGCGAAAACCGTTTTTCGCAAATAGGGATCATTCTCTTTTACTCCAATGAAGGCGTAATTAGAGTGACAGAGAAAAATGCCCGCAATTTGCGAACTTCGATTTTCGCAGTTATAGCCCAGAGGCCCTACCGCGAACCACGTTCGTCGTGTTACCTCCCTGTCACACTTACGTACTAATTTACAAGTGCGACAGAGAGGAAACACGTCGAACGTGGTTCGCGGTAGGCCCGCTGGTCTTGACATCATTGGATGCGGATACGTACGGTGTGCGAGCGGGACATCGCTATATACGTGGCTGTAAAGTCTTGTCTTTCGTTTGAAAACCAACGTTTGTCCCTTTCGGCATCTACCACGCCTCTACTTAGGCCCGCTCATATTGCGGTTGCGTTTGCGCAGGATTTCAGAATTCTGTAACGAATAGCGAATATCGTGGGAAAGGAAAACGAAAACTTCATGTTTTGAGTAAATAAATGATAACACATATGAACTAGGATCACCTCAGTATTTGTGTGTTTTTCAGCACCTGACTTAAGTACTTATACAGGGCGGGCCCTGTAACATTAACAAAGATAAATCCTCTATTATACAGATTTAATTTATACATATTATATTTATTGAAGTGGTCTAAACAAAAAATTGATGTTTTACGGGAGACATCCTCTAAATTATAAAAATATATCTTTACAATAAAGTAGCACAATTCTAACTTTACTCTGTTGCCAGAGTCAACTTATGTCATTATATGTCTGTTATTTACAAGTCGCTTATCGGTGAAGGAAAACATCGTGAAGAAACCGGACTAATCCCATCCCGGTCGGGCCAATGTAAGGCCTAATTTCCCCTCTGGGTTGGCCGGTCAGATCAGATGGCAGTCGTTTTCATAAAAACTACACTAATTCTTGGGATTAGTTGCCATTAAGGGGGTCCCATGACTTGTGGTAAAAAGCGCAAGGAATATAATGAGTCTGAAAAGTTTGCTCATGTTTCAAACTCATCCTGTATATCCAAAGAAATGCCGATCACGTAACCATAATAACCATATATTTACTCACGTCATATATTTACTAAACCAATTCTGTGCGGACAGACCGATTCGCAACCTTTTGATTAGCAGGCAATGTTTAGTAGAGATGCCCCGAATAGTGGTTTTGGCCGAATACCGAATATTCGGCCACTCTCTCGGCCGAATACCGAATATTCGGCATGAGAAGCGAACATTGTAAGTCACAATTATTATGAAAACTGTTCGCCAACAAAGCACAACGTTTGCTAAGATATATTTTTTGTAAAACATAACTAATGAATGTAGTTAGAGTCAATCAAAACAGACCCATGATTAAAATAAAATATTTCATAATCAACAAATGCTTAAAAAGGGTCTTCCTATTTAACAACTTTCCAATAATATATTTTAAATATTAAATATACCTAATTTTTGTTTGGTATTTTTTTTTGTGTAATTTTTCTTTTTAGGTAGGGGCAACAGATATTCGGTATTCGGCCGAATAGTAAGCAACATTCGGCCGAATACCGAATATTCGGCAAAGTGGCCGAATAGGCCGAATACCGAATAGTTGCCGAATATTCGTGGCATCTCTAATGTTTAGTTTTCGCTTTAGAGGGATAACGAGACAATTGTTGGCCCCGGTATATTTCCATTCTGTAATTGGCTGTGGATTTTATGGTCTTTGTGTGTAAGGGTATATGACGTTAGAGTACTGTTTTAGGATAACAGCACGGCTACCACGAGTTGGCTTTTGACATTTAGCGACTGCGTAAACTAATATAAAACTAACCCCACTATCCGTATCTTTTAAGGGACAGAAGGAAAATTTGTTTACCGTTCTGTACCTATCTACCCGGTGTATGGGCCAGAAAACTTTTAAAGTTCCAAATATATACGACTACGGAGTAAATGCTCCAAAATTACTGCGCTGACGTTTGATGTTTATCTGAGAGTCGTTGGGACTTCCCGAGCCATCAACAACTTTGCATAAACGACTTTTATGGCCTATTAAAAAGAAAAGTTGCCATTGCTAATATTGTTTGCGATTTAGGTATTAATGTCGTAAAAAACCTTTTCAGTCAACAACAGTTGCTAATCAAAAAAACACAAATAAAATGTTACAAATCTGCCCAATGACTTGTGTGCTAGGAGACACATTTTTTGCGATTTTTAAAGCGTTCAATCGCGACTAAAAGCCTTTAAATTATTTATAATAGGAACCTGTATTATTGTTTGTACGGGTGTTTGGAACTGTGGAATAAACTGTCGCTTAAAAATAAGTAGTGTAAAAACGCACTAGTACCTACTCATATATATTTTGAACCTTTTCTAAATCAAATATTTATGGCACATGGAAAGCGGAACACGACACAGCTATAATATAAATAATAATACGACGACGAATAAAGAAACATAAAAAGCGAAATTGCCAGAATACTAAGTATCAGATCTGATGAATTATGCAGCTAGTTAATAAGACCAAGATATGCAATGTCAGCTATAATACAAGATCCACGGTTGAGATCCCTCAAGGGTGCTTGGCCGGTCCTCTAAGATTGGAAAGTTGTGGAGGCCTTTTCAATGTGGCTTTTTGGTCGTAGCTACGTGACAATACATTAAAGTGGGAATACGTCAATTCAATTCAAGCGCTGATGGCCTAGCGGTAAGAGCGTGCGACTTGCAATCCGGAGGTCGCGGGTTCGAACCCCGGCTCGTACCAATGAGTTTTTCGGAACTTATGTACGAAATATCATTTGATATTTACCAGTCGCTTTTCGGTGAAGGAACACATCGTGAGGAAACCGGACTAATCCCAATACGGGCCTAATAGTTTACCCTCTGGGTTGAAAGGTCAGATGGCAGTCGCTTTCGTAAAAACTAGTGCCCATGCCAATTACTGGGATTAGTTGCCAAGCGGACCCCAGGCTCCCATGAGCGGTGGCAAAATGCCGGGACAACGCGAGGAAGATGATGATGACGTCAATTCAATTCAATTCAAAATATAATTTATTCATGTAGGCCTAGCAACAAGCACTTATGAATTAGGTAACGTTTTATAGAAACACAAAAAAAAAACTTGAAATGCGGTATTAGATTCTTTTGGTTATTAACATGACACACATTTGAAGGCAAATTATTTTAATTGGCTTTTATGTGTATACCTTCCGAAGGAGCTTTGGCCTGTACCACAAATTGTCCTTGAATTTATTTTACAAATGTTAAAGAAGGCCGGCTATAATTTTATTTGCGTATAAATTTTTCTTCTTTAAAGGAAACGAAGTATGAATAGAATCACCATTGCAAAATAACAACTAAGAAAAAGTTACAATTTAATTACAAAGATTACAAGGCCGACAAAGGTCTTGATGACAGCATAATTAATAACTTGACCGTGGTTGTCATGATAAGTATATTATGTGCTAGGCCTCATAATGCTACTTATTACAATTCTCATAAAGCATTAAGTAACGTTCAGTAGGACAATAATATTTTATGCGCCAGTTATGTACATTTAAACGGAGTTAATTAGTGATGTTACAAACTAAAAAAAAGCCCTGGTGGCCTAAGAGCGTGCGACTTGCAATCCGAAGGTCGCGGGTTCAAACCCCGGCTCGTACCAATGAGTTTTTCGGAACTTATGTACGAAATATCATTTGATATTTACCAGTTGCTTTTCGGTGAAGGAAAACATCGTGAGGAAACCGGACTAATCCCAATACGGGCCTAGTTTACCCTCTGGGTTGGAAGGTCAGATGGCCGTCGCTTTCGTAAAAACTAGTGCCCACGCCAATTACTGGGATTAGTTGCCAAGCGGACCCCAGGCTCCCATGAGCCGTGGCAAAATGCCGGGACAACGCGAGGAAGATGATGACAAACTAAAAAAAATCTACGGTAGCAAAAAATCTTAACAATTTAAAGATTAAATTAAAAACTACCTCAGGTGTTGACGCAATAGATTAAATGGCAGCATAAGTTATACTATATATATTACATATCTGTCGTTATGCTATTGTTCCAGTTTTGGGCATAGTAGATCCACTTTGCGTAGCACCGCATGTATAACTACTTAATTATGCTCATGAAAATATAAACTCAATTACTTAACCCGGAATTCTAAAACTGTAATTTACAACTGTTTCATTTACAGTATCAGGACATACCTGGGCGTGGAAAATGAATGAAACAATATGCGAACCTCAATTAATGACTGTTAGTCACGCTATCGCTATGTCAATAAATAATAAATAAATATTATAGGACATTCTTACACAGATTGACTACGTCCCACAGTAAGCTCAAGAAGGCTTGTGTTGTAGGTACTCAGTCAACGATATATATAATATACAAATACACAGAAAACACCCAAGACTCAGGAACAAATATCTGTACTCATCACACAAATAAAATTTATTTGGACATTTAATGTTATTATAGCTCCTTCCGGCAGGTCGACCCTTAGTTGCCTCTGATGTCCTTCCATCAGCTCGTCCCGATCAAAAGTGAGCTCCCAGCTATTCTCCGTTCCAGGTTCCGCTTACCCCTTCCTCGCCTATCCAGTTTTTTATAGTGTTGCCATACAATAATTATCATTTACCCTAAATCCTGTCGGTAATCACCATGTTTTAATTAGTTTTATTAAATATTATTTATCAAAATCATGACATTCGGCCATCCGTCAGCGTGCAGTCACCTGGCGCACGCCCTCAACGTACAAAAATACCACCATTTCCTTAATGAACTTTCGAATTTCGAATGAACGATTGTCAATAAGAACGACATAATTAAAAACAATTTGTTTTATTTGCTATATATACCTACAATTGTAATCATAATTGTGTAATCAACATCTTCTTTTTTATGTATACAAATATATTCATATGTAATTCATTATATTATCTAGACAATTATTGACATAAGAAAACAAGCAGGTATTCCTCAAATTACCTATCATTATTTTTTTTTTTTCTTATACATTCTTTGCTGAATAGTCATGACATTCGGGAGGCTAAGTTTCAGTTGAAGTATCTGACTCGGTACCCGTACTAACATTGTCATCGCTCTCAACGTTAAGAGCCTTAACATTTATCCATGGCCGCATCCTATCTGCAGCCACAACTGTGCAGTATTTGTTAGTCTTGCTGAGTCCAGAAACATTAGATATTTGATATCTGTCGTTTCCCATTATTTTTGTTACTCTATAAGGACCTATAAACTTGGGAAGTAATTTTTTGCTTTTACCTATGTTTTCATTAAACGATATTTTAGTAATTTTAACTAGGTCGTTTAGTTTATACAATCTTGCTGGTTTTGCTTTAGCATTATGACGATTTTGCATTTTTCTTTGATTTGTTTTAATATTATCTAAAGCTTGAGCCCGGATATCATCAATGTTTTGGGTGCTATCAGTTGTTTCTTTCAATGCTTCTTTCAGAACTACATCCGATTCCCCTAAAAGTCGAGTACCAAAAACTAATTCCGAAGGAGTCTTTTTTGTCGTAGTGTTGACCGTTGTATTAATTCCAAACTGTACTTTAGAAACTGATAGATCCCAATCTCTTTCATCATATTTAGAGCTTTGTGTGGCCAAGGCTCTGAGAACAGTTTGATTAAAACGCTCCACCTGTCCATTGGCTCGTGGACATGCGACTGAATTAAGAATATGCTTTATCTTTAAATCAGCACAAAACTGCTTAAATTTTTTCGAAGTAAATGCGGTACCCCTATCACTTATAATCCGTTGTGGTGTCACAAAATCTTGAAATATGTTTTGAAGTACCCTGATAACAGTTGCAGTTTTTGTATCTTTAACTGGTTTTACAAAAACGTATTTTGAAAACCCATCAACAATTGTTAAGATATAAGCGTTGCCGCGCTTGCTTTTGACGAATGGTCCCAAGTGGTCAATGTGAATGGTTTCAAAAGGTTGACTAGTTTTTTCTATTGGATAAATATGTCCCTGCTTTGTTTGTATATTGTTCTTGTTGTATGCGCATTCTACACATGAGCTCACATATTTTTTTATAAATTTAGTCATTTTCGGAAACCAATACTGACTTCGGATGCGCTCTATAGTTTTATTAACTCCGAAATGTCCTATTTCGTCATGATTAAAGCGGCAAACTTGCCATCTCGCCCCTTTTGGAATAACTAACCGTAATTCAGTATCATTTATTTTCCTATACAACTTGTTATTTTTGAAAACATAGTTCTTTTTAATGTCGTCAAAGTCGTGCTCGATGTTTGGCTTTAAAAGCTTAGATATTCTATTTATTTCTGGGTCTCCCAGTTGAAGAGTTAAAAGCCAATCATCTTGCTCAATATGCAAAACTGAGATAACATTTTCAGCAGTACAGTTATCATTATGCTCCTCAACTGGATTGCGACTTAGAGCATCAACGTGGAGCATTCGTTGCCCAGGTCGATACTCCATTTCACAATCATATTCTTCAATTTGTAAAAGCCAGCGGGCAATTTTTGGCATAAGATCTTTTTTTGCAAAAGTAAGGCGTAAAGCTTTGCAGTCGGTGAAAATCTTAAATTTGGTTCCCAATAAATATGGTCTAAATTTGTTTAGAGAGCCCACGACAGCTAGCGTCTCCAATTCATAAGAGTGATAATATCTTTCTTCCGGTGATGTTTGTCTGCTGAAGTAAGCAACTGGTTTAAGTACTCTGGGATTATTTTGCCATTGCATGAGAATGCCACCGATGCCTAAAGAACTGGCATCTGTGTGAAGCTCTGTTTCTAAATTTGGATTATATAAAGCTAGTACTGGTCGTGCACATAACACTTCTTTTAGACTACAGAACGCTTTATCTTCAGCAGAAGCCCATCGCCATTCAGTATTCTTTTTTAGCAAGTTCGTTAAAGGTCGAGCTATTTCACCAAAACCTTTAACGAACTTCCTAATGTAACTTGCCAGTCCTAAAAATTGCCTGGTTTCGTGTACAGTTTTGGGCACAGGAAATTCTTTAATAGCGATAGTCTTTCTTTCGCTAGGCTGTATACCATATGCAGACACTTCATATCCTAAATAATCTATTGATGTTGCAAAAAAACAACACTTTGATAATTTCAACGTCAAACCATGTTCACGAACCAATTTAAGAACTTCTTCCAATTTAGAAAATCCATCGTCTACTGACGTCGTTGGGATTAGCAAATCATCCATGTAAGCCAAAACTGAATCAAACCGCTTGGAGCCTAAGATTTTATTAATGACTCTTTGGAAAACGGCTGGCGCATTTGCCAACCCGAACGGCATCCTATTAAATTCATAATGGCCGTCCGGGGTGACAAATCCAGTTAGGTGTTTAGTTTCCTCTGAAAGAGGCACCTGATAATAGCCTGATGCCATATCAAGCGTAGTGAAATACGTATTACCACTCAAATTAGCAATTTGATCTTCTATTAAGGGTAAAGGGTACCTATCTTTAACAGTTTTACTGTTCAGTGCTCGAAAGTCGACACATAGCCTTTGTTCGCCAGTCTTCTTTTTAACCATTAAAATAGGACTAGCATAATCAGAGTTAGAATCGCGTATAATGTCATTATCCTTTAGTTCATTAATCATCTCTCTAACTTTGGCTCTTTCCGAATGTGACAAGCGATATGGTCTGTACACAACGGGTTTATCATCAGTTAATTTAATGTTCATTTGAAATTCTTGTGAAACACAACCTATTTCATCCAAAGACATGGCAAAACAATCGCGATATTTTTGGAGCAAACTGTGCAGCTTCTCTAAATCATCAGGACTTAAATTTGTTCCTACTTTAATGTCCTCAATTTTGATTGGAGGCACCGCTTTATTTTCATTTATACGTCTAACATTTATTTCGTTCGTTTCTGTAAAGATTGTAGCCCTAGATAATATAGTGTTTTGCCTAAGACAAAAGGGTTCTTTGGACCTACGTGATACCAATATATTACCCTTGCCATTTACCACATTATACGCGCCTTGGTGCACATAATACTCCTTTCCGGGTTCGTTTCTATTCTGGCCTTCAACATATATGTCACCAGTATAATCTCGATTACTAACTACGGGTACCAAGTGAGAACCTGTCAACACAACTTCCTCGGATAGAACCAACGTAAGTTTTGGTGCATCTAATTCAGGCAGAGGTGATTTATAAAACATCAGCTTCTTGCAGTTTTTCAATACTGTAACATTGGGAAGCTCTGTAAAATTCTGACCAATGAGTAAAGGGTGTTGTAAAAGGTCGTCGTATACAGCGTAAACTTCGATACGTGCATCAACGTCGTCAATAGAAATCATAACCTCGGATTTAAAAAGCGGTAAAACACGACCGTTTCCAAAACCCTTTATAACAGGCAAATCAAGATAGGTTTTTTTTAGCTGTAATGATTCAGCAATTTTACACTGTATTAATGAGCAATCACTACCAAAGTCAATATATGATTGAAATGATTTATTATCAATATCGCATTGTTTTACAAATTTATCATTATTTCTCTCACGATCACTGGAGACGTGTAGAACTCTTTCTGTCCTAACGTTATCATTTTTGGGCGCAGAACGATTTCGATAACAGTTTTCTTCAGTGTGTCCCAATTTGAAGCAATTCTTACATTTCTTCACGGTCTTCGGACAGTTAGCAACCAGATGCCCTTCTTGATTACAATTGAAACACGCCTTGTTTTTAGTATCTGTTGATTCTATTCTATTCCTCTTGAAACACTTATTCGTCATATGTCCTTCGTTACCACAATAGTAGCATTTAGCTTTCTTGAGTGAGATAAAGTTGTCAAATCTAGTAGTATATCCCCTCTTTCTTTGTGTTTGTGATATTAAAACACCTTGAGGCTGCTGTAATACAAAGTAGTGTAAAAGATCTTCCGGCTCTTGACACTTCAAAGCTGTGGCACTATTCCTCAGAGAAGTATTCGTTATTCCATGAATAAGACAATCGACGGCTTGTTTTCCTGTTATTCCACACCGGGTCAATAGCATAAGCTTGTCGTAAAAATACGACCGTAAACTTTCTTCTGGGTCCGTCTTTCTACCAAACATCTCCTCGAGCATCAGAGCGAAATTATCATCAACGGGAAATGCACGTCTAAGTTTCTGTTGCCATTCTATCCACGTAAAATCTAAACTGGGCTGGGAGTTGTACCAACTCTTGGCGGTGCCCCTTAATCTTTGGGTGGCACAGTGTGATGTCTGGCGATCAGTCCACTCGTAAATCAGAGAGCACTCGTTTACTTTTCGCAACCAAATATCTATATTTTGTGCGCGACTGTCGGGATCAAACTCAGGTATAGCATTCAACATCTGTTGCATACTAAAGACGGGCTTGGTACGTCCTGTTAGTGCATTGATAAAATCTGCAGCATCAATCATGGTTCGATTCGTAGTTGTAACGCTGCTGCCACTCGATTCTATTATATCATTCTGTATTCGTCTACGTATAGTGGATGGTTCATCTTCATCTGACGAAGATGGCATATTTAAGATCCTCTTCCTTCCTATTGCTAACTGAAGACCACTCGGCCCAGCTTCACTATTGTCCGACATGTCCTAAAACAAGTTAAGTACTATGTGAGTTTAATGTTCCTTAGATCCGTAAACAATTAAGCGGCGCTATTGTTAAAAAAAATTACTTGATGAAATGAACATTTGCAACAATGAAAAGACTAAATACAAACTTTTAAATTTGTTGTAATTTTTACATCGAAGTAACTCGCAAGTCTTATTTCTTTTTACATCGAAGTAACTCGCAAGTTTTATTTCTTGCGAGTAAATATTGTTTAAAGAAAATACTTAGTACCTAACACTAAACCAAAACTAGATTACAGCATATTGATTTGATTAATTTACTAAGAATGTTGCAATATGTTAATTTCATTACTTAATAAAAATAATGTTATATCTTAGTTTGTCAGCGCAGCACGAAATCCATTGAATGATATTAACTGTTCGATAGTAATTAAATAGCTATAAAATCGATACACATCGTTACCAGCCAATTGTTTCCTACCGCTAGACAAATAGGTATTACTTAATAAAAGCAATTTCAAATCGTGAATTTATACTTTTCTTATATTGTATATATAATTTTTTTTTTTTATTAAATTAATTAATCTTACTTTATATCTTTTTTTTTTATGTATTTATACCTTACCAAACCTTTAGTAGCTATGTATAATTTAAAGATTTTTTTGTTTAAAATACCTATTTTATTATTCATCTGTATTTAGCTCGAATACCACTTGGCAGTAACACCCAACTTAAATCAGAAAATATAATTATTTACACTTTAAGCTTACCCCATTTAGATTCATAACATTATTGAAATCAACGAGAATGTGAGTTGACCAGAAAGACAACAAATAGGTATATAACTTTATTTTATTACCTTTAAATACCTACACACGAGTATCACACAAAAGCTAGTCTTAACGACGCGACGCTGACTCATGTCATGCATATGACCCACTTTAAGATTTACCAAACTTAACATCCATGATACATTCGGTAATAATTTAATGACGTACACCTCATTCTAAATTCAATTACAATGTTGCATGCTCACTCTATACAACTGACGCTACCCAGTCCAACGTCATAAAAAAAATTACGCCTCCACGCCAAACAGATGACAATGCCATGTCACACGTGACACCTCCATGTCACATAAATGACGCCTCCACGTCATACAAAAGACGCCTCCACGTCACACAAAAGACGCCTCCACGTCACACAAAAGACGCCTCCACGTCACACAAAAGACGCCTCCACGTCACATAAAAGACGCCTCCACGTCACACAAAAGACGCCTCCACGTCACACAAAAGACGCCTTCACGTCACACAAAAGACGCCTTCACGTCACACAAAAGACGCCTCCACGTCACACAAAAGACGCCTCCACGTCACACAAAAGACGCCTTCACGTCACACAAAAGACGCCTTCACGTCACACAAAAGACGCCTTCACGTCACACAAAAGACGCCTTCACGTCACACAAAAGACGCCTCCACGTCACACAAAAGACGCCTTCACGTCACACAAAAGACGCCTTCACGTCACACAAAAGACGCCTCCACGTCACACAAAAGACGCCTCCACGTCACACAAAAGACGCCTTCACGTCACACAAAAGACGCCTTCACGTCACACAAAAGACGCCTTCACGTCACACAAAAGACGCCTTCACGTCACACAAAAGACGCCTCCACGTCACACAAAAGACGCCTTCACGTCACACAAATGATGCTTATATGTAATAAGCATATTAATCAAAATACAAGCAAAACGGCACAATCATCTATCCATAAAGATAGACAAGAAGGACTAGCATTTGTTGTTCTTCAGTTCAAAGTTCGAAGTTTACTTAAAACTTTACAATGTACAATCTTGTAAAATAGTTTACGTAAATAACCCTTACCACAACGTTAACATGTAACATCACCTAAGTGTTCTTTCTTCTATGACCGAGCTAAGTAAAAGAAAATACGCCAACACGAAGAAAATATCTACTAACTGTACAACATTATAAATCAAATAAAATAAACGCGGATCTGAAGTTAGAATGCATTTTTTTTTAAGTTTAATATTGAACATGGTATGAAACATTATGAGATATTTGCTATTCAAAATCACAGCACAAAATAACCAAACATTTACATACACGTACTTACACGATACACGCGCGAATAGGTAATTCGCAAATCGCGTTGATCTATAACACTACCTTCGGTCATGATTCACAATTCGCTACTCGTTGCGCATTCTTGTAGATAAAATACTACCTTTTCGTCACTTTTTGAAGAATAAAGTACCTAGGCTTTCACGAACTGGTGTTGCAAAACGTATTTATTCATATTGTAGGTAGGTACCTATACATCGTTGTCTACGTATTCACTACACAAATCTGATTGAGTTTACTGTAACTAAAGCTTAAGGCCGTGCATCGAAAAATAACAGGATCTTAGAAAGGTGGCAGTGGCTAGCCCCGGAAACAAACAGTAGTGATTTTCGGATATATGTTTCTTGACTATATGATAAGACATTTCGTAGTAGTCGAAACACGAATGCTTACAATTTTCTCGATAGAAAATAAATCCAAACTTACGTGTTCATTTTTCGTTTTTAGCTTCGTGCAACTAGAAAACACATCCATATCCAGCACAACCCACCTTACAGCAAAGGTTTTCATCTCGTCTTAACTTTCAAAGAACTAAATATTAACTTATTATCCTTTACCGATGGATTTATTATCGATTTTTGATTTTATGAATTCAACAGCAAACGCCCATTTTACGCAGTTCCGTTTCTCTTTCTGTCATGCGTCAAAGTCATAAATGCATCCTTTATGCCAGTAATGTTAGATGGCCGTCGTGCCTCAAAGAGGTAAGACCTATGTCACTTCGCGCAGCGCTCCGAATTACGTAAAATTTTAATATCCAATAAACGTTGAGTCGTAACTCCATTGAGTAGTAACGGAATCGGAGGTAAACCTATGATGGTGCCTTCTTACAGGCCTATACGTTACGCATGTGTGCGTGTTTGCTAGGCTACGTCATGCTACGTCGAAATCTATACTCTTTGTCAGTTACAACGGGTTAGGAAATTTCGACAGATATTGAAATGTATCGGTAGCTGTTTGGTATTTAGCCATCAGAATCTAACCGTAACTTTTTGCTTTATTTTTGTTTGAAAATAAAATATCTATAAGAATATATTTTTTGCTTTTTTTCTATTGTAATGATAAAAATAAATCTAGTATGTTTCATGCTCAAATAATTTAAAATAATTGAATAAATATTAAAAACTAATTGATATTACTCGTTTTAATTATTATATTATTAAGTTTGTTTGAATAAAATATTTTATTTCAATAATACGAAAAGTTATTATATTTAAGTACCACTAAAAAAGGTCTCTACTTACAAAAACTCACTTGCACGGGCCGGGGTTCGAACCCGTGACCTCCGGTTTGAAAGTCGCACGCCACTACAATTTCACATAAGTAATTTACAATGACATGATACCGTGGAAAAAGTGAATATTACAATGTACTGTGTTACTATCATTTTATAGTTTATTTTGGCTTGACAAGGAGGAATGAGAAAAACGTGCAGAGCGAGAGGATTAAATCTCTCTGTCCCTTTCTTAAAGTAGCCAATCCTAATTATGACATCTGTTTTGATATTAATTCTTTGAACATAATTTGTCGATGTTCTTTTTTATATCATCGAGAAAGATTTTTATTAAAAAAATGTGTTGAATTTATATGTTTTATTTATGTTTTTTTGGCATAAATTTCATTACTTTTGACAAATTTTGATTGTGATGACAAACGATTTGATGTGATGTGTGAAACGAACCATGTGATCAACGATTTATCTAATAAAACTTCATTTAGTCGAAAAAAATAGTTGTCTACTACCGGGTGGAAAAAAATTATGGGCCCTGGAGGGAAAGTGCCTTAAAACCTTAAGTTTGCTCATTTTACTTAAATGAAACATTATTGTTTTTTAAAGAAACAACTGCATTCAAAGATTTTTGAAGTGAAAACTTCTTTAGCGGCGCTAGGCACTTTATGAGGTGGGGAAAAAATGATAAACTCGAGACAGCGTAAGGCGATCATGTGACCGTAAGGTTTAGATGGCATTTAAATCAATAAAGAAAAACTCAATGACATTACATGAAAAAGGTTATAATCTTGTACGGGCTGAAATACGAGGATCTCACAGTATTATAACTTTATATCACTCAAATATAATTCAATAAAGCTACATCTTGATGAAATCGCTAATAAAAGTGAACTCTAGTACTGGTGAATAAAACTCAAAATATCATGACCAAATAAATAAATTATTATAATTAAGAGCGCTCCAACAAGAAAAGTCAAAATAATGCAAAATTGATGATATTCCTCGATGACATTCAGTACTTTAGGGTCATTATTAGAAACAATGAGTACTTGTTACGGTAAAAGCGTCTTCTTATCTTTAGGAATTACTTTTTAAATATTGGAAAAAGGGCTTATTAAATTAGTAATGATTTTTTTTCTGATGGTTGTTTCCGAAAAACCACGTGAAGCACTAAATTGTGAGCTCGTATTTGTAAATGTTGAGAAGTTTACTCCGGTAAAGCTGGCTATTTTGTATTACTAATACCCTGTACATTAGGAATTACTTTTGACATTTTTCCTAAATACCTTTGAGAAAGAGAAAATCGAAGAAAAACAAACTCAATTTTCTCTCCGAAACAAGTGTCAATTCCTACGAAATTCTACTTAATATCGAAGTCATTTTCATACTCAAGCAATCTGCAGCGTTTGCTTATACTGATGGTATACATTAGTGTTTATGAAATTCTACTATTATTTTTTGGCAATTTTTTAAAAACGACTCTAATATTACCGATGACGCGCGGTCGTGAGCTCAGTGCCGCGGCAGAGCTTGTAGAGGTAGGACGTGTGTCGGTCGGCTCCGCACGTTTTCAACGGCGACGACGAGGTTTTTTATCATTGTGTGTGGCAGGCGCCGTGTAAAATGCTATACTGTGTGCGTGACAGTGCGTGTAAACGGCGACTGAGAAACTTTGATCCTAGTACTGTGGATTTGGTTTTGTAGTATAGTATGTAACTACCGGACAGCATTAAAGATATTTGAAATGATCTGATATTTTATAGGTACTAAATTAAAAAATGACTGAATACAAATGCTTTTGATGACATGTCAGAATCAGAATATATAGGTCTGATGATGGAGCTGGAAGGTGGTCACCGGTACCAGTCAACCACGCAACTAAACCACTTCGTGTTTGGGCTCGTTTGATTCCTCTCAACGAGATCTTTGATACAAGATAGAACTCAGGGTCTGATGATGGAGCTGGAAGGTGGTCAACGGTACCAGTCAACCATGCAACTAAACCACTTCGTGTTTCGGCTCGTTTGATTCGTCTCAAAAAGATCTTTGACACAAGATAGTACTGAGGGTATTAGGTTCACGATGCCGCGTTGTACCCTTGCCTTCGTTGCGATATGTTTGGTAAGTCAGGAGACTTAAAAAATGAGCCATGATTTTGGGACATATTAACAAATATTTTTTTTCTACTCCAGCACTTAAATGTGTCAATTAAATGACTGACAGTGATATCTAAAGCAATGTCATTTGAATGCTTTGTCTATAGGCTCATAAGATGACTGCTAGCAGTCATCTTATGAGTATAATACAACTGCATTATTTTTTTTAAAGATACAAGTTCCGATCATCTTGATTGAAAGAGGTATGTTTTCATTTACAATAATAACTCTTTTTTTTTTTAAATAATAACTCAATTTTTTTTAAATAATAACTCTTTTTTTTTAATAATAACTCTTTTTTTTTAATAATAACTCTTTTTGCTGCAGCTGTCATAGAAAAAGTAATGTATGCAACAGCTCATAATTGGTTCTTAAAATTCAAGGGTTTTTTTTTTTTTTTTTTTTTGCTGCAGCTGTCATAGAAAAAGTAATGTATGCAACAGCTCATATTTGGTTCTTAAAATTCAAGGGTTTTTTTTTTTTTTTTTGCTGCAGCTGTCATAGAAAAAGTAATGTATGCAACAGCTCATAATTGGTTCTTAAAATTCTCGGGTCTTTTTTTACAAAACTCGACTACGTCTCGTTTTGTAACTTCGACCCTTGAATTTTAAGAACCCTTATTATATCACTGTTGCATAAACTACTATTTGAATATATATTAATTTTAGCGGGCTGTAATAATTTACCAGTTAAATTAGATGTAAATACCTTTTTAGTTAATCGTTAATATGATATATTAGTAGCAGTAAAACACTTTATTGTACAAAAAGACATATAAAACATGAAAAAACACACATCCTTCGTATATGGTAGAATATATTTTTCACACTTATAAGTAAAAACCAAAACCGATACGCGATTGGGATACGCTCTTTTTGTATGGGATAAAAAAAAATTCTCCTGGGTCACCAAGAAAAATCGACATATTAAAATAATTCAGTTCGTTTTTAAGTTCTAGTCAGATTGACTTTTTGGTTATTTGAGATAAATTACAATAACGCTTAGATTTGAAAAACATGATTTTCTATTTTGTTGCGATCGACCCGGGTAATAAAAATACGGCGAATTTGAACTGTTGTTTGTTGTCGTTGTAAAATGTATTAAAAAATAATGTAGGCACCCCTGACAATTGAAATTCAAAATTATCCAGAAAAAGCGGCCAAGTGCGAGTCGGACTCGCCCATGAAGGGTTCCGTATTTAGGGGATTTATGACGTATTAAAAAAAAAACTACTTACTAGATCTTGTTCAAACCAATTTTCGGTGGAAGTTTGCATGGTAATGTACATCATATATTTTTTTTAGTTTTATCATTCTCTTATTTTAGAAGTTACAGGGGGGGGGGGGGACACACACATTTTACCACTTTGGAAGTGTCTCTCGCGCAAACTATTCAGTTTAGAAAAAAATTATGTTAGAAACCTCAATATCATTTTTGAAGACCTATCCATAGATACCCCATACGTATGGGTTTGATGAAAAAAAAATTCAGTTTCAGTTGTTCTAAGTATGGGAAACCCCCAAAAAAAATTTTTTTTTTTCTATTTTTGTGTGAAAATATAATGCGGTTCACAGAATACATCTACTTACCAAGTTTCAACAGTATAGTTCTTATAGTTTCGGAAAAAAGTGACTGTGACATACGGACGGACAGACGGACAGACAGACAGACAGACATGACGAATCTATAAGGGTTCCGTTTTTTGCCATTTGGCTACGGAACCCTAAAAATGAGTGTTTCAAAAAGGCACCCTGTATTCCTTACATACCTAAATAATCTCTTATTCAATAAAACATATAATTACTAAACACTGTGATTTATTTCAAATAAATGCAAATCGATCGGATAAAAGATATTAATACCTACCTATACAACAATGAATACGAGTACAGTCAGCTGCAATAATATGTTACACACCGAAGGCCGTTTTGCGGTAGATCATGTTAGATCTTATTTGTAGAGCCATAAGAGCGTGTCACATATATTTGCGGCCGTCGAAGAGTAACATATTATTGCAGGTGACTGTACCTATGAAAAATTCGAGGGTTAATAAAAAGCATTTCAACCAAAGCATTTATAATAATAACGACCATGGACGCCTGCAACCCCAGGGTTATTGTAACCCCATAACAATAAGGTTGAAATTTGCATTTAGTGACCGCAAAGTCAGGTGAGCGTAATCAAGTAAATCTGTTTTCATCATATTTTATCAAAAATAATCTCTTTTCTGTTCTTGTGCTATTTTCTTATTATCAATACTCTTAACTTATATGCTATATACGCTGCTGCTTCTATGATGTTAACATCTTCCAAAACAACAATAAATATGCAGGTTTATGAATTAATTATTTTATTGTTTGCTATTATGAACAAGTAACAACGCCATCTGTTTCAATTTTTTCCGAATTTAAGTTTCTGGCCGACCGCAGCGACCACGTATAATGGTAGTTAACTTCTGTAACGTTAGATGGTGCTAAAAGGTCACACAAACTTCACGTGCGGCGCGAAGCGTTTCCATGTGTGCGTGTTAGCGGGGAGGGAAGAACTAGCGGGCGTGGTTTACGAAGCGCCAGACGCGGCTGCAGTAGGCCCTTAATTCATTTATGTGGAAACGTCCTATTATCTATTTCATGTATGCGAATTTCATCGAAATCGTTAGAGTACAAAGTCCACTGTTAACTACCCTTATTCATTTTTTTGAGCAATATACTAATCATTAACTACTGTACAATTCAACCGAAATACAAATACAATGAAAAATAACTGCCACTCGTTTATAAAAAATCGGGTACTTAGTTGACGGTAGAAAAATTCAATGCTCATAGATTTACTTATTACCTAAATGCTACTTTCCGTTACACGTTCTTATCATTGCAACCGCTTGAAATATAAGACGTTACCACAGAAAACAACCAACAATTAGCTCATCAGATCACTAAATTGAACGTTAAACCTAAACAGCCTAAACTGAATCACAAAAGAATAGAAACACTTACTTTAAATTTGTAGACCGACGGTTATGAGCGTGAAGATCTGAGCACTTCTGAGATATTATAGCTCCTTCCGGCAGGTCGACCCTTAGTTGCCTCTGATGTCCTTCCATCAGCTCGTCCCGATCAAAAGTGAGCTCCCAGCTATTCTCCGTTCCAGGTTCCGCTTACCCCTTCCTCGCCTATCCAGTTTTTTATAGTGTTGCCATACAATAATTATCATTTACCCTAAATCCTGTCGGTAATCACCATGTTTTAATTAGTTTTATTAAATATTATTTATCAAAATCATGACAATGTCCTTACAATAAGTAAACAAAATAGTAAATTATCATAATTAATTGACTGAATGAACGTGAAGCGTGTTTGCGTTTCAGTATTTCTCAGCAGTTCCTCATTAAGTTAAATTATATGTTTTTTTTTGCCGATTTAGTTTATTGGAAAATTTTCATAATGGCGATTTACCAGAAAATCATAGATTTACATTACTGATGTTAGTAACGACTTTTATAATAAAGTCATCGTTTTTCGAAAAGCAATAGAATCAATTTTTAGGGTTCCGTACCCAAAGGGTAAAAAACGGGACCCTAATATTACTAAGACTTCGCTGTCCGTCCGTCCGTCTGTCCGTCCGTCCGTCCGTCTGTCCGTCCGTCCGTCCGTCCGTCTGGCACCAGGCTGTATCTCATGAACCGCGATAGCTAGACAGTTGAAATTTTTACAAATGATGTATCTCCGTTGCCGCTATAACAACAAACACTAAAAATAAAATAAAATAAATATTTAAGGGGGGCTCTCATACAACAAACACGGTTTTTTTGCTCTATTTTTTGTTGATGGTGCGGAACCCTCCGTGCGCGAGTCCGACTCGCACTTGGCCGGTTTTTATTCTATTTTATTGTAGTTTAGGTCCCTATGTGTAAAAATCAACAAAACAGTCCTAGGTATCTGGAAAATACCTACTTGTTATAGTGTCACGAGATGCACCTAAACACTATATTATGTACCTACTGCATTACCCACATTTTGCATAGATTATCCAACGCGAAATTAATATCACTATTTTTTGTACTTTAAACGAGCAATTCTTGTTTATTTATTTATTTATTTAATATATATATTTCGGGGAACTCGCCGAAAACGGCTCTAACGATTTCGATGAAATTTACTATATGAGGGTTTTCGGGGGCGAAAAATCGATCTAGCTAGGTCTTATCTCTGTGAAAACGCGCATTTTTGAACTTTTATATGTTTTCCGAGCAAAGCTCGGTCTCCCAAATATTCACTATGTAACATATATGTGATTTTTTTAATTAAATAACACGACACATATTCCCGTACGTCAGCTGCAGAGAGAGAGGTGACCCCCCCTGCAAACAAATTTCTATGCAGGGGGATCACCTCTCTCTGCAGCTAATAAATAATAAAAGATAATAGAGAAACAATAAAAGATTAATCCGTTCCCATTTCCGCAACCTCCAGCAAATTGCCATTATTAAATAAATGAATAATAAATAAATATCATGGGACATACACAGATCAACCTAGCCCTAAACTAAGCAAAGCTTGTACTATGGGTGCTAGGCGACGATATACATACTTATATGGATAAATACATACTTATATTCATACCTATAACACCCATATATGACCCAGGAAGAAATAGGTATTTGTGTTCATCACACAAATAAATGCCCTTACCGGCATTCGAACCCAGGACCATCGGCTTCACAGGCAGGGTCACTACCCACTGGGCCAGACCGGTCGTCGATTAATTATTTAATATTTGTTTACATTCGTTATCTCGTAAATCTACAAACAAATACGAATGGCAAACGTCCATACTATATCTTAGAGCGGCGCGGATCGCAGGCGCAGTACGTCTCTGCCCGGCGCGGTGCGCGCGCGTTCCAAATACATTAACATACATTTAAATATACATATACATATACGTATGTTTTTGTACGTACGTCAACAAATGACCTTGCTGGCTGATGGTTAAATGTTGGTGTTGTTTACAGTGATATCGGATTAAGATAGACTTTAGCCGGTTTTTTCTAAAAAATAATAGTGTGTTATTCATAAGTTTTGTGGAATTAAAGTTAAAAAATACAGCTGTGTATCTAAATAAATGTCGGGTTAAGAGGAACATTCAAAAACAGTGATAAACTAATTAAAAATGTGATTAATCGTAATTCAACGTGCCACAAATATACGTACCTAATTGTAAAAATAACTTTCGACAAACCATCGCGAATGGCAATGGATCAGACTTCGTAAATTAAACTTTATTAGCAAAACAAACTCTAAAGAAACCAGTGTTTAACAAGCTAAACTACACAATCCAGTACAAAAAAACACAATGACAGGCGTCCAAGAAAGTACCTCGGATACCACCGACTCCCCTGACTCCCCCAGCACGACCAACAACAAGTTCAACTGGATCAAACAGCAGGCCAGGGCGCGGAACAACCCGTTCGTGAAGCCGCGACCCTCGCTCACCAGGGAGAGTTCCACATCCGAACTGTTCTCGAGGACCAACTCTAGCGCAGACTTCTTTCAGAGCTCGCGGCTGAATCTGTTCGATACAGCGCCGAAACCGGAGACGAATGAGAGATTTGGGAAGGTAAAATTACTTATGATTCTCTTACAAGTATAGCATCTAAAGTTGTGCCCAAATCGCGTTAAAAGAAGAGTTTTTAATCGACTATTGATTTTTTTATAACATTTCTATAACATTAGGCTAGAAAAGTAGGTAGGTACCTAAGTACTTACCGCTTACAGTGATTCAATATCAGAATGAAAATTACTGTTATTATTTTCATTCTGATATTAAACTCCTATATGATTTCTTGACAACCGAATTTTCATTGCTAATCTTTAAAACTTGAAAAAAATGTTCTTGGAAAGTAAAACTCCCAAATGCCGAAACGTATCATTTTTAATCCGCTTCATAGATAAACAATTTTTTTTTAATAGATAGAGTAATTCAAGAGGAAGGTTTACGTATAATTTGTTAACCCGTGCGAAGCCGGGGCGGGTCGCTAGTGAAATGTAAAGGAACAATAATTGACTAACGCGGAGCGTTTCAGTAGGGCTAGGGTTTGCAATCCGGATCCGGAATGTATGAAATTATCCGGATCTGGATCTGGATCCGCGGATCTTCCCATACATTTCGGATCCGTAGTGCAAACCCTAAGTAGGGCGGACATAATTTAAATGATTGAAATGACCGAATTGCATCTATGTATGTACAACTGCAATAGGCCAATAACAGGGGCATGAGTCTATGGAGGAATATGAGCGTCTACCGCGAACATCAATTATCGATCTATCTGCCATAGAGAGGCAGGTAACAAAAGTGCGATTCAGATATTCAAGGTAGGCCCTCAGTTCTAAGGATAGAACATGATGTCACGATCCTCAGTTACTGAGGATAGTAATTATTTCTTCCTCTCAATCGTTACTTGAAAGCTAAAGATCGTGACTAAACGCACGTTCCTCATTAAGATCGACTCTAAAAAACAAACTTTAACCCGTTTTAACCGATAAACTGATATAACTGGCCGGCTAACTCTGGAACTTTATTTACAAAATACAAATTATTTATTTTCCAGAACACAGTGAATATGTAAGTAGATGGTGACTTAAAATTAGAAGTACAGTGTACTTTACTGACAATTGAGCATGCAAAACTTATAATAGGTAAAGTCTATTTTTTTATTCGGTAGACTGAAATGACAGATAATAGTATGAACATGAAATGTCATTTCATACTATTAACTGTCATTTCAGTCTACCGAATAAAAAAATAGACTTTACATAATGTCATGCGATCAAATTAAATGTCAAAACAATGAAATTAAATAATTAAGGTAGCAAAAACCACAATAAAATAAATTACAAATCATGAAGTCAACCAAAAGACAACAGATGCAAAAGCAAAAGATGACAGACTAAAGTTAAATTGTGGCTTTCCATACAGAAGGGCCCTGCTTTAAGAGCAATAAGGTCCTCATACAGAAGGGCCTGCTTTATTTAAGTGCAATAAGGTCCTTTTTTATCTGAAATTCTAAAGGAACCTTCTTTAATGGAAAGCCACAATTTGTTTTCAAACTTGAAAACACCAGAGGAATGTGTGCAGATTGTGCTGGCGTTTTGATGATTATATCTTCAGTAACCCACTTAGCATAAATTGTATTGTACCGACGTGATCTGATTATTTAAGGACAACCACACAAAATGGTTTTTCTGATGTCAAGGTCAAAGTCAAAATATACTTTATTCATGTAGGCCTAGCAACAAGCACTTATGAATCGTAACATACTTATATATTATCTTAAGCGAAATATCCAGAGCAATTTATGGATGTTATTATTCCATAATAATATTGGATTATTTACAAATCAAATTTAACACTAAGAATTTCACAAAAGGATCGTCAAACATGAAAAAAAATAGTGTTATATATACCTACCTCTTGGAAATAGAGTTATAGTAATATAGAGTGTATTTCCGATCCCTTAAACTTGTTCATTTTAAATGTGTTAGCTATTTGATTCATTGCTTCGATTTAATTACTCACGCTCCATAAACTTTTTCTAAATTCGAGAAGTGTTCATAACATTACTGGAACTTCCCATATACAGGGTGCTTCCTGTAACAGGAGCAATAAATTAAACTAAAGGCTGTACTCTTCAAACTGACCAACATTTGTTCAGCAACTTTTAAAAATTATGAATCCTTTAGACTTCCTTATTTTCATACAAAATAAATATTGCCTTCAATGTACGCTGACAACAGTGTGTTTGACGTTGCTTGTCATGCTTTAAACATAACAAAATTTGCAATACATTGCGTCTTAGAATAAACTTTAAAGTGGAATAAAAATTAAAACATGAGTTATTTTCAAAAGTTGCTGAACAAATGTTGGTCAGTTTGAGGAGTACAGCCTTTAGTTTAATTTATTGCTCCTGTTACAGGAAGCACCCTGTATCGTGACGATTTAATCGTTCCTAAGTCCAGTCGAGTGGTAAAAATATGGGTGCACATATCATACTCAAAATATGTCCCATAGCTCTTATGTCAGCGAATTAAGAATAATGCTACATATTTTTGAGTAAGTTATTTGCACCCATATTTTTACACTTGACTGTCCATTTCACCTTTAGTGACCAACAGCACTCTAAAGTCTATTTTTTTATTCGGTAGACTGAAATGACAGTTAATAGTATGAAATGACATTTCATGTTCATACTATTATCTGTCATTTCAGTCTACCGAATAAAAAAATAGACTTTAAGTTGTCGTATAGCTCGTAAAACTTTAGCTTCATTTTCCGTAAAAACATCATAAAATTTGTTATGGTTATGGTTTTACTCAGGAAATAAAGCTGCCATTTCTGGCATTCAGGTGAAATATGAAATCTGGGCTATAACCTCGTAAATCGATTTTTTTTTCTTTCAAGCCATTTCTTCTTTCACTCTAATTACGCCTTCATTGGAGTAAAAGAGAAAGATCCCCGCAATTTGCGAATTTCGGTTTTCGCGGTAGCCCCTCTGTAGGGGGCATTGCTAAAGTAACCATTGACAACCGGTTCGCCACCTTGAACTTGAACCACTATATGAGTAGATTATAGCTCAAGTTATCTACAGGCGAGTAAAACAATAGCGCGTGATCTTTTTATATCGGGGCATAATTATAAATGTTTGTAGGTATATGTATACAGAATGGGCTGTAACAGGAGCAAAAAATTAAACTGTAGGACTCCTCAAACTGGCTAACATTTGTTCAGCTACATTTAAAACGAACTTGCGCGTTAATTTTTAGTATTAGGCAAACCTACCTTATCGGGTACGAGTAGGTAGGGTACCAAGAGTCCTAGATTCGGCTTAAAACGGCGGGCATTGCATCTCATCTCTTTTTTAAAAGGGTTTTAGTTAAAATTGTACCCATGTAAGGATATAATTATCAAGATATAATTCGCTTCAAACATAACCTCTTATTCGTAAGCACTAAACAGGGCAGCTATTTTAGGACGAGTGACCCTAACCCGTAACGAATTACAGTGAAACCTGGTTAAGTGAGACCTGGATAAGTGAGAAACCTCTATAGCTGGGACTCATGGTGCGGTCCCGACACTTTAGCACTGAATTACGTCTGTTAGTGAGAAAAAACGAACCTCTATAACTGGGATTCGTTGTTGTGATTTTATAGTCACATTTACCTCTATAATTGAGACAGAGAGTGTATTTTACCTCTTTTACTGAGACTATATTTATAAGATTACATTTTCCTAATTGTTTTTTTTTTAATTTTATAGGAATTGACGTCTGTATGTGAGATAACGTCAATCTATGGCCTCTCTAACTTGGACTTTATTGATCAATTTCCGTATTCTTACTAACTCTTAGTCTATGCACAAATTCCGCATTTGCTTAATTGTGTCTAAACGACTTCAAGTTTCATTTAGTTACTTTATGTAGCTAAAACTATCGAAACGAAAGCTGAAATTTTGATAAATAACACAAATAAACAAATTTTCATTTAATAAATTTCTAAGACGCAATGAAGTCCGTATCAAATTTAATTGAAAAAAATCTCTCCTTTGGAGAATCATTCAAAATAAATTCAAAGAAATATTTAAACAGACTTAAAAAATATTTAGGGACAAGGATTATTTTACCTTATTTATTTTTAAACATAATTACAAAATACCACCTCTATAACTGAAATATATCCTCTATTCTCACCTCTATTAATGGGACCCTCTGTAAATGAGACAGAAATTTATTTGTACCTGGCTAACTGAGAGCCTGGGTAAGTGGAAAACCTCTTTAAGTGAGACAAATCTGCTCGTCCCTTGAAGTCTCACTTATCCAGGTTTCACTGTATAAACAATCTTCGGCCGCCATTTCCTTTCCGCTCAGTTTAATCTTCAAGAGGGAATTATTCAGTTTAGCTATGGTTCTCTGGGTTTCCCATTTATTATTTATTATTATTGGGGGTGTTGTGGGCCTTTGAATGCCACTTCGACCAAGCTGTGATCTATTGTGACGGCCCTTTAAAGTTCATTACTAATGCCCGTTGAATCCAGGAAATTCCAGATTCTTTGGGCCGTAATGCTCTGTACTTCATAGGGTTCCAGTGTGTGTCGCCCTTAGGTCCCTAGGTAGGTACTTCTTTTGGACATTAGTGGTCCGCAGGAACAGAGAATGTGCATAGCAGTCTCCTCTGACTCCTGGCAGAACCTGCATGTCGCATCTTGTTTTTTCCCTATTTGGAACAGGTGTTTGTTCAAATTGCAGTGTCCAAAATTCTAGTCACCGCGCAAGTTTTGTGTCTTTTGAGCCCTAGAAGCTCCTTAACTGTTTTGCTGTGGGTTTTCCATTATCGTACCGACTTGAAGATCCGCAATCGTATCCCCAAAGAGCCGCATGCGACTCGCGAGCCGCGGTTTGCCGACCCCTGGACTAGGCTTACAATAATTGGGTGCGTATCATAATGAATACGCACTTTTGGTATAATTTCAGTTTACAAACGTTCAAAACACAAAACACAAATCTTATAACATAATGCACTAAATCTATATTTTCAATAAGTATAACATAAAAATAATATAACATACAATATACATACCGCTGTTTGGTATAACATACAAATAAACTAATTACATTTAATATAACATTCATTACGCATATAAATTAAAATAATGAATAACATCTCATATAAGTATCTGAACAAAACATAAGTAAAATTATTTGGATAGCTCAGTATTTCATAGGTCATCGAAACTAATTACTGTCAGAAAAGTAGGTTAGGTTAGGTTAGAACTGTGACTCCCCAGAAAAAGAAACTGCTACCAGAAAAGTAGGTTAGGTTAGAACTGTGACTCCCCAGAAAAATAAACTGCGACCAGAAAAGTAGGTTAGGTTAGGTTAGAACTGTGACCCCCAGAGAAAGAAACTGCTACCAGAAAAGTAGGTTAGGATAGGTTAGAACTGTTACCCCACAGAAAAAGAAACTGCTACCATAAAAATAGGTTAGGTTAGAACTGTGACTCCTCACAGAAAACACTGCTGCCAGAAAAGTAGTTTAGTTTAGGTTAGAACTGTGAACCCTCAGAGAAAGAAACTGCTACCAGAAAAGTAGAGGTTAGGTTAGGTTAGAACTGTTACCCCCAGAAAAATAAAAGGTTAGGTTTATTGCGTGGTATTGGTTTTGTATATTATATTATTTCAACGTTATATCTTTTTATACTTATCATAAACGATATTATATGTAAAATTCATTATACGTTATAAAATTATAGAATTCATTATTATACGTATCACACGTTATACTTATTGCACGTTATGCCATTCAAAATTATACTAATTGAATTTATATATTCTGAGCAATATATTATAGGTTTGTATACGTTCTATTACTTACCCACAATAATTAATTAATGACCAAACTACCATGGGTTCAACAACAACTTTGCTCCCATGAAACTTTATTACAAACACTTTATTACATTGATCTTGATTGAAAACACACACACACAGTGGCTCCATCACTTTATATTATAAACAAAAGTTGTGTCTTATGTAATAAATAGTTTTTGATTCTTTTTTTGAAGTGAAAACTTCTTTAGCGGCGCTGTGCACTTTTTGAGGTGGGGAAAAAATGTTAAACTAGAGACAGCGTAAGACGATCACGTGACCGTAAGATTTAGTATGGCCACTCATTTAGATGGCATTTAAATCAATAAAGAAAAACTCAATGACATTACATGAAAAACTGTTATATGTAATGTCATTGAGTTTTTTTTTATTTAAATGCCATCTAGTGAGTTTCGCTCTAACTGGTATTAATATAACTCGAGTAGGTACTAACAGTGATGTGCTTAGGGGTTTCAAGTAATTAACGCTAACGCTACATGGCGTTAACCTCAATTATACATAGTGCATTTTGCACTAGTCATTGAGTTTTCACTTCTGCCGGCACTCCCTGAGTGCAACCCGTTGTTTTTTTGATGAAAAACAAATAAATATCGTGCCCTCAGAACCTAAGATTGAGGGCATCTCCGTAAAAGCAATTTCTCTTAGAATTGCTTCTGCAATAAGATAGAAGTTTATTTCGCAGTGGAAGTTCGCTTATTGCATTCGATGCAGTCGGTCGTAAGATTCCACTTCGCAAGTTTCAACTATTAAGTGCAATCTCGTATTTAATGGAACTGTAATTCTGATACATGTGTTGTACGAATTTATACGTATTTTAATTCACATTTATAGACGAGTCTATCGCGAAATTTATTTTATTACCTTTATTTACCAACGTTTCACGATTCACGTGCGATAGACCCGTCTATAAATGTGAGTTAATATGTGTTCAAACCGCGAAAGTTTTAAATATTATATTAAATACGTATTTATTCACCGAGACTCAAAAATGTTTTTGTATGTCTCTCTGTGGTCGTCAAATGGTCGCATTACTCGGTCGATTCTTGTATAAATTTCTATAAAAAAAAGATGAGGTTCGATGTCGGGTTCTATACGGATGAAACGAAGCGGATACCAGGCCGGCACGGCAGTATCCAATGCCGATTACCTCCACCTCTGACAAAAAACAGGGCTAATCATAGAGAAGCTTAACCTTTTGGACGCCAATGACCGATATATACGCACCGCAGGTCCAACGCCAAAGACGTATTAATCGGTCATAGACCACAGAGCAACATAAACCTAGGTGCATATGCATAAAGTTCAATTTCAGTTTTGACACTTGTGACGTGGCGTCTGAGAGACAGCTTGTGTGTTTGACACGGCGTCAAAAAGGTTAAAAGGCCAGAGCACACCGGCTGCGTAGACGGGAACGTGCGTGTGAGCTAAATCGTTGGAGCCGTGCACGCACACGACACGCAAGCGGTGTGCCGTCTCTCACAAGGATCTGTGTGTTACAAGTGTTACAACGCACACGCATCCATGTGCACAGGCCTTGGTCAACTCGTGAATGAGCAGCGTAGGGCAGTAAAAAATAATACACATAATTACATTAATGAATTTTAAATGCCTTGTAGCCTTCGGCTCGTGATTCAAATATATATTATTTTTTTCTGTAGTGTAATATCTATCTCAGTACTGCTACCACACGCGTATTAAACTGGAAGTACTCTACAGTTTAAAGTTTACGAGTTACGACGTACGGGTTATGACATGGGTTAAAACATGTCATATTGTCGTTAAATTTCATTATAGCACATCAAATTATATTTAAAGCAAAGTTCCTGAGGGGTTATTCGCACTAGTTACCACCAAGTCGTTACCAGTGGTAACTACTACCGCCTCACAAGCCTAGACACAAAACGCCAGTCACGGAAAGAGAGACCTAAGCCCGCCTACGTGTACACGCTCAACGCAGCTGGCCAACTTTATTGTCACACGTGCAATAGAGTATTTAAGACCAAGTTCGGCCTGGCCAGCCACATAAGGGCACACGCTAGACAACGTCCATGATGTTTATTTGGGGTCGCCGTCATCGAAAACGATGAGGAGGACTATACTGGGAATTATTTTTCCCAGTAGTTACCAGTGGTAAAAGGTGGGAAAAAAATTCCCAGTAGTTAAAATTACCAAAATTTTGTTAGAGTTAAATACTTATATAAAATAGTTACCACTGATAACAACTTGGTGGTAACTAGTGGGAATAATCCTCCCTGAGAAGTAGTATTAAGCCGGGCCGGGTACCCACTCAAAACATTTTCTTTTTTACTACCTTTTAACGTCTCGTATCATTTATGCCAACTAAGTGGTCGAATAATTAAGTTCGTTTGTTTTAATTAGTTGAAAGTGTTGTTTGTTGATATATTTTCAAATTACTAGATGGCGTTGTTTAAATTTTGCCGCGGTTTTTTATCGTTTAAGGATATTGTTCAAATAAGGGCTCATTTAGACGATGCGAGAACTCGCATGCGAGTTTCATTGCATTGCGGGTTTTGATTGGTCGGATGAATTGGACGTAACCAACAATCCGCAATGTAACTAAAATCGCATTCGAGTTAGCACGCCGTCTAAATAAGCCTTAAGGCACTGGCGTGGTAAAAAATAATGTTGAACCATTTTACGGTACCTAATCCGCTAAATGAATTGTAAATCTTCATAAAATAAAATTAACCAGCTGATGTTGCCAAGGACCATTAAATACTGACTGAACGTAAATCGCTATTTACCATCGTATCGAGAATTCGAGATGCAGTAAAAGGGCATTTTCACTTAACTGTGCACCTTTAACGGCCGATTAGCAATCGTTACAAAACTGACGGTCAATGTCAGATCCCATACATTTTGTCAGGAATGTAACGGTTAGACGTTACTGAAACACGACATACCGTAAAACGGGGTGAGTAGATTTCGCGGGGAGAGGTGGGTTATGAATGGGGAGAGAAGGTTTGAGAAGGGGGTGAGAAGGGATTTTAAGGCTACTGCTACAAAAATAATGTATTCCAATTTAAAATGGAGCTACAGTAAAACGCATAATAAAAAAAAATCGATCCAACAATCTTCCAAAATCACATTTGTATGAAAACCCCTCTCACCCCAAATACGAGGCACTACGGGGTGAGGTGGGTTTTCCTCTTTATCGTCAAAGTTATGAAATGGAACTACCCAAAATAAAATAAAAACTAAAATACAAACGTCCGGAACACTTATTATATACACCATTCAGTTTTCATATGTAAAAATAAAATGTTATCGAGGTTTGAATTTCAGTTTTGACCCTACTCACCCCATTTTACGGTAAATCGCGCTTTAAGGTGCACAGTTAAGTGAAAACGCTCAAAAACGAATAGTCTCAGTGAGGCATATTCTTATACCTTTAAATGAGCAATTCTTGTATATGTAATTATATTTATTTACTAGCTGTTGCCCGCGACTTCGTACGCGTGGATTTATATATTGGTGGTTATATATTCTACATTAGCTTAGAACATTATGCAGCAAAAGATCGCAGTAAGACGGTTAATCATTTGTTAATTATTAATATTACAACGCATGATACTTGTCTTTCACAACCTACGAAGCTTCAAGCCCCTAACTGAATAAAATTGTTCTCGATATAATCCCTCTCAACCAGAAGATTTTCATGTCCTCTATTTAATAAAACCTACTACTTAACTACCTATTTACGAAGTTTGAAGTTCCTAGCTTTAAATAAAATTTGAACCCTATACAAACTTTCAACCCCTTTTTAACCATTTTAGGGGATGAATTTTTACAAACGCTGAAATTACTTTTCTTGTATTTTAATAATATGCCTATATACAAAGTTTACAACGATTAAAGTCCCGCACTCAAATGAATGTTTGACCTCTATACAAATCTTCAACCCCTTTTTCACCACCATGGGGATGAATTATCAAAAACTCTGAAATTAGTTTTCTTCTCTTTTGATGAAATACCTTTTTACGAAGTTTCAAGTTTGTTTGCAACTTTACAAACTTTCAACCCCCTTTCGACCCTTTAAGAGATGAATTTTAAAAACGCTGAATTTACTTTTCTCGTATTATAATAAAATGCCATTTTACAAAGACTCACAAAAATGTTTGATCTCCATACAAACTTTTTACCCTTTTTCACCACTTTGAGAGATGAATTTTCAAAAACGCTGAAATAAGTTTTCTTCTCTTTTAATAAAATACCCTTTTAAGAAGTCTCGAGTTCCTAGCTTAAAATAAAATTTGAACCCCATAAAAACTTTCAACCCCTTTTTAACCCTTTTAAGGGATGTACTTTTAAAAACGCTGAAATTACTTTTCTTGTATTCTAATAAATGCCTCTGTACAAAAATTCAAGCCCCGCACTCACAAAAATATCTGATCTCCATACAAACTTTCAACCCCTTTTTCACCACCTTGAGATATGAATTTTCAAAAACGCTGAAATAAATTTTTTGCAGTTTTAATTTAATACCTTTTTACGAAGTTTCAAGTTCCTAGCTTAAAATAAAATTTGAAACCCGTACAAACTTTCAACCCCTTTTTAACCCTGTTAGGGGATGAATTTTACAAAACGCTAAAATTACTTTTCCTGTCTTCTAATAATATCCCCAAATCCAAAGATTCAAGTCCCGCGCTCGAAAAAATGTTTGATATCAATACAAACTTTCAACCCCTTTTTCACCACCTTACAGGATGAATTTTCAAAAACGCTGAATTAGTTTTCTTGTATTTTAATTTAATAACTTTTAACAAAGTTTCAAGTTCCTAGCTTAAAATAAAATTTGAACGCTATACGAACTTCAACCCCTTTTAAACCCTATTAGAGGATGAATTTTACAAAACGCTGAAATTTTTTTTCCTGTCTTCTAATAATATCCCCAAATCCAAAGATTTAAGTCCCGCGCTCGAAAAAATGTTTGATATCAATACAAACTTTCAACCCCTTTTTCACCACCTTACAGGATGAATTTTCAAAAACGCTGAAATTAGTTTTCTTGTATTTTAATTTAATACCTTTTTACGAAGTTTCAAGTTCCTAGCTTAAAATAAAATTTGAAACCCGTACAACTTTTCAACCCCTTTTTAACCCTGTTAGGGGATGAATTTTACAAAACGCTGAAATTACTTTTCCTGTCTTCTAATAATATCCCCAAATACAAAGACTCAAGTCCCGCGCTCGAAAAAATATTTGATATCCATACAAACTTTCAACCCCTTTTTCACCACCTTAGGGGATGAATTTTCAAAAACGCTGACATTAGTTTTCTTGTATTTTAATTTAATAACTTTTTACAAAGTTACAAGTTCCTAGCTTAAAATAAAATTTGAACCCTATACGAACCTTCAACCCTATTAGGGGATGAATTTTACAAAACGCTGAAATTACTTTTCTTGTCTTCTAATAATATCCCCAAATGCAAAGATTCAAGTCCCGCGCTCGAAAAAATATTTGATATCCATACAAACTTTCAACCCCTTTTTCACCACCTTAGGGGATGAATTTTCAAAAACGCAGAAAATAGTTTTCTTGCATATTAAAAATATATCTCTTTACGAAGTTTCAAGTTCTTAGCTTAAAATAAAATTTGAAACCTATACGAATTTTAAACCCTTTTTTAACCCTGTTAGGGGATGAATTTTACAAAACGCTGAAATTACTTTTCCTGTCTTCTAATAATATCCCCAAATACAAAGACTCAAGTCCCGCGCTCGAAAAAATATTTGATATCCATACAAACTTTCAACCCCTTTTTCACCACCTTAGGGGATGAATTTTCAAAAACGCTGAAATTAGTTTTCTTTTATTTTAATTTAATAACTTTTTACAAAGTTTCAAGTTCCTAGCTTAAAATAAAATTTGAACCCTATACGAACTTTCAACTCCTTTTTAACCCTATTAGGGGATGAATTTTACAAAACGCTGAAATTACTTTTCTTGTCTTCTAATAATATCCCCAAATGCAAAGATTCAAGTCCCGCGCTCGAAAAAATATTTGATATCCATACAAACTTTCAACCCCTTTTTCACCACCTTAGGGGATGAATTTTCAAAAACGCAGAAAATAGTTTTCTTGCATATTAAAAATATATCTCTTTACGAAGTTTCAAGTTCTTAGCTTAAAATAAAATTTGAAACCTATACGAATTTTAAACCCTTTTTTAACCCTGTTAGGGGATGAATTTTACAAAACGCTGAAATTACTTTTCCTGTCTTCTAATAATATCCCCAAATACAAAGACTCAAGTCCCGCGCTCGTAAAAATATTTGATATCCATACAAACTTTCAACCCCTTTTTCACCACCTTAGGGGATGAATTTTCAAAAACGCTGAAATTAGTTTTCTTTTATTTTAATTTAATAACTTTTTACAAAGTTTCAAGTTCCTAGCTTAAAATAAAATTTGAACCCTATACGAACTTTCAACTCCTTTTTAACCCTATTAGGGGATGAATTTTACAAAACGCTGAAATTACTTTTCTTGTCTTCTAATAATATCCCCAAATGCAAAGATTAAAGTCCCGCGCTCAAAAAAATATTTGATATCCATACAAACTTTCAACCCCTTTTTCACCACCTTAGGGGATGAATTTTCAAAAACGCTAAAATTAGTTTTCTTGTATTTTAATTTAACACCTTTTTGCAAAGTTTCAAGTTCCTAGATCAAAATAAAATTTGCACCCCAAGACGAACTTTCATCCCCTTTTTAACCCCCTTAGGGGTTGAGTTCCAAAAACGTTGCAATTACTTTTTTTTGTAATCGGCTATTATGCCTTTCTAAGAAGTTTCAAAGCATTTGTAATGGATTCAAACTTTCAACCCCTTTTTAACCCTGTTAGGGGATGAATTTTCAAAAACGCTGAAATTACTTTTCCTGTCTTATAATAATATCCCCATATGCAAAGTTTCAAGTCCCACACTCACAAAAATATTTGATCACCATACAAACTTTTAACCCCTTTTTCACCCCCTTGGGGGATGAATTTTCAAAAACGCTGAAATTAGTTTTCTTGTTTTTTAATATAATACATTTTTACAAAGTTTCAAATTCTTAGCTTAAAATAAAACTTGTTCCCCATACAACCTTTCATCCCCTTTTTAACCCCCTTAGGGGTTGAATTTTTCAAAATCGCTTCTTATCTCGTGTACACTTTATAAATGCAACCTAGTGTGCAAATTTCAACTTTCTATCTTTTGTAGTTTCGCCTCTGCGTTGATGAATCAGTCAGTCAGTCAGTCAGTCAGTCAGTCAGTCAGTCAGGACACTTGCATTTATATATATAGATAGTATATTTCAGGGATCTCGGAAACGGTTGTTGCGATTTCGATGAAATTTGTTATATGGGGATTCCGTGGGCGAAAAATCGATCTAGCTAGGTCTTATCTCTGGGAAAACGCGCATTATTGACTTTTTATGTTTTCCCAGATGTTATGAGTAATGAGGCAATCAAATCGGAATAATACGTCCCGTTTTCCCACATCATTAATGCGAGAGAGAGAGAACAAGAACAAGAGGGAGTAAAATGTATTTTCCCCTTGTATTGCTTCTCAAATTCAGCAGTCATTTCATTTCATCTTGCTATTGGGTTGGGTGTTTGGGGAATTCTAGACTAAATACTCGTTTCACATATGTAATACCTACTGGTTTATTTAAAGTCGAAACGTTCGCAAAGCCACGAAAACAGGAGCGAAGGAATCAATCGGCCATTGAGCTCGTAAAACAAGATGGCTCCATCTGGCTCCAGTTAATCAGCTTAAGTGCAGTTGGCCGGCAAATCGATGTGCGTCGTAACTCGGTTCGATTCTGCTTTAACTATTTGAAATGGTTTTGATACTTTAAAATGATCTTGATACGACCTTAAGTCAGCCTACGCCGCTGGACTAATTAACGTGAGTCCAATTAAAGTAAAGCTCTTAATGCGAAAGCACTTTATTGTAACTAAAAGTGCTTATGTTTAAGTGAAAATGTCTCTAACTATATACTTCCAGCTAAGTATGCTGTTTGTCATTGGGTGAGTGACTAAACAATGTATTGATTACAATGATAAACGCGGCCTTTGGTCTATTTATATCCGATTTGTGCAAGCGACACTGAAATAAGGCTACTGAAACCGTGACGTACCTACTACTTGATTTAGATTGTATATACATATTCGATGTGTACAGAACTGTTCCATCCACTGCACTTGCACCATCCCCCTAATCCGAGGTTAACCGGTTAAACCATTTACTCAGTGTCAACTTGCACTGGTAACCATGGTATGTCCAGGTTTAACCGGTTAACTCCGGGTTAGTGGAATGATGCAAGTGGCGCTTTGATTGTTTTCGGAGGACCGTCCACTTGCGGTTAAAAACAGTGATTCCGGAATTTTATTTTTATGTTTCAAAGCTTTAATCCTTGGTATTTGGATTCGATTTGACCCTTATAAGGAGTTTTTGTAACAGCTCAAAAGCTCAACTTCGATATAAAGCGTTATTGTAAAAGGGGTATTTAACTGTATTTTCAGTTACTGTCATACATAACTTTGTAAATTGTATTCATAACTTTTAAAAACCGCACCAGCAGCAAACTGTAAAAACTATAATGGCTAAGTACTAATTTGTCAGACTATTAATCAATTTCATAATCAAACAGTCTAAAAATAACCTCATTTTTGGCACGTAGTGTGTGTTTATAAATATCCTACTTACATCAATCAGAAGGGGTCAGTCAGGTCAGTTTCCATAGAGAACGGAGTTCTATTATTTTAAAAATACGCACGTGTATTCTAAACACGATTGTTTCACAAAAATAGACATAAGCACAAACGCGAACGCACGTCACGCTATCGAATAAAATTTACAGGAGTTCTGTTTATAATTCACTAGCGACCCCCCGGTTTCGCACGGGTTAACAAATTACACGTAAACCCCCTCTTAAATCACTCTATCTATTAAAAAAAAAGGTATCAAAATCTGTTGCGTGGTTTTAAAGATCTAAGCATACATACATACAGACAGACAGCGGGAAGCGACTTTGTTTTATACTATGTAGTGGTGATAGTGGTTTCTAACTTGTACTTCAAGGTCTAACCGTGACAATGATCGTACGTACGTTTGATTGGGTCTGTAATCTGTATACTCTGTATACGGCACAATACAAAAGGTACTCGGGACCATTAGACAGTTACTGCGCATTCAGACGGCTCGTGTATTGTAAAGTTAGCTCCACACTGATTCTGTAAAATCTATATAACCTATATAAATTAAAAAAAAACCTATAACAAAGATCTAATGGGTCAAAATGTATGAAACCTCCTAATTTGTCCATAGTGATGGTTTCGAGGAGTATGACAAAACTTGACTAATCCCTTTCCTTGCAACTTTGTGATAAGCTTTCAAGTTATTTCAATCACTTTAGCTCAGTGAAGAAAAACTGAATACTTCATGAATCTTAACCATTAAAAAAGCTGGATTTTTCTCAAGTTTCAGTCTGTCTAGACTAGAGGAGACTCTAGAGTGTCTAGTGACATATTAACGGTCCACGTTTTGCACTTAAACAGTTTTATTTCCACTTTGGCATGACAGATACACACTAATTAATTTCCACTTTATGATAGATAATAGATAGCTCGTTTTCTGTCGATTTAAGCCAATTTCATTGATTTTTGTATTGTTCTATTGTTTCTACTTTTATTAGTGTACCTACACTTTATCTAGGTATATAATAAAGCTGAAGAGGGTCGAAAGTCTGTACATTGAAGGTATTCGAAAAAAAGTAGGCTGGGGATACTTTAGAATCGATTAAAGAACACGTTCCAACAGTTTTTAGAATTTGGAAATAATTTTCTAGTTCACAAAATTAAAAACATCAAACCAAAGGGAAAAGTGATTTGGAGAAAATAATAACCATTAGGTATGTGTTTGTGGTTAATAAATCAGTTCAGTTTACAACAGTCACTATGAGAACGTCTTTAGATTGCCTATAGGATTCAATCAATCTAGCTCGCATTGTGTGCCTAGTTTGCATTTGGACGACACGTTTTTTTATTTCATCGGCGAAGATTTTATCTATGAAAGCCGTGAGTATTTCTTATTTTCTAAATAAAGAGAGAAATAAATTAATTTTGTGTCAAGTAGAAATATCTACAAACGATGCCATAAAGCTTAGAAATAAGACTCTTGGGCGAAGCTTGACCCTTGGTGGTCTACCGCGAAAACCGAAATTCGCAAATTGCGGGGATCTTTCTCTTGTACTCTCATTTAGACGTAATTAGAGTAACAGAGAAAAATGACCTGTAGTATTGGGAATTTGTAGAGTTGAACCTGAAACGATTATGATAGCACACGCAGTGCAAGTGTTATTTATACGTCATAATTTCATAGAAGTTTGACGTTTAAACTAACACTTGCACTGCGTGTGCTATGCAAAATCGTTGCAGACTTATCTTGGGTCAACTTTAGTAGATATTGGAAATCTGTAGAAGTAATATTGGGAATCTATAGACGTGGGAACAATTCTTCGAATTATATTTACGACAACATTTCTCGCTAATCGGGAAAGTTATTTAAGTACAAAGTGCAATGAGCGCGAACAAATCTTTCCTTATTATGGGTTATTTATTACGTTACCTAGTCACAATAGACATAACGATATAATCAGCTGTCTAGTTAACTATAATTTCTATTTATAATTATAATCACTACCTACTTATCTGGAGCTTCCACGTGAATCGAACCATTTGTCATTTGACGATGATCGATGAGTGTATAAATTTGTGCTGTAACGATTTGAATGTTTAACCTTTTCGACGCCGTGTCAAACAAAAGCTGTCACGCTGACGCCACGTCACCGAAGTGTCAAAACTGAAATTGAACTTTATGCATATGCACGTAGGTCTATGTTGCTCTGTGGTCTGTGACCGATTAATCGGTCTTTGGCGTTGAACCTACGGTGCGGATATATCGGTCTTTGGCGTCCAAAAGGTTAAAAATCATATAAATTATTATATTTAGGACTTCAATAAGTATATGAATAGATATTGAACACACTTTAATAAGTTAAATACTGATGTAACTCTCATTTGTATAATACGCAAACCCAGGTTTACACTTGCGAATGATTTTAAGTACAAAATGTGTTCTACTGCTGCGTTACGTAAGCGTTGTAGCCAAGGTACATACTTTGGCTACGGGCTTTCAGTTTAGTAGACATTATCGCATTACAAAATATCACCCACTTTCGAAGTTATCCCAATATGCACCTTATGTCAAATACTTAACTAATGATAGCCCCCATAGCCGTTACATTCACACAAATACTCAAAAGTTTCAAGAGAATAATTACACCGTAGAATTTTCCGGCTTACGTAGTTTGATAATTCAATAATCACCTAAACGACTAGGTTAGGGTCATTGACCGATAAGGTCAGAGTAATAGACACACCAAACGATGACGTTTGAAAGCCATTATAGCAATTGTTTTGTCGTCGTGACGTCGTAATTGTCGATGACAACGAACTCGAGAGGGCGACAAGTGACTGCCAAAATGTTAGTAAACTGACTTACTGATAGATAAATAATGCATATATGTTTTAACTGCCACAACGTAGTATCTGGGGGCCGATTTTTGAATTTCGATTGCTCGATTTCGTCACTCTAAAATCGGTGGAAAACGGCGAAATGCTGATTTTTAGGGTTCCGTAGCCAAATGGCAAAAAACGGAACCCTTATAGATTCGTCATGTCTGTCTGTCTGTCCGTCTGTCTGTCCGTCTGTCTGTCCGTCCGTATGTCACAGCCACTTTTCTCCGAAACTATAAGAACTATACTGTTGAAACTTGGTAAGTAGATGTATTTTGTGAACTGCATTAAGATTTTCATACAAAAATAGAAAAAAAACAATAAATTTTTGGGGTTCCCCATACTTCGAACTGAAACTCAAAAATTTTTTTTTCATCAAACCCATACGTGTGGTGTATCTATGGATAGGTCTTCAAAAATGATATTGAGGTTTCTAATATCATTTTTTTCTAAACTGAATAGTTTGCGCGAGAGACACTTCCAAAGTGGTAAAATGTGTGTCCCCCCCCCCCCCCTGTAACTTCTAAAATAAGAGAATGATAAAACTAAAAAAAATATATGATATACATTACCATGTAAACTTCCACCGAAAATTGGTTTGAACGAGATCTAGTAAGTAGTTTTTTTTATACGTCATAAATCGCCTAAATACGGAACCCTTCATGGGCGAGTCCGACTCGCACTTGGCCGCTTTTTGAAATACGAGCGATAGAAATTGGGAATCTAGTGGTATTGACCACTCGTTTTCAATTCTATTAGTAGAATTTACATGCCTAAAGTTCGTTTTTTTAGCATTAGAAATATGGTAAACAATCTTGATGTGTCTTTTAATTAAAAAACACATTTTAAAAATAAGTTACGGTAAATATGTAACAATTATGAATCTAATACGATCTTTTATAGTCTTCTGCTTTCATAAGTAATAGTTATTGATTTTTAAAAAGTGTTTTTCAATTAAAAGACATGTCAAAATCGCTTACCTAAAATGTCATTCAATAGAACTTGCTAACTATGTAAACAAACCGCCATACTAAAATTGACACTAAATGTCAATTTACTAGTAACTTTTGTTTACATAGTTAGCAAGTTCTATTGAATGACACTTTACCTTCTTTCAAGTTCTTTCTAATGCTAAAAAAACGAACTATAGTAGTGGAGATATTACTTTATTTTTATTTTATTTTATTATATTACTGAACGAAATACACGAAATCGAGCGGTCGAATTTCAAAAATCGGGCCCCTGCCAATGAAGTGTAGGTTTTGGGTTTGAATCCGAGTAAGGGCTGGTTGTTGCCGTTGGTGGTATCGGGTTTGAATTTGAATCCGGGTAAGGGCATTTATGTGTGTGATTGGCAATCATATTGTTTTGTTCCTAACGTTAGATCCAGTCAGTATTTGATATCTTCCTTATACATAATGATTTGATAATCGACGACTGAAGTAAAGTTTTCCTCGGGAAGTCACCTAGAGTGACCTGAGATGTGTAAAATGATTGCTGAACCTTTCCGAAATTTAACTATGGTTCTCTCTCTATAGGAGTATGGCTGATCGAGCACAATGATAGTTCGTACCTTAACTTTTCCATTAATTGATTACTTTCAAAAGAGACAGGGCTCTCAAAGAGCAACTTTGTCTTGTTGTGACAACTACAAAAAGAAAAAAAAATCCTAATTAGGTACTTAGTTAAAATACATTACAGCATACTTTATTTTTAGTAAGTAAGGCGTACTACACTGTAAATGATTTTATAGATGATAGAGATGCCTTTAAGCCGGCAGCTTGATTTCGATAGTATAATAAGAGTTAAATAAATATGTATTGTTTTTCTTTTTTTTTCTTTTCATTGTAAATTAATCATGCTAGTGTCCAGTAGAATTGACACATGAGACCATCATGTTCTCGATTAATTATATTGTTTATATTGCTTAATTTAATTTTAATTTTTGACACTTGGAGACCTTATACATCTCTAAGATTTAGTTTTAATTTTATTTTTATTTTATTTGTACATACTTATATTTTTAATGATTCCGACACTTAGAGACCTATACATCTCTAAGTCAATATAGGGCATTTAGCTTGGTAATTATGTGAAGATTTACCGTTTTTTTATGTAACATACAAGAACAAAATGTTGTGTCTCACAGTTATACGTTATTACAATTTAAATATTAATATGGCCCGGCAGCTTGAATATGTCATGCTCGCTTAAAAGTCTTTGCTTACGGTGGCGTTGTTGATCGGGTCGCCACTTTCCCGAATGAAGGTTGAGAGAGGCGATGGCTGAGATACGCGTCATACTCGTGAACGGGTGCTGTTTGTGGAGACTGGTCTATGTAAGCTAACACGAGCTATTATATTTAGTTACTCTATTTTTGAGGATAATTACATGGACACAGACACACATCATTCGGTTCTCGTATGCTATTTTATTTTTATTGTCATTTTCTTACTTAATGAATGTTTTAATTAGGTATACAGGATTTTGACTCTTGGAGACCCTATACATCTCTAAGGATAATTTGATTAACTACTATATATTGTAATCTTTTAGTTATGATGACACTTAGAGACATTTACATCTCTAAATAATTTTAGATTATAGTTTTGTATCTTTGTGTTCTTTTTTTGTAATTCGACATTTAGAGACTTTATACATCTCTATGTAATACTTTAGTTTGATTTTATATTTGCGGCTTAGAAAGTTGTATTTTATAATTGTAGATGTGTTTTTTTTTGCTGTATGTAAATTCCATGTTGACGTGTAAAAGTGCCCTTGTGGCCTATTTGCTGAATAAATGTTGATGTTTGATGTTTGATGTTTTATTAAGATAAGATTTGTCACTTTGTGTCTACAAATAGGTATGTTATTACACTACTTACTAAATACTTTTACCGCGTAGTCTGATCAGTTACTTTTGATGTTGACTGTACGCAAGGGGAGGATCAAATAAGAAAATCTTTGAAGTTTTTTCCACAGGAAAGTGATTTTTTTATCAAATGTGTTTAACCCTATTATCTATGTCTGTATCTACTCCACTACTTTTAATTACCGCAGATGACGGGAGATATACCTAAATTACAACCTATATGGCTCTGATATTTCTAGTCTTCGTCTATCTATATGTATATATATCTAATGTAACATCTGTAACATGTGCTAAAAACAAGGTCAACACGGATTTGCCGTATCTATCCTTACCTGAACATGTCCATAATTGTCGCAACGCTGACATCACGCCGGTCAAACATGTCATTATAACAGATTTGTTAGCCGTTCGTCTGGCTAGCATTTGGTCCAGGTCGCTGTTTGTCCAGTTCGCGTTTGGTCCAATACGCAATTTGTCCTAAAATCCGGACCAAAAGCGAATTGACTTAGTAGCAGTTGGTCGCAATCGGAGTTCGCCATATACGCGTTTTGACACACTCGCTACTCGCCCCAAATGCGGTTCGTCCTATACGCAAATAACCCTTTTTCGTCTTTCTTTGACTAATTGGACGTTATATAACATAATATTAATCTACATTCCAGTTCTAAAATATCTACTATCGACCAAAAGTACACGACTGACCGTATCGCTATATATGACACATACTTGATCAATAAAGTGTATAAGTAGGCCATTAGAAAAAAGTTCAAGGAGTTAAATTTGAACAAGACGTCTGACGGCAGAAATATTAAAAGACACTGTTCATATTTAACCTTGTTACCAACACGCTTTTTTAGCGGATACTTGGTTGGAGATAATGGGGACAGCTGGATCCATTCAGAACAGTGATGAATTTCTTGCTTTTCAGCAATACTTTCTGAACAGCAGTACCGTTGTTTCCTAAGATTTTAAGTGTTGCCTATGAAAAACAAAGGACGACGAATCTTATCGAAGGGTGGCACAACAGGATTAACAAGAAGATACCAGTGAAGCCAAACTTACTGCTGTTAGTTCAGCATTTAAAAAAAGAAGGGCGGCATTTTGACACTGCAATAAGAAGAAATTCTTCAATTAGCAGGAAAAGAAGGTTGTGTGACTTAAAGTTCAACAGGATGCTAAAAAAAACTTTAAGAAAGCTAGAAGGAAATGAGATACAACCACGACAATTCCTAAAAAAAATAATTTTTCATAAAATGCTTCGTTAACAAGTCTGTCACTTGTTGATTTTAATTTCCTTCTATCTTAACGCTTATAGTGTTTTAAAGGTTAAGGAAAAACATAATGTATCACTGGTGTTATAAAGCCAAGACAAGGTCCTAAGTATAGGTTTTTTTTGTTGTTGTTAAGATAAGTTTTAAGTTGTTTTTTAAATAAATTAACTATTTTGCCCAAATGAGAGTTTTCTTTCAATTATTACGCTGCTTTAGGATTGTAGGTATATTATCTGATTTTAACATCTCAAACCGTGCAATAACTCCCCTGCCTACTCGTATCTAGACGAGTAGGCAGGGGAGAGTGGTTACCATTCGTATATTTTCTTATTGTAGGCCTTGTAAAACAAAGGTTAATACAATATTTAAACGTCCAATTAGTCAAAGAAAGACGAAAAAGGGTTATTTGCGTATAGGACGAACCGCATTTGGGGCGAGGAGCGAGTGTGTCAAAACGCGTATATGGCGAACTCCGATTGGGACCAACTGCTACTGAGTCAATTCGCTTTTGGTCCGGATTTTAGGACAAATTGCGTATTGGACCAAACGCGAACTGGACAAACAGCGACCTGGACCAAATACTAGCCAGACGAACGGCTAACAAATCTTATAACAATTACTAGACGTCACTAGCCGATAATTGTTTGATTGTCGTTTAATTCTCTGAACGTGGTTTTGATGGGGACTAGTCAAGATGACGATGTTACATCGACAAACGGCAAACGAAAAAACAACGGGTTGCACTCAGGGAGTGCTGGCAGAAGTGAAAACTCAATGACCAGTGCAAAATGCACTATGTATAATTGAGGTTAACGCCATCTAGCGTTAGCGTTAATTACTTGAAACCCCTAAGCACATCACTGTTAGTACTCGAGTTATATTAATACCAGTTTAGTACTAGATGGCATTTAAATTAATAAAGAAAAACTCAATGACATTTCATGTAACAGTTTTTCATGTAATGTCATTGAGTTTTTCTTTATTGATTTAAATGCCATCTAAATCTTACGGTCACGTGATCGTCTTACGCTGTCTCGAGTTTAACATTTTTTCCCCACCTCAAAAAGTGCACAGCGCCGCTAAAGAAGTTTTCACTTCAAAAAAGATGTAAAGAAATGATAGATGCTATGAAAGGTCGCGCGACTATTTCCATACATTATTTAGACGTGCCTTAGCCCCAGATATTATCATCATCATCATCATCATAATTTAAGAGCGTGGCTCTTGTCGGTGGAGTATGCGCCAGTTTTCGCGGTCCTCCCACATATTATGCTTGTACATAATACATAAAGCAATTGCACATGACATCACCGCCATGCACTGATAGCTGCATCTATCGATATTCATTAGTCGACCCGACGAGTGCAATTATACATATTTACCGTTTACTATCGCTCGATCACTATTAATTACAATAAGCGTTCCGGAACTAATTAAGTAATGGAACAGATTTATACATAAACCAACAATTGCTTGTGACTTCGTTTGCGTGGAACAAATTTTAGGTAGGTACCCAATTAGAAGATGATTTGAAAGAAATAAAATAAAGTTTGTAACGCCACAACATATAGTATTTACATCAAAAAATATATAAAACAAACACATTGGACGCTAAAATAGGATCCCCACTCAGTATAATGCCGCGGTAATCCGTAGCGATGATTTTCAGTGGGGCCCGACTTATATTACTTATATAATTATTAAATTTGCCGATTTCAAAGAACGTTGCCTATATTAATCTAGGTTATAATGGTTATAAACTACTTATCTAAGTCGCCTTATCATTAAAGAGCGATGGCTTTTAGTGCTAGATAACCTTTGTGTAGACTCTACACTGTAGATGTAGAGGAAAACATTGATTATTGTCTCTCATAAGCTCTACCTTTTCATTGTCATGACGTAGAGTATACCTAGGTATAGACGAAATGTAATCTGTACTTACAGGCCGCGTAGCCAACATGCCAATCGCTTACGCTCCGTAGCGATCAAAAAGCAACTGTCACTATCTCACTAATGGAAGAATGATAGAGAGATACAATGCGTTTCGTTGTCGTAGCGAAAGCGATTGTCACCTTGGCTAGGCCGGATTTCACAAAGGTACAATGTTGTTTGAGACATCGATATAGTCTGTGCGGAAAGAGATGTATTGGTTCCCATATATTCCGCGACTCCTCTCTTTCCGCACAGATTCTACATTATATTTCGTCAACTACCTACATCTCTGAGGCATATATACTCGTAAGTAATTGATCAATCATCCGGAATGTGCCAGTCAAACCAAGCGGCTTACACATGCGTGTTATTGATTATGATTATTTACTGATCAGTGGCTTGAAGGCACGTGTATTGGTTTGCTTCGCTTTTCTATTGATTTACCACAATAATAAACATTATAAGCCTTCTTATGCGTGACACTAAATCAACATATATGATATGTCATATAAAAATGGTCATGCCTTCATACCTCATGGATAACATAAACACTTAAGTAGCGTTGGCTCGTTGGGTGGACGACATACGACATCCGAAAGATTGCGGGTCACTACAGGGGCCCGTTTCTCAAAAGCTTGTAACTTGTAAATACAAGTGGAAGTCTCTTTCTAACAAAAGCTGTCAAAAAGTGACATCCGCTAATATTACAAGTTACATTAAGCTTTTGAGAGACGGACCCTTGGATGAGATTACTTAGCTCAGGACCGAGACAAGTGGCGTACTAGAAGAGAGGCCTATGCTCAGCAGTGGGCGATAAAGGGATGTTATGATGATGATATATTTTTTAACACAATCCGACCAAATATATAGAAATTAAATATAACGTCCCGCTTTTTTAAATAACTTTAATACCTTAAGAGCCAACAGGATTGGTCATTTCTCCATACAAACGTACTAGACTGTTTCCTCCGTGGGTTTTGAAGCTAGAGCAATGATTTTTTCAACACAGATTAATATTGTCAATATCTGTGTCGAGCCGTTTGTTTTTTGTTTTTTGTTTTTTAAGGCGCTACAGCCCTTCAAAAATGGCCTAATTGACTATGCCGCAATGAGAGGCGTGGTATTCAAAACTGATATCAATTACCAAAACAGTCCGACGCAGATAATTTCATAATCATTTAGATTTCCAAATTTGCTTACGATTGGTTAAGTTTTAGAGGAGGAAACAGTCGAGAACGAAACCATTTTGAGATTTTTACGCAGGATTTTTCGCTTTGTCCTTATCGCACTAGTTTTAGGAGCCGCTTCCGTTAGCGAGACGGGTATATTTAGGTACCTAAAATATTGAAATCTCAGCTCATGTTTCGTCTTAACAAAATCGTCGAGGAACGAATAAGTATTCGAGGTGTTATACACCAATAATATCATAGACATCCATCATACTCCTGTCATCCGTGAAACTAACGCAACACATTATCAGATGCCCATACCTATCCGCTTGCTACCCTAATCGGTCGTGGGCAACAAAACCAGCGCGTGCCCTGCAAATGAAAGATTTCACGGCTGCGAGCACTCGGAAGGTCTTTCATGACGATCGCAAACGGGGCATGAAATACAGTTAAGAGCCCATCAACGTGCACACTAGCGCCACTGCTAAATAATCGTGATTATTAAAATTTAACGAAAGATATTTAAAAAAGGAGGTCGCTACGGACTGTATCTAATATTATAATACCTTTTGAATACTTCAAACTAGTTTCTATGTTGCTGGCTTCGTCAATCTATGCGTCCAAAGTTAAAACGGCCGTTTTTGTTTTGAGTTCATAGATTGACGAATCCAGCAACATAGAAACTAGTTTGAATTATTCAAAAGGTACTTTAATACAAGATACAGTACGTAGCGGCACCCTTTTTTTTAAATATCTTTCGTTAAATTGAAATAATCACGATTATTTAGCAGTGGCGCTAGTGTACACGTTGATGGGCTCTTAATGCGTATAAAATTTATGGCTCTTAACTGTATTTCATGCCCCGCACGTATCCGACGTTCCCGTCCGTTTTGTTCCCTCCTGTTCACTGCATTTACATTTATACACGTATCCGACGTTCCCGTCCGTTTTGTTCCCTCCTGTTCACTGCATTTACATTTATACTATAAATGTTCCCTCCTGTTCACTGCATTTACATTTATACTATAAATGTAAATGCAGTGAACAGGAGGGAACAAAACGGACGGGAACGTCGGATACGTGTTATTCTTGACCCGTGAAAAGGAAGGGTCCCAACTCCCAAATGTCAAATGTCAAATGTCATACAATCCGCCCCGCGAAAAAGTGAGAGCCGAATGAAGTTGGCCTGGTAGGTAGTGGCCGTTGAGTCAAAAAATTGGGAGATCCTGGCCTCGTATTTACGTATAATTAAAGGGATCGAATGTAAAGTGTTGATGGATAAAGCGATCGGACCAAAAATGTGAAAAGTGAAGATTGCGTCTATTTCTTCTAATTACTTAGACGGCCTAGTCTTTATTCCCTTGAATCATGGATTTTTGTTACAGAGGGTTTATACCGGTTTTAGGTACATATATCTAAATTTTGTTAGGGTATGTGGCTGATACGAGTTAGGGTTTTGTTTATACATATGAAATACAAAATGGCGGTCGTTAAATCCAAGATATTTAGTTTAGAAAAAAAGCGGGCGTGGGTAGATTCATTAAATATTTAATTTAAGGTTTCACCTAATATAACTTTCCAAATAAACACGATGCTCGTTTGAGCTTCTACACAGCGGTCAAAAAATTCGTTTAAAAGTTGTTCAACCATAAAGTTAGCCAGCAGTTTTCTCAAATTCTTTAAAATTGTTATTCTAATTTCATCAGAGCAGTGCACACCATGGTCTTGTTCCCGTGTGTTTTCACTCTCACGTGTAAATGTTTTGCGGACTGAGCAGCTATTTCTGCAATGTTTATCAAAATGGGAAGCTATTTTCGTTTACACGGCAACTGAGTTTGCTTTGTATGCTTCCCTTGTCTTATCATTATAAATATTTGTTACCTAAAAGGTCAAACATTCGCGCTAAGGTGATTGTGGCGAGACTGAGATTTTGTTTTGAACGCCTTTGTATTCGATTTATGTTTGGTCCATACAGGCATTTATCATTTTAATGAAATAACATGAATGTAATCACTTTCCTAGTTTCCAGCATCTACAAAAACATTGTTCATTTAAAACAGTGTTATTTTTATGTTTAACCCCGGAGTAGGCATATCTGTCCTGTGGGACAATAGTACTGTAGTTATATTACAAAATAACCAACGAATAAAATAACGCGACGAAGATAAGGAAATTAACAGCACCTTAAGAATTAGTCATCATGCGACAGCGCTATTATGATAATATGCGATAGCGGCAATGTTAAAGTGGCAATGTTATTGTGACGTAGGCTTGTGTCACTCTGGGAAGAGAAGACCATGTTTTATTAGACTATGTACAATTCCCTCTCCCTCTTTCTGGTCTTATTTGAGAACAAAACAATATCTAAAGATGTCATATTTCTTTCCAGGGCGTATCGTTCATAGGATGGCACCAGCGGTCGCGGCTGGAGCGAGTGCTGCTAGTGCTGACAGCTTTGCTGACGTTGGCAGTATTTCTGACTACCTGCTTGCTGTTAGCAATGCGGGGTCCCACGTACCTTCCCGTGCCACCATGCTACCAACCTGAACCTAAAGGTATTTCCTGCTAGTACTGACAGCTTTGCTGACGCTGGCAGTTTTTCTGACTACCTGCCTGCTGTTAGCCATGCGGGATCCCACGTACCTTCCCGTGCCACCATGCTACCAACCTGAACCTAAAGGTAATATTCGCTGGTAGTACTGACAACTATGCTAACGTTGCTATTTGGTGACAACCTGTCTGCTCTTAACCATGAGGGGCCGGAAATACGGGGAGATGTGTCCGTGGTTATATGGTATCAAAAGCTCAAGTTGGATCTGCGGCATGATAAGTCTAAAGCTCATTAAAATTGTTGACTGTGTTCTGGAAAACTAAACGGAACTTTTAACTTTCCAGAAAGCAGCGTCTGCCTGTCCAGCTCCTGCATCTACACAGCCAGCGAGGTCATCAGGTCCCTCGACGAGACCCAGGACCCCTGCGAGGACTTCTACGAGTTCGCTTGTGGGGGCTGGATGAGAAACAACCCCATCCCAGAGGGCAAGGCGCAGTGGGGCATCTTTAGCAAGATCGAGCTTCAGAATCAGCTCATCATACGATCTGCTTTAGGTAAGGTTTCAAAAATGTATTTATTGAATCAGAAACATCTAGGTACTGCCGGGCAAAGATTTCCTCTGTGTATGTGTTTATGTCTCTGTGGTTTGTGAATCTTGACAGCGACATTCCACTTTGTTGAGAGGCTTTCCGCGCTCCATCTTCAGATACGTGGCCACCACTCGAGAACTATTTTGTCGCAGCATCTATCAATTCAATCAGAAACTTTTTTCACCTTTTGCTTTCTGGTTTAATGAACTCTGCGTTTTCTAGGAATCAGGGTTCTAGTATGTCTTCCCACACGGCTCCTTCCGTTTCTTTCTCTCTCTCGTTTAGCTTTGTTATTCCCTTTCGGTTTTCTGTGATTACATCTAGTCCCTTTGTTTGGGACTTTTCACGCTGCATCAACAGGTATAATACTCGAAAACCTTGTCGCAGCATCTATCTAATGGACATTTGGGCACTTTGCTCCGCCTTCTCGCTCCTAATTAACCTCCCCAAATAATGGTTTTCTGCGAAAGGTTGTGAAGGGTCTTTTCAATCTGAATCTTCTGGCACATAGGAATCATTCTATCCCCGTGGCTTTCTGTTCTACGAGGAATCTACCTCGCATCTGCCACTTTAACAATTCTTTGTTCTATGTCACCAGCTACCTTGTGTTAATCTAAACCATATTCCATAAGCAGATCTTGCGCTATTGTGTCTAGTTGCAACAATATAACAATAAGGAAAAGGTCAGAGATGACATTGATGATAGAGACTATTGTCTAGCTATTTATGGAGTAAATTCTTATTCGAGGAAAGAATTGAGATTGATTGTTTAAGCACGATTGATTTGCAGTTTTGAAATAAATCAGAGCTTATTAGGTTAGCTTACCTTAGTTGTGCATGATTTGTGAATAGTCGATTTCATTGTCTTTGGAAAAATAAAAACAAGGCGTGTTCTGAGAAACTCTTTTAGAAAATACGGTTACCTAATGCTTGTACTCAAGGTTTTTATTCGGTTGACCTTGGTAGGTAGGTATTATAGTTCCATTTTTCCTTTCAATATTTTCCTCAATTACTTCAATTAAGTAGGTTGTACCCGGAAATAATCTTATTCTCTAAGTAAACGAAAAATCCGGTTTCATTGACATTTTATATACGGAAATTCCTCTATCCAAGAACTTAACAAGTTCAGTTTAAAACTAGACTCAGGTTTTCCTGATATCTGGTTGACATAACCTTACATTAATTAGCATTCTGATATGTTGCGAATCGTCATTTTCGACCAAAACAAAGTGCTCTAACCATTTGGTTAACGCGAAATAATGCCTTATAAAACGTCTGTATTGAAATGTTAAATATTTGGACATTTACCTACTTACTTACCTGTACACGGACATAACGTGTATCGTACAGTCAAAAGCATAATAATTAAGTTTAGACTTCAGGCCTGTAATAAATTTCTTCAAAACGCAAAATTGCTTTGTTAGGTACCTACCTATTTGTTTTAACACTTTCAAAATGAACCCACCTAGCGGGGTGGACAGGAAAAAATCATACAAAACATTAGATCAACAGTTTCAACATTTTGCCATGATCTTGCCCTACCTATTACTATGTATTAGAATATTTTTTATTCACTCAACTAGGATAACATCGTTTGCGAGTATTTTCCTTTTGTATCTTCTTATCCAAAGTTTTTCTTCGATAAAGAGTCGAGTTTTATTCGTGTCCTGGGAAAAACATATCTCCACATTGGTTTATATTTTCCGTGTTGATTTATATATACCTATTCTCTTATTTTAAATTTAACCGTCAATTACATTTCAGTCATATTTTTTACTCCAACTGTACACTTCACGTTTTGTTCCTTCACTTTACAGCCACTTATTATATACTTCTACTGAATTATCGCCTCATTGTAAATTTTCAGTCCCTCTTATCAGTTTCTCACAACACACGAAATTTGCGTTTCTTATTTACTAACAGCAACACTCTTATTACCATCGATGGACCTTATCCGTTTGCAATAAGGTTTATTGTCAGTCAAATGTGTGGACAATGGTTCCCTCAATCTTATTATTTGTATAGTTTATCCAAATATGGCCACTTCTTGTTTCTTTGTTATGATTTTGCCTATTCTGTTGCTACCTACGTATGCGGATTTTTCTTTATCAAGTGAACTGAAATTCTGCTCCTTTGTAATGTGATTATCAAGATTACACGCGTGACCTTTCCCCACAATCCCCACACATCCTAAACTAGATAGAAGTGTATAAACATACTGAGGGTCGAGAGCGAAATTCGATATTTCGTTATCTCTATCACTCTTGGATATTCAACAACAACAAAATTATTTATTTTTATTATCGCGGTAGGCCGTCAGTCTATTAATACCTAGTATAGGTACCTTTAACGAAGCCTGCTGTACTGATATGCCTATTGAATGTAGAGCAAACGTTTGAGAAAAGAAAAAAAGAAAAGATATTCACCCATGAAATGTTTTGTCGCTTCTGAACCTGTGAGTTCATGTACTTATCTTTTTTTCCAGAAAATGTCAACATTTCTGACAAAAACGGGGGAGAGTACAAAGCAAGAGTGTACTACGATGCATGCATAGACACGAATGAGACCATAGAGAAACTGGCGGAGAAGCCTCTAGTGGACGTGATCAACAAACTGGGAGGCTGGCATTTACTTGACAATAATAACAATACTTTGACCAACAGTACCAATAATAATACTATTTTAAGCAACGCTACCAAAGATACTATTAAGGACTTCGATTTGCAAGAGCTTCTTCAAAATATACAGAATAAGTGAGTCTCTCATTATAAGCTTGTTCACTGCTGGTAATTAGTATCTCATCTTTCACTGTGCGTCACTGAGGCTTCCACAGAAAAAATATACTGTTATTTTTTCTGTAGGGGCCTTATTCTTTTCTTATTCTATGGCAGGGGTTCCTAAAGTCTCTTCGCGTCCGGATCTAGAGAAAATGCCGCGAAGTGTCGATTCGGACGCACTTTAACCTTTTCAATACCCCCCTTTTTGTTACCCCTGTGACCTGTGACCAATGGGAGAGATAAATTGCTCCCGATACAAAATATTTTTCAATGCAAAACATTCAAGTATTCATGCAAGACATCTACCATCTTATGATTGAGAAACTTATTGCGTTTATTGATTTCAGGTACAATTTGGGTGGATTATTTAATTGGGCGGTAACAGAAGATGACCGGAATTCCTCAAAATATATTATAGTTGTAAGTACATAAATTTAACTTTCCGTTCTATCTTCTACCAAACCACAGATCCTCACCAAACGAAGCGTTCATTACTAGACAATCTTATCAATTTACATCGAATTGATTGGCCTAGAATTAGATTTCAGATGACGATGATCAAACCTAGAGAAAGAATAAGTATCTTAAAAATACCACGTGTTTAGTGCAACTCTTCAAAAACTCCTGTCATTTTTCAGCTTGACCAAGGCGGTCTTAACCTGCCAACGCGCGACTACTACCTAAACAAGAGTGCACACGAGAAAGTTCTCGAAGCCTACCTCAACTACATGACCAGAGTATGCGTCCTCCTAGGCGCGAACGAGACGAAAGCTAAAGAGCAAATGAGTAAGGTGATCGAATTCGAGACAGCTCTGGCTGGGATAACAACTCCTTCTGAAGATAGGAGGGATGAAGAGAGCCTGTACAACCCGTTCACGTTGAAACAGTGGCAGAAGGAAGCGAATTTCCTGAATTGGACAGCGTTCTTCAATGATGCGTTTAGATTAGTTGGAAGAAGTGTGAGTATCAACAAATTATGACGTTAATCGTATGCAAGCAAGGGAATCGTCATTTTTATTTCAGACGTCATTAGAGATAAAAGAGATTAGGTAGTCAGAATTTGTTGTCCGATCAAACAGTTTGTAAATGCTGGTAAGGCTTAGATTTATCTATGAAAATCAACATGTATCACCTTATCTTGGAAACAAAAACATATGCTACTGATATAATGGAAATAAGAGACTTGTTACTTAGACATGCAAATACCTGGAATAAGATAAAAGATATTTGTATCCTGAAATTATTGCCTATGAAATGAAGGGTTTGTTTGGAAGTGCTACTAAAGTGACCAGTAGTTTAATGCTTGGATCCTATTTTTAGCTAGTTTTTTCTAACACTAACATTGTCATTTCAGATATCCGAAAATGAAAGAATCGTCGTGTACGCGCCTGAATATTTCCGGAACCTCACTAAAGTAATAAAGAATTACACAAGATCAAAAGAAAAGAAAACGTAAGTTAGTACGGTCTGATAAATACATTTTTATACATTCATAATTACGCATATCAATTACATATTCAAGCAATAATAAATTGATGGCGACAGGAAGAGATAAATATGTGGTTGATAAGTGCAAATTTCATTTTAGTATAAGTTTTAGACCAGTGCTTTTTAACTATGTTTAGATTTATTTAAAATGATGTATTCCCTATATCTCTTTTAACATTATTAGGTAAGTTTGAGTCTTATATTAAAGTGTTCATTCTTAAGATTATTGTATTGTTTGTATCTGGGGGCACGGTAGTGCCCCCGCCAAGACGAGCAAAGCGAAGCGCAAGGGCACTACCTACCTTTTCTCGAAGCGCTTCGTCGTTTTTTTGAACCCTCATAACTTGGGTTTGGATTATGCCAGATAAACAAAATTCTCGGGATATGATGTCAATAGTGGACTTATTAAACGTAAAAAATTTCAATTGCATAGCTCTTATACTTAAGATTTTATTCATATCTAAAATACCCCAATTTCGTCACTGACTCACTCACTCACTGTTGATCATCAAAACCTCTAGGGTACTTCCTGAAGTCCTAGGAAGCTGAAATTTGGTATGTAAGATAGTATTAGTACACAAACAACAAAATAATTCAAAAACTTGAAATTTTTTGCCCCTAAGGGGGGGAAAAGGGGGGGGGGAATTTGTATGGGAAATCAATAACCGCTGAACCGATTTAGTTGAAATTTGGTATGTAGATAGTTTTTGTAATGGGGAATGGCATTGAATAGTTTTCAACCCCAAAATCATCCCGTAAGGGTGAAAAGGGGGTGGAAAAGGCGTTAGGGGAAAAGGAGGGTTGAAGTTTGTATGGGGAATCAGTAAAAAGCAGATTGTATAAAAGATGCCCCGAGGTACGTATTTCAGGATTTTTAATAGTACCTTAAATCACACGCGCAACCCTTTAAATTAGGGGATGGAAGCAACTTACAAAAAGAAGTGAAATCCCACCAAAAACATTTTCATGTAAAATGTTGCCAAGACGAAACCATAAGGCTCGCACTGACAAAAAGTTATCAGATCTCTTGTAGAGCCAAGCTTCTAACTCTACAAGCCCTAACTTCACAAATTCTACACCTTAGTCAAAATATGAGGCTTGGCCGTTTCGTTACTCCAAGAACTATTGTATTATAAAAAATAATGAATAGTGAATACATTTTTCACCTTACGTCCATGTGACAATAGCGAAACGGTCAAGCCACATATTTTGACTAAGGTGTAGAGTTTGTGAAGTTAGGGCTTGTAGAGTTAGAAGCTTGGCTCTACAAGAGATCTGATAACTTTTTGTCAGTGCGAGCCTTATGGTTTCGTCTTGGCAACATTTTACATGAAAATGTTTTTGGTGGGATATTTATTTCTGTATTAATTTCCATTATTCCCGCAGGATCCTAAAGAACTACCTCATCTGGCAAGTGTCTCGCGCGCTCTCAACGTACTTGTCTAAATCTTTCCGAGATGCGACCAAAATTCTACGCAAGGCACTGTACGGCTCTGAAGGCACGGAGGAGTCTTGGAGATATTGTGTAACGGACACTAATAACGCTCTTGGTGAGTTTATGTGTTTAGTCGTAGAGCAAACCGGAGCTGACAACTGTAGAATAATGTGCTAATTTCTCTTAAGTTAGGTAAGCCGGTGGGAATCGAGTTCTATAGACGTCTTGCCACTATTATTAGCCAGTCACACCGCTATTCTAAATTACATTTACCTCTACCTTTCAACCAATTGTACAGTCACCTGCAATAATATGTTACACTGCGAAGGCCGCAAAGATATGTAACACGCTCTTATCGCTCTACACCTAAGATCGTGTCATATATTGATGACTGTACCTCCACTCGACTAAGTCAATTCAATTTATTTCCTTGAGCACACCTGCCATTTTTCCGGACGTAAAACAGACCATGAACCTGCCCCAAGCTAGGCCAAATACGGGAAGCCAGATTACAGCAATGCAGCACATTAGTCAACATTTTCAATAAGTCAGCAATCAGCATTAACCTAACTTCAATTCCTCATATTCCAGGATTCGCAGTCGGCGCCATGTTCGTCCGGGAAGTGTTCCACGGCGAAGCCAAGACGCAGGGAGAGCTGATGATCGACAACATTAGGAACGCGTTCAAGAATAACCTCAGGAACTTGGACTGGATGGACTCCGAGACGATGAAGGCTGCTGAGACGAAAGCTGATGCTATTACGGATATGATAGGTATTTGATTAGGTTAAACTAGCTTATAGTAATGAAACGGTGTTATGGCAGCAATTTGTAGAGATTGTGTCTGATATGCTAGACCGCGGACTTTTGTCGCAATGACGTCACAATAGGGTAGTTTGGGGAGTAAATGGAACGGTGTTAATTAATACGGCTATGTTCATTAAAATTTAATAATCAGGCATTCACGATATAAATTAGTTAAATTACATATAAGTCAATACAAATAAATCCAAGCAACCTTTATAAATCTTTCTTTGATAACAAACTTTTCAAATATGCACCAATAACATCCCATCGAGGTGGATAGAAGCTTTCCTTTTTGAAGTGGATATGTTCTGATAGAAGACGTAGCCTAACCGCGAGTCATTTAAAAAAACTCTTGGTCTGTTACGGAGAGTCAGTTAACGAAAGAACAACGTCGATATCGATGTATCAACAATCAATTGACAATTAACTTATAGGTAATTTATACCGTGGATGCCTGATTTTTTAATTTAATTAACAAAGGCGTATTAATTAACACCGCTCCATTAACTCCCCAGACTACCCTATTGTGACGTCATTGCGACAAAAGTCCGGGGTCTAGATGACCTTTCCGTATTTTTTGTAATATATGAATCGCATGTCATTGTCAATCTAGACCGAGATGGACCTTAAAAAAGGTTTTTTTTTCAGGTTTCCCTGATTACATCCTTCAAAAACAGGAATTAGACAAACAATACGAGGAACTTACCATCCACCCCAACGAGTACTTCCAAAACAACATCGCCTTCAACCTGTTCAGCTTGAAAAACGACTTGAAGAAAATGGATCAGCCCGTCAATAGGACCAAATGGGGTGAGTTTTCCCAAGTCACCCCAGAAGGTGCAGAGGTCTTTTATAAGCTAATGCTACGTTAACGAGTTATCAATACCCTCAGATACTTCTTTTAATGTTTGCTCTTAAGCGTGGATAACGCTTTCTCCACTCCTATCCACGACTGCCTTCCTAAACGTTTTAATGTTGTGTACGCTCTACCACTGATGTGGACGATTCTATCCAGATACTTGACCATTTTCAGGTATGACCCCATCAACGGTAAACGCGTACTACACTCCAACTAAGAACCAAATAGTATTCCCCGCCGGTATTCTACAACTGCCTTTCTACGACGGTGACAACCCTAAGAGCGTCAACTACGGAGCTATGGGAGTTGTCATGGGGCACGAGTTGACGCATGCGTTTGATGACCAAGGCCGAGAATATGACAGGTTAGTCCCCTGCAAGTGTTTTACTTCGGTGACAATAAGAACGGAGCTGTGGGAGTTGCCATGGGCATGAGTTAAGACGGTGACAACCCTAAGAGCCTAAACTCTGGAGCAATGTAAATCATTATGGGGCATGACACATACGTCATACGCAAGTATTATAGGGTTGCTGCTTTTTTGTGATGGCAGGAACCCTAAAAAACTGTAGGGCTAAGATCGTCGCCTCTTTGTCTGTCTGTCACCATGCCTGTCACGTTCTAACAAGTTGATGTAAGTGCGAAACTGACGCATGATACGACAGGCGTAAAAGGGTGGATCAACTATTTCTTGTTGTTATTCTGTCCGGTCAGCCAAGAGACAATAGTAGCATAGTTTGTTAGAAGACATTGTACACCACCTTCTTCTGACACGCTTGGTAGATGACCCTCTATGGAAAGGGTTTATAAGTATCACAAAAAAGCGTGTTTGGTGAATTTAAAAGCCTATAAATCAGGTTTTAAAGAGTGACCCAGGAGAACATAACCATGGCAACGAGTGACAAGAAAAAGTTGATTCACCCAAAAAAGCCACCACTGGACTGACACGGTCCTCAAAGAACCCTGCAGCAGTCATAAACACAGCCAATTGTTTTTCACTCCACTGATATTTTTGACAGATTCGGGAACCTGAACCAATGGTGGAACAATGCTACCATAAACCGCTTCAAGAAGAGAGCCAAGTGCATCCAGGAACAGTACTCAAGTTATTCGATGGAGGGACAGCATTTAAACGGGAAGCAGACTCTAGGTAAGGCACCATCACTACATAGTATAAAACAAAGTCGCTTTCCTGTCTCTCTGTCTGTCTGTCTGTATGCTTAGATCTTTAAAACTACGCAACGGATTTTGATGCGGTTTTTTTTATAGATAGACTGATTCAAGAGGAAGGTTTATGTATAATTTGTTAACCCGTGCGAAGCCGGGGCGGGTCGCTAGTCTATCTATATGATATGAATACGCAAAAGTACACAAGGTGTATTCGGATAATCGCGAAAATCATTTAAAAATCACTCATATTTTGTTGTAATAAGAGTCTCTTTTCAGCGAAATTTTAGTGTTATTGACATAGGTGGCCATAGGAACTATGTGATAAATCATAAAAGTAAAACATTGCAACCTAATTGGGTTTGGAATTTTTAGAATGGTGTAGATTGTAAATTGAAATTTTTGACAAAAAACTGAATGACTTTATTTCATATTTAGTTTATAAACTTATTTAATGAAGATTCAATTGGAATAGATACAGAATTCTCAATGTAATTTACAGTTACATGCTAGACAGGTTTTAATAAGATTTTACCTAAAGAGATCAATTCAGGGGATGGAAATAGCCTAATTTACATAGGTACTCCCAGATATCCAATCCTAGGGAGAAGAAAATGACAAAATGCCAGAGTACTGACTAAAATGTACAAATAACTGTATTTTGTGAAACCATACATATATATAAATATATGTCTTTTGTGAAACCATGTATGACTAAATTGTGTTTCTAATTCTAGGTGAGAACATAGCCGACAACGGAGGCCTGAAGGCATCATTCCATGCCTACCTGGACTATAGCAGGACGGAAGCCAAAGTGAACTTGACTCTGCCAGGACTGAAGTATAATCATAGACAATTGTTCTTCATCTCTTTCGCACAGGTTCGTTTTTATCAAAAGAATCAGGCCCTTAAGTACTAGTCGCTCAGAGAGCAGTAGCCCTGCCATTTTGACAATATCCAAAAACTGAATTAAGAAAATAATTATGTATAATTATTGAAACTTAACAAAATTTCACTAGAATCAGTTGAGAAATGCTGAAGAGTAGAACATCCAGACGTATGAAAGCATTTTTGTCCAAGCGGAAACGGAGACTGCCTCTTTGCTAGGTCTACAAGGCACCTATGTACAGATAGATATATCGGAGTGGCCAAGGTGTTCACAATATCTGAAAAAGCACTCTAATTGTATACTCGATTAATCTAAAAAGAAAAAAACACGGAAATGACAATACAGGGGTGTTCAGATATTTGTGAGCGCCTTGGCCGCTCCGATATATCTGATGACGACTGTACCTACATACTGGAGTACCAGTCAAAAATATCACCTCTGTTTGATATATACATTATTAAGGCTCGGAGAGAAAACACTTGGCAACTGATATTATTGCTATAATGTAGGAACAGTGGGCCAAGAAAGTGGTCTACCAGTTTTGACAAAAGTTTCTGCGAGATCTAACGATCGCTAAGGTTGACAATGACGTACAGTTGACGTACGTGTGTCGACCTTGTTGTTAGGATGGTAGACCACTTTCTTGGCCCACCGTACATTACAAGTTTACTAGCACACTAGTCATAAATTTCGCTAAATATTTCTATTCTTTTTTCAGGTATGGTGTTCCTCGATGACCAAAGAATCTACTAAAATGCAAATAGAAAAAGATGACCATACTGGCGCCAAATACAGAGTAATAGGCCCAATTTCTAACCTGAAAGAGTTTTCCAATGAGTTCAACTGTCCCATAGGCTCTAAAATGAATCCGAAACATAAATGTGAAGTATGGTAATGTTGAGCGGATTGTCTTGCTGGTTTGGCGCGTTTTGAGAGCTTCAGTGCTGCTGCGTTCCTATATTTATTACGCCTGAAGAGTGTTATTGTTAATGCGTGTAAAAACTGTAAAATTAAACTCGCTCAACAAAAATATTAGCATTTCTAAGGCTAAGGCAGGCAGTGTTTCGCTCTTCAATCAAATAATATAAATAAAAATTCAGTTTAAGAACTGACAGTGACGTTGTGATGTGACACTGACAGTTGGGACAAGTAGTACAATTCAGAACAAAAGTGCTTTAAGACTGTTTCATCTACCTAAATTTAGCATCCTAAATGATTGAATCTTTAATTTAGAAAAGTGTATTCGCATACGTAATCTGCTAAAGGTTAATTTAGGCTTTCCTGGATTACGTGTCCAGATCATTTAGGATGATGTATAAAGGAAGATGTAGTGCGTCATTTAAACCTAGTGCTCATAGTCCAGCCGCAGTCCTCCAAGACCAGAACGCAGCTTATCTGTTAAAGTAAGAAAATATTGTAGGTTAATATTACCATCATTCTTAAAGAGATAGCTGACTTATGCTCTTGGAAGACAACAGTCAGTTCTGTAAGTATGAGTACCTACTAGGTTTTAAGAATTATAATATACTTAAGCTCAATACACTCGTACGCTCGAAGTATAAAAGTGGTGAAGAAAAGATTTTGTAAAATAAAAAAGTACCAAATTTGAATTATGCTGAATCTATTTAAAATAAAATGCCTCAAATGCTTGTGAGAATGAACGATTGTTATTCGTGAAAGGATGTAGTATGATTGGGCATTTATATATCGTAGTATATTAATGAGCTTAGAGTAGTCGTGATGAAAACGGATTAACGGGACAACGGGTTACTGGTCAAATAGAATCAATGTATAATCAAATGAAAACCACTATACATACGAAATTTATGCGTGCCATCCTATACGTATATATAATATACATTTTGTAAGAATAGGCGTATAATGGGTCTGATGTTATTTATAGAATTATTTGATCCTAATTGACCGTATTATTATTATTGTAACTTTTATTTACCTATATCTCTGCGTCAAGATCTCACCATCAAATAATAGCGTGGAATAAAACTTGGTTTGAAAACTGAGATCTTTAGACTAACGTAATCTTTATGTCAAGTTGCCGTGATAACTCTTTTTTTAAATGCTCACGACAGACTTCACTTTACTGTGTTATTTGTGAAAATATAGGTGTTTTAGTTTCGTTTTGGATGGGATGACAAATACGCAGCGCCAATAGTGACATGTGATGTCAGCATTACATGTATCACTAAGTGAATACAAATAATTATTAGCAAAACATGCCTCACAATTACTTACATAAATACAACGTTTTATTTTTTATAGGTATATTTTTATTATGTGTATTTGTATATTTAGGTGTATGTGTGATGTTTTGACGTACTTAATTTTAAGCAAATATGTAACCGTATGGTACGTAGTACCATGTATAGTTTTTGAAATAACGATATGTAGACCATTTTCAGTCAAACCTTGATAAGTGGGATTATATCTCAGATAAAACAATTGTTAGGATATACTCTGGCAAACGCACTTTGTTAGTAGAAAAAGGCGTGAAATTATGGGAGGACAAACCTTCATGCCTACATTTTTTAAATTTGCCACCTTATTCTACTGACGGAAATGGCTTGCCAAACTATAGTTTAAATTAGTTCACTAAATTTAAAAATAAAAGTAAATATCAGCGAAGGGGTGAATGAAGACGACAGACCCCTAATAAAGTATAAAAAGTGAATGAATGAGATTTCTCTCTTACAACCCGCTTATCTGGGTTTTACTAGATATATGCATCTAGTGTTAATCTAAAAATGCTGGACATTTTTATCGTTTTGTACAGTGCTGATTTAAAGTACGAGATACTTTATACTAAGCAGTATAACCAATATTGTTTTATTCCATTTTATTTTTTGTGTCACATTTTGGTGATATTTCACTTCGCGTTAAAAGAGAAAAATAATCATAAAGGATTTGTTACACCTCTCTAAATGTAGAATCTTAAATAATATTTTTACCTTATTTAGCTTAAATTTTTTTTTGTTTGGTGTATAAACAACTTGGGGTACTTACTATATTTAGAAAGGTTGGCAGACCCCTGAATATAAATATTTATAAACATAATGTTAATAATTATAAATTACTTTTCTGTCTATTTTATTGAAACGAGTTATCTGCAAAACGTAAATACATATTTTGCAACTTTTCTTTTCTATTTTAGATGTTATTCTTTTGTTATAAATGTTATAATTAAGTCCCTGATAGAATTTATTTTGTTATTATTTACTCTTATACCTCTTCGTAATAAAATAAATGGGTATGTACATTGTAGCCTTTTAATATAAATTTGATTGGTATTTAGGACATATAAAGAAATGTTAGGGTACTTATGAGTAACTCAATATTCGCACTATTTATACCAGCTCTACCTGAGATGCATTTTTTAAAGCTATAAATAATTATGGACATAAATAAACATAACAAAATTATGTTTCGACTCCTCGCCGCCAAAAAATCAAATCAAATACATGTCATTGTCAATGTCATGTCATATTTTTTTTTAGCTATAAATTACAATCTACAAGTGAAAAATGCCTGAGAAGTGGGAGAGGCTTATATCCAGAGTAGAGAGTAGACTGATGATGAAGTGCAGTAGCGGGTCATCTGACACTCCCCCTTTCTGGGGGTGTGAGGAGGCCATTTCAGGGCGACGAGGTTCTTTTTGGCTGCGTCTTGCGGGCTGTGACGACAGACCGATCTGTTGTTGCCAAGTGTATAGTTGGCGTGTTTCTCCTTCCTGCTCGTCAAAGGATTTGGTTGGCCATCATGAGTTGGAGGTCATGTTGCCAATGGCTTGATAATGAGTGAAAAATGAGTGAAAATGTAAATCAACAATACTGACCAAAACGACACTTGCCATTTGGTCAGGTGCGTATCAAATGCAGTTAAACACCTGTAAAGAGGACTCTTAACTTGTTCCGTTATAAAATATCGTCCGTTCAAATAGACTTGTACCCTGTAATGCTAGGGGATGTTATTGGGCCCCTGCACTCTTCCGGTGATTAAGTTTTTACCTGACTGAGTTTTGTCCTGTCTTTATGAGATTGGTTGCACGGCAGAAAAGTTAAGTATATTGTTAATGAATAAAGAAATAAATGAATGAATAAGTACACGCGTAGGGAACACATTTAATGGTGACAATAAACATTTTGTCTCTCGATGTTCCCCATCCCTAATATAATCTGTAAAAAGTCGTTTTTCATGTCTGTATGCCATAAAATATAATATTTGTACGTATAAAGTAGGTGACTCAAATGTAAACCATCATTTCATTCGATGTAATAAAATGTTGTTTTCTTTATTCATACTTTACTTTATGCGCTCGGGTTATACCTAATACCTAATATCTTGGCTGTTTCCAAACGAATAATCAGTATTCACATTAAATCCATTTTAAGAGCTGTAAGTACCATATTTTATTGTCTATCCGAATGAGTAGATATTTTTATATTCTGTAAACATCAGAGATTTAAATTCAGTTGATTTCCAGTTTGTAAGGATGAATTACTCGGAAAACCATTTCGATAACCATTCTAATTATTAACCATTTTGAATGTTAACGTGATTTTGGTGTCTAATCTAATATATTAATTTTAAAGTTTTCGGGTTATTAGTAATCCAGCCAGCCTAGATTGTCATCATCAATATCAATGTCAACATTTCCATATCATGTATAACAAAATATGTAAATAGACAAATGAATATTTATTTAAATAAAATAACACAATATGACAGTCAATTTAACTCTTCACAGTATTAATCAGTTGCCAAAAAAACTGTAATTGCTCCATAGGCTCCATAGCTATACTATGGCAAATAATTAAAGCGCCCAGTGATGCCAATGCCACTCCATATAAAATGGTTTTTATGTAGTGTGATCCCTAAGATTTCTGGAGTAACGTTTCAATCAAAAAACAGACAATGCTTTTGTATTATTATTTTCAATGATAACAACTTGAGAACATTTTCAATAATGATTAATTTAAAAGATATACAAATATAATCGTTTACATTCATGTTTGATTTTTATTGTTTTTTCAATTTAATGAGAATCGTAAATATAAACTTGTATTTACAAATCTTTGTTTCATTTAAAAATCTTATCCCAAAATTCGTAATAAAAATGCAAGGTTCTCAAATCAGTTCATAACCCAAGTCTTCATCGATCCACGACTCCACCATGAACTGACAGGTAAAGACATGCCGTGGGCCGTGGACATCAATAGTGTACTAAAGTGTCATTCAATAGAACTTGCGAACTATGTCAATCAATTTTTGTGTATTATGGCTCCATCAGGGCTTGATGATTCCGCCAGTGTCGAGGTTGGATAACACACGGCCAGTATGATAAAGATCGTCGGTGATGTATAGACGGTGTTCGGTAGAGTATCCATCCACCCTACAAACAAAAGTTACTAGTAATTTGACATTTAGTGTCAATTTTAGTATGGCGGTTTGTTTACATAGTTAGCAAGTTCTATTGAATGACATTTTACAGTGTACTATATATAGCTCGCTGACTTGTCCACGATATCTTGGTAAATAAGGATAAAGGAGCAAAGCCTAACGTAGATGGCGCTGCAATCGTTTAACAGCGTTTGTCATTAGATACAAAAGGAGCAAACCAAACCAGAGACTACAGCCTTCTTTCACTTTTGGTTCCAGATGGAACCTTTATTGTCTGGGTTATAACCGTGAAAATCAAACTATCTGTCGCTCTAATTACGCTATAATTGCAGTTAAAGAGAAAGATGCTCGAAATTTACTAACTTCATATATAAGAAGTTGTGTAAAATTAAAATGTACATAGATAAGAAATTGTAGCTGTGCGTGTGCTGACACCGTATTTTAGTGTTAGCATTTCTTGCTTTCCTTCCATCAAATCTATTTATTTATTAAATAAGAGTGTAGCCCGCATATGCGGCAATGTGGGTCCTTCCAGACCCCCTCCAGACTATGTGTGGAGCGGAGGGGGCACGAGTGTGGAGGGGTCTTTAAACCTTAGGGCCTCTACAAATATCACCGATAATTGCATGCGATTTGCGTTACATTGCGGCATTCGATCGTTTTTTTTGTAAGGTCTGTAGACGCCTTTAAAATATTTTTATTTTTATTTATATGAAGTGCTATCCAGACGAGACAATTTTTCGCCAATCTGATGAAATTCTCCGATCGAATCAGCAGGTGCGGACACATAAATGCCAATTTTCATAGTAATTATCTATGGAATGCAAATTGGCCAATTATTTTCCTGATCAAATCAGTCGATTTGATCAGTCCCGTCTGTAATACCACTTGTCTTGTACCACTTAAAGAATACCCTTCAACTCACTTTTGCACTCGAGTGTATTGAGATATAAAGGTAACTAATGTTCAAGTAGACTTTATTTTCTCTGCTTTACTAAAGAACTCATTTTAAAGTAAAGTAATGTTTAAAATAATAGGATTTTTAATGTTTTTGGGACATTTATTAAACATTAAAGTAACGTAACTTTATATGGTATTACCGCAAAATGCATTATTAAATAATTGCTTAGTCTGCTAAAACTTTGTTCGTTGTATGGGCCAGTTGGAACGCTCACCTCTCTGTTCCAAAATGGCCGATATAGAACAAAAACGCAATATTTGCACCGCATTGCTGCGCTTCTTGTGAACATTTCAACAAAAATTCAGATCTAAGCCGGCGAAGTCGCCGCCACTGTCAAAATTTAAAACCTTATTTTGGTAAGTTAACAAAGGTGCCAATACTAATATAATCTAAGTGCTGGCTTTATTACGGTAGACTTTGATGTTAGCCCGAAAGAGTTAAGTTATACCAGTGTTACGGAGTACCATTGCTAGGCTGAACATTTTTGCTCAGGACAGGATTACATTACAAAAGGTTGGTTGATTGTTTATCATGAGTAGTCAAAAGAACATCAGTAATAAAATATCTTACGTAGCCGAGTAAGCATTCGGCTCTGTTTTAAGCAACAGGGAAAACATTGTGGTCATCTTCATTTATAAACTGTGTCGAATTATGCGATTTGGATGGCCTAAGCATTCCTAGACCATTGTTTCGCCCTGTCCCCTGTTCCATGCAGCAGATTCGATCAATCTAATACCTTTAAACAAGCAATTCTTGTTTATTTATTTACTTATTTATATATATATATATATATATATATATATATATATATATATATTTCGGGGATCTCGGAAACGGCTCTAACGATTTCGATGAAATTTGGTATATAGGGGTTTTCGGGGGCGAAAAATCGATCTAGCTAGGTCTTATCTCTGGGAAAACGCGCATTTCCGAGTTATTATATGTTTTCCGAGCGAAGCTCGGTCACCCAGATATTACTCTATAAATGGTGCCCTAAGCAACTGCCTACTTTGCTTATTTATTACTTCATTTGGCACCAGCGGTGGTCTTAACCATTGCATAGCTCCGGGTTGCAGATCTAAGAGAGGCCACTGACCACTTGGATCTTCTCAGGGTGATAATAGTAACATGAAATGTGCATGGCTATCATTATATAGTATTTACCATGACAAGGTACAAAGTGACTTAGAATTAGTATTGGTTGACTATGGAAGCTGAGTGACTACATACATACTTACTTAATAAATATACCGCGCCCAAAAACCCCCTAAGAAGTCCCTACCTGTCAAGAAAATTTGCCCCACGGATTCCTATGTCTGGTTATCAATGTTTCAAAGAGCTAAATGTAATACCCTATTCACAGACAATCCAAAATGGAGCAGCAAATCGTTGTGAAGACGGAAATGCAGCCGAATGAAGAAATACTGCTCTTTTATGTAGATGGTAAGTTACAAACATAAGATATACTTACTATACTATAGGTCATTTTTTTTAGCATTAGAAAGAAGGTAAGCGATCTTGACATGTCTTTTAATTGAAAAACGCTTTTTAAAAATCAGTAACTATTACTTATGAAAGCAGAAGAATATAAATGATCGTATTAGATTCATAATTGTTACATATTTGCCATTATTTATTTGTAAAATGTGTTTTTCAATAAAAAGACACGTCAAGATTGTTTACCTTATTTGTAATGCTAAAAAAAACGAACTATAGGGGTCACCAGATGGCTGACCGCGGTTCAGATCCAGGCCGCCAACCTAGATTATTTTGTCAGTTATTTAATAAACTCAAGTAGAAACGGACCGCGGTGGTAATTTTATTTTAAAAACCGGACCCCTGAAGAAACTAACTGGTGACCCCTGTACTATACTTACTTTTATACTTGTAGGTTTTTAGATGCAGTTAAATTGGCTAGATTGGCACACATGTCAAATGCCTAATGGCCTAATATTTTGAGGCTAAGTGTGAAACTGAAGCCTTTATCCATAATTATATCTTATGTTAGCTGACAATTAAAACCTACTTACTAATCTGTCACTAGTTGAAGTTCTTGGGAGCTTGGGTTACCTGCCATCTTGCAACTACATACTTTAAATTAATTCATAACACAATAGGTTGTCGGGACAGTCATAAGGGTCTATGCCTGTCCCGACAACCTGCGTGACTGCTATGACTAAACTATGAAATTAATTATATGTGATTGCCGATAGCCACCAAATTGACCCATATAACTTCCGAGCTATTTATATGCAGACTATACCTACAAAGTATTTTTGATACACATAATAATTATATTATTTTCTGTTTATAGAAGAAGATGGCACAACAGAACATGGAGTAGTGACAACTATTGAAAACATTGAGCAACAACAAATAGCTCAGATTCAAGAAGACAATACCTATCTGGTGGAACAATCCAGCGCCCCCTATGAAGAGGCAATGGAAGCTGACCACATCTGGGCCAAGGACAAATGGACCGACGATGAAACCAAACGACTCCTAGTATTCTATGTTGACAATAAAACCTCTTTCCTAGGAGGAGCAACAACAAAGAAACATCTATGGACAGTAGCCTGCAAAACTATGCTCTCAAACAAAAACCATGCGGCCTGTGAAATGAAGCTGCGGAATTTAAAAAGAAAATACACCCAGCTGCGTATAGAACAAGAGAAGGGATTCGATGTCATATGGCCGTATTTCCAACTCAGCCATCAAGCTTTTCATGATGACAAATATGTCAATGCTGTTTTAGAGGAGGAAAAAGCCAAAATGGCGCCCAAACCTGTAGTACCAGTCAAACCTAATGAAGATGCAGGCATTTTGGTCGTCAAAAAGGTTAATAAACATGCTGGGGACGGAAATGTAGAAGCAATGTTAAACTTATACTTGAAACATAAAAAGATCAGTAGCCATAAAGTTAAACAAAGGAACTTGTGGCAAAACATTGCCATGCAGATAGGCACAGATGATGGTGACTACTGGCATAAACGCTTTTTGAATTTCAAGAGTAACTATGTAAGGTTACTGGAGAAAAGAAACTTGGAAGGCCCAGACTCTATAAGCTGGCCGTATATGAAACTCTTCGATCAGATTTATGAAGGAGACGAAGAGTTCCAGAAAAAACATGGACTGCAGAAATATCAGCCTCCAACGCTTATAGAACAATACCAACAAGTCCCGGCAGAATCTCTTGAACATATCTGGAATCAAACAGAATTGACTGTTCTTGTGAAATACTACTTCGACTGCTACCAAGAGTTTCAAGATAAAACCATTCCAAACAGTTTCCTGTGGAATGAGGTCGGGCGTCTGATAGACAAAAGTCCTGACTCCTGCAAAGCTAAATATGAGGAATTAAGGACAGAGCATCTTAGCAAATATATTGAAGGTGGATATGAAGTCCGCAATCGAGCGCCGCTGGCTATTTTATTCGACAACATCATCTGTAAAGACGTCCAGCTAGAAATAGCGGCCAAGAGCCTTAGAGCCGCTGAAAACGACATGTGGAAAACTGAAGAGTTGGATGAATTGGTGCAATTCTTCTACGACAACGTGGAAGTTTTTAAAGATTCCGTTTGTTACTTCGTATGTTGGGCTGCTATCTCGAAGAAGTTACGGAGGACTATTGCAGCTTGTAGAAAGCAGTGGAAAGAGTTAACAAGACTGTATAAGAGTATTCTGGATGATAAAAAGGAGGATCCTGACATGCAGATTGACTGGCGGTATATTGAGTTGTTTGACTGCATATTTGTTTATGGTATGGATACGCATCTACTTGATGGTTATGAGAAGTTGCAGGATCAGGAGAAGGAGTCTGAAAAAGTTGGAGGTAAGTCCGTTATTTCTAGGGATGTAACGATACATGATTTTGCCGATACGATACCGATTATTTATTTATTTAAGGTTCACCAACAATTGTTGACATCGATACATTAAAAAAGTACTAGCTATTACATATAAGGAGTGGTGTCACAATCAGTTACAGGTAAACACCGCATGCAAAACATATATAAGTAAACAACTATAAAAATACTTAAATTTAAACTTATTATCTAATTATTTATTTTTTAACAAATATTTTCTGACAAATGTTATAAATCTGTTTAGTGGGTCAAAATGCATATCCGCCTTGTCACAGCAACCATTAGCAATTTTACATAACCTGCAACCTGCCGATACCGATATAAAGTAAATAATCGGCGATACCGATAATTATCGATAGCCTGATAGTTATTAGTAAACAAAATAAATAAAGAATTATATCCTTTATATGCATAAAACACACTTATGTTTAATAAACACTCGATTTTAAGAAGTGTTAAAAACTGAAAAATAAAAATAAAGAAAAATATATTCCTGTTAGAAAAATAGCACGATTATAGCAGCTTCACTGACGTTGAGTAAGTAAATATATCGTAGTAAAAATTACGTAAGTTTTGACAAGTTGAAATTGAGGTGAAGAATATTATTGCCCAATAAAATACCTTACTGTGGGTTGTTTACATTTTGTTATGATATCGGGTGTATTTAAATCGGCGATGCCGATATATCGCCCTGCCGATTATATCGGCCGATATATCGTATCGGTATCGGTATCGTTACATCCCTAGTTATTTCAAAGTAAGGTCAATGTGGAGAAAGTATATGAAATGTTTGGTTGGGAAGACCGTAATAGGGCAAAAACGTATTTGTATACGTACTTCGCTCAGACACAGTCAGAACGGTTCGTTCCTTCTTATCTACTGACCTTCTGTAAATGTAGTATGTGTACAAAGTACAAACGCAAGAGTTAGAAGTGACGAAAGAGCTTGTAGACGGTCTTACCTGACAGACAGTCTTCTCTACATTGGATTTACATAAAAATATTTAACACATTCAGTGCCGAAAACCCGACTATCGGGTATTTTATGATTTCGTTCCCAGGCCGGACGACCCGATAGTCGGGATCGTGGTACTACACCTTTATATGAAGAAATTTTTGTGGCCTGGCATGGATGTCTTGTTTGGCTGGGTGGCAATGAATGTGTTCAAAACAGGCCTTATAAAATCTATGGAATGTCTCTTTAATAAGACAGCTTCAAATTATTTTATATGAAGAACATATTTTGTATTGGAAATGTCTATTCAGATGGATTTTATAAGTGAATCTATGACTATAAATGATTGAGGACTGTTGTAGGGCTTGTAAGGGAGAGCTAAGTTAGTTTTGTTTCTAATTTCTAATTGTAGAACTTGTTTTAATTTTAAATTTTTATATTAAAGGAAAATTTTTAACAAAATCATCGCTTCGAGATAGACCTGAACTTGCAACCTTTCGTAACATCTGTCCGAGTCCGATCGACTTTTTAACCAACTGAGCTACCAAAGCTTACCAGAAGCGTGCGAATTCTTCTTTTTTTCCTTTAATATCAAAATTTGTAACTCGCAGACTTGTTTGATAAAGAATAGTTATGTTTAATTTTGTTCTAATTCCATTACGATTTTTTTTTCAGTGAAGAGAGTCGAAATCAAATCGGACGACGAAAATGAGTTCGACGAAATCATATCCGAAGATGAGGAATCATACGATGAGAGAGGCTTCATGAAACGCTCAAAACGCCGCCCCGGCGAGTCCAAGTCCTTCAAAATACTCGAGTACTACCAGAAAAACAAGGATAAGTTCAACTCTCCCTTCCGTAAGAAGCTAGCTCTTTGGGAAGTCCTAGCCAAAGACATAGGCATTTCAGCAACCCAGTGCGCTCACAGATTCAGAAACCTAAAACAGGTCTACACGAAATATGTCCAAAGAGAAATCAATAAACCTGAGAAACCTATCCTCTGGCCGTATTACGCACATTGCAAAAAGGTCTTTGGATATAGAGCCATTAAGTCCAAATTGCGAAACGGCAAGAAAGACACGGATGATGAGGAAGACTGGTCTGCTAAAGAAATTAAACAACTCATCGTTTATTTCTCGCAGAATTTTGATGATATCAACTCTAATTTGGAGGATAGGAGCAAATGGTCTGCATTAGCTGCCGAAATTGGTAAATTGGAAGATGCTTGCAACGATAAGTTGCTAGAACTGAGAAAATCTTACAGGAAACTTAAGACGATGAAAACTAGGAATCCTGATGTTAAAATCAGTTGGAAGTATTTCAATATGTTTGATGAGATTTATAGTGCAAGAGAAGATACGGGGGAAGTTGTACAAGAAATTGAAATAAATGGAGACGGATATGAAGAATTTAGTCTTTCTGATGTTAAGATGGAAGCACAAGGTAATTTAAAATCTTATTTTTTGGTATAAATTTCTATTGTTATCACTTTTATAATTTGCTGTTTTGCATCATTATCATAATCATTATGTCTTTCAGATATCATAGAAATAGAAGTTGAGTGAAGACTAGATTTAAGAGAAATACCTTTTTTGTTATTTAATTTTCCATCACAATATAGTTTTGATTCCATTAGAGCTTATTTCACTTAATTTTAAACCTAATATGTCGGTGAAGGTACTTGTATGAGTTTTTTAATTATTATTATACTTTATTGTAGATTAGATAATATATTTAATTTTGAAGAAATTGTGCTATATGGTCCTAATAATGTTTTATTTTTACAGATGACGACTTTCAATGTATAATCGTGATACCTGAAGGACAAGACATAAATGATATGACCAACGCACAAATAATCATGTCTGAAAATGGCGACATGCAACCATACATACAAGTCCAAACAGAAAACCAACAAACAGTCAAGAGATGGACCAAAAAAACCAAAAAGACATTGCTGATACACTATATTAACTATTTGAGGTTGAACAGAGGGAAAGAAATAAATCCAACTGACATGTGGAAGGAAATATCAGCCAAATTAAACATGTCTCCACTGTCCTGCAGAAAAATGTTTGCGAAATTGAAAGTAAATCATTTACAACTAGCCAATGAAGTTGATCCTAACAAAAAGAAGACTCCATATTACACGCTACTTGAGAAAGTAGTAGCTATGAAGCCGAAATTCGGTAAAACAGGACAAAAGAAAACATTAAAAGAAGAAAAAGTTTACACAGATGTGGTTTTACCTGACGAGAAAGTGCAACAAGCGTTGTTATACTATTTAGATCATGTAGGAGAATTCGTGAGTCCCAAGTTTGAGAATAAATACCTGTGGACAGAACTGGCCTATCACACCTCGGAACCTTTGAACAACATATTGAGCAAAATTAACTATTTGAAGCAGAATTTCGATATACAGACAGGAAAAGTTGCAGGAGAAGACACTCCTTTCACTGACATTTTAAGGGAAATCATATCGAAGGAATTTGCTCTTACGAGTGACATTCAAAATCAGCCGAAACCTGACCAGCTAGAAACTAAAGAGGAAACATGGTCTGATGAGGAAACAGAGCAACTACTGAGCTGGTATCTGGCGAACTTGGAAAAATTCAAAAATCCCAAATTTGTTCGCAGTTACCTTTGGATGGAGGCTGCGGACATTCTTAAGAAAAGTGCCCTGGTTTGTTCTAAAAAGATGACTGAAGTTAGGACTCAATACAAAACTCTTATAAAAGAAAGCCCTGAAGAACTGAACAATTGGAAGTTCTATGATTTGTGCCAGAAAATATACGGGACGGGGAAAAGGAATGCTGAGAGTATGATGATTTTAGATACGACACAAACCGTTTAGTTTTTATTTGCCAAGCAATGTATTTCTTGGAAACATGACTAAAGCCCACTCGCACCATCCCCCCAACCCGGTTAAACCGTTAACCTAGTGTCAAATTGTACTGGTAACCATGGTAACTCCAGGTTTAACCGGCTAACCCCGGGTTAGTGAATGGTGCAAGTGTCCCTAAATGTGAAAACGCTAGCCGCGCGAGACTACACCTGTTTTGGTTCAATCCTAATCAGAAAGAGATAGATTGTTTATTTCGCGCGACTTTGCCCGCGCTCTAGAACTGAGCCAAGATTGTTCAAATCAAATGTATGACTGAAGAAATTTGATTTATTTGCGTTATTTTTACTATAGTTAAGACGCTGACTATTTTATCGAATCATGGGCTTTTAATTTTAAAGCAATTTCCATTTTATGTTGTATAGATACACGTTATTACTTTATTATACAGGTTATTCGTTATACTGATTTACATGAGGTAAATAAATTTAATTCGCTATATTATTCATATATTTTATTTATTACTCCAATAGGTATCCGCGCAAAATAAAAAACATGGCAACTCACTGCCTCATAAGGGGTTGTTTTAGTTAAAATATGGTTAAAATATAAAAAGGAAGGAAAAACACGTAAAATAGTCCACAATGTTTTGTATTTAATACCTTATTGCAATGGATTAAGGTCCCACATTAGCCTGTCATATGTGTGGTGGTAAAAATACTGTGCAACTATATTCGTTAAAAACCGATTAGAAAGTTGCATTTTAATCATTTTATCCACTAGTGACTAGAGTAAAGAAGTAGGTAATTAGACGCACAATTTGAGTAGTTTCCTCATGTTGGTTGATGGAATTTGAATATAGTTATTTGTACAACAAGAGATCAAAGTTTGATATTTCTTCGAGTGATTATTTTGAGTCCCGTGCAAGCGAAAGATTCTATAATAGATTCACGAGCGTAGCGAGTGAATCTAATTTAGAATCTTGAGCGTAGTAAGGGACTCAAAAGCGCACGAGATGTAAATAACTTTGATCTCGTGTAGTACACAACATTTTTCACCTCAGCAGTGAGAACATATTAGAGAACCCGAAAAATGTATTCCTTCTTCATCACTTACCTCTATTCACTCATGTTTTCTTAAGATATACCAACAATTAAATTTTCACCTCAGCAGCTCGAACAAGGGTACTTTGCTACTTAAAAACAGTGAGCAAAATCGCATTTTGCTCACTGAGTGAGCAAAATCGCATTTTGCTCATTTTGTCCCACTCAGTGAGCAAAATGCGATTTTGCTCACTGTTTTTAAGTAGCAAAGTATCCTTGTTCGAGCTGCTGAGGTGAAAAATTATTTGTAATGTTTGACATTATATTCCTCGCGTTGGTGTGGTGACGGTGTTTCACTCTGTGGCAAAGCTTGTTTAACCCTCGTGCCCTGAAACCCTTGCAACGCTCAAGATTCCACTATCCGAACCACTTGCTAATACGCTCGTGGAATCTTTCGCTTGCTTGGGTATCAATATTAGGAACAGGAGTTAAACAACACTGACCCCTTGTAAAATAAATAAGTACCTATACCGGGTCAACCAAAACTTGTCAGTAAATAGAAACAAAAAAAAACTATACTCATCCTTTTCTTTTGGGTGCTAGTACTAGTGTAAGACAAAGATAGTATGATTCTTTCTGTCTATGTTTGAAATCAAACAGACCTTTGACACACTATACCTATAATCGTCTTGTAAAGTTTTTTAGTTAGTGTTAGGCGTGGCTCACTCCGCGATTTCGTCGCGTCGCTACAAGTACATGCGGCCCACACCAATTTTGGTGTCTAGAGCCATAGTAATTGCCGCGCATCGCTAAGAAACGGACGCCTGCTCGCGCTTGCGCCACCTAGCGGTCATATCTGTCGTAATAGATGCGTTTTGTTAGAGAGTGAATCGTAGGTACCTAGTAATTATTTATTCTGTGTTAGTATCCCAAATCTCAATCATAACGCAAGTATCTAGAAAGGAGTCGTAAATTGAGTGGCACCTTTGAATCAGGATCGATTTTCACAAGGAAGGGGAGATCAAGTGGCTCAAGGTCTGGGCAGCCACGCCACACCCTGGCTTAATCCTGTTAGCGGACACGGAGCTATGAAATCAAGTCGAATGAGATTTAATGGATGCAACTTTGTATTTGGAAGTTGACACGTAAAAAATTGGAGGGCAGTTCGCGAGATGTGATCATTGACATAGGTAGGTATATCCAGTGGCGGATTTGCCATATGGCACAGCACAGTAGGCTCGGGCCTAGGGCGGCAAGACATTAGGGGCGGCTGTCTATATGATGGGTGCTGAACGGGCGGCTAGTAGTTATAGGAACATCGCATACCGGAATAGTATTTAGTAGCTTCATGATCCTATCCACCCCGCTGTATAGGTAAGTATCAAACTATGTTATTCCTTCGTTGTGTTACCATTATCAAGAATATGTGTTCATTGTAACTTTTTAAATGTTGTTTATTATCGCATTTGTATGTTTATTATACATAGTTATATCTTTTATATTCGATACAGACTGAGTAAAAATAGTGATTGTGTATTTTAAATATGGATGACGTTAATGTAAATTCTGTGAACACAGCAGTGACATCTGTTTTGGGCTAAATTACTAACCAAGGTAGAATCTATAGGTCCCTAGGTATTAAAAGCGTACCTAGTACTTATCTATTTCAGTAAATGGGTCAATAGGACTCTGAAAATTTATAATACACTGCCACTTGAGTTTAGGTTTAGGATCCTGAAGTTCGACTTAGTTTTAGCCCGTACAGTCAGTCCCGTCCCGTCAGCCCGTCAGTCAATTAAAATACCAAAGAGATATGTCTATACACTGAGAAAAATATCGTTTAAAACAATTGAAATTGCATTAACTTTTAATGCTTTAAACAGTTCCATATGGGCCTATGGGCCTATCGAACTAAGCAGTAAAGTTTACTGTTTGTACGTTACGTACCTACGTACGTAATTTGTTGATATTGTAAAAGCAGTTAAACTTAATGAAATCATTTTAATGTGTGCTCGATAGATCATATTTTTTTCAGTGTAATGTTCAGCAATCATTATTATTTTTGTCATTACTACTTAAAAGTCTGAAAGTTAAAATCTCAACAAGTTTAAGAATAAAACGTATACTTATGTATTAAGATTTGTCCTCATTGATTGCTCCAATTCCCTCACGATGGACATTCACACCATTGAAAAGGTACCTATTAAGTAATGAAGCCCCACAATTGATAGCCAAGTAGCACTGTTATACCGCTTTAGTTATAGCTACGAAGGGGTAAGAAATAGCGTGATGTAAGACAATGCAGTGTAAAATATTAGATTTAGAGTCATGTGGTCTTTCGTTGGATACATTTGAAAGGGGTAATTGAATCAGTGTTTGTAAGACTTCTTTTTATATAGAAAATCAGAGACATTTTGGGAAATAGAAGTGAGATGTGCTTGATAAAATAGGACAAAAAATAATGGTATTTTGGGAACAAGTGCCTTACGTTTCGTAGGTGTGATAAAAATGCAAAAAGTTGATTAATATTTGGCCAGGATACTCAGGATCACGGTCCTTACGCAGACGAGAGGGTAATGTGTTAATACGTCTAGTTGCAGCGTTACTCTTTCTATAAATAATAATATCGAAAGTTGATTTTTTTATGGTCTTTAATAAAATATCAGATATAATCATGGTTTGTTGCTAAATCCTTGTGAGGTCCTGCGTACAAAATTTTGTAGACCGTATACATAAGTAAGTAGGTACCTATTCCAAATTGTATTTTGATTCATAAATAAAAGATTACGTATTCATGGGCATTATAACAGTGGGCATATCTAGATGTAATAAAGTAAATTTTTCTTTGCATCATCATTTTCTTTACAATAAAAGTGTAAAATAAAATGTCCGTTTTCTCAATAGCTAGGAAACTCCGAAGCAAGTATGAAGTATTCCCAGAGGTGACAAAACATTAGAATTTAGATGAAAGTGAACTAATGTGAATGGAACACGTATTCAATATGAACTTTAGAGTGGCGTGGTGTGGTATTCTCTTCTCTTTCGTGCTTGAGGGAAACGCTGATGCGGGAAGAGTGCAGGCCGCTGTCAGTTTCCTGTAAGTATCTTTACGTTTTCACTCAGACTTACCGATATGCCAACATATAGTTTCTGATTTTCCCCCAGAATTTTCTCAACTACATTTCTGGAACTTACTTCATAAATATCTTCTGTCAAACCGTCATACACTTGGATATATTGCTTGGATAGCTCAATTGGTTGGCTAGCCCAAGATGGATGTAGGTCGCAGGTTCGAAGCCTGTGAAAGGACATATAATTATTTTGTGCTTTATTTTGACTTTACTCCAGTAAAGTCAAAAATAATAATTTGCGACCCATTTCGTACCTTGTCACAGTGACAATCAATATAAAAGTCGCTATATAGAGACCTATTGTCACTGTGACAAAGTCCAAAATGTGTAGGAAATTAAATTCTTTGACTGTATCTACGAGTACATTAACACATTCAGTACCGAAAACCCAAGTATTTTATGATTTCGTTCCCAGGCCGGACGACACGATAGTTAGGATCGTGGCACTACACCTTTATATTATGAAGAAATTTATGTGGCCTGGCGCGGATGTCTTGTTTGGCTGAGTGGCAATGAATGTGTTAATTGCTTTTTATCCCTATTTTAAAAATAAGAAATGAACCGGCAGGATTAATTCTCTGCAATCCCGCTCATCCAGGGTTGACTGCATTTCCAGAACGAACTCCTCCTACCAGGAGATTGAACTGAAGTCGGAATCCAGCCTGTCCCTCCGCGACATCCTGCCAATCAAAGCGAAATACTACGATAAGAATCGGGCTCCGAAGTTATTGGGGCAGCCTACTATAGTATACTTCCATGTTACTGTGCTGTCCTTGGATTCCATTAATGAGGAGAGCATGGTGAGTTCCTTTTTTTCGCCTAATGCTGGGTCCAGATGCGTGTAAGATTACGTGTAATATAGCGTCAACGTGTGGACGGCACTGCGAGCCCTAAAAACCGACAGCCGATGGATTCGGCACGAGCGTTACATGTAGTAGTCGTAGTGCTGTCCACACGCAGAATTCCTGTTACACGATAAATTACATTACACGTTACACCCGTCTGGACTCGGCTTAAAGTTGTATCATTATATCTACTTACTAAGGTCAATGTGGATGGAGACAGTATTAGGGAAGCCCGTCTATATAAGCTCTTTCATCCCTTTTCACTTTTTTGTTTGTACACATATAGAACGTCCACCAGAAGGTCGAGAGAACCAAAGGAGTGAGTCTTGCCCTAATATGACTGTCTTCCTAGCAATACATTTTATATGCAGCCCTAGTAGCACGGTCGCATTTTTATCATTTATCACCATGCCTGTCACGTTCTAACAAGTATGTAAGTGCGAAAGTGATGGGCTTAGTGATAGTGGATAAAAAATGGAACCGTGCTGAGCCCGAGGTCTTCTTTACATTGACCTCAAGTAAGATAATTCATACATTTACATGATGATGATAATTTATTTTTATTGCTTGTAAACTTCTTGATGTGTAAAAATGCCCTTGTGGCCAGTTTTCTAAAAAAATGTTTAAGTTTTGAGTTTGAGTTGTGTTTTTTGAGACAAATACAACAAAATCGGTATCAAAAGCGTGTACCTACCCGATCCTTTGTAACTGTACCAGTGTAACTAGGTAGATTCCTTGCAAATAACATAGATGCATTTAGGTATTTATCGCTGATCGCTTTGAGTGAGAACTTTGAAAACCTCTCCCCAAATAAAACAGTCACTAACTCTCGCTTACAGTGAAAGCATATAACGTTTATAGTTTATATGCGTTCACTGATCCAACCCTATACCTTAGACATAGACATTTATTCGTGACGATCACAAAATATGTACGAATATGTACCTACAGGCAACAACAGCAAGAATAAGAACAGATTATCAAGTGTGCATCACGAAATGGACTCAACTTAGCATAATGCTACCTGTAAAGCTAGCGATGGTCTTCCGTAGAGCCCATTCGGTGATGCCACGACAAATAAATAACACATACCTAAAGACTTCAGACCAGCTATCATGGTCGCTTTTTTATCACCTGTCATGCCATGCGTCACTTTCGCACTTACGTATTTGTTAGAACGTGACAGCCATGGTGACAAAATGATAAAGAACCGGCCATCTTAGCCCTACAGCTTTTCTTCTCCATTTCCAGACGTACGTAGCAGATGTGTTCCTAGCTCAATCCTGGCGGGACCCTCGCCTCCGTCTGCCGGAGAACATGCATGAGGAGTACCGCATCCTGGACGTGGAATGGCTCAACAAGATCTGGAGACCAGACTGCTTCTTCAAGAACGCCAAGAAAGTTACCTTCCATGAGATGAGCATACCGAATCATTACTTGTGGTTGTATCATGATAAGACGCTGCTTTATATGTCCAAGTGAGTAAATTTTTTGGTAAGTTTTTCGATGGCACTGATCTGCTTGCCTTGGCCCGAACAGAACCAAGCAGCTATTGCTAATGCTCTAATTTTCTTTATCCAACTATATCAGTGCCACTTGCACCATTCCACTAACCCTGGGTTAGCAGAGTTTACCCTGGAATTACCATGGTTACCAATACAATTTGACACTGAGTTAACGGTTTAACCGCTTAACCTTGGGTTAGTGGGATGGTGCAGGTGGCCCTAAGGGATTTAAGTTTTATACAAATAAATAAATAATCCTCTCGTGAGAAAAGACCTGTGCCCAGCAGTGGGCCGTATATAACTGCCGCTGGTGATGATGATTCGTAATAGGTTGATCTGGCTCAAACGACCTGCAAATGTCCAATTACAGGCACTATATCTATTACACCCACTTGCACCATTTCACTAACCCGGGGTTAACCAGTTAAGCCTGGAATTACTATGGTTACCAGTACAATTTGACACTAGGTTAACGGTTTAACGGCTTAACCCCGGGTTAGTGGGATGGTGCAAGTGGGCCTTAATGTATCAAATCTTACTATGGTATTTATGGGTGTACCGCAGGGATCAATATCGGGGCCGTTCCTGTTCCTTATCTACATTAATGACCTGCCATACCTTGTAAAGACCGACCACGATATGACGTAAACTGATTGTATTTTATTCAGATTAACGCTGGTGTTGTCGTGCGCGATGAAGTTTGAGTCGTACCCCCATGACACGCAAAGCTGTTCCATAATGATCGAAAGCTGTAAGTTTTCCCAGTCTTTCCGTACTTACAATTTATATTTCCAAAAAAGAATGAATCTACTTTAACACGTTCCCTGTCCCAACTGTTAACTGTCAACCTTACGGCCTTTTAATAGAGGCTTGCCGTGACCCATATGTGGGCCACGAGACAGTGAACGTGTTAAACGAGACATTTAGTATAGTATAGTATAGTAAACGATATACTATACTATACTATACTAAATGTCTCGTTTATTTTTATTTCGTTGCGCCAAATGATCAACATACTTATTGTTTTATGAAATTAAGTAAACATTATAATTGTGTTTACTAAAACTTGACAAGCACCCGTTGCACAGCACACCGGTATTTTAAACGTTCCGTCACTGCGTTGCCAATCGAACTGAGATTCGGTCAGTATTCAGTCAACTGCCACCGGAGCGTGGTAACTTCACTCAGGCCATAGTGTAATGTGGCCATTCTGTATGAAATGCTATTACTTATCCTGTGCTGTGGTGGAATTTTCTACAACAATTTTGGTGTCCGTTACCATTTCCCCTGTTACAGAGTCGCACACGGTCCTAGTGTAATGTGGCCGTGCTGTATGAAATGCTATTTACTTATCCTGTGCTATGAGGGAATTGTCTACGACTGTTTTGGTATCGATTACCTCTTCCCCTATTCCAGTGTCGCACACGGTCCACGACCTGGTGTTCATCTGGAACCTCACGGATCCTCTGGTTGTGAACCCGGATATCGAGTTGCCTCAACTCGACATATCCAACAATTACACTAGCGACTGCACTATCGAGTATTCTACTGGTAAGTATTCTTAAGATAGGCGGTAAGTTTTCATCTGGAACCTGATAGACTCGTTGGTGGGTAACCCGGAAAGGATCTATTTGGTCATAATCTATTTGGTTCAGAAACGCGTCGCTTTTCAGGATTGCCATAAAACAAAGCTAACCTACCTAACCGATCTATAGGATAACCTGACGAAAATCCTGAAAAGTTAACGGTTACAGTTTTATGAGCAATGATAATATGACAAACAATACATTATGACTTAAAACTTTATGGGACACAAAGGGTCAAGCGGAAATCGAGGTGCCCCATTTCGACATATTAATCAACTATTAAGTACACTAGCGATTCCTGTTAGGGGCAAAGGGGGTTTTTCGGGCGACAGTCAAAGGACAGCTTAGCTCCAGAACCAGAAACATGAATAGTCAAAAGTCAAACTTAAAAGGTAAATCGACGATTTCTTCGAAACCATTAATTCCCATTGAACGTACCTTTCGTTTGATTTGATCCATACTGAAAGCGACATCGTATCTATAGTAAGTATTAATCTGTTATTCCAGGAAACTTCACCTGCCTAGCTGTGGTGTTCAACCTCCGTCGTCGGCTGGGCTATCACTTATTCCACACGTACATACCCTCGGCGCTCATCGTCGTCATGTCCTGGATATCCTTCTGGATCAAACCTGAAGCCATTCCAGCCAGGGTCACGCTTGGAGTCACTAGTCTTCTGACGTTGGGTAAGTTTATGAAGTGTTTGGTTGTAAAGCATCAAGGGTTATTTTAAAACTTATGCTCGATGGGCTACCACCTGTTCCACACGTACATACCCTCGGCACTCATCATCGTCATGTCCTGGATATCCTTCTGGATCAAACCTGAAGCTATTCCAGCCAGGGTCACGCTTGGAGTCACTAGTCTTCTGACTTTGTGTAAGTTTAGGAAGTGTTTGGTTGTAAAGCATCAAGGGTAGATATAAAACCTATGCTGGATGGGCTATCACCTGTTCCACACGTACATACCCTCGGCGCTCATCGTCGTCATGTCCTGGATATCCTTTTGGATCAAGCCAGAAGCCATACCAGCCAGGGTCATCCTTGGAGTCACTAGTCTTCTGACTTTGGGTAAGTTTAGGAAGTGTTTGATTGTAAAGCATCAAGGGTAGATACCTATGCTGGATGCGCTATCACCTGTTCCACACACTCTCGGCGCTCATCGTCGTCATGTCCTGGATATCCTTCTGGATCAAACCTGAAGCCATTCCAGCCAGGGTCACCCTTGGAGTCACTAGTTTTCTGATTTTGGGTAAGTTTAGGAAGTGTTTGGTTGTAAAGCATCAAGGGTAGATATAAAACCTATGCTGGATGGGCTATCACCTGTTCCACACGTACATACCCTTGGCGCTCATCGTCGTCATGTCCTGGATATCCTTTTGGATCAAGCCAGAAGCCATATCAGCCAGGGTCACCCTTGGAGTCACTAGTCTTCTGACTTTGGGTAAGTTTAGGAAGTGTTTGGTTGTAAAGCATCAAGGGTAGATACCTATGCTGGATGCGCTATCACCCGTTCCACACACTCTCGGCGCTCATCGTCGTCATGTCCTGGATATCCTTCTGGATCAAGCCTGAAGCTATTCCAGCCAGAGTCACGCTTGGAGTCACTAGTCTTCTGACTTTGGGTAAGTTTAGGAAGTGTTTGGTTGTAAAGCATCAAGGGTAGATATAAAACCTATGCTGGACGGACTACCACCTGTTCCACACGTACATACCCTCGGCGCTCATCGTCGTCATGTCCTGGATATCCTTCTGGATCAAACCTGAAGCCATTCCAGCCAGGGTCACGCTTGGAGTCACTAGTCTTCTGACGTTGGGTAAGTTTAGGAAGTGTTTGGTTGTAAAGCATCAAGGGTTATTATAAAACCTATGCTCGATGGGCTACCACCTGTTCCACACATACATACCCTCGGCGCTCATCGTCGTCATGTCCTGGATATCCTTCTGGATTAAGCCAGAAGCCATCCCAGCCAGGGTCACGCTTGGAGTTACTAGTCTTCTGACTTTGGGTAAGTTTAGGAAGTGTTTGGTTGTAAAGCATCAAGGGTAGATATAAAACCTATGTTGGATGGGCTATCACCTGTTCCACACGTACATACCCTTGGCGCTCATCGTCGTCATGTCCTGGATATCCTTTTGGATCAAGCCAGAAGCCATACCAGCCAGGGTCACCCTTGGAGTCACTAGTCTTCTGACTTTGGGTAAGTTTAGGAAGTGTTTGGTTGTAAAGCATCAAGGGTAGATACCTATGCTGGATGCGCTATCACCCGTTCCACACACTCTCGGCGCTCATCGTCGTCATGTCCTGGATATCCTTCTGGATCAAGCCTGAAGCTATTCCAGCCAGAGTCACACTTGGAGTCACTAGTCTTCTGACTTTGTGTAAGTTTAGGAAGTGTTTGGTTGTAAAGCATCAAGGGTAGATATAAAACCTATGCTGGATGGGCTACCACCTGTTCCACACGTACATACCCTCGGCGCTCATTGTCGTCATGTCCTGGATATCCTTTTGGATCAAGCCAGAAGCCGTTCCAGCCAGGGTCACACTTGGAGTCACTAGTCTTCTGACGTTGGGTAAGTCTTGGAAGTGATGTGCTAGATACGTTACCACCTGTTAACTACGTACAGTGAGCTGCAAAATTGCATGGAGAAATTATGAATGAATTCATTGATATTAAGGTCGCCATCATGCACTTTTGCGGCTGATGGTACATACCCTCGGCTAGGGTTTGCAATCCGGATCCGGAATGTATGAAATTATCCGGATCTGGATCCGGATCCGCGGATCTTCCCATACATTTCGGATCCGTCGTGCAAACCCTACCCTCGGCCCTCATTGTCGTCATGTCCTGGATATTCTTCTGGATCAAGCCTTAAGCCATTTCAGTCAGTCACGCTTGAAGTTACTAGTCTCTTGACGCTAACATGCCTAACCTAGTAGTTTTCCTAGCGTTTTAGTCGCGATTCTTAATCATTAGGCTATGCCAGTCCCCTGCGCACCGTTTCACACCAATGACCTCGATCCTCAGCTCTCCTGATCCAATGCCTTACTTACGAATATTACGCTCACCAACATATCAAAAGGGCACCCTGCACTATTAACTATTATACTAGTTCTGGAATTGATCACGAACTGAATTCCGTGCATTGATTTCTTATAGTAAATTGAGCAATCTTGAACGTAGACACAGTGAGTGGACATGTTATGTTATGGTTGTGATTTGAGATTATTATAATTGATAAGTTCTATAAAGTAACTTATCCTAACCTGTGATTAGGGTTTGCACGACGGATCTGAAATGTATGGGAAGATCCGCGGATCCGGATAATTTCATACATTTCGGATCCGGATTGCAAACCCTACCTGTGACTTTCAAAGTACCAAAGGGCTTGTTACACCTACTTTTTCGCCGGACACTTTCAGCTATCTTGCTGCTTAGTAGGACACGAATGACACATACATACATACATACATGTAGGACATGAGTGGGATGGACAGAGAAATGACATTTCTCTGTCCATCTCAGGCAAAGGTGTCTGAGAAAACGGGAAAAACCGTGGTTGCGTAACAATTTTTGTCTCATTTCCAGCCACCCAAAACACCCAATCGCAGCAGAGCCTCCCCCCCGTCTCGTACGTGAAAGCCATCGACGTGTGGATGTCGTCCTGCTCTGTCTTCGTGTTCCTCTCGCTCTTCGAGTTCGCGGTGGTAAACAACTACATGGGACCCGTGGCCACTAAGGCCATGAAGGGGTACTCCGATGAGGATCTGACCAGGGATTTAGATGCTTTCAAGGTCAGTTTACCATCGTTCAGATAATTATGAGCCAACAGGAGCTGAGATTTAAATATTTTAGGTAAATATACCCGTCTCGCTAACGGAAGCGGCTCCTGAAACTAGTGCGATAAGGACAAGGCGAAAAATCCTGCGTAAAAATCTCAAAAACCGAGGTTTCGTACTCGTACTCGACTGTTTCCTCCTCCAAAACTTAACCAATCGTAACCAAATTTGGAAATCTAAATGATTATGAAATTATCTGTGTCGGACCGTTTTGCTTTTTTGGCTAATTGATATCAGTTTTGAATACCACGCCTCTCATTGCGGCATAGTCAATTAGGCGATTTTGGCCATTTTTGAAGGGCTCTAGCGCCTTAAAAAACAAAACTATCAAAAAAAGCAAAACGGTCCGACACAGATATTGACAATATTAATCTGTGTTGAAAAAATCATTGCTCTAGCTTCAAAACCCACGGAGGAAACAGTCGAGTACGTTTGTATGGAGAAATGACCACTCCTGTTGGCTCTTATAGCTGGTCACGCAGATTTTGTCAGTAGAAAAAGGCGGGAACTTGAAAAATGTAGGCGCGAAGGGATATCGTCCCATAGAAAATTTGAATTTCGCGCCTTTTTTACTGACAAGATCTGCTTGAGCAGCTGTAACTGACATTTACCCTTAAATGCATTATGATGTAGATCTACATCGTATATTTTGATGGCCCGTGGCTCAATATGCATATATTATTTTTTAGGGTTCCGTACCCAAAGGGTAAAAACGGGACCCTATTACTAAGACTCCGCCGCTGTCCGTCCGTCCGTCCGTCCGTCCGTCTGTCACCAGGCTGTATCTCACGAACCGTGATAGCTAGACAGTTGAAATTTTCACAGATGATGTATTTCTGTTGCCGCTATAACAACAAATACTAAAAACAGAATAAAATAAAGATTTAAGTGGGGCTCCCATACAACAAACGTGATTTTTGACCGAAGTTAAGCAACGTCGGGCGGGGCAGTACTTGGATGGGTGACCGTTTTTTTGCTTGTTTTGCTCTATTTTTTGTTGATGGTGCGGAACCCACCGTGCGCGAGTCCGACTCGCACTTGGCTGGTTTTTATTACTACCTATGATTTTTTTCTTTATTTTTCCCACAATCTTTCTATATAAGTATACAACATTCCCCATCTATTTCAATTTATTAGGAAATTATACAAAAAATCATGCATTTAAGGGTTAAATTTAAGACAAAAGCAAAAATACCCCATCCAAAAATATGATTATTTTCCAATAATTTTCTGTATGAAGATTTCGCAATTTTGGATATTTTTCGACGGCACATTAGTAATTCCGCGCTCGGAAAATTAGAAATAAGAATCTTATTCCCAAAAAGATCCGATTCTCGCTAAACTCCTTATAGTTGACTTAAAGGACTGTCTCATTTCAAACATAGACAGAATCATACTATCTTGGTCTTACACTAATACTAGCACCCAAAAGAAAAGGGTGAGATATAGATTTTTTTGTTCTTATCTACTGACAAATTGGTTTGACCAACTATATAAAATACTGTCATTCGCACGTATTTTAAAATACCACCATCGTTTAGAAATGCTTACTTTTCATTGTACATAATATAGTTTTCGTTTACTTTTCAGCACATATTCCCAAACCCCGTGGACCCGCGCGCCAGTACCTCCGCCTCTCTCCCACAATACGAGACCTTCTGCAACGGGAGAGAGACAGCAATATACATCGATCGGTTCTCTCGCTTCTTCTTCCCCTTCTCTTTCTTTATACTGAACGTCGTCTATTGGTCCACTTTCTTGTAAGTTGTCGTTTTGTACAAAATTGTATGGAAGATTTAATGTCAATTCTGATAAGTTAACGTAAAAGTGTTCTGTCAGATTCATAATCTTGTTTTGTCAGATTCTACCCTACCACACATTGCATTAAAATATACCTAAAGTCTATTTTTTATTCGGTAGACTAAAATGACATTTCATAGTATGAAATGACACATGATGTTCATACTATGAAATGTCATTTTAGTCTACCGAATAAAAAATAGACTTTAGTAAGCAAGGCTTGGAAAAACGCCCGCCATTTTGAAAACTAATCATAATTTAGGATCCAATATCTGGGTGACCGAGCTTCGCTCGGAAAACATATAAAAACTCCAAAATGCGCGTTTTCCCAGTGATAAGACCTAGCTAGATCGATTTTTCGCCGCAAGCAAATTTCATCGAAATCGTTAGAGCCGTTTCCGAGATCCCCGAAATATATATATAAATAAATATATAAATAAACAAGAATTGCTCTTTTAAAGGTATTAGATTTACGAGTCGAAAATGTTCGTTTACGGTCTACGGATGTCATTGAGGCATATTTAATCGTTGACATTGGTATAAATAAGTGTGTGTTGTACGGAACAGGGTAGTTTTCAAAATGATGGGCGTTTTTCCGAGCCTTGCTAGTAAGTGAATATCAAAATGACAGGATTAATTTCGAAATTTCTTGGGACTATAAAAAATCTCGCCTTTACTAGGGTTGGCTAGATATACTAAAATTGCTACATATAATGTAAACTTAATACGACATACGTTGCTTAAATTAAATTAAATAAAAATGTGTGCAAAAGAAAACTTCGAGTTTGTGATGACACTAAAGAAGTGTTATGAAAGATTGTTTTTAGGAATAAGTTAACATGAAATTAGTGTATATTTAGGTACAAAATAGACGAATAAAATGCTAATAACTAAAACTTTAAAATTTTATTTTCCCTTCGACGATTGCCTGTCTATTCTGCAGTTAAATATCTAACACACATTTTAATACCTAAAACACAATGGCGAAATCGAGTGTTATGAAAACATCATCTATCAGTTCAGTCAGTTCATCAGTTCTTTCTTTACTTTCAAATTGTTGATGGTGTCTGCAAAAAAAAATGTGTGCGATTACTCCGATAGTTTAGTTACTCATGAAACAAAACTATTAACCTTTTAACCGCCATAGAATACGTCATCAGGCGTGCTCGTGTCGCCGGAGGGTACGAAGTTACACAAAGTTTTGTCTTATTTATCAGACAGCGGCGAAATGAGCCCGATTTTGTATGTCTTATTATATATCAGTCTACGGCGGTTAAAGGGTTAAAACGGATTATATCGCCTATATATTTTGACCGTTTACAGCGTTCGTGGTCAACGGATGACTGAGGAAAATCGACAATGTGCAAAACTATTCACTTACAAAATAATGAACCATCATAAACGACAACGTAAAGGTCCGAAACGTCGCGTCGGGATGTAGTATAAATTCGATATACGCGATATAATTCGTTTTAATCGTTTTATACCACTTTTATACCTATAAGATAAATGTCTATTCATCATATTACAAAAAGTTAAGAATGGATTGGATTGGATTCACACATGGTAATAAGCTATGCAAGAAATATTTCAAAAAAAGGGATACGTTAGGTAGGTATTGGAAATTTCAGTTAAACTCATAGAAAACAACGTAGACTTTCTTTAGTGCATTGGAGTATGGGTCGGCCACTTGTCTGGGACGCTACCTGCGTAGATACCCTGGCGCCGTCCCATATTCCAAGCACTAAAGTTGGCGCTGGTGCGGCCGCATCCTCAGCCGAAAGCTCCAAACGTCGCAAATTTATATGCGACACTAGGTAGTGGCTACATATTTGCGGCGTTTGGGGTGGAAACCCTGGGGCCGTGGGGACCTAGCGCGCGTAGCCTCTATAAGGAGCTGTCAAAGCGCCTTATAGAGGCTTCTGGTGACCAGAGGGCTGGCCAATATTTTGCCCAGCGGATCAGCATTGCCATGCATCCAGCGGGGCAATGCGGCCAGCCTTCTGGGTACCCTACCGGGCTACCACGACCTAGGCCAATTTTTTTATTTATAAGGTTTCATTCCAAGTGTTTTTATTAAATAAATACATAATTAGTAAAAAAAAAAAAAAAAAAAATTTAGTAAATTATGACCAATAAATGATATTTTTGAAAATATGAGAAGTATCCGATTTTTTTCTGTTAAAATTTTCGCAATTATGGAAGATTTGTCACTGCACATCAGATAGACCTTTTAACCGCCGTAGACTGATATATAAGACATACAAAATCGGGCTCATTTCGCCGCTGTCTGATAAATAAGACAAAACTTCGTGTAACTTCGTACCCCCCGGCGACACGAGCACGCTCGATGACGCATTCTATGGCGGTTAAAAGGTTAAAAGTTGCTCTTGGAATGTAAAAGCAAAGGAACCCCGTCAATCTGTATAGGCCATCCGTAAGCCCTAATAAAGCATTCCCAAAATAAGCACAAAGCGACAGAATCGCCACTCACTTGGCAATAGACGTGTCCAGGACCTAGGCTAGGTACAGTCAGATTGACCCATTCATTTTATTTACTTTACTTAATATAATACCTATGGTTAATATACATCAAATTATGTCACATTTTCCATAACATCCAGAGAGGAAAATGGGGACTACGTTTGTATGGAGAAACGGCCGTTCCCTTTCCTTTCCTCTTTTTAATTAATCTAGACAACTCAACCGATACTTAGGCGTGACGAGATAGAATTTCATGGAGGGTTAACGAGATGACATCTACACTTTTTATATGGAGACCAACAGGCTTTCCTAAAAAAAGCACATGTACACAAATGCGCTTACCCGTGCTGGCGTGGGCACCTTATGCTTTGAAATCAAGCTAGGTATAACTTTCTTTACAACATGCGTGGTAAGTAGTTGCTTAAATACTTCGGTTACGAGCGAGGTACCTTAATCCAGGTCTTAAGACGTAAAAAGGCCCATATTTCGGGGGCTGAGTGTACTAATTATGCAATTGATTTAGGCGGTTGCGGCCGGCCTGCTAAATAGGCGGCCCAGACAATGGCTAGGCGCATTCGGTATGCAATTGTATTCTTAGTCTAGACTTAACTGTTAAGGCCAAGTCTATGAATTGATTAAGCACTTGTGACTTACTTGATGGGGAAGTACGTACATTTAATGAGAACGAGCTCCGAGCTTTTTCGCATTAACCGGTTCGTTGCGTGTTCCATTTTCGAAAACTTTTGGCTGTGGCGGCGAACAATTACCTATTTCATAACACGATAGGCGTTCCTTACGCCATAGAATATGATGGCACACCTATCGTGTCATACGCCACACGTTAAAAACATTGATGACACGCCTGTCGTGCCATCCGTACCGAAACGGGTAAAAAAGTCTCACGAATCTAGCTGATATTCTGAAATATCATGAGACTTTGACATGAACATGCAGGTAACATATGTATATCTATGTCTGTGTGGTGATGTTGTAGATATACATCTGCTTAACATATATGTACCATGTACATATATGTAGACCATGGGTTAGCGAAGTATTTTTGAAGTAAGTATTAATATTTTAGGACGCGAAGACTATGAATGAATAACCAGATTTCCGCATACCCTGCTTTTCCAGAAAACCAGCCCATTATGTCTGATATTTGTTAAAATGTAGCAGATAAAATGCCTTTACCAACGTCACGGCGTGCAAGTTTTGAAATAGATTTAGAATGTCAAAGATTTTGAGTTCGACTCCAAAATGCATATTTTTCACTGCTGAACGAGTATAGAGTGTCTTACTAAGAAACTTTATTCATGACCTCTCAATTATAAAATGTTCTTCTAACGTACACAGCGGTGGCAACACTGGCAACATGGTTCCATTTTTACCGCCTGTCACTAGGCCTGTCACTTTCCCACTTACATACCTACTTGTTACAACGTGGCAGGTATGGTGACAGGTGATAAAAATGCGACCGTGTTACGGCCACAGAACTTAACTTTATTACCGACCAACTTCCCCTTAAACTCTTATCACACCGAGCGGATAGTATCACCGAAAATTTGAATGACAATGTTTATTTGCATACAACGCTAGTTCGTCTAGACTATACGTGACCTGCATGGCTTAGACCCACGGGCTATTTAAAAGGACATATCTCCATACAAAACTGTAAGAACTTACGGTTTTACAGAATGGATGTAGTATGCACCTAACTTGCATTTTTTGGGTACTGATTGGGAAGTCAATGGACTTGAATTTCAAGGTCTAGAGCTGAATTTTTGGATTCGGATGAGCAAGAATTTTGTTCATATGTTTTTGCTGACGTACAATTTCTTTTGATTTTAACATAAACATGTATTTGACGAGATAGTTTTACAAAATGGTTACCATACGGTAGCTAAGTTAGCCATAGGTAGATTAAGTAGGAATCATATAATTATGTCTACCATACCTACCTATCGGTTACTGTCACGAGTAGAATAGGGCCCCCGTGTGAAAGCGCATACCTTGTCTGAAAACTTATGTTTCAAATTATTCAAATTATGATTAATATTGATTGTTGACATAGTAAACGATCCTGAAAAGGTTGATAAGTAAATATGTATAAATATTGTTTCTTCAAATGACGCTAATATTAAACTATTAATGATCGCAACTTTCAGGTCAGGCCCACTTGCACCATCCCACCAACCCGGGGTTAAGCGGTTAAACCGTAAAACTAGTGTCAAATTGTACTGGTAACCATGCTAACTCCAGGACTGGTTAATCCCGGGTTAGTGAATAGTGCAAGTGGCCCTAAGTATAATAAAGACATTAACCCAAGAAGTTAACAAACGAAAGCGCAAACTTAGTCAGAGGAAACCATAAATGTCAGCTCTATATTATATTTAGATGAAGTAAACCTCAATAAATACAGGACGATATTAGGTATTTAAACAACACCACAGAATAAATAATAGTACTAAGTACAGAAGACTCACTCTCTAATAAAACGCGTCTGTTACGTTCAGCACAGATATGGCCGCTAGGTGGCGACAGCGCCACGCGTGGCTTATGGCTTTCCCCAAAATTGGGGCCGGAACGGATGTACTTTTAGCTACCTGTAGCAAAGCGACAAAATCGCGGAGTGAGACACGCCTGACAACACTAAAGTTTAAAGGATGACTCACGTTAGACCGGGCCGTGTCAGGGCCGGAGCTTCCTGAGCTTCAAAAGTAAGCGCCGGAAGCTCTGGCCCGGACACGACCAGGTCTATCGTAAGTCATCCTTTGTAGTTTAAAGATGAAATTTTTAAAGGTCCAGTATATTCCAAAATCCAGAAGGTATATAATTGTTATTGTATTCTAAAAGGTTATGAAAGAATAGTGTACAAAAATAATCGTATAATAAATACTTTGTCAGCAGCAGCCTTATAAAGGTTGCGCTTTTATTGTCTGTCATCGTGAGCGTAACCATCATATGGTCACATACGGGGTGGTCCTATAACGATGGTCTTAGGAGCCCGTGAAGAGGACTTTGGGTTCAGTAGTTATTTTGTAATAGGTAATTTTTTTACTCATAGTATGTTTTGATGTGAACATAGCAGATGACCGCGCAAAATATACATGGTCGTCAATAAGTATATTTGCTTTCACCCTGTATATAAATAAAAGGACACCCACACGTGTCAGTAATGACGGTAAGGTCGTAAAGGCGTTCTGTGAACTCCTTTACAACTGTGTTATTTTCGCGCTCCGCCGTTAACTGACTCCCATTTTGATTCCTTTTACCTTCTTTAGTTTGCAATTATATGTTTGTTTCATCTTCAAGCTTAAAAAGAACAACGGGTTGCACTCCGGGAGTGCCGGCAGAAGTGAAAACTCAATGATATTGTAACAGTTTTTCGATCAGGTCATGTGTCCGTCTTACGAATTTTCAATCTGTCGAATCTTTCGGTCACGTGTCCTGTCGCGAGATTAACATTTTTTTCCCACCTCAAAAAGTGCACAGCGCCGCTAAAGAAGTTTTCACTTCAAAAAATTGTTAAATTTTAATAAAAAACTTAAAACAAAGTCGTTGGTAAGACGAAAAAACGCGGGCAGGAGAGCTAAATACTTTTTTAAGTTATCTTCTTTTGAACTCTATTATATTGTATAGGTACAGTCAGCAGCAGAAGTTGCTAAACGGGCGAGGTGTCCAAATTGATCTTGACGCGACTTTATTGTTAAAAGAATAAGAGCACCAGGTAATTTTGAACACCTCGCCCGCTTAGTAATTTCTGCTGCTGATTGTAAATTACAGCCAGAAATACATGCTTTATTTACCTATTTATTTATTTCATAAACGAAACAAAAAAACTTTTGACCCGAAGTCCCGAAGTCCTAACAAAAAGACTTTTAACTCCTATAGACTTTAATGATATGGAAATAGAGTTTACGAATGGTCATTTTACCGTGTGGACTGTAGGTATGCTATTAGTATTGCATTGACATCTGACCTGCAGTCGATGCATTATTGCATTAAATGACTATTAAATGATAAATCGATACCTATTGAGCTCATAAAACCAGGAGTAAAGTACCTTTTGTACGATTTAAAAATAGTATTGTTGGAATTTTCCATTGTTGGTCGTCGATTTTTATTTTGGGAAAAAATGTTTCCTTAAATTTTTATAAAATTTGGTAAGTTTGAAGAATTCCTCATTTTGGCCGGAATAAAAATTGATAAGTAGGTGAAAACCGCATGAAAATCCGTTTACTAGTTTTTGAATTTATCGCGAACATACATAGATACATAGACAGACGCGGCGGGGGACTTGTTTTATAAGGTGTAGTGATGTTTAAACTTTTAAAGTAAGGCAAAACAAACTTTTCTCCATACTCTAGCTAGAAAGTCACCTTTGCAGCTTTGTCGGTAGAAAAGGCGTCAAGAAGGGTAGAAGGGGGGGGGGGGTAGAAGGGGTAGGCGCGGAGGGTTGATCTACCATACAAATTTTGAATCTTTTTGCTGCTGACACTATATATGCTGACACTGACATTATAGTAAGTACTATATGTTAAACTACGGCTTCGCACGGGTTAACAAATTATACATAAACCTTCCTCTTGAATCACTCCATCTATTAAAAAAAACCGCATCAATATCCGTCGAGTAGTTTTAAAGATCTAAGCATATACATACATAGGGACAGACAGACTGCGGGAAGCGACTTTGTTTTATATCTTATTGTAAGTGATAACGTATTAATCACGTCGATTCGAGCATAATTATACTACTTTTAGAACGTCTATCTTTTACGACAATGACACTCGTAAATGCTAACAATAAATAACAAAACATCGCTTTCTCCCTAACAACAAATTGATTATTGAAATAATAACAAACGGTACAATCAATTATTGTTATCTGCCTGTCTGTCTGTCCGTCCTTCCCAACCGTACATCTGTCCGTCAAGATGATTTATAACCTATAAGTAATAATAACATACTTAGCCAATCAATCGATAACGGTTTAATTGTTATTATAGAATTGAACTTTGTAATTTTTGCAAACACAGATCCTTTTATACCTAACGTAAATGCGAAAGCAGCCCTGTCTCTATTAACTCTTCACGCTTAAACGGCTGGACCGATTTAGATGAAAATGAATTTGATTATGAAGATAATTTGAGTCCCAGGAGAGGTCATAAGGTTTACAACGGAAAGTACAATTCTACGACGATAAAGTCACGGGCAAATCTAGTCAGGAAATAGGTAATTCAAAAAAACGGGGGTCGCTACCCCTATCCCTCAAAGTTCTAATGAGTGCTTTGGCCTCCGCACACCAAGGCCCGGCCGTTTCAATAGTCCCCGTAGTCCAAGCAATATAACGACTATACAGCTTTAGGTATGCCGAATAGAGTTGTCCTAAAACGTCAAACTAGTAATTATATTACGGCCGTCTGGGTACCGTCTGCTCAAACGCAATAGGCCTTGAGACGCACGCGCGTGATATGCATGCTGTACTTTAATTTGAATTTGAATTTAGAATATGTGCCTATTGTTTGAGCGAGGCGTTGCGACGTTGACGTAGGTAATGTAGGTATTAGGTCGTTTTCAAAATGCTTCCTGAGTTACGCCTAAGTGTAAGGCCTGGGTGGACGCTCGAAGCGGAGCGTTCGGCGGGGCGTGCAGCGTGGCGTCGGGCTCACAAGTAATTTGAGCAGCGTGCACTAAGGCCGCTCCTATACGCTTGCATTTGTTTATCATGCACGCCGCACAAGAAAGCAAAAGGTTTTGTTTTATTTAAGAAACAGTTTTACATACAGCAGCAGAAGTTGCTAAGCGGGCCAGGTGTTCAAAATGATCTTGGCGCGACTTTATTGTTAAGAGCGGGTCAAGGTAATTCTGAAAACCTCGGGCGTCGCCCGCTTAGCAACTTCTGCTGCTGATTGTATACCGCATACAATTATAATATGTACTTAGTACAGTCAGCAGCAGAAGTTGCTAAGCGGGCCAGGTGTACTTCAAAGTGATCTTGACGCGACATTATTGTTAAGAGAATAAGAGTGTGTCAAGGTAATTTTGAACACTTCGCCCGCTTAGCAACTTGTGCTGCTGACTGTAACATCGCATACAATTGTAATATGTAGTACATTTCATTATCGATAACTAATGCGGTTTAGTGAGCTTTTTCTTGAAGGGCAGTGGGGTAATGCTCTTTAATTTATTACCTGATTCTTACTAGTTTGCGACTGGTATGGACCGGGTTTTGGATACCTATCTCACCATGTGGATGAACTCAAATCAATATAGAGTTCAAACCAGGCGTGGCTCACTCCGCGATTTCGTCGCGTCGCTACAAGTACATGCGGCCCACACCTATTTTGGTGTCTAGCCATAGTAATTGCCGCGCATCGCTACGGAACGGACGCCTGCTCGCGCTTGCGCCACCTAGCGGTCATATGTGACGTAATAAACGCGTTTTGTTAGAGAGTGAGCCTTCTTTATTCTGTGACCAAAACTAACGTAAGTACTTGTAAATCGACATCGATTGGAAATCTCAACATGAATGACAAATATCTATGAAAATATGACGTTTATAATGACAGTCCCTTACTTTGTTCTGTTTAAAGGATGACTTACGTTAGACCGGGCCGTGTCCGGGCCGGAGCTTCCGGAGCTTCGTTTTCTATGGAAAGCATCACGTGATCACCTATCATATGCCATAGAAAAGTAGGCGCCGGAAGCTCCGGCCCGGACACGGCCCGGTCTAAAGGCTCCTCTACACGATGGGCCAGCGCCGGCCATCCAAGGGACGCATTTATGCGTTAGAGGGAGCAAGTGATATTGCTATCTCATTCTACCGCATGGCTGCGTCCCTTGGAGTGGCCGGCGCTGGCCCATCGTGTAGACTAGTGTAGAGGAGCCATAACGTGAGTCATCCTTAAGTCGGTGCAAAGTTAGTAGTAGGTATGTTTTACTATAAATAAGTAAATGACAAAGCCACAAAGTGTTATTATGAATGACGTGATACATTTTCCTATGATATAATGTTTAGAAACAGTCTTGAATTCTACAAGAGACAGCAGTAACGTAGTTTTAAACGCAACAAATTTCCGAACAATCCGAACGCACTTACCTAATCATTTTAGACCAATACTCGAATCGAATAGCATCATTCTAATGTTCCAAAAATATCCTGCTAAGCAACAACCAACCTTCTCCCACAGGGATAAGGTAGTTTTTGACGAAAAGGTTTTTCTCAGGATGCAGCGAGTAGTAGAAGGGAAGCTGCGAGATTCTCACGGCCGCCCGGATGCATCGGTCACTACCAGCATTCAATAGTGATGGGAAAAGATTATCGATGGAGTTTGCAAGATCCTTACAAACACTTTATTCTTCTTCTTCTCCTTCTTCATCGCGTTATCCCGTCATTTTACGCTAGGGAGCCTGGGGTCCGCTTGACGACGACTAATCCCAAGAATTGACGTCGTTGGTGCTAGTTTTTACGAAAGCGACTGCCTAACCTAACCTAACCTGACCTTCTAACCCAGAGGGGAAACTAGGGTTGCAAACACTTTATTGAATAAAAAAATAGCATACCTTCAGATCCACAGCCTTTCGTCATCTTACCGAAAGCTCATCCACCTTAGGTTTCGTCAAAATAAAACATGCATTTACTTACACATTTTTATAAACATATGTCATCTGCAACACATATCGTGAACATTAAAAGCAATCAAGTGATAAAAAAAATACATATATAATTAAATAATATATCACATTGGTAATCAATTTTTGACGAAACCTATTGTCACCTGGGGTAGAGTATAATACTATTACTTATTCTGTGGCATAGTCCCCAGGACATTGGCCGCATTTCCCCGCTGTATGGCTAAGCAAAGCCTTTGGCCAAAATATAATGAAATAACTATGCTCGTAGGTCGCAACAAGTTTCCGAGAAATTTCCTTTATTAGGGTTTTGGTGTCTGACTACCAAGGCCTAAAAGTCTCAACCGCCAGTGCCGCAAATTCTTAATTATTTTGCAAAACTGCGTATTTGCGGCACTTGGCAGTCTGGGACTCGACTGCCGCTAGAGCGACTGAGTGCTGGAAAAAATATATGACATTTATGTAACACATTTTATCGATACAGTGTTGCAAAATTTCCCCACACTACGAAAAGAAATAGGGTCACTTGCCCTCTCAACAAGTCATTTTTAATTATGTGCGTATACTTCAATCTTTCCATTAGTGACCCGTTAAACAATAATGCAAACGGCCGACCATACAATCCTATTAATTCCAAAAAGTCCTAAGTCCCCATCAAATCTTAAGTGAGTGGTATCTTTGTGATTTCGTGAGGCGCAATGACAGCAAATGGCTGGGTCGTTGACCTGATTTTTTCTTTTTTGCAAACGGCCAAGGAGCGGCAGGATGCGGCCTTTAAAAAAATGGGTCAGGAGAAATTTTCGAACGTTCCCAGTAGGATTTGGGTCAGTCGTTCCGAATTGGACAAATGGACATGGGATATTGGTATGATTATGAAATTTATGAGTGGCTCTAACTTAAGGTTTAGCATCACTTGATTTTACGACGTAGATGTTTTCTTTCATTCAATATACAAACAAACACATGTCGTATCATCATGTAGAACTGTAGATAATTCATGAATTACCTTCTTATTACAATGTTCACTTCAGCTGCTCAAAAAAGCGTATTTTTCTAGTTATAAAAACAATGAGCAAAATAGTGTTTTGATATGGCAAGCGGGTGCTATAACTGGCAAATTCGCATTTTATTAAACTTTGTATGGATTATGGAGCCTTCGCGCCTACATTTTTTTTTAATTTTCCGCCTTTTTGTACTGACGGAAATGGCTTGCCAAACGATAAGTTTCCAGGCACCACGCAACAGGGGTTGCCACTTAATTGATTCACATTGCCCGCATGAGGCAACCCTGCACTGATGGCCGTAAGTGGGTCCAAGGCTACCGAAGGACAATGTTCTGAGGGTCTACCGCGAACCACGCTCGACGTTTTGCCTCTCTGTCGCACTGTTTGTTATAAACATTACATTACATTATAAGTGCACCCTAGTGGCGGTGCGAATATCTGCATCCGCATCCGCAACCGCGGACCTTCCGCATATTTTTTCAACATCTGCATCTGTATCCGCATCCGCATTAAATCGATGCGGAGTTTAATGCGGATGCGGATGTGGCACAGGTCGGTACAGGAACGTCTCAGCATCAGCGTAAGTGCTAGACTAATGGTAATTTAGTCAAAAACCTATTACAAATGAGCAGTCAAGCGTGAGTGGGACTTAATGTACGGAACCCTTGGAACGCGAGTCCGACTCGCAATTGGCCGGTTTTTGAAAAAAAATATACTAAAATGTAATATTTGACGTTTTTATGTACCTATCTTGACATCCGCATCCGCATCCGCATCCGCAGATGTGAGCCTTTAAAAATCCGCATCCGCATCCGCATCAGCGGATGTCAAAAAATCGGCATTCGCAACATCCCTGGTCCAAAAACAGGCAAGCCGGTGGGAGTCGGCTTTTATGGACGCGCCGCCACTGGACTGCACCCCTTGTTGACCCTCACACTCACTTCGCTCAGCCGAATAAGACTGCAAACTAGTGTTTTTCCTTGAATTATCTAAAAAAAAAAACGTTTATTCAGAGATCTTGCTTACAACTAATTACATATATTCTTCTGCCAAACCACAGAGTGGTTTGTTGGCAGACGAGGCTCCTTTATGTATATGCAAGCTAGGTAGTTGATAGGTAACTTAAACTGAGGTATCTACTTAACCCTTTACCGCATGCGCAGCCCTATATAGCAACTATTAAAGTTCATTTTTAAACAAATACTTTTTATTTATGACATGAAGTAAGGGGTTAACTCTATATTCTTAGCGTACAGTAAAAGAAAATCAAAATAAAATAAAAATGTAACGTATTATTGACGTATTATTGTAACGTATTTTTGTTTAATAAAAAATTGCTTAGTTTCTTTTTAAATGTTTGTTTTGTCATCCTTGTGGTCTTTAAATCCGACGGTAACTCATTATAGATCTTAGGGACTAAATATTTTCTACTTCTCTGGCCATAATAATTCGTAAAACTAGGTACCAGCAATTTATTACTATCTCTGTTTCTTATTAACCTTTGATTGACAATAGGTATTTTAAACTCATCATTACACATTTGTTCTAGAGCTAATACTAACTTGACTTTTTCATGGACTGTTAAAATATTACATTCTAAGAAGAGCTGCTCATAGGTAGTACTTTTACATTTTATTTTAGTTTTTTTGTCAACCATTAATTTCATGAATCTAATCTGCAGTGCCTTTATCTTATCTAGATACGTTTTAAATGTACGACCGTAACTTGACAGTCCATACGACAACAGCGAATCCACTAGAGCATAGTACACTGCATACATAGTAGCCCTATTTAACACGAACTTCAGGTGGTGGAATTTTGCAAGTACTGCTCTTAATTTATTGCATAAGCCATCTAGACTAGTACTAGTATGCGAAAAGGCTATGACCCGTCAATCAGCCATTGCTGTCAGTAGTTATCGGGTAATTATAGTTTTGTTTTATAATATTTTAATTTTACCCAAGTATCTTAGTACCAAATTGAAATTAATGTTGATAGATAAAACTGAAACAAAGTGTAGTAAGAACTGTGGTGCAGATAAGGAACCCTTAAAAACAACAGAAGAAACTAACCTGTTAAATAAAGACCGTAAAGCCGTTTAGTCTGTACCAGGGATCTTGCGAACATCCGCATCCGCAACCGCGGAACTTCCGCATTATTTTCAACATCCGCATCTGCATCCGCATCCGCATAAAATCGATGCGGAGCTTATGCGGATGCGGATGTCGGACAAGTCGGTACAGGAACGTCTTAGCGGCGGCGAAAGTGCTATGTAATTTCGTCATTACCTATAACGAAATCGTCTAGATCCAGAAAAGTCGGCCAAGTTACCTTTTATTAAATATAACGCTCCTATATTCTTGCTCAAATACTAAACGTTTCGTTTTTTTTAAATAAAAAAATACTAAAAATATAATATTTGACGTTTTCTAAGTACCTAATCTTGACATCCGCATCCGCATCCGCATCCGCGGATGTGAGCCTTTAAATATCCGCATCCGCATCCGCATCCGCGGATGTCAAAAAATCTGCATCCGCAACATCCCTGGTCTGTAGGTAGGCCATGCTGCCATGCCGAAAAAATAAACATGAATAGGTACTAGATTGGCCTTAGCGTCTATTGTAGACGATATGGTGTAAGACATTACATCGCCTGGGCCGAGATTAAGGAAACGCAGAGATGCCCAGCACCTGCATTACCCTCTCGACTTCACTGTCTTATCCCACAGGAAAGGCGATCCAATACGTGTGGAGACAGGTCGGCTGCAGGAATCTGCCGCTTATTTCAGGTTGCACCCTACTCGCGCCTTACGGAAACTCCATTCCGGGTTTTATTTTGGAGTATCCTTCTCCTAGATGGATTGCAAACCAATGCTAAGAGGACCATCTCCCCTGTGGCCCAATCGCTTCTTGCTTCATGTGTGGACTTAGTCGGTTTAAGAATAGCGCTAACCCTCACATAGGATAAGGGTGTACACTGCGATTAATACTAGAAACACTTCAGTTTTCCGGCAAACGAAACGTTTGTGGTTTCTTGCCTGTTAGGTACTACATCTGTTTTATTACAAAGGCCTTACAGGTTTTAAAAGCGTTTATAAAAAGGCCCATCAAATCCGTTTACCGGTTGATACAAATATAGTATGCTTGTGCCGCTAGGGCATGCTCCCGGGAATTCCCGGTTCTCAAATTCCCGGGAATTCCCGGGAATTTTATAGTGTCGAAAGAACCGGTTCTGAAGACCCGGTACCGGTACTTCCCGGTTCCCATCAGTATGCGTATTTATTTCCATTTCAATAGTAGTTATGTTTAGTACTTTAGCTTTAATAATGGTGCTATGAAACGGGGAACCCAAATAACCCGACATTAACCTAGTAAAGTAGGCATTCCAATTGGTATTACGGATATTGGTAAATTGTAAAAAATCACCCAGTTTTCTATTTCAATTTTGTTTTTATCTGAAACATAATTCAGTACGTTTATACCGGTTACATAAAGGACTATGATATTAGCATTCTATGTATATTTTTGTCGTATGTCCCAATGGAGCGTTAAAGCTACTAAATTACACCTATTTAGATGAATTAGGTGTCTAAGTATCTATACATTTTGACCCGAGCGACTTAAGCAATATATTTAAACAACTTTTAAATCTTAAGTAGATATTATACCTATATTGGAATATTCTTCTTCTAGGAAGTTGGGATTATATGAAAATATTCCGTACTCGGGTTGAAAGAAAGAAAGAAAAGGAAGAAAATACATTTATTTATGACAAACACAGATGACAAAAACTTGTTGACAAATATACAATGTATATATAACCTAACGACCAAATGCCATAAAAGGGTCACAACTCAGCATGTAGCTGGCAAGCCAGCGCTGTTCTTCCGTTGTGACCCAGGTTGAACTTTTAACTTCAGTATGCCGCGCCATCAGTGCTGCTGCTGCTGAGTATCGACTACGGCCGTGTTGCTCACCTTTAAGCCCAGGCGGAGGCAGTGTGCCGGTTAATTTCGTAAAATAGGTTGGAACGCTAATTAAGGTGTTTTTTTAATATAATAAACCATTTATTAATACTTATGAAATTATTTATATGAAAATAAGTTGTAGGTGTCTCTAATCACTACCACTAACTCCGGGATCAGAAGGAATGTTAATTTGAAAGTCACTGGATATCAATTAAGATTTTATTATCGTTCTGCAATATTAACACACAATTAATTAAAACCAATTTAATCAGTCAGTAAATTTAGCGAAACGTTACACTACTTATACGCAATTGGGAACTACCGGGCAAGTCGCAAGGCGGGGGACAAGTGGCGAGGCCCGCGCCTCGCAGCTCGCATCTAGAATGCGTTGTCAGCATTCCTGTTACATTGTGTCCCTACAAAGTCATTCATGAAGATTGTACGCTAACGTGACGCTACCACAAACAATTTCTTAAAAATAATCATAAGATGCCTAGAGAACCGGGAAGAACCGGGAATCCCGGTTCCGGCCATGTCCAGAACCGGGAAATGAAATTCTTGGTACCGGGACCGGTACTGCATGCCCTATGTGCCGCGTCGCGGCAATTTTCTCCACATGTGCCACGAGCTAATTGCAATCAATCAACGCGAATTCATGGGATTACTAGGTACTTGAAAGGACAATGCACCTTACACACCCGTTAGTTAATATGTTCTTATGTTTCTCTCTAAAGCAGACATACTCTAACTTTTTATGAGGACTACAAAGACAGATTTGCCGGTTTTCAAAATGATCTTTTCAAACCTCACGAATTTATAAACTGAAATAGATGCCATATATTAAAGAAAAAGTGATGACGCCCTCCAGTGGTGAAAGCTTGATTCGAACAAATTTACCCAAGAAAATTTTCGTAAACATTCTTCGGCATAACAGAAGATGCGGACGAGACCCCAAAGAAGCTCTTAAGCGCCTACCATCTAAACTAGAGATGCCACGAATATTCGGCAACTATTCGGTATTCGGCCTATTCGGCCACTTTGCCGAATATTCGGTATTCGGCCGAATACCGAATATCTGTTGCACCTACCTAAAAAGAAGAATTACACAATAAAAATAACCAAAAACTAGGTTACATTTAATATTTAAAAGGTATTCTTGGAAAGTTGTTAAATACGAAGACCTTTTTTTGAGCATTAGTTGATTACAAAATATTTTATGTGATCATGGGTGGGTTTGATTTGATTGACTCTTAACAATAATCATTAATTCTGTTCAACAAAAAATAAGTAGGTATATATTATCTTAGCAAACGTTATGCTTTGTTGCCGAACAGTTTTCATAATATGTAATTGTGACTCAAAATGTTCGCATTTCATGCCGAATATTCGGTATTCGGTATTCGGCCAAAACCACTATTCGGGGCATCTCTAATCTAAACAATGAATTCATCCCCTCAAAACTGCGTGTGGCAACCCGCATCCGTATAGGGTTCCGTATTATTGCCTCACAAAGACCTCCCGCTGAGTTGTACACACACTCACTTTAACTTTAAAATACATTATGCACATTAAATATTCGTAGTAGTTACTCCATTTTGGAGCTGAGCTTCAAAGGATATGATTTGTCCAATTGATTGCTGGTTAATTCGTGATCGCTGATAAGAACGGCGTTTTAAATAAGTTTGGGTTTATCCCAATTCTTCGCGTCGCCTTCGTAACAGTTACTGTTAATATAGCTTGTATACTCGTATAAGAATTTGAGTGAGAATTTTAAGATACTTTTTGCTATTTAACTCATTATAACATTTTTCTAAGGCAGAGGTTGCCAACGTTTTTTCGTGTAAGCCTTCTTAGATTAACAGATACTGTTTGTAAAATCTGCGGATTTTTGTAGATGTGACATTAAGCGCTCCTGTACTTTGAACTTTCCAAATCCATCCTCCCACTGAGAACCCCTTGCATCCTCAATAGATTTGTTATTTTTGGAGGGACAAGGTTGATTTTCGCATGGCGGGATCTTTTGGGAACAGAATGAGCGTTGCCATAGAGGTTTGAATGGACGTAATTGTACAAAATTGACGTTTCGGGTTTCGGGTGACGTCGGAGTTCGCCATTAGGAGATCTATTCGGACACTATTTGGATCTATATCTATGGGGACTAAAAGAAAATAAAGACTGGTAAATTACATTTGTGACAATATATATTTTCCCGCACTAGTGCGTAAAATAGCACTTTTCGTGCGAATGTCAAATTTTACAGGGCTATATGTACCTACTGTAAAACGTTGTACGATACACGTGCGAATAAGTAATTCGCAACTCGTGTCGATTTAAAACACTCCCTTCGGTCGTGTTTTAATTTGTCGCCACTGGTTTCGAATTTCCTCTTTTTCGCACTTGTCTCGTAAATAACTATTTTAATTTTGGTTGCTTGAACTAGATTCCATAAGTCTTCTACGAAGGGCGTTCAAAATATTCTCGGTATTGATATCTTACGACCTCTTCTAAAATTTCTTTCGTTACTGGCCGCTAAGGTTTATTCATTGACATTAAAAAAAAGTATAATTCGAACCGAGATGGTCTTTTGTTTTTCTGCAATTGCTGAACAAACATGAACATCATGTGCGAATTGACAATGTTAACTAAATTAGAACATCGATGCGTGATAAAATTCTTGACAAAACAGGGTAAAAATCAAAAAACCATAAAAGAGGAAATGGATTGTGTTTACCGTGAGTCTGCTCCTTCTTTATCTACCATTCAAAAGTGGTCAAGCGAGTTTAAACGCGGAAGGGAGAGTATTGAAGATGACCCTAGACCTGGCCGGCCTGTAGTAGCTACTTCACAAGAAAATATTGATAAAGTGGAAAAACTTATATTGGAAGATGGTCGAGTGAAGGTAAAATCTATAGCACAAGTAACCAATCTCTCTATTGGTACCGTACATGATATTATACATGACCATCTTAATATGTCAAAAGTAAGTGCAAGATGGGTTCCGCGAATGCTGACTCGGCTTCAAAAAGACATGCGTGTAGCTTGTTGTTCCGATTTTATTGACCTGTGCGGTGAAAATCCTGATGAGGTGCTGCAAAGAATAGTTACTGGAGATGAAACCTGGGTTCATCATTATGACCCAGAGAGTAAACAAGAGTCCATGCAGTGGCACATTAAGGGTTCCGCTCATCCCAAGAAGTTCAAGGTCATCCCTTTAGCTGGCAAGGTCATGGCCACGATATTTTGGGATTGTGAAGGAGTATTACTAATCGATTATAAAGAAAAAGGTGTAAATATCACAGGACAGTACTACGCTAACATTCTACGTCAATTAAAGGATGTAATTAAAGAAAAGAGGCGAGGAAAGTTAACCAAAGGTATTCTGCTTCTGCATGACAACGCCCCCGTCCATACTGCTCATATTGCCAAGGCAGCTATTGTTGAATGTGGGTTTAAAACTGTTACTCACCCACCGTATAGTCCGGACTTAGCCCTCAGCGACTTCTTTTTGCTCCCTAATCTTAAAAAGGATCTGCGTGGAAATAAATTTTCTGACGATGAAGCATTGAAGGCGGCAGTGGAGGAGCATTTTTACACGAAAGATAAAAAATATTTTTACGAGGGATTAAAAAAAATAATTGATCGATCTTTTAAGTGTATGAACATAGGGGGGGAGTATATTGAAAAATAAAAATATCAAACTTTTCGTACTTGTTTGTTTTCATTCTCATACCGAGAATATTTTGAACGCCCCTCGTAAGTTAACTTTTCACCGCCTTGAATTGTTCTATTCAATGGTATTATAATAGAATTGAAGTTATTTCGTTTTAAAAAAGAACGGAACCAAAGCAAAAGCAACTCTATTTAATAAATATTATACATAATTTCATTTGACGTAATTTGTAAAATATTATTAGGACCATGGGACGCTAGTGGTTAAATAAATTACCATGGTTAAAAAAAACGAGTAGGTACATAACCACAGAATAAATAATAGTACTAGGTACAGAAGACTCACTCTCTAACAAAACGCGTCTGTCACGATCAGCACAGATATGGCCGCTAGGTGGCGACAGCGCCACGCGCGGCTTATGGCTGTCCCCAAAATTGGGGTGGAACGGATGTACTTTTAGCTACCTGTAGCAAAGCGACGAAATCGCGGAGTGAGCCACGCCTGACATAACTAAGAGCCACTTGCACCATTCATAAACCCGGGGATAACCGGTTAAACCTGGAGTTACCATGCTACGGCAAGTGTGCCTAAGCATTTCATTTTTCTGAATGAATCACCCGTGTGTGAGTCAAGTGCACGCACCCTCCAAGGGCCTGCCAATCTTGATTGCACTCGCCCGACCTTCACCTTCTGAAGGTTCACTTACTTCTTCCAACAAAGCCAACAAACAGGCAATAAGTGTCATACAGATGTAGTCCATAATTGTTTTCCATTGTATTTTCTCGGAAATGTTCGTATTTGTCTTGTCATGTTACTTCAGTCAACCTCAGTACTTTTTGTACCGAAAGAGACTGAAATGGCAAAGACACGTTCGTACGTTTCCGTGAAAATACGATGGAAAATAATTATGCACTACATCTATGTATACACAGATTTCGACTCTTGTGTTGTGTAGTAGTGATAAGGGTTAAATCAGTATAACCACACTGAGAAAAAAAATCATTTAAAACAATTGAAATTGCATTAACGTTTAATGCTTTAAACAGTTCCATATGAGCCTATCGAACCAAGCAGTAAAGTTTACTGTTTGTACGTTACGTACGTACATTTGTTGATATTGTAAAAGCAGTTAATCTTGATGAAATCATTTTAATGTGTGCTCGATAGATCATAGTTTTTCAGTGCAGAGAATTTAAGTTTTAAGTCCTTTGGGTGTGTGCAAAGGCGACACGTGAAACTAATTGTTGTGTAAATGTTGGCATGGGATATTTCACATAGAAACAATGATTATCTCAAAAGTTTAGATTTCAAGTATTGTACTTAGGGTAGGTAAGTCCTTTTTTAGGGCTAAAAACCGAGCATGAGAGCAAAATAAAATTTATAAAGATTGAAAATCTTAGCACGAGCATACTTAAGTAAACATTTTTTTACACTGCTTTGGGCACTGGCTGGCTGGTTTGAGATCTCTCCCCAAATCTTTCGAAAAAAAAAAAACACAGTGTATACAAAAAAAGGAAACTAAAAATCATTTTACTTTGCACGTGCATCTAGCACACACTCATACACCTCCCCGATCATTGATCCAAGAGGGAACCGACCACTTGTGCGCGTAAACAACGCGTGATAAGAAGATTGGGTTCAAGCTCAGGGTCCTCAGGATAATTCGTATGGGGTAAGGTGCAACACTTTACAAGCTTGAGAGCGTGGAAGGCTAAAAATAACGAAGAACAAGTATCTATTACAAACAAGATATATACAGTGGTATTACTAAAAGAAATTAAAAACTAGCTTAAATCTAAAATACGCCCTTGAGGCATTGTACCAAGGATGCTGGCGACATGTATTTTTTTAATATCAAAATGTATTTTAGAGAGAAAAAATAACTGTCGGCGGCCGATCGTACAATCAGGCAGATCAAGAAATTCCTAAGTATATCGTGAATGCTGAAAATCATTGTCTCGTTCCCTGATTCGACGGAGCCCCGCTACGCGGGGCTTCTATTTCTGGGCAGTTTGCTCGTCGGGCATCTGATGCAACCTAAAGAATCTATCCTAGGTACTTATCTATTGGTTTTATGTGAGTACCGTCAAAACATTACACAGGAACTTTACAATCGGCTTGATTTTACGATCGGCCGCCGGATAACCAAATATTTAAATCGGTGACATTGATAACTTAATTAAGACATTTTACAAGGATCAATTCGTAGGTACCGTGGGTAGCTCAAATCTAAATGAAATAAGATCCTTAATGTCCATGAAGATAATTATGTTGAACTAGACCGACGTTTCTTGTAAAATCTTTCCTGAAACATTGAAACATTACCGGTATAATATCCTGAATAAACTGTCGCCTACGGTATTTCCAGAGCGATCCAAGCTTTAAGAAAAGAGCATTCTCCCATCTTAAAGGTAGGGGTTTGTGTTTGGCTCCTATTTTATAAATATCATTAAAAAAATATTGCCCTTACGTTCATAAGATCTATGTTGCTGCTCCCAATATCCTGAAGTACTCATTATAGCTAGATTTTGTGAAGGGCAAACACGTTCCATAATATTTTACATAAGCACTGCGGCTCCTTTGTCACGTGTCATCGCCTCTCCTTGCGATCCATCTAAATCCACCAATTTGGAACTCGAGCGCACCTCGTAATAACTACTACAAAATATCCACTTCCTTTAACGTTATTGAACTCTCTGGGTTCAGGGACCGTACGTCGATCTGCCAAATTTTTTATCTGCCAAAAAAGGGTCAAAGTGAATACAAGTGGCGCCTATTTCAATCATTATTGATGTTCCCTTAGGGTCTGATTTTCAAACATAATGTTATGCTATTGCTACGTCTTACTACGAGTAAGTTGCGCTCGAGATGATTCAATGTAGGTGTCGGCAAACCGCGTTTCCCGAAAGTACGATTGTGGCTTTTGTTACGATACTTAAAAAAAAAAACAAATGAAGCTCTTAGACCACTGAAAACGATATTTGCAACTTTTTGATTCAATTCGTACTGAGGTTGGCTCTTCTCAAATGTTCTCAAAGGTCTACACAAAACGATTTGTCTCGTCTTTTTTGGTAAGGACAGCTAAGGAATTGAATGCGGTCCTGTCATCTGTATTCCCTGAGAATATTACTGAACCGGTGAGCTCCATCTCAGGCACTGTTTTCTTAGTGTTGAGTTCTGAGCGTCACCTGTGGCCTATTTTATAAAGTTACAATTTACAAGCGGAAGTCTCGTTCTAACACATAGGATTAGAAAGAGACTTCCGCTTGTAAATTGTAACTTGTAGCTTTATAAAATAGGCCACTGGCTTCAAATTCACGCACGTGCGTGTGCACAATATGCCTCCACTGTGGACGGTCACCAGCTAGTGTCTCGCATGTTGTTGGTTCTATATGAGCTCTCTTCATATGCCGCATCAACACGCTTTGAACCGCAGAAACTTAATAAAGGACTCGATTGGGGACGTTTAAAAATACTTAATAAAGGACTTGACTGGGGACGTTTAATAAAAGACTCGATTTGGGACTTAAATGACTGGGAAGTTTTATTAAGGCAGTCTCGTGAAAACGAGTCTAGTTCTTTAATTTTAGACGTGATATCCTACAAACACTACTCCTGACCTAGACCAAGCAATAATATGTATGCATATAAAGTAATTCTTACCTTCGAGTAATTGATAAACCTGGTTCATCTGTAAATATTCACTGTTTACACGAACGTAATGGATTGATATCTCCGTGTGTGTCAATATTTTTAGTCTGGGTAACCGGAGATTAAAAACGACAAACAATAGTAATCTTTTAGTAAGTTAGTTCAGTAAAATGTACTAGAACAACGTATCTAGTACTCCTTGAGTTGTGAACCCTGTTGTTAGTTAGTTTTACTTATCATTTGGGCATTTTCCACAAATAGACTACCATTGAGCCTTTTGAATATTAGGATGCAAATAGCTCGTGATTCTTAGTAGAAATAGCATCAAACGTCCCAATTTTGATAAAAAACCGGCCAAATGCGAGTCGGACTCGCGCACGGAGGGTTCCGCACCATCAACAAAAAATAGAGCAAAACAAGCAAAAAAAACGGTCACCCATCCAAGTACTGACCCCGCCCGACGTTGCTTAACTTCGGTCAAAAATCACGTTTGTTGTATGAGAGCCCCACTTAAATCTTTATTTTATTCTGTTTTTAGTATTTGTTGTTATAGCGGCAACAGAAATACATCATCTGCGAAAATTTCAACTGTCTAGCTCTAGCTATCACGGTTCGTGAGATACAGCCTGGTGACAGACGGACGGACGGACGGACAGCGGAGTCTTAGTAATAGGGTCTCGTTTTTACCCTTTGGGTACGGAACCCTAAAAAGGGGATAACATTTTTGTTGTTACAAGGATTTTCCTGGTAGTCTGTGCGGAAAGAGAACATTCGTGGAATGTATGGGGTCCAATACAATCCATGATTCGTCTCTTTCCGAACAGACTCTAGTTACCGTAAAACGGGGTGAGTAGGTTTCGCGGGGAGAGGTGGATTATGAATGGGGAGAGAAGGTTTGAGAGGGGGGTGAGAAGGGATTTTAAGGCTACTGCTACAAAAATAATGTATTCCAATTTAAAATGGAGCTATAGTAATATGCATAATAAAAAAAAATCGATCCTACAATCTTCCAAAATCACCTTTGTATGAAAACCCCTCTCACCCCAAATACGAGGCACTACGGGGTGAGGTGGGTTTTTCTCTTTATCGTCAAAGTTATGATATAAAATAAAAACTAAAATACAAACGTCCGGAACACTTATTATATACACCATTCAGTTTTCATATGTAAAAATAAAATGTTATCGAGGTTTGAATTTCAGTTTTGACCCTACTCACCCCATTTTACGGTCCCTGAAAAAGACACTACCTCACATTGTTATGATGATAATGACCTGTCTGTCATAGCTGTTGATCTGGAATACACGTAGTAATGATGTAACTACACTTATGTCACGCGTGATCACAACCAATTTGTCATAGTAAACTATTGGTACAGATAGGTATAAAACAGACGGCACATGTGCCATCGAATGTTCTACGCCAAGCACAGGGATGTGTGGAGATCCAGAGGGAGCTGCAGAATAAATCGAAAAATTAAATATCATTATTATCAGGCAACTAAGGCCCATAGATACATATCTTACAAACTAACATACATACAATAAAAATCTTACAAGCTAAAAAATATTTTATTTCGGCGACACGATGGTTTCCTGTTGTGTCGCCTGTTCCGGTGTAGGATTTGGCAGATTCCCACGGAACCGCCGAAACACCACACCCTTCGGCCAGAAGTCCGCGCTGGCGATGGTTTCCAGCAGCGGCCGCGGCACACGCACCACGAACGGCACGCAAAACGAAAAGTGCACGTAATGGCGCGGTCGCAGCTGGAACACTTTCAGCTCGTACCGGATCTTCTTGCGAACATATTCCACCACATCGTCAGCCGTGGCGTAGGAGAGATGTCCTTGCTTCAGTTTGAAAGAAGGCCAATTCGAACGTGCATTGGACTGGACATCATTTAGATAAGCTCGAATTGACATCTTCATGTGAGAAGTCATTTGGTGCCATTTGCACCATCCCAATAACTCGGGGTCAAGCGGTTAACCCGGTTCAGTGACAGTATCAGATTGTACTGGTAACCATGGTAACTCTAGGTTTAACCGGTTAACCCCGGGTTAGTTAAATGGTGTCAGTGGCGCTTAGGGTATTCCTCAGTAAATTCGCTATATGATATTTTTTAAATTGACAAAATACACATGTGTTAATTGATATTTTTCTTAATAAAAACCTACCTTTGCAAAAGTAGGTATTACTATCGTCAAAACTATCATGGAAATAAGATAGAAATACAAAAACTTTAACAAACTAATAATCTTCTAGTCCTTCTTACAGCCATATTCGAACTTTAAGATACGTCAAATACTAGAGATTGAAACGATATGGAATGGATATGTCAGTGTCAAACAAGTGTCAAAAGTGACGGTTCATCAAACAAACGCGTCACTTTTGACACTTGTTTGACACTGACATATCCATTCCATATCGTTTCAATCTGATATCTTGTCGACCGCCATCTTGGTCACATCGGGTCGTGATTAATTTCTTTGTTTTTGCCCATTAATGTTGTTTAAAGTGTAATACTGATAGCTTATTATACAGTAAACTAATATGGAAGTGTGCGGATAATGAAGAATTAATCTTGATACGAGTTTAATCGCCATTCTGGCGTCAACGCCAGGTAGCCCCACGTGGCCCTTGTAAAGTCCAGCTATCGCCTTACAAGAGCTCATAATACAACCGAACAACGTCGTGCTCTACGAGCATTTGGTATTTCTACCTCTAACCGTGGCTGGCTAGAGCCCTAGAGGCTGTGATGTGGGACGTTGAATGAAACAACTTGCTTGGAGTATCGATCTATAATGTCTTGAATAACGTCATGTAAAAGCTTATATAGGGCTAAACCAAGGGAGTGTGAGTGTACGCGTAGCGCACCCACTACATCTCCATTCCTTGAGAAAAAAAAAATAGATTACCGTAATATAATATATTAAACTCAATAATCTATTTTTTTTTGTTTAACCTGTAACATTTATGGTTCAATAATTCATGGTTGTAATTTTATATGATAAAATTTTTTTAATAAGACATTAAGATAAGTAACACAAACGAAAAGTTTCTAATTTTGAAATTCTCAATATAAACATTTTTTTTAGGTAGGTACTTATGTAAAATCAATAAAAGAAATATCTTATGTTTATGTAAGCTACTCTGGAATAGCTATTTCTATAACGCGTAAACATGATGATTACAATTTAAGCATGCATAAGTACTTAATTTTATAATATAATCACTTAATTACAAATTCGTGCCTTGATGACGAAACGAAACTTTCACATGATATGTATCGCTTATTTTTAGCATAATTATATTCGATAAAATAATTTTAAATTCACACAAAGAAAGTTCATAATAGTAATAAGAAAACATTTTTATATCAAGTAAAAGTTCAAAAATCAATATTAAAAAAAATAATTAAGAAATACAATAAAAAAAATTGTCCATGTTTGTTATTTTTCGTACGTAGTTTCTTTTTCATTAATTTATCATATCAATGGTTCTTGCAAGCATTTATTTTTAAGTTCATTTCATTTAGGTATACCTACTCATTAGTTTAACACGTCAGTACTCCCATCATTTACATATTTTTACTAAATTATTTCATAAAGTGTGCATCTAAAGCGTGCATCTCTTTTACGGCAAGGGTACACAACGCATTTACATTTGTGGTCGGCCGACCATACAATAATATATCTATTTATTTACTCAGGATACAAGGAAATTTTATTTTTAAGCGCGCACACATACTATTTATTTATATTCACATTCAGGCAGTTCTTTTAACACTTCCTTACATCATATCCTTCCATGTGTCCAAGGAGTCTCCACGATTGATGCTCGATCGAATCATGGTCAGACCTCCAAGGATTCCGTGCCTGCCTTGTATCCTGGCGTACCCTTGCTAACCTAACCGCTCAAGGCCGCCTCTCGGGCCACCGAAGATGCGATAGGTATATATACTTATTTCTATTCATTTTCTTTCATATTTCACTGTCACAAAAAGAAACACATTCAAAAATCAACCACATACACCATGAAAACTGCAACATATAAGAGTTTCAGCAACTCTTAGTTGATCAGGCTAATCGTCCTTTGAAAAACTTATCTGTTTTAGTTTTCCCAATCATTTTGCTAACGCACTTTTCTAATAACAAACAAATTCCATTTTACTCATAAAACAATCAAAAACCAAACTTTCTTTAGGACTTTCCATACACACAGTTACAAACATATTTACAGACCTTTTAATTCAACCCTTGAAATCCAACATTAAACTTTACTTTAAACATACCGAATACCTGCAAACTCTGTTCCTAATCCTAATTCAATTCAATATTATTCTTTATAATACCTCATTTTATTTTAAAAGTCATATCCATTAATATAAAAGTCATTATTTTGTTTGTTTCTTATGTCAAATCCGTGTATAAAAAAAAATGTCTAGACTGATACAATATTAAACAACATCATTAAAAAAAACATTTAAAATTCGAAGTAAAAATAAACTTAATCTATGAAAGTTAAACATTAAATGTATATGGATAAAGTCGTAACATATTACGTGACATACCTACTGTCATATTTTTAAATCTGAAACTTGAAACATATAATTTAAGTGTTACTTATTAATCTTTAAATTTAATTTTATTACAATAAATTTTAAATGATCTAAATCTCTGTACGAAGACTATGAAACTTGAGATGAAATAACAGACGACGCCTGCGAATCCTTGTATGGAGTGCACGCGCCGCCGTCATGTGCCATATTTGTCAAGGATGAAAGTATGTCATGTACCTACCTATACCCTTAAGCCAAATAACTTGCTAGAATACCTATTTTTTTTTTTTTACTACATAACAACTAACTACATAACTTTGGGTATTACACATTTTAGGAATACAACTTCAGAACAGGAAAAAAAATCTACGAAATTATAACTATATCAATAAAGCACTCTTTCATTTTAACATGATGGATTTCTCGTCGTCTGTGCCGATCCTTTTTATTTCTATTTAGCACCCATCCTTCGGCCTCACGACACGAACAACGCCCAGCAGCATACCAACACCATCACTACAAATCCCGCCTTTTTATTACATAACTTTGAAATAGACCATCTTTAACCGTTATTTTCTGTCCATCCAAATTTTTGTCCATAAGTCACCAGTAGTTAAGATTTTACACTTTCTCAAAATAACAAATTTATTTCACAATCGAAGGAGAGTCACTGTTCACGCACTTCGTCTTTTTATGACTGTAAATCTAGTAATAACTTAATGAAATGTGTCCAACTGTCCATTGTCACTAGTTTATCAAAGCACAAATTAATGAAGTAAAGTTCCAGCAACCAATTCACTATAAGTGTTCAAACAGTTCCACGGATTTTAATAGTAGTTAATAGTTAATTCCACTTCGCAGTATTTAAATTTGTCCACTGTCAATTTCACTATTGTTTATAGTTATCACAATTGTCCATAAATTATTTTTCATATTTAATTTAATGATGAATTTTGCTTTTGGTTCTCTGCCTGGCGCGGCGCGCCGCCAGTGCAGCGCAAGGCCGCACTGGCAGGATCGCCATGTGATGTGGGACGTTGAATGAAACAACTTGCTTGGAGTATCGATCTATAATGTCTTGAATAACGTCATGTAAAAGCTTATATAGGGCTAAACCAAGGGAGTGTGAGTGTACGCGTAGCGCACCCACTACAAGGCCATAATTTTATAGTTTTATATACCGTACACTGGCTGAAGTTTATTTATTACAAATAATATTAATTCGATCCCACGAGGGATCCACTTCGACGTTGGCGAAATCATCGACAGTATCGATGGAGCCATATTACCCAAAGATTGATTGAATCTCTAGTATTTGACGTATGTTAAAGTTCGAATATCGTCATCGTTGCCGTTTGAACTAGGATATGCGTGGTCTACTATTTATAGGTCTCTGCTATTTGGAATGGATTTGTCTCGACCCCGTTCAAGGGTAATTTGTTATGAAGCATCGTAGGGTGACCGATAGAACTATTGCGACGTAATAATATTAGCCCAATTCCGATAAGACCAGTACGGCTACCATCAGTTTGGCACTGACATAAACGCCATCGAGAACGTAATTTACTTTCTATACATCTCGCTCGTGCTCGCATATTAGTGCGAACGAGATGTATAGAAAGTAAATTACGTTCTCGATAGCGTATATGTCAGTGTTGACACTGTTAGTGACTCATGGTACGGGCTCTAGGTTTTTTCTCCGGTTTGGGGCGTTTGGGAATTAGGGTAAAGTGAATGTGGGGGAAAATTGTTGCAGGTACCGTCATAGGACAAGAACGGATACGGAGGTCGCTCAGACACAGTTCATACAGTCAAAAAGAAAGAGCTTTACTGCTTCTGCCTGCTTAATGCCAAAAGCATTCTCTACCAGTCAACCTTAAGGAAAAGCAGATAGATTGTGGGCGGTGCAACTGCTACTACTACTAACAAAATATAAGATTCCTATGAGATTTGGCTTAAAGGGCTGGCATCCAGGGCATTAAAAAAATAAAAAATTGACACAAGTCTAAGGATTGACAAGGCAAGCTATGATGGCGCCATCTGCTAAATACTTCGACCGGTCAACCCCATTCTTTAGGTTGAGCGTTGTTTGCTTTTACACATCTTACATTGACATATATCATAATAATATTATGTGTAAATTTTTAGCTATGTTTTTCCTTTTTTGTTTTGTTTGTTTTTTTAATTATTTTTCTTATATGTATTTTATTTCTTTTTTTGTAGTGTTTTAAGTTTTAATATATATCCTTATGTGTTATCTGTCGTGGCATCACCGAATGGGCCCTACGGAAGACCAGCGCTGGCTTTATAGCTAGCATTATGCTGAGCTGGGTCCGTTTCGTGATGCACACTTATTGATTTCTTCTTTTCTTGCTGTTGTTGTCTGTACATGTCCGTACATGTTTTGTGATCGTCACGAATAAAAATCTTTTATCTTTTATCTTATCTTTACATATTTAAAGACGCGCTTTACGGGAACTAAGAATGGTGCCAGTACAGCGGTGTCACACACACGAACTCGAGCTAATCGTGCAGTCTAATACGCCACAACGCGACTGGTTGATGAGTTCTCGTCACGCGCGCGATTGGTCGCAACTAGCGACTAGCGTTAGACTGCACGATTGGCTTGAATTCGTGAGTGACACCTCTGAACTAGCACCATTCTTACTGCCTAGGAGCCCATTCATAGGGCCTGTCTTTAGATATATCTGCATGTCAATGGCATCTTAGTATAAACAATTGTTTTCGGTTTTACTATAGAGGTTTTTAATATGAAATACGACCCAAGGAGCATAAGCTTAAGCTTTCCAGATAGGACTACGACAAACACCCTACAATGACAATCATCAGAACAGATTCACCGTCAAAGGTCATTGCCGTTTCATCCTCACAAGTTTCCTGGACATTGTCGCATGACCCCGCGACCAAAACATACGGACATACATACAAACTTTCTTTACAACCCTCCATGCAACTATCTACCTCACACCCATCGACCAAAGTCCGCTTTTGAACGACAATTTGAAGGAACCTGCGTGTCAGTGAAGATGTTTATGAAAGTGCAAAGGAATAAGGACTTTAATGCTGTGTGGAAAGGTTTATTTTTGATTGCCTGCGTAGATAGGGTTTGAGTGTGTGCGTGCGGCGTCATCAAGTCTCACAGTGATAGTTCGTGTAGGGTTTGCAGAAAATAAGGGCGGTTCTTGAACAAAAAAGCTGTTACATAATTAAATAGAGAACATAGTCATAGCGTGATAAAAAAATATGACTCGGCTTTTAAATATTAATTATTTTCAATCTATTTTTAGTCTAGTGCTAAAGAAAGGATTTTTTTTTTAAATTAGAGGAAAACAATTTTTGGTTTAAAAATATATTTTTTTTTTGCATCTAAGTAGGTGTATGTACCTACCTAAACTTTTATATTTCATTGATTTATCTGACTATGACTTCATTTCATTTCCAATGCAATTTTAAAACGGTGAAAATAATTTCCACGAGATACTTACTATCTCTTTGAAACACCGATTTTCGTAAAAACTAGTGCACACGCCAATTCTTGGGTTTAGTTGCCAAGCGGACCCCAGGCTCTCATGAGCCGTGGCAAAAAGGCGGGACAACGCGATGAAGATGATGATGAATGAGAATTTTGTACCTATTTCGAATTACGATATAGGAGGATTACCATATCATTACCTGACCACGCTGTTGCTACCCGTATATTAATAAACGCCCCTATTGATTGCAATTCCTTATCCGACGATCTAAAAAGAGCTGATTTTGACCATTGTACCCAATCTCACTGATACTGCTAAATGTTAACAACAATAATTAAATACTGCGTACCTTTGCGAAATGTCATAAATCCAAGACGCATGTAATAAATTATGTATCTAATGTAGTAGGAGATTAAGTTGAAATTGGGTTAATTGTGAGGTAAAGAGAGCATGATTCAATCTTCGGTGGCTGCGAGGCGAGAACCCACGCGTTTCGGTTCGCAGTCTGAATTCGCCTCTTGTCTTGAGCGCTTCCATGCGCGGTGTGGGCGCGATTCTTTTTGAAAATGGAATCTAGTTCGAATGTACATTCGAATTTTGAGTTGACCGTTGTGTGTTGTGTTACCAGCCAGTGTGTTGATGGGTAAGATTTTTTTTTTTTATTAAGAATGGTTTTAGTGAAAATTGCTTCCGCAGAATTTGGTTTTTACAAAAAAGTATTTAGGTCATGTTAAATTTGTTAAATTGGCAACACTTGTTAAGCATAAAATAAAATAAAAAGTAATTTTAGTGTAAAATAAGGTGATTTTGAACATTTTATGTATATTTCTTATTAAAGTTTATTGATATTCAGAACCGCTGGGGATCTAAAAATTCTGTATTGATGTAAACTTTTTTTTAAGTATAAGTAAGTACTCGTATTTATTGATCAATGTCTTGAGGCACAATTATTTAGTTCTAATTATTATTTTATATTCTAATTTTAATCATCACGTATAACATCTGGGTCCTGCGAGATCGAGCTTTGCTCGGAAAATAAATAAAAACTTTAAAATGCGTGTTTTCCCAGAGACCTAGCTAGATCGATTTTTCGCCCCCGAAAATCTCAATATACCTGTCAAATTTTACCGAAATCATTAGAGCCGTTTCCGAGATCCCCGAAATATATACAAGATTTGCTCGTATAAAGGTGCAAAATTAGAGAACACATTTGAAAAAAGTTAACTTTTAAAAGTTGTGTTCCATTTCACGCGCCGTCGGCTCCAGCATAATGCCGCCCTTGAATATATGTGATAATGCTTCTCTGGATCAAAACTGGCTTATACTTGTTTTGTCACTTCGTTACACATCTAGCGGCTATAATGCGGAAAGAAGTGCTTAGGTGCGCTAATGATGATTTTTACCCGACTTGAAGAAGGAATAATTTTTTCACCTCAGCAGCTCGAACAAGGGTACTTTGCTACTTAAAAACAGTGAGCAAAATCGCATTTTGCTCACTGAGTGAGACAAAATGAGCAAAATGCGATTTTGCTCACTCAGTGAGCAAAATGCGATTTTGCTCACTGTTTTTAAGTAATAAAGTACCCTTGTTCAAGCTGCTGAGGTGAAAATTTAATTGTTGGTATATCTTAAGAAAACATGAGTGAATAGAGGTAAGTGATGAAGAAGGAATACATTTTTCGGGTTCTCTAATATGTTCTCACTGCTGAGGTGAAAAATGTTGTGTACTACACGAGATCAAAGTTATTTACATCTCGTGCGCTTTTGAGTCCCTTACTATGCTCAAGATTCTAAATTAGATAAAATATTATAGAATCTTTCGCTTGCACGGGACTCAAAATAAGCACTCGAAGAAATATCAAACTTTGATCTCTTGTTGTACAAATAACTATTTTTCTATGTTTACGGGTGTCTGGAAGACCGCTTAAGCGATATAAATATTTTATAATATATAAAGGGTCGTCGCACGGGTTAACAAATTTAAATTATTCAAACCCCTTCCTCTTGAATATCTATTAAAAAAAAACCCCATCAAAATCCGTTGCGTAGTTTTAAAGATCTAAGCATACATAGGGACAGACAGACAGCGGGAAGCGACTTTGTTTTATACTATGTATCAGGGATGTTGCGGATGCAGATTTTTTGACATCCGCGGATGCGGATGCGGATGCGGATTTTTAAAGGCTCACATCCGCGGATGCGGATGCGGATGCGGATGTCAAGATTAGGTACTTAGAAAACGTCAAATATTTTTAGTATTTTTTAATTAAAAAAACCAAACGTTTAGTATTTGAGCAAGAATATAGGTGCGTTATATTTAATAAACAGTAACTTCGCCGACTTTTCTGGATCTAGACGATTGCGTTATAGGTAATGACGAAATTACCTAGCACTTACGCCGCCGCTAAGACGTTCCTGTACCGACTTGTTCAACATCCGCATCCGCATAAGCTCCGCATCGATTTTATGCGGATGCGGATGCGGATGCGGATGTTGAAAATAATGCGGATGTTCCGCGGTTGCGGATGCGGATGCGGATGTTCGCAACATCCCTGCTATGTATGATAGTGAAGCAAGATTTAGCGCCACTTGCACCGTTCCCCTAACCCGGGATTAACCGCTTAAACCTAAAGGTAACAATACCAGTACAATTTGACACAGTGTTAACGGTTTAACCACTTAACCCCGGGTTAGCGGGCAGGTGCAAGTAGTGCTTAGTGTAGCAATGATGATAAACACCATTAAATGAATCATTGTAAGATACAGCGGGACAATTTCGACTGGTAATTGAAAAAAAGCCGACCAGGTGCGTTCCAAGGGTTCCGTACATTACACAACTTTTAACAATGTTTTTTTTTTTATTTGAAACGTGAGTGTCGTCTTTAAAAACCCCCTAGGGGTCCGGTCAAAAACCAAATAATTAAGTCCGACTGACGCTTGACTTCACGTTTCTAATAGGTTTTCCTGTCATATATAGGGTAAAGAACTATTTTGTGTATTTTTTTTTTCAAAATTTAAGACCCAGTACTTTCGGATATAAATGTTTTTTTTTGGCTATTTTCTTGAATTACTTCTAAAATGTTTATCCTAATAAAGTTATATAAAAAATATATATTTGAGATTCTCACAATGAGCTCTTTCATTTGATATGTACGAGTACGATGTAGTTTGAAATCGTTTATTTTTTAATTTTCTCATTTACCCCCACTTTTTAAGTTTCCGTCCGTCTTTGAGTCACTAAGGGTTCCGTTTTTTCCTTTTGAGGTACGGAACCCTAAAAAGCGCCCAATATTAGTAGTCATTGTGTTAAATAAAGCACCAAAGTTGGCGCTGGTGCGGCTGCATCCTCAGCCGAAAGCCTCAAACGTCGCAAATATGCGACACTAGGTAGGTAGTAGCTACATATTTGCGGCGTTTCGGGTCGAAAGTCGAAACTCTGGGGCCGTGGGGACCTAGCGCGCGTAGCCTCTATAAGGAGCTGCCAAAGCGCCTTATAGAGGCTTCTGGTGACCAGAGGGCTGGCCAATATATTGCCCAGCGGATCAGCATGCCATCCAGCGGGGCAATGCGGCCAGCCTTCTACCCAGAAGGCTACCCACCCTACCGAGCGACCACGACCTAGGCAAAATTCTTTATTTATAAGTTTTTGTTTTATTAAGTGTTATTATGTTTTTCAATAAATTAATAAATTGAAAGATAAATAATATTTAATCTTTGATTATGTATCTTTAATTCTTATTTTAAAGTTACTAGTTAAATTGAGTTAATTGTGCTGTTTTTGCAGTTTTTGTACTAGGCCAAAGAGAATTAAAAAGATATAGAGTGCTCACTCCATACATCAGTTTTGTTACCATAACGACTATTATTTTCGTAGTCTACATCTAGCTTCAAGTAGCGGAACTATCAGTACTGCTGGTACGTAGTTATATATATCTTTGCTACCGACTAGCAGGCCGTCTATGTAAAAATGGTTTCCCATTCAAAACGTAGTCCACGTTTGTGTCACTCTGTGTGCAGTATAGGAATCCACTAATCCAGTACCTTTTAAGCATGACATCATTTTGTCAAATCCACTAACCTATTCGTACCTAGGCACTCGCTGTAGGTCATGTCAATGATAACATAATTGTATATTCATAAATATCTACATGCTCCTCGTCTTTATCTCAACTGCATAAGGAGGAAGATTGTGTAGATGTTTTTGATCGTGATGTACGGATTATGGATGAATCCACTGTTATTCTGCTTATCTTGCCTGTGTTTACTGGAATTAAATTGATTTAAAGTTCGTGTTTGCTAAATATAGATAAGTCTAGCGTTTACTAACTTTAAGTGTAAGGCCTGAGTGGACGCTCGAGTTGAGCGTGCCCCGTGGCGTCGGGCTCACAAGTGATTTGAGCAGCGTGCACTAAGGCCGCTCCTATACGCTTGCATTTGTTTAACATGCACGCCGCACGCCCCGCTCCGCTGCACGCCCAACTCGAGCGTCCACTCAGGCCTTACACTTAGGCGCAAGTTTAGGGCGGGTTGCAGGTCGTCTGTACTGGCCCTTATTAGTATTGGTAGGGCGCCGCTAATAATGGAATGGCGTACCGTAAAATGGGGTGAGTAGGGTTCGCGGGGACAGTTGGGTTATGAATGGGGAGAGAAGGGATGAAAGGGGGTGAGATGGGATTTCAAGGCTACTGGTACTATTACTAAAAGATGTACAGTGGTATTACTAAAAGAAATTAATAACTAGCTTAAATTTAAAATAGGCCCTTGAGGCATTGTACCAAGGATGCTGGCGATATTTCCTCGCTATATTGCAATGCTGTTAATTTGTTAAATATTTAAATTAACGCCATCTACCCGAGAGCAATCCAAAGGTTATGGCGCCATCGCTCGAAAAGATTGCGTCTGTACCGACCCTTAGTATTGGCGCGTGCGGCGCCGCTGATAATGGCGTAAACGTAGGTAGTCTAGGTAGTAATGGTTACCTTTCAACGTGGACTGGTACTGTCCAAAAAATATCAATAAAAACATTGCAAATCGCGGGCGGTTGCTAAAAACTCCACGACTTATATTTATGTGCGATCTGCGATAACGATAGCCTGTTATCAAGTTGCTAATTAAGATATGACAATCGTACAAACTCTTTTTTTACTTCAATGATTATTTCGGTTACGGAACGTATAGATTGTAAAGTAAAAGTGGCCTTGTAAGCTTCTTTTTGTTGATAAGCTGAATAAATACGCGTACCTATATTGTAAGTTAAATCATCATTGGGTATTTATGTTGGTTTATACCTATACCGGGTGTGCCGTGTAATAGGAGCAATAAATTAAACTGGAGGCTGTACTCCTCAAACTGAACAGCATTTGTTCAGCGGCTTTTAAAAATAACTTGTTTTGATTTTTAGTACACTTTAAAGATTTTTAAATTTTAACTAGCAGAAGCGTCTGCGATCGATGCTATTAAGCTTAGAATAAATTTAAAAGTGGAAAAATTACTGTCTTGGGTGAGACTTGTACTTTTTTGAGAGGCCGTGAGTTCAAGTCTCACACAAGACAGTAATGTTTCCACTTTTAAAATTATTCTAAACTTTAAAGAGTTTGTAAGTTAAATCATCATTGGGTATTTATGTTGGTTTATACCTATACCGGGTGTGCCGTGTAATAGGAGCAATAAATTAAACTGGAGGCTGTACTCCTCAAACTGAACAGCATTTGTTCAGCGGCTTTTAAAAATAACTTGTTTTGATTTTTAGTACACTTTAAAGATTTTTAAATTTTAACTAGCAGAAGTGTCTGCGATCGATGCTATTAAGCTTAGAATAAATTTAAAAGTGGAAAAATTACTGTCTTGGGTGAGACTTGTACTTTTTTGAGAGGCCGTGAGTTCAAGTCTCACACAAGACAGTAATGTTTCCACTTTTAAAATTATTCTAAACTTTAAAGATTATTCTAAGACGCAATGTATTGGAGGCAATATTTATTTTGTATGAAAAATAGGAAGTCTATAAAGGATAGGGACATACATTTTTAAAAGTAGTTAAACAAAAGTTTTATTGTTTGAGAAGTACAATAGGTACTTATATATGTATGTTTAAATTATTTGCTTGTGTTACAGGCCCCACCCGGTATTCGCTAGGTGCACGACTGGTGCTGCCCTCATTTTGGCAGACTTTCTACGTTAAATCTTATGGAGTAAAATTATTTCAAGCGGCTGCCGCTAGTACTAATGTCGGACATTCCATAAGATTACCTGTGTTTGTGACGATCAGCGCCACTTCCCCCTCCACCGACTGCGCACCTTGCCAATAGCGGTGTTCATTATTTTGATTGTTGGATAATACGTTAACTAAGAACTTTACCTACCTACTAGCGGCAGCCGCTTGAACTAATTTTACTCCATAAGATTTAACGTAGAAAGTCTGCCAAAATGAGGGCAGCACCAGTCGTGCACCTAGCGAAAGTTGAAAACTTTAGAAACTTTTCCTTAGTAAAATTCTAGTAGTAGTAGTTTTAGTGTATTTAATATTTAAATGTTTGACATCGCGTTCATAAGGTTAAATAATTATGAATGAAAGATAAAAGCTATCATACTTGCTCGCTTGCGCCGTAATAGAATGATAATTGATAAATTCTAACAAAATATTTCATTAACCTTTTAACCTAATCGTTATCAAACTTTGTGTTAAATTGGTTCCATTTTTAAACGGCACAATCGTTTTTAGAGTTCCGTACTAAAAAGGTACAAAGGGAACCCTTATGCGACTCTGTCTGTCCGTATGTCTGTCACAGCTAAATATCTCGAGAACTACTCGAGCTATCGATTTGAAAGGAATAGTTATGAACAACGCTAACCCAGGCACATTGAAATGTTATTTTTAGGGTTCCGTACCCAAAGGGGAAAAACGGGACCCTATTACTAAGACTCCGCTGTCCGTCCCTCCGTCCGTCCGTCCGTCCGTCCGTCCGTCTGTCACCAGGCTGTATCTCACGAACCGTGATAGCTAGACAGTTGAAATTTTCACAGATGATGTATTTCTGTTGCCGCTATAACAACAAATACTAAAAACAGAATAAAATAAAGATTTAAGTGGGGCTCCCATACAACAAATGTGATTTTTGATCGAAGTTAAGCAACGTCGGGCGGGGTCAGTACTTGGATGGGTGACCGTTTTTTTTGCTTGTTTTGCTCTATTTTTTGTTGATGGTGCGGAACCCTCCGTGCGCGAGTCCGACTCGCACTTGGCCGGTTTTTTTATTTTATTTTTATTAAATATGAATAATGCCCTATAAAGAGGGAGCAAAATTTCAAAGTCTAGTTTCTAGGTTAAGTGGATTGAAAAAGCTCAAATTGGATGTTGCAAAACATTTTTCAGTGAAAACAAAATGATTTATGAAGGAAAATGTAAAAAAAATATTGGATTTGCAATTTTGCCACCTTTGCGAGTGTTTATTATAGGTACTTGTAATTTCTATGAGATACCAATTACAACACTTTTTTTTATATAAAATATATTTTCTTATATCGGTTCACATGATAAAGAATTATCTCTGAAAAACCAACATGCATACTAACGGTCTCGCAAATTAGTTATCCGAATTGCCGATAGATTGCACTGTACGTAATTATGCTTAAGTAGGTTAGGAACTTCTGGTCAAAAGTCTTTTGTGTTTATAGTTACATGAGATAGTTAGAAGTTTGTACGGAACCCTAGTCGGTGCGCGATTTAAACAAACTCGCACTTGACCGGTTTTTATTTAAGGTCACTCGCCGCAGTATATTTTAAGAAATTATCATATTTATCAATTAAACTAGATATGAATAAACTATTCTTGATGTTTGACGTCAAATTAGAATTTTTTGATAAAAATATCAGAAATATATATTAGGTAATTGAGCATAAAAACTTCTAGCGTTTCAACTTTAAATAAGTACCTAGCAGTTTTTGTTCTTCAAAGGAGATTTTTCAAAGTGGTGACAATACATATATCTTTTTGGTTTACATTTAATTTGTTGTATACCTATATAGGTAGGTAGTCCATTTTAATACTTAACATACATGTCTAAGTATGTACTTAGATATGACTAGAGGATAAGATGAATCACTTACTTACTCCTCTGGTGCACCCAAAGTGTGCCTTGCTGGCCTCCAACACGACTGGTCGCCACTGATCCCGGTGCTGGCGGCCTAGCCAAGGTGACAATCGCTATCGCTTCGCGATCGAAACGCTTTGTGTCTCTCTATCACGCTTCCATATTAGTGTGACAGTGACAGTTGCGTTTCGATCGCTACGGAGCGTAAGCGATTGGCACGTTGGCTACGCGGCCTGAGCAGTTTCTCGCCAGACTTTGTCAACCTAAAGCTTATTTTTAGGCTTAAAGACTCGAGCTCTCAAGACTCGTAAGTCTTGAAGACTCGACTATGCCTAGAAATGAACGTTATTCACAACACTAGGTGCACCACATCCGCCTATCGATACCAGTGGGCGTTTTTTTTGTTGTCCCTACACTTTTTTTTTCAAATTTGGGATTTTTTATGTTATTTCTACTCAGAATCACGAGCTCTTTCTATCCTAATAGGAGAAAAAAAGTGTCCCAAAATTTCCATACATTTTTCGATCTTTCCATTACGCGACCGCCATATAAAGTCTATGAAAAATGGTGACGGAATGGAAATAAAAACATTAGGACACTTTTTTTCTCCTGTTAGGATAGAAAGAGCTCGTGATTCTGGGTAGAAATAACATAAAAAATCCCAAATTTGAAAAAAAAGTGTAGGGGACAACAAAAAAAAACGCCCACCTAGACCGACCGAGCGGCGTGCTGTCGGGTTTCCTTCAAAAGCTCTTTTCACCGTCCGATCGCCTTCCATTCGCTCTAGATGCCTGACCCACCGAAATCAATCAATCAAGTCAATGAATCATTTCAGCAAATTAGTTGCTAGGCATCCCAAATACCTATTCCAAGTTTTCTCTGCTGTACCCCGAAGATCTAGGAGTAAAGTATATTTATGGCGGAACAATTAGTCAGACAAGGCGAAACAGTTTATGCTAAACAGTCGATGACAGATTTATAAACATTGGCGATTTATTAAATTCGCTGGTTTTCGCGAATGTATTTTAAACGGTGCTCGACCTTCTAATTGCATGAACGAACTCTTATTTTTAGAACGCCTGCGGTATGCTGGTATTTTAATTTCCCGAAATCAGCTGCTGTTTGAGTAGTTGACGGAAGATGTTGGAAGTTCGCGTGCCCTGGCCCCGTAGACAACATGCCAATCGCTAACGCTCCGTAGCAATCGAAATGCAACTGTCACTGTCACACTAATATGGAATAGTGATAGAGAGACACAAAGCGATTCGATGGCGAAGCGCAAGCGATCGTCACCTTGGCTAGGCCGCCTGGCTGGGGTAAGGATGACTCACGCTAGACCGGGTTGGGGCCGGGTCGGAGCTTCCGGCGCTTCGTTTTCTATGGAAAGCACGACGTGATCACCGATCAGCCATCATAGAATATGACATGTCGGATGCTTCGGCCCGGGCACGGCCCGGTTTAGCGTGAGTCATCCTTTATGAGGTCGGAATGATGGGATGGACAATTTAAAATGCCGTTTCACATTTTTTATACATCCATGTCACTGCCAAAAGTGCCAAATGGGAAATCCTCAAACTATAACGCAAATTGTGTCTGAGTGAGACTGATTAATGCCTAATAAGTTTAACTAGCGATTCTAGGGCCTAGATAATACGACAATCGTACATCGACAAACGACAAATTAATAGAAAAAGTGTATCGAGATGATAGATGCAATTTTCGAAAAGTCTCGTGACTAGTTACATACCTTACTAAGGTTTCAATTGGCGTTTTCTAACAACGATCTTGGCTAGTCCTCTTGGTAATAATTTGTCCAAATAAATTTAAATGGCGGATTTTTGTTTGAAATCCGTAAAATACTGTAAGCCATTTTAATTTATTAGAAGAAAACTTATTATAATAAAAGTCTAAAGATTATTTTCATAATTAATTTATCATATTTTTGTTTCAGGTATCGCTGACTTCGCGGCATCGGATCCAACATCTCAAATAGTTTTCAAACAATTAATTAAATATCTAAAATAACCTTAAATATTTTGCAAATAGTTTTCAATGGCCAGATTAAATTTTGGCAAATTCACCAATCATCAATCAATTTGTCAATCTTCAAAGTACAAAAGTATAATAATAAATAACAAAGTAGGGCATAAATAAAAATTTCGTGTAAGAGGTTTAAATGTAAATCAAATGCAAAAAAAAATTATAAACATTTAATTAAAATATTATAATGACTGAATTGCGAAGGTATAGGCTAGTTCGAGTTTTTGACATCCACAAGGTGTGTAAGGAGTGTGAAAGCTTTCATAATTCGGGTACTAGAGGTGGCGGCCTCGAAATATCACGAATTATGAATTTATGAGTGTATGAAAGTCTGCGATTACTTGTGGCGTTAGAAATTTGGACACTAGTAAATGTAAAAATTAACAATCAAATTAAAAAAAAACAATGCGTCATATGCACTAAAACAAACTAAAAATAGTAAATAACATACACTTCGGGTAATCTGTTCTGTAGCAGCTTCTTATATCTCTACATACTTCATCTTTATCTTTCTTTTCCGCAGACAACAGACGACACGGGCACTTCAAAGGTCTGAAGCTCATCACCTTCAAATTCTCCAACAAAATGGTGGAACACGAGGTGGACGCGGCAGTCCTCAATATCCACGTCCAAGAGCTGCAGACACACAACTCCACCATAGACACGACGGAGGACCATTTCACCATAAACATACAACCTAGCAGAGTAACTAAAAATCACAATAACAACAAAGCAGCCGTGCCATACGGCCCAGAAAATTCAGTGAAGATGTCAAGAAAAGAACTGAATATGGGGAAATGGTTGAAGTTAGATGTGACGAGTATGGTGGCGGAGTTTTTTAGGTTGCCACGGGAACAGGGGTTAGAGATAGTTGTGAGAGTACAAGACTCGAAGAATAAGATGAGCTTGGTTGTACCGCATCCGAGCGCTGAATCAAATAATGCTTTGGTAAGTTTTAAGAATTCTGTAGAATTGTAAATAAGTATAATGACAGTTAAAATGAAACTATGGTTTTTATTTCTCCTAACGTCTAGATATTCATCTTTTAAATTCAACCATTTGGCAATGGGGCACAAAATATTGTATTTAACTCACGCTAAACCAATTCATTATCAAGCAGATAAAATTATTATACCTACCAACGAAAAAAATTAAAAATTTACCGCTTCCGCCAGAACTTGAACCTGCAACCTTTGGAAACAGTCCAATCGCTCTTAACTTATGCTTTTGGAGATCAAAAGGTGTTACTAAATTGAGATAAAAAAAATACTGATAAAAATGTCAAGATGCTTCAAAAAGTAGGTTACATACCCGTCCATCGCATCGCTAATTAACAAGGTACAACAGGGTTTAGATATCGAGGTAAAAATAATGAATTCTGAGAATTAATAAAGATACGAAAGTAGTTCGTAATTTTATTGCAGTGATAACAACAGTAGGCTGCAGTTATATGCAAATATGCTATCAAAGTTCCATTTATAAGTAGGTATGTTGTTCAACTAAAATGTAGCATAACGGCACACTAAGTAACTGGTGTGGCGCTAGATAGTTTTGTGATTCCCAAATACAAACTGTGGGTCCTAAATTCTCCTTTACGAGCATCTGGAAAATATCCTAAATCCCTTACTCAAGTACATTGTATTCTACGTGACCATGACATGATGACACGTATCCTTCTTTTCGCAGATGCCATATATAGAAGTAAGTCTAAAGGACAATTCACATAAGAGGATAAGGCGAAATATCGGCATGGATTGCAACGAAAACTCCAAAGAGGCGAGATGCTGCCGTTACCCCCTAGTAGTTAACTTTGAAGAGTTCGGTTGGGACTGGATCATAGCCCCAAAACAGTATGACGCCAACTATTGTAGTGGAGAGTGTCCCTACAGCTTCCTACAGAAGTATCCCCACACACATTTAGTGCATTTAGCAGCGCCGCAAGGAAGTGGAGGTCCTTGCTGTGCCCCGAGACGGATGTCGAGTATCTCCATGCTGTACTTCGATCATGATTTGAACATCATCTACGGCACGATCCCGGGCATGGTGGTGGAGAGCTGTGGCTGTTCATAGCGACAGTTGCCTGCCTAGTCTAAGACTCCAAGCGAACAGTCCAGTGTTTAGCCTTTCATCTGTTCTCTCAAAATTGTCATTCCGTTAATTATCTTGTTTAACCTTTTGGACGCCAATGACCGATATATCCGCACCGCAGGTCCAACGCCAAAGATAGATTAACCGGTCACAGACCACAGAGCAACATAAGACCTACGTGCATATGCATAAAGTTTAATTTCAGTTTTGACACTTCGGTGACGTGGCGTCCGAGTGACAGCTTGTGTGTTTGACACGGCGTCGAAAAGGTTAATGTTGAGCAGCGAAAAATTTTTGAGTTTGAATTTTGTTTTATAAGTTTTATTGTATATTTTCGTTAGAATTGTTGGTTTTGATAATATGTTTGTATATCTACCTTGATTCATTTTCATTACAATTTTATCGATTCTTATGTACCTATCTATTTTCGCTTGGAGTCATAAGTGTAGTCTATCCCTTTGTGATATTTGGCTGAAGACTGCGAATCCTTGTGTTGTGTGCGCGTGTGACATTGTAAGTTTCTACGTTTGTACATCTTAGTGTAATGGACGCTCTAACTATAAGTTCTAATTTAGCATCAACATCATCATTCATTTTCGTATTTAAATCCTTATAGATTTCAGAAATGCTAGATTTTTTGGATCATCTTTGAAATTTTACATTATATTAAGTTCTTATATTAATTTAGCTTTAGTTTTCTAGTGATTTACTTCAGACGTAAGATTTGCGTATGGGTCTTTAAATACTATTACGTCGTTAAGTGGAAGCTCACTAAGTCAACTTGATTTTCTAAATAATCTATAAATTCACTTGTTAAATGTTAAAAATGTACTGCAATGTCCTTTTAATCTTTGTGCAAACTTTAGGTACACTAATCATACGATATTTAAGGAAGTTGTTAATAGCAGATAACTTTATTATCAGTTTCGAGTGTTTCGACTTTAATAGTTGTCAGACTAATTAACCGAAATAAAAACCAGACTCCATATTATTGACCCATATTCATTATAACGAAATTATAAATTAAAATCAATAAAAAACGACGGCTGCCTTGATAACACGAGTTATTAAGTCGAGACGATAATTCTTTATCGTTTATTACCTTTGCAGCAATGACACGAGTGTCTTTAAGCAACTTTTTATCTCGAAATGTCATATTTTCTAGGTTTATCTTCGGTAATATTAAGTTAGGTACTTTAATTGAATTTTAACGAATGATAATAAGCATGCATGTCAATGTCATGCTTGTTTAATGTACCTACTTGCATTTATACTTTAAGCCACAAATAGAATGGCACTTCAAAAATACCGAAAATCATTTAGCTGATTTATTTAGAAAATTTAATCTGTATCAAATATACGACGCTTAAAATAAACTGAAAAAGTGCCTCTAATCTAGTACCTACCTACTTAAATAATATAAGCATGTATTTTTCACAGTCTAATAATAAATCTATAAATATTTGCGAAGTTTTCGTCTTGCGAAACTATCTTCCACTTTTCATTTGTCTATTATTGGTGCCTTTCTTTACTATCAATTTGAAATTAGTAAAGATTTTTTATTGCCTTGAAGCTGAATTTGTTACTTATTTATGAATTCTTGTGACATTTTTTTATCTTACCACAAATTCTAATCATGTTTCAAAAATGTTTGTATTTTCTTGTCTAAAATTTTATAGCGGGTGGTGCTTAATCATCTAGGTGTTTACAATTATCAAATTATATATCAGTACCTACCCATAAATTGTATTAGTTTGGCGTGATCTAATCTAAAGTAAGATTAAGAAAAATGTTGAATGTAGAATTTTCAAAAAATAGATCTCATTTTAAGGGCATTTAGTTGCATTTTGTGCCTTTTATAGATCTCCTTACTTTTGGATGTGGAAAAATTGTAATGTTTAATAATATATATAGTAATAAATATACTAGGTCATTTGTATAAGTTTGGCGTATCTTGAGTTAAACAGAATACTAACATTTTCGTGTTCTTATATTAATTAAATAAATTTTGCGACTCTTGTTTTACAATTCGTATTATTTTGTGGGTGTATACTGTTTTTTTATATGGAAATATATGTCTATCACATATGACTTCTTTTAATTCATATTTTGTCTTAATTGCCTGGCTCGAAAGAGCGTTGTTCTGAACGATATTTACTTGTTCAACGTTTGTAAAATAAAAAATTAAAGCACCGTGAACGGTAACAAGCAAAACTCAAAAAAAATAAAAAAAAATAAACACAAAAAAAAAATACAAAAAATGGGCCATATTAGTATGAATCATGGCGTGGCGCCTACAATTGTGTAGGAATACTTATAGAAAGGGTATCTACAAAGAAAAATAGAAACAATCATGTAATTTCCCTCGTGGACATCCTCTGAGAACAACCACTCTTTATTATATAAACTTTAAATTATTTACACATTTTTGTTTTTCCTACTTTACATTAATATACTCGTCAACGTTATTAAAATACAATCAAAACAAAAAATATAACAGAAATACACATGACGAAATGTACAAGTCGTGTATTTAAGAGTGGGCGAAGGTGGACTAGTATATAACCGAATACAAAAAATAATACATCCCACTCTTTCGTATTTTCCCATAAAAGTATTTCATAAATTTTGGCCTCGCTAAAATGATATAAATGTTACAATTACTATAATTACGTTGTTAAACAGTAGTAAAAAATGGCCAAACATTTATTAAATACTTCAGTCTAATATATTGCTTAATCGATCCAAAATATACAAGAAACCAAGAGTACAGTTAGTTACATTATTGTACTTGTATCAATTCTATGAAACAATTCCTTAACATTTAATTTTACGGTAAAAATTAACAGTTTCATTCATGGCATTAAAATTAAATCTACTTATGTAGAAATAATATATTTTATTGTTATTTTTAAGTATTTTAACACTAAGTTCTAATGTACAGGAAAGTGCACAACATCGAGGTGGTGTCAGTCTATAATAGGTTGGATGGATTTTTTGAAATATTTTCGAAAAACAAAGCATACAAAGCTGCAGTACGTACAATTATATCTGCCGGAGGATAACTTAATTATTAAAATTATATCTCACAAAAATAAGTTAAAAACCATACTAATAATAAGTTATGGCAGTGAATTTTACATATTATTCGAGACAGCGAGCCCTAATCTAAAGCGTAAAAAAAGGAAACATCACAGATTTTCGTACCTACACAAATCTCGCAAACGTACTTAATGAAATGCCATGATTCGTAAAGGAAAGTCGACAGATAGAAATATTAAGGACACACTGGAAGTACTAAGAGCCTAGCACTAGACGCTAAGAGTCGTATATACAAAATTGCTATTTAAAATCGCCATATAAAGAAAATATGGTCGTAACACTGAACTTGAGCCGTTATCTTTAAATAGGATCACAGTGGAAAAAGTGATTTAAAGTTACGTTTACAATCTAACCGTCTATAAATATATGTTATTTTAAAGTCCGCATTATGGCAAGTTCCTACATAAACGCTATTTATGCGCTAGATCTTTCTCTATACTACGTCCATAGAAAAAATCACCCGCTATATCTGTACACTCACTCAGAGTCTATCAAGTATCACTAACACAGAAACATTCGTCCGGGACACGGTCAGTTCCAATCTTTCCGTTCGATCACTGGGTTTTTCAACATAGTCCTTAGAAACTTGGTTGGGAGACAGTCCTGGGATTGCCTTGTTGCGGCTGGTAAACGTCGTATGAATTGTGTGGCTCCAGATGGCAGACGACATTGTTTTCTCCATTCAGAACCGCTGCCAGAGCTCTCATATTATTCTCTTGTGGCTGATGATAAGCCGGGTGCATCAGCCTCCCGCTCTCATACGCGTGTCTCGGATCGTACGCCCGCTCTATTGTATCCCATTTGCCATACTTCGCATAATGCTCCTGGTCATGGTGATGCCTTTCTCCAGGGCTGTATGAGATCAGAGGCCGGTGGTCCCCGTAGAACTTGGAGCTCGAAGACCCGTGGTGGCCCGGGTTCTGTCTGCAGTTGTCCGGCCCGGAATTATCATCGGACACGTCCGACATTAAAGTCTCGTTTCTTTCGATCTCTTCATAGACGGGATCGTCTTGGATGACGCGGAATTCTTGCTCGGATCCGCGTCTGTATATTCTTCCCTGTTGGGAGGCTATTTCTGAATATGTGTGGTTGATGTTCTGGCTGCCGTGATAATGGTGGTGCTTGCGTCTGTTCTCGTCCTTGTAATGCTTGCGGAAGATCATTTCCTGGCTGCCGGGGGAATGCTGGGACATGTAGACGTGCGGGTTCCTGAAGTCGTGGTTGTAGCTGCGGGTGGTGTTGTAGCCCTGGTGGTGGAGGGGACTGTCATCATCCTTGTGGCGGGGGGATGGGGGCGGGTGGGGGACGGGGTCGCAGTCGTTATAGGGCGCGTGGAGGTGGCTCTGCGCCGCGAGCCGCGACAGCGTGTCGTGGTGCGGCAGAGTTGAAGTCCCACTAGGGTGGTGCTTAGAAGAAGTGTTCTGTGGAATAGACGACGTCTTAGTATGATGCGATAAAGTTAGAATGACGTGATTTTAGCTTTTCATAAGTGCAATTAATGAACAACGAAAAAAATATTACAAATGGAATTAATAACAGTTGCAAGTATTGCAAATATATAGTTTTAAGATGGTAATCAATGAATTGTTTAATAGTAACTTAAATCTAGAAATTTAATTAACAAATTCTCTAAACAGCTCAATGAAATGTGCATATTGTATGGTCTATGATGTCTATGACAAAAAATTGTTAACACAAAGGAAGTTGGAAGGATGTGAAAAAAACAAACTGGAGATTTATTGAAAGATACATTCAATACCTAAAAAATAATTTCTAATAGTATCTAAATGTTTCTAGTTCTTATAATATATATAGAAATACAATGATAATCTCAAGAATCGAACGATAAGTTTAGTATCGTTAATATTAGGTAGGTACTGATAATTAACTATAAACGCCACACAAAAGTGTTTATTATGTAGGTACTGTAATAAGGACCCGTTTCTACTAATATTACATTATTTACACATCAAGAGAACCCAACCAATATTATTACCCTCAAATGAATGTTGTTAATACTTAAGTATGATTGGCTTTTCCTGACATTGCAAAAAGTAAGTTAATCCAAACGAGTCCAGATTTTTAATAATATTATTAGATACGGTGCCAACATTTAAAACCAATATTTCAATCATAATAATCAATAAGTTTCGGTATAATTTCTTTTGAACAGCAGATCTATATTTTCAATTTCATTAACACTTCTATTGCCTCAAATATTGTGAGGAAAATTTGTAACATACGTTTCAACCTGAAGGCCAATTCCAATTTTCATTTAAACATCCAAATTATGTTATTTTGTTATCAATTATCCGTGTCTCGCTCGCGCCAATTCATTTAGCTACAGACAGATAAATACAAGCGAAATGCACGCACGAATGATAACTAAATGACATAATTTAGACATCAATTTGTGGTCTAAAGTATGTTCGAATAGGCCTCAGGTACAGTTAACTTCAATGATATGTTTGCAGTCTATGATATTGAGGAGTTAGGGTGTTGTGCGATTATGCAGTGATGGGGGGGGTAACTGAGGGGGGTGTATGTACAGGGTGAAACATGCAATAATGCCACTCGATGCCAGGTTAGTGCATGCACGACCCAAGGTAAGGTCTTGGTCTTGATACCTAGAAATAACGCAGCATAAGTAATGAATAATCACGATGTGTTTACCAAAGATCAATTTGATAAACAAAGTCTATGTATAACAATATTTTATCAACGCATAGTACCTATAGTAACGTATCCGTCTTTCTCCAGTCATATTTTTGGATAAGTAAAAACAGGTGTTAAGATTTATAACAAGATTTTAAAACTATAACTGTTTCTATTTATGCTATCATACACATTATTAAATGTCGTTATTTAGAGAGAAGAATAATTGCTAATACCTGAAAATGTAACGAATTAAAGATAGGTAGGTAAGTGATGAATCTAGAGATTCTAGAATTGATTCTAGAGGCCATAATAGATATTTAATTCAATTCAATTCAAATTGTTTAATACGTTACTACATACATACTTGTTGATTGTCCACGAGAAACTGTAAATTTTTGGACATAATCGTAAAACAAACAACAGTACAACTTACTTTTCGACTTAAATTTTTTTTAATTGATCTAATCTATTATACAGAAAATGAAGGAATTGAAAATAAAACTTATAGGAATATTATTAGGGATTCAAAATTAAAGCTAAAGAAACTACAAACTACGTAGGTGCTACCAGGTTCTCAGAAACACAATCCACTTTTAAGACCATTTATCTGGATTTTAGTTCCCTCCAGTATGTAATAAAAATACCGTTTGTAGCCGAAGAAGGGTCTTTACAGAAGTTTACGCTTTACTAGACCTATATTGCTAATTAAATTCCACCTAATAAAAACAATTTCGTACTTCACGAAAAATCGCATTTATTTACTTAATTTAAAAGCATATTATGCATTTCAAAGTAACTTATTACACACAACAATGTTTTTTTTTTTAAATTTTATATAATGCATTTGTTTGCTCTAGTAATCACTCCGTGCTTACAGACCAACAATACTGTTAATGTCAGATGTCACGACAATGTGGAAGTAAGGCAATTAGAGAGACAGCTTTGAAAAAAAAAATAGGAAATTCTAATTAGCAATGCCGGTAGAGATACAATGAAAAAAATACTAAATACATGATTCGATCATTCAGCTAACGGAGCTAACTCTAATATTCTCATTGAATATCCAAGCCAAGAAATATTCGCTTGTATTTATAATAGGAAACTAGCGATATTTTAAGTATCTACAGGACCAAGACCTTACCAACCACAAATCACTCTAAAAGTGCTACACCCTCCCCTCACCTTCCACATGCTCCCGTTCTGCCATTCGTTCCCAACGGACGCGGCCATCTTGTTAGAAAAACAAGATGGCGACCGCGACCGAAGGTTCTGGTAATCGCTCGGCTCCATGTGCCGGTAGCTATGCATGGACGCGATGCTGTGCGAGTGGGACGCCGAGTGCGGGATGTCGAGGGGGGAGGGGGCGCGCAGGGCGCGGGCCTCCGAGCTCGGGACGTATATGGGGGCGGTGGGGCGGACGTTCCATCGGCCCGACTCCGGTTGGAGGTTGTAGCTCTGTTTATATCAGATATATGGATGTAGGACCGATTTCAACACTATTTATTCAGTTTTTTTTATATTTAGAGATTTTGCTTGAAACTATAGAATCGACTCGAATTACTCCTGTTCAGAGTGAGTCAGAGTTTCTACTGAAAAAGGGTTCCCGAGTTGTTCTAAGCGAGACGCGTCTATATAAAGCTGGAATAGGTTCGGATTATAGGCACTGTATCAATTTAATGTTGAAAAAAGTCCACATATTAAATACTTAATACATATATAAAGAAACATACTAATAATATCTTAAATCATAAAAACCTTTGAAAGATAATAAACTAAACGTAAAGTCCTTAAATTAAAAATACTTATGTAAAAGCATGTCGAAGTTTTAGATTTTTCTGAGAATCTAAAAATAATTATAGATATTGTAGGTACGAGAGTATTAAGCCAACATATGCATACGCATATTGAGAGATAGGATTTTCAATTCCATTACTAAACGTATCAAGATTATACTAGTGAAAGCTTTGTTAGTATAAATAACTTGATACTTTAGGAACCACCACACACCAAGAAAGGTTAACTTACAACTAAGAAGAAAGGTTTAGTTGAGTTAGTAGTCATCTAAAGCGTTAGAGTATTTAGTTCTACAAAAAAAAAAAAAAAGACTTACCTTCTCACACGTTAGTCACGTCAAAGGTTAACCAATATACACAAAACATTGAGCTGAACCAAATTAGTCACAACAAGCCAAAGTGGTGTTTGGTGGTTTTAAATTTGGAATAAATCCTATCTCTTATTCTATGCGTACACACCTGCTTGCGGAGCGTTTTGCCGATAGCCTTGAAACCTCCCGCTGCCAGCGTTTATAGGATTTCTTAGATGTGACATAGGGGCCGATTCTCTTTCAGGGATATTATGTGCGAAATTAGCTCCTGTTGCGTTTAAGGTAGGTCCAAAATTAGATGAAGGACCAAAATTCTGGTTTTCATTGGAATTTCTTCTATTTCTGTGGGAGTGGTAGCTATGGGCGGCCGCGGCAGCGGCGAGGGAGGCAACGGCCGCGTTGTTGATCACGTTGTTGTTGTTGTGATTGTTGTTGTTGACGACAACGTTTAGGTTGTTGATTACTAGGTTGTTGGTTGTCGACGCTGAGACTGATGTGCTCGCTGAGTTCTGTTAGAACGTTAAGACTTTCAGTTGGTTTATTAAATTACTATTATAATAATATTGTGTTAATAATATTTTATTAATATAATTATAATGTATTGTTTCTATGTTTAGGTACTTAGGTATCTACTTTAAACCTGTTGTATGTGAAAACTTAGGTTAGAATATGTATAGTGTAGTTTGTGTAACTCAATTAAATATATACATATAAATAAATATAGGTACAAACATAGTCATTTTACATAGTTTTACACCCGATTTTTAGTTACTTTGGTGCACACGTAAATGTGGGATGAACTTGAGTTATAATAATTACTATGTTCCCGTTTTCATACCTTTACCATTAAAATTAACATGCATATAACTGACATTATATTTTGGAGAAAATTCAGGAAAATGCCATTTGTACAGAAAAAAAAAATGTAGCAAAGTTGAGTTGTAATTATGTAATTACAATTCAACTTTGCTACATTTTTTGCCTATTAAATATTTGTACCTATAATAAAAAATTAAGATGATTAACTTTGCATTAAGAAACTAGCAAAGCTTCTGTACACATAGTATAATCCAATTGATATGACACTTATTCCTGAGAGTTATTTCCTATACACAATTAGTTATATTTCTTCAGATATTAAATCAAAACTCCTTAATTGTTACTACAGTTTCAGAGTGGGATCCGTCGAGGAGCAATAAAGGTTAAGTTTTTTCCAAATAGTGAGTTTTGCCGTTAATCTGATGATTTTAACTTATCGGCGGGAACGGCCAGGTGAAAGAGTCGACACAAAAGAAGCTCCAGCCCGCAGCATTATATCCAACAGTATTTTTTAAATTCAATTAATCTCTCCTAAGGCCCAGCCATACATATGAAAAGTCTAAAATTTGCCACAGAAATTTGAACCTATAGTGTAAGAAATAGAGTTGATTTTTGTCGTTTGAAGATTGAACGAGGCAAAGCATAAGCGACTCTGTTTTAATTGAACACGATTTAAACTGCATCGAACTGAAGAAGTACTATAGGTAGGACCTTGGGCCTTAGGCTATACCTAATAGTTTTATAGGTCATAAAACGTGTCGTAGATGATGGCATCGTTAATTTGCCAGGTCGAATGTGAACTAAAATAAACCATAAAGAGATTCTTACGGCCACTTGCACCAGTTCACTAATCCGGGGTTAACCGGTTAAAGCGTTAATCCAGCAACAAATCGTACCGGTAACCATAGCAACTCCAGGTTTAATCGGTTAACCCTGGGTTAGTTAATGGTGCAAGGGGCCCTTAAGTGTAAGGCCTGAGTGGACGCTCGCGTTGGGCGTGCAGCGGGGCGGGGCCAATGATATTATATAACCATAGATAGGTTATACTCATACTTGAGGAGAATAAAAAATACTTCCATATTTATGTCTGTGCCTACGAAGAAATCTGTTATTTTTGATTAATTTTCTCATTCCATCCATCTTTGTCACACTCGTTGTTAAACATAAGGTCGTCTCTTTCTCTTTCGGGAGCTCGTTAGCACGTGCACATTTCTCGCATGTCCAACCACGTCTAAATGCAACTTGTCCAATTTGTCACAAGTTAAGCGCTTCAATTTTGGAACGCCTATAACCTATCTTGAGTTATAAATCATTGGGCGAGGCGTGCGGCGTGCATGTTAAACAAATGCGCACGTATAGGAGCGGCCTTAGTGCACGCTGCTCACATCACGCGTGAGCCCACAGCCACGCTGCACGTCCCGCCGAACGCTCCGCTTCGAGCGTCCACTCAGGCCTTAAAGAGGTTACGCTCGTACTGTACGTGATCCTTACCAGGGATGTTTCGGATGCAGATTTTTTGACATCCGCGAATGCGGATGCGGATGTCAAGATTAGGTACTTAGAAAACGTCAAATATTAAATTTTTAGTATTTTTTAATATAAAAAAACGAAACGTTTACTATTTGAGCAAGAATATAGGTGCGTTATATTTAATAAACAGTAACTTGGCAGACTTTTCTGGATCTAGACGATTTCGTTATAGGTAATGACGAAATCACTTACGACGCCGCTAAGACGTTCCTGTACCGACTTGTTCGACATCCGCATCCGCATAAGCTCCGCATCAATTTTATGCGGATGCGGATGTTGAAAATAATGCGGAAGTTCCGCGGTTGCGGATGCGGATGTTCGCAAATATTAAATTCGACCATTATTTGTAAGTAAGGTTAAAATGAATCAATTTGTTGACATACTGCATTAACCCACTTTTACTACATTAAATCTACATTCTGATTACTATATACTCATTAACTAGACATTACTTAATAATTAAATCGTTGCCTATTTGTATTGAATACACATATTGACAATTAATTGACTTACTTACTTTTATATTATACACATAGATTTAAGATTAGATCCTAAGCATGTATGTTTGCTATGCCCTCCCAGGGTCCATGTGGAACTACCCAAACATTGTAATATCTATAAAAATACCATGGTTGCAATAAATAAATATGAATCCTGATCCTTACCGTGACGTCCCTAGGGTCGACAGCGTCCTCGCTGTCAGCGGCCGCGCTCTGGTGGTAGCGGCGGCTCTTGACGCTGCCCTGGCGCGTGTCCACGTGGTTAGTTGAGGCGGTGGGGGGAGGCTGGGGCGCGAGCGCCAGGCAGCACGCTAGCCAGGGGTAGCGGCGGCCGAGGCGCGCGCACTCCTTCTGGAACTGGAATTTATTGAGCCAAATTAATGAAGAGTTACTTCCTATAACCACAGGGCGGACACGCCATACATCAAAAATCATTTGCATGTATATGTGTGCGCGGCACGTCAGTACACGCGTCATTGTGTATGTGTGGATAAGTCTTCTTTCAAGCGGATGTTACGTAAGCATTTGCTAAAGCAAGAGTTCGAATAATATCCATCATTATTATATTTATAGTATGTATTTTATAAATATGTGGTAGTTTATATATATTTTATTTATTTATGTAATTTATAAGTATAGTTTGCTTTTTTTAACTCACTCAATATATTTTCTCTCTCTGCACCAATTGAAGGTATCTCTGTTTGGCCCTATGGTTGACTGGTAGAGAATGCCATTTGACATTAAGTCCGCCATTTGTACATTGTTGTATATATTTTGTGCAATAAAGTTTAAATAAATAAATAAATAAATAAATAAGTCGCTATACTGAGAGGACGCCAGAAGTCCGGCAGATTCATATCGCGGCCAGTCGCGGGGCGAGGTAATCCGAGTCGGGGCGGGGCGGTACGTGGCCGTTCTGTATGATAATACTATTACTTATTCTGTGCTATAACCTAAGCGGTAGGTGTAGGCGGTATTGGTTGGTAAGCGGTTGGCTCGTTGAGTGGACGACATCCGAAAGATTGCAAGTCACTTCTGGATGAGATTAGCTCAGGACCGGGACAAGTGGCGTACTAGAAAAGAGGCCTATGCTCAGCAGTGGGCGATAAAGGGTTGATATGATGATGATGATGATGATGAAGCGATAAAGGTGCGAATTTATTTGATAGTTATCAGTCGGTCTCTACCGAGAGAAAAGGATGTCAAAAATTGTAAATGAGCGGCGACGATACCAGAATCCGGTTTGTTCAATACGCATACATGTATATCTTCCAAAAAAGAATGCGTAGAAAACTATTTTAGATTACGAACTTAAATAGTACCTATCTTGAAATTGCCACTTGCACCAACTCTGCGTGGTAACACTTTTAAAAGAATTACACTTCAGCGGTCTCCATAAGAGCCCCCATAATCCATATTAGCAGAGGACGCTGGTTCGATTCCAGCCTGGGGCACTGGAGGCCTTGGTCACATTTTCTTAGTATATGACATTTATATAAGTTTATAATGCAACTAAACTGTTGACAGAGATGTGAAAAATACTTTATAAAAAGTATTTAAATACAAAATACAAATACTTCCTTGATATACTATTTCAAATGCAAAATACAAAATAGTTTTTGAATTTGTATTTAAAATACAAAATACGAAATAGGTATTTTCAAAATACTTTTTAAAAATACAAATACTTTGCGATAAAAGGTACTCTGAATAGTGAATACCTAGTCTGAATTAAAAAGTATTACTCAGAATATCCGAATTGAAAAAACTCTTTATTCTTTGAAAACAGTGTGTCAATCAGTCCTCTATCTAAAGTGCAAATTTCTAGTTGTTTGCTCATATTAACCGGAAGGATGATGGTTTATAACGGACAAATTTTAAAAGCATTAATTTAGATTTGTAATGTTTAACAGCTAGTATTATGCCTCTCGTTAGTGTGATAAAAACGTCGTCGTGATAAAAGTATTTTGTATTTTGAAAATAGAAAATAGGTCCCAAAAACTATTTCAAATAAAATACAAAATAGTTTTTTTCAAAAGGTATTTAAATACAAAATACAAAATAGGTATTTTGCATTTTGTATTTGCATTTTAAATACAAGTATTTCAAATAAGTCACATCTCTGACTGTTGATAAACTTACAATCTCATTCTGCAGACAGTGGAAGATGAAGATGAAAAGCCCCTGCAGCGAGTTGAGGATCGTGAACGCATAGGCCACGCCCACCGTCTGCTCGTTCAGATACAGGAGCCCGAAGGTCCACGTCAGTCCCAGCAGAAAGGCCAGGACTAGGGAACTGTTCAGCCATACCCTGAAACGTAAGGGATAAAGTTAAAAAACCGGCCAAGTGCGAGTTGGACTCGCGCACGGAGGGTTCCGCACCATCAACAAAAAATAGAGCAAAACAAGCAAAAAAACGGTCACCCATCCAAGTACTGACCCCGCCCGACGTTGCTTAACTTCGGTCAAAAATCACGTTTGTTGTATGGGAGCCCCACTTAAATCTGTTTTTGGTATTTGTTGTTATAGCGGCCACAGAAATACATAATCTGTGAAAATTTCAACTGTCTAGCTATCACGGTTCGTGAGATACAGCCTGGTGACAGACGGACGGACGGACGGACGGACGGACGGACGGACGGACGGACGGACGGACAGCGGAGTCTTAGTAATAGGGTCCCGTTTTTACCCTTTGGGTACGGAACCCTAAAAATTGTTTATTCAAGTAGGCATATTACAATGCGCTTATGAACGTCAAATAAAGCTACACCGGCTCCAACCCTACACCTCTGCCTCATGACTAAATTTTTTTTTATGGTATCAATCGATCGGGTTTGTTTTGAGGATCAAATGTCTATATGGGACCCATTGCATTAAAGTAACACAAAAGTCAGAAATTGTAGTCAAAGTCCGACAGTCGCACTTCACTCGCGAAACGCCCTATACAAAACGGCCAGAGGCCGTGACGTCATCGCCCATCTTGTAGTATGGACAAAACAAGAAAATTGCGTTTTTGTCGGTGAAATATTGCGTTTATGTATATAGTTGCTATACAATATTTTTTTGGATGAAATGTAAGGAATCGAATGGTACCCTTACTTTTATCGTTTTTGGAAGGTAAAAAAAAACTTAAATTTTGAAACTTTCAGGTCCTGTATTTTTGTAATTTTTCAATATTTTATTTTAATATCCACATTATTGTGATAAATTGCTCGTTTGCTATCTATTTTACTAGATTTTGTTATAAAATTCAACATGTGCCATCATCCCTATTGAAACTCGTTAAAGGGTAGGGGTGGGAAGGGTAGGATAAATTTGTTATAGTCTGAAGTGTCTAGAAAATTAGTAACGGTATAAAAAAAAAAACAAAAAGAATTAATTAATGAGTGGTATTCAATTGAAAGATCGTTAAATATGTAGAAGTTGGTGGAAGATCGATAAAAAAGAAGATTGCAATAGTGCAATTATTAAATGATTAAGTGCCAGTTGCACCATTCGCACTTGACAGAGTGATCAACGTTACCCGGCGCGCCGCGGCGGTTTACTATGAAACATTCCATACAATAAAATTTAGGGAACTCTTTAACGATGGTAACAGTTTGGTGCAACCGACCCTTAGGGCTCATTTAGACGGCGCGGGAACTCGTATACGATTTTAGTTACATTGCGGACCAAATAGGTCACATCAATTCAGCCGACCGATCAAATAACGCAATGTAATGAAACTCGCATGCGAGTTCTCGCACCGTCTAAATGAGCCATAAATCTTACTCAAGTCGTACTTAAGACAATGCAAAAAAACATGATTCAACGACTTTTGGTTAGTATTTATAAAAAAAATGCGTTTGATTTTTGCACAATTCTGACTACTTACCTGTATCGCCTAAAAAGACAAAATTAAATAATTAAGTTACTTGGTAACACCAACTACTAAAGTGTCATTATATAGAACTTGCTAACTATGTAAACAAACCGCCATATTGAAATTGTGTCTAAATGTCATTTCACTAGTGATTTTTGTTTACATAGTTCTATAGAATGACACTTTATCCAATAAATTACAAAAAAAACGGAAAAACAACGTGTGAATATGTTTGATTCATCTTCCTCGCGTTGTCCCGGCATTTTGCCATGGCTCATGGGGTCCGCTTGGCAACTAATCTCAGTAATTGGCGTGGGCACTAGTTTTTACGAAAGCGACTGCCATCTGACCTTCCAACCTATAGGGTAAACTAGGCCCGTATTGGGATTAGTCCGGTTTCCTCACGATGTTTTCCTTCACCGAAAAGCGACTAGTAAATATCAAATGATATTTCGTACTTAAGTTCCGAAAAGCTCATTGGTACGAGCCGGGGTTCGAACCCGTCGCCTCTGGATTGCAAGTCGCACGCTCTTACCGCTAGGCCACCAGCGCTTCGTGTGAATATGTTTGATTGAGAGATATATTATATTTACCTGATTTTATACAGCTTGGAGTTTTCTTTCGCCTTGATGGAGACTGTGGAGTGATGGCACATCATATAAATCACCATGCTTAAGCATATCCAGTTGGCCTGAAAACATATAAATAAATAATATTATAGGACATTCATACACAGATTGACTAAGACTCAGTAAGCTCAAGACAGCTTGTGTTGTGGATACTCAGACAACGATATAGGTATATAATATACAAATACATAGAAAACGCCCAAGACTCAGGAACAAATATCTGTGCTCATCACACAAATAAATGCCGTTATCGGGATTCGAACCCAGGACCGCGGCTTCATAGGCAAGGTCACTACCCACTATTTAGGCCAGACCAGTCGTCTTTTAAGCAACAACATTAGAATGTGGTCATATTCATAAAATTTTAGGGCACTAATTAAAACCCATGTTAATAATATGAGTTACGAAAGCGCTAGACGACGAGAAAACAGAAAAGGCTTTGTGGTATTAACAAGACATGTTCCAAAAACACATTGGTAGTTGTCTCGTTTAGTGGTTGAGAATAAAGTTGCTCTAATAGGGGTCATCAATTTTATGAAATCACATTACTTTCTATGGTCATCATATCTCCCTGAGACGGACGTTTTGTTCAAGAACGTGGTAGATTTGGGATAAAAATAAGTCTACTGTTATTTACGTACGTAATTGGGTAAATTAACTTTTAGAACACGGATTTCGTGTCCCTAGACTCCCTAGCAAAGAAAAATCGATTTTTCAAAACCATGTTGATTTTTTTACTTTTTTGTTTACACGGCCATTATAAGATACATAAGTATTTAATTAACACAATAAATTAACAACTTGATCAGATAAAAGTTACATTTTGTACGGTAACGCAGCAGAAAAAAGGCAAAAATGATGTGTCCCTGATGTTTGTATGGGAGAATACTTTTTATATACACCGTGTTTTTTTTACTTCCGTTAATTTTAAGAGTGCATTCCTGAGCTTAAATCAAGTAACTTTCTCAAAGACACCGACATTCTAATTAACTCCATTTCGGAGATAATCAATCATTTATTTTTTTGCTATAATGCCTCTATAAGCGTGTACACTTGCTTTAGGGCCGGTTTACATATTGATTAGTGTTTAGAATGAGTTCATACATTTGCTACTAAACTTAAGTACAATCTCGTTCGATCGATGTTCGAAATGACATTGATGTGTCACAGATTTCAATTGTTTGGTTGAGTTAAATGTAATGCCCGTGTTACAACCACGCTATATGCTACATTTAATTAGTTTTTAAACAATTTTTTTTTTGTAAAAGAAGCAAAAAAAAAATTTTTTTTTGAAAATTATCTATGCCATTTAGTTCTCTTAAACGTACTTAACCATACCCCGAAGTTAACGGAATTCAATAAAAACACGGTGTATAATAGAATAGAAAAGAAACTCACCGTAAGCACTAAAGCCACAGGCCCAACAAAACTCATGACGAAGAGTCTGTCAGTCGAAAGCCAGCAGTGTTGCGGCGTGCCGTAGCCGGCAGGGAACGCCGCAGCAGATGCCAGCACCACCAGAGCAGGAGCCAGGTACGCGCCCGCCATGTACCAGCGCGCGCGCGGCCGCTCAGGCTCGAACACTTCTACTAGCATGGCGTATAGGTGGAACCCTGGAAGAGTTTAGACATTTTAGCTTTGGAAAAAAGTAGAAGGAAAACCTGGTTTCCTACAAAGGGAATTCTGGAAGAAAAGTATAGATCTGACTCTGACTAGTTTTTACCAATAAAGCCTGCGGAAAAATCATATGGTTTTATGATAATTATGACAAAAGCTATGAAATCAACTTGCTTGAAATCAACTATAAATTTGAAAGTCCGCAGAATGTTGGAATAAGCCATTTATTAACAAATGTTACAGTCAACCTTTAAACAATGTCTTGTTAAGAGTGGTTTGAATTCGGAGATAAAGAGAAAAGTAATTATGGAAGTGAGGAACACCAACATTAAGATCAGTACCAACAGAAACAAGTATAAAGAGGTTGATTTTACGCCTCATATATCAATTTTAGCAACGCGACTTAAACTGGAGTTTAAATGCATAATATTATCTACTGTCTTAGTGGAAGTTTCTGACTGTCTGTTTCTGTTTCTGAAGTCTTCAACAGAAGGACATGATGTCACGATCCTCAGTATTAAGGGACCGACTGAAGAAGATGTGGAAGTTACAAAAAGCGGCCAAGTGCGAGTCGGACTCGCCCATGAAGGGTTCCGTATTTAGGCGATTTATGACGTATAAAAAAAAACTACTTACTAGATCTCGTTCAAACCAATTTTCGGTGGAAGTTTACATAGTAATGTACATCATATATTTTTTTTAGTTTTATCATTCTCTTATTTTAGAAGTTACAGGGGGGGGGACACACACATTTTACCACTTTGGAAGTGTCTCTCGCGCAAACTATTCAGTTTAGAAAAAAATGATATTAGAAACCTCAATATCATTTTTGAAGACCTATCCATAGATACCCCACACGTATGGGTTTAATGAAAAAAAAATTTTTGAGTTTCAGTTCTAAGTATGGGGAACCCCAAAAATTTATTGTTTTTTTTCTATTTTTGTGTGAAAATCTTAATGCGGTTCACAGAATAAATACATCTACTTACCAAGTTTCAACAGTATAGTTCTTATAGTTTCGGAGAAAAGTGACTGTGACATACACGGACAGACGGACAGACAGACAGACAGACATGACGAATCTATAAGGGTTCCGTTTTTTGCCATTTGGCTACGGAACCCTAAAAAGGAAGGAAAATCTTCTGGTTTACTGCAAAGGGAATTCTGGAAGAAAAGTATAGAACTGACTAGTTTTTACCAATAAAACCTACGGAAAAATCATAACCATCAAAAACATTACATGTAAAAAGTTGCAAGTCTCGCAACGCTTCTACTACAAAAAAAGTTTTGAGATGTAATGTGAAACCAAGTCGGTTATTTTAATCAGTGCCAGGGGGTGTTAAAACGGTATCAATAATATATCTTTAATTTGTAATACGTATCCCATCAAAAACATTACATGTAAAAAGGTGCAAGTCTCGCAACGCTTTTACTACAAAAAAGTTTTGAGATGTAATGTGAAACCAAGTCGGTTATTTTAATCAGTGCCAGGGGGTGTTAAAACCGTATCAATAATATATCTTTAATTTGTAATACGTAAAATGACTTGGCCATCACACGGCTGCATAATGACATAAGGATCATCGTCACCTATTAAAAATAATTCTAATTGAACATAACGCTAGCGCTAATTGCAGTTTGAGCATTATACATATTTACGAGTACGGTACGAGTAAAGCATTATGTGCGATTGCCAAGTCATTATATGTATTACAAATTAAAGATATATTATTGATCCGGTATAGGTAAAGAGGTTGACTTTATGCCTCATATTTGAATTTCAGCAACGCGACTTAAACTATGGAGTTTAAATGCATATGTGATGTCCCACGGGTAAAGGTACCTTATGGCGGTTGGCGCTTACGCTATTATTAACGCCGCTCCAATATTATTGCGGCGCTATGCGACGTGAGCGCCAGCGGCCATAAGGTACCTTTTACCGTGGAACGTCACATATTATCTACTGTCTTAGTGGAAGTATCAAAAATCATTGACAGCTTACCTTCCAGAAACATCCAGGCGAAGGCAGCGAGGAAGAAGTAGTGAAGTAAACCAGCTATGATGCCACACAACACTCGGTCTTGCGTCTGGTCAATGCCGCACATGAACACAACTTCCGCAATGAGGAGACATGCGCAGAGGTTCTTGTGGATTAGCACTCGGTCCGACTGTGAAGAAAATGGAAAGTTAATATAATGGCCATTTTGTGGCGTTGACAAGTTTGAAGTCCAATGTGGGATATTGAGCCCAATATCCCAGCAACAACAATGCAATGCAATGCAATGGTTCTGCAGCCTCAAACAATCAAGGAAACAAGAGAAATGGATTGGAGTCAGGACATCACTACATAGTATAAAACAAAGTAGCTTCCCGCTGTATGTCTGTCCCTATAATGTATGCTTAGATCTTTAAAACTACGCAACGGATTTTGATGCGGTGTTTAATAGATAGAGTGATTCAAGAGGAAGGTTTATGTATAATTTGTTAACCCGTGCGAAGCCGGGGCTGGTCGCTAGTTTAATATAAAGTTAGGCAATTAATGTTTCTTTCATCTCCCCCAAGGAATAACATATGTAGGTACATATACCGTATAGTGAGAGTAACCCAACAATCAAAAGTCTCTTAAATAGGTATTCAGCTTTCGGATTCTGATGTTCTTTTAGATAATTTAGAGCCCCGGTTTCAAAAACTCTTGGGAAAACATAGTTTAAGCAACAGATTGCGTCAGCGCATCGCGCTGATCCACGCAGATCAATCTAGGGAATAAACCAGCAGAAACATATTGTCTTAGTTGCACTTTACACAACCCTTGCTGTGGCATAAGACTCCTTCAGCCTTAATCGGTCGCTTGAGCCTGGGCGATCGGCAGCAAGTATCCATCCAAACCACCTTCATCCCCCCCCGTAGGGAATCCGTCTGTTACCGATAGGTCTCCCGGTACAGACATCCTTGTCATAGAATAAGTTAGGGCTAGGGAAGTAGGGACTTAGGCCAATAGGATCCCTTGCTATCGCCTCCCACCTTATTTTATGCAGTCTGTGCAGGCACATGCAACGCCTGAGTACCAGTTAATTCCGTAACGGTTCAGTCCATTGAGCAATCCAGGTACTCGGCCTTAGCGTGTGGCTGTACAACATAAATATGATTTAGATTGACTCACCTTCATATTCCTAAAGCACTGGAACACAATAATAGCGGCCAGCAATGCCACAGCAGAGATAGCACAACCGATGAAAGTCAGGAGTCTCAAGGCCATCTCATGCTTGGCACCGATGGAAACGCCGTGGATATCCATGAGGATGGCGAAGTTGGTGAGATGGGAGCAGGCGCAGCCAGTGTGGGTCGTGTTGGTCCACTCTACGTGGCAGCCTTCGGGAGACCAGCCACTGGAAGGAAAAAGATTCAGTTGAAGGTTAGTTATAGAACTTTTCTGTCAGAACTGTCTCGATGATCTCCATTATCAGCCATTCTCTCAATACTTAGGATCAAGGCATAATGTCATCTCATATCCTTGTTAGACCAGGTTCTGTCATCAGCTCCTGTCTCTCGCCTCATTAAATTATTGTATGAGTCCAGTAATTTGGGCACTCCGTATAGCGGGATATCTGCGTCGAGGGCTCTGGCCTTCAATTTTACATTTAAAATGAATATGATATGATGTCTTGAGGTGAAATTGGTGAGAATTGTCCTGTCAGAACACCTATCGATATCCTCAAACAACGAAGCTGTTTGTAAGCAATATGTAAAAATCTAAGGCTAAGAAATATTCAGAAGAAATATTAGATAGATTTAAATTTTATCCATACCAGAAAACTTTTTTTTGTGAATTTGTCATGAATTGCAAAGCGAACTTACTGCAACGTGTAGTCCCAGAACACGCAGGCGGGGTTCGTAACGTTTTCAGTCTTCAGATGTTTCATGGTTAGTCGGACCATTTGAGATAGCTGGATGTGACGACCATTGCCAAGACTGGCTGATATGACCTGTAGAAGAAGAATACGTGATTAAAGCAACTTAAACCACTACTGTCACTGCACTATTATTATCCATTACCTTTAACACACCTAGATTTAGAGGTCGTAACACTAAACTTTTCGCACTTAGAGTGTACAAAAACAACACTTCATTCTATAATCCAATTACAAGAATGTGCCGCCAATATAACGATTTAACAGCCGGTGATCATCGCGGTAGGGGCATTGATATTTTTGACCCTCACATCGCTAGGTTTAGGAAGTGCTTGGCTGGCGTCCTCTTCTCCCACTAAACTGATGACATCTGCCTTAATCCTCTAAGTTGGTTTCATCTGTGATGTTTAATAGTCTTTATATGTAAAGTTCGTTACTCGTTATATTGTAATGTTTAGATAGTTTTTTCTTCTCTGATATTTTTTTCAGCTATAATATGGTGTTAATTAGTTTGTAATATTTCCGCTAAATTGTAAAACATGCTGTGTACACTCGTTTTGGATCTCGTGCTAGATTTAAGCCATAATGTACAATTGTATTACCCATGATATTGTACGATGTCTGTTTATATACCTAATAAAGTAAAAAAAAAAAAAACCAATTAGTATAGGAAAAAAACGTAAGGACAAAAATAGGTTTTGGCGTTTGTGTGAAAATGTGTCTAATGCTAATCAGTACAGTTACATTTCTTGAAGAGAGAATACATAACCAAAACGGGGTCCCGTTGTCTCCCATATAGTTTTAAGTCATAATGTATTGTTTGTCATATTATCATTAGTCATAAAACTGAAACCGTTAACATTTCAGGATTTTCGTTAGGTTATCCTATAGATAGGTTAGGTTAGGTTAGGTTTGTTTTATGGCAATCCTGAAAAGTGACGCGTTTCTGAACCCAATCAATTATGACTAACGAAAATTCGGGCAAACAATGCATTATGGCTTAAAACTGTTTGGGAAACAATAGAGACCCAACCAAAACTCTTCAATCCTTACCTTAGAGTTCAAAATCCTGGTAACATTCCTCTTCTCCCGTTCAGAGTTCATGCTGGTGGCAGTCGAAGCAGACGCATCGGAGAGGAAGCTGCTGTAAGGCGCAGTCTTGACGCCGAAGGTGGGCGGAAGGATCTCCTCCAAACGGTCAAACGCGAAGAAAACTATGCGGACCAGGTCGTTTTGGCGGTTGTCTGAAAATAACATTATAAATAATGATGATGATGTCTTCTAAGGTGCACGGGGTGCACATCTGCTACTTGTCCCCTACCGCAGACACGCTAAAGCTCGAAAGTCACTCGCTGTCCTAGGTGTCAAGATCTATAATGCCCTACCTACTGACATAATTACCTCAGCGAGCGATAAAATATTTCATAATAAACTTAAGAAAATGTTGGTCGACCTGTGTTGCTACAGTGTGAATGAATTTATTTTAAGGAAGTGTGAATAAACAATAATATTCGATAAAAAACGGAGATATTAAATAAGTAAATATAAAAATTGTATTTCTAATAATTAAAATTGTATTTAATAGAACTAAACAGACGAACATTGTAATGTTATATAAATCTATTTATAATAATATGGTTGACATTGTAAATAGCATAGTAAATATTATGATGGTAAGAGAATCCACATTGAATTGACGTGTAAAATTTGTACAATTTTATCAATAAATGTATCTTATCTTATCTTAAGGCGAATCCGTAGACGGCGACACTCGGACAAAATCAATTATACGCTATCTGCTGGCGAGTGGTGGATACTTCTTATGGCAATTTCATGTGATCCTATAGTATGTTTCATCTTCCATCATTGTATTCTAGCCGTGCTCTACAGACAGCAAATGAATGATTAATTATGAGGGACATGGGAGTATTGAGGGGCAGAGAATTGTGACAATCTTCATATCAGCCTAAATACGTCCACTGCTGGGAAATGACCTCCCAATTCTATGATAGACGATCGTGTGACGCCCTTATCCAACGAAGCAGACATCTTGTTTATTTTAGCTACATCTTTCAGTCGGTCGTCAATAAAGAACCTTTCTTGGGGTTCCACCATCGGTTCTATTTCAACAATCTTTTTTCTGTCTTTTAATTACTGACCTAGTAAAGCAGCTTTGGGTATGGTGATGGTATCCTCAGAAGCTTTCCACTGCTCCTGCGCGATGACCGACGGAAATGTCTCGTCTTCCACATTCTTCACTTCTAGAACTCGCACGGAAAGACCTGGAAAAGAGGAGCATTTGAAAACACATTTATGCAGACGGCTACATACCCAATTTTGAAGATGTCTGAAGATATTGTCAACATGTGATGAAAAACTTACAGATATTCTTAACGATCTGCAGTATAGTCTTTTCCTTGGTGACGGCATCAGCCAATAGGAATGCGTTCTCTTCCAGCTGTGTGAGCAATGCGCTTGCGACTCGGTTCTGAGCGTCGGCACTCAGGTCCGCCCAGGATGATCGCTGACTCTCTTCTAAAAGGTTTGATCCTGAAATAATATGAACAATTAACCATTTGACCACCAAAGATCAGCCAAGTCAACAGACGAGCGCGGCTACAGCCCAATCCTTAACCTTCGTGCATTCCGACAAGGCGTGACGTGACGTTCAAATTCAAAGGGTTTAGGCGTAAAGGCGGTAGTAAAGACGAACCCATGTCTCAGCTTCTTCATTAGCCTTTGTCAGCGTGTCTTCATCACGTATAGAATAAAATAGAATAAGATTTATTCAGGACGCTTATACAACATTTTACAAAAACATGTCACTAAAACGGTTTAAAACGTCACTGAAAAGGTTTCCACTCAGCTTGGTGTCAAGGTATCTTATGAGTACCTTGACGCTGGTCTTCCGTGGAAACCCTTCCAAAAAACCGAAAGTTCGTAAAGAAAAACTAACTCACCAGTCTTAATAACTCCTAGTAGCATGTCAGTAACGATGGCTTCCCTCTGCTTGGGGTCCGGGAACGTCTGAACGTTCTGTGACATACGCTGTGCCAGTTTCTTCATGATGCTGGTGGTTGTCAGCATGTCTCCTCCGTATAGCGTCTTCGATGATGTCACCTGGTTTTGAAAATGTTTTGTTATATTTATTGAAATGGTTATGTCAGGCGGATGATACCTCAGCATAAATACACAATCTTGAAGTTAGAAAGACATTTATGTAAAATATAGTTCCTGTTTTCAGATCTGATGCTACTGTAGTTGTAGTTTTATTAGGAAGTTATTAGGTAAATTATAGACAAAATCATTATTTAGCTTGTTCTTTTTTTATTTAGATCCTTTGTTTAATATGGATGACAATATCGACTCATTATACGATCAATTATGTGTCTATACATTTTAATAAAATAGGTAATGCAGCATGCTTGTTGGCGCCCAAGTTACACCAGTGCCCTGTTTATCAAAAGCTTGTAACTTGTAATACAAGCGGAAGTCCCTTTTTGACAGCTTTGGTTAGAAAGGGACTTCCACTTGTATTACAAGTTACAAGCTTTTGATAAACAGGGCACAGGTCTCTAAATAGCTACAGGTGCCAATGCCACAGGGTCTTCATCAAACTGAAGATCGCAACATGTAGACAACCATGTTATGCTTCCATCGAAGTCACGATTCTCAGCAGTGAGAGAGATAGGGAGACTAGAGAGAGTTAGAATAATTAATGCTCAGTTAAGGGCCACTTGCGCCATCCCACTAACCCGAGGTTAAGCAGTTAAACCGTCACCCACCCCCCAGTGTCAAACCCACCCACAGTGTTGAACCCAGTGTCAAATTGTACTGGTAGCCATGTTAACTCCAGGGTTTAACCGGTTAACCCCGGGTTAGTAAATGGTGCAAGTGGCACTAAGTTACCTGTGCCAAGTCATTGCTGATGCTGAGAAGGGACTCTCCCTCCCTGACTCGAGCCTCCAGGCTATTCAGCCAGACGGATCGGCACTCGCTCAGGTCGGGGGTAGGGCCGTGCCATTCTGGTATCGCGTCCGCTGTAACAATATTAAGGAAATGTTTATAATGTCATCCAGCAGTTAATTATTTTTAGACGACTTCAGAACGGAGAAGGCTCTCAATTCTTCGGGATCAATTCCCATGTTAGCATAGCGAAATATAAATTATTACTATGGTCTCATAGGTCAAGAACCGATTATTGGAATCTGGTAAAATTGAAAGGACTCTTCGAGTAGGTACTTTTAAGCAACATATAGTGATTTGGATATTGTTTTTCTCGTAAAATTGCCCTAAAACATAAAATAACCACGGAAGACTATGATTGGAGTTGCTGCAAGTCTGTATAAATAGCGTTTGAATCTGACATTATTTAATGCATTTAGTTTAGATAGAAGTAATAATACTGCTGAAACTCACAGTATCCTTCAGCGCTGGTCATCAAGGTCCCAAGGGTGTCCAGGTTTAGACTAGATGCTTGAGCATCCGGCAGATTACCGCGGTAGTCGATCATGTGTTCAGGAGGATCACCATCCCGTCCTGCATTAACAAAATTTATTTAACTCGTTATAGGGATAACACTGATTTAAACTTTCACGATTTTTACACATTATTAAACCAAACCTAGTGCGCAAAACATTCAAGCTGATAAACAAGACCAAGTGCGGGTAGTTCGAAAAATTCGCGCGGTTAGAAGATGCTGGACGTCAACTTGAGCCAGTCTTCTCCGAGACTACGGGGACGACGCCGTCCTCGAAACGTCGGAGGTAAATCTTAAAACTTAGATGTATACGCGATCAAGTCCCGTTGCACAATTTAATAATCGTTATAGGGATTTTTGTTGGTTGTTTTATGTGATTTAATTAAAAAAAAACGATGGATGTCGGAACTTGAAGGTTAGCGGGTAGTTGTGTGTGTGCATACAATTAAATAGTCAGTAAGGACAAGTGCGTCCATAGCGGCGTCGCGCCTTCTCTAGATACAATTATACACAAGGCTTAAAGGTTCTTCTACCATGATCAACCATGCCAATACTGTGTTATAGAATAGAATAGAATAGAATAGAAATAATTTTATTCGTGAGCACAAACACAAAATAGAAACAGATGTAACAGATATAACAGAGATATAACAAGAGATGACAAGAGATATAACAGAGAATAAAAGGATAAAGTGCCACGAAATGGTCTCATCTCAGCATGTTGCTGGCGACTTCCAGCGCTGATCTTCCGATGAGACCATCCGGTGAAACAATCATCATGTACATGAACATGTACATGAACATGTACATGACAGGTAACATGAATACAAAACAAAATTAATATATAACATACAAAAGACAAAGACAGCAAAAAGAAAAATAAAAATTATCATAATATCATGATGATAAAATGATCATGATAATAAGTTCGCATACCTTTGAGAAGTGACTCGGAGCCAAGCCTCTTCATCAGCTGAAGCCTGTCATTAGGCTCCAAGCCTAAGTCGTGATAGTTCTCTCCGGAAGGCAGGCTTGATCCTCGCCGCCTCGGACGCTCTTCCTCGGGATGGTGAGGGGGGATGGTGCATCTGAAGAAAAATAAAGTTTGATGGTGGCTTAGTCTAGTCTAGGAGTCAGGAAACTTTTAAGTCTGAGGAAATAACCATATGTGATGATAGAAAAATAATCAGTTTTTGAAATTTCAGCCAGGAATAGTTATTGATTAGGTCTGGCTAATTGGTAATTTAGGCAAGCCAAAATTGTACCTCCAAAAAGTTGTATGCGGCTGTCTGCCTACCCCTAACTTAGTTGGTAGTGAAGCTGCCTGCATTATGCTGATTTGTTTGTGCAATACAAATATTTTTGTTTAAGTATATAGATGGTTTCAAGTTATGGTTAATGACTTGAGGATTTTTTTAAATTTAAGATAGGTAGGTACTTACTTCCACCTCGCGAGTCCAGTGGCGCCGCCAGGACAAGGTTGGACGGCGTAAGTCCCGGCTAGCGTCCAGTTCCAATGTAAACCACGGGCGCTTACTTGCGGACAATAAGACCTACGGCCTAGATTTGGTGTTGCACTTGTTGCTGTAACAGAAAATATTAAGAATTGAACCAAGGAATATGATTAAAATCGGACTTATTTTTGGAGAGTTCGCTTTGAAAAAAGTAGTAAACTGCTATGACAATATTCAAAACTTTGATAATCTAATAGTTGTCGAGGACTTTTCGTCTAATATAATTAAGTCCTAGTCCAAATCCCAATTTTGCGCATAATACCAATTGTAGGTATCGCTTACAAATATAAAGCTTACTTAGTCAATACATTTCTATTTTGAAATGTCCACACAGACCCAATCCCCATCTGAGCATCTTTAAATAAGCTTAGAAAAGCGCACCTTTCTAATGCATACCTTTAACCTACTACACTCAATTTCCAACTTAACTAACCCTCAATGGACCCTATTACTTTGCAGTAAAGTTTAAATAGTGAACGATTCAAAGTAGCTCTCTCAATACCTTGTGAAGCATTCATTAACCCATTGACTCAGTCATATGTCATTCACACTGCACTCAAAGGGACCACTTAGCGTTCACTTTTACTTTGCTTGACTTGACTTTGCAAAGTCAACACATCGGCACACACATAACACATTATGCTAAGCGTTGAGTGAATGTTTATCTTCTCTTGGAAAGTTTTACAGAAGGCACGCGTAGGCTTAACGAGAGATTCTGACTGCCGTTTCAAATTACTTTAAAGGGGCCCACTGATTACCAGTCCGCCGGACGATATCGGCCTGTCAGTTGTTCGGAACTGTCAACTTTTTGTTCTAACTGACAGGCCGATATCGTCCGGCGGACTGTTAATCAGTGGGCTCCTTAAAACTAGGACAAAAGAACCGTAAGCATTATCAGGGGCGTTACCATGTTTTTACCAAGTTTAGGTCCTAAACAGAATCGCAATAAAAACATCATGGTAAGGCCCCAAGTCCATTTTATGTTTCTTTCTTTTACGTGTGTTTAGTCTTGTCTCCAGAACTAGGTACATATATATTTTTCTAACAGCATGTGTCCGTGCATGCCATCTCATTACAATTTTGAGAGATTAATATCTAGAACTTTCGCGTTTTGACTGAACACATACTAACTCACTTTTCGCGATAGACCCGTCTATAAATGTAAGTTAGTAAGCTTATAAACTGTATGGAAATAACATCTGCCCCCGTATCCAAGCTACTTGAAGCTAAATATCTTTAAGAACAACTTTAAATTCGGTATATTTTTTGGAGTTATCGCTCGGACAGCATCACTACTTTGACTACATAGTATAAAACAAAGTCGCTTCCCGCTGTCTGTCTGTCTGTCTGTTTGTATGTATGCTTAGATCTTTAAAACTACGCAATGGATTTTGATGCGGTTTTTTTTTAAATAAATAGTGATTCAAGAATAAGGTTTATGTATAATTTGTTAACCCGTGCGAAGCCGGGGCGGGTCGCTAGTGACTAATAAAATTTAGTACCTAATACACGATGTGTGTTGTTGTGTGCGAAGCCTCTTATAGACGTGCCATGCGACCATAATTTAGGTTAGCTATAAATTTACGTAAATACTTACAATATCTCTTTCCAAACTGATCATCAAGGTCTGTGTCCGGCGCAGAGTTTTCCTTTGGAGGGACGTGAACTGCCGGCGTAGAGTCAGAATCCTCGTTGACCGGCCATTGTCGATTTTCTTCTGTCACTACTGTTAAAGCAAATGTTATTATATTAGTAATTTTATGGCTTTCCAGATCCCTAACCTTACTGATTTTGTAGAGCAAATTTCTGAATCATTAGAAAATGTTCAATTCAGTTTTGGGAAAGTTTTTAAAATGGCGGAGACATTGAGATTCACAAGGTCTGAACTACTTTTTTTTTTGAAGTGAAAACTTCTTTAGCGGCGCTGGGCACTTTTTGAGGTGGGGAAAAAATGATAAACTCGAGACAGCGTAAGGAGATCACCGTAAGGGGCGTGACCGTAAGGGGCGTAAGGTTTAGATGGCCACTCATAATTTAGATGGCATTTAAAACAATAAAGAAAAACTCAATGTTATTTGACATTTATGTTGCGGACTCCTTTTCAAGACTCTTTACCTATGTTCAAATAATTTGACGTTGTCATGGCAGTATGTAAATAAACATGTCAATAAAAAAGTGTGATCTTATTTGAGAATGATAATAATATACAATAAATAAATAGAATACCTCCGCTAAACGTATGTATCGTGTTACCGGGCGTCGGTAACATAGTGAGGTGAGTTTTCACTTCTATCGGCACTCCCGAAGTGCAACCGTTGTTTTTTTTTTCTTAGCCTATTTGTGTGTCCTACTGCTGGGCAAAGGCCTCTCCCCTTCTCTATGACTCCCGATTCAGCGCTTCGTCCGGCCAGTTGTTAAGGAAGGCGTCAAAGTCGTCCCGCCATCTCTGCCTGGGCCTGCCCCGGCCTCGCTTCTTCGTCGGCATCCACTGAGCTACTACATAGTTTAATATTGTTGAATAATCCTTACCATCATCTTCCTTATCCTTGCTGGGCTTGTCATTCCTCGGCCTGTTCTCCGGCTCCATGACCTTCGGGACCTCCTCTTGGACCTCTGGCAGCGTCTCCTTGGGGGACTGCTGCGGTTCCCGCTCTGATGACGAGTCTGGTTGCCGGGTCGTGGTCTTCTGGGGAAAATGTATTGATAAGTCATTTGTTCACAGGTTGACTGGTGATAAACAAATGACGTCAGTCCACGGACAAAACAATAACACCTAACTCCTATGGCCCACTTGCACCATCCCCCTAACCCGGGGTTAAGCGATTAAACCGTTAACCAAGTGTCAAATTGTATTGGTAACCATGGTAACTCCAGGTTCAACCGGTTAACCCCGGGTTATTGATTGGTGCCCTAAGATTTAAATTATGAAACTAAATTTTAACCAATCTGCAATCGCACCCTCAAAGGCCCTGTCTTTAAAGCCCTTAACGTCAGTGGAGTGGATGACTGCTGTTCTTGTACCATTCGGTCTGCAGCATTTTTTGTACTTGACATATGGATATTAGGGGATCTGTGCAGTACTAGATCTCAGAACCAAGAAACATTCTCACCTTGTATTGTATTGTAGTTCGGGCGATTTTCCGCAACTCGACGTCATGCGCCTATTTTGCGTGATGGGGGTGGGCTAGTCCTGCCAGCCTCCTCGAGGAATCCTATCAAACCTTTGATGTTGAGTAGGACCTCGGGGAGGTCACTCGGGGATGTTTTGCCCTGTGGGCCACTCCGCTGCATTCCAGCACCACGTGAGAGGCTGTTTATTCCTTCTCCATGCATTCTCACCTTAGATGCAACGTCTCCTAGCTTCACCTCAGGTGGCAAAGTGATATGAGGCCTGAACGTCGGCGGTGTGATGACCGTCGGCTTCTTCCGATCGTTCTGTTGCGTTTGGACCGGACTCTTCGGCGCTGGAGGAACTGTGGACCGCCATACTGTGGGTTGCGACGTGATGAGCCAGGGTGGGGATGGTCGGTTGGTCGTGCTTGTCGTAGATGCTGGGACAATAAGGATATTGTGAGCATCTTGTTGTGGCAATTAAAGGATGACTCACGCTAGACCGGCCCGTTGCCGGGCTGGAGTTTTCGACGCTTCGTTTTCTATGGAAAGCATCTCGTAATCACCAATCAGCCGTCATAAAAAATGACATGTCGGACGCCTCGCCCGGACAAGCATGAGTCATCCTTTAACCTCTATCTAACCTTAATCCATAATAGAGAAGGAAACTTGACTTTGCCGGTATTTGCAGGGCGTTATAACATCTTGCGTACTTTTTAAGTGATTTTCGGAATTATTCGATTCTTGAAATTACCCAAATACACCTTAGCTCATTATTAATGGCTTTCCATGTATATCCGACTATGCCAACTTGGCAAGTTTTTTGTTTTTAAATTAAGTTAGGCATTTGATAACTTCACCTACTGGCATCAGATTCATAGAAATATTCATAGGCATGTAGTTTTTCAACATTTATTATAGTACCTATCAACTCTTAAAAATGATCTTACCAGGTACACATTGGTAATGCGCTTCCAGATACTTGAGGGTGTTGGGGCATGGGTCGCCGAACATGCTCGTGCTCGCCAGTATACTGCAGTTTTGGTGCATACTACATCTGCAAAGGGACAAAAATAGGTTAAAATTATTCCTTGAGGGTCTAGGATACATTCTTCAAAAAGTTTTTATTCTAATAAATGCCTGATGACTTGTAGTATCCTTCATCTGAATTCAGTAAAAAAATCGACTCGAAATATAAATGATTTCTTTCCCCGCTCAACGTCTTTTTAAGTTTCCGTACGATCTTAAAACATTGTATACTAAATGAAAGCTGACAAAGTTGCAAATTCAAGAAATGTAAAAGTTTCAGTCTATCCTTGGTTAAGTCGGAAAAATTACTGGTTTCCTGAGAATGTACGTAACATTGATCAAATTGTGTTTATCGTAGTTTCCTCCATCAATCAATTTCTTCCACTGTTTTAGTTCTTGATATAATCTATAGGATTTTTATATCAATGTTAAATTTATTTTTGAGACTCCATTTTTAGGGTTCCGTACCTCAAAAGGAAAAAACGGAACCCTAATAGGATCACTCGTGCGTCTGTCTGTCTGTCCGTCCGTCTGTCACAGCCTATTTTCTCCGAAACTACTGGACCAATTAAGTTGAAATTTGGCACACATATGTAAGTTTATGACCCAAAGATGGACGTGTAACGTAAACAAATGAATTTTAAATATGGAGGCCATTTCTGGGGGGTAAACGAGAAAATTAAAAAATAAAGTTTTTCAAACTATATCGTGTTACATATCAAATGAAAGAGCTCATTGTAAGAATCCCAAATATATTTTTATTATAATTTTAGGATCAAGTTTCGCAGTTATTCAAAAAAATAGGCAAAAAATTACCATTCCCCCCCCCTCTTATCTCCGAAACTACTGGGTATAAAATTTTGAAAAAAATACACAAATAATTCTTTATCTATAGATGACAGGAAAACCTATCAGAAATGTGCAGTCAAGCGTGAGTCGGACTTAATGTACGGAACCCTCGAAACGCGAGTCCGACTCGCACTTAGCCGGTGTTTTTATTTATGTTAGGTTTCACTAAGGTTATTTTAAAATCGAAAACCATGAAACAATGTTGACATGACGAGTTCTATAGAGTTACATTAGTTTGATCATATTTACAGTCAGTAGGTATATACTTTGGCATTTACCAAAATGTTTACCCTTGTCGCTTTTCCACATAAATTTCGTACGTAAATCTGCCGCAAAATAAATCACGCATCCAGTATCTCGGTCACGTCATATCTTTAAAAAGTCAGCAGCGACCCACGCTCGCGGATTTTCAAAACATTTCCATTTTTAAGCACCGTTTGCCCTTGTTTGCATTAGCCAGTTCGCCCGTCATTTGCATGGCACCACGCATGTCTTTATTGCCAATCTCGCTGGTAACCCAATAAACTTGCAGCGGGGATTTCATTTTGGGCAATTTTCGCAGTTTCCGGTTGACGGGACGCTGGGCTAATGGCGAGTGCTGATGAGACTCAAATTGGGGGCGTTTCTGATATTAAACGGTTGGAAAATGTGTCACGTGGGAAGATTGGCGTTTGTCCGTCTTGTTATTAATTTTATGGGGAACACATGCGGCCATTTATACATTTAATCGTTTTGGCATAACGCAGAACAAATGAAATGTTGTACTTCTTAACTCAAGAATATTGTTAAACGCTTTAAATTTAAGTTTCACGCGGTTAATATATTACCTACAGGACTGATTCAGATGACAATAAAGTATGCTAAAGTAAATTTGAATGCTGTTTTAATTATTTTGCGTATAGTAGTAAAGATTTTGTAATTGCCCAACGTTTAATATGATCACAATTTGTATTATTAACTAGATTATCAAATTCAAGAGTCACAGATTTGGCAAAAACTTTTCAGATATTTTATATTACGATTTACTTTTTGTATCATCCCTACAGTTTTTGTTTCAAAACAAAGCATCCAATTTTCTCTGTACCCCTGATGTATCGTAACTACTGAACCGATATTGACAAATGTAGTGTAAGCAATCATTAGAATATGGTGGGGTGAATATCGCAGAATAATACAATATGGTGTGAAATTTCAACGCACGCTTCCCCTTTCATGCGCTGTATAATATTTGTAACGATAACAAGTACCTATATCTACATATGTAAATATCTAGGCAAATACGAGCGATCTTAATACTATTTTGAACATGGTGGGACTGAGTCACTGAAATAATGCTAGAAAACTTATAGGGAAATGAATTTGGCGCTATTTATAGAAAATATTAAGTGTAAGCAACAATAGAGGATTTTACATGATGACGATGCGTTCATTCGTGTGTGTAAATACGTCTTACAAAGTGTTGATATATACTCATTGTCAGTGACCAGTAGCAGTACCTAAGAAGTAGGAAATACCTTTAAATCATTGTACTTATAATAATAAATAATAATGCTGATGACGAACATGATGATGATGGGCATAATGACGATAGTCATGATAATGATAATCATAATGATATTGACGATAACGAAGATAATGATAGTGATGATAATAATGAAGTATAACAACATAACAAACATTTACCTGCTATGTAAAACCCGTAAGCTCCTCGTAGACATGCAGTTGACGCTCCAGTCGGTGTTCCCATGGTCGTTGCAGATGGTGATGGAGAACCTGCCGTAGTTGGCTCTGATGAGGTGGATGACTGAGCCTTCCCCGCAGCCAATCTTCAAGGTTTTGCCTTCGCACGCGTACGCTGTTTCGTACCGAGGTTCTGTAAAGAAGAGACGACAAAATTAGACAGTGAGAACAGATTTCTTTTTATCATGACTCAATTGTAAGATTTTTCATGTGAATTATAAGTAGTGTCAATATTTTTTTAAATGCCCTTCCTTGTGTGTTATGGGGTTGGTACGAGTAGAGCTGTTAGCTACATTACCAGTTGTAGTTAAAAAGGCTGTCGGAAATGTTGAACCTTCCAAGAAGAAACTTGGAAGATTAACATAACGTTAATAGCAAACAGTGTCTGATTTCGTAAAGAATATACCCGTTGACACCAGAATAAATCAGACAGACCAAGTATATGTGGATGAATTGTGTAAAAGTAGGAAGGAATTAAGTGATGAGACGACTAGCGATAAAGGGTATTAAAAAATGTTGCACCGACATCAAATAGACGTAAAAAAAGGCAAGGGTAGACTAGAATTCTTTGGCTTCTTGGTATATGATTTACGCAAAAGCGATGTAAGATTCTCGACGCAGCGATGTTGTAACCTAAGCGCAGTAATATAATATTGTGGTTGCGGTTTTTCTCTTGAAGACTTTGTTTCATACGGATAATCGCAGGTTTTTGATATAGGTATCAGTGAGACGATAGTAGACTCAGTTAACACAATTGTTTAAATGCAGAAAAAATCAAAATGTGTTTCATTTAAACCACCCAAAAAACCAGAGATTATACCGGGATTGATCGATTTTGAGGCATAAACTCTTTAGTTTAGTGACAAGTAGGGTTAATATTTTATTTTAATTTAAGCGGCATAAAATCTTGTATAGGTACTCAATGACTGAAATCAATTCTGATCTAACAACGATTTTTACTTTATTTCTTATTTATATCCAAAAGAATCGATCTTATTGTTCTTTTGATCGATGGACACGTCTTACCGGATTACGCCCGCAATCATGCACCCTTATCTACCCTAAAATAATCCAATTAAACATCGAACATTGTTACGTTCCGAATCCATTTGCACGTCTGATATCAGCCGAGACAAAAGAAACTGTCGACTCAACGTTCTATAATCAATTTCTGAACGATTCATCAAATTGAGAAAACAAGTGACGGGTCGGAAATGTACATCATACATTGCTACTGCTCTATGCTTTTACAAAATTACCTACTCATATTTAGCGCCCAATGGATTCTTCTGTAATAATGCTAGCTCTTACATCGTTCGTAGGGGTGAAAACAATGACGGATCAAAAACAAATGCACAGCGTACATTGGCAGTTCGCTATGAGTTTACAAAAGTGAATGCTTGTAATCGAGAAGCAATGGATGCGTTTGCAAACTCAGTTGCACCTTTCACAATCAGAGCAAGGGTACATATTGTAAGATTTCGTAATAAATCTGGTCAAATTAATGACGGCACTGACAGACCGTTTACGGGTTTTTGCAACGTCATAACTTGTAATAGGCGAGGGTCTGCACGGATTACGTTTTACAATTTATTTCAGTCGAGATCGTTACGGGGATGGGCAGAGCGATCAATTCGAGTGTGAAATTTCAGATATATTCTCGATGCTACTTGATATCTATATGGAAGCATGCTCATCGGAGCATTCACGTTGTTAACATGAGACTAGTCAAACGTAATTTTAACAGTTCCTTTATCACTGACGTTTATTATCAACTCGCAATTCTATAAACAATTATCTGTAAATACTGTTATAGATACGGTCACACGAGCGATAGTTAAAGTCAAGTTTATATGGTTACACATAAAACAAAATAGAAATAGCAGGAAATAATTATTATTTCAATTTCACAACGCCGTTGTTCAAGGAGACTGCAAATATACTTATGATCAGAGTAAAAAGGCATATTTCTCTAAGACACTTATGACAACTACGACCTTATCACCTTAGAGTTAATACAATTTCCATATACACCTATCGTAATAGACTTCATTGGGATGATAAAATGAAAATTGGACCTTTTACGACTGGCGTTTAAATTCAAATTTGTATGTGATGTGACGGAATTTTGTAAAACGTGCACTGGCTGCATTCAAGATTCAAGTTTGAAGTTTAAACTAAAAATATCTAAAATTCTAACTCCAGATAGGGGGTTAACATACAACCTAAACTTAAACATATTATTTTATTTATTTTAAAATCGTTTGTTACAAAATCAGGGAGATTACTTATTAAAAACGTACGTAACCTGGGTTGGTCTATTTTTGTCCTTAGATACGTTAGTTATTTATAAAGCCGTTTTTTAAGAATAACATTAAATAAAACATTGCTAAAGATACCTAAATATAGATAAATACTGTCTCCTGCTCTACCTATTTTGACAAACCCGCTGTAGCTATAGGCACGATGTGTACGGATTTATTTTACATACAATGTACCTATAGTCCGTCGCGATAATACAGTAAAATCACCACTATGCGCCGGTCTAGCGATGCTCGAAACCAATAAAATCGTCCTAATTAGAAAATATGCCTTCAACTGGTCACTGTGAACTTGAATTCCTAATTTTAGGAACGACTTGGTTGGTTACGGGTACGGGCGAAGCTAAGATAAGATAAAGATAAAAAAGATAGTTTATTCAAGTAGGCATAATTACAATGCGCTTATGAACGTCAAATAAAGCTACACCGGCTCCAACCCTACACCTCTGCCCCGAGAAGATTTAAATCCCCCCTCAATTGGAGGAGGGTATCCCAATATGGGACCGGCAACAAACTCGGCGGGATACATCTTAAAAAAATTACATCTTATAATTAACATGCATTAAAAAGAAATACAATTTAAATTACTATAGAATTCATGCAATTATACACATAAGGTGTAATAGAAATTGGATTCCCGCTAGGCCGGCGTACAATAACGATTTTACTGCATCCTTAACGAAAGAACTATAAATACCATACAAAATAAGTACAGTGGGCCAAGAAAGTGGTCTACCAGTTTTGACAAAAGTTTCTACGAGATCTAACGATCGCTAAGGCTGACTTTTCTAACGGAGTTTATAGTAAATCGACCTTGTTGTCTCATGACGTTCAAACGAACCTCAACCGTAGGGTGGTAGACCACTTTCTTGGCCCACTGTGCACTGTACCTACACATACACCCGCTATTTTTCAAAATGGCCGTTCATGAATATATCATTAATCAAACACCGTTTAATCCAGCTTAGCGATAATCCCCCAACTCGTAATTATAACTTTAAACATTGGGCGCGACTCGTAAACGGTACGATTGCGATAAAATTAAATTTCCCAGATTTAATTTAAGACTTAGGCTGACAGGTGGGAACTTTCCGATTTGACATTTGAATTACAACAATAAGAGTTGTTTGTCATTTTCATTTCAAGTATAATAATGTACTTTATAAAGTTTTATTATGTGGGAGAGTACTCTTGTTAGGTTTGGAGCGTTCAACTCCGGAATTCCAAGAATTTTTCGCGTTCTAGGAAAAGTTCTTAAAAATAATTGGAATTATATTTCATTCATTACAAATTCTTAAAAGGCAGCCATTTTTATTTAATTGTCAAAAATTTTTATGAAAGTTATACTTTAAGGGTTTAAAGGATTTTTCTCAAAAGTCAATTGGAAGAAATATAAGTAGGTTCGCTCTAAACCTAAGTTCGCTATTTGAACGAGATTTGAACATTTTCATATTTATCTTAATTAATTTTATATTTAAAGTGTCTTTAAAAAGAACAAATATATAATACACAGAATACAAAATCATAACAGTAAATCGCTCTCGTAAATACTTAAAATAAGCATAAGTATTAGCATGAAGTTTTCTTTAACGAAAGAGTTCATCAAATCAAATCATGAAAAATTTAATCAAATTCACAAAAACATATCACAAGGTCACCCTAAGACGACTGAAGAATATAAACAAGAAAACAAAATAATAAAAAGGCATAATTTTGACATGATAAATGACTTGCTAGACATGGTTATTAATGTTAAGAATTCACTAGTACCATGAAGGTAAGTATAATAGCCCTTTTCTGTACAATTATCCCTTCACGCTTTGTATAATAAGTACTTGTGACACGAATCTTATCGATTTATATTCGTTCATTAGGTATACGAAGTAAGTTTGGGTAATAACGAATATCGTATATTTAATTACGAACGCACCTTGATTTGATGGATTTATGGGTGCTTTTCAGAATCACCGACGTTCAGGGGTGATTAGCGAAGAGCTAAATACAAATGTTGATTTGATCGGTCTACTCGTAAATACTTTAAGTAGGTATTCAAATCTGTGCCTTTCAAACATGAGAGAACAAACGAGAGGAATGGGTTAAGTACTCCACCGACAAGACTTGGGTTCTTTAATGTAGAATTATTATGACGATGATTATTAATCCACAAACTTGCTATAGTTTGTCAAAGGACTGTCTCATTTCACACATAGACAGAGAAAATCATACTTTGTCTTACACTAGTACTAGCACCCAAAAAAAAAAGGATAAGTATCGTTTTTTTTGTTCTTATTTACTGACAAATTTGGTTTGACCAACTATAAATTAAAGTGTTAGTCCAGCCAGATAAAAAAAAGGATTAGAGCTGATGGCAATAAACTGTCTGTCACCATCGTATTTGTATGTATATGCTAATATTTGTTTGAAAATTCATTATTTATTAAACGTTGATCAGTTCTTTAATTTTGCGTGGTACCTACCCTTACTCGTCCCTTGTTACAAACATAAAAAACTGAATTAAAACATCGAATTCTGGCTACAAACATTCAGTATATTATGTAAAACAGAAACAGCTCGGACCAGCTTACCTATAATAACTATAAATCATTTAAATATACAGGAAATTAACTGATCGAAATACCTCCGCTGCACGCGAGAATGCAGTTTGCACCGATATTAAAGATTGCATCGAAAATGTATTTTAAATCACTCGAAAACACCTCGCCGTTAATAATATATTTTATGTAGGTACTTGTATTATACATTGCCTTTATATGAATTTATGTATAACTATGTGCAAAATATTTCACAAACAGCAATGTCCGCAAACTAAAATATAAATACAGTCGTGTCTATAAAATAATGAATAACTCCAATAGCAAGTTAAAATTGGCTTAAGTTTTTAATATTGCGTCTAAGTGGACGCTCGAAGCGGAGCGTTTGGCGGGGCGTGCAGCGTGGCGTCACAAGTGATTTGAGCAGCGTGCACTAAGGCCGCTACTATACGCTTGCAGTTGTTTAACATGCGCGCCGCACGCCCCGCCCCGCTGCACGCCCGACTCGAGCGTCGACTCAGGCCTTACACTAACGCGTAAATACAAAAACACAGCAAACTAAAATTTTCACTGCTTTTCGGCGAAGGAAGACATTACGCATTCCAAGTGCATCTCTGAAGAAATACAAGTGTGCGTGAACTTGAACACCCTAATTCGTATTGGGCTAGCGTAGGGGCTAAAGTCCAAACCCTCTTCCAAACCTTATACAATACTAGCGACCTGCCCCGGCTTCGCACGGGTTAACAAATTATATACAAACCTTCCTCAATAATCACTCTATCGATAGGTGAAAATCTGTTTAGTAGTTTTTGAGTTTATCGCGAACATACAAACACACAGACGCGGCGGGGGACTTTGTTTTATAAGGTGTAGTGAGGATGAGGATGCCGTGCCAGTACAGTAGTGGGACTCAGGTTAATTATGATGATGTTGGATTGCTATACTGAAAATGCCTCGAATAATCTGCCAATGTAAAAGGAAAAGTCAAAAAACTTCTGGATTTTTCATTGATTTCAGAACGTTTTCAATGTGGGAAAAGGTAACATTAGATACTACTCGATTTCCACCGGCATGCCTAACTCAAGACAATTTAGTAGAGGTACCTACTTTCTTCACGTTCTTTAAAACTCAAATAAGCTCCTTGCCTCCAGATTTAAATAACCCTCGTTGAAGTAGATATAAAAAAAAACTACGAGTATATCGACAACCTATACTGGTTTTTCAGTCTACCCTGGTAAATCGCCAGTCATGAGGGGAAAAGGTGTAATAAAAAATATATTTATGGAAGATGTCCAGCTAGTTATTACGAGTATGAGGGGTAGAAAAACAATTTACGAGGTGTTTCGAAAGGGGAGGGGGAGTAATGGATTTCTCAAGGAATATGAAAAGGTTCGTTACAATGTAAAATGTATAGGTAAAAGGAAAAGGCTTAGAAGTAAAGCGGGTTTTCCACCGCGAGCGGAGCGGTCTCATTAAGGACTTAGTTTAACTCGCAAGACTAAACTACGTACTTGTGTTTCCACCAACAAATAGTCGAGCGGAAATGACAAAATGAGCAAAAAGAGTTGAAATGAGCTCGCTCAGCTCGTGAGAGCGGAGCGGTGTCATTACGGAGTCCGGTCAACTCGCAATGGTAAATTACATAGGCGCGTTTCCACAGGGAAAGAGGTGAGCGGAGCGAGTCAACTAGTTAAAATGAGCCCGCTGCGTCAAGGTCCGGCCGACTAGTTTGAAAAGGACTCGTTGCTGTCTCCGCCCCTCCCTGCCCGCCGCCGCCGGCACCGAGCGCGCTTTCATATTGCTGTGATTGACTGACGAGTCGTGTTTTTTGGCAATGGAGCGATTTATTGAAGCTGTTCGACAATACCCATGTTTATGGGACATAGCAAGTAAAGAATACCGAAACATAGATATAAAGAAAGCTGCATGGAAATCTATAGTTGAAGCTTTGAATTCGGAAGAAATAAAAGAGTAGTCTTTTCAATCAGATGTATTAATTTCAAACACAAGAATCTTGGAAAGCTATTCTACCAGTATTATTAAAATAATCGCTATCACTTGATTCCGTATAGCTCGACATCATGTTCAAACACGACCACACGCAACCAGTTCAAAACTTCAACTGAACTCGCTCTCTGTGGAAATCGACTATTCATTTTCTATTTCTCATTTTCCGTTCAGCCCTCTCCGCTCATTCCTCTTTTTCATTTCTCTTTTGCGGTGGGAATCAAACAACTAAACTCTTTGTTGGTGGAAACGCAAACCTATTTTTTAACAACGAAGTCCGCTCCGCTTAGCCATCTCTCGCTCATTACTCGTTCGCGGTGGAAAACCCGCTTAAGCTTCGTCTGTTGTGTACAGAGCTAAGGTATTTGGGTGTTTTTAGAAAAACGTTTAAAACGTACCGTTTACTATTTTAAATAATAAAAAAAAATTACCGAATATACCTAAACCATTTTTACTATTCCGAAGTTATTTAAAAAAAAAAGGAATTACGTCATTTCTGTTTTAGTCTTAAAGCTTTTTATGGATTATTTGGATCGTCACTACACACATTTATATACCTAGTTTGAATGGAAAAGTACTTCTGAAAGTAAGTACTTCTGGGTAAAAATAACATTTTTTTCTCTAAATAAGTTACAGAAACCAAATTATTTCCAATTCAATTTCTATTCTAAAATAATTACGCAATTAACTCGAAAGCTTAATATCTTCAAAGTTCCTTGATTATTAATGTATTCCATGAACATACAATAAGTGCCAGCCCTAAAACGTTCTTAATTGCGAATTTTAAATGCAATTGCTTAATAATCCTGCCCTAACCTAGCCTAACTCATCCTGTAATGAATTACACTAACGCGCAACGCAATTTCAACCTTAGTTCATGTGAAATGAGCTCAAATTACGAATGACTAGGCAAATAAAATAGCTTCACATATCACAGAACCTCATTAGCAAATACATGTGACTGTCATTTGATACCAGACTGCCGAATAGCATAGCGAATTATAACCTTAGCAAGCTCATATCAGGTACAATGCGTGTGATTCAATTTATACCTAAATACCTTGAATTAAGGTGTTACTTCCAATTGCAGCAACAACTTAATTATAATATTGAAAGGTTATATTCACGTTTACATCCCTGAATTCCTGAAATTGTAAATATAGACTGAACACGCTTGGGATAGAGTTGGTTTTAGTTTGATATGTTTGTAATTTTATCGGTTGGATGGTGATTTTAATTTTGGCTGTCATTAAGTAGCGTTAGTAGCGGCCGCAGTAAGGATTATAGCAGATTTTATTACGCGAATCTAGGTTATCTGATTTCGATACGTTAAAGTAGTTTTAGCATTAAAATGTGACGTATTTATAGTGAAATAAAATCCAAATTTGAATATTAATTTGATGCTGGAGTCACGGAATGAAGATGAAGTAATATTTAATGTTCTTTGTGGGATTTTAGAATTATTTTATGGATTTTATTGAGAAATAATTGGCAGGCCATCATAGTTTTAACTGATACATCAAAAGATTTAATCTTTGATCTCTTTTGGAACTAAAAGCAGCTTATGATTTTATTACTTTATAAAAACTATCTGGATCTTTTCAAAATTAATCAGTTTTGGAATAGACTTAATTCCATTTGAAAGACTTAATTTGATTTGATTAGTTACTGGATTGGATCTCTTTAAACGAAAATTATATTCGTTCGAATTATTTAAATACATTTATACAAAAAAGTCAATTGTAGAATCATGAACGAAAACAGGCTTTAAATGTGTTGGTATGCCAATATTAAATACATATATTGTTATATTTAATTAATACCACATATACGACATTAGTGTTTCATATCAATTATATCTAAGCTAGCATGAAGTGTATATTGATAATGATGATGAATTGATAAAACTATCCCTTCCTCGGGCCTCAAACTACCACCATAACAATTTTGATCTCAATCGGTTCAGCGGTTTAAGCGTGAAGAGGTAACAGACAGACAGACGGACAGTGACTTTCGCATTTATAATACTTAGGTACATATTAGTAGGATTTAAGTTGCATACAAGTGTGTTAGCATTAAGCTGTGAACTTATAAATGAATAAAGAATGAATGAATAAATGAATAACCACGGGTCTCAAAGATTGAAAATGCGTCTTTACGGCGGTTTTACGACTCGGGATATGCCCACTTGACACTTAGGCATGTCGATAAAAGTTTAAGGTTGCCTTTTAATGCCGTCATAACGGAAATTTAGCAAGCAATCTTGGGCTTATAGGTAAGCTTGGTGTCCTAGAATCGAACCAAGCTAACTATGCATGGCATTAGCAATGACAAGATGTGGCAATGTCATAATCATTATAATCAATGACAAACTATGAAAATATGACGTTTATAATGACACTTCATTTTGTTACAGTCAAGTCGGTGCGAAATTAGTTTAGATCGACATGTACAGTCGCCTTCAGATATATCGGAGCGGCTAAGGCGCTCACAAATATCTGAACACGCCTCTATTGTCAGGGCGTTAGAGTGCGTGCTCAGATATTGTGAGCGACTTGGCCGCTTCGATATATCTGATGGCGACTGTACCTACTAAGGGCATTAATTTTTGAGATGAGCAAATATACCTATAGTGCGTCAAGCAAATCTTGTCAGTAGCAATGTACTGCAAATTAAAGTAGGGTAACACCATGTAACCCTCAAAGAGCAGAATTGCGCTAAGAAAAGCAGCAATGTACATCGAACCAAAACGGCTTTATTTTTCCGCCCTTCATACGTCAGTTCGAGTGAATTATCATAACCTCAAATTTTAGTAATGTTTACCGTCAATGAGCATCATTGTACATAGTAGGCACCTTAGCTTTGCTTGAGGTCATGCATAATCTTGGTATTTAATGGTGACAGCAGAAATTTCTCTTGAAATAGAAACGATTCAGAATGTAAACAATAAGATGATGGCTGTCATTCACGATCCACATTCCACAGATAACACACAGATGACACGCGATTTTTGAATTATTCGAACACAGTGTTGCTAACCCGCGATTTTTCAAATTTGCCGCCTTTTACTACTGACAAGATTTGGTTGATCCAGTATATGTATTTGTTTTTGAGCCGTGGACGCTGAAAGACTTGAAACTGTTGAAAGTAGAAAACTTCATAGTCAAGTTATTTACTAGAAAGAAGAAAAATCTAATTTCAAGAAAGTTAAAAAAAAAAAATCTTGAGTTTATTTTGCGACGTCCCGATTTGTGTAAAAGTGTCTTTAAAAAAAAACTGGCAACATGGAATAGGTAATAAAAATAAACTAACAACAAACATGACATTTTCGTAAAACACACGTAACCGCAAAACTAATTCGTAAAACCGGACAATTTTATCCCGAAAATAAAACTAGACGTTTCCGGCAAAATACGTCCAAGTGATTTAATTATACGAATTTGCATATTTCCGGACAAACTGGAAAACGTCCGGTAACCGGCCGTGTTGCTCTGATTTGAGAACCCTTTTTACGTTTTTCTTTCAAAGGGATTATTTGAAATTTTAATCACATTTTTGTGACGGAGATTATATGATTTTTATCGTTGATTAGTTTAGATTGAGTTTATTTTTGAGTTAATGTAAATGTATTGCGGTATGTACTTTAGTAATCCAATTACGACGTATAAGTATGTGCCATCTAGTTGAAATTGTATAGTAATGGTTTGTTCATATTTTTGTACAGCTTGTCTACTAATGTTGAAACAATTAATCTATAAATAGACTTTTAATGAAATAGGTCCAAATAAAATTACACGTACGCTTTTAGCTTTTGACGTACTTAAGATATCTTACATTAACAAATCACATTTTCCTAAATAGGTTAAAGCCAACGACAATGACAGAGCACCTTAATAGCTGCAACCAACCTCACGTTCTTATCTTTTACGTTCGAAAACCAGACTTCTGTTCCAAACTGACACGTCCCAACGACATTCGATTTTCGAACGCTCGCGATGTCAAGATCACAAGATGGCGGCCGACAGCCGATATCGCGCCAATTCTTTTGTGCCAGCACGGGATATATCTTCCCGGATTCCCTGATTCGAAAGGACGAAATAATCCCGGTTTCATTGCCTGTTGTGGCGTTTCATGGCGAGCTTTGTTAAGAGTTATGAACGGGTTAGGTTTGAAGACGAACGATGAAGTTTTGTTGCTTGTTATTTGGTGTATGGTTTTACTTTTGTATGAGCCTTTGTTTTGATATTCGTCTGATAGTTGGAGGTGTTAACAAATAATATAAAATAAGGTGGCCTTCTTATCATATCAGGTTATGAAAATGAGCTGATATCCTATATACTAGTATTAAATAACAGCTTTTGCCCGCGACCTCGCCTGCGTAGTAGAATTAATGATGGCAAGATTATAAACTTTTAGTGGTTAACCGTATATTTCGCGTATCAAAGCCGCTATAATATGATGTTTTCTAGTCACATACGTAGCAACAGAACAATGACCTGAACAAGAACTCCCAAACTTTTACGACTTCAACGAACGAGTGTCAAAGGTAACCGTCATATCGCCCGCAGCGTACTGCGGATTGAATTACCAGTCGCAGAATTGTATGCCCTAACATCGATCATAGATTATCTGTAGATGCCGCATGTTATAAATAAATAAAATATTATAGGACAATCTTACAGAAACCGGCCTAGTTCCAATAGGGTGTCATTCTGAATCCCTAACAACGTTTGTCCTAAAGTCACTTGCCCTAACTGGTTTGTCCTAATGGGCACATGCCCTAACGATCAATTGTCATAACGATTATTTTCCATAATGTAAGGTTCTGAATAATGGTTAGGTTTTAGAACTTGCTGCCTCAAAAGTGGGTTAGGTTAGGGTTAGAACTACGACCCTCGCAAAAAAGAAAATATGCTTAATAACATTAGGATAAGCAATCAATAATTAGGGAAACCAAAATTAGGGTTTTTAGTGTTAGGACAACTGATTATTATGACAAACAATATTAGGGAATGCAAAGATAGGAGAAAAGACTTTAGGGATTCAGATATAGATCCGTTCCAATAAGGCTTGTGTTGTGTGTACTAGAAAGTTATACGTATATATTTTATAGATACATAATTCTAAATACTTAAATACATATGGCCTTATTCATAAACGGCTGCTTACTTAATCAGTTGATGATCGCCGTTTGTCCCTATCTGTCGTTATGCGCCATATAGAGGGACAAACGACGATCATCAGCTGATTAACTAAGCAGACGTTTATGAGTAACGCCGATAGCAGATATACCATTACTCAAGAACAATAGTTGAATTCCACATAATACATAATATATTTACGCTATAGATATTAAGCCCATGTTTAATCCCTACAAATTTTTTGTCGACATATTTTTCACGAGAATTAACTTTGACGCTATTGAAATAACCTATAAGGTCAGATGTGGTAAGACAAACACTGGGCAAGAATAAGAGTTTTGAAATAATCCTCAAGCTTTTACTCTCGCCACGAGTAAAATAAACTATGTTTGTCTTCCCCCACATGACCTTATTGCTTTTATATGCGCCGTGACTTATCTCATATGTCTCATCTGGTGCGTAAGAGATCTGTGACATCGACAATCGCCTAAAGCGCCCTCTGTGGGGAGAAATATTATTTCGCACATTAGTACGTGACGTCGTCGACGAAAGTAAATTATTTCCCCCTGCCTCCTTCGGCATGTTTACCGATGTACTTAAGAATACCTACGGTATTCTCTTTTTACCTTGCAAACTGAAAATATGAAATAACTGAATAGAAAAATGTTATTCTATTCTCGTGACAAGTTTCGGAGACATTTTTGTTAACTTATCCCTAAATAGACCCATCTCAATTTAGGATGAAATAGTTTAAAAATATATCGATATATTTAATTCTGTAATGTTTTCAGGTCGCACTCGACAGGCACAACAATAATTAAATGAAATAATATAAAATGTACTGTTAAATACAGACTTAAACAATACAAAATTCCTGTATTTTATTACAATATATTTGACGAAATACCCGCTCAGTTTATAATCAATTGAATGACGGTTCGCTTTAGCAACGAACTTAGATTTAAATTGTCACTCTGAGCGACATTTGTACGAATTCTACATTTATCATTAGGACTGTCAAGTCGGTTGGAACGGTAAATTCGAAATTTAAAAATTAATTTTAATAAAACGTCTCCATTGTCTTTTAAGTCGAGAGTGTTATTAAATATTCTGATACTTAACGAGTTTTATTTCATGATATGATATGTCTGTATGGCATATGAAGTAATTAAGTAGGTATATAAAGCAATTAACTCCGATCATGAAGTTATAATGTTTTAAACTGGAGGGAACTGTCACTTTTTTTGCCATACTAATTTGAACCTTATCACCGAGACAGAAAGTTGTTCGTACCAGACTAGAGAAAACGGTCCACTTGAGATAGAAAAACCAGAGCCCTGTGTCTCACTCGCACATGTTGCCAATGTTAAAAAGATACCACTGTGGTAGAAATCATATCAATATACTACTGAAATTAATTACCTTCTTATACAATTTTAGTGCTATATTCAGATTACAGTTCTGATAACTTTTAAGTAATTTGTAAATAATTATGATGTCAATGTTATTAACTGATTAAACCAAACATGCGCACAACAAATAAAGCATTTAAATTTAACATGGTAGAAATTGTAGTAACTTTGAATATGAATTGGTATCCCAAACTTTTCGTGTATTTTCAAAATACGTAAATGGCGCCGCTCAGAATTAATTCGTAAAATATAAAAAAAAATGGTTAAAAAAATGTTGTGTGAGGGGTTGTAGAAGTGAAAGCTATGCTGATTGTGGAATATCTTTTCACAGGTAAGTCACAATTATTCAATTTTACGATAAAAATACAAAACGATATTGTCAAACTCATTAGGGTGACTATGATGTCGGCACGATGTGGATCGATCTTGCAGAATTATTATTACGTACTTAATGTAAAAAAAGTTTACATAAATAGGTATATCTTTATTTCGGCATGTTTATTTATTTGAGTGGCGTAATGAGAGCTATATAATTGCCAAAATTTAAATCCAAAGTCCTTAAACATTACAGATTCATATTTATGTGATTTAAACATAATATTTAATTACTGAAACGTTGGTTCAAACTATTTACGTATATGTAATCGATTCTATATAGACTCAACACACATTTCCGTCTGTAGACAAAGGCGGCAAATTTGAAAATTTTGTTGCAATCACAGATCTACGATGAGTACGATGACGCTTACGCTTAATGAATAGCTGAAGTGTGCAAAAGGGAAGCCATCACGTATATGAACACACCATGAATATGATATTGATAGTGAGTTTGTAAAATTATTAAGAGCATAAATAGTGAACCAAAAGGGCCCTCCACACCCGTGCGCGATTCGCGGCGCGAAGCCGCGATTCACGCACATAGTCTAGAGGGGGCTAAAGAGAATTTAGAATTCTCTTTGATCTAACTCTAATATGCTTATCTTAGTGACAAGCGCCTTAGTTAAAAACTATAATAGACGGGCATACCGGTCCGCGACCCTGGATATCTGTCTCGCTCTCACATATAGTGTTTTTAATGGACGTACGGCGGACCACCTTCGTCACAATTATAGCTGGTCAACCAAATCTTGTCATTAATTAAAGGCGCGAAATTCAAATTTTCTATGGGACGATATCCCTTCGCGCCTAAATTTTTCAAATTTACCGCCCTTTTTCTACTGTCAAGATCTGGTTGACCAATTATAACAATGATCGCGATCCAATACGCTCATCCCATCTGTAACAGCTTTTATAACTGACTTACTTAATTAAAGTGGTATCCAGACGGGACTGATCAAATCAGTCGATTTGATCAGGAAATTTGCATTCCATAGATAATTACTATGAAAATTGGCATTTATGTGTCTGCACCTGCTGATTCGATCGGAGAATTTCATCAGATTGGCGAAAAATTGTCTTGTCTGGATACCACTTTGGTAAGGTTGTGTGAAGCGTTTTACAGAAGAGAAAAAAATCTATATCCATCCCTTTTCTGGAGCATTTATACTAGCATAGGGAAAAGACAGTATGATTCTCTACGACTATGCACGAATGAGAAAAATTTTTGGCCAAACTATACATTTAAACTTATCCTAATATCCCACATACATATGACTTATGGTCACCCTAATTAGAACGAGATGCAAGGCTCTGGTTTGACTTCTCATGTGGACACACTTTTTGGCCCGTGTACTCGATCCAGTTTATTCTCTAGGTCCGTGACTCCGATATTCGAGTTCGAATTCTATAATTACCTAGTGTTGCCAGTTTACATATGAAATGAATTCGTGAAAAAATATTCGTTATATATATATTTCAGTTTATAAAATATGATAGTACCTATTGACTATCTGGACAAATTATCACTTTTCATTAATAAATATAACGTTATATTGCCTACACATAAATTCAAAAACTAACGCGCACGTTTTAAGTAACGTTGTACTACTATTCTAGTATTTTATTTTATTAAAATCCCTTAGTAACAATGTAACCGAGTGCGGCCTCCGGTTATGCTTTATAGGAAGCATAAGTGTAAGGCCTGAGCGAAGCGGAGCGTTCGGCGGGGCGTGCAGCGGAGCGTCGAGCTCCCAGGGATTTGAGCAGCGTGCACTAAGGCCGCTACTGTACGTTTAAATTTGTTTAACATGCACGCCGCACGCCCCGCCCCGCTGCACGCCCAACTCGAGCGTCCACTCAGGCCTTACACTAACTGTCAGTAGTGTTAATTTCAGTTAGTCAGTTAAAAAAACGATTACAACAAAAATCGCTTTAAATAAAATAATAATACTTAGCAATGAACGCGACCTAAAAACTTTTTTTTCTAATCGTCCACAAATCAAACGACACATTCGATTTTCGGTCTGCAACGTTCAGTAAAGCTTTGGTTTCCTCCGAAAGCGGTGCCGTCATATAGCGGCCGTCTCCATACAAATACTACGACATCAATATTTAGCCGTATTATTTAATATGGAGACGGCCGCTATATGACGGCACCGCTATCCTAGGGAAACCGATCTTAACCGATCTGAGGTTGTTCCGTTTCCTACTAGCTCGGCAAATTCGATTACAGAACATCTCCGAAGTTAGCTACGCCAAGGTTCTCAATTGGACCGAGTTGGTTAGCTGTTCTATTTTCAAATATGATACGTGAACTGTTAACGGTTTTTAAAGTTAAGTTAAACCACATGCGATCCATTTTTAAGGTACACTATTGGCCTATTTAATAAAATTAAGCGAGTTACTCGTAGTAGGCACGCTGCTGTGTGATAGAACGAGAAGTAATACAACTGGTTCCCTCAAACGCATAGCTGCGTCTCTCTCTAGTAATGGAAATTGTGGCTTTCCAGTTTCACAAGTCTCAAACTCGTTTTAGAGATTCCTCGGGCTTTATTTTTTTAGACTCTGCCTCTTTCTAACCCTACCTGTACTGGCAAAGTACCTACTCTTATTACACCGCCCTATTTGAGAAATAAGGCCCCAGAAAACGTGTAGTCTAAAACGCATTTTAACAGGCAATATTTACCTACTGAAAGGATTGACGCTCGCTCAACGAATGAAAATACGCATTTCGATCAGTATTGCTGGTTTAAAGGACCATGGGCAACTTTGTATGGAGCCGGGACCCAACGCCAACAGAAATGAGAGTAAGGTAATAGATAGGTATTTCTATGTACTTCATTTTTTTCTATGGGCACCAAGCGGAATTCCATTGCAGAACTGAGATATTGGTATTTTAGCCAAAATGACATCACCCTTATTACATAGGCAATAAAGTCCAAGTAAGTAAATTAATTGCTGCAGGGTAGATGTTCGCGCACCGTGCACCGCCGGGCGAGCACACCGAATGATTTGCCGCGCTCGCCCGGCGGTGGACTCTATTGCCTAGGTAATAAGGGTGACGACATTTTGATTAAAATACCAAATTCTCAGTTCTGCAATGGAGTTGCGCTTGGTGCCCATAGAACGAAAGGAAGTACAGAAAAATACCTATCTAATGACCTAACTCGCAGCTCTGTTGGTTTTGGGGCAATTTTGAAGCATAGTCCTTAATAATTTTGATTTATACTCTGGCAAGCCAACTTTGTAAGTAGAAAAAGGCGCGAAATTCAAAATTTAGTATAGGGGATTAGTCCTTTGCGCCTACATTTTTCAAATATTCCGCCGTTCTCGACTGACAATAGACCGTTTCGTAATTTATCAGTTTTAACCGTGTCTGTTCTTCTCTGCGATAACTTTATCCGGGTAAAACTATGGCAACACTCGGCAAAGTTTAAAACTGTTGGATGTCATTCGGCGCGACGGACCGATGTCGCGTACAGTTGCTGCGGCAAAATGAAATTGTCGTTACAATACACTACTCAACTTTACTAGTGTGAAGTTTTATAGTGGAATCAACTTGTTTTGACAATAAAGGACAAAATACGTTGAATTTACACGCGTCAATTTGTATGAAAGTCCTTCAAAGAAAATGTACACCGTTAAGGCTATTTTATTTGACATTTGTTCCATCAAAATGGCAAATAATTAATTAATCTATCTATATGAATAATATATATGTCGGCGACGGATGGTCCCGATGGCGGTGGGCGCGTGGGGGTAGTACCTAGATGTATTACTTCACAGCCAAAATAGTAGGTATGCTACCAACGCATGACATAAACATTCAGACTCATTACCCATACTAGTGCCTACTATATTTTAGTACTAAATAATCAAAACGACCAATCACTATTCCAAAATTATTTGAATCAAAATAAAAGATCACGTGAAACCGTTCAAATCTTTATTTTACAAAAGTAAGCTTCTAATGGCACATAAGAAATCAAAATAACACTTGGAATAAAACACTTAGCTAAACGGTTAAACAACGTGAGAATCTATAAGCTTTCAGAATAATCCTTCAGGTGTAAGCCTTCAGGAACGTAGGTAGCGAATTAGGCACGAGCTTGGCTAACGTCCGATATCTAGCGCGGTCCGATCAAGAAGACAAAAGCCAGTCCCAGCGGCGGAGCCAACCGCTCCCGCCTCCAATTCAAGTTGGTAAACCTGCCTGACCAGTCTACCAACATAACGACAAAAATGCCTGCTCGTGCCTACGTTCACTCAAGATACACCTCTTGACGTTCCAAAGCCTTCTACCTGTCATATTAGTCGAACAATACGCCAATAGATGGCGTTATACTGTCTACGCAACTTTATTATTTCGTTACAAGCAAATAATACGTTGCCAAACATTGCTAATCGACTTTATACAGGCGTCTAACTATGAACTGTAACGCTGCAATATGTCCTTCTGGTGTCTCGCTCCGACATATATATTTGGACAAATGTGAAGATTCACGGAATACTCGACTACTACCCTAATCCTTCGGTTTCACGTTGAACCATTATTAATATTATTATGAATCAATTTTCTATTTTCATTATGAGTAATGTAATTGAAATGAAGATAAATAATAGTAATTATATCACTTCTAGTACAATCATTATAAAAAATAACCTTTATTTTCCACAAACCGTTTTATATTAACAATCGAAACTCATTTTACATTTAAAAAGATAACCACAGTCTATGGTTCACGGCGAGGCGAGGCGTTCCATTCCACGCAGTTCAAGGCGTCAAAAGGCGGTAATCTCCCGCCATAGATATTTACTGCCCACTGTGCCGAGCGTAATTAGGGAAAACGGAATGAAAAATAGACATCGGATTTTTAGGGCTTGTTACATTGGGTTCTGTCTGCGCGGCTAATTAATTTAGTCATTAGGGAAAAGCTAGAAATTAAAAAAAACTTGAGGAGGTTGCACTTGCACCATTCCACTAACCCTGGGTTAACCGGTTGAATCTGGAGTTACCATGGTTACCAGTACAATTTGACAATGGGTTAACGGTTTAGCCGCTTAACCCTGGGTTAGTAGGATGGTGCAAGTGGGCTTAAAGACGTATCATCTTTTTATCTTAAATACGTATACCTACATGTATATATTTTTAATATTATATGGCCTTATACTGGCGGTACGATTAGGTTGCCATACTATACTAAGTATAAAGTGCCTGTATCAACTTTTTTTCTGTCTTATACAACAGTCAACACGAAATTATATCAAAATTTTCCATAATTAATTCGTCATACGAATTTATTCGAGAGATCGGCACGAATTACATTCCATTAAATACTTGTAACTGTTATCAACATTTTTTGGCATTTTAAGGAAAAGTAAACATGTATAAATATTACCAATATATTGATAGTTTCATAAACTTGTTCAAGCAAATCTTGTCAGTAGAAAAAGGCGGCAAAGTTGAAAAATCGCAGGTTAGCAACACCACTACGTTTGAATTGTTCGAATATTACGTGTCATTTATATCTTATCTGTGGAAATGTTTTGTGTACATTTCAACGTTGTTCGATGTACATTGCTGCTTTTTGTTCGTTTCCTAGGGATACCATACTTTAGATTGCTTTACATTGCTACTGACATATCTGGCTTGACAGACTATATCTGTGTATAATTTCATAGACAGATCTGCCAATATCACCCAAACTGTCACAAACAGGACCCTAACGAGTCGAAACTTATCACCTTTTTTCAACACAAGCAATTTCCCGCGTTTTTAGGGTTCCGTACCCAAAGGGTAAAAACGGGACCCTATTACTAAGACTCCGCTGTCCGTCCGTCCGTCCGTCTGTCACCAGGCTGTATTTCACGAACCGTGATAGCTAGACAGTTGAAATTTTCACAGATGATGTATTTCTGTTGCCGCTATAACAACAAATACTAAAAACAGAATAAAATAAAGATTTAAGTGGGGCTCCCATACAACAAACGTGATTTTTGACCGAAGTTAAGCAACGTCGGGCGGGGTCAGTACTTGGATGGGTGACTGTTTTTTTGCTTGTTTTGCTCTATTTTTTGTTGATGGTGCGGAACCCTCCGTGCGCGAGTCCGACTCGCACTTGGCCGGTTTTTATTATTTTTCGCAAACAGCCATAACCGTCGCCACCATTATAAATGATATTTGCTACGAGAACCGGCCAATTTATTAAACCTTGTTTTGTATGGAAACACAAGCAAGCGAGGGTTCGAAGTAAATTGGTTATGCAATGATCATTTAATCGAGGTGAAAGAAAGTAATTTGTTACCTGCGTTTGTGTTTAAAATATTATTTTTTACTCCATTGTTTTGAAAATGCTAAGAACTTTTTTGGAGCATCGTTAGGCACTAATGTAATAAATATGTATGATTAAATTCTAAATTTGGTCCATTAAAGAAACATGATGATGATGACATGATGTTTTATTGAGGTTGTTATTAAAGAGGATTTGTATTGTATTGTAAAGAAACCTTAATACAGAATACAGATACATAGACAAATATACCTAGTATACCTAAGTCCGACCATTTACATAAAAACATTTCCTCAAATTCACACTTCTCCATTTATAACTTAACCCAATTTTTAAACTTTAAAACCCAATTAAGTATTTTCCAAATTATACCTCAAAAATACCAAGCAATTTAAAATTAAAATAGGACCCGACATACGATAATTTGCTTAAGACTTATAACGTAGATTATTTACGGTTGTTCTAGTTAGCTTTAATAACTGTGTTACTGCTGTATTATTCCAACTACTAAAATAATCGATGTCTCAGAATTAACCACTATAATATACTGGTTAACCTAGTATATTATAGTACAGTCGCGGGATTGTTATGCCATTTAGGATTCTAGCTACATTGTAACTTCTATAGGTATGGTAAGCACAGAACAAGTTAGAATGGCGATGAGAGCAGGGTACGACGTACGTGTCGCCGCCGGTTTTGAGCAAACGCTCGCATGCTACTCGCCCGCGCTGACCGAAAAACGAAGTAAACATGCCTTTTTGCGCCACAATAACCTTCAGATTAAGAAGCCAGACATCAAATCTGTCTAAAGGAGGCATATCCATTCACCACGCACACAAGGCGCTAGCTAGTTTTTACTACCGTTGCGCGAGTGTTAGTAAATGTGGAGGAACGAGCGGTGACACCGGTTCCGATACTAACTGCGCGCGATAGCCATTCTAACCTCTTTAATATGTTCTGTGATGGTAAGTATTGAAAAACCAATTTAGCTAGGCCCCTAAATGGCGCAACAATCGCGGAGCGTGATGGTACCTAGTACCACTTGGTGGCAAGTATATGTGTATAGTTGGACGCGTCCATAGGCTCCTGTAGCCGCTTAAAATGAGGCGTGCCTGTTTTCCACCGTCACTGTAAAAAAAACGTATCTTGGGGCGACGCTAAACTGGTTTTATAAGGTAAGGTAAGTTATATCAATATAGAGGTTATGTGACTGAGTGTATAACGTTGACGTTACGGTTGAGTTCCATAAAAGCTGAATTAAGTGGATTATAGTGTTTTAAAGGCTTTAAAAATAATGGTTTTACAGTCAACTCTTGCAGCGTCGAGTTCCCCAGACCCTATATGCAATACTTACTGAAATAAGTAAAGCAGATGCCAGTTCATTTTAAAAATCACCATCATGCTTAGGATTAACTTAATTCGCTCTAAAAATCTAAATTTTTGAATCAATCATTTCAATAAGTACCTACTTATCGAGACTTCATATTTCAGTAAAGGAAATAAGTGTGATAAGTATAGGAAACCTGTGTTTTCCCCAATCATAGCGGAACCAAATGCGTCTCAGTGAAATACACACGTAATTAGATCAAAGGAAATTTAACTGATAGTCAGCGTTCAGATAACTCTGAAGATACTTGAATTTAAACCAAATACCTATACTTCTTTAATAAGCAATACGAACGTTTAGATCTGAAGTTAACCATTTTCCTTCTTTTAAAAGACTAATAAAATTATAAAACCCTTTAATATCATAAATACTCATAACGACATTGCAAAACCCAAGCGGGGTGCTAAAATTTTCCCGGGCAGAATTTTTCACGACCCGTAATCGTAAATTCTCCAAGTTATTTTCATGTGGCTAATATAATTAATTAAACACTATATTGAATTAGATAGGCCTAATTACAGTTCTAAATTAATTAGTTAAAGATTATTAATTACTTTGGGGTTTCTTGCCAAATGGCGGTGCTGTTTTTCCTCAATAAATTTGGCTTGTTTATTTTTGACGCTTTCTAAACGGGAAATGGCGGAATTTTCTGTTTATAAATACATTTTTTTTTAAAGATATTTTCGCCATTTTTTATGTTTTGTCAACATATTTTATTGGTTTATCTTTGTGTAGGTACCTACCTAGTTTCAAAAATTTAAAAGCTATGCTTTTTTAGACGTTTAGTAGGTAATTTTTGTCTATTAACCAGTTTTTTTTGCTAAGAGAAATGGTTTTTTGAGTTGTCTTCTCCAGGGATCGGATACCGGTATTTTTTGTATGGGAACGGAAACGGTATTTTTTCGTTCTTTGCTAATTACTTCATTTCTAATTGGGCAATCTAATAATACGAAGTCGTAACCTAAAAACACAACTGAGTCCTACATTTAGAGTATAAAATAATTCGAAAAATATGGTTATTTCTTAGTTTTTGCAAAAAACCGGTTCCGATCCCTGGTCTTCTCTCTTATCTTTAAACTAAGGTCATTGTCCATAGAGGTGACAGCAGTATGTCATTGCTACAGTGCAGCATTGCACAGCACACAGTGTGTCATTGTTGCAGTGTGTATTGTTTGTCATTGAAAATATTGTACTATTTGTAAAACCAATTTATTCTACGGCATTGAAACAGTTACATAAAAAATGCGACTAACAAGTAGGTACTGAAATAATAAATGAAAAGACGACATAATGGCTACAATGACGTCACAATTCAATAACAGCCAGACGGCCATTTTTATTCATAACAGCAGTGTCACGTCTCCAAACCGCCATTACACCGCCATAATTGTCTCTTATGAAAAATAACTGACAACTGGACACTTGAGCTTAATTCACTCTTATATACTTACTTAAACCTATTGAAAACCCACCCTTAATACCTCCACATTATCGCCCAATTTCCTTTGACAGGACTTAATCAACAACTACAAAAATACAAGTGAATATAACGAGTACTGTTTCAAAAATAAAGTACAAAATTGTGTAACAGCCGTTCAAGTGCATTTCTCACATACATAGTTGCGAGTTGGGGGTGCACGAAAGAGCACCCAGGGGCGTTTTTTTACCAGTTTTTGGACGATATATGCACCCTCAGTCACGTATCGTATGAAGTAGCTTCCTGTTAAAACGGTTTCATTTTTCTTTGCGTTCGTTTGGGAAAAAAGGACGTGTTATTTTGATTGATCACAAACAAAGGGAAAATGTATTAGGAATACATATATATAAGGTAGGTACTTTTTAAAAGTAAAGTGCATTATTCGAAACATATCTCATGTTAATCAATTACATGTAGATCGCACGATAGGATAATGATATCCCAAAAATATCCTTTATGCTTCTGGTGGACAATAAAGATTAAAACAAGTAGTCCAACAATTAATAAAAAGCCTTAAAATAAAAATTACAAACTATAATTAAATCCCTTAGGCTATATACTTCGTCTTAATGAATATATGAATGAATATATTTTTATTTCGTGTAACACATGGACACATTTTTATTAGTAGAGCTTACAAGCTAGGGGGTTAGTAGGTACAAACATTTAAAACAACACAACACTGATGGGGGAATGCAATCCCTCACAGTGCGACAAGTAGGGACAGTCGACCCTGTCCGCTATCATTCGAAGGATGCTGTTGGGACTGCCACGCACACGGCGCACCAGGGATGCTGCGCGCGCACGCATGGTAGTATAGAAACAATCCACGCGCGCCGTCGCGAACATCCCTGATGCGCTACAAAAACGAGGCAGCCCCATCAGCACCCGGAACGCATTAAATTAAAAGGTTCATCCACATCGCAGTTAAATCTTGGTGGAGCAACTGTGGAGCAAAACTGTGCAACAGCTAGTGTTGCCGTGTTGTATAGTGTTGCTCCACAAAAGTTAACTGCGGTGTGGTTGCACTTTAAGAATAAAATTTAAATTATATTATAATTCTTTGTATTTTCATACGCTTCAAGTTACAGTCATCACTATGAATAAAATTTTTCTTAAGGAACTGACCTGCTAGCATGAGTTGCGTTCTCGCGCAGTCCATTTTGAAGTCGTGCTAGATGTATGAACGCAACCATGCTAGCATCAGGGCTGGGCTATTTTCCTAAGAATATTCCCAAGCAGATAAAAATCGCTTACTATCTACAAAATATATTCAGCAGACTTGAGTACTGGCGCTGCAGTCTGTTTGCCAAGGCAATGCGGAGCGATGCATTTCCATCCATTTTGCTATTCAAGAACGCTGAAGACTAAATTTGTATCGATATATCACTAAAGGTAGGTTTTTAGTCAGTAAGCATCATACAAATCAGCCAAACGCAGCTATACGAGAAGTCAATGTCGATTTAGTAATTTAAGCTTCTTTGGAGCCTCATCCCAAATAACCTTATTTTATAAACTTTAATAAATGTCATATACTAAGAAAAAGTGACCAAGGCCACTTTCTTTTTTTTTTTCTTTTTTTTTATTAGTATATGACATTTATTTAAAGTTTATAATTTATATAGTAGTGTGTCTACTTGAAATAAAAACAAGTTAAAATATTTTCTGAAAATAATTTAATTTGTTCAAATACATTAACCTTATTTTACATAAAATATAGCAAAAAATATCAAGTTTACAACAATCACATCGACACATTTCAGCCACCAACCTCCATGACAATATATCAAACTGAAATGTCAGAAATTTAAATCGTAACATTTCACCCGAAAGGTCCACCTGCTACCTCGGAAAGGGTGTAAAATTTAGTGTGCACTGTTCATATATCACGGCCAACACTGGGGCTTATTTATGGCAACACTTGAAGATCCCGCAAAAACCTTTAACACTTAAAAAATAATTCAGCACTAGCTGTATAGAGTGGGGTGGGGTCTGGTGCAAGATTTAAGCGACGCGCGTGTACGTACGTATATACAAACAGCAACACTCCTAACTGTACATCGGTGGACCTACACAACACATTTTTTATATATTATTCCTAGCCAAGATGACAATCGTATATCAACAAACGGCAAACGAAAAGAAAAACCGGCCAAGTGCGAGTCGGACTCGCGCACGGAGGGTTCCGCACCATCAACAAAAAATAGAGAAAACAAGTAGAAAAACGGTCACCCATCCAAGTACTGACCCCGCCCGACGTTGCTTAACTTCGGTCAAAAATCACGTTTGTTGTATGGGAGCCCCACTTAAATCTTTATTTTATTCTGTTTTTAGTATTTGTTGTTATAGCGGCAACAGAAATACATCATCTGTGTAAATTTCAACTGTCTAGCTATCACGGTTCGTGAGATACAGCCTGGTGACAGACGGACGGACGGACGGACGGACGGACGGACAGCGGAGTCTTAGTAATAGGGTCCCGTTGTCTAGCTATCACGGTTCGTGAGATACAGCCTGGTGACAGACGGACGGACGGACGGACGGACGGACAGCGGAGTCTTAGTAATAGGGTCCCGTTTTTACCCTTTGGGTACGGAACCCTAAAAATGTATCTGGATGATGCTACGGAAAACAACCTAACTATTTCCGTACATTATTGAAGTTTTGATCGGTGTTAATATCAACGATTGTCATCTAGGTTGTATGTGATTGAAAATAGTAGACCGAGTGTCTAGGTAGCGTGTCTACGTCGTTTTCATGATTAAAACAGTGTAAACAAAAAAGTATAAGTAGATGTAGAAAAACAAAATATGGTGTTAAACTGAAAAGCTTAAACAGAAAGTAAGGTTCTTTAACTTTACCTATATTGTAAAAAAAAGAACATTTAAATTTATTTATTTCCATTAAAGTGCTTATGTTTATTTTACATATGTGTGCAAAATCTCTAGTATGAAATATTAAATGTTATCTTACTATATAAATAAAGTTATGACTACCTCAAACAAGACTAAATCTTATCCCTCACACCACCCCATCTTATATCACAAATTGTATAACCGGACGCGAGCCCTCCGGCCCTTCTCGATTGAGGAAAAAATCTTATTTGACAACCCTGGCAATTCGCACCCCGCGGGCCCCCGGCAGGCGAGGCGGGGGGGCGGGGAGTGAATCAAGCTGCAGTTTAGGGTTGCCTACGTGGAGAGAATACTTTATAGAGTGCATGACTGACTTGATAAGCAGGAAATCGGTTTAGAGCTGAAGACTATTAAAGTGAGGATGCTTATACGCTTCCCTTTTATGATGACATGGTTTTTTATAGGCTTTGATTTTTCATTGTGTATTTTGTTAAATTGGGAATCTTCAAAACAGTATTTTTATACTTTTTAGTGGATTGAAAATAAGAAAAAGTCCAAAGACATAAATTAGGGATCAATTTTATCAATGTAGCTTAATCTGTATAGACTTTGACGCGACAAAGGCATTCCATTATAACCTTCTTTTAAAAAATAGCTTTTATTAAAATCATATGGTGACACTGACACTGGGTCACCGTCTGTGCATAGTTTGACATTACTCTACCATTTTGTAACGTATTAAAGTAATCCGTTGTTTCACGGTACTTGTTGAGTGTCAACTCGCAAAAAGACAACAGAGCGCGAAGGCATTTGGAAGCCCAACAAAGGCTCGGTGACCACGCGTTAGTGTCTGGGCTCGGGTTACAGCTACTTGTCCTTTTGCATAGCTCGTACAGTCAGCGACGCATGTGAAAACTTCAGTATGTGTCAAGTACCTACCTTATTAAATACTTGGCTCCATATAAATAAGTCATGCTTGCGTATTCGTTGCCAACACGGACACAGAATAAATAATAGTACTAAGTACAGAAGACTCACTCTCTCTAACAAAACGCGTCTGTTACGATCAGCACAGATATGGCCGCTAGGTGGCGACAGCGCCACGCGCGGCTTATGGCTTTCCCCCAAAATTGGGGCCGGAACGGATGTACTTTTAGCTACCTGTAGCAAAGCGACGAAATCGCGGAGTGAGACACGCCTGACACGGAGAAGAACGATTGTTAGCAATGCTGATTATATCTGCTGACTATTTAACTAAGTATTTTGACTTTTGCTGCTTCTTTTCGCCATCGTTTTACGCGATAACATTTTCATCTTCACCACTTAAATGGTTGGCAGTCCTCAACTGTGCGTGGCTCTAGAATCTTCCTGCCTCGCACAGCTAAACGACCTTCAAACGTTCAAGAAAAAAGTGTACCTACTCTCATCTTAAAGGCCGGCTACGCACTTGCAATCCCTCTAGTGTTGCAGGTGTCCATGGACACCGTAATTGCTTACTGCTCGTTTGCCTTATTAAGTTATTATATCATTAAAAGGGGATCATTTAGAGCAGATTGCTATGCTGTTGTAGTGGTGAAAACGCTATCAGGCCAAAAATAACTTCTTCTTAGCGATATAGAATCAATGTTTCACGTTCATGACCAAAGCTAACCGAAAGATTGGACTATAAAAAATGAAATATTTGTATTTTCCTTACAAATTTTAAAAATAGTAATTTCATTAGTTTTGCCGAATAAAAAAAAGCATATTGACGATGCGTTGTATCTGTTACATACTCGTAATGGCGATACGAGTGATTTGTTTTTTAATATTCATTATTTCAAACTTTACCCCATGAATGTACTTAGTGCATGCTTACACGAAATAAAAGACTGGCGGAGGGTTAACTTAAAAACAGTCGTGTTGTAAGGGTTAGCGTGTTTGCGGATGTGGGTTCAAGTCCAGTGCAAGTGATATTCTCATTAAGAAGGTCGTTGCATGTGCAATGGAATTATACAGTTTTTTTTTTATATTGTTGTGGAAAAATCTTGTAACACAAATTGTCGTAGCCCCACGGCCCACAGCTCAATATGGCTTGTGTTGTGGGTATTAGGGGACTATTTAAATAATAGTTAGACATAGAAAATATCTATAACTCAGGAACAAATGTCTGTGACGAACACACAAATAAATGCCCGGAACAGGATTTGAACCCGGGACCTCCTGCTTCGTAGGACATATTATAGTTAGCATAACCCGTGAGTTCCCACGTGTGTGACGTCACCATAAGCGTTCTGGCTCAAATTTGAGCCCTTGGGAGCTGACAGGATAATCAAAGTTAGGACGTTGGGTTAGGACCACTTTAGTTTAAATTCCAACGATACATGGAGAGAGAATTAGATAAGTCCTACTCGTAAGTCAGCCTTAAGAAATAAACTAAAACGTTGAAATAAACTTTAACCACTTAAGTGACTTAACTTGAGTCAATTTTAGTACTTACTTTTAATTTTAGGTTTAAAAATTTTAGGGTTTGCATTTACTACATCGTTCTTGTATTCGTATTTCAGATCCCTACGGTAGATAGTTATGTCTATGTCTATTACCGTAAAACGGGGTGAGTAGGTTTCGCGGGGAGAGGTGGGTTATGAATGGGGAGAGAAAGTTTGAGAGGGGGGTGAGAAGGGATTTTAAGGCTACTGCTACAAAAATAATGTATTCCAATTTAAAATGGAGCTATAGTAATACGCATAATAAAAAAAATCAATCCAACAATCTTCCAAAATCACCTTTGTATCAAAACCCCTCTCACCCCAAATACGAGGCACTACGGGGTGAGGTGGATTTTCCTCTTTATCGTCAAAGTTATGAAATGGAACTAAGTACCCAAAATAAAATAAAAACTAAAATACAAACGTCCGGAACACTTATTATACACACCATTCAGTTTTCATATGTAAAAATAAAATGTTATCGAGGTTTGAATTTCAGTTTTGACCCTACTAACCCCATTTTACGGTATGCTCCGATTTTCTATGAATTACAACATTAACAGCGGGGTTTGGGTTAGTAGCTTGATGCATGTATCGAATATTCGCGCCGTATCGAATGTCTCGCAAGCCAATACCGGAGGTAAGCGACACCGGAACGTTGCGGTCGCCATATCGGCTCCGTGGGATTGTGGGTTCATGTCTGACCCTGGATTATGCTATGGAACCTACTTTATACGAGCTTATAGAAAAAGGGATTTACTACAACGGGCTTTAATCGCGTAAAAGAGGCGCGTAAAGGACCATGGGCAACTTTGTATGGAGCCTCGACCCAACGCCAACAGAAATGAGAGTAAGGTTCAATGAAGTTAAAAGGACTATGCGTCAAAATTGCCCCAAAACCAACAGAGTTGAGAGTTAGGTCATTAGATAGGTATATCTATGTACTTAATTTTTTTCTATAGGCACCAATCGGAATTCCATTGCAGAACTGAGATATTGGTATTTTAGCCAAAATGACGTCACCCTTATTACCTAGGCAATAAAGTCCACGTAAGTAAATTAATTGCTGCAGGGTAGATGTTCGCGCACAGCCGGGCGAGCACACCGACTGATTTGCCGCGCTCGCCCGGCGGTGGACTCTATTGCCTAGGTAATAAGGGTGACGACATTTTGACTAAAATATCAAATTCTCAGTTCTGCAATGGAATTCCGCTTGGTGCTCATAGAACGAAATGAAGTACAGAAAAATACCTAGGTATCTAATGACCTAACTCTCAAGTCTGTTGGTTTTGGGGCAATTTTGACGCATAGTCCTTTTAACTTCTTTGAATAGAAATCAGTAGGTAAGGTACTAGGGCTCGACATGCTAATGCCCTAATAAAGATGATTTAGATTCGATTTTGATTTATTTATTTCATAATATGAAATTACGATATAAATTATTTTACACTAATCTATACGAATTTATATTATGATCGTCAAGTAGGATAAAGCCCTTGCTACACGGTCGCCGACAAGCCTTCTAACCGTCTGACCTTGGTCTGTCCTTGGTCAGTTTTGGTCAAATTTTGTTGGAAACAACTGTCTACACGGTCCGTCCAGACCAAGGCCACGCGGTCTGAGGGGCTTGTCGGCGACCGTGTAGCAAGGGCTTTATAATTATACAAATGTCAAGCAATACATAACAATCAGAAATCAGGAATCAGCAAATATTTATTGTGTAAACTGCAGTGTACGAGTAGGTACAAGAACTACTTTTCGGTTGTCAGTAAGACTCTAATTGCTAATCCGTCAATAATACTTAAATCTGAAATATAACTTACAATTGAAACATTATTGCCTAGAATATCAAATAAATCTTAAAATATTGCAACGTACAAATCTGATTGCACTTTCCCCCTAGTTACACTGTAGGTACCAATTTGTTATTTCCCAAACCTAATTTCGGCGCCATCTTTAACGAATCACCTTTCGGAAATTTCTTGAAAATTCTAGACCAAATCCAAGGCGATTCTGGAACTCGTAAAACCAGCTGTAAACTCGTTCAGTTTAGGATCGACCAACATCACAGTATACATATTAAAAGCAGTGGAAACTATGAAAAAAATAATTCTAAGTACATACAGAATATATTTATATGTTTACACTATTAACTAGGTATATTCTGTATGTGTTTAGAATTTTTTCATAGTTAAAGAGCCAATCGTAGAACTACTGTCCGTATTAGTGTCATTATACTCATTAAAAATTAATACATTGCTAATAAAATTTCGATCAAAAGTGCAGCATCAGAACCAACTTTTGTTTGCATTAAATATTTTACTCTATGCAACATATTCTGTCAAAAGATTGTCTATTGAGGAAAGCAAATTCCGGAGACTGCTGTAAAACACTAAATTATTCACCCGAAACACTAATTGTCGCGCCGCTTGATTTTTGGCTACCTATCTTTTCATTCGCATCTCGCATATAATTATTTAGATATACAGTATATTTTTCTATAAAAAAGTAGGTCTATAAGTAACAGGTGATGGAATGATAGGGAATATTTTAAATAGTATATTTTAGAATTAAATTAAGTTGGCAGGAAGCACTGGTGGCCTAGCGGTAAGAGCGTACGACTTGCAATCCGGAGGTCGCGGGTTCAAACCCCGGCTCGTACCAATGAGTTTTTCCGAACGTATGTACGAAATATCATTTGATATTTACCAGTCGCTTTTCGGTAAAGAAAAACATCGTGAGGAAACCGGACTAATCCCAATACGGGCCTAGTTTAACCTCTGGGTTGGAAGGTCAGATGACAGTCGCTTTCGTAAAAACTAGTGCCCACGCCAATCACGGGATTAGTTGCCAAGCGGACCCCAGGCTCCCATGAGCCGTGGCAAAATGCCGGGACAAAGCAAGGAAGATGATTTTAGAATTACTTAAATTCAAGTTTGCTGTCCAAGTAAATTCCACTGCGCCCACACGGCTCAACGCTACTGCCCGCTGAATTTACTGCTCTGTGGTTTGCTTTTAAATTTCGAATTGTTGATGTCTTGAGAATAAAGCAAACTTGCTCAGCTCCTCTCGGAGGAGCCATTCACTCTTCGAATGAATGATATCACTACATTTTCTTAGGAGGAATGGATGGAATACGTTTACGCGACTGCGATGCGATACAGAAAGAATTATGCCAATTCGACTGAGTGTACCCTGTATAGAGTCGTAGTCTAAACTTACCTTTAGGAACCCAGGTAGGTAGTAGGCTACTTAGGTTTTGAATATTACAATTCATCATCTTCCTCGCCTTGTCCCGGCATTTTGCCACGGCTCATGGGAGCCTAGGGGTCTGCTAGGCAACTAATCCCAAGAATTGGCGCGCGCCAAGAAAAGCGCCTGGTAAATGTCAAATGACATTTCGTACACAAGTTTCGAAAAACTCATTGGTACGGGCCGGGGTTTAAACCCGGGACCTCCGGATTGCAAGTCGCACGCTCTTACCGCTAGGCCATCAGCAATATATATTGACATGACAATTATAAATATATATTACAGGAACTGGGTTAAAATTTCCTTAAAATCGCATCAGATCAGCAGTAAAGTTGTAGGTAACAGCCATTAGTAGGATTAAAGCAAAGGTTAAAGTTTTGCGGCGTGTGTACGGACGGATTACTCGTATTTGTTGTAAGAGGATTATATTTCGATCAACGAACTGTACAATAATGTATGCGTTGTTGTTTTTAGATATTTATGGTACGTTGGATATTTAAGACGTAAGAAGGAGTTACAAATGAGGAGATAATGGAACATCTACTTTGAGCAGTTTGAGCTACTCCGACACTCTTTCATATGAAGGTAGGTAATAATTAATAATTCACCGTGTAGAAGGTTCGTGTAGAAGGTACGATATCTTATCTTCTTATCTTCTACACGGTGTTTTTGAAGTGAAAACTTCTTTAGCGGCGCTGTTCACTTTTTGAGGTGGGGAAAAAATGTTAAGCTCGCGACAGGTCACGTGACCGACAGATAGAAAATTCGTAAGACGGACACGTGACCTGATCGAAAAACTGTTACGATGTCATTGAGTTTTCACTTCTGCCGGCACTCCCGGAGTGCAACCCGTTGTGTTTTTTTTAAGTCCGTTAATTTCAATGGTGCATTTCTGAGCTTAAATTAAGTAACTTTCTCAAAGGTATTCTAATTAACTCCATTTTGCAGATAATCAATGATTTATTTGTATCTGATAAGTCCCCTACGAGCGTGTACACTTGCCTTAGGGCCTGTTTATGTATTGATTAGTGTTTAGTATGAGTTTATTCATTTGCTACTAAACGCAAGTAGGTACCTACTATCTCGGACGATCGATATTTTTTGGTGGAATTCAATAATGGTCGTGTAATCCGTGTTACAAGCTATTAATTATGTACTTTTATCTGAGTAAGTTGAGTTTAAAAAAAACACCGTGTATCTCTGTATCCGTAAATCTCGTCGTTTTACCTACTTCCTGAACGGCCAACTCATTGTCAAATTAACCCAGAATGTATTAAAGCAACAAGCACATTAGGCTCTGTTTACACCATAAAACATAAGGCCGAATCAAACGCTCCATTACAGGACTACATTCCACCACCGTGTATCGCGTGACGCGCACACATAAAAACTCTGACGCCCGAATTTGATGTAGTGCGTGCTTAACTCTTAATATCTTTATCTAAATCGTACTATAAATATGAACTTTTTTCATGAATAACCGTAATTTTGAAATTTGAAAAACCGGTTTATTGGCTTATGGCCTCCACAGACGTTCCAGATTGCATGGGATTTAATTTACACTAAGGTATTTTATCGTTCGATTAAACCCACTGAAAAGAAAAATTCCTACTCACGACAAGGCAGTATGGCTTATTGCTTAAGCCTGTCCAGATGGACAAAAGAAAAAAATATTGCACCTTGTATGTTATGATGTACTTATCTGGCAATTATCAAAAATCGTGATTGGCCAAGAGTGTTTTCCGAGCATATTTTTTTAGCAGTTTAGCCATTTATGACTAGTATCAATTTTTACGTAGGTACTTATGCAAAAATTTCAAAGGATAGATATTAATATGAATGTTCGCAAAAGTTGTAATGCAAAATCTAAATATGAAGATAAGCATTATAAATATGCCATGTACGACTTTATTTCCAAAATTCATTGTGATGTAAATGAAGATGTCTGGATTTTTTCCATGAAATAGAATTCATTCGCAATCTAACTTACATGTTTTGATAAAATTTCTTCGACGTAGGTTAAATCAGATTTATAAATGCAATATACATTTCGTTTATCGCAAAAGCCGATTGCTTCACCTAATATTAGATTTTTACGTAAATTTCTCTTTTATTGCACTCATTTGCCGGATTATAGATGTAAATTTACATCTTTGGTAGGTACGATTTGACCCTGTTGATAAGCTAAAGCGTTTGATTTATGCGATTATAGCTCTTTTGTTATTCGATTTAGGGTTTCTTTTGATGTCGCGAACAGTCGCGGCTATAAGATTTCTGTAATGCGTGTCACAAAGTATTAGTGTATTTGGGGTAATTTCGCGGTTAACAGCACAATAATATCTTCATTACGATTTTAGGATTAAATATGGCTTCATATTATGGTTAGGTGAAGGTTCTTGCAATATTGGGAACTGTTATTACCGGTCACGAAACGATTTCAAAATAAGATTAGCACACGTCATGACTTTAAATAAAACATTTTTTTTTAGTAATTACGCCCCTTCAAAAACTTGTTAAAAATACTTTAACTACTTCATAATTATTGGCTCTTGAGGCGAAAACATAAATTAGGTACCTACGTAACAGAATGCATTTTGCGCCGGCCGCTCTTCATTTGTCTCCAGTCACGACATCCCGCCTTAAGCCTTGCACACACGAACTTTGGTGTGAAAATGGGATACAATTTTGGGGAAATAATCAAAAACCGGTTCGCGTGCCCGGTGGGCATTAGGTCGGCCCTACCCTGGCCCATGTTAATGTTGCCAGGTATAACGCGGTATGTATGTAATGAGCCGAGGAAAATTGTGTTGCCATAAAAATAATTGTGTTTCCTACCGTTCCTTGTACCTCGATTAGCCCCACGAATGCGGCACTATGTGTTTTGTGAATTAATTCAGTAATTTATGGCCGGGATCCTATACTCAGTGATTTTTTTATAGCTTCGTAGGCGGGGCGGGATAAAACGGTACCTATAAACCATTCTAACGTAACTATTTACAATATTTACATGTCTAATTTATAATACGGATTTGAAAACAGAACACGCTGGGTTTGAAAACCGTTGATCATGTTTACGTCGCGACGTTATCTTGTCTGTGAGAACAATCGAGACATGGTATCGATTTCAACATCGAGTCGAAAGTATTGTTAGCGCCGCCGCAGTTTTTCGACTCCATTCGATTTATGCGCTTTGTTAACGAGTCGACTTTTATGTTTCCTCTGATACTTTTAGTGTTTTCTGGTACAAATGCTTGGCGTGTTTTCTTTAAGTTATTTTCGGTGCAGTAGTAATTGTTTCGTGTTTACGTACGGTGACTGTATGGGCCTATTTTATAACGGTTTTAGTGCGTCTGTTTTGTTTCTCGTTGTTTGTGAGATGTGAAGTTAAGCAGTTCAGAGAGATATACGTTTTTGTAAAACAACAGTTTCTGGATTATAAATGTTGGCGGACATGACATGTTACGATCACGTTAATTTATTACGCCATTTCGTGAACCGTAACTGAAATTCTGCAAAAAGTGAGCTATTGCGAAGCTAGATAACAAATTAAAACAACTAATTCCTAGGTGATTTAAGTAAGCACCGGCAAAAAATAAATTAGTAAAAACTCATAGGTACCTACTAAAAAACAGAAGTTACGTTAGGTTAGGTTAGTTAAGTTTTAAACTCTGTGTATAGCACACAGAGTTTAAAAGAGATCTCTTTCAGTAAACTTATGATGACAATGTAGAAGGTCATATAATTTATTGCTGTTATTGCTAATTTATTTCTTAGTCTTAAGTATTTTTAATGATTTTGTTTATTTATTGTGTGTAAATTATGTAATTATTTTTAATTATGTTATAATTTATTTAATTAGGTTCCTACTAGGTAACGTTCTAGGTATTATTACTATTTTAGTGTATACCGCCTGCCTCATAAGTCTGATAACTAGTACAATACAATACTCTATTGCACACGTCACTCAGTTAACAATTCATGTACAGAAACATAAACAAAGACAATTGAATACAGGTAACAACAGGCAGTCTTATCGTATTATCTTTGGATAACGGAGACAAGAAAATTAGTAGATGCAGTATTTGGTGCAAAGGAAATAAATAAAAAGTCTAGCACTGAAATCAAATCGTTAGACTTATTAGAACAATCATTGCCCACAATCCTAATGAAGCACCGTAAAACCCACCCGAAAGCACCAAATCTTTTCCCAAAGCAACTAAAACTTAACCCTATTACTGCTAAAGCCTTTATAAATCAATTATCAGACGTGCACATTTGTCACAGGACCCGAAACGTACAGTTTCCACCTGCACTGTCTAAGCTGATAATTACGGGATTATTTCCCCTTCTCCACCCAAAAGGGGGGTAGGGGGGGGGTCCGACCCCCCACTTCACTCCGACTCAATGCGCTGCATGTGCAATGGGTTTTAGGGTTATAATTTTTCGCCTTTCACGTTTTTTTTGCGCATAATTTGCGGGAATGCGTTGTTTGGGGGCGACGTCCTTCAGTCTGCGTTTATAATGCGTTTTTCAAAATGGCGGGGGAAATCTTAGGCGAACATTTATAATGCCATTATGTTTGAAGTCTACTTATATTTAGGTTTGCTAATGGGCGTCATAGACGTGTGGCTATAATATGGCTTACTGTTAGTTAAGTAATATTTACTGTTAACTAGTATTAAAAGCCAACTTGTCAAAAGGTAACTTATTGAAAAAGTGTGTGATTTCGGAAAAACATCCTTATATTCTGCTACTTTATAGCATACCTCAAACAATTTGAAGTAAGTACAAATTAAAAAGAAAGAGAAATAATAGGTAAGGTAAAATAAAAGGCCGGCAGCCTTCGCTAAAGCGCGGCGCGATCTATTCCCAACATTCTACATGAAATATATGATCTTACCCAAATTTAAACACAATTATCGATTGCATTTTGATAATTGTGTTTAAATTGGGTAATCTAAACAGCGCCGCTGAACCGAGTTAACATTAGAGAAACTAAACTCAATTAAATTAATGATTATCTCTCAAACCAATGAGATTTCAGTTCAGTGCGTACTAGAGATGGGCCAAACACGAATAATCGGCCGAATGTCCGGTTCAAATCTTAGCAAACCGAATATTCAGCCGAATTAGTCGGTTCACCTACAGTAGATATCGTTCTAATAAACCATTTGAAAAGACTTCAATTATCAGCTAAAGATGAGTCGCTTCTTATGTCGCGTCTAAAGAAAAGGGACTCTCAATCAAGTTTTTAACACTCTCCAAATATTTCAAACATCCTATGGATTCAATACTCATGATGTGTTTGACCACGGTAAAACGTAACTTGATGGAAGAGAGTACTTGAAAAGTTCTGGACGAGCTTTTGCAGTGTTTGTAACAAAAAAAACTTGATAAAATATTTGTCGAATATTCAGCACTTTAATATTGGAGAACTTGCCGAATTATAGTATAATTACCGAATATTACGCCCATCTCTAGTGCGAACCAAGTTAGGATTGGTTCGTAATTTATTAGGGACACTAAGGGCCGAGGTCACGGGTCGGGTATTAATTTATATTGTATGTTGATATTATGATTTTGCACGTTGAGTGATAAAGTGGGGTTTGGCGTCGTTTGTCCGTGTAAGACGATGTTGAAAATATTTGGAATTGAGAGATACAGTCAAGTGTAAAAATATGGGAGCACACATCATGACGAAATATAACGTTATTTTCGGTTAGGTATTCTGAGATCTGCATTTATATGTCGGCGGCCGATGGTAAGATCAGGCAGATCGTGAAATTCCTAGGCATTTCGTGAAACGTGAAAGTCTTTGTCTCGTTCCCTGGGTCGACAGAGCTCCGCGCGGGGTTCCTCAGTTGAACAGTTTACTCAACTGCCACTACAAAATATTTCAGTGTTACGACAGTGATTTGATACAAAGACCAAACAATCCAAAAACGAAAACCCGGACAGGCAAAAACTAATAATCTACCTTTCCTGGTCAACTATATTTCCACATTACTTTGTCTTTTTATGTAAAAATACAATTTTCCGCGCATTGGTCGCGCATCCACCGAGCGACCGCTTTGGGCCCTTCGCGCGAGCGTGAAAAGGTATCATCGAACCAAAGGGAATCGTTCGCAAACATTTGTGTTTAACGTATTTACATACGTGTATAATATTGCGTTGGTGTAAATATAGGTTATGTTATTAATTAATATTGGGTAATAATTAAGGCTAGACAATGAGATGAGGGTTCTTCGTAAATTATTTTTATTGGAATTTTAAAATTAAATGGACGTAGTTTAGGGAAAAGGATCCAATCCAAAACATTCTGTTAGTTAAATTTGAACTTTCTTTCAAAAGGTAAATTCATTCATTTAAATGACAAATTTTAAAGGATGGATCATTTTCGGTAAACTGCGTCCAAATATGTATTAGTATCATAAATAAGTATAGTATCATAGTAGTCTCGACTTGTGTCTATTTTCATATCCACTATTTACACTGCAACAAACAAACTGTCTCTGTTTAGCCCAATGGTTGACTGGTAGAGAAAGCCTCAAGGCTTTAAGTCCGCACTTAGTACTCATTTTGTATAAATTTGTGCAATAAAGTAAGTTTAAATAAATAAATAAAATTGTATGAAATATTTGAGAGTTCTTCATAGCAAAATATACGTGTATTTACCGTGGCTTTATTTAAAGTTAACGTACAAACGTTAAACTTACCAACGTTTATTGTGCAGTATTGATACAGAGTTTGACGCTAATATTGAACACAGACAATAGACCACAACAGTCATATCTGTAACTTAGTAGTTAATTAGCTTTGGTTGCACAAACAAACAAACAAACACTTCAGTGACTTCAGTTTACCGATAGCGTACTGCCTATGAAGCCGATGGTCCTGGGTTCAAATCCCGGTAAGGGCATTTATTTGTGTGGGCACAGATATTTAAATAGAATATAAAAACGTTTATTGCAAAAACCATCTACATACAGCACCAGACATGTAAATTTAAAAAAGAAGATCTTATACACTAAACAGTTAAAACTATTACTAACTATTTGTTCCCGAGTCATGGGCGTTTTCTATGTATGTAAGTATCTAGCTATATATGTATTATGTATATCGTTGTCTAAGTACCCATAACACAAGTCTTCTTGAGGTTTTTGTGGGGCTTAGTCAATTTGTGGAAGAATGTCTAATATTTATTTATTTACACAATAAAAACCAGTAACATTGCGTAAAAAAATATTCGTAGGCAAGCCGGAGTTAATATGTTTTTGTTTTTCTTGATAAGTAGAACGTTATCATTTGTCTAAAAATTAGGCAAGCTGATAGTATTCTACGGACGCTTCATCACTGTTACGTATCTTATCTTATCTTATACCTTTAAACGAGCAATTCTTGTATATTTATTTATTTATATGTATATATATATTTTGAGAATCTCGGAAACGGCTCTAACGATTTCGATGAAATTTGCTATAGGTATGGGGATTTTCGGGGACGAAAAGTCGATCTAGTTAGGTCTTATCTCTGGGATTACGCGGATTTTTGAGTTTTTTATGTTTTCCGAGCAAAGCCCGGTCTCCCAGATACTTATATAAAAATTAAAAGTGACAAGCTACTATGTAAATTATACACCCGTAACATCTCAACTAAAACATGTTTTTGACGCTTTATTCACTTAGCTGCTCTAAACTTAATGTCCCCTACCATATGCGATATGTTTATGTTACGATGAAAATAAACAGACACACAGATTGTTTGTTCAAAGCCATCCTTTAGCGACAGAGCACATTTCACTATAAAATTTGTTTTATATTAATTTATTTTCATGAATTTCATGATTTAATTTTTACGGTATTTCCGGACCGATACAGCCTTCAAACGAAAATAAATTCATGAATAGAGCGTACTCCTATCTTCATTGCCAGAAATGCACTTACAGCTCCTCTAGTGTTGCAGGTGTCTATGGGCGGCGGGATTTGCTTACCATCAGGCATTTCGTCTGCTCGTTTGCTTTAAATAAAAAAAAAACAACGGGTTGCACTCCGGGAGTGCCGACCGAAGTGAAAACTCAATGACATCTTACGTCTTACGGTCATCGTCTCACGCTGTCTTGAGTTTAACATTTTTTCCCCACCTCAAAAAGTGCACAGCGCCGCTAAAGAAGTTTTCACTTTAAAAAGTTTCGGACTGTGTCTAAAGAGGCCCACTGATTACCAGTCCGCCGGACGATATCGGCCTGTCAGTTGTTCGGAACTGTCAAATTTTTGTTCTAACTGACAGGCCGATATCGTCCGGCGGACTGTTAATCAGTGGGCCGTTAAGTTGTAAGAATGTGTATTTTTGGAAGCGATAAAAAATAAGCAAAATGTATGTACGATCTAAAATAAAAGTTAAGATCTATCAAATTAAATGAGGTAAATGTGTCTAACGGACAATGGTAAGAGTTTAAATGCCCACACGTCCCGAAGCTACAAAATAATTTCCACCGAGACCGGCTGCTTTCAACTTTGGGATGCCTTCAAATAAGCTACAGCTATTTTAAACTAAAATACAGTAAGCAACAAGCTACAGCTATGTTAAACTAAAATACAGTAAGCAACTTACTGTAGTCGTCATATAGCATCTGAAATTCTGAATCGGACACTTTTGTAACAAAGTTATGCTATAGTTTGCTCCATGTATATATGCTCTATTGACAGAGTGGTGCCATCCATGCAAATAATAATAAAAGTATACTAGCTTCTGCCCCTGACTTTGTTTGAGTGGAATGATGATGATGAGAAATAAAAATTATCCCGTCCTTTCCCGGGCCTGAACCAGTAACCATACCAAATTTCATGGCAGACAGAGCCTGAATCTATACCCATACCAAATTTCATGGCAGACAGAGCCTGAACCTGTAACCATACCAAATTTCATGGCAGACAGAGCCTGAACCTATCCCCATACCAAATTTCATGGCAGACAGTTACCTACTATCGCATTTATAACATAAAAATTGACTCTAAGTATTTAAAATCAAATTTAAATATGCAGTTCGATAACATTTCCACACTTAATCTTATTTTTATATCCACAATTATCGTTATCTCATTAAATCCCATATTATGCATTTACTTTAATCAGCCATGTCGGTACGGACGCCACAGCTAAAACGATTCCCATGTACGAGAATTGGATAACGTACGGTCCATAGACTTTTAATACGAGATTTGCCTACTCTACGATGATAAATCCCATCAATTAAGCCAGCCGATTTTAAACCTTAAATTGATTGTGAGAGGGTGGTAAATTGAATGTAGGGGGTACCTGTAGTCAGTGAGTTTTCGGGGTGTGTTTCCGTACCTGTGAACAGAGAAAACGATGTTTTAATATTTGTTTTCTATGCAATGTGAACATACGAGTATGTAGGTACCTATGCAGGTACATAACTATATTATTCAAAATATTTTATTATACAGAAATACAGAAATACAGACTTTATTGGTAAATATAAACATAGTTACATTTTAGACGTCATAAACTTAAAACTACTGGGTACATTATGTTTTTATCATTAAATACAAGTAATAAACAAGTATTAACATTATTATTAGTATTATTATATAACATACACTCATATTTTATGTGATATTTACTTCTTTCATAATAATCATAATATTCATATATTCATATTAATATCCCTTTATTCATAAAATTACAAACTTTACATGTCAAAGGGTAATTAATACTTATAATTAGGTCAATTTCAATTGAATTACAATTTATTAAAATAATATTTGTCAATTAAAGTAAAATAAAACAATACAAAAATAATCAACACAACAACCTATTAATAAAACAATAACAAAAACGTAATATACCTAACAACTGTATTTTAGAAAAAAGTACATACTTTACTTTAAGCACAAATGGAAATGTTTTTTTACCCTACGAGTACATACTCGTATCTTAAAAACATATACGGAACACAGACAACAGTCCTAAAACTTTTTTTGCTTAAAAGAAAACCTTACAGTACAAAACGTGGACTTAATGCCTTATGGCAGCCTTATGGCTTAAAATGTATATGCAGCCAACAACTAAATAGACTTAAACGTATGGAGAGATGTAATTTAACCTTGGGTATGATGAAACTTAAGGCCGTGCATCGAAAAATAACAGGATCTTAGAAACGTGGCAGTGGCTAGCCCCGGAAACAAACAGTAGTGATTTTCGGATATATGTTTCTTGACTATATGATAAGTGATTTCGTAGTAGTCGAAACACGAATGCTTAAAATTTTCTCGATAGAAAATAAATCCAAACTTACGTGTTCATTTTTAGGGTTCCGTAGCCAAATGGCAAAAAACGGAACCCTTATAGATTCGTCATGTCTGTCTGTCTGTCTGTCTGTCCGTCTGTCTGTCCGTCCGTATGTCACAGCCACTTTTCTCCGAAACTATAAGAACTATACTGTTGAAACTTGGTAAGTAGATGTATTCTGTGAACCGCATTAAGATTTTCACACAAAAATAGAAAAAAAACAATAAATTTTTGGGGTTCCCCATACTTCGAACTGAAACTCAAAAATTTTTTTTTCATCAAACCCATACGTGTTATCTATCTATCTATCTATCGGGGTATCTATGGATAGGTCTGCAAAAATGATATTGAGGTTTCTAATATCATTTTTTTCTAAACTGAATAGTTTGCGCGAGAGACACTTCCAAAGTGGTAAAATGTGTGTCCCCCCCCCCTGTAACTTCTAAAATAAGAGAATGATAAAACTAAAAAAAATATATGATGTACATTACCATGTAAACTTCCACCGAAAATTGGTTTGAACGAGATCTAGTAAGTAGTTTTTTTTTATACGTCATAAATCGCCTAAATACGGAATCCTTCATGGGCGAGTCCGACTCGCACTTGGCCGCTTTTTCGGTTTTAGCTTCGTGCAACTAGAAAACACATCCATATCCAGCACAACCCACCTTACAGCAAAGGTTTTCATCTCGTCTTAACTTTCAAAGAACTAAATATTAACTTATTATCCTTTACCGATGGATTTATTATCGATTTTTGATTTTACGAATTCAACAGCAAACGCCCATTTTACGCAGTTCGGTTTCTCTTTCTGTCATGCGTCAAAGTCATAAATGCATCCTTTATGCCAGTAATGTTAGATGGCCGTCGTGCCTCAAAGAGGTAAGACCTATGTCACTTCGCGCAGCGCTCCGAATTACGTAAAATTTTAATATCCAATAAACGTTGAGTCGTAACTCCATTGAGTAGTAACGGAATCGGAGGTAAACCTATGATGGTGCCTTCTTACAGGCCTATACGTTGCGCATGTGTGCGTGTTTGCTAGGCTACGTCATGCTACGTCGAAATCTATACTCTTTGTCAGTTACAACGGGTTAGGAAATTTCGACAGATATTGAAATGTATCGGTAGCTGTTTGGTGTTTAGCCATCAGAATCTAACCGTAACTTTTTGCTTTATTTTTGTTTGAAAATAAAATATCTATAAGAATATATTTTTTGCTTTTTTTCTATTGTAATGATAAAAATAAATCTAGTATGTTTCATGCTCAAATAATTTAAAATAATTGAATAAATATTAAAAACTAATTGATATTATTCGTTTTAATTATTATATTATTAAGTTTGTTTGAATAAAATATTTTATTTCAATAATACGAAAAGTTATTATATTTAAATACCACTAAAAAAAGGTCCCTACTTACAAAAACTCACGGGCCGGGGTTCGAACCCGTGACCTCCGGTTTGAAAGTCGCACGCCACTACAATTTCACATAAGTAATTTACAATGACATGATACCGTGGAAAAAGTGAATATTACAATGTACTGTGTTACTATCATTTTATAGTTTATTTTGGCTTGACAAGGAGGAATGAGAAAAACGTGCAAAGCGAGAGGATTAAATCTCTCTGTCCCTTTCTTAAAGTAGCCAATCCTAATTATGACATCTGTTTTGATATTAATTCTTTGAACATAATTTGTCGATGTTCTTTTTTATATCATCGAGAAAGATTTTTATTAAAAAAATGTGTTGAATTTATATGTTTTATTTATGTTTTTTTGGCATAAATTTCATTACTTTTGACACATTTTGATTGTGATGACAAACGATTTGATGTGATGTGTGAAACGAACCATGTGATCAACGTTGTGTCTAATAAAACTTCATTTAGTCGAAAAAAATAGTTGTCTACTACCGGGTGGAAAAAAATTATGGGCCCTGGAGGGAAAGTGCCTTAAAACCTTAAGTTTGCTCATTTTACTTAAATGAAACATTATTGTTTTTTAAAGAAACAACTGCATTCAAAGATTTTTGAAGTGAAAACTTCTTTAGCGGCGCTAGGCACTTTTTGAGGTGGGGAAAAAATGATAAACTCGAGACAGCGTAAGGCGATCATGTGACCGTAAGGTTTAGATGGCCAATCATTTAGATGGCATTTAAATCAATAAAGAAAAACTCAATGACATTACATGAAAAAGGTTATAATCTTGTACGGGCTGAAATACGAGGATCTCACAGTATTATAACTTTATATCACTCAAATATAATTCAATAAAGCTACATCTTGATGAAATCGCTAATAAAAGTGAACTCTAGTACTGGTGAATAAAACTCAAAATATCATGACCAAATATATTTAGATGCGAGGTCTGCAAGGTAACTTTACAATTTCTATTCGAATTTTAAACAATTAACGCTATAAATTTGAATTTCGAATTTTAAACAAGCTCACTGACCAGCAATTTCGGAACCAAAAGTTTTCAATAGAAAGGAGGATGGGTCAATTATACATAGTGCTGCAGACATTTTGGACTAGTCATTGAGTTTTCACTTCTGTCGGCACTCCCGGAATGCAACACGTTGTTTTTTTTTAAATTCGCTTAGTCGCGCCCGGGAATCGAACCTACTTTTTCCACACTGTATAAAAGAACACAAATGCTTTTCTTCTGGTAACTTAAATGTTCTATCTATCTTGGTGATATGTCAATGCAATCAAATAATCTGAAAAAATAATAATAACCCAATTTATGAATTCCGTTCCTTCAGAAAAATGCGAAATGTACGTACAATTTTTAGGGATATCGTACTTTTCCCAGAGACAAATTTAGTTGGCTAAGAGACATTTTCACTGATTTGGGGTCTGTACTAATAATCTAACATAATATGATAAGGACTTAATCCTTTTAAGCTCAAGAGTGAGTTTTCCTAAAGCTTTTTCTAAAAATTATGTCTTTATTAACGTTAGGAGTGCACTGCAGCATGTCAAATGTATGCCAAAATGTCAAGGGAGAGAACAATAAATTAAGTTTCAATTCCACTTCCACTCATCAGCAAAGTGATATAAGTATATCAGCAGTTTAAAGTTATTTAAGATTACAAAATTAGCGCATCAAAAAAATCAAAGTGCATAGAAAAAAAGTCTCCTGAGTCATAATAAAATTGATGTCTCTTGGGTCATCAGAAAAGTCACCAGGGAGAACGATGACCCAAATCACATTTAAAAGAAAATGTAAATTTTGTGTACTACCTACGAACATTTTTCAAAAAACTATGTTTTTATAACATATTAGACCCAGGATAGATACCCCGTACCCCGGATAAAATGGTCGGCGACTAAAAAAGTAACTGAAACGTTACGTTATTAGGTTCACGATGCCGCGTTGTACCCTTGCCTTCGTCGCGATATGTTTGGTAAGTCAGGAGACTTAAAAAATGAGCCATGATTTTGGGACATATTAACAAATATTTTTTTGAATATATATATTAATTTTAGCGGACTTTAATAATTTACCAGTTAAATTAGATGTAAATACCTTTTTAGTTAATCGTTAATATGATATATTAGTAGCAGTAAAACATTTTATTGTACAAAAAGACACATATAACATGAAAAAACACACATCCTTCGTATATGGTAGAATATATTTTTCACACTTATAAGTAAAAACCAAAACCGATACGCGATTGGAATACGCTCTTTTTGTATGGGATACAAAAAAAATTTATCCTGGGTCACCAAGAAAAATCGACATATTAAAATAATTCAGTTTGTTTTTAAGTTCTAGTCAGATTGACTTTTTGGTTATTTGAGATAAATTACAATAACGCTTAGATTTGAGAAACATGATTTTCTATTTTGTTGCGATCGACCCGGGTAATAAAAATACGGCGAATTTGAACTTTTGTTTGTTGTCGTTGTAAAATGTATTAAAAAATAATGTAGGCACCCCTGACAATTCAAATTCAAAATTATCCAGAAAAAGCGGCCAAGTGCGAGTCGGACTCGCCCATGAAGGGTTCCGTATTTAGGGGATTTATGACGTATTAAAAAAAACTACTTACTAGATCTTGTTCAAACCAATTTTCGGTGGAAGTTTGCATGGTAATGTACATCATATATTTTTTTTTTGTTTTATCATTCTCTTATTTTAGAAGTTACAGGGGGGGGGGACACATTTTACCACTTTGGAAGTGTCTCTCGCGCAAACTATTCAGTTTAGAAAAAAATGATGTTAGAAACCTCAATATCATTTTTGAAGACTTATCCATAGATACCCCACACGTATGGGTTTAATGAAAAAAAATTTTTTGAGTTTCAGTTCTAAGTGAAACCCCCAAAAAAATTTTTTTTTTCTATTTTTGTGTGAAAATCTTAATGCGGTTCACAGAATACATCTACTTACCAAGTTTCAACAGTATAGTTCTTATAGTTTCGGAAAAAAGTGGCTGTGACATACGGACGGACAGACGGACAGACAGACATGACGAATCTATAAGGGTTCCGTTTTTTGCCATTTGGCTACAGAACTCTAAAAATGAGTGTTTCAAAAAGGCACCCTGTATTCCTTACATACCTCAATAATCTCTTATTCAATAAAACATATAATTACTAAACACTGTGATTTATTTCAAATAAATGCAAATCGATCGGATAAAAGATATTAATACCTACCTATACAACAATGAATACGAGTACAGTCAGCTGCAATAATATGTTACACACCGAAGGCCGTTTTGCGGTAGATCATGTTAGATCTTATTTGTAGAGCCATAAGAGCGTGTCACATATTTTTGCGGCCGTCGAAGAGTAACATATTATTGCAGGTGACTGTACCTATGAAAAATTCGAGGGTTAAAAAGCATTTCAACCAAAGCATTTATAATAATAACGACTATGGACGCCTGCAACCCCAGGGGTATTGTAACTCCATAACAATAAGGTTGAAATTTGCATTTAGTGACCGCAAAGTCAGGTGAGCGTAATCAAGTAAATCTGTTTTCATCATATTTTATCAAAAATAATCTCTTTTCTGTTCTTGTGCTATTTTCTTATTATCAATACTCTTAACTTATATGCTATATACGCTGCTGCTTCTATGCTGTTAACATCTTCCAAAACAACAATAAATATTCAGGTTTACTAATTAATTATTTTATTGTTTGCTATTATGAACAAGTAACAACGCCATCTGTTTCAATTTTTTCCGAATTTAAGTTTCTGGCCGACCGCAGCGACCGCGTATAATGGTAGTTAACTTCTGTAACGTTAGATGGTGCTAAAAGGTCACACAAACTTCACGTGCGGCGCGAAGCGTTTCCATGTGTGCGTGTTAGCGGGGAGGGAAGAACTAGCGGGCGTGGTTTACGAAGCGCCAGACGCGGCTGCAGTAGGCCCTTAAGTGTATTTGCTTTCACAGAACATTATAGCTGACATAACTCGAACTTTCCCAAAATGGCTGAATAAGCGTTGAGTTAGAACTAAACCTAGCCTCATTCGCACATATAGACAAGTTTCAGGTGAATCACTGCTATAATAAATACAAATATAGTTGGTCAAACCATATTGTCAGTAAATAAGAACCAAAAAAGTCTACTCATCCTTTTCTTTTGGGTGCTAGTACTAGTGTGAGACAAAAATATTATGGTTCTCTCTGTCTATGTTTGAAATGAGACAGTCCTTTGCCAAACTATAGGTACAATATTAAACACTAATTTCTTTTAACATTTTGTACCATAGGTGGTTCAAAATTATTTTCGTTGTCTTGTTTTTGACCACTCTGTCACGCTTGTATTTCCGTCTTCTATCAAATAAATAAAAAAGTCGAGTGTTATCGCATGTCTTTCTAGCTGTCGATTATATTTTAAATGAGAAAAATTAAAAACTAAATTTCATGGCATATAAAAAGCTCCACTCCGTTACATTTTTTGTGGATAAAAAACAAGACACCGATAAGAATTATACCTCGGTCAAGTACATATTTAGTATACTTACTCCATATTCACCCCTAAAACTCAAATGTAGTTTTAATCTACATGACACAGGTGCAACGTAGACTGAAATAAGCGGTCGCGCTCATACTAAATTAGTACGAGCACCTGTGTTGGTAACCGCAAGTTGCCTTATATGTTCCATCTAGTTGGGGTGATCTGTGTTCTCGAGTAACGTGCTCAGCACAAATGAACATTAAGCCTTAGTAAGCAACGGCGGTAGGGTTACCTAATACCAATATCTAAATTCCCGGATAATTTGAGGCTAGTAACTCCTATGCAGTTAAGGATGCAATTGGATAAATACGTATAGTTCGTTTTTTTTTAGCATTAGAAAAAAGGTAAACAATCTTGATGTGTCTTTTAATTGAAAAACATGTTTTAAAAATAAGTCACGGCAAATATGTAACAATTATGAATCTAATACGATCATTTATATTCAGAAGCTTTCATAAGTATAAGTTACTGATTTTTAAAAAGCGTTTTTCAATTAAAAGACATGTCAAGAACGCTTACCTTCTTTCTAATGCTAAAAAAGCGAACTACAGTAGTAGAATTTTTAGGAATACTTTTCTTACTTACACTTTCACTGAGTGTCTTTAAAAAAAACTGTACTCATTTAATTAAAACGAAACTTTATAATATTCTCATTTCGCTTTTGATACACAAACGCAAACATTTGTTAAAGGGAAAACCTGTGGAGCAGATTTCGGACTTGGCTGTATTATTTATTTTTAATTTTTTTGTATAAGCAAAAAGTAAAATGAACAAAAGACGAACTTAATGTCTTAAGGCATGCTTTCCATGTCAACGATAGAGCCAAACACAAATGAGACTTTTGGGGACAATTCCTCCTAACATTAATCGAGTCTTACTAATCTTTCTCTCGTAAAAGTTATACAGACACAATAAATAGACCTTCCAATCAATGGATTAAGGAAAAATGGAATGCATAATATCCTGACTTTCCAAAGTATGGTATGTAAATAAAAAATCCTGGTCTTCCCAAATTCCCAACGGCCCAAATCCTAGGATGGCCAGGAATTTCTGATGTGTGACAACCCTAAGTAGTAAGTACCTAAGGATGGTAGTAATTTGGAGGGGGATACAAGCGCTGGTTAAACTAGGGGTGGCAGACCTAGTATGTACTGGAATTACTTCTTGGTTACCACCAAGTTTACTTCATTTGACCGACAGCAAAAAGTACCTACTTTTTGAGCTCGAATCCTGGTACATAACAAGAATTTATTTCTGTGTTTATCACAAAAATTTGTACCTGAGATATGGAAGTTTTCTATGTATAAGTATTTATATATGTCTATATACATATATTATATAAGTATATCGTCGTCTAGTACCCACAACACAAGCCTTACTGAGCTTACTGTGGGACTAGGTCGATTTGTATAAAATTGTACAATATTTTTTTTTATTCATAGCTGAAGAAAACATGACAAAATCAGTCGACTACCAGTCAATATGATATCAAAATGTATGTACGTATTTTCTTAACCTACTAGTCCCACAGTAAGCTCAATAGGCTTGTGTTGTGTAGATTATACTAAAAATACACATAACCTTACTATGTTAAAGGTTAATGCGATTCCCTACGACCTTTACCACCCGTTGACTATGCATAGTTCTAAGTTAGGTCTGCTTTAGGGACTCTATTGTGGGGCACCGGTAATTATGCCTAATATGCTTAATAATCACATAAATCATGGCGTATCGCGTAATAATGTCACTCGCTATGATAAACAGCTCTTGTATTTCAAATTAAGAATATATTATACCTATTATATACCGTCATTTAGTACCGTACCCGTAGTATCACTACATAGTATAAAACAAAGTCGCTTCCCGCTGTCTGTCTGTCCCTATGTATGCTTAGATCTTTAAAACTACGCAACGGACCTTGATGCAGTTTTTTTAATAGATATAGAGTGATTCAAGAGGAAGGTTTATGTATAATTTGTTAACCCGTACGAAGCCAGGGCGGGTCGCTAGTTTATTATAAAGAATGAGGCCCAGGAACAAATCATTTTAGAAAATACTCAAGTATTGTACTTGATACCTGATTATTGTATTTTCATCTGTAATATATTTTTTGTAAAGTGACGTTTTTGGTTGACGGAATGTTACGACATTTTTATGTCTGACAGTAATGTTGTCGGACAGATCGTTATCGTACCGCAGCGCAGTGATCTCTTAGAAGCATTGTTCGAATACGGTCGTTAGTAGTTAGCGACAGATATCGTCGCTATCGCTATACTTACTCAACCTCATATCTGCAACAATCATTTGATGGAAATGTCGCTTTTCTTTCATTCGGAATACGGGTGTTTTTGTCATCAAATGAGTGTTGCAGATACGAAGTTGAGTAAGTATAGCGGCGATATGGAGGTGTATACTTACCTATATGAAAATTATAATAATTCCGCGTCTGATCTTCCACAAATTATGAACTTCCACAAACCAAATTGCCGTTAAACGCAGGTGTAAACGATAATGGCCAAATTAATTATAAAACAATAGGCCATTCATTACCTGTTATCAGATCTTCATTCACTTCAGTACCAAAAGTTACGCACAATGCAAGAACGGTCCCAGGCAAGGTCTGACCAGGATTTATGGCGCCATAACAAAGGGCCCTTAGGACGGGGCCCTGAATGCCTTAATTTCCTGCAAAATTTCGTGTGGGGAGAAGTGGCGTGAAGGAGCCAGGCTTTGGAAAAGTCACTTGAAATATACAACTTTGTGAAAAACCGGCCAAGTGCGAGTCGGACTCGCGCACGGAGGGTTCCGCACCATCAACAAAAAATAAAGCAAAACAAGCAAAAAATCGGTCACCCATCCAAGTACTGACCCCGCCCGACGTTGCTTAATAACTTCGGTCAAAAATCACGTTTGTTGTATGGGAGCCCCACTTAAATCTTTATTTTATTCTGTTTTTAGTATTTGTTGTTATAGCGGCAACAGAAATACATCATCTGTGAAAATTTCAACGGACGGACGGACGGACGGACGGACGGACAGCGGAGTCTTAGTAATAGGGTCCCGTTTTTACCCTTTGGGTACGGAACCCTAAAAATGAAATAATTTCTATTAAATAGGTATATTGATTTGTGTTTTAAGTGGCTGAAACTGAACTGAACTAGAAAATAGGATCCGGCCTTGGGCTTCGTCTATTTTTCATTAGTAAGTATATGATATACGTATCTATTTCAGTTGGTAAATTGGAGTATGTTGGTAATTTCAGAACAGTGTACGAGTCAAATGTTTGTAGGTGACGGGAAATCAGTGCAGCTTCATAATTTGAAAGCTCGTATCTGTATAATATACAAAAAATGTATCTATTTAATATGTACCTATAATCTGTACGTTCCAGTAAATAGCTAGGTATTGCTATATATTGATTATGAGTTTGAATTCCTCGAATGAATTAACAACAATCGTTCGGAAACCACCAAAACAATGCGGCTGTTTCGAAACCTGGCTCCTTCATGACACTTCTCCCCCTAAAGAAATTCAGCTTACAATTCCACCCTTATTTGTATAAGGTTAAAATGCGAAGTTGACGTTATGACGTAAGCTTTTTATAATGGCCGCCCTTTGTTTGATGTTCTAAGCATGTGTGTTTAGACGTTTATGGACGTAATTTTCTTGTAATTAGTACATTAAGTGTTGTAACACACACATGAGATGTTGGGGAATGTTTATGGCATACAAACCAGCGTTTTTGTAGAATATGTAGTACCTATACCTATGTATGTTTACCATTTGTATACAGGGTGTTTCCTGTAACAGGAGCATTAAATCAAACTGTAGGCTGTACTCCTCAAACTGACCAACATTTTTTCAGCAACTTTTGAAAATAACTTTAAAGTTTATTCTAAGACGCAATGTATTGCAAATGATGTTATGTTTAAAGTGTGACAAGCAACGTCAAACACACTGATGTCAGCGTACGTAGAAGGCATTATTTTGTATGAAAAAGAGGAAGTCTAATAGATTCATAATTTTTAAAAGTTGCTGAAGAAATGTTGGTCAGTTTGAGGAGTACAGCCCTTAGTTTTAATTTATTGCTACTGTTACAGGAAGCACCCTGTATATGGATGATAACTACTTTTGTATATACAGGAGGTTTCACTGTTAATAACAAATTCATTATTAAATTGTACAACGGGACTTATATCGCGTATGTTCCTACACACGCGCGTGTTGTTCGCGTATGTATGTGTTTTTCTGTTTGTCATTAGTAAATGTAAACGTAAACGAATATCGACAGTCGATAAATCGAATATCGTTAGTGTTGTGTGTCGACAGAGTGACATCCGTAGTGCGCAAAACGTTCAAGTTGATAAACAAGACCAAGTGCGGGTTCGTAGTTCGAAAAACTCGCGCGGTTAGAAGATGCTGATGTCAACTTAAGTCAGTCTTCTCCGAGACCACGGGGACAACGCCGTCCTCGAAACGTCGGATGTAAATCTTAAAACTTAGATACGCGATTAAGTCCCGTTGTACAATTTAATAATGTGTAAAAATCGTGAAAGTTTAAATCAGTGTAATAACAAATTCTTTTGATCAGTTTGTTGAATTATATATGACACCGTAAGATTGTGAACCCGTTATAATCTCCCTACCGTCAGTTTATAATGTAACTAGCGAGATTATAATATGACGAGTGTTTACAATTTTACGGTGACATATATAAGTTGGCACTAACCGTTCAATTCAATATTGTAAGTTATTAGCATCCAAAGGTTGTTTGGAAGAGATCACCGTTTAGTCATAAGACTGTTATTACCTAGTTTTTACCTGTATTTAATTGTACACGGTATTAGTGCACAATCACTACATAGTATGAAAAAAGTCGCTTCCCACTGTCTGTCTGTCTCTATGTATGGTTAGATCTTTAAAAGTACGCAACGGATTTTGATACGGTTTTTCTTAATAGATAGAGTGATTCAAGAGGAATGTTTATGTATAATTTGTTAACCCGTGCGAAGCCGGGGCGGGTCGCTATTAATGAATATTTACTTATTACAATCTTCGAAACTAAGTAGTCGTAGAAGAAGAAGTTAATATAGAATCCCTAAATGTAATGAGCCAAAACAATTACAATACCCTTAATAAATCGCTCCATAAAATCACACAATCAATCATTATTTTTTACCAATAATCTGTCTCATTTATCAGGGGTTGTTAACAATATCACAATTAATCTTAAACCAACAAGTTTGGGGTGAACGACCTCATTTAGGGGTAATATGGAAATGGGCTGTTTGGATAATAATGATTATAAAACGGATTTCTGGTAACAACAGTAGGGTAAAACAAATATTGAAAATTAGAGAAGCCTTTTCCTGAAATTCAGAACACAAAGAACTTACCTACCTTGAAGCTTTGCGGCTCCAAATACCCCACAAATTCCTTAATCAATATACAAAAATGTCATCCACATTCACTTTAAAACAAGTTATAATTTATCTCGAAACTTCGAAACTTGGCCAATGCTTATTGCCGTCTCATTCCCTCCTTTTGTAGTCAGTTTTCCGTCCCTGTTCGTCGTTGTAATTAATAATGTATGAAAGTCGCCGAGACGCCATGTATCATCGTGAGGCTGTAGGGTTGCCAAAAAAGGTTTCATTTGAGGGGTTCCGCGCATTAATTTTAATGTTGGTGTATTAGTGGGTATGATGGATAGTTTAACTTGTTATAATTACAACAGATTTAGGGGGTAAGTGATTGAAATTAAAGTATGACTTCACTTGATTTAAGTTTCTACTACTTATTAAAACATTGATCCAACAATATGCTACTCATATTTAAAATTCAGAATTTATTTTAGTACAAGCGTAACAAAATCTAATTCTAAAATATATAAGTATTATTTATACATTATTAGCGACCCGCCCAGGCATCGCACGGGTTAACAAATTATACATAAACCTTCCTCTTGAATCACTCTATTTATTAAAAAAAACCGCTTCAAGATCCGTTGCGTAGTTTTAAAGATCTAAGCATACATACAGACAGACAGACGGCGGGAAGAGACTTTGTTTTATACTATGTAGTGATTTTGTGTGGTCATATTTGTGTATTAAGGAACCCTTGCAAGTATAATTATTAATGTAACTTTAAGAATACTCTGTCATTAATATGGAATAGCCGCGTACTGTATGACATTAAGTTTTCTTCGTATTTAATTAGTCATTTTAAGAAAGTTAATGTATATTACATGAGGTTATGTATGTGTTTGAATAACTTTAGCCATCTCTTAACATATATTTTATACTTGTCTTAAATTGAACTGTATTGTATTGACTTACGGTCTAATAACCAGTGACGTTGCTGAGCGCAGCTTCAACTTGCAAAAATTATTTGTTGTAGGTACTTTAAATTTAAAACCTTATGTTAGCATGTCTTATCTTACACTTATCAATTAATGAATTTTGGACTTTAATTGTTTTAAAACGAGGTTCTCTTCCTTATTATGTCACTGGGATATAAGACTTAAACAAGTTTTTTTTTTACTGATTTCAACTTTCGATTACGAAACCCTTCATTTGCAATTAGCAAGTTTTTCGGCGGCAAACAAGAATAGTGCAATGCTTGCCGACGAATGCTTACAAATTAGTTTTATGTATTTGGAGTAACAAATACAAATGAAAGCTATTGAAACGTGTTGATTAAAATTTCTTCAACTTATCGTATTGTGTTTCTATTTAAAAAATGGTTCAACAAATAGTTTATAACAGCGGTCGGCAACCTTTTAGCAGCCAAGGGCCACATAGTAGCTAACGAACTTGACGCGGGCCGCACTTTGTTAATATTTATGACTTTATCAGACATTGTCGATTGTCAATATTACATACAAAATAGCCAGGGAGGCTCGCGGGCCGCAAGTGAGAGGATCGCGGGCCGCCGGTTGCCGACCGCTGGTTTATAATAAATAATTAACTTTAAAAATTTCTCACCTACGATATTAAGTGTTTTATTCAATACCTTTTGTAGTACTGTTTTGGAAGTTTAGCTATTAATTTATTTAGACATGTAACATTTCGGCAATTAAATACGGTAATACGGTACTTAATACTTATGTGTATAATTGCCTGAATTCTATAGTAATTTAAATTGTTTTTTTTTTCCTTATTTTCTCGTAATGCATGTTAATTATAAGGGTAAGGCCTGAGTGGACGCTCGAAGCGGAGCGTTCGGCGGGGCGTGCAGCGTGGCGTCGAGGTCGCAAGTAATTAGAGCAGCGTGCACTAAGGCCGCTCCTATACGCTTGCATTTGCTTAACATGCACGCCGCACGCCCCGCCCCGCTGCACGCCCAACTCGAGCGTCCACTCAGGCCTTACACTAAGATGTATTTTTTTTTAAAGATGTGTCCCGCCGAGTTTGTTGCCGGTCCCATATTGGGATACCCTCCTCCAATTGAGGGGGGATTTAAATCTTCTCGGGGCAGAGGTGTAGGGTTGGAGCCGGTGTAGCTTTATTTGACGTTCATAAGCGCATTGTAATTATGCCTACTTGAATAAACTATATTTTATCTTTATCATATTTAATCGATTAGGTATTCTTTAAATAAAGCCCAATCAAAAAGCACTTGAAGGGACTGTCACAGGGACTGTCATTCGATGCGATATAACATAATTATTTTTCAACACTCCCTGTCGTGTTTGCCGACGCTACCCCGGAAGAGTTTTATGAAGTTATCTCACGTTTTTATATAATTACAGGGTGACCCTCCGAGCCTGAAGGGTTCTGAACATTCATAATTAATTACACAACATTACACGCACTCAGAATATGTACTTATATGTAGTTGTAATACATATTGCTTGTCCTTACCAGTTTGTACGTCTTCTACCTACTGACGCCATAAAAAACTATATTTACGACCACGAATGAGTCGGTCCGCCAACGCGTGCTACCGTTGAACTACTCGTTATGGAGCGAAACATGTCGAGCAATCTTCGACTTAAATATTTAGTCACAAAACTCAGCTCTACTAGAAAATCACTGTGAGATAAGTGGTACTGTACGGCTACCATCAGTTTGGCAGTGACATAAACGCCGTCGAGAACGTAATTTACTTTCTATACATCTCGCTCGTACTCGCATATTAGTGCAAACGAGATGTATAGAAAGTAAATTACGTTCTCGATAGCGTAAATGTCAGTTTTGACACTGTCAGTGACTCATGGTACGGGCTCAGTAAAAGCATTGCTGCAATTGTCAACTCACATCAAAAGCGACTGCACAAGTTGAGCAGTAAACATTAGTGTTTGCAGGACTCGAGTCTTTTGAGTCCTCTGCTTTAAGACTCGACTCCGTTTTCAGACTCTTAAAATTAAGCCTGAACTCGAGTTCTTTTCAACTTAATAGAGACGCGAGTCTGTGGTAGACTTGAGTCCTTCGAGTCCTCTGCTTTAAGACTCGACTCCGTGTTCAGACTCTTATAATTTAGCCTGAACTCGAGTTCTTTTCAACTTAATAGGTAGAGACGCGAGTCTCTGGTAGAGACTTGAGTTCTTAACAGAGAAAAAAAATTGTTTAAAAAAAAATTCGAAATGCCTTTATGTAAAATTTGTGGGTTAGGTATACAAATCATACAATTACGACTAATTTCTTTATTGTTATTTAGATAAAACCTGTAAAATTGCTGACGGAGTCTTTATTCGGAGGCTCGAGTCCTTTTGAGTTGCTCTTAAAACAGACTCAACAAAGGACTCGACTCGGGACTTAAAAGACTCGGAAGTTTTTTAAGCGCCGAGTCTCGTAATCGTCGAGCCGAGTTACAATTCACTTGCCGCTCGGTCTAGACTCCAGTGCCATGTCTTGGTAAAAAAAATAATCTTTTTTTCAATATTATCGACTTTTTAATGCAAGTTTTGAATAACTTCAGTAAATAATCGAATATCATTTATTCTCAGGCAATTCAATCAATTCTTTAAATTCAGACTCAAAGGACTCGAGTTCCTGCCAACACTAGTAAAAATGCAGCTCTTCGACACGTCAAACTGGCCCAGTATCTCAGCATCGACATTATCCATTACTCTGTTTACATACAATGGCGGGAACAACAATGAAATTCGATTTCCAATAGGGCCAGCTCAGACGGTCGTTAAACTCGGCTTATGGGACACACGGGTGGAAACATTGACATGCGGAATAGATTTTTTGACGTGATAACGATAAATCGATGAACACCGGTAACGTTGTGGACAGATCTCCATGGTAACGTATGCAATTTTTAATCAACGTTTTCTTACTTATGACGTTATCACGCAAAATTATCGTCCGTAAACGGACTTTACAGACAATCATTTTTTTTTTTCATAAATAGTTGATAGTTATACACAAATCGACCTATTCCTACAGTAAGCTTAATGACTTATGTTGTGGATACTAAATGATAATATACCTATACTTGATAGATAGATATGACAAAAAATTAGGTACTTTTTTACACTTTTGAGACTTACTGCATGAGTATCACTGCCGTTGCCGAAAGTAGTTTACATTTAATTTCAAACTTCATTAACACATAGATGGAAAGAACGACGAATAATGAAACTAGATTTTAATAATAAAACTGCCCATTATTTACTTATACTAGGTGACATTTTTTAAGTGATACAAGATACCTACTCGCGATTGCGATTGTAGTCATTTCTTTGATCAACTTTTACTACCTATACCTAGCAAAACTCGTGGAATCAATCTTTAGTATGAAACATTTTATCTTTTTTTGCGGGTTGCTTTCATAACAAAAGTTGCTCACAGTAATGAGTCGCATATACCTTGTATCACCTAAAAAAAACTACCCCCCTTTTATATTGTTGTTTATTTTCAGTTACCCTATGTAGTGTAATCTAAACTATTCGGCTTAGCTCAGCGAACTAGCCATCGCTCATCTCGCTCACTTACTCAGGTTAACACCGGATTTATGGAAATCAACTATTGTTCTATATTGTCTTTTTTTTTCGTTGGATTAGATTAGGGTCACAACGAACATGCCAGATCATATAATATTTGGATAGTCTTTTATATTTATAGGTTATTTTTCTTTTTTTTATGATATAGGAGGCAAACGAGCAGAGCAGGTAAGCGATTACCGCCGCCCATGGACACCAGAGCCCGTACCATGAGTCACTGACAGTGTCAAAACTGACATTTACGCTATCGAGAACGTAATTTACTTTCTATATATCTCGTTTGCACTAATATGCGAGTACGAGCGAGATGTATAGAAAGTAAATTACGTTCTCGACGGCGTTTATGTCAGTGCCAAACTGATGGTAGCCGTACCAAGGGGTTGTAAGTGCGTTACCGGCCTTAAAACCACCCAAACATGGTCCAATAACTCCAATAGTGTAACTATCGGCCACTAGGTCAATACGTAATTAAGTATGTAATACATCTGGAGTTGCAGGCGTCCATAGGCTACGGTAACTGCTTACCATCAGGCGGACCGTATGCTTGTTTACCGCCGACATAGTATTAAAAAAAAGTATCCATACGGATGTGGAAATAGTATTTAAAGAAAGTATGCATACGGATGTGGTTAAGTTTTTTTCCGAGTTGGTTCTCTAATGTACCATTATTGTTCTCTAGTCTCATTTAATATATTATATTTATTATTTGATTTTTGCAAAATAGTTGAGAGGTTTTGGACTTCAGTTGCGTGATTTTACTGATTTTATGCTGATCCAAGCATTCGCGAGTGACATTTTTGTAAAAAAAATAAGAATAAAAGATAACTTAAATTTTCCTTTTTCAATTGCTGCCTATTGTTAGTACTTAGCCAATGATAGGCCCCTTCGTCATATATATGTACGTAAGTATGTAGGTTCAGAATGTATAATTTCATTAGTATATCTAACACACGCATGATTGAACAATATTGCATCCATAACTCTTATAAAGACAATGATAGTAAACTGTTTCTTTATCAATACTCCATAAAATGCTATTGACTGTGAAAACTTCCGGCATATACATAGATAGGTATATATCTTGTAACTCGATTGTCTACCTTTATTACGGGAAAGAACAACAGTAAAAAATGTTACCCAGTACCGTAATCTATTTGATTCGTTTATTGATTCGTAGAACTTCGTAGAACTTTTAACATGCATAAAACTGCTTTATATTTATATAAGTAAAACCAAAGGATCAAACAAATAAGATAATATAAAGTAAATTATCTTTTTCTTCCTCGCGTTGTCCCGGCATTTTGCCACGGCTCATGGGAGCCTGGGGTCCGCTTGGCAACTAATCCCAGTAATTGGCGTGGGCACTAGTTTTTACGAAAGCGACTGCCATCTGACCTTCCAACCCAGAGGGTAAACTAGGCCCGTATTTGGATTAGTCCGGTTTCCTCACGATGTTTTCCTTCACCGAAAAGCGACTGGTAAATATCAAATGATATTTCGTACATAAGTTCCGAAAAACTCATTGGTACGAGCCGGGGTTCGAACCCGCGACCTCCGTATTGCAAGTCGCATGCTCTTACCGCTAGGCCACCAGCGCTTCAATATAAAGTCAATTATGATTACCAAAAAAAAAAGATAGGGATGATGTTGTGCAACCATCAATAGAAGAATAACCTGCGGCGGTAGCACGGTCGCATTTTTATCGCTTGTCACCATGCCTGTCACTTTCTAACAAATATGTAAGTGCGAAAGTGACGGGGATAGTGACAGGCGATAAAAATGGAACTATACTGCGCCCGCAGAACTAGAGGAAGTTTCACAAGCAAGATTATTAGATAACTACTAGCATTTTGGAGTCCATGTACTGTTTCAGTAAACTGTGCTAATTCCCCGCTCTATTTGCCGGGGTTCGAACCCTGAGAAGGGTTGAAGCAGGTCGCCTGTGAAATGTCTTTAGCGGCGCCACATGTTTCGGTTATTTTTACCCCCCTTTACCCCCAATTTATGGGGGTGAAACACATTTTAATTCAAACGTGCGGCTTTAAAATCGAAACGAAGGTTTAGTAATAAAGAACGTTTAGTTTTCGCGCGACATTAGTATTAAAATTACCGTAAATATATGTTTGGAATTTTATTACTTAAGCTTTATTGAACAACAATATATTTAAGTATAAAGTAACCTAAATAAAATTAAAACTACCTACAAAACTAAAACTACTACTTAAAAAAGGAAAACTAAAAATCTATATCTAAAGAGGGCCCCTGGGGCATATATTTAGTACCAAAAATACTGGCAGCATTTCCTGGCTGAATTGCAACGCTTATTCGTTGAGCGAGGAAGCTGCCAGCACTTTTGTCTTTTGTTTGGAATATATATTTTTATTACATACAGGATATATCCTATAGTGTAAAATATCAAATAATCTTATAGGACCAATAAATCTGAAACTAAATATTTATACACATACAGAGAGCAGAAAGGCGATTTAAAACGATTTAAAATCTAGGTGCGAACGTTAAAATTAAGTGAATTCAATAATTACATTTTATATAGGTACACAAAGAATAGTAGTTAATTTCACCAATTTTATTAAAACTATTTTTTGCTTACCGATTGTCCCATAACATTTATTGACAGACGAATAACCATATCTGTCTGTCTTAGAAATAGTCTGATAATATAACTACTTTCAAACTTAGCACCAGGTTCCATTTAAACGATAGATTTAATTTCACGGACCCTGCACAATTAGGTCAGGTAGCGCAATATATTAGGCACAACCCTTCACCCTAATAGTATATTTCATCCCTAAGCAGTTGGCCCATTACATTATTATAAGAGCAATCATGTTGCGAATGTTTGTCGATGAAATGTTGTGGGATTTGATTTAGTGAAGGGAAACTGTAGAAATCATACCTCATACACCTCAGGACTGGCCTAAGGGCAATAAGAATAGGGCATGAATGGGGCCCAGTACAGCGGTGTGACACTGCTACAACGCGATTGGTTGATGAGTTCGCATCACGCACGCGCGGCCGCGCGATTGGTCGCAACTAGTTGCGTTAGACTGCACGATTGGCTCGAATTCGTGAGTGACACCGCTGAACTAGTACCATTTTTAGGGTTCCGTACCCAAAGGATAAAAACGGGACCCTATTACTAAGACTCCGCTGTCCGTCCGTCCGTCCGTCCGTCCGTCCGTCTGTCACCAGGCTGTATCTCACGAACCGTGATAGCTAGACAGTTGAAATTTTTACAGATGATGTATTTCTATTGCCGCTATAACAACAAATACTAAAAACAGAATAAAATAAAGATTTAAGTGGGGCTCCCATACAACAAACGTGATTATTGCCCGAAGTTAAGCAACGTCGGGCGGGGTCAATACTTGGATGGGTGACCGTTTTTTGCTTGTTTTGCTCTATTTTTTGTTGATGGTGCGGAACCCTCCGTGCGCGAGTCCGACTCGCACTTGGCCGGTTTTAGTGCACGTAAGGCCAGTCCTGAGATATAAGTCAATGGTAGAAATATTCAAAATATTGCTCGCGATTTCTTCTGCGTGTAATGATAATGATGACAGTAAAAACTAGGTATCCAATGTCCTTTCCCGGGCCTCAAACAATCTCCATATTACCAAATTTTTTCTTTATCGGTTCAATGGTTTAAGCGTAAAGGGGTAACGAACAGACAGACAGGCAGACAGAGTTTCTTTCACATTTATAATATTAGTATGGATGATCGACTTTATGGAGAAACTGACTCTTTCAAACAGTTTAACGGGTCACTCACGTAAGGTTGGTCAAATTCCGCTCGAATTATAATGTAAATAAATATATCTAGATAAAATGTCTAAGTCCCACGTTGCTTAGACTCAAAAATATGACATGATAAAACCATAATCAGAACACCTCCAAGAAGCCTTAAAAAACCGTGTCATATACACAAAAAGGTCTAACTGACAAACACGTCTTAAGACATACGCTTATAGGACGTGTATAGGACCTTATAATGAACACGTATATTGACATACATCCTTTTCATACTACTAGCCATTGAGCACTGCACTCTTTCTCTAATTAGTGCTATCTTATCCGCTACCTGCCATGGTTCGACGGAAAATAAGTTATAAACTTTAGCGGATCTCTAGTATCTCTACATTAGACTGTCCTTTTCATCTTACAGGAAAAGATGTAGAACGACGTTTTCGCTTAAAAATGATGGAGGTGTGCAAAGGGGCAACCATCATGCATATGCGCATTTCATGAGTGCGAAAGAGGCGGACTACAATTGAAAGAACTTGACCATCTTTGCGCTCCAAAGCGCTAGCAGCGACTTGAATGTATACAAAACGTAAGGACTGGAAAATAGGAAAAGCTGCATTAAAAAAAAAATGCTCAAATCTCTCCCGTTTTGTACACATAATTTATCGCGTTAGACCCGTTAAGGCCGTTAATGACATTAATTATTTTTAAATTACTTCCAATGACACTGATTTTGGTCGCGCTTAAGATTTTTGACATGCAATCTTGTACATTCTAGAGTCTAGACCTGTGCTTACAAGCAGTTACATCTAAGAAGCGCTTTGTATTAGTTCTCTCTCTATTATTTTTCTTATTGGGCATAGTGTATTTCTTTTTACTCTTTCCCGCTTTTCAATACGCTCCGTAAAAACCTAATAACCGAGACACACTCGATCACAGAATTGGGCCACAGCTCCGATGCATTCATCCAATCTTCGTTTGCAGAAAGTTCGTCTCTCAACCCATTTCATTTCACTACGGAAATATAGCTGTCCAAACAAATGAGGGCCCTGGCTACACATTCATCTAGAGAGGGTTGGGGGGAGGGGGGGGGGGGACTCAAGCTGCGAGGTATCTTTGATTATTGATGTGAAAGGCTTCGATACAAAGTTATTAATTTAATTGATGTAGCTTATGAATGTAATACATATAATGCAATAACGCATTATAAAAGCATTTTAGTGCAAGAGATATTTAAATGTCTTGCAGAAAGAGTTATTTTTTAATATTATGTTGTATTACATCAACAGCTATATTTACTTCCGATATGATTATAAAACATGCTGTACCGCCATAGTATATAAAGACAGTACTAAAATTACGAACTTTATATAAATGGACCCATGATCCAGACCCATTTTAGACAAGAAATTGATAATTATCTAGAATAATAAATATTATTATTATTATTTTCTTATAAAAATCTTACAGAGATTCTAGTCTAGGATACCTGTCAAATAGTATAAGCATCTACAAGTGTGTTTAGCTGTTTAATATTTGGCCATATCTAATTCCATTATAATATCTGTTTCCATTTTACATTCTAATTAAATGAGATTCTTACTTACCTACCTCTGAGACACAAACTTTCACGTATTTTTAGTAACACTCATTTGCCCAGCCACTTTGAAGGGTCTCTTTAAGCAAAATAATGTAATTATGTCAACAGAGTCTAAAAAGAGCTGCTTACAAAATTGAATACGACATGAAAACTGAAAAATGTTAAATTCAAACCTTTACACACAATATTCAGTATCCCAAATACTACTTAAGTTAAAACACAACTTAAAACATTCTACATAATTAGAAGCTTTTCATTGAAGAGCTTTTTGGTCAAACTTTTGACTTGGGCACTCTGGGACCACTCAGAGATCAAAGGTGCTATTATACGACCATTATACGACTGATGCATTATAAAGCTTTTATGTAACTGAAGCGAATAACTTGAGCGAAAGAGGTTTAAACCGGAGAGGGTGAAATATTGAATTGCAGCGTTTCGAAGATTTTTTTTATAGTTTAAGCTTGGAAAGAATTTAATTATGAGGAGTCAAGATCTGAGGAAAGACAAAAGCTCTTTTTGCACCGCATATTTTCTGGATTTTATTAGAAGTAGAACAAGGTCTTACGTGTTTATTTAATGCATCAAATTATTGTCTCTATAAGTCAAAATGTGTTTAAAGTCCACATTGCCTTAATTGCAAACCCTCTAATCTACCTATGCTAAATCGTCGCTCGTACCGTAAGTTTTTTTGAAATGCGTTTATAAATACGTTGTTTTTAGCTAGAACAAATGCTGTAAAAGCAAACGACACTGTTAATCTTGTGACATAACATAATGTAGTCCATAATACAACCGCCACCTAAATTCTGTAATTTGAACAGCCAATAAAAAATAGATCTTGAAAACACCGCCTAGCCAAAATGATAACCGCACATAGGCAAAAGCGAAACGAAAAGAAAAACATGTATAGGGGTGACATAATGTTACGAAAAGTGACGTGACTATTTCCATAGGTACATTATTTAAGTTTCAATTTCCGTTTTCTATCAAAGAGTCATCTTGGCTAGCCCCCAGTTGCCATATTGTCCCAGTCTGTATTTGCTCCAGGTTCCTCGACGGTCAATCGATAATACCCACGTTGACCTTAACCCATAAATAACAAGGCCTTATGACACATCCTTACAATAATATTTCGCGCACGACAATACAAATAGGGGGTATAAATTTAGGGGTTACGCATGTATATATTATGTATGCGGCAGTGCTTATTTAAGGATTAGTAGCATGCCTTTATTGCTCGTGATATGATATGATATAGCTATTGCTAAATAGCGTATTAGGTAGACATACTAATGGTGTGATTTTTAATATTTAAATCTTGCATTTAAAACGGAACCCTCTAAATACCGTTCCAAATCGTGCTTAACCGTTTTTCACGTACGGCAGTCGTAATTGCCTGAACCGTGTGGAAAGCCTCTTATGTCCGGATGAAATTCATTTTTCGATCATCGATTACGAAACCGACGATACCATGATTGTTTCATTGGATTGCTATCGATACGAGAGTCCGTTGTTTGATGTCGTTCGGTATCGTAAAATAACTAGATCTACTATATCGTTTTCGTGAAAATTTTCGATTCGTACATTTTTAGTTAGGATTTCCGGTTGAAATTCAAAATGGCGAAGTTGTCTCGAGAATATTTTGTATTTTTGCTCATATAGATGTTGTTAATGTGTAATATAAATAAAAAAAATAACCTAAAGGTGAGTACCGCTCGGATTCAGACCGCACCAGCGTAGTATTGCAGCGCGATATTACTTAGGCGGGTCAGCACAGTTCATAATGTATGAGAGCTCTACATGAATTCTCACACTAGAGATTTTTTGAGATGTGATAACCTATGTTGCAAATACTATATTTAAAAAAAAATCTCCACAAAATATGTCACATGGTTTTAATAAATCCAAACTATTATTAAAATAGAAAAAATATATCAAAACATGAATCCGACACTCGAGATTTTTTAATATGCAGTTCTCAAACATATACTCATTATGTATTTATATTTTCTCCCAGCTTGACACCAAAACCAGCTCCCAATAATTTTCTTTATTAAAAATATTTTTTTATATAAAAATAACAACTATGTGTACATAACAATTACATGTTAATTAAGCTCTGTATATTTACTATATCCTACAAAAAAATCTCTCACGTAAATTAATCCATTTAATTACTATTAACCATTTTTGTTTTGAAAATGTTTTCGTTGCTTCGAGAAAATGGACAGTGGGTTTGTTTTTCACTTTCTAAATCTCTTTCTCATGTTAGTGTAACAACAAAAAATCTCCCACGTATATGTAATATTGTATGGAATAAAACCATTATTAAATCATCCAAGCTATTTAAATTACCCTAAATGGCGGGTACTGATTCACTGTAGAGAACGTTTTATCGACTTCCATATCTCCGTCTCACTTCAATGTTCGCGGCAGACGATTGTTCCGCTTCAACAGCCGAGAGTTCGCGATCCGGTCGACCGTTAATTCTCCCATGACTATCTTACCCAGTTTCATCGGTATGCGTTGCGCGCTTACTGAACACACCTCAGGCCAAGCTCCTATAAAACGCGCAATGCATGCATGCATTGCGGTATCTCCTATACGTCACATATGTCAGCTATGAGGCTATGACATGGCTATGACAGACTGTGGCAGTTAGTTCCAAAGAAGTATACAGACTTGTCTACCCACCATAAAGTTTAGCGTAAAGAGAATATATCACTCCTTAGTGAAAAACCATACGGTTTGTGCGAAGTTGAGCGTTATGTCAATGCTAATAAAGATGATGGTTTGACTTACGGAAATGAATAATATAATATCATTTTATTTTATATTTCCAATTCCCGTTTCATTTACACCCAATATTAAATCTTTTTCCGTAATAAAATGCGTATATAATTACTGTCATCATCTGTATTTATTTTATTTCTTTAACCCCCGTTATTCATAAACGCGCTACAAACCACAATTAGCTAATAATAGTAATAATCGTTTGTCCTTATCTGTCACTTTAACTTATGTATTTGTAAGTAAGGGATAAACATAATTGAACTAAATCAGGCCCGTAAAGTTTATGAATAAAGTGGTTAATCTTTATTGCACAAAAGAAAAACCTTATAGTACAAGAGGCGGACTTAATGCCATAAGGCATTCTCTACCAGTTAACGATGGCTTGTCCTCCGGCCCATTTGATCGATGACCTCCTTTGATTATTTATTTTTAATGGACGCCAAAATCCAGACAGGAATTTCGATTTTGACATTTACCACAGTAATGCAGTCGGTAGCAATGTCGCGCTTCAAAATTGCTGCAGTCGACTGCATTGCTGTAGAAAACGTGAAAAAGGTCATTCAAAGGGTAATAGGGTTATATACACCGCGGGATTTAATAACCCGAAAGATTTAAACCAACGATTTTAGAGCCTAATTAGAGTATATAAAGTTATATAACACATAGTCCAAAAACCCTTAATTTAAGAGATATTAATTATTTAAAACAAATCACAAGTAAAAAAATCTCAATTCTAACACACCTTTATGCGTGACGTAGCCACCAACTAATTTTACACGCAGACGCACTAACTACATGGTTATTAGCCAGTTTCACTTAATTAAGTTTGATATCCTACAAAAGGTTTCACTACCGAAATTTTGTTCTGTTCTCAATCACGAGAGTACAAACTATTTACCTTTACGATAACTGGCCAGTTTGACGAAAATGACGAAATTGATGTCAATAAAATGACATATTTCATGTCACACAAGATATGCGCAAGATAACATCTTTAAATTTGATTGACTGTAATAAATAAAATTCATTTAGCGGATATTCACTTTGTGTACGGATTTGGAAACCCGAAGAACTATGTGCTTCCGGCACGACGGACCCACTTCAGCCTAGAAGTTCGTAAATTGGCTAGACGAACAATACCCTGAGAGGTGGATTGGCCGTGGAAGCAACGTCCTAACCTGGCCTGCCCGGTCACCCGACTTAACGCCATTGGTTTTTTTCTATGGGGAACTCTGAAAGATAAGGAAGGAATACTCAACACCAGTGAACTCTGGAGAAGAATTATTAATAAAAATTCGAACGGCTTCCGAAGAAATAAAGAACACTTTTGTAAACCTAAATAATGAAATCCGTTTAAAATTAAATCTTTGTGCTGAAAACAGTGGTACACACTTCGAAAACCTAATTCATTAAATTAATAAAAAAGCGTAATTGTTTAACATAGTTGTTTATTTTACTTTACTCAGTATAAATCAACACATCGAGAATTTAAAATACGTACTGATAAGCATGATCGATATTTTAACAAAAGGTCATTCAAGTAATCATCCCTTTCCAGCTGTAGTATGAGTTAAAACAATAAGAGGCATGATTTCTTTCGGATATAATCATGGTTAATGGCTTTGGTTACCTCACTCAAAGGAAAAGATTTTATCGCAAAGTTTCAACAATAATAACTGCACTATACTATACCTACTGTTGTAGTAATTAATAAAGTTTTGATACAATTTGTGGTATTTTGAGGTGCCAATCAATTGAAATAATTTCAACGTAAACATGATCCTAGACATAACTTGACACTTCTTGTCATGGAACACATGTCACTGCATTCGCCGTGCATCGTATGATATCGGAGTGATTCATGAAATGTCATGCTCGCTCTCTGTTTCTCTACTTGAGATTAATTAAACTCGCTCACTCTCTGAATAAAGGTTTGTTCACAAAGAAGCGGTAAATTAATATGATTTAATTTGTACTGAAATAGTAGTTTAATTAAAATATATAATTGGACCCATGTTGATATAACATTATTTACTCGTACTGTCGTCAAAAATACGTGATTTAAATCTTTCGGGTTATTAAATCCCGCGGTGTATAAAATGAAATGATGCATTAATAAAACTTTAGTTAATTAACAATATTATATTAAATCATTAACAACTTTGACAGCACGATCTCTTCGCAGGTAGGTGCTCTACAAGGAGTTTATATTACTTACAACATTATTTCCAAGAAATAATCTCTCATTGTTACGAAAATGTTGGTAGGGTGGCTTTAGGTTACTTTTCGTTCATATCGTCTTGGATATGGGTGAACATGGTGTTAATACACTCAGTATCAATCAACCTGTAAAGATATTGTAGCCTGGCCTTTTCTCGAAAAGTCTTCTAGAAAAAATTACGCTCATGTCGTCTCGGCTCATATCCATATATTTGGTATCAGTGCATTCAGTATAATATCCTGAACACAAATATATGAGATGACAAGCGCGAAAGTGGTGAGGGTAGTTGCTATGACGCAAAGTTTTTACCATTTTTCTTTTAAACATACCATGTGGGGTACCAAATGAAAGGGCCTTGTAAGTAGATCACAAATATATAACACACTGTAACACTTTTACTACTTAATCCAACAAATTATTTGAAAACGTTCAAAAATTTCACAATGAGTTGAATTCCAACTGCTCTAAATTGACTAAGATAACTTGATCCCAAGTTTCCTTGCAATTATACGTATTCGAGGGCCAGGCTCATACTAGTTCTCATGTCGCGATGCGCTAACGCTAACAAAAACTAAGCGTTACGAATTGCTGACATTTGCTTCTTTTAGTTTCACTCTACTCCTGCTCTACTCAAGCATCGGATGACAGGATCGTTGAAAAGGGACAAACATATCCTTTGACGTTACGTTACTCTTCTCGTGAATTGTCAAATTTTAAAATTCGAAATTAGCTTTGGAATTTGTCCGGGTGGCTATTCGAAGTATAACTTGGTGGACGGTACTTACTAACCAAATAAGCTTGAGATCCAGTATCATAGATAGTTGTAAGACTTGAAGGGTCTATTTATATCTGACTGTGCATCCTGTATTCTAAACGTTTTGTGAATAGATATAAAAATTGACACCTATCATTTTTCACATAAACACAGACACTTTATGCATTGAATTATTAAACCTTAACGCAATGCCATAAGTCATAAGGTATATTTTCCTAATATACCTTGATGCTAATTCGAACTTTGTTATAAAAGATGTCATTTTATATCATTCGCGCGTGCATTTCACTCGTACTAGATGAAATATGTATTGGTGCGAGCGAGACGGTTGGGCGAATGATAACAAAATGATATCTTTTTGACATCTTAAACAAAGTTTGACTTGGCCTCTGTGGAAGCCTGGAAATACAGCATACTTCATTGACTTTTTATGCTGGAAATTGATTTAATAATTGCGAGAAAAATAAGTATGTTATTCTTCAATAACTTGTACACTTACTGTCAAAAAACTAGAAGTGTCCATTAATTGTGTGTGTGTGGCTGTTTGTTTCCAATATCATGCTGCTATTCTGCGAATATAGCAGTTCCTCAGGCAGATAAATTAAACATAATCGAAACAAACACTATTAACCACAATAGTAAACTTTTCTCTCAGTGTGGGATATTCTCGGTCATGAAAAACTTACAAAGTTATTGTTTTTTTCATTAAATCTATAATTAATATTATTGCCGGGAGAAATTCTGACCGTATAGTCGTGTAAGCTTCATAGCCCATTCTTCAAAAAATCTCTAGTGTGAAATTACTGTTTAGGTAGTATAAAATATAAAATAAAAAAAATGTTATTTCTCAAAAACGGGAACAGATATCAAGTTGTTAATTCGCAGCCGGGTATTCAATATGATATATAATTCACCCGTGTAGAAACATTTGACTGTGCAATTAATGTAACTTTAACTTTATATTGACTCCACTATACTTCCGACTGTCAAAATCGATGTCAATGACATTTATCCGGAATTTAGTGTTGTTTGAATTCGAACGATACCTTAAGGCAATTTTCTTCTTGTAAGCTGGTAGACGAATAGGTATATACTAAAAGGCGGCATCGTCAAACAGCGGTCTTGACATCACTACGAGTCGGGAATAGAGCAACACTATGACGGCTGTCATCTAGAGATCGGTTTTTTGCGCGTGATCGGCGTCGCGTATTACCTAAGTCCAAAACTCTGATTATTATTGTGATTCCCTAATAAATATTGTTTAAAATGGTGCTCTGGTGTTTTTACCCTTACAGCTTCAGAAGTGCGATAGTGATTCCTCGCCTACTACGATATAATTTGTCGAAATTGACATTACGAAATTTACCGCGCGTAGTCCTTCCTTGTTTCATTGTTCTGATCGTTAATCTGATTGTAATGAGTAAATGCACCAACACCACTCATCAGTTAGGGACTTAAATATACAAAGTCCAAGATTGGTGTCAAAATCATACCTACAAGAATAGCCTACAAAACTAACCTGTGCCGGCTATTGGCTGGCGTATCGTACCTTTGCCGTGTGTTTTGTGTGTTTTGTGTTTGATTACAGATACCTATTTCAGTTTATGTACATCAATGATCATGACTGTCAAAAATAAAACATATTGACAGTGTAATAAAGCTGCTGGCATGTATGTATTACAATATTCACAGCAGAAGATCACAAGACATAAGCTGACAGATACCATTAGGTACAATTGAATTTTGATATTGGTATGAATAAAATAAATCCTTGGGATTACAGAGTAACTCAGGTAAAAGTTAACTCAGGTAAGAAATCTTTGTTGATCCAACACCTAACAATGCTCCGGGGCCATAGTGGTAAATATTCACTGCCTCACTTATATGTTGTGTTATTTTTGTAATTTATGTGCTTTCAGATACATAACATAATGTGATTAAGTATGTCTACATGACATATTAACAAAATGCTATGAACATTTTCTAAAGTTTGTGTCGTGGTGAGATTTGCATTCAAGTAAAAAGCATATAAAACAAGTTTGGTAATGTAAATTTAGCCTTGATTGATGCTATATGTATGGTGGTATTATGCTTTCATGATTAACAATGAGTGCTATTTAATACTTTATCCTTTCAGTCAAATTAAAATAGATTACAAGTTTTCAAAAACACTGGAATATTGGTTACAACAACAATAAGGAGAAATTACTTGTTGTTTCATATGTGTGTGTGTATGATATTACACATGCTTATTGCAACTGACATAATGCTTTGTTGGTGTGTTTTTGGTTTGTGTAATTTCCAGATATTTGACAGCAATGATTCTTGAATTGAACGACCATACCGTCATTGAAGACACTAGAGTGGCTATCGGGTCAGGCCTCTGTAATGAACCCGGATGGACATGGCTAATATTTCAAAATTAGTTGGTTATGGATGCCAGGTATAATATGTCCTAGTGTTCAACTAATTCATTATATGGAGAAAATATGTTGATAAGTGACTAATCTCCGATGTCATGGAAAATGAGGTATTTATTTAGAAATAAAATGTTTGTTCATGTTGTACATGTATACTAACGGTCAGTACGTGTTACATTGACTGTGTGTGGTTAGTAAAATGCGCTTTGTGAATAAGCGAAAGGTGACATTTATTTCAAGCTGGTTAGTAGTGTCTGCGACAAATGTAGTCACTCCATGTATCCGGAGCCTCCTCGGACTGAATATTTTAAAAGACAGTTCATTTCACATATAACCTCCTGCATCTTTGCAATTAACATTAAGCTGCAGACATACTGATAAACAAGGCAGTAAATCATTTGAGATGTTGAGAAAATTTCTGTCTGTACATATTATTGATTGGTTCTATGTATGAAAAATCTTATGAATGTTTATACAAATTAATTGCATACAGCTTATAGTATGTTGTGGTTGTTGTTTTGTTCATTGGGATGTTGGTTAAAGTTTGCATTGCAAATATTTTTCACAAAATGTCATGTTATAAAATGAACCAAAGACATATATTTAAACAGACTTACCAAACTAATGAAAGTTTTATTGGCATGACATTGTCAAGTGTTTGAGTTATTGACAATGATAATCATTTGTGTTCTAACAGTATGTTTCAGATGCATTTCATTATAACAAAACTTTATTACTGATGAAGTTTGATGAATTTCCAAGGTTAAAATCTTGTCAAAGAGATGGACATATTGAACAAGAAATTTACTGAGCTGAGTATGACACTGGTAAAGCAGGTTGTTGCTAATGGTAAGCGAGGTAAATACTTTCAGGAGTCAATATGGATATTGACGGTCTACATGATACATGTCTTTTACATACAAGTGCGACTGGACTCTAAACGTTCCAGTCCGATAAGTGTTTTATGGGTGAATATTAAACGAAGGTAAACAGCTTGGTTAAAGCTTTCCAAATAACTATTTTAACCCATTCACTGCTAATGAACATTGACCGAAGAATATCATGTCATGAGCTACTGTTTGAAGTTATTGACGGTTTTCGTCTGAACTTGTAGTGTGTTATGGTACCGTTTGCATTAATAAACAGTACACTTTTATTACTTCTGGGTTTCATAAATCAGAAGTTATAAATAATAATATGTTTCACAAATTTTGTGGGTTCACTAAGTATGTATTTCATTGTTTTGAAAAATGCATAAATTGTGGTTTATTATGTTATGAACTCATTTATCTTACAATGTGTGCTTGCATGGCATTTAACAAAATTATTTAGTTTTGTGCAGGTATAAGTTAACCTGGATGATGATGTGTTGAGTTATCTACACATAAAATGCACAAACCATGTGTGTCTTGGGATTGGAAGCTTTATGGTTTAAGCATATGTGCCATGATTTGACTGATTGGTCATTATCAATATACACTTCATGATGGTTGAAAAATACAATTTGTGAAACCTCGATAAGGCGAACCTGGGTAAAAGTGGAACCTCAATAACATGAACTTCTGTTCAGGCTCTACTATAGTTCAATGGTGGTAAGAGTGTTGCCTTTATTTAGGGGCACGGAAGAGGCAAGCCAAGTTCCACATGATCATTTACAATTGGTTGCATAGTAGCAACTGCTTATTATTTTATATTTTCCATGTTAAGGGAAAATGCTGTTATTTCAGGTACCGTTTTCAGATTAAGAACTGACTACGAGTATATTCTCAGATTAGGAACTGAGATATAATTTTATTAGACTGAGTGATTATTTTATTTATATTACTTACTCTCGAGTTTGGAATCGAGTTGTGATTTTGTTTTATCCCAGATTTAGAACTGGGTTACTGTTGTCATACTTATGTGTTTTGTTAACAGGTTTGCCGACTAAAATAAACACATTGTGCTTGATTAATTTTATTAGACACTCGGATTGAGAACTGAGTGATTATTTTATTTATATTACTTACTCTCGAGTTTGGAATCGAGTTGTGATTTTGTTTATCCCAGATTTAGAACTGGGTTACTGTTGTCATACTTATGTGTTTTGTTAACAGGTTTGGCGACTAAAATAAACACGTTGTGCTTGATTAATTTTATTAGACACTCGGATTGAGAACTGAGTGATTATTTTATTTATATTACTTACTCTCGAGTTTGGAATCGAGTTGTGATTTTGTTTTATCCCAGATTTAGAACTGGGTTACTGTTGCCATACTTATGTGTTTTGTTAACGGGTTTGCCGACTAAAATAAACACATTGTGCTTGATTAATTTTATTAGACACTCGGATTGAGAACTGAGTGATTATTTTATTTATATTACTTACTCTCTTCAATGTCTGCTATAGAGCTTTAATTATTATGTGCTCTTTAAGAAGGGCTGTTACTTTAGTCTTGGCAAGGGATGCTATCCTTAATAGGCTACTTCCTGGCGCCGGTAATCGCAACAGAGGCTTTAAGGAGCGGCCTGTTGCTTGTCACTATCCTTGAGAGGGTGGTTGTTGCTGATATTTGCAGTGTAGGCCTTAAGAGGCGGACCATTGCATGTGATATAAGACTATCCTTAAGAGGATGGTTGTTACTTGTATTTGCAGTGTAGGCCTTAAGAGGCGGACCATTGCATGTGATATAAGACTATCCTTAAGAGGATGGTTGTTACTTGTATTTGCAGTGTAGGCCTTAAGAGGTGGACCATTGCATGTGATATAAGGCTATCCTTAAGAGGATGGTTGTTACTTGTATTTGCAGTGTAGGCCTTAAGAGGCGGACCATTGCATGTGATATAAGACTATCCTTAAGAGGATGGTTGTTACTTGTATTTGCAGTGTAGGCCTTAAGAGGTGGACCATTGCATGTGATATAAGACTATCCTTCAGAGGATGGTTGTTACTGGTATTTGCGGTGTAGGCCTTAAGAGGCGGACCATTGCATGTGATATAAGACATCCTTAAGAGGATGGTTGTTTACTGGTATTTGCAGTGTAGGCTTTAAGAGGCGGACCATTGCATGTCATATAAGACTATCTTTAAGAGGATGGTTGTTACTGGTATTTGCTGCAATGCAGGTCTTAAAAGGCGGACCGTTGCATGTGAGCTTAGATTATCCTTAATAGGCTAATTTTGTTACTGGTATATCTGCAGTGCAGGCCTTAAACGGCGGACCATTGCATGTGATATAAGACTATCCTTAAGAGGATGGTTGTTTACTGGTATTTGCAGTGTAGGCTTTAAGAGGCGGACCATTGCATGTCATATAAGACTATCTTTAAGAGGATGGTTGTTACTGGTGTTTGCAGTGTAGGCCTTAAGAGGCGGACCATTGCATGTGATATAAGACTTTCCTTAAGAGGATGGTTGTTACAGGTATTTGCAGTGTAGGCCTTAAGAGGCGGACCGTTGCATGTGAGCTTAGATTATCCTTAATAGGCTAATTTTGTTACTGGTATATCTGCAGTGCAGGCCTTAAGAGGCGGACCATTGCATGTGATACAAGACTATCTTTAACAGGCTAGTTTGTTCCTGGTATCTGCAGTGCAGGCTTTAAGAGGCGGACCATTGCATGTGATATGATATTATCTTTAAGAGGACCATTATTTCTACTACCGATGAATGTTTTATCTATATCGTATCGTACTATTTGTTGTTGACCTTGAGAGGTTGTCTTGAGACCTTGTTTACAAAAGGATATTTTAATGACCTTAAGACTGATGATCTCAAGGTTACCTTGAAAGGGTTGCTTGCACTTATACCTTCTAGGGATCGCTGGCGAAGTACCGGATCCAGTAGAGTTGGAGGGAGTGCCTGTTCGAAATACCCAGTTGGAGCGAGTGCGTGCACCGGGCTCCGTGACAACCTTATCGTGAAGGGCCGACTTCTACGGTCGTTGCGCCTACAAGGGCAGTGGTGTCCTAGCCTAGGCAGCTCCGCACATGCATGAGACGTGTCCCATGTTAGCCTCTCACGAGTTGTACGCATTTTTGTGCGTGCATGCGAGGGAGTCTTACATCCTACAACGGAGAAGCCAATTGTGAGTTTGTTCCAAGTCTTTGCTTTTAAAACGACACAAATAGTCATTGTTACGTTAAGCGGTCAGTATGAACGCACCGCTCAATGGAAGGTTTGGGTTAGCTGCATGGGTATACATGCTAGAAATTTATCAAAATCTAATAAATCCTTCAAAGTTATATGACGTTATTCACAAGAAAATAATTTATGTTAAATGGTGTTACAAAAAAAGGGGGTGGTTTATCTACCTGCCGCTAGATGTCACGCTCATCGCAATATTTTATTATTTTGCATAATTAATTAATTGGTATTTATATCCTCTTGGTGTCATATGCACGTGAATTAAGCCTTTTGTGTATTTCAAGCAAGTGCTGAGCAGACTTGCATATCCTAACACCTCTCATACCACGGATTATTTGGTACCTAGCCTGGTCATGCTTTCTTACATTTGGTTCAGTCGGCTTAAGCCCTTACTCCAATTCGACTGAAATAGAACTAAATATCTTGGTGTAAGTTAACAATAACGAAATAGACCGTTTCAACGGAACTCGAGTCGAATTACTCAAAAGGACCAAGGCTTGTATATCGGCTGAGCGTAAAAGGTGCTTGTTCAATTTGCAGAATATTGAACTGGTGGAGGCTACATCCACCTGGTGAAGACCCAGCTTGCTGCGACTGCGTTGGCTGTGGCAGACTTCAGTGGCTGCACTGATGACAGTGACCTGCGGGGCGCTGGTCGGGTCAGGCGATGGCCGAGCTAAAAGGCGGCATCGTCAAACAGCGGTCTTGACATCACTACGAGTCGGGAATAGAGCAACACTATGACGGCTGTCATCTAGAGATCGGTTTTTTGCGCGTGATCGGCGTCGCGTATTACCTAAGTCCAAAACTCTGATTATTATTGTGATTCCCTAATAAATATTGTTTAAAATGGTGCTCTGGTGTTTTTACCCTTACAATACTTAGATATCATCGAGGCCTATGTAACTACCGCGTATACTGATAGAAACAACCAGCATAAGTGTGATCCTTCATTATGTATAGTTGTCACAAACCTGGAGGTCACGATACGCTGGTTCTTATATCAGGAATGTTCGGCCTATTCAGGGAAAATATCACGACATTTCGAGTCCGACATTTGTAAAGGGCAATGTAACATAACGTAACGTGTGCTCACGAATGTGTGATTTTATGGCCTTTTATTTATATATTAGCTTGTCAAGCAAACTGACACTACAGGGGCCCACTGATTAACAGTCCGCCGGACGGTATCGGCCTGTCAGTTAGAACAAAAAGTTGACAGTTCAGAACAACTCACCGGCCGATGTTAATCAGTGGGCCCCTTAAGGTGACGTTCCGTCTGATGTCATCGGCAGCTGCATTACTGTTGCGGCGTGGTTCTCGCAGCCGCTATATTTGTCAATTTCCTTGATAAAATGAGTGACGCTTCTTGGACATAGAAAACAAACTAGGTACGCACGCAATATGGTGCGTCTTTTCTAAACATACATATAATAATTAGTACGTTAATGCAAATTAACTACAATATTTTCAACCGTTTCATTTCTTGATAATTCTAGATTGATATTAATTTCATAAAAATGTTTAATATCAAAAGTAAAATGCACTTTGATAAAAATCTAATCAAAAAGTTCAACGAAGGTGGTAATTGGAAAATAGATGAGATACGTTTCTTGGCGTTCTTTTTATTTTGTAATTTACAAGTACTTCGTTCTAATTTTAAATAAAACAGGTATTGAGTTCTTGATGATGTTTATATAGCTGGTCAACCAAATCTTGTCAGTAAATAGGAAACAAAAAAACTGTACTCATCCTTTTCTTTTGGGTGCTAGTACTAGTGTTAGACAAAGATAAGTAGTATGAATCTCTCTGTCTATGTTTGAAATGGAACAGTCCTTTGACACACTATATACATATAATATTTCGTCGCGGCCTGTTTCGAACTTTAAGATACGTCAAAAATTTGCTAAAGATACGACATCCACGATCCATATCGTATATTTAGATTTTTTTTCAAAAGTTCTCATCAGGCCGATGGTCCCTGTTTCACCATGCTGACAATTGTCACCTAACGTTGACAATTCGCCGTACATAACTGGCCTAATAAGAAAATATTGATGCTATGTGCCATCCTTACTTACCCAAAAAATATGCAGGAAATTGTCAAAGTCAGGTGTCAATTGTCAAGATGCTGACATGACAATATTCAGTACCATCGCCCACACTGTTAACTGTACATCAGTGGACCTTATGCCTTTTGTAATAAGGTCCACCGATGTACAGTTAGGAGCGTTGCTGTTTGTACATTTCAGGGTCGATAAGTAAGGATAAGTATTTGTGACGTTATCTATGAAAAGGGACCTTATTGTCGATGGCGGTTACGCCATTAATAACGATGCTCCGATATAAATACAATGTCGCGCGACGCTGTGCGGCGTAAGCGCCATCGACAATAAGGTCCCTTTTCATAGATAATGCCCCATTTAAAGTCACTACATTATTTACTTGTTAAACCATTACGGCTAAATGACTCTGTCAGGTGACAATTTTCACAGTGGTGAAGTATTTGAATAAATTATGCGTCAATGACGTCATTTTCTGATAGTAAAAGCACGTTTAGGATATGACGTAACACTCATATAATTATACCAACGTGACGTCACACGTAGTAATCTGGTTAATGTGTTTTTCGGCTCGTGACGTCACTTCGTTAAACTGCGAACGAGCGAGAAAAAAGTCCGGGGGAAATATAATGAACTAACTTTTCCAATTACATATTATAGGTAGTTTGTTGGCAAAAAAGTAACAGGGAGTGTTATTCGGAAATGAAGATGCAATACAAATGCCACTATAATTTAAACATACTCCATACTTAATATAAAATGAGGGATTAACTGTTTGAATACTTTGAATCAGGAACATAGTCTTGTACTCGTAGTTATTGTAGAGTAACCTTGGAGGATACAACTAAACGGAGTAGCCATTAACAGGCTTTCCCCTCTGTCGAAAATAGGCGGCCAACGGTCATACACAATGTATGGACTGACGTTTATCTGACATGGCTATTTTTACGTTACGCATACATTTGACGTTCCCCTCCCCCGCAAAAATCGGCAGACTGTTTTGTACAGAAAATTACAGACATGGCGTCTCCGTTTGATTATATCCTCCAAGAGAGTAACAGTCCACTGTAATATTGAACTAATACCACGTTGTATGGCTATTTATATTGGTGCTACGAGTATATAAGTGTACTTAACCAATAAGTATGTAAGTTCAAAAATATGCCCTATTGAAACAATTCCATGATTATTTTCTAGAGGCTCTATTTCTTAATTGTGTAGTAGTTTACTTGCCATAGGGGAAATGAAAACTATTGAAAAATACACAGCATTTTTTTCAGTTTCAGGACTCAAATTACTAAACTTACTATATCATTTATTAGGGGATTTGTCGCGTTTAACTTTGGGCCCGATTCGGATTTTGAAATAGACATCTATAAGATATCTTTTAGTCATCACCAAGATACGATAACGATGTGTTTTAAGATCTAACCTGTCAAATTTGACATTTGCGCGATTCTGGAGATACTATTGAACGATTTCCACAAGATATGGCTTAGAGATCTAATTCACATCTATGTATTAGATATCTAACTCTATTTAACGTAAAAGTGACATTGGTTGCCCGAATTGCGCTGCAAAAGAGAACTAGTTGAAATTTAAACTATAACGTAAATAGAATAGATCTAGTACGTGTCGTCTCTTGTGAATATCTTGAAGTTCGAATACGGCAGTTTGATTGACATCAACTTCTAAAGATGTTAAGATGTTATTATTGGGTCAGTTTTTCGCCCAACTGTAGGTACATGTAAAATTGTAAATATGTAATTTTGGTAAAGCCTGACTATAGGAATATATATGATCACGCGCCATGTTGCGGAATTTCACTGAAACTATTTTTTTCATACTATACTGAACTGTCACCCATGAGAATAACAGCGCCCTCTTGACAATAATCATATATTAAGTATTACTGGTCAGGCGTTAGGGCTTAATATGCACAAATCACGCGAGGTTCGATTCGAGGGGGGGAGGGGTCACGAAAAAAGAAGGAGACCTCACGTGTATTTTGAGTGGATATTTTTTCTTGGTTTCGTTATTACATCTTCACTCCGCACTTCAAAATAGCGAGTCTATTTTACGAGCGCGTATCATTGGGTCAAATGAAAAAAAAAAAAACAAAAAAATACACGTGAGGTTATGTGGGGGAGGGAGCCAAAAACCTTACAAAATATCACCAAGGGGGGGGGTGGGGGGTCAAGGAGTAGCCGAAAATACCTCGCGTGTGCACAACCCCTTACGTTAAAGGTGTATTTGAGAATGAAGTCGCCGCACGCGGCGTACCTACTCGTAGACAACTTTTGTATACTTTTTCGGTGGGATAAGAAGCGTAAGTATTTTGAGTTTTAATTATATCTGCAGCTTTTTGTTGCGGATAGTAGCTAGTTGAAAAAATAAGTCCTACTTTAAAAAAAAGGGCAAAGGTGGAAATTTTAAAAAGTTATGAGTTATAATATACACTGTACATAAAGGGGAAAATAAATGATTACATCCCTCTACATTTAATAGACATCCAATATTCTACTTACATCTATGAAAAAAAAATCACAGAATAGCCCATCACCATCGCACTTTCCAAACAAATTGTTTGCGAATAAACCTGGTACCAGTTATTGATTCGGATGCAACAACAAAAATGTATGCACAGACATGATTAATTATCTTACAAATTACATTTATTTTTCCCATTTTTTACAGACAACAAAGTACATTGAACTATGGCAATACAATGGGGATGGCAACAAAAATGTACTTAACCACAATCATTAAATTAGCCTGGCAACCCCACTAAAGAATTTTCCCGCGCAAATGATAAAAATAAATTAATTTAAATTTAGCCGCGAGCAAAGCTCTCATTCCCTGCTTATCCGAGCCGAGTTGTCATTCGATCCAGTGAAAGGTGATCTAAGAACCGTAATAACAATAGGGAATCCGATAAAGCACCAATGCTGGTTTGAGTAAGCCTTCGACTCGGTATGCCATCAGAATAGCACCCCAGCGTTCAACACAATTTGTACTTCGAACACAAATTGAATTAAGAACGAATAAAACACAGCTCAAATTTAATTATGCAGTTCCGTAACTTTATTATTGACATTATCTCAACGGATTACGGTGGGTATTCGAATGGCATTTGTTTTTACGCACGCAAGGGAATTGTGCAAGCTAATTGTAAAGAAAAACACATGGGGTACCAGTGTTGCTAGGGCTTATAATACAATTAATAATAATCAATTCGTCGGGGATCCCGGTTTATTGACAGAAGAAAATGGCGGCGTGAAATGAAATTGATGGGGTTTTCGTACCTTTTCAAGAATTTATGTTTATCTATTTATAAATTTGTAGCGTAGGTAAAGATTTATTTTACAAATTTCAGGAAAACGATTAGGAAATTAATTAAATCAGATTATAACTTCAACTTAGGCATTAGCCATTATTATTACATAGGTAATTAAGAGTCAGTGGTTTTTTGTAGATTGATTGCAGTGCACAGTGTAGTAATTAAGAAAAAGATTCGATTTTACAATTAGCAGAAGTTTATTAAATTATACAACGGGACTTAATCGCGTATCTAAGTTTTAAGATTTACTTACCTCCGACGTTTCGAGGACGGCGTTGTCCCCGTGGTCTCGGAGAAACCACGACACAGCAGGAAAGTACGGGAAGCCATTGAAATCAAAAAAACATAGTAAGTAATTTCAATCGGGACGAGGGTTTCAAGATCTCATCCACATGGAATCTAGTCATTAGTAAGCGTAAACGAATATCGACAGTCGATAAATCGAATATCGTTAGTGTTGTGTGTCGACCACAGACTTAAATATACCATAGATAAAGCAAATATCACGATTTGTATTGAAACCAAGCGTGCCGACTTTTTACCACCTACTGTGACGTCACAGCCGCAATTTAGTGATGGGAAACCCTAACCGATTCAAAGACACCGATGCCCCTCTGCCCCGCTACGATTCAACTGTCTTGCTCATACTCATAGATTTTATATCTGCGGTCTCGCTCGCTCACTCCCCACTCCCCCGCGAACCACGCCAAAGATCACAAATCGATTGTCATGAATGACATCGATTTTCTGACAGACAAATGATCTTCTTCCCAACTTTTCCCTTCAATGAAACTGGTATTTTCAAAATCTATGACTGGATCATGTGGAAAACAAAAATTATGAAAGTTTTTTGAAACACGGTAGTAATTTATAAACATACTAAACGTATAAACATATATTCGTATATGTTCAAATTACCCTCCTTTTTTAACAATAACGATTAAGTTGTTTTGTTTCAAAACTAGCATAGAGAAAAAAATACATAGAGTGCTCACTCCATACATCAGTTTTAGTACCAAAAAGACTATTAGCATCTAGCATCGAGTAGCGGAACTATCAGTACTGCTAATTGACAATAGATGTAGCAGTACTGATAGTTCCGCTACTCGATGCTAGATGTAGACACTGAAATTAATAGTCTGAACTGATGTATGGAGTGAGCACTCTTGTCTTACTTATTTCTCTATGATACTAGATAATATCATTCGTCTGTTCGAAATCGAGTAATCGATTAGAATCGATTATTGATATTGTAGAACGAACAACACTAGTCGCTAAATTTGTCGGACGAATGAGAAATGGCCTGTACCACGAAGTCGAAGCGATGCGCGACAGTATCGCTAGTTCCGATATTCATCGACTCTTTAACACACAAAGTCAGATCAAACGCTCAAAGCAAACGCGCAATATAATGAAAATATAATTTTGTAACGTTAATCTATAGTTACTTAGGTATATTATTGGAAACACAACTTGGAATACTTAAAAAATTGTTTTAAAATGAATTTACGCATAATATATTTTTAAAATTACTTACCTGTGATAGGAAATATGTCCTTGCCCTTGGGTGCTTGCAATTTTTGGGCTGTTGCAGTTACTTATCACGCAACGAGGCATTTTTTAATTTTTTACGAACTACCGGCTGCAACAACTGACGCGCGTGGACTGTCAGTAGCGACGGTCAACCTCGACGATTCGTCGGGGTTCGGACACGCGAAGTAGATGCATTTGCGTCATCTAGGTATATTTAAGTCTGTGGTGTCGACAGAGTGACATCCCTAGTGCGCAAAACGTTCAAGAGGATAAACAAGACCAAGTGCGGGTAGTTAGAAAAACTCGCTCGGTTAGATGATGTCAACTTAAGCCAGTCTTCTCCGAGACCACGGGGACAACGCCGTCCTCGAAACGTCGGAGGTAAATCTTAAAACTTAGATACGCGATTAAGTCCCGTTGTACAATTTAATAATGTGTAAAAATCGTGTAAGTTTAAATCAGTGTTAGCAGAAGTTTAGTTAATCAAAACGTAGACACTTCTAACAAGTCTAATGAAATAGGAATTTAAATCGACTCATAAAATATAATTATTTATGTTAACCTCTAGAAATAATGTTACAAAATAGAATTGATTCTTTTTTGTTCTAAATTCGAAAGAAATAAAATGCAATTATGATACAATTTTTAAAAGTGATTTACATTTAATTAAGAGTGCTAACATTTGGACCGTGGGATACTAGGATACTACAGGATAAATATTAAGATAAGATAAGATATGATAAAAGATTTTTATTCGTGACGATCACAAAACATGTACGGACATGAACAGACAACAACAACAACAGCAGCAAGAAAAGAAGAAATCAATAATTGTGCATTAAGAATAAGTTGTATGTAAAACAAATAGGTTATTTCCCAGGATTATTTACGGTCAAATGATGGCTTTATAAACTGAAACCTCCCAAAATCGCTTCAGACTGCAAACACAGGGTGCCCCGAAAGCCGTCGAGAGTCATTCAATGCGTCACCCGCCAGATTAATATGTATGAGCCGTGAACCACGCTGTATAAGCGAGCTTATACAGCGCTTATACAGCCTCTTATTAGGCGGCGAAATAATAAGAGTGAACCCGTTTCGATGGTGTTTCCAATTTCCAGGAGATTATGTATGGGTGTGAAATTGAGTGTTTATTTTGTATGATTATTGTATGAACGTGTCGTTTTGTTACGAAAAAAGGCTTCGTTATCGAGAATTATTTGACATTTTATCATGAATGATTCTATGAATGATAGGATGTATCTATTGTTCTTTAGGTATATGGTTAATAGAACTAATGTGACAATTATGTCATAGTTTTTTGTTATAACATAGTATTTAGCCCATATTTGTCTAGCCTCATTTAAGATTATTTTGAACATTGATAAAACATAATAATACGCTACATGTGTAGTAAATTACAAATCACAATATTTTCTCTATAATTACGTCCAAATAGATTTATCAATAAGATAAAATCTCAGTTTATAAGTAACCCCACTATAATTAGGACTTAGAATATTTTACTTGGCTCCCCTTCACATTAATCATTATAATTGACTGTTCAACTGGTTAAAAGTGTAATAATATAGCAACTATAATACGTATTTAGAGTTCTTATTTCGTTGAAATAAAGTTGATTATTATTAATTTAGTAAAAATCGCTGTATTGTAATGGTTCAAATGACGCCATATTGTTTGAAAGCGGTAACCAATTTACTAGAATCTTGCTTGAATTTTTAGGGTGTAATAAATAATATTTCAATAGATTATACGTTCGAAAAACAAAAAAAAAACAACGGGTTGCACTCAGGGAGTGCCGGCAGAAGTGAAAACTCAATGACTAGTGCAAAATGCACTATGTATAATTGAGGTTAACGCCATCTAGCGTTAGCGTTAATTACTTGAAACCCCTAAGCACATCACTGTTAGTACTCGAGTTATATTAATACCAGTTAGAGCGAAACTCACTAGATGGAATTTAAATAAATAAAGAAAAACTCAATGACATTACATCGTCTTACGCTGTCTCGAGTTTAACATTTTTTCTCCACCTCAAAAAGTGCACAGCGCCGCTAAAGAAGTTTTCACTTCAAAAATATCTAACACTTTCAAATACTTACGTTTTTGACAGTGTCTAAAATATGTGTGTGTTAAAAGGTCCAACCTAATAACAAATATGTATACTTATATATATGTATGTATGTTATCAAGTTCTCATTATTCTAAATATCATATCGAACTTACATGTAACTTATGTAAAGATGACTAACCTAAAATTCTAGGAAGGATTTCGGTAGTATCTGAAAATTATAGAATGCAAGACTACCTATTATGTATGTGAAAGCTTGAAGGTTCCCTGAATCAACTGTAGATTAAGCGCATTTGTCACCGATGTTAGATGTACTAGGTATAGAGCCTTAAAATACATATTGAATTGGTACCTGTAGTAAACTGTTAACTAATATTCCAACCAAGTAAAGCTCATCGACCGCTGCCATTTTGCCTCAATTCACGTCATACCCTCTAAAATCCAAATGACATAAGTGCTCACAAATCTCACACGTTAACTGCACTTTCATAATTCAAGACGGAAAGTGATTTAATTCCTTGCGAAGCAAACACGTACCTAATGCACTAATGAAAGGATCCAGTCAATCGTGCGGGGGCGGTATAAACCGGCCATTACTACCAAATACATTTATACTACTAATTATAGGGGGCGACTGTGACGGATTCTTTTGTTCGTGGCATGTGTCAATGGGGATATTGCTGTTAAGTTGTCTGATCGAAATGTAAGGGGGATTTCCGTTACAGGTTTTCTTTGGAGTACATGGGTCTGATTTATGTAGCGTAGTACATTTTTCCGATTTTTTCGCATAAAACTGCATACATTCCATGTCTTTCACTAGGAAATGAACTGTTTTGTTTTTTTGTTTCATCAAAATTATTATAGACATATTGATTTTTTCAAAAGTATACAGACAATGATCAATATACTCCCTGAAAAAAAAAACTACAAAGTATGTCTGAAAACGAAAAACTAGAACCCTTTTAACGTGCTTTGGCTACAAATAGGACCAAGACAATAGAATTAGGTCAACCGGTCACCCGAAAGTTCACCGCCAATCAATACACACTCTTCGTCGAATTGTTCTAAACATTATATAAGAAATTTAATTTCCTGAAGATACATTTGTACTAAAAATACAAGCACAAAGCCGAAGGCTTAGTGTCTGTCGTCTCTGCCTCATAATATCGCAATGTTTTGTTGACACGCTCCGCCAGCCCGTTATGTTGAGGATAGTTAGGGTTGCCAGGAACGAGAAGAGATGGGGAGTCCTGAGAAAATTCTTGTCTTTTTTTGTGGAAACAAACAGTCATTACTTACGTCAAAAGGTACGACAAATAAGTTTTTAGCAAAAATTTCATTTTTGGTACAAGCTTTTATCGCTGACTGTACTTTTCTTACGACAGACAACTAATACTCATCGAGACAATTCTAAAAACCCCTAACATAATTAGGTTGCGTTGTTTCATCTCAGAGTTCCTATGGCGACCTCCTGTCTCCATCATCAGATCAGCTCGATGGTACCATAATATTGCATTGTCACCCGACTTAAATATATGTGTATGCTAAATTTCAGCTCAATCGGAAACCGGGAAGTGGATCAAATTTAACTTGCAAGATTTGATTACAGACCGACAACGGGACAGGTGAAACTAAATAAAAGCTTGTAAAAAGACAAACAACGTGCCCACTGAAAATAATAATAATGGTTTGTGGAAACATTTTACGAGCTGATCCTGAATGGTAGATTGATTCATTGTGCAAGCGAAAAGACTGGTTATAATTTTTGTAAATTATTGCCAGGCTGTGCAATTTACACATGATGATCACATAGTAAGGTTAGTAAGGTCACTAATCGGTTATTCAGAGAGTAGGTATATGTATCAATATTTCTAAATAAAAAGGTATGTGCCTACTTATGCACCAATCGCAATTATTATAGCACTGTAAAGGCACAATAAGAGAAGGCCAAATGATGTGTAATGTTAAATGTACAATCATAATTTCCTCTATAATGCCAGAAATTCGCCACACTTGTTATTTTAAACTTCAGTCATTAGTGCATTCCTGACATGTTCGGAAAAATCTTCACCTGGAAGCCCTACGCGAGGACGCCATTTTGCGCGAAAGCGCGGAAAGCTGTCATGGCGGCGAAAAATAATTAGATTTCACCGGTTGCCGGTTCATTTCTGTATGTTTTGTTAATTATTTCTTCGTGTCACAGCTCTTTGCTTTTTTACCTTTTGTCACCAAGGTGGGCCTTTGTTTTATACTAAATGGGAATGAAATGTTGCTTCTCCTTTGTAATATTAATGGGAAATCGGAACGCTTTCTGTTTATTCAATATGCATGCAACTTTGTGTTACTTAGTAGTTTGCCGAGTGTTTTCTATCTGCTTCCGTAGAAGATGCACTTCTTATTTTGGACTTAATTTGTTAAAGAAAGAGAGTGCACGATTTCAGGGGACGGGTTTTGTTGCGTTTTGTTCTGCTAATGTGTTGTTTCGTCTGATTGAAATAAACAAAAGGTTACTCCAAACTAACACACGCGATACTTTGAAAGTTTTTACATTGCGTGTTTCTGACCTTAGAAGAGAAGAAAATAGAAATGGAAATACTTATTTAAGGTATCCAACGTTATCTTTAGTTATCTTTAAAATATTGATACATGAAATTAAGAAATAGGAAAACATTATTGATAATTGATTATGAACTATCGAAAATTCCAATTTAATTGGATTATTTATGATTAGTAGATGTGACGTGTGTTAGTTAAGTGATTTTTTATGATATTGACAGAAACAAGCAGGGTCCGGATTTTTTGTAAAACCCAAATTATATATATATTAAATATTTTTTATGCCTTTACGTAGGACGGAATCTGTATTTAGGTAACAACTTTGTATTATTAGATTGCCCCATTAAAAATTAAATAATAAACCAAAGAATGAAAAATAACGTAATAATACCGGTATTCTTTGTATGAAGAAGAAACCGGTTGCGAACAAGCAAGCAGATTCATGCATTCATTTAAGAAGGGCTATTCATAAATTACGTCATTTCAAATTGGGGGGGGGGGGGGGGGGGGTCAGGACATCGGATGATGGTAGCATGACGTAGGAGGAAACGGGGTCATTCGAATCATGATTTTTGGATGATTTTAGGGGGGGTGGGGGGGTAAAAATCGTCCAAAATAGCCCTAGCCCCTAGGAGTACCTACTACCTACACTCTATTCTTGTTATAAACATTTATAAAACTAAAACTAAGACCTCTAGAATCTCCGTGTACATTATTTATTTAATTTCCCTAAAAACCGATCGTCCTAGAATAATAGTCGGGCCGGGTCGTAGTTAATTAAATTAGGGCCCGTGTTGATTTAGGTCTATCGCGTCTTGACCCTAACCTTACCCGACCCTTAATTGTGTTCATTTCGATCATATAAATAACTTACGTATATTTTGGGTATGTTTTTCTATACATATATTTAAGCACATTCACTGCCAAGAACACGTATGTATTCATTTTGTATTGGAAATGAGGCGTTTGCCACTGAAATTGTTAATTACCTAGATTTTCGTCAGATTTCTGATATTTGAGTTGCTTCTTTCTTCGAAATTAACGTTTTGAATGCGATTTTTTCATGCCTTATTCAATAAAACAAGTAGGTATTACCGTTATATACAAATTCTATATTTTTTTAAATAACTTACATAAGCCCAATCATACTTTACTACGAATTAACTTAAAATACGACACTGAATAGCACGCCGCTACGGCGTGAGTGAGACGGCGAGACGCACGACGCAAGTATATGCGATATCCCGCTCGCACACCGAAGAGCGCCTAAATCATTAATAGTTGAAACAGCTTTGCCAGTATTAAGTTCGGTCAGAAACTGTAAGCAAAGCAAAACGTAATTCCGTACTTATGACGGACGTTGAAAACTTTCTTGCGGGGACAGTTTCGGGTCTAACTTGAAACTAATCTCCAAAACTAAACCCTCAACAAACGCAATAAAGTTGAAATTAATTTACACATTGCATCCGCCCTGTAACTTCATCACTATCAATCAAAAATGAACTTTAAGTTAGAGCTGTAAGGTGTAAATTTGCTAAGCAGAAGTGTAGGACACTAGTGTGACCAAACAACGGTAACTGAGGAGACATAATCCACGAGCAGCATGTGCGTGATCGCGATCTGTCCTGTCTGATTAATGAGTCACCCCACACTAAGGGTCGGGACATACGATGTAATTATATGAGGATTTTTGACACGCAAGAGTGGTCATGGGAAATTACAAACGAATGCGTTTGATTTATTGTATGTCCTAGATAATGTTTTCTCTCAATCAAGTAGCATGTATATTTTCTATTTTTTCCTGTAGCCCGATGTTCAATTTTTAGTTAGTTTGTGCACTAAATTGGTAATCAAGGAATCCTTTAATCTTCGTTAATAATAACAAAAGATTCAGTATCCAAAATTAATAAAGTTCCGTACATAACTTATCTGCCTTTGGAGAAAGTATAACCTGAAAACTACCAATCTAGCTAAATAGGAGGATTGTTTACTTATGGTATGCCTATGCAATTAGTTTCAATGTATTTTTATGAACAAAATAATTGTCCAGATACGTCCCCACTCAACTGAATCTGTCTAACTTTTCTGAATACAACTAGAATACTCGTAACTATACCCACGAAAATATTCGAAAGTATTTAAAGTCGAACTGAAATATTTATTAACAAAAATACCAGCCAGTGTGTTCCAGCTTAAAGCCAAACTCCAACGTCCATAGTTTTTCCCGCTACCAACTTTAATGTCAGTCACACAATGTCGCCATTTAAAACTATAACGGCTTACGTTCATTCGAAAATAGAACAACATGCGACGTTTTTGAATGAGTTGAGTTCAACCGTTGCGAATATTTTGAATTTAGAATTGTCTATTCGTGAAAATAGACTGATATATTTATCACTTACAGAGTGTAGACGTACCGATATAATAAGATCTCTCATGACGCACATTTGTTACAGATCTAGGGGTCACTATTATATTGGTTAGCTTGAGGCGAATGCTTAGTAATTATAGGAATAACAACGTAATAGTTCGACTCAACGTGTTGATTAATTATTTTTACGCTGGATGCAGAAGCAATTTTTAATTTGATTGATATGCTTTTTTCAAAGTTTTGAACCAATATTTTATTTGTGGCCGTCGCATACTGTCAATCAATTGAATCCAATTTTAGCTTCAATACGGAATTGAAATATGAAATTGGAATTTGGCTAAAACTCATATTAACTCACATCTATAGACGGGTCTAACGCGAAATTTATTCACATACCTTTATTTACCGACGTTTCGACACAGGTTTCACTGGTTATGGTCGCGGCTAACTCATGACCAGTGAAACCTGTGTCGAAACGTCGGTAAATAAAGGTATGTGAATAAATTTCGCGTTAGACCCATCTATAGATGTGAGTTAATATGTCTTCAAAACGCGAAAGTTTTAAATATTATATTGGCTAAAACTTTTCGAATAGTAGGCGCTTAGTTTAGTTTTAAATTCAGAGACTAAACTGGATATTACTTTTAGATCCAACTCAACTTTGTTAAGAAATGGTAATCAGCATTAGACTATTCTGTTCTGATATACGGAATGGATGATAAATATAGTAAAACCCTTTGAGCGCTACGCCTATCGTGCGCGGCGCGTCATTGTGAACCTTGTCGGAATGCAGGAAGGTTGATATTGGACTGTAGCCACGCGCGTTAGTTGACGTCTTTAGCGGTCAAAGGGTTATATTATAAGGGTTAAGGGTCATAGGAATTTGTGAAGTTACCACGCCTACAACGCAGTTTTAGTTAGGAAGCGTATTCATTGTGAAAAAGGGATGAAACTAATATGCAACTGTAGATATTTGCTTTTTGCAAGTAACCGATTTTAAATTAAGGCACTAAACCTAATCGTTATAATGCCATTAACAAAAAAGCGTCCGTTAAACGGATTCCGTCGTCTATCGATTCACGTTTCTCCGAGAATAGAGATCAATCGATAGTTCTTTGCTCGGATGGTTAAGTCACACGAGGCAAGTTACTATCCTGAAACTACTTGCATTCTATATTTAAGCAAGTTTAGTTATGTCTGTTTAGTGTTAAGACCAAAATTATAATACAATACGTACCTAATATACACAAATGTATGCACGATTTTGTTAGCAATTTTTTGGCTAAGGCAGAGCGGTACATACTGACACACGCTATATTACCTAAAGCTTAAAAGGAGATAGGTACTAATCCCTAGTGATTTTTGTGAAAGTGTTTCTTTAATTAATATTATTTATTAAATAAATATACTACTTTGTATGCTTATTTCAACAGATTTACCGGATTTTTATATTATAATTTCATCATATTTCTCGGTCTGCGCGTCCGTCCGTATGTCCTGTATAAACCGCCGCCATATTGCCACAGACTAAAGTAAACTTCGCTAACTAGTATTCCAATCAGTGTTGCCATCGTCGAAAATTGCCCTGATTTATGTGTCTGCACAGATTTTGCCGCTGTAAGGGAATTTAATGGGTATCTAGATGCTAATCTAATATTCTATCTTAATTTATAGCGGCGACAATGTGACCAGTTACCAGATTTGTTGAATGGTTCCCTTAAATTGATGACGTACCTGCAAAAGAAGAAAATTATTAGTCCAAAGTTAATATAAAATTTATTATAAAGGTTGTCTGGAAGAGATCGCTCTTTAGCGATAAGACCGCCTGTTGTCTGCCTCTATCAACTGTACTTTTCTTTTGTATCTTTTTACTGAGGTTTTCTAATAAAGAGTATTCTATCTATCTATCCAAGCCTTTGCATTTCAGAGAAAAGGCAGGTACAGTCGCTATCACATATATCGGAGCGGCCAAGGTGCGCACATATATCTGAGCACGCTATTGTCAAGGCGATAGAGTGCGCGTTCAGATATTGTGAACACCTTGGCCGCTCCGATATATCTGATGGCGGCTGTACATTAAATTTTCTGTAAAATTTTATACGCCGTGATTTTGTTCGATTCCGAGACTTTGGCATTTTTGGTACAAACATTAATTAAGAGGAGATAATATATGAAGATTCTTGTGGCTTCGGTTGAAATAGGTAATTAACCTATCGGCGGAAAATGTTCAATAATCTTGATTGTTATGTGTCTGTAGGTACTTATATAAAATTTAACATAGATATGAACAACTGCTGTTATTTATTCTAAGTATTACCGTTTTAAACTTTAACTGGAAAGAAGAGATCACTCGAACTGATTAAGTGGATCTTGCTCCAATTAGCTTTTGCACATGTTTTAATTAAAATGATGTGTCAAACATATTTAATCTTACATTTCACTTAAAGGCCTACCGAGGGTTCTGTACTTTTTAGTATTTGTTGTTATAGCGCCAAAAAAAATCAGACAGACGGACAGTGGAGTCTTAGTAATAGGGTCCCGTTTCTACCCTTGGGGTACGGAAGCCTAATAAAAAGAAAGTTTTACACATATTTTTTGGTAGGTTTTTCGATTACACATAAAAAACACCGCGGGCGGGTTATTTAGGCTCACTCTACCCGTAAAACGTTTTTACAACTGGCAACAGTTGCATTACTTTGAGCATTTATTATCCTTTGAATGTCCTCAGAAATTATATGTAGCATTTAGAAACATATTTAATAACATATATAATAGCTGTTACAAGACTGTTACGAATAGTAAAGTTAATAGAAATAACAAGAGTTGGATTAATAATAATATAAAAATAATGATTGAAGAAAGGGATAGATTATTTGTAATATGGAGCAACGATCCAAAGAATATGATTAAGCGCTTAGCGTATACTAGGTATAGAAATAAATGTACAAAAGCTATAGCTAAAAAAAGGAATGACTTTGATAAGCAAAGTATTCTAGATTGCAATAATAACATAAAGAGGATGTGGGATAAAATTAATAGTTTATTAGGTAAACAGGAGAAGTCTTTAGATATGCAAATTCTTAACAATATGGTAGGTCAAGGTGACGTTAGTACAGTGTGTAACAATTTCGCTAATAATTTTTCTAATGAGATAAGTCATATTAAACATGTATGTAATGAAAAATGGTTATGCCGAGAAGAGTATGTAAGTAACTCTGAGGTGTGTATGAGATGGCAACCTGTGACAGCTAAAGGGGTTATGAATATACTTAATAAGATTTGTACTAAAAAGGCACCAGGCTGTGATCTCATACGCATGACAGATCTGAAAACAATTCCTGAAAAAGTCAGTCCTGTATTGGCTAAGCTAATTAATCTGTCTGTATGTTCTGGGAAGTTCCCAGACGGTCTTAAACAGGCCTTAATCCGTCCAATCTATAAAAAAGGATCTCCAAAACTGATATCTAATTATAGACCTATTTCCATTCTCTCTAGTGTAGATAAGGTTATAGAGAAATGTATTGTACAGCAACTTAATAATTACCTCAATAAAAATCTAATAATAAATAAATGCCAACATGGGTTCCAGAAGGGTAAAAGTACTAACACGCTACTAGCGAGCTTCACAGATGAAATTAACACTTACTTGTCTAATAAAAAAGTAGTCGTGGCAGTATTTTTCGATTTCAGCAAAGCATTTGACACTTTAGAGACCTGCACGCTGTTACAGGCTATGAGTGAGTGCGGCGTGGGGGAGCCGCTGAACCAATGGTTCCGCGACTACCTCACTGGGCGCTCGTACCGTGTGCGGGTGGGTTCTGCGCTCAGCGACGAGCGACAGGTGTCTTGTGGCGTACCACAGGGCTCTTGTACTGGACCCGTGAGTTATCTGATGCATGTGAACAGCCTGTGCGGCGTGCTGCGGCACTGCTCGGCGCACATGTTCGCCGACGACCTGTGTATATTGTGCGCCGGCAGTGCGAGCGAGCTGCCCGACACCTGCCGCTTGGTGCAGCAAGATGTCGATGCAGTAGTTCGCTGGTCGCATGATAATGGCATTGTGCTTAATGCTGATAAAACTAAGCTATTATTCATTCGATCTCCCTACTTAGAAGTGTCTAACCTGTCAACTCCTATTATAACCCATGATTTTTCTTGTATGCATAATGATATATTAGACTGTCAATGTAACCCAATATCTCGTGTTAGCTGTGTAACGTATTTAGGTCTCAAAGTAGATGAGTATTTTACCTGGTCGCACCATGTCGAGTTTATTTATAGCAAACTTAAAGTATTACTAGGAAGATTTTATTATCTAAGATTCAAAGTACCTCTGCATGTTCTAAAATATTTATATGTATCATTAGTTGAATCGATAATTGGTTATGCACTTGACTGTTACGGATTAACAACTAAAACTAATTTAAACAAGTTAGAATGTATGCAAGTAAGATTCCTAAAACTGTTAGTTAATAATAAAACTAGAGATAAAAATAAAAAAGACTACAGAAATTTGTTTAAAATATGTAATATTCTTCCGGTGAGCCTTAAGCATAAATATTTAATTTTGTACAACAATTATGGCAGTCGAGAGCATACCCAGTTACACCGTAACGATGTTTGTGGAACCAGGTCGGTGTCTGCGGGCAAGTTTGTTGTGCCGAGGGTTATTAATTACTACGGCGATAGATGTCTTTATAAACGCCTTCCCTACATACTCAACAGCCTGCCCTCTGACATCAGACAGGAAGCCAATAATGTAAAATTTGGTAAAAAGCTGCGTAGTTATCTCGTAAATCGCATATAGTAATTGTTGAGCATTATTAGTAAAGATAGATGTAAACTATTTTGTAATATAAGAGAGTAGAGACTGCACGATCCCACAGTCAAACCGTGTAAACTGTTTTGTGGGACACTGTTCTTGTATAAGCTGTATATTTTTTTGGTTAATAAATAAATAATAATAAATAATAATTATAGGTACGCTAACCACTATTGCCACAATCAAATAAAAAAAAGGAAACGTAACTGGAATATTCCAAACAAAATGGCCGTCCTTCCGGGCACACAGGATATTGGATAGAGGCATCGAATATTCTATTTTATATCAGCCATAATTATCTTTGGACGATTCGCACCAATGGTCTACTATGTTAGCTTTTTAACGTGATTTTTGACAATTGTAGCTCTAAGACATGTTTATAACTGTTGGTTTTCCATGTAGGTATGTAATAAAAAAAAGACTCCTCGTAGCCGTTTTTGGCCACAGCGCCTGCATTCTACCACTGGCTCTCAGGTGACTGACATAGGCAATTTTTAGACACTAGTTGCAGGTCAGCACCCCTCCGACATAATACTCGCACATATACCTACCTACATACCAGTGGCGGTACTTCCATACAAGCCCAAAAGCCGGGCTTGCCTTAGTTGCCTTACCGACATTACGTAGTGATAAGACTAAAATAATTTTCTATAAAACCCTAATAGCTCGCCGTGATACACTAGCAGCTAGCACATTCCTTTGAGTCCAAAGAGTGAGATTGGACAGTTATTACGAAAACATATCTTTCGGCTTGCCTTACTCAAAAACCCTAGGCACGCCACTGCTACCTACACCTGTATATGTTCCTGTATACGTACCTAAGCATGTAACAGAAAAGCTAATTCGTTATAATATCGTTACCTCAACACGGTGTATAAAACCTCGGCTTATGAAATATCTGATACGCGTAGGCACTTGCACGAACGTCTTAGTGGTCAGTTTGACCGCAACACGAACGTTCTTGGGTTGGACGTTTTAAGGTTTCCATTATGTACAGTGTTTTAATGAAGGTAAGCCCTTTGAAACGTACAAAATATTTATGTACAATAAGTTTTTTGGCAAAACATGTTTGGTACAAGCTTATATCACTGACTGTACTTTTAATACTGTTGATTAAGTCGTCGAGACAATTCTAACAATCCCAAACACAATTAGTTTGCGTTGTTTTATCACAAAGTTCCCACGGCCACCATCAGATCAGCTGCATCATCGTAATGTTGCATTATGTATTTGCAAATTTCAGCTCAATCGAAAATCGGTAAGTGGGTCAAATTTACATTCCAAGATTTGACCCACACTAACATACTAATAGGGAATGTTAAATAAAAGCTTGTAAAAATTTCTCTAAATATTTCCTTTAACTACTAACAGGTACAATCGAGATCACAGACATTTTTACAAGTCAATATTTCTAAAATAGATTTACACGTCTCCGATAAGAGTGTAACTTCGTGTAAACATATTTTTGGAACGGTGGCTTTTAAAGATGTTTGTGAAGTCGACCGTACTTACAAGTTTGCTAAAAAACCTCATAATTGCTTCTTAATGTACCTACAACTATAATAAAATATCCGTCCTTAATGAAATCAACTTTTTTTAAATCAACTTTTAAAACAAGAGTTTTACATAAAATTTTAATTCGTAGTTGAATTTACTTTAAATTCGTTCATATTTGTGTTTTCCACGAACATGTTTCCGTTAAAACATTTTTCGTCATGTAAATATAGAAACACAGTGAAACCAAGGAAATTCATTTCTAATTATACTCTTCCCCGGACAAATTAAATGTGGAATATCGATATTGTTGAGAATACTTACAAATACACGGTGTATGAGGGAAGGGATAGAAATGCAGGAAGATTTTCCTTCCATACGTAATCTAGGGAAAACTGTGGGATTCAACATTGCTTTATGCTAACTCGTGACTTAGCTCGCCTTCGAATTTAAACTGTTGTGAGACATATTAACATTGAATAATTTTACGGTTTTACGGTACAAGTCGCGCGAGTGTAAACTGTAAAACTATTCAATGTTAGCTCATCTTGGGAAATAGACGTCATGATTACGTATTTATTTATCAAAATGGCAGTAAATAAAATCCCAAGACGCTTAACAAACGCAAGTGCCGTTCCATAAATGGGCCAAACACTTTTCAGAAAAGGTCACTTCTGTGGACAAAATACCTAAAAATAATGACAGCTGTACCTATACATATTATCACGTTTATCTTATTTAATTCTCAAGTTTCGAAATGAGTGGCGATAAATTAAAACACGACCGAAGGGAGTATTTTAAATCGACACGAGTTGCGAATTACCTATTCGCACGCGTATCGTACAACGTTTTACAGTACATATGCCCCTTTAAATATTTGACATAGCAACGAAAAGTGCTTATTTACGCACTAGTGCGGGAAAGTAGCACCATATGTACCTGTAATAGTTATTTTCGATACAAGTGCGATAAAGAGGAAATTCGAAACGAGTGGCGATAAATTAAAACACGACCGAAGGGAGTGTTTTAAATCGACACGAGTTGCGAATTACCTATTCGCACGTGTATTGAACAACGTTTTACAGTACTTATGGCACTTTAAAGTTTCGACATACGCACGAAAAGTGCTATTTTACGCACTAGTGCGGAAAAGTAGCCCCATATGTACTGTAAAATTGCTTTTTATTCTCTTAACGTTGCGATGTCTACAGACGAGTTAAACATACCTACAATAAAATGTGTAACATGGTAACTCATATATTTCTTAACTGCAATCTGGCGCAATAAGTTCTATGTTCAAACTGATTTTCTATAACATACGGTTGATATACCTACTCTTTTCTATTTCCATTTGCACAGCTATATTGTCATCTTTGTACAGCAAACTTTAAACTGATAATAGGAAAGGCATTTTTTCATGTGAAATTTCTTTTTAAACATGAGAATAATACGACAGTTACAGGACGTTAATAAAACAAGTCGAATTGAGTCTCAATTCTTTTTATGACAATATCTGTTATTAACATGAAATAAGGCTATTGTTATAACGACAATATAATGAAACCTGTAATATGATGCAAGATAATTACCTTAATCTTCATTTAGTAAGTCATTCGTTTTTATTATAGCAATAATAGTTAGCAATATAGACAGAGTTATTATTTAATTATATCAGTTCCCAGTTTAGGTATGGGAACATGTCTTTCATCTATGTAAAGTACTAAAACGAATGTCCCCTTATACCTACGATAAACTATGAGAATATGCATGGACGTTTTATGGATAAGTCTAGTTCCTGGCCGGTTAAGGAAGCATATTATGGGGAAACATATGCTCCAATTTCCGACATACAATGTTTACCAAACTTTACTATGTATTTAACTATTCTACGTTATATTCGGAGTTCTCATAAAAGCACTTTACGTCGGCGATAACGGCCCAGGCCTCATCCAATATTCTATATCACTCAGTTGCTGAGACCACCATTTTGAATTTCTGATAGCAAATACGTTGTATGTTACCTGAGTACGCTTATGTGTTTGGAGGATGCATTCATCGCATAATGTATAGATTTGCCTAAGTTACATTGTTGTACAAATATTTAAAAAAATCTAAAATTTAGACGTGGTGATAACAATCGTACATCGACAAACGAGAAACGTAAAGAAATCATCCTGTACAACTTATTAATAGCATTCAAAGACGGCGTATCTTTAATAAAACCCAATTTCACCCCAAAAATCCCAATTTCGTACTCGGTCACATGAGGCAAAAGGCGTTTCGCTACACATCTGCATTTTATGTCTAATTAGCTCCCCAAACAATATATTACTCGCCCCCATTCTAAGTAAAACCGTATTATTAGGTAAATTACGTTGTTTTTCGCCTGAACGACGATTACTTATGTTAATGTGGCAATTCGATTCACATATGACGAGATTTTGGGCTTATTCCGAGCCCTATTAGCAAGAAAATAAATGGTTATAAGGATTGTTAAAGTATTTGATTAGGTAAGTACTATCATATTAGGTACAGCATAATTAATCTCTTGATATAATAAGGAACCTGATCGAATACGTTTTTTTTTGCTTTGCGCAGCACAACTTAGGTTTGGACCCACGAATTTGACCACCACACACAATATATGTAAGTCTAAACATAGGTAGTACCTGCAATAGGTACTACAGTGAATATGTTAAAACTATTTAAGTCATGAAATAAACCTATGATAACGGATTAAATCGCGTATAATGAATTTAAAATACATCCCGCGCGTTTATTATACGCGATATAATCCGTTTTCATAATTTTATTTCATGAGTGACTACCGCGGTTACTGAAGACAGTATCATTAAATTTTATTAATAGTTATTAAAATAACTGAAGTTAAATTTACCCAGGAAATATTTCTCGGATTATTTTGAATCTCAATAATTACTTATTAATTTAGTTACAAATTTCCACTCGAACAGATTTTCCTAGAATCAACGCCATCTTGATGCTGCTACTTAATTGCAATATCATAATTTTCCATTTTAAACCTTACGTTTAACTCTATAAGGGTGAATTTCCAGTGAAACTGCGAGAAGAAAATGACATATTTCAAAGGATACGGCCACCATGATCCCGGCATTACACATTTTATCACGAAGTCTGTAAACGACTATAAATAGAACCAGAGACAAGAATGTAATAAGACTATCAATCTGTTTACAGAGTTGTATCGCTCATAAATGTTGTAACTGAGCGAATTAACCTTTAGTCCGATATTAATTTCTCCACGATATTTAAAAAACTTCAATCGAAAATTAAGCTTATAAATAATACATTTATGTAACAGGGATTTTCTCAGTGATATACCTAAAATTTTGACAAATATTACCTAAATGACTTGAATTGCTTTAAATGTAGGAGTTTTTAAGGCTTTTATTATTGTATTTTTTGACATGTTTGGTTTATAAATTGTACATAGTATTACCTAAATTGGAAACATCATTTCTTGGTAACTCCAGACATTTTTGGTAACGCCAAACACGTAAATAGCTTGTTCTAAAAGTGGATTCGCCCAGACAACGTCAGATTAGCGCGGCCTCAGTTGTTTATTATTTTGATACCACCTAACCTCTTGCGACCCAGCGTACAATATCTTGGAGGATACAACTAAACGGAGTAGCCATTAACAGGCTTTCCCCTCTGTCGAAAATAGGCGGCCAACGGTCATACACAATGTATGGACTGACGTTTATCTGGCATGGCTATTTTTACGTTACGCATACATTTGACGTTCCCCTCCCCGCAAAAATCGGCAGACTGTTTTGTACAGAAAATTACAGACATGGCGTCTCCGTTTGATTATATCCTCCAAGTACAATTTATTCTGAACTTTTATAGAGTAACTATATTATAGTTCCAGGTTAAAAAAACAACTGCTTCTCAGCAAATGACCAGCAAAATGGGGATGGTATTGCGGTATTAACATTCTTTACCCTTCAATTGTCTCTGATATAAAATAGGACATCGTTTCAAAAAGGTGATATGTCTATATAAATTCCCTGTCGATTTTCTCTTTTATTTAGTCGGTATGCTATTAATATTCAATACATGTGACGTCACCTAAAGGATTGGGTCATAAGCGAGGGAGCATATATTAATACATAATACGTATATTAAGGTCTAGGTCACGTATTGTTTTATATTGCACTGTCTCCGGAAATAGGTTAACATTAGGGATGTAACGATACATGACTTTGCCGATACGATACCGATACCGATATTTAAAGTAAATAATCGGCGATACCGATACCGATAATTATCGATAGCCTGATAGTTAGTAAATTAAATACATAAAGAATTATATCCTTTATATGCATAAAACATACTTATGTTTAATAGACACTCGATTTTAAGAAGTGTGAAAAACTGAAAAAAATAAAATAAAGAAAAATATAAGCAAAATAGCACGATTATAGCAGCTTCACTGTTACGTTGAGTAAGTAAATATATCGTAGTAAAAATTACGTACCTAAGTTTTGACAAGTTGAAATTGAGGTGAAGAATATTCTTGCCCAATAAAATACCTTACTGTGGGTTGTTTACATTTTGTTATGATATCGGGTGTATTTAAATCGGCGATGCCGATATATCGGCCGATATATCGTATCGGTATCGGTATCGTTACATCCCTAGTTAACATGTTATAACATACAGGATGTCACGAAAGATATAGTGAGTAAATTTTGTACTGGGCGTCCGTTGTCTGAATGACGTTTGGGCCACCCGTAACTTCAACTTCTTTTTTTAGAAAAAAAAAAACTATGATTTTTTGGAAAAAAAAGTTTATTTTTACTGAGATATACCTAAACCGCTTGCTACAACATTAAATAGCTGTTAGAGAAATTCACAGTCAGCTAACATCGCAGTGACGTTTGATTACAGTTTATTCAAGTAACGCAATTTAAGAATATAAACTAACCAAATATTCGTAAAACCAAAAATAACAACGATAACAAGAAAAACATGATATATTCTTCACTGATCAAACTCGAAACTGGCAACACTAATTTAGCGTGCTAATGTGACGCGTGACGTCTAAATATATAGAAAATAACTCATATTTCTCGAAAACTCCGCAACCCTGTCCCGCAAACAATTCCAAATTTAAAACGAGAATAGAGCGGGAATTTTTTATCGGTCTCGGGTTCCGTTCTTCTCCCCCATCCCCTTAAACCTGTATCTCGAAAGACATTAATCTATATTATTACATTATTCATAAAACTAAAAATGACACGTCAAAGTGACAATAAGAACGAAATAATTGTGCAAGTTTCTATTCTATGAAATACTTACTAATTCTAAAATAGGTTTATATTAAGTATATAATCACACTACTACCTATATAAAAATTATAAACTGCTATAGATGTCATATACTAAAGGAAAAACAAAACAAAGCCCATGTCGTGGCGGGTAGCCCCGAGGTCCAAAGAGACGCCGGTTCGAATCCGGCCTCTACCACTGGGGCTTGGTAAATTTTTCTTTAGTACATGCATGACATCTATTTCAGTTAAAAATATATTTTAATGAATGCTGTCCCTTATGAATGTTACAGAAAAATATCCTTGAGAACAAATATCATTTTAACAAAGAAAATCACTAGTACCTAAATTTGACTTCAAAGTTAAAACTAAAATTATTGAAACAACGCGGAACCCTAAAACCGTTGGAGCTGCATCGATCCATACACGTCTGAGGGAAAATAACTTAATAGAAGCTCCAAGTGACATGCAGTAACCAGGTTAAGGGGATCGTGTTACACCGCACTGAGCCCGGTCTGTGACGTGACGAGTTCCATTCGTGACGTGCCGAGCCTGATCCGTGACGTGCCATGCCTGGGCCGTGGAGTGTCGAGTTTGGTCCGTGTCATGAAAACATCGTGAGGAAACCGGACTAATTCCAATAACGCCTATTTTGCCCTCTGGGTTGGAAGGTGAGATGGCAATGGCAGTCGCTTTCGTAAAAACTATTGCTAGTTACGAGGGATTAGTTGCCTAGCAGAACCCAGCTACCATGAGCCGTGGCAAAAATCCGGCACAACGTGAAGACGATGATGAGTAGAATCCAATTTATTTAAACTAATTTCAATCTCGATCACTATCAAATATATATGACATTACTAGGCTTGGGACTTTTGGGTGCTTACCGTGATTCTAGGATCCATGGAGTCGTCAGATGTTAAAATATTATGAAATTACGTACGTCACGGCCGACGCTCGTTCCGTGCGTCCGGTGTAGCGTCATCCTTAATTTCCAACGTCATGAACTATATTTGCGGCGGTGAATTTTTAATGCACTTACATCTGTCTTTGGCCACAAATTGCTGGAATTCTCTAATGGAATTCTCCTTGCATCGTATACTTGAAAGGTTAAGGGTTTCCCTCGATGAGCTTGTTTCGCTCTAAATACTAGGATAATTTATGTTGAATACATAATACACTATACCCTATGCGACTGCCATTGCCATCTCACCTTTTAACCCTGAGATCAGGAACCTAACCCCAGAAATTAATGCAATATTTCTAGTTTTTATATTGAAATTTTACTTATTTTTATCAAGGACATACGGTGAAATTGCGCTTAATATTGTACAGTAAGTAGGGACGTTTATATATCCACCAAATTTTATCGATATCTGACGAAAAAAAACGTCTAAAAATAAAAAAACGGGCCAGAATTCTAAAAGTGGTCAACATTATTTATGCATTGACAGTTTAGTTCATTTCGTAATATTTCGACGAGACTGACGTCTCGGAAATAGGACGACGGAAATATCAGGAGGTCCGGGTGAAATTTAATTTGCTTTTTATATACGCTCCTTTAGAAAAAGAAATTTTGGGACAGTGTAGGTACTGTCAAATGAAGCATCTATACATTAAAAGGAAATTTTTTGGGATCTCATTTTAGCAACACACTTCAATATAAACAAACATTGAATTAAGGCATTTCAAAATTTCATATCGATAATTCAAATGACATCCTATTAAGTTTTTGACAAAGATTAAATTTTTGGTGCAAGTACTTTTCTTTTCACAGGCAACTAATACTCATCGGGACAATTCTAACAACCCCAAACACAAATACATAGTTTACGTTTATAACAGCCACCAGCACACCATTATCGATACAAACACCAGGGAGGAGGAGATCAATATTCGCATCCAAAATGCCCTGCGATGCAGTGCAGCACTCCATAAAGTGTTGGTGTCTAGGCTTCTCAGCAGAAATACTAAGTTAAGGATATATAAGACCGTTATCCGACCAATCCTTATGCTGCACTGCTAAGGTAAAAGGCCGTATTTTCAAAGAACACTATATGAAAATAGGGCCTTTTACCTTAGGAGGGCAGTATGTATGGTTGTGAAGCCTGGACACTAACACAAAAAGAGGAAAGTCAGCTCCTGGTAGCGGAAAGGAAAATCTTTCGTAAGATCCTGGGACCTATCAAGAGAGACAACGGCACGTGGAGGATAAGAAGGAATGCCGAAATCGAGGAGTTGGTGGCCGGACCCCAATATCATCGGCGAAACGAAATCCCACAGACTTCGCTGGTTCGGGCACCTATTGAGAATGGGAGAGGACCGAGCTGCCAAGAGGGCGTACCTGGGAAGACCGACTGGTGGCCGCCCAGATACCGCTGGGGAGACAGTGTGGAAGCGGATCTGCGTCAGCTCCAAGCCGATAATTGGCAGGAAACGGCGCAGGATCGAGAAAAATGGTGTGCTCTCGTTTCGGAGGCCAAGATCCTCTTTGGGTCGCTGAGCCGTAATAGTTAGTTAGTTACGTTTATAACAGAGTTCCCATGGTCACCTCCTGTCTCCATCATCAGATCAGCTTCATGCCATCATAATATTGCATTGTCATCCGATTTACATATGTATGCAAAATTTCAGCTCAATCGGAAATCGGGAAATGGGTCTTTAGATTCCAAGATAAAGATAAGATAAAGATAAAAGATAGTTTATTCAAGTAGGCATAATTACAAGGCGCTTATGAACGTCAAATAAAGCTACACGGGCTCCAAGATTTTCCCCACACCAACACACATAGGTTAGCAGGGCAAGTTAAATGAAAGCTTGTAAATATGTCCTAAAAGAAAAAAAAACCTTCAAAGAAATCCAACAAACTTCCAATTCCAACCTAATTGCCACACAATTATATTAGCTCCCCTAAAGTCTTAAGAAATGCAATACATACTAAATAGGTATTTAAATCAATCGCACCCCACAATCATTGCATCATTACGTGCTGGATGGAACCCCAAGAAATTAGCAACGCTGTAATTTCGAATGTAAATTCTAAAAAAAGAAGTGTCCGTTTTAAGGAACTTGGTATGTAATTTGTTTTTGCAGTTTAGTCATGTGCTGATGTTTGGTTATGGTAGATGCTATTGTTTGGGTTTGGGAAAATATATACCTGAGGAGATAGAAAATAGAAACAATCCCTAAATGTATAGGTACGTACTTATAAGTACAGTATATAGGTAAGGTGCCTCTTGTAACACGAGCAAATGTACAAAACATAGATTGTACTCCTTAACGATAAAACGTTTGTTCAAAAACTTTTGAAAATTATGAAGCCTTTAGGTTTTCTCTTTTACATACTTACAGTAAAATATTATCTTCAATGTAATTGACGTTGTTTGTCATGCTTTAAACGAAATTCATGTTCGTATAAACTTTAAAGTGAAAATCTAAACACAAGTTATTTTTAAAAGTCGCTGAAAAATTATGGTAACTTTGAGGAGTACAGGCTACAGTTTACTGTATTGCTCCTGTCCACACCTCATTATAGCCCACCATCCAGTATATCATGATAGGAGAGCAACAGCACTAAAATCCAATATCTCAGAAATCAACAATATCTAGTATAAAATAAAACTTTCATGTAGTCCCTAGTTACACTCAACCCGGAAGTGCTAAAACAATAACCCCCAATTAACAATCCCTACCTGTAACTAAAACACCATCAAAACTGTAGGTATTCACAGACATTAAAAATTAAAAACGACGGGTTACGACCCTTTTTGTCCGTGGGTTATTTCCGACCGGCGCGCCCGAAATTAAGGTAATGTACGGATTCTGACTGCAACAGCCTAATGTCAGCAAAACTCTAGGTATACATTTATACCTGCAGCGATTCAGTCGGCATCGGTAGCAATGCTGCATGACAATGTACAGATTGCTTTACTGCAGGAAAATTCAAAAATTCAGTCACTTTATGAAGACATTTATACTAAAAAATTTATATATGTCAAATGCTGCTGTAGTATTCCGGTGCAGCGTTGGTGCCACTTGTATTGCTACAGAAACTGTCAAATCAACAATGATGCTAGGATTTTTGACATTTATTGCCGCATTAGGTCGCGATTAGAAGTATTAGAACCGAATATATGCTGCATCAGTAACGCTGCTGCAGTCGTCATCTGAATAATACCATTAAGGAACCGTTCGGATTCAGACTACGCCAGCAATACTGTCCGGGCAACAACACCAATTGTGACATATGCGGCAGTAATATAGTCGGCAGTAATGTCGCGCTGCAATACTGCCACAGTAATGCTGCTGCACTCTAAATTCGAACGGTACCTTAACTTTTAAACGAAGCCACGATCAATCAAATCCACTGTCTCCCACCATTTATCTTCCAAAACGCATATTAAAAGAAAAAACGGAAATATACTGGGGAATTATTCATGTTGGGGGGTATCGGGAGCGGTTCGGCGGTTCCGTAGGTTTTTTTGGCGCAATGACATGGTTTGACTACGCAATGAGACCTGGGGCCAGTTTCTCAAAAGCTTGTAACTTGTAATACAAGTGGAAGTTCCTTTCTAACTAAAGCTGTCAAAAAGACATTAAACAAAAGTAACACAAATTAAACAACAACTGAAATAGATTTAACCGTAGCGTACCGTTCAAAAACCTTATTGTAATGTTTACTTTCGAGCCGACTTATTTGATCAAAAAATACAACTTTTTAACGTAAACAAAAGTTTTCTGTACAAAAACAATAAACTTTAATATTATTCTAATCAAGTTACCACTATAGTTGGTCAAACCAGTTTGTCAAAAAAAAAACTATACTCATCCTTTTCTTTTGGGTACTAGTACTAGCGTAAGACAAAGACAGTATGATTCTCCCTGTCTATGTTTGAAATGAGACAGTCCTTCTTCTTATCTTTAATAAAACCTATTGCTGCTGAATCCTAATTCGCGATAGCGTAAACAAGTAGAAAAGCAATATATTGCAGTTATTTCTAGCCCTAATCCCGAAGGTCCTGTATACACCCACGAAACCCCAAACTGGCCAGACAGATACAGAGTGCAAAAAATAAATATCGCTTTTGATTCCACTCCTGTATACGGGATGGATGCGGTAAAACGGTCACGAATATTTTTCACCACACCAGCTCGTAGCTTTCTTTATTGTTCAAAAACTGATGAGATTATTGGATTCTATCCATTAGAATGGCAAAGTGCATATTTTTATTTTTTTTCATGTTGGCTGCTGGAATTAACTCTTTAAGTGATATTTTTAACCCTTTAAGTGATTTTTGTTTAACCCTCGTGCCTTGAAACCCTGGTAACGCTCAAGATTTCACTAAAGAATACAAAATTCATTCGCCTGTCTCTAAATTTAAACACCCTATAGAAGACATTATACAAGGCGGGATAACTTGGACTCCTTTTTGAGCGACTGGCCAGATATAGCTCAGAACCGGGATGAATGGAGGAAGAGGGGAGGCCTTTGCCCAGCAGGGGGACATAATAGACTCACAGTAATATAAAAGACATTCACCCGTGTTTTTTAAACTCGATCGACAAACCTACACCTAAACTGTCTAAACCTAACAGATAACCTAATACTAAGCAATCTAGATTAGTGCTGCCAACTTTACAGACCGAACTAACAAAATCACAACTGCAGCTAATGCCTCATCAGTCTGAATTCCGCATCCAGCAATTTGGAACGTTCAAAACAAAACAATAAATTGGATTATTCATTTATGCGGAACCTCTACTTCGGTGCGCTAGGGCTGTCGCGTCTGAGGGGCTACCGGGAAAACCGAAAATCTCAAATGGCCGGATTATTTCTCTTTTACTCCAATGAAGGCGTAATTGGAGTGACAGAGAACAATGCCCGCAATTTGCGAACTTTGATTTTCGCGGTTATAGTCCTGAACCTAACTATTCGATACACGATGGGTATAGGTACTGCCCTCAGTTTAAGGAATTTGCTACGTTAAATCTCATGTAGCCAAATTAGTAACAACGGCTACAACCAGCATTGTGGGACATTCCGTATGATTACGTGTTCCACACGACGTACGATTACGTGTTCGTGTTGACAGTTCACCCTCCACCGACTTCGCACCCAAAAATATGTCAAAAGTATGTACATAATTTTTGGAAGTTCAGCACATTCGTAATATTTAAGTACGGTAAAAACATATTTTTTAAATAAAGCTCAACCAAAAGATACTTGAAGGAACTGTCATAGGGACCATAAGTGAAATTGTTACACGTTTTTACAAAGGCAAATGCGATGAAAAGATTCACACGGAAACTAGATTATACTCGTATTTGGAAGGGTAGACTTCAAGTCTTCAACCAAAACCTTACAAACTAGGTTAAATTAGGTCTATTAAAAAACCAATTTCAATTAATTTCAATTGCATACATCGTTACCCTGCAATCTGCATTCCACAGCAGTATACTATCAGTATAAAAAGTTGGCAACCCTAGTTAAGGGGCAGACACAAAAACGAAACAATAGAATTCCAAATTGAAGTTAGGTTCGCGACAGAGCGGTTAAAAGGTTCGGTGTGGTATCAATCAAATTCGGCCGCTCTGTTTATCCTGGCCTTAAATTAGAGGGAGAGCTTGTGGGTTGGAGGGAGAGGGCAGATGTGAGGTTTGATTGCGTTTGGAAACGAAGTGCATGTCTACATGCAGATTAGGATGTTGGAATGTTAGGCTCGAGATCATTAATATGTATACATTTTTGCACCTTATTGCAATGGATTAAGGTAAAAAAAATTAGAAATGTTTATAAACTAGACAATGTATGTACAATCTAGTTTTTTTGTGCTAATGTATTATATTCTGACAAACCTAAACGGTTTGTCAGAATATAGGGAAAGTGATTTTAGGACAAAAGTTATTAAGGCTTGCGAGGGAGACCTGGGGCACGTGTTACTTGTAATACAAGTGGAAGTCTCTTTCTAACAAAAGCTGTCAAAAAGAGACATCCGCTTGTATTACAAGTTACAAGCTTTTGAGAAACGGGCCCCAGTATGAACTCGCACTAAACACAGTGGTTTATTATTATGACACGACATGTTAGTTTCAACTGCCAATGCATGCCTACATAAGGACTAATAAATACACGTTGCATATCATACCATACTTGTTGGCTTATTGCAATCTACATTGCAACTTAGGCGTGCTTCAAGCATTAAACTTTCATATTAGTTAAACAAGCTAAATTATAACAGTCTAAGAAAAAGCAAGAATATGAATCTAGACTGTCCGACCACGTTTAGTTTTTGGAGTTCCCATACGTTGTCTTTGCCAGGTTGGTAAAAACTTAAAAATAAAGGAAAAGCGCAAAAACTCACTGTCTCTAGCGAGACTCTTCCAAATGCACTATCGGGCATATAAGCAGGAGGATGTTTTTATCAATCATCGTCATATCACGCCGACAAAGTTTTTATTATTGAGACCCAATAATGTCCCACTGGTGGGCAAAGGCCTCCCCCCACTTTTTCCAATCTTCCCGATTAATCCCGATCTTGTGCAGTCTCTGGCCATTCCTTTAAAAAGTCCTCCCGCCTCAGTTGCTCTCAGTTTGGTTACTGCACATGTCTTCTAATAAAGTTTATTCTCATGTTGCTTGAGTTACACCGTCCCACTAAAGTGTAGTTAGCCTTGTAACTTTTAGAACTTGGAATAGCATTAGCGCATTGCACTATTTCTTGTTTGTACCTCTTAGTATACCTACCTAGCTACCTACTTATTAAATATAAGTAAGGTCACGTGACATTTCGTAGAAAAATATAGGGATGATGACAGCATCATCCCTATATTTTTCTTTTCGTTTGTAGTTTGTCGATGTACGATTGTCATCTTGCTTAGACCCTCAGTTAATAAAACGGACAGACCAAACAAAGATGACCCGATTTCCTTACACTTGGGTGTATCTAATCACAACAGTCCATCACTTGAGCCCTAATAACCACATGCAAAACTGCAATTTCGTATGCAGGCTGCATCCACTTGCATATCCGTGAAAGTAAGCCGAGTACATCTTATATGCTTTAGGCTTAGTTGGCTCAGGTCACAAGTTTGAATCTAGATTTGGTTAGAATTTCTAAACTCCATATTTGAAGTCTGAGAAATTCTTCCAATTTGACGGTGAGTTTGAATTTCAATACATACATTTGAATTCTCGACACTCAATACAGATTTTATGGTGGACTCATATGGAAGGGATTTCTCATAAGTGTAGTTCTCAGGGAAACGTACCGGTTTGTTGTTTGTCAATATGGTGCTGGTATAAAGAGAAAATTAGGGGCTGCCCTTATGGAGAACCGACAAAGTGGCACCTTTTTATGATAATGTCACATACGGTTAACAACAGTCAACATAGAGCGACATTTCCCGTGCAAACCTAGTTACACTATAAGTATATACCCAAAATTGCATAAAAGATTAAAGAACTGCTATATTAGGAACTGAAATTGCTGTCATATTTGCTACCTACTAAAGAAAAAACTGACCAAGCGCTCCAGAGGGCTATTTCAGTTTATTATTTATATAAGTAGTCCTATATTCGGATTCACAAGTTGTTAGTTGTCATGTAAAGACAAGTTAAAGTTGATCAAGCTAAAGCCTAATTCAAGCTCGTGTCACCATAACAAATATTTCTCCTTAAGGAGGTCACCTACATCCCGGCCACTGCACAAAACTGAAAAATGTAAACCAATCCACTAGCTTTAAGTTTTCATATTTCTCACAGCCCGGCAGTTAGGACCATATATTTGAAGTGCAGACAATTCATTTTTCAAATGGCGTGGCGCGGTCGACAAAGTTTGTTCGCCGCTGGAAGTTGTGGAAGTTTGGGAACTTTGATATTCGTCCGTTTGCTAGATTTTGTGGATTTTGACCGCATAGAAACTTGACTTGGTCCGTATAAGTCGGTTATGTGTTTGGATCTTAAGCGCGTCTCGTATTGGTTCGGTTGAGTGAGTTCGATAAATTAATAGTTTATGTCAAGAGTTCCTTGGTCTCTAAAAGTTACTTTAGGTTATTTGGTTTGGGAGTTTATTGGTGGTTGAACTTACGATGTCCAAGTGTAATACACAATCATAGCAACTATAAGTGAAAAGGTTCGTTGTATGTATTTGTCTTGCAGAAATAACAAAATGTAAACTTAAAAATTAAAACAACAAAATGTGAAAAAATATTTAAGCTATACTTGGTGTCGCCTAGCTTTTGATATAACTGATATAAGCTCAAAAACGAGGTCAAAATAATGCTTTTAGACAAACAGAATGAATTTATTCAATTGCTGTTATTTATTCAAGAACTCAATGGCATCTTAATACGTGCAAATGTTCTTTATACCCACAGTGGAATATCAAGCAGGTCGCATCAAAAACCTACAATGTATTCTTATTCTATGTAAATGAAAGAACATCGCCCGATTTTTATTAGCGAGACGTTGTCAATGCTTGTGTAATACCTACTAATAGAACTGTTGAATGAAATAATGTTTGTATAAACAATGTGTACAAAGGGGTACTCAAGAAAATCAAATTAGTTTCACCTTAAGCCGTATATTAGCACAAAGCGGCATGAAACATAGGTTTAGACACGAAAATCTCAATCTAATTCTAAATTAAGTTAAGCCGAAGAGACGGTATGCGAGGTATTCATGTTTTGAATGAATTTATATGGTTTCATCACGTTAAAATGAACGGCAAGTTGAGTTTCAAAGTTGCTGGGTAATTCAAAGGGATTGTAGTCAAAAGCCTTTGTTAAAACTATTAAATACAGCAACAGATAATATAAAATAAGACATAAGTTTATTTGAAACAATCACACGTTGATAAAGTAACGCGTTTTCTGCTCTTTCAAACAGTTTTGTTATTCTTACGGTGTACCTCAAGGAAGCGTTCTGTTCTGAGTCAACATGCTAACTTAATTCCAAATGTAAATATTACTCTCTAGTTTTCGTCGGTAGATTTTCGAGTCGGTATTTGAAACTGTTTGAGGTATATCTTAAAATGCCATTCGGTATATGTAAGTTAAAACTACTTAACTTGTAAAAAGGAGAAAATACATTGTTTGTAAGCAGACAAAGATTGAGAATAGAGCCTATTGATAAAAAAACCCCAAATACTATTCTATTAGCCAACACATTTCTTTTTTCTATGATAATTTCTCATCAGTGACGTAAATAAATCGTATTTTTGCGACATGAAGACATAATTATATTAAATTATTTGTTCGGGGATAAACCTAAAAGTTGATAGTCAGCTAACAATAATACTTTATACCTCTTTCCATTGCACATTGAACTCATCGAGACGATTCTAACAACCTCCGAATATCAATGAGGTTGTGTAGTTTTATTACAGTTCCTTCCGTTTCCATTATTAGACCACCTTGAAGGTACCCACCACATTGTCACCGAGCGCACTAAATTTTAAATGAAGTTATTGGATATCAGTTGATAAAGGGAAAAGATCTTGCAACTTTCAAACGGACATCTTGTCTAAATGAACAATACGATAACAATGTTTGATAAAAGTAACTGGACTATTCCAACCACGAGATATAATTATTTGCGTAACGTGACCACAAACATTTTAGCACAAGTTGCAAACTCATACCAACAGCAAGTAGCAACCCAATCCTCTGTTCCGAAGTTACCTCAGGAAATGTTTTGACGTCCCGACATATGAATACAGACTCAGCACACGAATTAACCCCAAACAGGTCAGGATGCTCAAACGAATATGAATTCAGTGCAAGCTGAAGAAACCACCGAGTCGAAGTAATTCCCGTAATTCCACTAATTAGCAAGATCTTTGCGACTTTGGGGCGGGTATGTGTAAGTTTATTGCAAAACAGGTAAAATAGGGAGTCACAAGGCCTTTAAAGTTATATAAGTATCAATAAAATTTTCATCTTTATAGTGCTTTTTATTAAACTTTTAAACTTTATTGCGCGTTATTTTTTTTACAAATGGTGGACTTAATGCCTTAAGGCATTCTCTACCAATAAACCATTATGTTTAATTTTAGACGTTATAAAGTCACTGTCCAAACGTTTGAGTTTCTTTGAGCTTATTCTTAGCATCTTAAAATTTATTGAACACCTTTGTAATAACATTGTCTAATATGCAAATATTATTTAGTACGATGGATTTAAAAAGAAGAACTACCTTCTGTTATTTATCAAGTCAAAATAGTTCGCCGTCAATGTTTGTGCAATAAACTCGAAATACAGCGGCAGTCGGCAAAACAGCGGTACCTGGGGCGGACCGCAACAAAGACAGGGGCTGATACCCGCCGGGTACAGTCGGACGAAAAAGTAGTTTATTTGATTTATAATACGAGTATTCTGACGATATGTTTACGGAAATTGTCGTCTGGTAACAACTATGACTCGGAGGGAAAGAAGAGAAATAAAATAAAATTGAAGCAATAGTAGAAAGAGTAAAACACATAATAAAAGTAAATTACAATTAGGAAAAGTTAAGTAGAAAGGCGAACTTATCCCTTTGAGGGATCTCTTCCAGTTAACCTATAAGTAGATGAGAGAAAAAAGTGGGAAAAGGGTGATAAGTAGAGAATGCCTATAGTGGTGGTAGTGGTATAGTGGTGCCTGTTGTACTCTTTTTTATGTGCAATAAAAAATGCAGAAATATTGAAGCTTTTTGTTATTGACTACAGCAATAGGTATACTCTCAAAAATAGGCACACGAATGTAACTGTTAAGTAAATGGATTGTCCTAAAACGCTGTTCCTATAATATGTCTTTTTTCCAAGCTAATTCCCCCTATAATATTACAGTTTCTACATGCCTTATGGTATCAGGACTTGTCAGTCGATTTTTTCCTTTGTCATTTCTCACTTGCCATTTTATGCGCTCGACTGTACAGTGCGCAGTCTTTTGAACAGTGTCCGCGCACACTTACCGGCTTGGAAATCCCGTTTAGGCGCGTCAACTTCACCCGACTTGGCTCCAACGTTCCTTCACTACCCAATATTTCTATAGGTGGTACTGGGAAATCCTGTTTGATAGTGCCAGAAAAGTGTTGAGATTTTTTAACTTGCCATTCTGCTATTAGATTTATATGTGTTTTGCGTAATAACGCCATCTTACACTGGTTCCCGTAACTTATTTACATTTCCCGCTTAAGGCGCGTTTTCGCCATCCTCCTTTCAGAATCTTCTTAAGCGGATATTTATCCACGAAGGAGTTTTTCCATCATCTACAATATGCTATTCATATTTAAAATAAATTATGCGAAGCTACTCTGGAAAGTCTTGCAATGATTTAATCTAACAAGCCATTTTAGTTGAGAGTAAGTACCAAACTTCAAATCAAAAAAGAAAAAAATACGCTTTCTTCGTCGGGTTAAAATGAAGATCATATCATTAAGAGCAAACTCCGTTATGATCTAAAGAAAAAAACCCGAAGCGAAACACACCGCATTTCCTCGTGGAAAACGAGGCTTAACCGGGATTAAAAGTTTCAAGTATAAAATAGTTAAAATTATAGCTCAACCACGCAACACGGTGAGCTTATTAAGCTTCGTATCAGATCTTAAGTAGTTTAGAAATAAGAAAAGAGAAGCAAGCAAGTTATGAAACTTGAAGGGACTGTGGTGAGTCCTAAGTATGGAAAGTATTTGAAAACGACTTGTATTAACACGGTTTTATGATAACGATATCTCGATGATTTTTCCTGTTATGTTAAGAGACCAAGCAAATTCAGCAATTTGGCGTAAGTTCTAATTTTTACAAAAGCGACTAGCACATGACTTAACAATAGTTATTAGGTCGGTTTTCTCCAAGTATTTTCTTTCATAAAAACATGGGCAATAATTTAAGAATGATCGAGGCGGGATATGTAAGTGCGAAAGTGACACATGGCATGACAGGTGATAAAAATGAGACCATGATAGCTGTACGGATATGATGGTCGTTCTTGTCTACGTGACAGCGTGATAAAACGGTGTCCGTCACTTTCTTTCCCACGGTGTTAAACAGTGACAGTTATTTTATCACGTGGATAAAGATGGATAAAGCTATCCATAATAGGCTGGCTGGTCTGGTTGAAATTGGGACATCAAACTAAACAGCTACGCTCCTGTGTATTTTTATCACATCATTTTGTAACTCCATACCAAAAACTGTCGTTCCGCGCATTACAGAGAATCAACTAGAACAAGCAACGGCAGCGTCGGAATGGAAATTCTAATAAAATGGCCAAAGTTTAGATAAAATTGAAGTTTAAAAGTTTCTCGATAGTCAGGTGCGCATGATCTGGATTTATTAGTCTGCAGGTAAAGTTGACAGGCAGGATATAAAAGAAGTTAATAGCAGTAAAAGGAACTGAACGGTAACTAAGGTATTAAAGGAAAACTTACAAGGAATCATAGAAAAGTACTTTAAACTTTGAATTGTATTAACAAGTATTTAGGAACTCCAAATGAAAGTTCAAGAAATAATCAAAGTTTCCGAAGAAAACTTAAAACTTCCAAGTTTTGCAGCGAGATAGAGATTTATCCCTCATTCTGTAACATATATAGATCTATATTGTATGCTAACTTATACTTACTTACCCACTTACGAGTAAGAAGTATTAAATATTAAATGGTCTTCAATTAAATTATGTCTTTCCCGTATCTACCTATCACAAATTAAAAGAAGTTTAAAATTAAATTAATGTTTTTCTCATAAAGCTACCGCTTTTTATTACATTATTATCATCAGATCAACATCTACAAAGTAGGTAATGGTAATATACGTTGTAGATGCTAATCGTTGACAAGATTGTGACTCAACGTAGAAACCAGCGGGTGAATATAAACTTGTATTTTAATTACACGTAGTCTTATTATGAAGAAAATATCTGGGTGACCGAGCTTCGCTCGGAAAACATATAAAAACTCGAAAATGCGCGTTTTCCCAGAGATAAGACCTAGCTAGATCGATTTTTCGCCCCCGAAAACCCCCGTATAGCAAATTTCATCGAAATCGTTAGAGCCGTTTCCGAGATCGCATATATATATATATATATATATATATATATATATATATATATATATATATATAAATAAATAAATAAACAAGAATTGCTCGTTTAAAGGTATTAGATAAACATCCTACGAGTAATATAGGCATTATATTAAGGTGGCAACCTTGAACGCTATGAAAGTTCTAACAAAAACAAAAGATATCTAATATAGTTTTATTCCCAAAGGCAACGCGGATATTCGAATCAGACAACGTCGGAAAACAAATAATTGTACGGATAAAACTAAACATATCTTTCGTAACGACGAATTCCTCTGTGAAATAAAATCATTCGGAATGTTAGTAAAGACAGCTAACGGATCTATTCGCCGATAACTTTGTAGCCTCACACAGAAGTCACAGAACACAGTGTAAAAACATCATTATATTCATGGTTTTAACTATGGCGAACAATTTGTATGGAAATTTGTAAAGTGAGCCGTTTTCAATGTTCTATTATTGAAATGAATCACTTTTTAGATGCGATTGTGTTTTTATTTTAACTGTATAATTTAGCGTTAAACTCACGTATGTAGATACAATTATAACATTTCACGCCTACTGAAATGATATCAAAATTATTGTATCACAATTTACGATTAGGTACAATTAAATACATACTAAGTCAATATACGGAAACACAATGGGGAAAATAAAATAGAAAAACCTTATATAACCTTATATAGGTTCGGTGAAGTGAAGTGAAATTCCAATGTTTTACATATTAACTAGTGACTTACAAAAACGGTTTTTCGCAAGTGGTTTGAGTAGTTTGTCATTCTAAATCTGTGTTCTGCGCCACCTTATTCGAAACCTACAGAAGTGTAGTCGTCTTTTTCGCACACAATAAATGATGGCCTTTCAGGAGCAATAGGAGTCGTATGTAGGGAAATTCGAGGAAATAAACTCGCAGATAGCCGCAACAATGTTTGGAAATCTGAATAAGTGCCAAGAGGATAAGATAGATTCGCAATTTGAAGGTGGAGATAAATGAGAAAGAGATGTATTTGAATATGATGTTTGTTTGCTGATTTGTGATTTTGTTACTGTTGATCGTGAAGTAAATGGAATTTTGATTTGATCTGGGGCCTATTGCATGATAAAATACTAGATAATATTATTAGTGATTTTGTATGTAAAATAACTAATAGTACCTTGTATTTTATAATTCAATAGGCTCCTGATTAAAGCAGTACTGTTTAAGTGTTTTATAATTGGTATAAAGTTTGGATATTTTCAAATGAAACAATTAATCCTATTTATAAATTACAGCTGTCAATGTAGAATGAAACAAATATTATCTTATCTTATCTTTATCTTAGTTACGAGTATGTTAATGGAAATAACCAATACTAATACTTCAAAAATATTGCTAACAATTTTGATGATGTTGAAATATTAACAAAAAGCGAAGTAATAAGATAGCTATTTATTAAATTACTGCTCACAGAACGGAGTAACATTATCAAACAATTTTGCAAATTACTTTCCAAACTCAGCGAAATCACCAAAAGCTAGAACTTTAAAGTGCATCCCCAAATTCCACCAAAGCCGATTGACAACTTTTAATGCAGCAAACCCCAAGACAATGGTCGGACCCAAATGTCTCCTATCGATTCGGCGGCGGGCATGCATCCCGGAATATGCCGCGGGGAAATACATGCCAAGTTGGCATTAGGAGGCATTTACGCGTCGTCGCCTTTACTGAAGTATTTTGATAGGAAAATCATGTGAAGTTTAAAGTCATATTTTGGAAGGTAGTGTGTTGCGTGATTTTCTTTTTTATGTAGGTAAGTGTCTTGTAGGTATTTACTATTCTTTAAATCTTTCATTTTTAGGGTTCCCTAGCCAAATGGCAAAAAACGGAACCCTTATAGATTCGTCATGTCTGTCTGTCTGTCTGTCCGTCCGTCCGTATGTCACAGCCACTTTTTTCCGAAACTATAAGACCTATACTGTTGAAACTTGGTATGTGAACCGCATTAAGATTTTCACACAAAAATAGAAAAAAATATGTTTTTTTTTTGGGGTTCCCCATTCCCCATACTTAGAACTGAAACTCAAAAAATTTTTTTTTCATCAAACCTATACGTGTGGGGTATCTATGGATAGGTCTTCAAAAATGATATTGAGGTTTCTAATATCATTTTTTTCTAAACTGAATAGTTTGCGCGAGAGACACTTCCAAAGTGGTAAAATGTGTGTCCGCCCCTGTAACTTCTAAAATAAGAGAATGATAAAACTAAAAAATATATATGATGTACATTACCATGTATACTTCCACCGAAAATTAGTTTGAACGAGATCTAGTAAGTAGTTTTTTTTTAATACGTCATAAATCCCCTAAATACGGAACCCTTCATGGGCGAGTCCGACTCGCACTTGGCCGCTTTATTTCTTTCCAGTTAGCTATTGGTCTGATATTGGTTTATGACTGATTGTCAGAATGTTTAGCCACATTTACTTTTTATTTAAAGGTAAAAAACAAAAGGTAAAATACCTGATATCAAAGATTCAACGATTCTTAAACTAGGCTTAGTATTTATACATACATTTTATTGTACGCAGTCAACAATAAATTTATTCTATTCTATTCATAAAATGTTCTCAATTTGATTCTTCTTCAGATCTTTGGTTTTATAATTCTTCTGATATCTTAGATATTTTTCACGCTACAATAGGCATCTGCTTATTCTTTTATAAATTAACTTAAATTTTCGTTATTTCTTAACAAGATTCAGTCTAACAATTCTATTCGAGCCTAGTTCCAACCATTAAGGATTAAACCATTCTCCCGTATTCCTAACTAAAATTTAAATAGACAACGGATGTTCCATTCTACAATTAACGTTTAGAAATATCGACGTATCTCCGACTATTCCTGCAGCAGCTAAATCCAACGGCAAATATAGACTTGAAATATCCAGGCTTAGGTCCCAGTAAAATGATATAGGTATATAATAGGATCCAGAATTGAATTCAGAATATGGTGTTTGAGATAGAGAGCGGTTGGTGATAAAATATTTTATTCACAGTCGAGAATTGAATTGAAGACACGCAATGTGCACAAACTGAAAGGAAAATTCACTAACCTAAAATTCGATAAAAACTGGATTTGTAAGATTGGCAGCGAATATTGCTTAGTATCTTTGTGGGTTTTAATAAATTGAAGTAAAATAAAATTTACTTACTAATATTTTTTATAGTTGTTTATCAGTCAGGACTTGACAAGATGGCCTACCATGTAAATCCAATTAATGTAGTATTAATTGAATAGTATAAATTTTACAATGACCTAAAAAGATGGCTGCTGCGATAATATTGCCGTAAATACTTAAACTAAAACTATTTAATTAAGACTAGCACTGCAATGAATAAGTCTACAAATTCTGTCTAGATAACTGGGCAAGGTAATTACAAGTTATGTAGTTTAAAAGCCGTTTCCTTTGTCTTTCCTTTCTCGTATTTCGTAAAATATTTCACATTGTTTTACTACTGAATAACAATTTACCTGTTATAATGAACTGTCTTGAATGTTCGGCCGCGTTCGAAATATCTCGCAAATGGTTGTGGTGGAAATACTGGAAATATCTTGAATGTGTTGGATTCAATAATTCCACATTCCATTTAGGGTGGAGGTTGATAGGATTATGGATGTCAACGTTATTACAATATTGTGACGGTGGTATGCCACAGCTTCATACTCTGATTTACCTACATCAAAAACGTATGTAATTTCACAGGATATTTATTTTAATCAGCATTGAAATGATATTTGTTTTGGTGTTTAAATCAGTGTCAACAATAATTTCGAAATAAAATACGATATTTATAAAGAACATATTCATCTGCCAGATTTTACATGACTTCAAAATAAAAAGCTGGATATTAACATAAAGATATGTTTCTTTTTAACTAGTAAGTGCAATTTTATTCCTCCGGCCTCATTTAAAACTAAAAGCAATACAAAATTTAAAGTTTTTTGCAAATACAAAATCAAGTTGTCAACTCCTTTTGCTGAATGCAATTTATGGCCAGCCCAATCAAGCGGCGGCGAATCGTCGAGTTGATCTTCTTCATCAACTGTATTTTCAAGAACGTCTGAATCAGAACTTCTTGGTTTAAATAGCTTTTCTTCGTTAATTTTGATTTTATCATCAGTCTTACAAATATTATTAAATTCACAGCTAACAAAATAAATTACAACGTGGAAATGGTCCAACTTAAAACATTTTAATAATTTGCGTTGTGATCCCCAAAGCATTGACAGTAACAATCATTATGGAAGTTACAGAGCCCTCATCAAGTATATTAGCGGTCAAATAAATGCCTATTCAGAATAATTAAATGACTCATAAAATTTGAAAACCCAAGCACGCTCGCATTACCCAGGCCCCGCCCAAAGTACCATTACGCCTCCCGACTTTGCGTGTTTTCATGGCAAATTAACCAGACAACGTGCCCGGCTAACTCGCCACTAAATACCTAATGTACTTAAATACCTAATGCATTTAGTTGGAATCCCGGGCAAAAGGCTTGAATTTATAATGGCATCCGACATTTTTTATTCAACGGTTACCGACGGACGGATCTGGTAGTTTTTTAACGTGGATAAAAATAACGTTTTGTGTTATGGAAACGTTTTAGGTACATGTCGTTGGTAAATTTAGAAAATTTAGCAAAAATGCCAAATAAAAATGTTAATCTTGAATTGATTTACAATATTTACATCGCCGACATTTTTAGACGTTCTATACAATGAAGATAAACACGGTAGTACCACCAATCGTTGTGGACATCCATTGGAGGAGACTGTTTAAACTTTTAATGTTCTAAGTAGTAGTGATAAGTAGACTTCCTCTGGAGTACATATGATGATATTTTTCTTCCAAATGTAATGAATACATTCCTTCTCAAACATTCATATTGATTGCGTGTAATGCTACAGGGATTTCTCATCCCTAGCCAATCATCGCTTGGTAAATAAACTCGTTCGCCTCAATATCACACGTAAGTATAAGAAAGTCTACGAAAATACTAAATCCAGATCTGCAAAAACCACTTTCATCAGAGAGATGGCGATTAATATAGAGATAAAAATAGTTTTAGAAGCATAAAGACTTGAACAGGTGGCAATAATGCGAAAGAGATTTAAATATATCTCCTTGAAAATCCTGAAAATAACCTCAAAGTCGGTAAAACCCTGGTCTAAAATGTCTAAATGTTGCAAGGAATCGTGTAAAGCGCTAACAGTGCGCAGTTAGAAGAACACGTCTCAACCCTCAAGGTGCACTATTTTTTGAACTGTCCAAGTACCTTATTGATCGCACCAAGTTACGGACGTTACCTAGTTCTTAGAGTTGAGACGCAGAGGGAACAGACTGTGCAGTGTGGACGAAAACGTCCTGTTTTACAAGTTTCTAATCTGCTGAGACCGCAATCTATTCTGAAGTTTGGTTTATGGTGCCTTTTTGCTTTTTGGTTATGAATTTTGATGTATATGGCTGAACGCGTATTAGTATACTGAATGATGCATCGGATTTTAAACTAAACAACGATTAATTGAAAGAAAAAAGATAATGAATCAATTTTAGAAAGTGAATTGGACAGGACCGTATTAGTATACTGAATGATGCATCGGATTTTAAACTAAACAACGATTAATTGACAGAAAAAAGATAATGAATCAATTTTAGAAAGTGAATTGGACAGGACCAAATGGCGGTCTTTACCCAGCAATGGAACATTTTTATAGGGTGATAAAAATAATTAATTAAAACGATATTATGAGGAACTCTAAGTCAGCTAATGAGATTAACAATACCCTTTTTTTTACGTTGGGAAAATGCTTTTATGCATCCCGTCTCGAGGGGAACAAGACGGGTATGACGGACTAAAGGGCGAGACCTATTACCGTCTAAAAACCCAACGAGTGCCAACTCCGCCTATAACGGAGCGACGCGGGATCGCGGTGTGCATGCAGATTAACAATACCCTGGCGTTAGCCATGATTTTGTCGAATTGATTATTGGGGTCTGATTATAAGTAGACTTGAGTCTATCAATACCTAAGTATGTTAAGTTTCACGCGTGCTTCGTTAACTTTAGTGATAAATATTGAAAATGAGCTTCCCAATAAAAAGTGAACAGGCTATTCCTAGACGCTTGAGCTCTAATATTAATGTTCCTTTAGCGTGCACAGCGAGCGCCGTTTAAAAATAAACCAATGTAAATGTAGTACACTGTCGAGCTTTTTGCAGTACATTTAATACCATTGAGTTATTATGTACTGTAGTGTACAAAGCGGTTTATCGTCGCAAATTTTAAACGGGTATTTTGTATTTTATTATTGTAAATTTAGATCTGCTGTAACTGTAACTAAGTTTATTCACGATTCGTTACTAAAAGACTTTCATAATCATTGTAATTATATTTCTTTACTAGCTATATAGGAAGATAGACCGATTTTTTTATACACAACGCTAAAGGGGCCCACTGTTTACCAGTCCCCCGGACGATATCGGCCTGTCAGTTAAACCCAAAAGGTGACAGTTCCGAACAACTGTCAGGCTGATATCGTCCGACGGACTGGTGATCAGTGGGCCCCTTAACGAAAACTAAAGTAAGTAGAGATTTTTATTGCATTTGCACGGCTTTAGTTGACTCATCATAAATTGAGTCAAAATAAATCATTTTGTGACCAAACGAATGCGTTCGACATAGTGCGTCAACTTAGCAACGGCACAATTTTAAACGAAAACCAGGTACTAAAACAGTTTTGAAACGAGAAACATGGAAACCATTCCGCTAGTTAAAAGCAAAGTTCTGTGAAACAACGGAAAAATAAAGGCGAAACAGCAGAATAATTTAAATATGACCATTAATCTGGCCGACATAGATGTCGCGGGTAGCGTCGGCAGAAAAATTGCAACGGATCTCTGTTGCAGATAACGGTTGGGAAAAATTTAAGTGGCAATATCTTTAAGTGCTAGTTTAGGGGTAGTGGATTTGATGTGTTATGTTCCTAGACTATAGGTATTTTGCTTTTGGGATGCGTTTTCGTGCAGTTTTATTACAGTTTAGATTTGGGATACAAGCATTGCAGATTTTTTATGCCTTGACACTAAACGAGTGTTTCAATAAAAAAAGTTCAAGAAAGTTGAAAATGAACACGATCACCTTTAAATCTTAAGATAAGTTTAAGTCAAATTGTAGCGATAAGTGTGTGCAATTTTATGAATTTACCAATAATAATCTAAGCATAATGTTTTTACCAAAAGATAAAACAAATATTAATATTTATTACAGAACCGTAGATATAACAAACTTCATGCTTGAATAAGATTGTGCTTTCGGAAAATCTATATCTAGGTCTAAGTATTTCTTCTCATCAAATATGTAATTCAGAGTTCCCAAGACTGTTACGTGCGATATTATTGTTAATATATCACATAAACCACGAAACCTGAGAGAACCTAATTTAGATAAACACGAACGCGCACAATAGTTCATTATTACGCTAAATTCCTCCTAAATTGGCGACCCCACCCTCGAAATTAAACCGTCTTATTAATTGATGGCAGATACGTCGCTTTTGTCTCGGAATTAATAGAAAATTCAAACAAGGCTTGCGGTACTTTCCCTTCTGATTAAAACGACACTTCACCCGCTGGCAAATTAAAATCTTACATCGCGTGGTTTGAGCCGGTTACACACAGGCGCGGTAGAAATACAGGTTATGTACTATTTTATAAACGACTGTATAATAATAGGCACTGGTAAGGAGAAAAGAAAATGTATTCTGACAAATAATAAATAGACAAAAAGTATCAAAACCATGAACATAATAAAAAAGGTAAATTTATACAAAAAAAACCGGCCAAGTGCGAGTCGGACTCGCGCACGGAGGGTTCCGCACCATCAACAAGAAATAGAGCAAAACAAGCAAAAAAAACAAGCACAAAAAGGTCACCCATCCAAGTATTGACCCCGCCCGACGTTGCTTAACTTCGGTCAAAAATCACGTTTGTTGTATGGGAGCCCCACTTAAATCTTTATTTTATTTTATTTTTAGCATTTGTTGTTATAGCGGCGACAGAAATACATCATCTGTGAAAATTTCAACTGTCTAGCTATCACGGTTCGTGAGATACAGCCTGGTGACAGACGGACGGACGGACGGACAGCGGGGAGTCTTAGTAATAGGGTCCCGTTTTTACCCTTTGGGTACGGAACCCTAAAAAGTTGTGCGATCTTGCACATACTATGTACGGATATAGATAGAACACTCTTTATTGGCAGTATTGGCACACCTGAGTAAAAAGATACTCTAGAAAAAACAATTGATTAAATGTAGAGGCAGACAACATCAAGCGGTCTACTACATTTATTAAAAAAACAACCTAGCAGCAGTGGATCTATAGGATATAGAAACTTCCTTTACAGATAGCTTGAGTCTGTCCATTATTTGATTAAATCACAAGTTAAAAATTTACTCCTAATACAGGTACCTAAACCTTTTTATTTATTTAACATAAATACAAATATTCAGTATTAGGTCATATTCATAAATTATAGGTAATATTACTATTATAAACTGTAAATGTTACGTGAAATGGTCAGATTGTCCCAATGTTCGAGATATCAACGTCAATTAAACTATTTTGGAACAAATTAACAGGTCTTATGGCATATGTTGCATTATTTATTAGTCAACCTTCAGTAGTAGCTAGATTTTATTTTAGTGTTTCTAACACGAACTATTCTGCCTGCCTTGTCGTTGTCTACCTCTACATTCAACGTGTCCTGTGTTATTTTCTTTAAACTAATGTGCAAGATTTCTTTTAATGCGCATGTGTGTAAAGATTATTTTACTTCCACTGCCATGCTAGCCGGAAATATTTACAAAACTCCACGCCAGTGTGTCCACATGTTAACGTTATTTAGATTAAGGAAGTATCTTGCCGTCAAGGCGGAATGCCTGTGGTGAGTCTATCTGAAGGGCTCCGTATTTGATATCACGTCAAATATAGACAATTATTTAATGCAAATGTCGAAAAGGCTTAAGAATTTAAGTAACACATTGTGAAATAAAATCCCTTTTATACTTTAGTCCAAAAATCTGGTAAAATTAAGACGCTTTGTCGAAAAATGCACTTAAAGTTGATACGTTACAAGGTCTATATTGGAACTTCGCAAGCGAGGTGGATATAGGGTCAAAGAAATATAATTAAATAAATTCGCTTACGTTATCTTTAGTGGTTCATATTCGCTAAGATGTTTTGTGATGTTAGCTTTATTACATATCTTTTTAATTAACCTTTCTAACCGGGGAGCCGGCAGGCCTCGTCGGCGATGGCGGGATGGCCTGGACTCCTTCTTGAGAGGCTGGCCAGATGTAGCACTGAACAGGGACGACTGGAAGGAGAGGGGGGAGGCCTTTGCCCAGCATTGAGACACAGTGGGCTCTGTATAATAAGTATAATTTTTAATTAAAACTGTTGATATCTCATCTTAGCTGTTTTTAAATTTATACATTTTTTAATACTTAAAGCATGTATTCTACTTGTGTAACATTAACTTAAATTTAGTCCTCATCTACTTACGTACTTTGTATCTTTTGTTTAACTCTAATTGATAACCTAAGTCGCGTAACATACCTGTAACAAAAAACATTATTATGATTAGTAATGTTAATGGCAAATTAAACCATTTTCACATAAAATTCATAGAGGCACTAATTATTATTATTTTAGGTCTCGCCAGGGTCTCTCCATTAAGGGAGACTTGACGGAATTGCACAAACCGTTATAAAAGTATAGCAATAAGAATGTCTCCACATGACATTGTCGTTCTCTAAATCGCGAGACCCATAACCTACGGATTTCAAAAAATAGCACATAATCTGAAAATTATTTTCGTTAAGTTACAAGAAGTAGTTTACTACCACCCCAACCACAATACAAGTCATGAGCACACGTTAAGTTACAGCGACAAGGGCATAGACACACCAAATGCGGTTGCAGTGCGACTCTCCATCCAAAGGCACACGCTGTAATTGATCGATGTAAATAATAACGAAAAAAGTAACTTTGCGATGGCAATGGACACCTTTTGGTATTGTAAAAACGTATTGTATTGTAAACTTATTGTACGCACAGTTTCTAAAAACTTGGAAAAGTTCTTGGAAATTTTAGGAAAATAAACACAGGAAATAGTTTCAAAAAATCTGATCACATGTTGGATACGCCATATATCAAAACTTTTGCTTTAGCAGACATTGCATCTTATTAATTCAGTTATTAATTCAAAAATATTTTTGAAATTTTGATTTAGGATCTAGTTCTAGGTAAAAGTCAAAGACAATTTTTTCATCGTTAAATGTCTCTAATGGATAACAAAACTTGCCTCTTCTATTCCAAAAGGTAAGGATCCTAGTACCAAATTATGGCCGTGACGCCCGTGACATACATGACCTAAAACTGATAATTTTGAGCTGTTGCCAAAATAGTACTTACGAGTAACCAATGTTATTTTTTGCTGTTATAAGGTTATTGAGTCTATTTGAGTTCATTTTGAAACCACGTTAGTTACTACAAAGCCATTAGAGCCATTTAGAAATAAAAAAACCTGAACTATTTGAAGAGCAACACGTAACTAAGAGGTCATTTTGACGAATCGTGTTACAGAAAATGCAAATTAGAAGCAAAACCTTTAGAATGTTCAGAATAGCTTTCAATCTCAACCGCATTAGGTATATCTCCGGGTTTACACTCGAAACCATTTTATCCATTCCGCCCCCGTAAATCATACGCTGAGAGTAACGGCCCAATACTTGTGCTATTCCCTACAATTTATACTTCTAACTCGCTTTTTCTGCGGCTTTGTCTAAATGAGAACTTATCTCACGTTTGATTTAGTATTTCCTAGATATTGCATAGAAATATGGTGGTAGTTATAGTTCAATGGCGCGTTTTGTCGGTTCAATTTGATTTAGCCGGGTACAAGTTTCCTCATTTCCTCAACTTTCGGATATACTTCAAGTACTTACGTATAGTGTGCCGAGACGTGCGTTTTTGGACCAAGCCAAAGAGAAAATCAACGCAGTGACGTATCAGGAGCTCAAAACAGTGGCAGAGAGAAGAACAGAATGGCGATTACTCCACCGACAAGAGCCAGGCTCTTAAAATTGTGATGATGATGTGACGTATAGCAATGTTTTTACACAGGTTTATTTAGCTTCACTGCGTGTAGATTGAATTTAGGCCTCACGAGTAAATCAACATCTAGCAGAGTAGTTATTACCGAACTTGAATATTCACCGCAGCTTCGCACAGATTGATTGCCTTTGCAGTTCAATTGAAAGATTGGTTATGTCAACTCTATATATCGCTACGGTTCGTATGTACTTATATACTTATATGTACTTATAGACTACTAATCGCTGTCTCCGACTTCGTCTGCGTATAATTAGTACTTTCATAGTCAATTCCACCTAATAATATATTTCATATTCTTCTTCTTCAACCTAGCGTTTTCCCGGCCTAGCGCCAGGGTCCGCAGGGTATATATTTCATATTAATATATTTAATAATTCCACCTCTTTTTTCACCCCCTTAACGAATTGTTTCCATGATAATAACTATTTCCTTTCCTGGGACTAAAACTATCTCCATTCCAAATGTCGTAAAGAGGAAACAGACAGACATACAGAGTAACTTTCGCATATATAATAGAGGTATTAGTAGGGATCATTGTGATTCACTGTGAATGGTACAAATTGTTCTTTAAGTTGTTGGTTTTACGTCTATATGGTTAAAGTTTTTCATTAGCTTTATTTTATTCACGGCCTGATAAGTACTTAATGATATAATTAAAATTTGATTGCTGAAACATTTGAAATGACAGTCACGTATTTACAATACCTTATTATTTCAAGCTTTAATAGAGATTGACAGTGACAAATTTAAACATACATGAACTGTGCACAGTTTACGTACCTACGAGTATAAAATTCTAGTGTGGAGTCAGTTTGGCACTGACATTTATACGCTATCGAGAACTTACCTTACTTTCTATGCATCTCGCTCGTACTCGCATATTAGTGCGAGCGAGATGTATAGAGAGTAAATTACGTAGACGTTAGCGTATGTGTCAGTTTTGATACTGTCAGTGACTCATGGGTACGGGTACAAATTATCTTTGATCTCAAAATCTTGCATATGATTTTGCAATCTTAGAAAAAATGGTATGTGCTTTAAATCTCAAACTATATGTAGGTAATCTGGGGGCACGGTAGTGCCCCCGCCAAGACGAGCAAAGCGAAGCGCAAGGGCACTACCTACCTTTTCTCGAAGCGCTTCGTCGTTTTTTTGAACCCTCTTAACTTGGGTTTGGGTTATACCAGATAAACAAAACTCACGGGATATGATGTCAATAGTGGACTTATTAAGCATAAAAAATTTCAATTGCATAGCTCTTATACTTTGGATTTTATTAATGTTTAAAAAACCCCGATTTCGTCACTGATTCACTCACTGTTGATCATCAAAACCTCTAGGGTACTTCCTGAAGTCCTAGGAAGCTGAAATTTGGTATGTGAGATAGTATTAGTCCACAAACAACAAAATAATTCAAAAACTTGAAATTATTAGCCCCTAAGGGGGTAAAAAGGGGGGCGGAATTTTGTATGGGAAATCGATAACCGCGGAACCGATTTACTTGAAATTTGGTATGTAGATAGTTATTGTTATGGGGAAGGATATAAAATAGTTACAACCCCAAAATCACCCCGTAAGGGTGAAAAGGGGTGGTAAAAGGCATTAGGGGAAAAAGGGGGTTGAAGTTTGTATGGGGAATCAGTAAAAAAGCAGATTGTATATAAAAGATGCCCCCCAAGTACGTATTTCAGGATTTTTAATAGTAAATCACCCGCAACCCTTTAAATCAGAAGATTGTCATAAGCAACTTACAAAAAGATGTGAAATCCCACCAAAAACATTTTCATGTAAAATGTTGCCAAGACGAAACCATAAGGCTCGCACTGACAAAAAGTTATCAGATATCTTGTAGAGCCAAGCTTCTAACTCTACAGGCCCTACCTTCACAGACTCTACACCTTAGTCAAAATATGTGGCTTGGCCGTTTCATTATTACAAGAACTATTTTACAATAAAAAATAATTAATAGTGAATACATATTTCACCTTACGCCCATGTGACGAAGCGGTCAAGCCACATATTTTGACTAAGGTGTAGAGTCTGTGAAGGTAGGGCCTGTAGAGTTAGAAGCTTGGCTCTACAAGATATCTGATAACTTTTTGTCAGTGCGAGCCTTATGGTTTCGTCTTGGCAACATTTTACATGAAAATGTTTTTGGTGGGATTAATTATTCGTAAATAAACTTGGAAGACTTAAAGTAATTTTCTATGGCTCGCCCATATCAAACATTTAATGTTGTTATTGGTGTTTTTGAAAATGTGAAAAAAGCGATTGCCGCTTGGTCTAAAAACTGGTCCCGCACTTTTCTATTCCCAGTTTTCCACAGATACATGAGTAACATGAGTCAAACGATATCTCGAAAGCTGGTATAGGATATACTAGATAGTCTAGAATCTATTTCCTCTAAATGATATAGTTCCGTAGTTATTCCAATTAAATCGTCAGGCTAACGGAGGAAGTCCGCAATCAGACACTAGTGATGGGATTATTTTAACAGGTAGTCGTAACAGGTATAATTATGAAGTAAATTATGTAGTAGTAAAATACTACTAATTAGAACATGCAGGTATTGAAGATTTGATGGTGATGCTTTAAAAAATAAACAATCGATTGACCAGATTACTCAAGGGACATCATAAAAAGGCCCACTGATTACCAGTCCGCCGGACGATATCGGCCTGTAAGTTGTTTGGAACTGTCACCTTTTGCGTTCAACTGACAGGCCGATGTCGTACGGCAGGCTGGTAATCAGTGGGCCCCTTAAATAAGTATTTTCTATTGAGAAGTCAACATAATAGAAGCAAATCAATATTATCCACGCTTCAAGTTGTTATGTTGGTAGCTTTTGGATTACGAACTGATCTCTTCGGATAAGTAGTTAGTGGAATTGCTTATTCTTTTCGATTCAGTAGTAAAACAAATTGTGGTCAGCAGAATCTATTGAAAAAACTGAAAATAACCGAAAAGTTACACTTTGCTTATGAATGGATGACGAAAAAAATCAAAAATATTGCTTTACTTCGCGTATAAAATACTTACTCCAAAATACTCACAGACACGTCACGTCTCTCCAAAGCAACCCAAGTATCCGGTGCTCGAGGTACATTTCAAAATGTAACGCTCGTTAGCCAAACATACAGACAAACTGATTGTTTATTAATTGTCTAGACGTTTCTAGTGCGTGCTCGAGTCCTAGGAAATTTCGCGCCTCGCCGATCTCAGAGTTCAAGTGTTCCTTTATTATGGAAGTCCTTTGGATCAGCTTATGCCTAGGTATAAAGGCTCTCGTCGACTATTACGAGAAGCAAAGTTCTGCGGACATACAACTAGGGAATTAATCAAATTATTTTGTTAAATAGTCGCAGTTTTTAAGTAATCACACTAATTACTACTAAAGAAAGAGTGACCAAGCCCTCCAGGGACTAAGGCCGGAAGCGAACCGGCGTCTTCAGCTAACGCGGCTGACGCCCAGTACGGATATGATGGTCGTTCTTGTCTACGTGACAGCGTGATAAAACGGTGTCCGTCACTTTCTTTCCCACGGTGTTAAACAGTGACAGTTATTTTATCACGTGGATAAAGATGGATAAAGCTATCCATAATAGGCTGGCTGACCATTAGAATGTCTCCAAAGGCAGCGGGGGTTTTATTGTCTTTCATTGTGGTCATCACAATTTAGAAAGCGTGTCAGAGAGCGTGAAGCCAACAGTTGCAGACTAAAAAGGTTGGACCCATGGACAAAAATGTTTGAAACGGCCATCTTCATAAATTTTTGTTATTCGCGATCTCGATTTTGTAATTCCCTATAAGTAGAAAAAAGTGCTGGCGTCGAATGGCAAAGAACAGTTGAACTAACTAAAAAGAAATCCAACGAAGAGGTTTTACGTATACATAGTAGGAGAAATGAGAAGTTTGTTGAGAACCATAGATAATAGAAGAGGAAAGATGCTTTGAGAGGTTTATGGAAAACATCATATAAGGGTGAGCTGAAGAAAAGAGGAAAAAGGAGAGAAAAAGAAGAGGGTAGAGTCTGTGCGACTGTATTGGATCCCATACATTTCACGACTCTTCTCTTTCCGCACATACTCTATATGAATCAAGTAAAGGAACAACTCAACGTCGTGTAGTATCAGGCTGTGAAGAAGGCAGAGGACCGACATACATGGAAATCGCTCCATCTGCAAAAGTTTAACTATTCAATATAAGATGATGATGAAAAGTCGAACAAATAAATGTCCACTGGATAAGTAACGCCTAAGCGTGTTCCTTTCAGGAAGCGCAGCAAGTGTCCTAACGGCAGCGTAATGAACGTTTTTACGACCGTTTACTTAATGACAGTAACAGCGGTCATCACAACGCCAAAGACACGACAAACGACAAATTTACTGTAAGTGAGTGTTAAAATGCAGGGTATTTGTAAGCACATACAGAACTTGTAAAAGAGAGAATACTTATTGAAAGCTGTGGTGACTAATTCCGGGCCAACCCAACTCTGTGTGGCATTTACAATGACAAAGTGAGGAGATGTCATCATTAAACCCAAATTTCCATGAAAATTTTCCGTTTTAGTGACTTTCCCACACTTTATTGCACAGTAAAGAATATACAGTGACAAAAGGCGAACTTAATGGCGGACTTTGTTCTATTTGACTAGAAAACTATTTGAATTTGAAAAAAAAAGAAAAAAATTGATAATCAAACAAATAATAGTTGGGATGACATATCAGAAAAAAATATTTTATAACTGATATAATTTTGCCTGAAGCCATTAGAAATATGCGAAGAAAATAAGAAGAAAGTAAACGAACATACTAGAATAATAAGTAAATATCAACATTTTATTACAAGGTTCAGCGTACTTGCAGCCTTAAGAATGCATAGAATTAAAATTCCAAAGAACTGGAAAGTCGGATATAAAATGTTTCAATTGTTTTTATTATATTTTAAAGACAATCAGTGTCATGCACACCGGCGGGCTGCGCGGCTAAATATTTAACGTTACCTTCTTTGTGCATGTTCTTGGTGTGTGGATCAAGATGAGAGAGAAAAGCGAATTACGCCAGAAGTAGGGTTGCCGTACATCAGGATTTCCCCTGCCTCCTTTGTCAGGATTGCGGGGAGACTTGGCGAGTATCAGAGTTTACGAATATATCAACTAACCACTAAAAGCTAGCTAAAAGTTTGGAGTAATCTCCTTATGATGACAAATCTATTAGATTAGATTTCTTTATTTCACTAAGTATAAAAATTACACTATAAAGCATCAATGTCAAAATTATGTTTATCTTCTTATCATGATCATATACATATTACAACAGTCATATAATCTCCCTTACATACATACACGCCTATTTCCCGGAGGGGTAGGCAGAGACCATGGATTTCCATTTGCTACGATCCTGAGATACCTCTTTCGTTTCCGTTACTTTCATAACATTCCTCATACACGCTCGCCGGTTTAGGGTGCTCTTGACCTGGCTTTTCTTCAGGATTTCCCCGATCTGATCAGAGAAAGTCCGTCGAGGTCTGCCCCTTCCAACTCCCTCTTCTACTTCTCCCTTATACACTCTCTTTGTCAACCTTTTTTCACTCTTATTAATCCTATAATCTCTCTTAACCTCTCAGTTCCCAGTGGCTCCAATATGAGTCGGAATTGTATGGGTTTGAGAGGTCCTGGGAAACGAGAGGTTAATACTACAAAAGTGCGAGTGTCCGTTCTCCCACATTTTATCCTCGGCATTCGTTTACCACTTGCACCGGCCTTATAAAGCATTCATACGACAACCACGAGCTATTTGTAACTATGTCGTTGAACCTACAATAAAGTAAAATGCCCGTCGCCTGTGTAAATTCTTCATTTATTACATTTCGCAGTAAGCTGGCTTAAAAAATGCATTCGTAGTGAAATGAAACGAAGACAATAGGAGATTATAGACTTATGTAAATGCAGGACGTATTAACATATTCATACTTGATTCAGGTCAACTGAGTATGAGAACAGAATATATAGTAGTAGGTACTTACGAGTCACGCATAGAAGGTCCACTGTCCAACGAAACCAACGTTTGACTCCTAACGCATCAACCTTGCCATGTTACGCAACCTTGACGTATTACCGTTATCTTTCAGTTTTCTAGGGTTGTCAGTTTTGCGTGTCTTCGCGTTAGTGGTAAATATGTTTATGAAAATATGTGTGGGTTACGCAAAAGAAACTCGTGTAAAATATGGTACATTACACAATGATTGAAATTACATGTCTACTGTGGATTCCACATCTATAAAGTACTTATATTGTATGGAAAAGATAATTGTAGTTTTTCTCATTATTCGCATAAGACTGCAATGTCTTTCTAATACCGAAAGACATAAGGTTCATTTTGTAATATCACTAAACGATTATAAATATTAACTAATTTTAAGTTAGCCAGCAAGCTCGTTAGTCCAGTGTGCGGTTATTACTAAGTTTAGTTAAATTTTCTCTGAGCAGTTACCACTAATAACAATATGATGTCGTTTGCGTCATATTTACAAAACACAAAGGAACTACATATATAAGACATTAAGAAATTTAGTGTAATTTGAATTGCCATTCAATTCAATTGGTTTGTTACTTAAATCTTTGCTCACACCAGGCGTGTCTCACTCCGCGATTTCGTCGCTTTGCTACAGGTAGCTAAAAATACATCCGTTCGGCCCCAATTTTGGGGAAAGCCATAAGCCGCGCGTGGCGCTGTCGCCACCTAGCGGCCATATCTGTGCTGATCGTAACAGACGCGTTTTGTTAGAGAGTGAGTCTTCTGTAGGTACTTACTACTATTATTTATTCTGTGCTCAAACCTAAGTTTTATTTTGGACACTGCCTTACTTAGCCTTAGTTCCCTTAGTTGCCTTAGTTCTTCCTAAGATAAAATAAAAATTCAAATAGACTTAGGTAATAAACCTAACTTAAAATTCTACATCATTGGTGGTAATAGTGGATTGCATTGTTTGTAGCTTTTTAAATGCACCTTTTTGTCCGACCCTTACAGCTAATAAATATTGCTCGCAAACATATTGTTCAATATTTTATTTCATCAATGTCCATGACGTTTTACTCTTGTAAACCTCGTAAACATTCATAACTCGACTCGCATTTCAGGTTATTTCAAAAATCGACATCAGCTCTCAGCCGCCATTATAACAAGACCTCATGATCAACAATAACTATACGCCATTAGGGACCACACTTATACTGGATATCTGAACCTCCACTACGACCGCGTTTCGAATAATCCCTGAAATGTTATATCGATTTATCAACTTTAAACCTCAACAGGAATATGTAAAACCAAACTCATTGCAATTTCAACTTTGACACGTCTAAATAAAATTTTAAATGCATTGACCATTCGTTTTTATTCATTTCATAACTTTTTAAACGCGTTTCGTTAGCGCTACAGATCATATTTCGCGAGATTTGTTTTCAGCTATAAAGAGTTTTTATATTTAGTCGTTTGTATGTTAAATTGTAGGGCATAAAACAGGTCCCAAGTCCCAACTAGGTATTGCATTGAATTCCTGTTACATTGAACTAAAGTTCAGAGATATCAGATCACTATCATCAAATAAAATAGCTGGTGTGATGGGTAACAGGACACTTGTAATATTACAAATATGCATAACAAGTCGCTGTCTTCACTTACTATGTAAAAATCAATTACAGCGTCCATTTTAAAAGCCACAGACTAACATAACAACTGCGTTTCTAAAGCTACTGCCATAGACCATTAAAAGTGCTTACCAATAAAAACTACTACTTTAGGGGCCAGTATTTTGTTAGTAAGCGACCACATTTTGTAGCCATACGATTAAATAAATAAGGGGCCAACAACTGTATGAGTAAAAGAGACCTCTGGCGGGTAATGTAGGCTAATTTATTCCGTATTAACTAGTGCTTATATACTACATTCCTGACACGCGTTGATGATATGCTGCTGACCGGCACAGCCACTAATCAAAACTTGCTGACCAATCACGGCAGTGAAATAGACCAAAAATTATCAAATGTTGGATAAATTTTAACCTTTAATACGATTTAATACCATAAGACGCCATTTTTCATTGCTCCCTTGAGATTGTTTTCATGCCTTCTTCCGTTTAAGACTGTTTACACTCGGAAAGAGAATTTGCTCACTCAATTTATAATTATTCAATTCAATTCAATTCAATATATTTATTTCAGACTGCATAGGTCCATAAAATTGTTAATATTACAAGTACTTACATTTAGGAGTTAGTGCCTACATGCTAAACATACATTAAAATAACTAATAAATATATTATAATATCCACGGCACAAAACTAATTAACATGTAATAAATATATGTCAAAATTAAAATTAAAACAATTAAATTCCTATTTATTTAACATTAAAAATGAGAGGTCTGTCGCCTGTATGCAGATAGTTCCAACGCCTCATAATAGGGCACTCACACTTTAGGGCAATTATAGGAGTATATTTTATGTTTTGTTGTAAGTATACAGTTAACAGAATGAACTTCAAAACTTCCTGTTTAACTACTGAATTACTAAGTCATCCACAAGCCGACCTATTTTAAACCTCAGGGGTATAATTAAGCGCAATCAACTCTAAAACAATAACGACGTAATCGCTCCGTAAACGGACACCTAAACACGTCCTACGATTATTATAAAACGTAATAATAACGCTATTAACAAAAGAAAATTCAAATTAATAATAATTGAGGTTTTCTAACACCATTGGCGGGATTAATAAAAATTTTATTGCTCGGTCGGCCATTTTGTGTGCCGTGAAATTAATTCAAAATGGCGGCCGTAAAACCGCGTGGTTACGCGGAGCTATGCTTGATGAGAGACGATTAAAATTGCTCCTGAATTTGCGATAGGAATGCAAATTTTTTGTACAGATTAATATTATCTGGTGCTTTGGGCCCTTTGTGTAATTAAAGCAGAATGATACTCTATTTATTTGAAGTAGGTGTATTATATCTGGGATTACGTATCGTCCGCTGTGATGTTGTGTCGTTATGAGAGGTTTTATTCTAAATGAATTCTGTACACGCATGTACACGGCAAAATAAATACGGGTTATTTTATTTACAAGTATAAAATAATTGAAAAGGGCTGCTTTTGTTTAAATTTATTATTATTATTCTCTTAACAAAATATTCAAGAGTAGGTATGTATTGCAGACAAAAAATATTTATACAAGTAAGTAATGAACGAATCTCTGTAAAGGCTGTCGCTTTCAAGTGCCTTTGAAAAACTAAGAAAGGATTATATCAGCAAAAACGTAATTCAAAATAATTTAATTTATTACACATTTAAGATAAACAATAAGTTCTTATGTAAGTAATATTCACTCAATAAACAAAAGAGCTTTAGTACAACGAACCATATAAGCCACAAACACAAGCAGCGCGATCACTCCAAAAAAACCGCGCGACAAAATAAACTCATCACGTCCAACATTAAAATTTGAATAAAAATGAAAAGCGCCGCGTAAATCCCGGCGTGGGCGCAAGATTGATCGCTCAATATGAAATATGTTGGCTAAGCGGCGAGGTATGTAACAGTCAGATGTGGCATTAGGTTGTAACCGGATTAGACTTAAAATATATCCAGTATTTTAAGTAATTATTCTGTCTCATTAATGTTTATAATATTACACGACGCTTATTATTTAAACATTTTAGAACTGTTATTTTTGAAAACAGTGTCCAAATGAGCACGAAATTTACGTCAGTTGTCTAAACATTCATATCATTATCTACGGTAGAAAAGCTAATGGATTAAAACCTGCCTAGTTGCTTGAAAATAAAGATTTTCATTTCAAAACCCCCTACTTATTTCGAACTAGAACTTACCTCAAAACGCACAATTTTGTCGTCACTACTCTCAATGCTAGTACGACTATATGTTGAACCGTTAATTCGTATTTTATATTCAAAGTATATCGTAACTAGCAGCATAGTTAAGTTTAAATAAGGTCATTAAGGTTTAAGAAGGTTTAAATAAAGGTCCTCAACATACCGCATCCACACAACCTCTGTCCCAACCACCAAGAACTGTCCCGGCTATAAATTAAAACCTCCACTAATGAGTTACAATATGACGCGGCCTTAAGACTCTATTAATTCTTAAGCACGGGTGGTCTCTGGACCATTTGGGAATGTCGTGTAGATATCGCTTATGGTTTTTTTTAAGTGCAACGGGTAATTATGTTAGGCGTCTTTTTAGTGAAGTGGTTACACTGTTCTTTTTATGATTTAGGGTGGCATTTATAGTTAATTATATATGCCGTAATTATGCAAATTATGTTAAAGATTCAACAAAATATTAATTTTTCATAAAGATACTTTTATTTTACACACTTATAAAAAACATCCTTGTATTCTTTTCCCAAGCACTATTTAAACTTAATTTAAAATTTAAAATGCTGACAAAAATTGTCGTGCGCTAGAAAACGCAAGAACTACAATAAATCAGTGATAAAATCACTACGCAGGTACCTAGTTCACGGAAAATTATTCCTCAAAACGACAAAAACAAAATTATGGCGCCATAAAAATGTTTAACAAGCATATATCAACCTCCCTCGGCTTGTTAGGCAATTATAATATTATATTAGATAATTATAATGTTATATCGTACGCTTCAAGTAATTAGTTGTAATTATAATTAGCTTATAATATAATGAATTTCAATTTCAATCAATGAAGTTTAATTTGCGCGCGTTAGTGTTAAATTACTTTTATGGATTATGTTTTAATATTAAGGTCGTGTATTGTTTGTTAGGTTTACTGTTAGTATTATTAACTCGGATAGGACTAATATCATGTAATATAATTTAATAACACTTTATATTAATTTTACAGTACATTATTATTTTATTATTTATTTACTTTTATGACTTTCTCACAATAGACTCTCGCAAATTCTTATGACTTACATTATTGAACAAGCTTTTAAATTAAATAGTATTTTATGTGACTGCTACATAATGAGAGGCATTAAAATACGAGTGTGGGTTTAAGAAACGAGCGTTAGTGAGTTTCTTAATAGGATCACACGAGTGATATTGATTTATGATATTGATTTACTTCACTTTTGATTTGACCTTCAGTTTCATTTATTGCCATGATTTATACATTCCATTTCGTTTCATTGCCAATTTCGTGACTCCAAAGTTCACGCGCTTTTATTGAAAGTCATAGTTCCATAGTTTAGGCTCGAGCTTCCAGGGCTGCCAGTACATAATTTTAGATTATACGATCCAGTGCCTGCAATTATACGAATTTCGGTTGCATTATACGAGAACATAATTAAAAAAAAAACGATTATTATTAAATCGATATTTTGAGAAACTGGGGTCTTACCGCGAAGACCGAAATTCGCAAATTGCGGGGGTCTTTCTCTTATACTCCAATGAAGGCGTAGTGACAGAGAGGGATACCCGCCATATTTGCGATCTACGATTTTTGAAATTATAGCCCTGACGTTGACGTACGGTTTCATTAAATTGTATAACAATATTGACACACTGGTTTTTGAAGTATATTGTCAGTAGTTTGACACCGTTTTTTTTTCGTATCCAATTATACCGATTGACCACCTATACGTAATAGATACGAAAAAAAATCCATTATATGAATTTCGTATCCAATTCTACGATCTGGCAGCCCTGGAGCTTTCTCGCAGTAATAAGCTTGTAAAGCGTGAAGTTTCGGCTTTGGAGAGTCCATTACATTCGTACCAACGCGTTCTATGCTCTACCTTCGCCGTAGAGTAAGAAAATATAGAGCAAGCTATGAGTTACTTTGGAAATGTAAAATTGTTTTTAAAATTTTGTACCAGAATTATTAAGCACCAATTTTTATTTATCACTACATAGTATAAAACAAAGTCGCTTCCCTGTCTGTCTGTCTGTATGTATGCTTAGATCTTTAAAGCTACGCAACGGATTTAGATGCGGTTTTTTTCAATAGATAGAGTGATTCAAGAGGAAGGTTTATGTATAATTTGTTAACAAGTGCGAAGCCGGGGCGGGTCGCTAGTATATCTATTTATACCTATAGAAAATTTTTGTCTTGAATTTATTATAATTAAAGTTCGATATGATAACTGATGACAAAAAAAGTAAATGTAGTGTTTTGTATGATAAGCGCAACTTCAGTATTCGCTAGTATTTGGATCATATTTTGCAAGAAAATTTGTAGTCTCAGTTTATTTTGTAACTTACAGGCCAATTCATACTAGCACGGATCACATAACTTAGCTGTCATTTGCGCGGACATGCTGCCCGTACAGGCGTACATGTACGGACAAGTCCGATCGAAATGAACTCGCGAATGGCATCTAATTCTGCCAGTGCGCAACGTCTGGTTAAGATTATAGATTATAGGAATAATGTTTATAGGTTAAGTAACTTTTTTTTAAATATGTATTGTGTTTTCTATATTCGCTGTTGTGGCAATACTTCAATTTCAAACTTCAACATTTATTCAGCAAATAGGCCATAAGGGCAATTTTACACGTCAACATTGAATGAACATAAGCAAAAAAATAAATACATCAAAAATTATAAAATACAACTGTAACTACCAAATCAAACTAACGTATTACAATTACTTAGAGATATATAACGTGTCTTAATGTCGAATTACATAAAAAACTATAATAATATTATTAATAATTAAGGTACATCTTCTTTCTTTCTAACTGATGTGATTCCAATATGATTCAAATATCGGTTTTGTTGTCAGGTGCACGTTTGATTTGGCTTGTTTATCGTGTATATTTTTTCTTACAAACTTCATCTAACCTAACCCTACTCTACCCAATACGGGTGAATCATAATAACACCGTGGGAACAGGCAGACGGGCTGACGATGCACAAAACAAATTGCTACTTCCATATGGACGCAAATAAACAAATATAATTAACTATGATTAATATTGGGAGAGTCGGGAGTGACCCGAATTTTAAGCATTTTTAGAGCTCCGTACAGTCACCTGCAGTAGTATGTTACCAACGATGGCCGCAAAAATATCTGACACGATCTTATTTGTAGAGCCGTAAGAGTGTGTCACATATTTTTGCAGCCTTCGAAGAGTTACATACTTATTATTGCAGGTGATTTTACAAAACTTTGTTCACGGAGCGTTATATGATTATTTAGTCTTGGAAATCGGTTACATAAATGCAATTTTTTTACCAGTCGAACCAAGCTAACACTGGATGGCATTTGCTATGACAAAGTGTGGCAATATCATTAATGCCAAATATCTATGAAAATATGACGTTTGTAGTGACACTTTTCACTTTGATCTATTCAATCCGTGCAAAGTTAGCTAAGACAGATTCTAGGCGTATTAAATCTAGACAATACTTTAGGTTAATTAATCTTAAGGGGCCTATTACCAGTCCGCCGGACGATATCAGCCTGTCAGTTAAACGCAAAAGGTGACAGTTCCGAACAACTGACAGGCCGATATCGTCCGGCGAACTGGTAATCTGTGATCCCCTTTATTGAGCACTAGCGACCCGCCCCGGCTTCGCACGGGTTAACAAATTATACATAAACCTTCCTCTTGAATCGCTCTATCTATAAAAGAAAAACGCATCAAAATCCGTTGCTTAGTTTTAAAGATCTAAGCATACTTAGGGACAGACAGCGGGAAGCGACTTTGTTTTATACTATGTAGTGATTTTTCAGTAGAAGGTTAACACTAAATGTTCTTGTTCTTTCTGGTTAAACAGTTAATAAAAAAACTGGTGAAATGATAGATCTTCAGTCTTCGTGGTAGATGTTGCTGTTAACTATTCGCTTTTTCAGAACAATCGTTAGACAACTCTTCGTAATTCCGACCCACCTACACCGCAGAAAAATTAATTGGATTCATCCGCGCAATCACTCAAATACTAACCCAATTGCATATAAAACTGGGTTCAATTTCGTATAAGAGTGTGATGATCTCTTGTTATTACACGGCACAATCAAAAAGTGGTAAAGGTATATGAAGGTGGTAGGTAGTTGAGGCGTTTTGGAATTGGAAGGGTAAAGTCCCTGGAGGGTCGTTCCCGTATCGGCAGAATCGTTTCGCAGCGATAAAATGTAGTCAGAGGGTCACATTGATTGTGCCGGGTTTTATTTTATGACGGCCAAGTTTGAATGGTGCAGGTTGGGCAATTATTGTTAGTGCTTCGCATTTGTTTTGTGATTGGTGGCGGCGTTTAGAGGATGTAAACGTGATCGTTTTGTTTTGGAGTCTGGTACAAGTACCTAGTTTTCATTTTATTTGAGAGTCTGATAGTGTATTGGACGTGATTATCATAGATGCTGTAATAAGTTTATGCACCGCGTGATTTATGTTTAAAACAATTAACACATTAATACTAATATTAGTTATTTTATTATGTTGTTTATTTAAAGCCTTATTCATAAAACGTTACAAGACTCGATTAGTTAATTTAATTTTTATCCCTTGCTTACAATGGCATAAGTCACAATGACAGATAAATACAAACGATTTCTGTAGCGCGTTCATAAATCCATTTGACTTTAAACATAATCAAGTTTCTTTTCTTCACAAAAACCAAGTAACAGTTCTGAAGTGAAAGAGTTCAAACTTAAATATACTGTAAAATTATTAAAAGATACGTGTATTTTAGCTAGTGTCAACTAGAGGCATCATTATACTAATGCTCACATATTTATTACATATTTTACATATCCTACAAAACTAAATTTCCCTTGTGTGTTGAGACAAAATGAATAATATTTAGAACGTTATTTAAAATGACAGGAATAAATTATGCACATGTAAATGACAGTAAGATGGATCGTTAAATTTTGTTGCGCGATTAGATAATCTAATAATATTTATCTTACTCGCCTATTATGTCACGGGTCTGAAAAAAACTGACTTAGGAGCTTTAATTAACCGGTTCTACAACTACTGTATGGAGCAAGTATTTAAGATATATTTATCATTGTTATTATCTTACGCTACCACATATTCTATCGTAATACTTTTTTGTTCCAACGGTATAATGCTACCATGTGACGAACCTAATTATAATATAGGTATAGGTTACTATGTCCAATACGAAAAAAAAATGCCATCGACTGTGATTGATCCCTTTACTATCGCTTTTAATTGCTTGGTTTTCGATTCCTATTCATTTTATTTTACATTTATATATGACACCGTAAGATTGTGAACCCGTTAGTTTATAATCTCCCTACCGTCAGTTTATAATTTAAATAGGGAGATTATAAATTTACGAGTGTTTACAATTTTACGGTGACATATGTATATAAATGATGTTGTGTAAAAAGATACAACATGATCCGATATTTATGATTACTGAGATTTTCGTTATAAATTAGCTGATTTCCAAATAATACACAGCGTAAAGTTCAAAATTATATTTACTAATAATGGCTCATAGCTAACAAGTCACAAGGGTACTAAATTCAAGTGCTTTACCTCACTATGAACGCACAATCATAAATCCACAGCAGTTTAAGAAATAAAATTCATTCAGCATTCCTCCGACCGCCAACAGAAAGTGTGAAGCCATTAACAAACAAAAAGCATGCTCAGAACGCCGGCAACTGACCCTTCCCTGCGGGGCCGTTGCAAGGACCGGAAAACCCCTCTTTACGCTTAATCCTATCCATTCGGTAACCCAATCAATTCGGTTACCGTATCATTCGGTAACCCTATCATACTGTTACCTGATTGTAACGGTAAGCTTATTGAAACGGTAACCTTAACCTTTAACCGAGTTAATCTCAAAACCCCATCGCGTTAGGGTTTTTGTTAGGGGTTTTTAACCGGTTTTTATTCAGTTATGGTAACCTTTATTATCGGTTGCTTATTGGTTTGCTACATTCGTATTTAGCGATGTGCCGTCAGTCAAATACCTACTAAAAGAAAATGTTAATTTATTAATAGAACTAATAGTTTATTTTGTTATTATTGTATTTTTTTTTTAATTTTGCTTATTTTAATGTTTTTGTTTATTTTAATGTTTTTTTTTTATTTTACTTATTTTGTCTATTTTTTTATTTTGTTTATTTTACTTATTTCATTTATTTTATTTGTTATTAATTTTGTTAATTTTATTTATATAATTTATTTTGATTATTTTATTTATTTTGTTTATTTTTATTTTTGATATATTTTATATATTTTATTTAATTTATATATTTTATTTGTTTTATTTTATTTATTTGTTTATTTTAGTTTATTTTAGTTTATTTATTTTATTTATTTTATTTATTTTATTTATTTTATTTATTTTATTTATTTTATTTATTTTATTTGTTTTATTAGTTTTATTTGTTTTATTTACTTTATTGACTTTATTGACTTTATTGACTTTATTGACTTTATTTACTTTATTTACTTTATTTACTTTATTTACTTTATTTATTTTATTTATTTTATTTATTTTATTTATTTTATTAATTTTATTAATTTTGTTTATTTTATTTATTTTGTTTATTTTATTTATTTGTTTATTTTATTTATCTTATTTATTTTATTAGGATAAAGTTCATTTATTTAACTTAAAAGGTAATAATAAAAAAACATTACAACGAACTATGAATTAAACATTTAAAACCTAAACTAAAATTAAAATAAACTTACTTAAAAATTAAACTAATACTTATAATATTATATAAAAACTAAAATGCAATACTAATAAAATAGATGTAAATAATATAATTTATTTTATTTGTTTTATTTATTTCATTTATTTTATTTGTTTTATTAATTTTAGAAACTTACAAAATTAAAAGTAGTAGTATGTAACTACAAAAGTTAAATTAATTCAGAATAACATTCTAATTGAATAAAACGTTATTTAGTATAATCCTACATCTGGAATAAATATTCCGTTTTGTCTTTTTCATTTAAAATAAAAGTGTCATGATTTATTCACTTTCATTTTATTCTAAAATAACGAGTGCAAGAATTATTCTTATTCAAATCGATTGGAATAAGAATGAAATTTCTGTTTTTATTCTTATTCTTATTCAAGTTATTTTTTGCCCAACTCTGCTCTAGATTACTCTCGTGTTGTTGAAGGTGACTATTGAACAAAATCTGCAAAATATCTTTCATGTATGAAGTCAATTATTTGCACTTCCTAGTACCTAATAACATGAAGATAATAAATATACCTACACAGGCGAAGCAACATGCGTATTTAAATCGAAACGCTGCGCTCCGCTGGCACGCGCTACAACGCAAGTGCACCGAATGTTTAAAGGTCGTGGTATTTTCTATTGTATTAGGATATTTAGGATTAAGCAGAATGCGGTGAGAGTCATAGTGACAACAATAAAGCCTTATTATTGTACTACACTACAGTATTGTTATCAGTGCTCTGCCGTGTCATGACTATGTAATTGTAGATACATGAGTTAGTGGTAACAAGGTTAAATGGCATTTATTTGGTCATATTATACGTCATATTATATGTAGTACAATGTATATACAGTGTGTAAATCCAATACGGGCGAATATTTAAACGGTGGTTAGCATAGGACCTAAAAAGTATATTGAGATAGATTTTACTTAGAAATGCATTGAAAATTATAACCATACAAAATAATTCGGCCCGCAATGTAATACACCACACACGTTACGGGATACGAGCTTTTTAAAGTAACTGTCAACGCTTGTTGGCAGTTACTATGAAAAGCTCGTATCTCGTAATGTCATTATCATCTTGTTTCTTAATGTTTACAGTACATTGCTGCTCGGTACATGTGGAAAAAATTAATCACGGGGTCATAATTAAGTGTAACTTAAAAAAACATCTTAATTAATGATAAGACGGGTAAATTCTATATCTGGTTTAATTTATTGCCCGTATTTGACTTACACACTGTAGATAGTAAAATGAATTTCACCCCTCTTTTCAATGGTCGGATTGATTTGAATTTTTTGAAGCCTTCGAAACGGTGATGATAATTTTATAATGAAGCTACATAGAAAGTAAACTGCGAAATTATACTTATGATGGTTCAATGTATATTTCTTTGCGTATTAAGTATGTATTTTGTTTATTATTCCTACCAGCCTTGAGGTCTTACGTATGCTATCTCTTTCACACCTACGGAAAGTGAATGAGATAGTAAATTACTGCAGGTAAGAAAAGAGTCCTACGCTTATCACTATAATTAAATAGATTTGCAGAAAGTTGCAGGCGTGTTTCCACTTGAGACCGTCATTTATTACTCATTGGCAATAACAATAGGATTAAGTCGTGGCGTGGTGAATTCTTTGTCAGCATTTGCTAAACACGTGCGGCAAGCGTTGTGTCAAACGATATTAATACCTGTTAATTTCCGTCTAAATAATAAATGCAAATTTTAAATACCAGAAGAGCTTTTAAAAACACCATAAGTCTTGGTAGTAACTCGGATACTGAAACCACATACTATAGTTCATTTTTTTTTGCATTAGAAATAAGGTAAACAATCTTGATGTCTCTTTTAATTGAAAAGCACATTTAAGTTACGGTAAATATGTAACAATTATGAATCTAATACGATCTTTTATAGTCTTCTGCTTTCATAAGTAATAGTTATGGTTTTAAAAAAGTGTTTTTCAATTAAAAGACATGTCAAAATCGCTTACCTTCCTTCAAGTTCTTTCTAATGCTAAAAAAAAACGAACTATAAACATAATTCGAAAACAGAAAAAAATCATGAGTATTTTCCCCATTTGTTCCTGCCCAACGTGATCGCCGCGATACATGAGGCGGGGACATATGGGAATGATTTAAATGAAGCGCCTATTCCCATCTGTGCCCGGCGAGGAGAAATAGGAATACACCATATCGAGCCATTCCTTATCCTACCTTTAAAAACATCTTTTTTAGGGTTCCGTACCCAAAGGGTATAAACGGGACCCTATTACTAAGACTCCTCTGTCCGTCTGTCTGTCACCAGGCTGTATCTCATGAACCGTGATAGCTAGGCAGTTGAAATTTTCACAAATAATTAATTTCTGTTGCTGCTATTACAACAAATACTAAAAACAGCATATAATAAATATCTAAGGGGGGTTCCCATACAAGAAACGTGATTTATTTGCTGGTTTTTGCGTAATGGTGCGAAACCCTTCCTGCGCGAGTCAGACTCGCACTTGGCCGGTTTTTTATTTTTTACATTAATTTAGGCACAGTGAGCCATTGAAGAGTTTCGCTATCCACCATCCGTTCAGAGCAGCTGAATTGTACCTGATGATTTAGTTATCACATTAAAATAAATACGGGTATCGTCCAATACCAAGACTACGAGGGCTGGCTGGTAAGTCTCCGAAATGAAAGATTAAAAAAAATATAATTAAAAAAGTAATAATGTCATTCTAACCTCTTGGCTTTTACGTTAATGCGGAAGCAATATCAAGTTTTTATAATATAAATAATAATATATTAAAGCGACCTAAAGAAAAACTGTATTCATTTTCGTGAAAATGGAAAAATCGGAAGTGCGTGCGGTAATTAAGTTTTATGTTTTGAAAGGCAAAACTGCAACACAAATTAAAACCAGACTGGATCGCGTTTTAGGATCTTCTTCGCCTTCTTTAAGCACAGTTCACACTTGGGTTGTCGACTTCAGACGTGGTCGGCAGAGCTGTACAGATGCTCCCCGCAGCGGACGGCCCAATGAGGTAACGACTCCGGAAATTATCAACAAAGTAAAAAAAATTGTATTGGATGATCGCCGTGTGAAGTTGGTGGAAATAGCAGAGATGGTAAACATTTCAAAAGAACGTGTTTTTAACATTTTGCACCAACACTTGGAAATGAACAAGCTCTGTGCTCGTTGGGTGCCGCGTCTCTTAACAGACGAGCAAAAACTAACCCGCAAGGATGTTTCGACGGAGTGTTTGAAGAAGTACAGGCATAATCCTAACGAGTTTTTACGTCGTTACATAACGGTTGACGAGACGTGGATCCACCACTACACGCCTGAGTAGGGCTTGCAAATATTCGAAACTTTCAGATATTCGAATATTCGACTTTTTCTGACGACGTATTCGAATAAAAATAAGAAAAGGAACGAATAATCGGTTTATTATAGTTTTATTCAAAAGCTTTTTCCACATATTGCTAAAACTAAGGATATTTGGCAGAAATCCACTTAATTGACTAGATTTTATCATCCTACTATTTATAAGATGCCCACATTTATAAAAACAAGTAAAACGCCAAAATTAGGCGTACCTATTTAATATTTCTTGATAAAACTTATTATAAATGCGTCGTTGAGTGAAATAATATAACTTTAACCATCCAAACACCTAGGTATGTAAGATATTTTTTTAGTAGGTAATTATTTTCCGATTTAAATTAACTTGTCACTCAGAGGCCTGTAAAAAGGCCTTTAATTTCATTGTATTTTAAATCTTTATTGACTTTATTTGTTTTGGCAAGTTATTATTCCTAATGGCCGGCTAATTATAATAATATTGGAATATTTAATGGGAAAAGTTAGTTGAGTGAGTACTGGGTGGATTATTCGTCAGCTAAAGGTGCATGGTTAGATAGATTACCAAGTTGGGCAGGTTTGGTATGATTAAATTTGAGAATTGCGATAAGTGGCAAAGTTTAGACTTCAAAAATTCGCTTAACGTACGCTTGTACTGAATATACAGAATGACCCTTTAACATAAAACTTACGCACCGTAAAAATAACATACTTTTTGATTTCGTTTTCTTTGACATTGAGTTAGGTTTCACTGTATTCACGAAGTCTATCGAGAGGAATACAGTAAAAATATTATTTCCTTCGTATTTGGGTACCTACCGTTCCTCATTCACTGTAAATACCCGTAAAACACACAGAAACTGTAACTACAGCGGATGACATAGATTTTTTTATAGTAATAAAAAATATTCGAATATTCGAAACCTGAGCGGCCGAATATTCGAATATCAAAACAGGTCGAATATTCGACAAATTCGAATATTCGAATATTCGAATCGCAAGCCCTACGCCTGAGACAAAAGAACAGTCTAGGCAGTGGACAAATCGGGGTGAACCTGCCCCTAAGAAAGCAAAAGTGGTTTTGTCAGCCGGTAAAGTAATGGCAACCGTATTTTGGGATTCCAAAGGACTGGTTTTCGTGGATTACCTTCAAAAGGGAAGAACCATTAACGCCCAATATTATGCTGATCTGCTACAAAACCTCGATAACGCAATCAAAGAGAAAAGGCCTCATTTAAATAAGAAAAAAATTTTACTCCATCAGGATAACGCCCCTGTTCACACGGCTAAAATTGCAATGGCTAAAATCGAAGATTTGCACTACGAATTGTTACCTCATCCCCCGTATTCACCAGATTTGGCCCCTTGCGACTTCCATTTGTTCCCAAATCTCAAAAAGTGGCTAGGCGGACAAAAATTTTCGTCGAACTCTGAAGTCATAGAAGCTGTTAATAGGTATTTTGAGGGACTCGAAGAATCGTTTTTTAGAAATGGGATAATAGCCTTGGAGAAACGTTGGGCCAAGTGCGTGGACTCAGAAGGGACCTACGTTGAAAAATAAAATATAACATTTATATATATTGTCTTATTTCTGTGCCGTTTCGGAAACTTATCATCCCGCCCTCGTATGCGGCAGTAAATTAAATTTGTAAGATTTTATTGCATAAAATCAGGTATAAATTAGTCAAGAAACATAATAGTTTCTTGTCTAATTTACTTCTATCTATACGTAACGCCTATACGGCACGCAGACTACATGTTTAATCCAGGAATATTATTTAGAATATAAAATCATGATTATATTTATTTGATTAAGAATGAGATTATTCTTATTCAATTTTTTCACATACGAATTATTTCCGATCAAAATTATTTGAATAATTTTGACGGGAATAAAATCAACATGATTTTATTCTTAGGAATTCTTATTTAAATAATGATTTTATTCTTGAATGCCCAACACTGCTTACTAAGTATGTATGTATCTATTTAATTTAATCAAAACTATTTCACCTACCAATGTTATAGATACCCAATGAATATGTATAATGAATTCTGCCCTAGTAGCACGGTCGTATTTTTATCGTTTATCACAAGTTATCATAAGTTATGCCTGTCACGTTCTAACAAGTATGTAAGTGCGAAAGTGACGGGCATAGTGATAGTCGATAAAAATGGAACCGTGCTGAGCCCCCTGGTATTAATGAAAGATTTGTAGTATAAAAATAAGTTTGTAACTGCTATAGATATATATTTTCTGATCGCTACATTAAGCGGTACAAGGTAAATTACGACTTAGCTCATAAAACTCACCGCATCTGAAAACATTTTAAACTAAAGTCTATTTTTTATTCGGTAGACTAAAATGACATTTCATAGTATGAACATCATGTGTCATTTCATTTCATACTATGAAATGTCATTTTAGTCTACCGAATAAAAAAAAAAAATAGACTTTAATTGCTTATTATAAAATAAGCTCATAATAACTAGTACATATGTCATTTGTTAACAATGGTAAAATATCTACCACAATCCGCTAGCGCATGTATCTTTATCACAAAGTGATTTTTTTTTAAATCACTTAAGATAAATTATACCTAACCTAACTAGGTACCAGTAAAATTACTAGTTAGGTGAAAATTTTTCTTTAAATCAGTCTTTAATCTGTAGGTACCAAGTGTGAACCCGAAAATAAAAATAATAATCTAAGTAGCATAAAATATAACTAAATAATAGCAGATATTACTAGGATATGATGTTGTTTACTTGCAACCCCTTTTCTAAAAAATTCTAAACTAGAATTGCTCCGAAATTAACAAAAACAATAGGAACACACAGGTATAAAGATAAACAAAGGAATGGCCGCGCTGCGGCTGACGCTCGAAAATAATACTGTAATCGCTCACTTATGTTTTCAATTTTAGCTTAAGGACTCAAAGTACAATATTGTTTGAATTGACAATAAGCGAAGTTACCGGCAAAAAAACTTGTTTGTGCTGGAGGCTTCATAGACCGCCCATGCCAACCACGGTTATTCAATAATAAGTCGAATTTAAGTCTGCGTAAAGATTACAATCGTTTGAACTGGTTGAAAACCTTATTATGAGGTAACAGAATAGACTGGGTTTTTATTTCGGTTACCGGTAACAGGGGTTAACTCGATCTGATACGGTTACCGAATCAAAGTGTTACCTTATCAGACGGTTACCGTTATGGTAGGGGTTTTTATAACCACTTCTAAAATAACCCTATAAAAAACCCCGGTTAAGGTAACCGGTTCCGGTCCCTGGGCCGTTGCAATAAACATGCCCGCGAAACGGAGCGACGCGTCGGGAGCGCACTATGTCGGGAAATATGGGATGGTTGGGTGGTGTAAAGATTTTATATTGATATTATCAACTTGATTTGCATTTTTTACTCATCTTAACGTTTTTCCGGTTGCACTTTGGATACCGAGCTCCGCTATTTGTATTTATTGTATAGGTACATGCACAGTACAGTGATGCATAATACCTATATGGCGTGTTAATTATGTTTCTTAGGAATAGTACCTGTATGCTACCCATGCGTTTTTAGTAGATAAGCGTTATTTTACATTATGCAAGTTAATACAAAAACTGAAATGTATTTAAAAAAAGCGGCCAAGTGCGAGTCGGACTCGCCCATGAAGGGTTCCGTATTTAGGCGATTTATGACGTATTAAAAAAAAACTACTTGCTAGATCTCGTTCAAACCAATTTTCGGTGGAAGTTTACATGGTAATGTACATCATATATTTTTTTTAGTTTTATCATTCTCTTATTTTAGAAGTTAGGGGGGGGGAACACACATTTTACCACTTTGGAAGTGTCTCTCGCGCAAACTATTCAGTTTAGAAAAAAATGATATTAGAAACCTCAATATCATTTTTGAAGACCTATCCATAGATACCCCACACGTATGTTTGATGAAAAAAAAATTTTTGAGTTTCAGTTCGAAGTATGGGGAACCCCAAAAATTTATTGTTTTTTTTCCATTTTTGTGTGAAAATCTTAATGCGGTTCACAGAATACATCTACTTACCAAGTTTCAACAGTATAGTTCTTATAGTTTCGGAGAAAAGTGGCCGTGACATACGGACGGACAGACAGACGGACAGACAGACAAACAGACAGACAGACAGACAGACAGACAGACAGACAGACAGACATGACGAATCTATAAGGGTTCCGTTTTTTGCCATTTGGCTACGGAACCCTAAAAACATAGGTGTTGTTGGAATACCTAGTGTTTTTCAAACAGAATGGGTACGGTGACACATGTCATCTCAATACAATTTTGCGAGATTTTACCTTTTAAAGTTATAAATTGTATGGACAAGACATGTGTTATCGTACCTACCCATGATGAAAAATACCATGAATGTTTACAAAAGTGTGATCATGATCATTACAAATTTTCTAGTGAAACGGATGAGAGGCGTGACGGGAACACGCCGACCCCCGTTTAAGTACGTACGAAAATATTATTGTTTCATCACACGACATGTTCGTGCTCTAAAATATGCGAGGAACTTGCAAGGACAAGAGGTGAATGAATATCACAACACAGTCTTCTTCCTCGCGTTATCCCGGCATTTTGCCACGGCTCATGGGAGCCTGGGGTCCGCTTGACAACTAATCCTAAGAATTGACGTAGGACGTTTTTACGAAAACGACTGCCATCTGACCTTCCAACCCAGAGGGGAAACTAGGCCTTATTGGGATTAGTCCGGTTTCCTCACGATGTTTTCCTTCACCGAAAAGCAACTGGAAAAACTCATTGGTATGAGCCGGGGTTTGAACCCGAGCCCTCCGGATTGAAAGTCGCACGCTCCGCTAGGCCACCAGCGCTTATATCACAGCACAGTGCCATTAAGTTCGCATTCGCACACAAGTCGGACTAAAGAAGGACGCTTAGTAGGAGGAATTCCGTATACTGACCCCCCTATTTCTATCTCTCTCGCACGCGTGTAACTACATTGCTGTGCTGGAACCCAGGATTTCTATGGGGCAAGTCACCTAAGTCAGACAATCCTCCATACAAAGACCAAAAATATATTGCGTTAAAAAAAATCTTCTTCGTTTCCTAATCAGAACACGATTCCGAATATGAGCTTAAACGGATCCCCACTATTTTTGTAACACCTTGTACAGTCAGCAGCAATAGTTGCTAAGCGGACGAGGTGTTCAAAATGATCTTGACGCGACTTTATTGTTAAGAGAATAAGAGCGCGTCAAGGTAATTTTAAACTCGCCCGCTTAGCAACTATTGCTGCTACCTGTAAGGTAAGACTAGGAACAAGCATTCAGAAGATGAATCCTCTTCCATTCTGTTACCTAACAGTTCGTGAACCTTATTGAAAACACATACTTACCTAAGGTCCACCCGGCCCGTTAAACGTGTTGTTAGCTTATAAAATATTTCTATAATGGACAGTTAATACGTGAATTGTCATCAAACGCCTTTGTCTCTTATAATCTAGCGACCATTATCTCTAGAAACCTCTATTGTCCTGCACGTCATAGTTTTATATCGAATAACTTCTTAAACCTGTCTAAGCAAAAACTACCTTAGAGTAAAATACTTTAGGTTCCTTTTAAACTGCATGAACAAGTCGCGTCATAGCTTCATATCCAATATTCTCTTAAAATGCACAAACAAAAACCAACTTTGCCTTTAAAGGTTTAAGGTTTCTTTTACAATAACAAAAGCAAGTCATTATCGGTAGTTTTCAATTATAGCCCATGTTAGGGTTGTCATCTTTAAATTATATCTCCTTAGAGTTCTTTTTTAAGATCCAAGTCTGCTTTTTTAAAGATAACTTTTTAGATAGTCTTTGAATAACCTTTTGCAGGTTTTTCTAGAAGGTAATCCATGTTGTCTATTGACACCTCATTACAGTCATTACATAGCTAGCCTTAGCCTTGCGAAATGGCTGCAAAATATCAGAAAATAAATTATTGTTTATTTAACAGCTTTCTAGCCTAGTCGGTAGTGACCCTGCTTATGAAGCCTGGGTCCCGGGTTCAAATCCTGGTATGGGTATTTATTTTGTATTTATCACACAATTTATTTGTTCCTTAATCATGGATGTTTTCTATGTAAGTACTATATGTATCTATCATACATATATATATATATACATATATATCATCGTCTAGTATCCACGTCACAAGCCTCATTGAGCTTTCTGTGGTGCTAGGTCGATTTATGTGTGTCCCATAATATTCATTTATTTATTTAACTCAGTGGTAAAGCAAGTGGCCATTTCATCGCCATGTCAAGATGTGTCATTAATACTTGTTAAAGGAGATTTATTGTTGCTTGTTAGACTAACCATTTGCGGTGTTTGCAAGTAAGCGAATTGACAGGATAAGTATGGATACTTATGTTTTTCATAAAGAAAATTACCGTTGGAATCGAGTTATGTTATTTATTAAATTATTGTTTATGATTCTTATGGGTTTACTATTAGTCTCGTAAGAAATGCTCGTAATGCGAGTATAAAACATACTTTTATAATTAAACTAGCGACCCGCCCGGCTTCGCACGGATTAACAAATTATACATAAACTCTTGAATCACTCTATCTATTAAAAAACTGCATCAAAATCCGTTGCCTAGTTTTAAAGATCTAAGCATACATAGGACAGACAGACAGCGGGAAGCGACTTTGTTTTATATACTATGTAGTGATGATGATTCTTATGGGTTTAGTCTCGTAAAAAATGCTCGTAACCTGTTCATAAATTACGTCATCTATTTTTAATGATTTTTGACCCCCCTCTCCGCCTAAAATCATCCATAAATCATGCTTCGAATGACCCCGACATGACATGACTCCTACGTCATGCTACACTCATCCGATGTCCTGGCCCCTTCCCCGCCTAATTTGAAATGACGTACCTAATTTATGAATGGCCCCTAATGAGAGTATAAAACATACTTTTATTGTTAAACAGCATACACCCGCGACTTCGTCCACGTAAAAGTCTAGTTTTTAATATTTTTTAATAACGCTGTTTATTTTTGAGTGTTTCTTGTGCGCCATAGTTTTTCTTGTGCGCCATAGTTTTTCTTACCGCACCTAACCTTATTTAAATTCCTGTCACATATTCATGTACCGAAAAAAAAACAATGTAATTTTCATACTCGTAGCCATTCGTCATTTTGATAAAACAATATCCGTCTACACGCTCGTAATAACTACATCACTAGTGATGAAACATAGTAAAAGAACTGATAGTAGATTAACTTTCCCATTAAATTCAATCATTTAACCTCACTGGATTTCTTTTTCAGATATAGTACATAGTCCATGATTGACGTCATTTTTTTGTGTCATATCTCTAAGCCCTCCGTGCTTGAGACTTGATTTGAACCGGCGCCTTCAGCTTTCGCATATATGACACCAAAAATTCTTATACTGAATCGCCGATGCCATCAGGTGAGATTGTGGTCAAATGCTTAAATGTATTCCTCGATTCCCCAGGCATGTCTAGATCACATGAGATACGTCATTTTGTGCGCCACTAAGGCTCTCCATTCTGTACGATTTTCCGCCTTCCTGATTATTATCAGCCCCCTGTGTAGCCCTGGCAGTCCTTCTTTACAGTGTCCACCCAGAGGGTTGGATGTCCACTACCCCGTCCTCCATCCACCAAAAAAATATGGTTGTCTGTAAAGTTTTACGGACGATAGTTTTGCGTGATAACGTCATAAGAAAACATTGATGAAAAATTGCATAATTTATACGTTACCATTGAGATCTGTCCACAACGTTACCATGGAGATCTGTCCACAACGTTACCATGGAGATCTGTCCACAACGTGACACTTTTTCGTGCATGCTACCGGTGTTCATCGATTTATAAGACGTTATCACGTCAAAAAAATTTCTTCTAAATAAATATATTTCACATATATTCCAGCTTACAAGGATAGATTACTCTTCACAAATTTACTTTGTTAAAAACGCTTACGAATTCGCGATTTTTCAACACCGGACCTGACCTATATACGCATTGTACGACCATTGTTGTACAAATACGGAAAAACTGGAAACAAAGCGTGCCGGATGTACAAGTGACGTTTCATTAAAAACTAGGTTGATTCGGATGGAGTTCAACTTTCACTTCAATTAAAATAGATTTCGATTTTGACAATAGAAGAGTTGCATAGGGACCAAGGTCCACTTTGCAGTGATAGAGTATGGAAGCGTCACTACAAAACTTTTCCTATGAAATGCTTGTCTTTAAATTAAACATTACCGATCATCCAACAAGTTCTTAAGAAGTAAGATAAGACTACTTTACTTAAGCATTTGAGTTGCTTTTGATAGCCCTCGATTACTCGAAAAAGCCTCAAACCTGATTACATAACTTCACGAACAGCTAAAAGTGTTAACCTTTTTATAGTCACTAGAAATTCGCGATGGTTCCAAAAACAGCGTGACAGCTGACATGAAAAGCTGAAAGCGTGGCGATTGTTCCAGTAGGGAAAGCCTAAAAATATGAAAAGTAACCATCAGCTTGCCAATCCAATTTAAATGTTTATTTTTGCTACTAAAATGGACGTTTAAGTTCAGAGGTCCGTTCTAGATTTATTTTTAAATGGCTAAATGGAATTTTATTTAGGGGCATTTATACAAAATAAGATTGATAAATTATCTTATATTTAAGATTTACTTCGTATATTATGATCATATCCACTTACGTAAGAACGAAATAAAGTAAGTAACATTTCCAACTTCAGAAAATCACTCACGCTTTTGACATGACTTTTAAACAACTTTAAACCCTTCCCTAAAATCAAAACGAATTGTAACCCTTTTACCAATTACCTAAATTAGATACCTCTGACCTTTCCTTACCCACCGAACGCAAAACGAATCTTAAACAAAAGGCACAGGGTCGTAATTACACTGCACTCGTTAACTAGACGATGATGGATGTACGCCCTACGTTCATTAACTGTGATTGCAATTTTCTAAAAAAAGACCTTCAGGTTCATTTTCAGTGTCTGACTTGAGCCCGTTATTGTCCTTTTCTGTCTCTTTTTGATGTCGTTTGCTATCTCTTTCAGGATCTTCAAAGGGCTTTTGTGGCGTAATTTACTTCTTACATTTGTGATATTAGTGAGGTCGGGGCTAGAAAAGTTGAATGCAGTTGTAGCTTTAAATGTGAAATTCAAAAGCTTAAAAAGTGGCTCTGCTCGGAGTATTTATGTTTATTTGAACTTGGACGTAAATTTTAAATCAGTTTTGTAAAACAGACATACCTAATTCGTCATTAGTACGTGTTCTTTAAATCTTTGTACTTTTAACGCAGCGTTTTTGTCCAAACCTAAACAAAAGATTAGAAGCCCTATTACTTTCCTTCTGAATTCAGTATAGATACAAGTACCTACATATATTACAATCCTCGTTGTTGTATCATAAGAAAACTGGTTATTACCGGTCATTACCCTGAAAAATAAACAAATTTGCCTTTTTTCCTTCCATAACTTTTTCTCCGTGCACTAAAAGCACTATTTTTCTTCATGTAACCCCATAACCCAATTATCCGAACATTTCGAAATGAAATCTCCTGTCACAACGTGCTTGATAGCGTAAACAAGAAAAATGGCCGACAAATGAAGACAAAGGATTGTTAGGATAAAAAAGAACGTATGGCAGATGGCGAGTTGGAGATTTTTTAGAGCAGTGTGGCAGGCTGAAATGTGGAATGGAAAATGATAACTTAAAAAACGATGACTTTTTAAATGGATGTAAAGCCTTTGTATACCACTGCAAATTTTTGCTTTATTTATTTAATGAAATTGGTGAAAAATCTTTGGAAACAGCAAGATTAAACAAAAGCTTTCTTACTGAAATTTTCCCGAGCAACTTAAAGTCTAATTGATTATTTACAGTACAAGTCACTTAAACGGAGAAAACATGACGGCGATATATTTCCATATCAATCGGCCGCACCGTCCAAAAGCTAAATGACTGTAAGAATCCATCCCGGTTTCAATTTATCACCCAGAGATGGCGCTGAATGTATGAATGAATTGAAAGTTAGATTACACAATTTAAATTCCCCCTTCATGCAAAATAGGGACGGAAAGATGAGGTTTGAGGGGGAATACATTATACCGAGGGGGTGAAATATTTACCTCGCGGGAGTTTGGAAGTGTGTTCGGCGGAGCGGCGCAAAATCTTAATGGATTATGGTATGATTGGCCACTCTTACCTGGGGTTATTAAGAACGTTTTTTCTCTCTTGATTCTACTATTGGATAGCTAGCAATTAAGAAAAATAACAATTTTTACGCCGTAGGTAATCCGATTTGCTTTTTTTCGAACGGATTAGCCCGGGATCGATTAGCGAGATGAATGTTGCGATATCAAAGGGGTTTATTTCCGTACTGGTTTTACTCGGGGCTCGTAAATTATCTTTATTTTGTATTGTATTTTCGACTTTATAAGCTTTTAGTAGCTTATGCTCTATTGTTTTGCGGTATATGGACATATCCAATCACTTTATTACTTTTTTAAAGATTCTCATTTGATTTTCTAGGTATTATCAGTTGTATTGCAAAAATAGCTTTATTTTGTAACAGTTGTAAAAAGTAAAATATGTACTTGAGATTCAAAAGAAAGAAGAATCAATAGAGGCCCGTATATCATTGATTGTGTTTCTGCGAGCGTGAAAAGCTCTACAAATCTACAAATTACTTGTAGCTAATTCGTTGGACTTTTTTCGTGTTTGCTTAGGCTTTAGATAAAGTCTGTAGGTAATTAGTACGATATTTGCAAATAAAAACCCGTATTTTGCGAACTTGTTAATGGATTTTGCATTAAGACTTTTTAACACAATCAAGTAGGCGGTATACTAGCGGCTTTCGTGTTTAAAGTACCAATTAGATATATTATGGAGTTTCTAGAATTGGGATCGCTATGGGTAAAATGTTAGGTCCTGTTTATTTGCATTTAGCAAAAACTTTGCAGCGAGTCACTTGGATTGTCTAGTCTTATCTTAACGTAGATGCCTTTGAATTGGTTTTATGCTTGGGAATGAAAATGTACTTTCTTCTCTTGAAAAGAAATGTTGATTATTTCTCACATTTATGTAGCTCGTAAATTTCATTGTTTTACTTCAGCCAACGCTTCGGAATAAAAACGGTCATTTTAGTAAGCGAACAAAAAACGTTTGGGACATTAATGTTGTTGAGTAGTATATTATAATTTTTCTCTTTTATTTGTTTTTAAACAGACTTGAAGTTTCAAGAATACTGCCAAAAATAACACCTGAATCAGCACCCAAATTTAGAGCAAGATTAAAAATTAGCAAACCTACGCAAAACAAAACATGCCCCATTTACCGTGATTAACACAGGGATGATTAAAAATTAAGATTATTAGATACTCCAAGAATCGCCTTGTCTGTCGAAACGGAACCAATATGTTAACTTTTACAAATTAGCGCTGTTTTTGCGCAATCATGTTTTCAGAGTACAGGTAGTTTCGACGGCCTCTTATCTAGTCGGTATGGACTGAGCCCTCTTTGCCTACGAAGCCGGAGGTCTCGGGTTCGAACCCTGGTAAGAGCATTATTTATTTGTTCTGAGTTTTGTCTAAAAATACTTTCTCTTCGCAAAAAGTAAGTTGAATGTACTGAGGAAACCTCTTAAAATTTATCATTTCCATTATAATAACCAAACAATTTGAATCTAATAAAAGAAAATGGCGGCTGTTTGTGCTCCTTGTTTATTTTGGTGTTAACGCAGTCTTAGGACCTTGCCGTTTTAACGGAGTTTACATACGGCTATACAATGCGCTATATGTGTTGAGTATGAAAAGGTTTCAACGTTAACGTGTCTGTAGGTTTTATTAGAATTCAATAAACTACATATTATGCCGCGGAAGGGGCTGAAATTACGTTATACATAATATTTAGATAACAGCGTTCTTGAAATCAAATTTATGTAAATACATAAAATAAACATGTTTATTACGTATATATATATATATATATATATATATATATATATATATATATATATATATATATATATATATATATATTCTTAGATTTATTTATATTAAAAATTTTATTATTATTATCTGGGTTAACTATATTTATAGCTGGAATTACAGCAAATTATGAGTTTGACTTAAAAAAAATTATTGCATTATCTACTTTAAGACAATTAGGGTTAATAATAAGAATTTTAAGAATAGGTATATATATATATACGTAAATTCTGAAATCACCGCCTCGCCTTCGTTTTCTTTCTTTTATAGTACAGTCAGCAGCAGAAGTAGCTAAGCGGGCGAGGTGTTCAAAAATAACCTTGACGCGCTCTTATTCTCTTAACAATAAAGTCGCGTCAAGATCATTTTGAACACCTTACCCGCTTAGCAACTATTGCTGCTGACTGTACCAAATCGTTTGACAATTCATAAACAGAAGCTGATTTCACCGACATAACATATCATAATACCGGACCTACACTTTTTGACATGTTTTGTGACAAGGAGACTAATCTGTGAACCGTTTTTTTTTTCATTTGCTGCTAGCCTGTTCTGTTACGGTCACGTTTGGATGGTAACCGCAGCTGCATTACTGTTGCGACATTACTGTTACGGCATGAACTCGGGTCACTGTCAATACCCTTGGTAAAATGGGTAACGGATGGAACATTATAATCGCATCCGCAATGTAGCTACGAACTTCACTCGTTTTATCGAGGAAATGGGGTTGGCAACTGTCAAAGGTTTGCATAGATGGCGCCATCATAGCTTGCCCCTTTTTCTATGATATTTGACTAGCATCCAGGGCGTTAAAAAAAAAACAAAAATTTGACACAATTCTATGGATTGACAAGGCAGGCGATGATGGCGCCATCTGCTGAATACTTCGACCGGCCAAGCCTATTGACAGGGATACCGCCCAGGTCAAGCAGTAATGTCGCAACAGTGCCATCCGAGCGTTACCTTAATTTAATTAAGTAGAAAGGAGCCCCAAGTAAATCAATCTCTTATATGTAATCCCACCAAAAACATAACCAAGACCATCCAAGACGAAACCATAAGGCTCGCACTGACAAAAAGTTATCAGATCTCTTGTAGAGCCAAGCTTCTAACTCTACAAGCTCTAACTCCACAAACTCTACACCTTAGTCAAAATATGTGGCTTGATCGTTTCGCTACTGTCACATGGACGTAAGGTGAAAAATGTATTCACTATTCATTATTTTTTATAATACAATAGTTCTTCGAGTAACGAAACGGCCAAGCCACATATTTTGACTAAGGTGTAGAGTTTGTGAAGTTAGGGCTTGTAGAGTTAGAAGCTTGGCTCTACAAGAGATCTGATAATTTTTTGTCAGTGCGGGCCTTATGGTTTCGTCTTGGCAACATTTTACATGAAAATGTTTTTGGTGGGATTTCACTACTTTTTGTAAGTTGCTTCCATCCCCTAATTTAAAGGGTTGCGCATGTGATTTAAGGACCTACTATTAAAAATCCTGAAATACGTACCTCGGGGCATCTTTTATACAATCTGTTTTTTACTGATTCCCCATACAAACTTCAACCCTCTTTTACCCCTAACGCCCTTTTCCACCCCCTTTTCACCCTTACGGGATGATTTTGGGATTGAAACCTATTCTATGCCATTCCCCATTACAAAAACTATCTACATACCAAATTTCAACTAAATCGGTTCAGCGGTTATTGATTTCCCATACAAAATTCCACCCCCCTTTTCCCCCCCTTAGGGGCAAAAAATTTCAAATTTTTGAATTTTTTTGTTGTTTGTGTACTAATATTATCTTACATACCAAATTTCAGCTTCCTAGGACTTCAGGAAGTACCCTAGAGGTTTTGATGATCAACAGTGAGTGAGTGAGTCAGTGACGAAATCGGGGTTTTTTAGATATGAATAAAATCTTAAGTATAAGAGCTATGCAATTGAAATTGTTTATGCTTAATAAGTCCACTATTGACATCATATCCCGAGAATTTTGTTTATCTGGTATAATGCAAAACCAAGTTATGAGGGTTCAAAAAAACGACGAAGCGCTTCGAGAAAAGGTAGGTAGTGCCCTTGCGCTTCGCTTTGCTCGTCTTGGCGGGGGCACTACCGTGCCCCCAGATTTAATATTCCATGACATTGAAAGTGACATACTTAATGTTGGAAAACAACATTTTGAATATCTAGTTTTCTTCTTTTCTCTTTGTTTGAGCTTTATCCAATTCAATTTCACAAGGTATAATCCACTTTATGACGCAGCCTTTTTATCTGGCTCTAGTTTCGTTAGTTAGTTAGCGGAAAAATGCAAAATACCCTTCTATATTACTCCTAGTATGGATGTTGTTTAGAAATCCCTACTGATATTATAAATGCGAAAATAACTAAGTATGTATGGTTGTCTGCCTGTCTGTCTGTAACCTCTTCACGCTTAAACCGCTGAACCGATCTAGATGAAAATTGGTATAGAAGTTTGATTTTTGACTTGTCCCGGAAAGGAAATAGGATCGTTTTTATCAATCATCATTCATCATTGGACGCAGACGAAGTCGCGGGTAAATAAGTATATAAGTGGTATATATTACTTAGAATATAATAGTCAATTAATCCTTGCGTAGCTTACTGAGCATAAACTCATGAGATTTTTTTTTACTAAAACTTCAAGATCCGTAAAGTGGATAAAACGTGAAAACAATTCTACCTACATGGTCTTCTTTACTTTTACAAGTCTTTTACAACCACCATTTTCCCTAACATTTTCTCTGTACGAATCCATGTTATTTTAGTTTAATATCCCACTGAGTTCTGTTATACAGAAAATCCTAGCTCAAACTCCATAAGTGTGTACGTGTTTTTTCCTATTAAAAATACTACTACTTCTGTGCCTAAATGCGCAACAGCTTATATATTGCCGAAAACTGCCTGCCCTTGCAGTTGCAATACTTGGCTTGACTCACGCAAGTGTATTTTAAATTTTAGTTCCAAGCTATCAAGTTAAGTCCTTCTTACACAAACGTACATTTGCCCGTACTATGTACTATATCAACGTACGCCTTTCTTGCCCTAAAACTTTCAACTCCGTAATATCGGAACTTACGTCCTTTTAGCTCGGGTTTTCACAAGTCCATAATAAGGGAAGATACGTCGTTTTTAACATGGATCGCGTATACATGTTAGATATAAGACGTTTTAACGCTGAAAGGCTGATTTATGAGCATTTGGAGAAAACAGTTTTGTGCTTTGCAGTGGGTTAACCGTATACTACTCGTTTTAAAAGATAAAGCTGCGGTTAGAAGGTAGATACAAGTCAGATCAGAGTTATTTAAGAACGTTATTTTCAGTACCGTAGATTTCGTTATTTGTTACTGAATCCAATAATCTAAACGCCAAAGGCCAGAGTACGTTTTCTCTTAATCATATTTGAATGTAATTCCAATTGGATGTTGTATTCGCAAGAGAGTATTGATAATTTACTCGTAGGTTTATTTATTATCCGTTATTACTTTGTAGGTCAGGAATAACGTTGTTTTTCGATCCTCATTATTCTTTATTTTCCTAACCAGAATCAATAACTGAAAGTTTTAACGGCCTGCCTTTGTTATCTTGTTTGTCCTAAACGATTAAGTTTCAATAATATTACACAACTTCTGGAACCCAGATTTAGATCCAAAAGCCAACTAGGTAATTCTTACGCGGCCTACCGACACTGCCTTTTCCATTGCGCGCAGTGAGATACCTACGTAAACCCATATGTAAACTAATGTCATTGAATAAAAAGGTACCTACACGATTAGTCACTAACCATAATTATCATAACCCCTTTTTTTTAAAAAAAATTTCACAGTTAAAGTTCTTTGTGCGATTTCAAGTAAATTTGCACTTCAACTATGACTAAGCCTGTGCAAAAGTTTGTGATCTCAGAATCTTGGTTTTCGTTAATTAGTCATTTGGATCCTAGTTTTCCTCGTCTATTGTGTGGTTGACAATTCGATTTCAAAGAGCTGTCGGTACTTGGTAGAACAGTGGGGGTTCCTATTTGTTGTTGATTCCGATGACGAATGTTTCAAGTCTTGGAAAAAAGCGATATTAGAATGACTTCTGACATTCAGTCAGGAAATCAGTTTTACGATTGGTTCTATCAATAGGCATATTTTGGCAATTATATAGCTCATATCAGAAGATACATATGAGTCGGTATCGAAGAAAACTCAACAAGAAATAATTTCAACTGGAGTAAATGTTGGCTGACTTTGCTTCTTTATGATTATGACTCATATAGGTAAAGATGCATGTGGTGCAAACTGTTTGTGGTGCATCCAGAAAATGGCATATTATTTTCTACTTTCTAAAACAGGAAATAAAGTTCTATAAAGTCCTAGGTTTCGTACGTTGGTAAGAACAATTTACAAATCTCTAAACTAACAACATTACTAACCATTTCTATCACATACAAAAAAGAAGACGCGGAAAATGTACCATTTATAGGAATTAAGGAGTTCGCGTCTTTTTTTAGATTTAAAAGTTAGCTTAGCGAGACTAATAAGGCATTCCAGAAAAGTGTCGGGTACATGACGCCATTTTTTAAATACTTCTGATAAAGCTAAGAAGCCTATACGTGGCATGAGCTTTAAATTCAACGGTATATGCAGATTTCTGTTGGATATTAAGGTAGGTGCCATACGCGTCACGTCCCGACCAAGACCTTTTGTGAAATGCTCCTCAAAGTTAAACATGAAGATCACTCACCTGCACTCCTCGCTTCAGCCGGCAGTCTATCCATAAGCAGCATCAAACACAACACAAACACAATTGTTTTAAACCTAAAGCACCAGCCTCTTCGATACCTATCCCACACATTATTGCTACAACTAACCACTTCCCCAAAACTATTATTGTCTAATTTACTATTATTGCTAAACACATCTCTCTCTTCACCTCCTCTGTCTTCTAGTAACGATTTGATATCTTGTAGGCTTTTACTTTTGTTTGTTATAGTCTTTTCTAGTGGTTCTGTGTCGTTCCAAATCATAGTTGGTCTTGGCTTTGTGCCGAAGTTAGTGATGAGCATTTGTGATGTCAAATCGCCGCATCTTGGTGTGGGCTCATCTGAAAAGAAAGAAATGTATTTATTAATTTAGGGTTGAGATAACAATTTATATAAGGGAAGCTGAGAAATAAAAGATACACGCCTATCTTACTTAAAGGTGCCACACTGTACTTAACTTTTGTGGAGCAAGTGTAGAGCCTTGTTGCACACCCTTGTTGCACAGTTTTACTCCACCAAAGTTAACTGCGGTGTTGATCCACCTTAACGTTTTAGCATCCAAAACTATATTTTCAGAATATAAAATGCTGCAGGTTTTAAAACAGTGAAAAATCAAATCCTAATGCATTCTATAAAATATAAAGGATAATCGGTTGATCCATGTTTTGGTTTAAAATCATAATTTTATTCCGTTTTACCAATGCTGTTTACCAATGTTACATAATAAAGTTTGCGAACCCATTCGTAATACACGGATCGAGTTAAAAAGCAATATTTCATTTTCATCACAAAAAAGGAAACAAAAAAGCACGTTAACCCAATATTCACCGTTGAAACAGATGAAGTAACTGTAGTTTTTAGTAAAAACAACTGTTTTACTATGTATGAAGCTCCATTTTCCCGTATATACAGTACAAATATTAAAATACGCGGAAAACGCATATACTCGTATGGGATATTCGTAAAGTCGGCTTTTATATTTTATACAGAACTGTAATTTGAATGTGTATTTCAAAAGATATTAAAATAATACAAAATATTATAAATATTTTAAATGACTGCAACGAAATGAACATAAATGTAAAAAGGTAGGTAAAAACAAAATACTATTAGGTAAAAATGAGTGTTAAATACTTAAAAATGGATGTACAGTATGATAAGAAAAGTAGGTAGTAATGAATGACTTAATGACCTGAGAAAAGAAGTGTACAGGTTTTTAAATGGTCGGCAACGCGCATTTAATATCTCTGGTGTTGCAAGCATCCATAGGCTATGGTGACTGCTTACCATCAGGCGGGTCGTATGCTTGTTTTCCACCGATATGGTATAAAAGAACAATGACAGAGAATTATATATTAAACACTGAAAATTCATCAGTTCTGTTTGTTTTCCGTTTTTTTCTCCATTCTCATTCTAACGTATTAGCTCTATGGTACATCAAGTAGGTAGCTAATGTAGTTATGGGTTTACATACTTCACTATCACTACATAGTATAAAACAAAGTCGCTTCCCGCTGTCTGTTTGTCTGTCTGTCTGTATGCTTAGATCTTTAAAACTACGCAACGGATTTTGATGCGGTTTTTTTAATAGATAGAGTGACTCAAGGGGAAGGTTTATGCATAATTTGATAACCCGTACGAAGCCGGGGCGGGTCGCTAGTTTATAATAAAAATAAAAACATGTAGTTCCCACATATTTAATACAATGTCTGTGTCTAATGGAAGTTTTGTTTTTAAAACCTTTAACATTTAACAAAAGCGATAATAAATGTATGGTTTTAGCTTGATCTACCTGTAACTCCCTTTCAGGCATGTATTGAGCAACGTTCGTAAGTCCTTATGTTATTTATGTAGAATGACTTGTTAAGCATGCACTTAAAATGCTATTCAGGCTTTAGGTCGCTCCAACGAGTCTAGACTTGGCTAATGAGCTCGTTACGTAAATCGATGCCTGCGAGTGATCGATCTGACGTCATCTTTACGATAATTATCATGTCTTCAATAAAAATAAGTATTTTAATAGTAAAATGGCTGGTATTAAGAGGTGGTTGGTTGGTGGTGGATTATAAATAATGATATCAACAAATATTTTAACGCCAAAAAAATCCTAGTTAGTTAATTTCATTCAAAAATACTAGCGACTTCGCTATGGTCATCGAATAGACACATAAGGAAACATTTGTGTGCCGGCTCGCCTAATTTTCAGGCAATTAAGAAACATTTGAGCACATGACAAGAAAAACTTGAAATTGCCTACAAGTATTTTTGACGCGGCACTGATAGACACCCCCTATAAGTAAGTGGCCACGTGTGTGCCATGACGCAGGTGCCGCGCCGAGACGCGGCCATTATTGCCGCTGTCGGCTTGATGAATTGCTTATTAGATTGTCATCGCCAGCAACACCTTTTTTAGGTAATAAGTTTGCTAAATTGAAAGCCTGTAAGTCCATGGTGTGTTGTACTGAATGGAATTCGTGGCTTTAAAATTCTTTAAAATCAATCCAAAAAAAAATGTTTTTAATGTTTTGATAATCATATTTAAATATTTTTATGTTCACAACTTTGGGAACAAATCAAATTATTATTTTTATATTTTGATTTGAGTTTTTTAAGTAGTCACACTACTATATAATTATAAATTATAAACTGAAATAGATGTCATATATTAAAGAAAAAGTGACGAAGCCCTCCAGTGGTGAAGGCCGGATTCGAACCGGCGTCTTTAGCAATCCGGGCTAACGCCTTGAACCCCGCCACGGTGGAACCCGTACCAATTTCTCGACTATATGCCATCTTACTAAGACTAGGCGTCTTTGACCAACTCTAATTCGGCGGTTCGAATCCGGCCTTCACCACTGGAGGGCTTCGTCACTTTACCTTTAATATATGACTTCTATTTCAGATTATTTTTATGTTGTTAATAAGTAGAATATTTTACTGTGATGAATCAGTCTTTTCATAAGAAAATTACCTAAAATCTACCTTTTTTCAATAACAAACATGAATCAGAAAGTATCATCATAATATCCTTAGATTATTAAACAAAAACAAAACCCACCCAATTTCAAGCCACTGAAACACGTAAAAGGACCGACAGTGCAACAAGAACAATGCGAAGTCCAGCGTTCGAGTCCCAGGTGCGGGCCGGACTAGCGGGCTCATTAATCTTCCAGTGCAGGTAAAAACATAGCTACAGATAGTGCTATAAGCACTAAACTGGAACGCTAGCGTGTTTCTCACACACATACATACACACACACACATACATTATGGCTTAAAACTATTTGGGAAACAATAGAAACCCGTGTGAGAAACTGCTAAATTAATCTAGGGTCACTATCAATTCGAGTGGATGCCTTTAGGATTGTTAACTGTCCCATGTGTCATAAAACTTCGATTCTTACCTTATTGAAGTTGTTAAGAAATTAGTTATTTATTTACTTAACCTTATTGCGCGATATATAATCGTATAGATGGCGGACTTAATGATTCAATGCATTCTCTATTCAACCAATCACTAGTCAACTATTGGGTCAAACAGAAACTTGTAGTTAGTGCAGAGCCCGTACCATGAGTCACTGACAGTGTCAAAACTGACATTTACGCTATCGAGAACGTAATTTACTTTCTATACATTTCGTTTGCACTAATATACGCGGGAAATGAAAAAATGGCTCCTCTCCCACGCTTATTATAGCCTGAATGAATTCTACAATTTATAATTATTACTCAATTTATATTCAACATAACATTTAATGGATCAAATTTAATTTTTATTTATATAATGCTTACTATTGTAAAAATAATTGACATATTTAACTATTTGACACTTACCAAAGCTGTAATAATAATCTAATCTGTAACTATAAACTGTAGTAATCTATCTCATGTACCTAAATAAAATTGTGACGTGTAATATGTAATAATATTATAAATAAATGAGTATGAGTATGAGTATGCGAGTACGAGCGAGATGTATCGAAAGTAAATTACGTTCTCGACGGCGTTTATGTCAGTGACAAACTGATGGTAGCCGTACAGGATTGTACTTAGCAACCGACTTGTGACTACGATGCATATAATATGCAGAGTTGATTAAAACAAGTTTAATAGTTTTAGGCACATTAAAACATACAAATCGAATAATGAAACTAAGTTTTACTGATTTCCACCATAGGATAATCAATATCCAGGATATACGATCCAACGTAAAGCTATATACACTTAAATTACATTAATTTGCAAGAGCATGGCAAACATACCGTGAAGTTGTATTGTTATTAAATTGTTATACAGCTTGAGAACAATTAACGGGCATTTGTGGTATTGTTCCGTTATGATGTAATTTTGAAACTTTTGAAATTGTTCAATACCACGAACAATCCGCCATTATTCACCAAAAGCGCCAAAAACAAAACACCCAAATTGTCAAATTTATCTCAAACAATACGTTTACGAGTAATAAAATTGTTGCAATGGCCGATAAGTCACGACACCTGCGAAAGATCCCATGACGAAGTTCAGCTGAACTCAGTCCTTGGGGGAGCGAAACAATTTTCAGTAACGGCCTCTTACAGGTAGCCGGTCCGAGAAAATTCCCTGAATTCTGCTGAGAAGTAACAGTTGTAACTAAGTTTGGAAGTTACGTCGTATATGTCCTTTTCTTGAAGGCATTGCGCATAGAAATATCGATACGACGTGAGCTTATTTTTGACATAGTTGGGAACGGGATGGGTTGGTGGAGGAATTTAAATCGGACATTCTACTATTCCAGTTGAAATGTTTACAATCGTTGTGCTTTTGACAATGTAATTTAGGTCGAACTGTTTAGCGGGTTTGACAGTTTTATTGCGTCTATAACAAGCTAATTTCGTTTTGGTCCGATTAAGAGGGCTTTCATTATTATTGTTATTATTATCGCATTTTAATTTATAAGTTTTGTCAGGATTTTACTATATCAAGACTTTTATAAGACAGAGACACAACTTTTAGATAAAAGTAATTCATTGGCAAACTTTATCTAGTTCGGTACGTATAGTAAATATTTATACCAGTTGATGTATTCCTATTGACAGTTAATCCATTACCAATCTAATAAAAGTAATCGATTTAGTGCCTCGCCATGCGAATCTGTAGGTAGTCCTACTTTCAGTACCTAACAACACTTTTACTACTTAATGTAATGAAAATAAACTTGTAGACAAAACAATTAATGAGTAAGTTTCTTTTTGATCGTTGTCGCCTGTTAACTCAGAATACCAATATTTTGACTTCAGGTCCGTTAGTTGCGAAAATACTGTTAGTTATAATTATTGCAAAGTGTGAACTATTTACTTTTAATTCAATATTTCGACCTAATTTCTTGTGTGTTACAGAAATCATTAGACTTTTATCATATCTTTATTTATTTTGTATTGCAAGAAGAACTTCAACATCAGGAATTTTAATTTTGAGACTCCAAGATTCAATAAATTGTCCAATTAGACCATAGCAGAACAAATGAATGTAGGTATCTAAATTTCTACTTAGGGGATTAAAACAATAGCTCCCGGAATACAAATCGAATTAAATTTAAACAAGTGCCAACGTAAGAAACAGAAGAAATATAAGCAGTCATTAATCTAAACAATCCTTGGTCCATCCTGCCCCGGGGAGCCCAGGTGCTCAGCTTGACGGATTGTTTGTTTTGCGCTGGCTTGTTTTCGGATGGTATTCCACTGCAAATTTTGCAAGGGGATTTTAGAATACGTGTGGGAAGATAAATTTAAAGGTTGCATTGTAGAAAGATGTTGAAAATGGGGGGATAATCTCCGCTGGGAAACCTAGACGACAGAATCGGATTATGAACAAGATAAACGAGGGAATAGATAAAAATGAGTCTTGCTCTTGACAATGGCAATTAAGACGATGAAAATAGAGCTACATCTACTAATTATGTGTCACCTTTAAGATCATGAAAAATTTCCATAAGAATGACTACGTTTAAGTACGGAAAAATGCATCTTCTTGTCTCTTATTGAAGGACTCTAGGATTGGTCCAACACACAAATGAAAATAAATATAAAACATTACAATGTTGTTCACGAAAATCATATACTTATAATATTTACCAACATTAAAAATAAAAGTAAACAATAAAGAGAAGAATCATTTGGATAAGAAAAAGGTAAAAACGCCACAGTGAATATAAACACAAAAAATGTAATTAAAGATACGAGAGCAATCGTTAGTGCTGCCTTAATTACTCATTGCGCATTGCATTTTATTAATAGGAATCTTAATGGGTCTGGTCACATCGTGTTTGGTTGTATGTATGGGTTGTTTAGCTTAAGGGCCGGGCTAGTTATGTCCAAGCTAAATTTAGAAGTGGTCGGGTGGAATGGACCCACGCTTGTAGTTCCTGAGGCGATTCACAAGTCATAAGCGCACGCGAGTAAAATTTAAGCTTTTCCTTAAATATTTCAACCATACCACTTAGCTCAAATGGTTGGCGAGGTAGTTGCGCGGTGGAATTCTAACACAATGTAGCTTAAGTTCGTACTGAACCTAGTTTAAATGTGACGTTCCGCGAGAAAAAAAAATCCTAGATCGCCGGATAGCTGTAAGCCGGTGGCAAATTTTTTAAATCGTAGGTAACCTTTTTTATTCGAAGTAAAAGTATTTAAAAAATTGATTTAGTATGGGTTAGCTTAGCACATTGTTACTGCAAAAGTGCCGCCTTCGTTGGTATGGCCACGTCTCGCGCAGACCGGCAAGTTACGTGGGTAACAAATGCCTGGCCATGCCGCCTCCTCCCGGTACGGGAAGAAAAGGCCGGCCCAGGAAGCGATGGCTTGATGTCGTTAAGGAGGACATGCGTGCCAACGGACTCACCACCAGGGACGCCGAAGATCGGGCAAAGTGGACACGAAGGAGTCGGAAGGCAGACCCCGGGTCCTCCGCCCCGCGCGGGGGCACAGCTGGGATTGACGCCAGGATGATGATGATGAGCTTAGCACATTGTTACTGGTGAATTCTCAATTCAACTTGAGACTCCAGTGCCGTTTAAAGATGTAGTCATCTTTCGGTAGATGTCGCTATACGCCACCCCAAAGGCGTGCATGCATAAGGGAAGGAATGGAAAGATTTGCGATGTCCTGGTGCGATGTTCCGTAGCTCAATTGGTTAATCAACACACGGATTGTGGAGGATGCAGGTTCAAGTCCTGCCGGAAGCGTAACTTTTTCAATTTTTTCCTTTAATATAAAATTTAAAAGTATTTAATCTGCATATTTTCTGACATTTCGCTTGTAACTTGACCCTCGCCAACAGTCATGTTTTGCGGGGTAAAATTTCAAAGCCTTAAACGTGTCAGCCCTATTTTGTAGACAAACGAGTATAGTGCCTGCGAATCATGGTTAAATCTCTAGAATGCCGTGTCCTACATGCGCAGGTATTCGTAGAAATTCTTTGAAAAAGGAAAAGGTTTATATTCTGTTGTAACCTTTTGCTTAAACGCTCTTTAAGCGCCACTAGCACTATCGCACTAACCCGGGGTTAACCGATTAAACCGTTAACCCAGTGTCAAATTGTACTGGTGACCATGGTAACTCCAGGCTTAACCGGTTAACTCCGGGTTAGTCGAATGGTGCAAGTGGCGCTAACACGTAGGTACAGTAAGTGAATAATTTAGGATGGTTTTTTTTACACCTATTATAAATGCGAAAGTATCCGTGTCAGTACTCAGTGTGTCACGTTTTAAGCGCTGAACCCACTGAACCATTTTCAATGTCATTTAGTATGAACATAGTTTGTTCCAGTGAAAGAAATATCGCGGGCAGCAGCTTGTAGTACAGATACCCATACCCACGTTGCCATATTAGCTGTATAGAAAAGTGGATCCTTATCCGTGGATCCGTGTCCGCACCGACTGTAAATAAACTCATACAAATATTAGATGATTACTTTGTTATTGAATCTAATATCGAGTTTGAAATAACAGAAAAATATTTAAGGCTCGGTTGTCTAGTAAGTAATAATATCTAGTTTAAAGTTTTTTGTCACTGCTACATAGGAGAAAAATACAACTATCTAAGTATATATCCGAGAAGCTTTCCATCATATATTTCCATAAAATCTCTTCATTTGAGACGCTGAATTTCAAGGAGTCCCGGCAACCGATAATGGAAGCTATTGATGCCTTATTTCCTATTCGAAATTTGATAGGGACCAAGATCTAAACCATTTCCGGTGCCTAGGCAATGAAGAATCAGAGATGGATGAAAATGGAATAGGATTTATTCAAATTTAGGTCCCATTTGAAGTGAACAAACTAAAAGTTAAATAAATACAAATACTAAATCTTAGGACAAAGCTTACCTTTAAGTTTAGGGTAAGATAATAAACAAAGGACACGCGAAAACTTGATTAGGCATTAGAATCCTGACAAATGTGGCAAACAGCAACAATATTTCAAGAGTATTAGCAAGTATGTTCCAGGCTTTGCAGTAAGAACTTAAACTAGGGCATGTAAATTATTCTATTCTAGTTTCTTCATTTAATAGCGAGACAACTACTGGCTACTACTTGACTGGAAGAGACCCCTTATAGGAATAAGTTCGCTTTTATGCATTTTATATATTTTGTTTCATTATACTTTAACCTGTATTATGTTTGTAAAACAATAAAGTGTTTACATACACACAATATTTCTAAGAAGTAAATTCCCATGCGAATATAATTAAAACTTCCCTTTAACAAAGATAAACGCGTTTGAAATGTTGATTTCCAAGAATCTGGGGCTTCATTATTTTCTATAAATAAGGGTCTATTGAACCTTAATATAATTGGAAAACATGTTCAGCATTTATTTCCTTTAATGAGCATTTCTCAAATAATTTGTACATTTCGATCACATCTTAGATTTATATAAAAATTGGTATGCTGGTATCCTTACACATTTGGTAACAAAAAAGGAATGTTTCATACAAACTTCCTTGGACATTTTGGGAAATATGGTGGAAATTGTTCAGCTTCATGTACTTTACCAGCATACCAATTTTTATAGAAATCTAAGATGTGACCGAAATGTACAAATTATTTGAGAAATGCTCTAATCATAACCTAAATTATATCAAGATAAGGTATTACGTGTTTGTCAAAACTTATCTTAATCTTAACCAAACATTTCACGCAAAAATTTTCAGTAAATCTACATTGAAATGGCCTATCAAGTGAGCACTAACTCTAGAAGACAATTTGGCAAATGCAGTAAAATCGAGGCATTGAGCGGTGTGAAATTTTCATACAGTTAAGTCAGGTAAGTGCTTTCGCGGTACTGGAATCGTGCTTACACATAAAAGGTCGTATCAACATATGACATTCTCTCTTTATTTTCCATTTAGAGAAGAATAGCTGAATTTAATCCCTGTAAAAGATAGATCTCCAGTTAACAGTTGCTAGGTGATTAGGACTTGAATGGACTTAAAACTGTTGAAGAAGAGTTGAATTTAACTTGTATATAGATTTAAAGTTGTAAAGATACGTTCGTGGTTCGGCAACGTCTTGAACAGACTATCGTGAGTTCATTTAAAGTCAGTAAAAGTAAATTTTAATAAAAAACCGGCCAAGTGCGAGTCGGATTCGCGCACGGAGGGTTCCGCACCATCAACAAAAAATAGAGCAAAACAAGCAAAAAACAAGCAAAAAAACGGTCACCCATCCAAGTACTGACCCCGCCCGACGTTGCTTAACTTCGGTCAAAAATCACGTTTGTTGTATGGGAGCCCCACTTAAATCTTTATTTTATTCTGTTTTTAGTATTTGTTGTTATAGCGGCAACAGAAATACATCATCTGTGAAAATTTCAACTGACTAGCTATTACGGTTCGTGAGATACAGCCTGGTGACAGACGGACGGACGGACGGACGGACAGCGGAGTTTTAGTAATAGGGTCCCGTTTTTACCCTTTGGGTACGGAACCCTAAAATAATAGGGTCCCGTTTTTACCCTTTGGGTACGGAACCCTAAAATAATTCCTGACAAAAGGTATGCGCGGACCTAAATGCTTACTTAATAATTCCCTTCATATTAGCATTTAACATTCAGTCATTCGATGAAAATATCTTTTCGATTTTAATAACCCAAGCTATCCGACATGCAAATTCTTCACTCAAAGATACTAATTTCAGATAAATTGTTATCGCGTTCATATAAAAACTGTAATTAAAGCGAACTGAATTAATGATTAGCTTTCAAGAAAAGGGGCGCATCTGCTCGAGTTTACAATCACACACAAACTTTTCAGCTCTAATCCTTTATGATAAAGTTGAAAATCGTATAGATGTTTATGAGCGTGAGGATGCAGAGGTCCTTTACGTTGGTAGTTGTAAAATAATTGATGTGAAGGTGTGACGAAGCGGTAGGTATCACGCCACCTCTTCATAAATCTTCGTGGAGTAGAAAATAGAACAGCCGTAATCATTCCGGTGGAAACCGGTTTAGAAATTATACAAAAAGGGCGTAAGTGATATATTTCATGTATACAAGCTAGACATTTTGTAGAAGGGAAAAGAAACATTAAGGTTCCTAAATTATAAGTTTGAAAGCAAAAGGAGTGTTGAAAAGTATCGCTTTGTTCGAACATGTCACGTACTTAGGTAACATAAATAAAAATCACTACATTTCTATTGGGAGTTGACCCTCATACCTTTTTATATTTGGTTTATTTTAAAGTCCACGCACTACACTACAGTAAACTTGATGAGAAAAAATGCCGAAAAAACATAATAACGTAGCTAAAACTTAGGGTACATACAATATTTGTAGCTTCAACTTTAACCATTTTTAAATTAATACAGCAAACCAAAGCTATAACTACACGTTTTGTATCAAGATTTGGAATCTACCAATATGTCAAAGAAGACACTTAATTCACAGATTTATAAAGGGGAAGCCCATAATACAGAGAAATGACCATACTGTGCGAGTGGCAATTTAATTGGTCAAAATCGTCAACCATTCTGTTATGAGGATTAAGACTTCACACTTAAGTTGTAAATTCTCCTTTTTCATAAAAATATTGCCAACTCCAAACTTCCACCAGTACGCTTCAATATAACAGGCAAATGCCGTACTTGCAAACGTAACACTTGAGAACTTGGACGGTAACTTACATTCTTATTGCTGTAACATTGTGATAAAAGGGGTTGGAACTACAGATCTAGTAACAAGTTGTGTTAATAACTCTTGTGACAGAAAGGTTTAGCGATGACTTGAGGATATAACAAAGGAAGTTAATGTTACTAAAAGGATCTCAGCAATAATAAAATAACTTGGGAGAGACCCGAGGGCCGTGGAGCAGCGACGCCCATATCCTTTTCCAGGACATTAAAAAAAAACTACTTGAGACTCTAGGGCTGGCTCATTCCTAGGTCAAAGAATAGGCATAGCCATCCAGGTAGATAACGTAGCAAGCCTCATGGGCACCCTTCCGCAGGGCACAGACTCGGGGGACCTTTAATATAATAGGTGGGTATTTTTTCTATTGCTGTTTAATTTTTACGTAGTTTTATTTTAATGTTAGTATAGTTTAATTTGTTTAGTTTATAGACAGTTTTAATCCCACCAAAAACATTTTCATGTAAAATGTTGCCAAGACGAAACCATAAGGCTCGCACTGACAAAAAGTTATCAGATCTCTTGTAGAGCCAAGCTTCTAACTCTACAAGCCCTAACTTCACAAACTGTACACCTTAGTCAAAATATGTGGCTTGACCGTTTCGCTACTGTCACATGGACGTAAGGTGAAATAGTTATTTGTACAACAAGAGATCAAAGTTTGATATTTCTTCGAGTGCTTATTTTGAGTCCCGTGCAAGCGAAAGATTCTATACTAGATTCACGAGCGTAGCGACGAGTGAATCTAATTTAGAATCTTGAGCGTAGTAAGGGACTCAAAAGCGCACGAGATGTAAATAACTTTGATCTCGTGTAGTTCACAAAACTTTTCACCTCAGCAGTGAGAACATATTTAGAGAACACGAAAAATGTATTCCTTCTTCATCACTTACCACTATTCACTCATGTTTTCTTAAGATATACCAACAATTAAGTTTTCACCTCAGCAGCCCGAACAAGGGGCTTTGCTCCTTAAAAACAGTGAGCAAAATCGCATTTTGCTCATTTTGTCTCACTCAGTGAGCAAAATGCGATTTTGCTCACTGTTTTTAAGTAGCAAAGTACCCTTGTTCGAGCTGCTCAGGTGAAAAATGTATTCTCTACCTATTCATTATTTTTTATAAGTAATACAATAGTTCTTGCCATTACCCTATTCTATTAAACTATTCTATGCCATTTCCCATTACAAAAACTATCAACATACCAAATTTCAACTAAATCGGTTCAGCGGTTATTGATTTCCCATACAAAATTCCACCCCCCCTTTTCCCCCCCTTAGGGGCAAACAATTTCAAGTTTTTGTATTTTTTTGTTGTTTGTGTACTAATACTATCTTACATACCAAATTTCAGCTTTCTAGGACTTCAGGAAGTACCCTAGAGGTTTTGATGATCAACAGTGAGTAAGTGAGTGAGTGAGTCAGTGACGAAATCGGGGTTTTTTAGATATGAATAAAATCTAAAGTAAAAGAGCTATGCAATTGAATTTTTTTATGTTTGATAAGTCCACTATCGACATCATATCCCGAGAATTTTGTTTATCTGGTGTAATCCAAACCCAATTCATGAGGGTTAAAAAAAACGACGAAGCGCTTCGAGAAAAGGTAGGTAGTGCCCTTGCGCTTCGCTTTGCTCGTCTTGGCGGGGGCACTACCGTGCCTCCAGATAAAAAAAAATGTATTTGTTACTAATTAATTAAATATTAAAAATATGCATGAAGTGTATTTTGTTGTATAAGAATTTTTCAAGGCTTAAATAAATACATTTATGGGACTTCTTACCTTGACCTAATCCTATAGTTAGCTCAATAAGGCATGTGTTGTATTAGAGGCAAAAAAACACAAAGACAACGTTGTCAAATTGAAGCCTTCAAAGAAAAAAAAAAGAGCCGAAATATTCGACTACCGTCAACCAACGGAAATTACGACTTACTATATTACAATAATAAACATTGTTCCATTATCAGATATAATTGGAACATGATACTTAAATAAAGAAATGAACTCTCATCCAAAAAACTTACCATAATTATATTCTCAGATGCAGCTTTAAATTAAAGTAATAAATCACGTCAAATCTCATTAACAATAAGAGAATTGTAATAAAGGCAGAAATGTCTGGGGATCTCTAGTTGAGTGGTATTTATTACAGCGCCCTCTAGTGGTAATGGTAAGTAGCTGGAGTAAGTAGCTGACGAAATGGAACGGCCACCTGATGTCTCGACAGTGCTTTGCACAATGCATTTCAACACAACCCTAATACAATGAGTTTAAGATCGAAAGTGGTATGTGCTGGCCGCATTTGTAGATTTACGGACAATGGAATGTCATTTATTACACGATAAATATCGAGGGATATCGCAAGCTCGGAATGCCTTGCAAAATTGATCTCTATCTGTGTGATTTAGAGTAGTAATTGCAACTGCAATGTGGGGAGAGGAAACCGTTTAGGTAAGGTATCTGAACGCTCCGTCTCTTTTCTACGGGAGTGTTATGATAGAGATGGATTTTCTAATGCTGGCTATTCACCGACTGTTTTTGGGGTAGTAGCAAGGTCAATGATCTTTTGGGTGAGTGATTAAAAAATTGAATTTATTGCTGTAACTTAAGATGTGTGAAGGGTGTTTAAATTTCGAACAATATATGGTGACGATTGTATTAGACAGGGTAGCGGTAATATTCTTAAAGAATGTTAAGTTAATAATATTTTAGAAAGGGGTTGGAAAATGAATTTGAATGAAAGTACTTATACTCAATACAATACTATACTATCTTATACCACTTTTCTACCCTACCTATGTATTATCTACCCCTTTGCCTATGTATTATGATTGTTATAATAAATGCTTGTTAGGGTTCCGTAGCCAAATGGCAAAAAACGGAACCCTTATAGATTCGTCATGTCTGTCTGTCTGTCCGTCTGTCCGTCCGTATGTCACAGCCACTTTTCTCCGAAACTATAAGAACTATACTGTTGAAACTTGGTAAGTAGATGTATTCTGTGAACCGCATTAAGATTTTCACACAAAAATAGAAAAAAAAACAATAAATTTTTGGGGTTCCCCATACTTCGAACTGAAACTCAAAAATTTTTTTTTCATCAAACCCATACGTGTGGGGTATCTATGGATAGGTCTTCAAAAATGATATTGAGGTTTCTAATATCATTTTTTTCTAAACTGAATAGTTTGCGCGAGAGACACTTCCAAAGTGGTAAAATGTGTGTCCCCCCCCCCTGTAACTTCTAAAATAAGAGAATGATAAAACTAAAAAAAATATATGATGTACATTACCATGTAAACTTCCACCGAAAATTGGTTTGAACGAGATCTAGTAAGTAGTTTTTTTTTTATACGTCATAAATCGCCTAAATACGGAACCCTTCATGGGCGAGTCCGACTCGCACTTGGCCGCTTTTTTTTATTTTACTTATACTCAAAATTTACTCAAAAATTCATGGGACGATAATTGGCACTTTTTAAACTGCAATTGGCAATTTTTTACACATGTGCATCGCATAATCCTTTTTATTTAAATCCCACCATGATAACGGTGAAAAAGGTGTGAAATTTAAAGAATTGTATAAAAACGGTAAAGCGTCATTGCAATTTGCTAAACATAAGCTTTTTATACCAACATAACATTTCAAAATAATCCCCAACAGCGGTCATACATAGCACAAAACATAGACAATAAAAACGTAAATTTATCTCGCAAGCCAGAGCTCGAAACTTTATATTAATGCACATACAGTCAGCAGCAGAAGTTGCTAAGCGGGCGAGGTGTTCAAAATTACCTTGACACGCTCTTATTCTCTTAACAATAAAGTCGCGTCGAGATCATTTTGAACACCTCGCCCGCTTAGCAACTTCTGTTGCTGACTGTACAAACACACGACTGTGGTAAAAACGCACAAGTGAGACGAAAACTAGTTTCTGACCATTCCGCTTTTGTGGCCATCTCTGAAAATGACAACATAATGGTGTTGGTATTTAGGTACGAAGAGAAATATGGTTGAGACAAATATACTACTCGTATTTATACTAAACCAGCGAGCTAGCGACCCGCCCCGGCTTCGCACGGGTTAACAAATTATACATAAACCTTCCTCTTGACTCACTCTATCTAAAAAAAAACCGCATCAAAATCCGTTGCGTAGTTTTAAAGATCTAAGCATACATAGGGACAGACAGACAGCGGGAAGCGACTTTGTTTTATACTATGTAGTGATATCTGAACGAGCTTTGCTCGGAAAACATATAAAAACTCAAGAATGCGCGTTTTCCCAGAGATAAGACCTAGCTAGATCGATTTTAGCAAATTTAATCGAAATCGTTAGAGCCGTTTCCGAGATCCCCGAAATATACATACAAGAATCGCTCGTTTAAAGGTATAAGATATAGAGCAGCTACTTCCAACTAGCTTTTAAAATAAGGTAAGTACGCTCATATTTTACATGTTTCTGAAATTCCAGATTAACAACATTAGTGAAAATATTTGGCTGAAAGTTGGCAGTGGCTTGGCAGTCGAAATATAAAAAAAAAAGCTGTAAAAGTATTGGATCAATAGCATTACGTGGTAATCCTATAAATGTAAGTAAACCCATGGGATGGAACGTCAAATTACTATTTTTTATTCCGCACAGCACTTTGTTTTTATTTAACTTATTATATTTGGTTATTCGAAGTTTTATAAAAACTTAGTCAACTCAAAACTAAGAAAGCAAGATCTAAACCACATTTCTTTAGTGGCAATGTCATAAAATCAGTACCAACACTCAAAGAATATATCGATCTTATTGGAGAAATTAAGTTTCATTTCTAATCTAGGTTAACAGGTATCGATAAAATGTTAAGTTTATTGCAAACTAGGCAATAAGTAATTACTCTACCCATTGAAAAATCTTCAACGTCCTCATTTGAGAAGTATTGCACTCTTCTTTATTGGATAATAGGTTTTCTTAATTAAGTTTATTTAAGTGCAATTTGATATTTTTAACAAACACGGCTAAAGTAATCATTGTTTTTATTTTCCTTTTAAATACTGAAAGGATAGTTTGGTTAGGTATTTTAATGTAAGCATTTGATCACTATCTCTCCTGGTAAGTACTGATACAGTCTAGGATGGAACATAGTTATCTAAAAGATCCAAGTTGTACCTATAGGACGAGAATAGATTTGCAAGAAGTTCCACTCCTTAGCCGTTCACATAGTTATGTTGCCCTTATTTTTCCAACCGATTTGTTATTTTAGAACGAAAGTACAAACGCAAAATAAATGTGTAGTAAATTGGTTAATCGAGATGTCATTTTACTATCTGGAATATAAAAAACAAAGCTTACGTCCACATCTCTTCTTCCTCAAATAAAATACCAAAAAAATACCCTTTATAAGACAAAGAAAAATGTGTCATACTCCTTTGACCACGTCAATACAGCGACGCAAGAATTTATTTTACGATCCTTTTTCTATAGAGAATAAAATATTTTCTATTTGGGGAATTCTGTCAAGTTCTCGCAAAGCCTTTTTGTCGTCAAACGGATTTCGACGGTACCGAGAATTCTAGCGAAATTCCCTTCTATTTCAGTTAATACTCGAATCGAATCATCTTATTTTTGGGCATAGGTATAATCAGTTTTTGTGCGTGTCAACTGGAGTATTGACACTAATACAATATGGAGTTGCAGGCGTCCATAGGCTACGGTGACTGCTTATCATCAAGCATATGCAATATGCAAGCATAAGGCCGTATGCTTGTTTGCCACCTATGTGGTTTAAAAAATTCACGCTGTGGCATAACGAAAGATAGGGTCAAACGACGATCATCAACTGATTAAGTGATAAATGTTTAAGTACATAACGAACGGCGTTTTGTTTTCATTCTATATCTATACTTAAATGGAAATAGATTTACCCCGGAACGAGATACATATTTGTACAGATGAACTTGCACAAAAATCGCTAAAATATTCATCCACACGACACTACAAACTCATAAAACATTAAATATTTGTACACAAATAAAATGCTTTAAATGAGAAATAGATTTGCATCGACTGCAATTCAAACGAAATGTATGGGCACAGTCAACACTCGGCGTGTTTACCCTACTTGGAAAAAAACAACTTCTGTTTGGCATAGTGGGACAAACAAGGATATTAAATGTACTGCACGACAGGTGTGTTGCAGACGCGAACGATTTTAGACTCTAACCCTTTCAAACTACGGTTAATTAAGTCGATCTCGTTTCCCATGTTACGGCGAAGTGTCAGAGGCGAATATCGGAAAATTAGTAAGTGTTTTTATTTGCTGTTTTCCGAAAACGCACTTTGCTTGTTTGTGATAAGGTCCAGGATTGAAGCGACGGTTGAAACTGCTAGTAATGGAACCTTCAAAATGGAGATTTCTGCTGCAAAGTTAGGTAAAAAGGGTTAATGTAGGGGATTTTCTAAATGGAATCCGCGAGTAATATTAGGTCCGATCAAACCAAACAAGATTATTAATTTAGATCAAGTGGAACAAGTAACCGAAAATATTTTCGTGAATTATGAATTATGAAACAACATTTCTCTTGAGCCTTTGCTAGCCTGTAATGAGAAATTTCTTTGGATTAAGAACTGCTCCTTTGTTTTTGGATAAAATCTATTCCTAGCTAGGTAATATTTTTCCTTAACACGTGCGTAAATTTTTCACGATGTTTTCTTCTGATATTCAAGTTGTATTATCTACATTCGATCTCTGCTCAAGTGGCATAAAATCCTCTTATAAGACTATCGAACAACACACTTTAGTATGTAGCTAATATAGCATCTTCGTCTTTATTGTATAATTCGCGTTCAATAAAATTGGGTCTCATGTAATCAATTTTATAGCCATATTATTTATGATCTTTTAGACTTAAAAGTGATATAATATTCGATCCTGCTGTAAATGCGATAGTACTTCTTCGACATAAAACAAACGCTACCACGAGACTTACATTACTAATGTTATCAAGGCCCATCTACATAACACCATCTTGAACCAACCATTCTTCAACCTTATCACAAAGATATAAGGGTTACTACTGGTCAGTGAGGGTAAGCTAGGCACTTGTGCCAATAGATAGAGTATGCGGGCTGAGGATATGCAAGTCAATCAGCGTTGGCGTACTGAAGCAAGGAACATATATGTTGTAGCTTGTAGCTACATGGAGGAAATGTAAACGATGTAAGTACATAAAGCTTTTACAGTCTAGAGTCTGTGCGGAAAGAGAAGAGTCGTGGAATGTATGGGGCTCAATTCATTGCACGACTCTTCACTTTCCGCACAGACTCTATATGTTAATTTAGGTACATTGGAAAGCATAAGCATGCATGATACAGTTTTCTGTTTTTAATTCAAAGTCATTGATTAAAAAGCTTCATGACTTGATTCATAAACAAACCGTGGATAATGACATTCCTGTTTGTTAGAAACAGGGAATTAGTAAAAGTAACATGTATAACAAAGGAAACACGTATTACCTAATTGAAGGTCTGATTATTGCGAAAATACTAACAATGTGAAAGATATAGTGATATTTGTTAGTAAACCCACTAAGCGTGTAGGTACATGTAAAAGATGATCAAGATGAGAAAGGAAAAGTAATAAAAGAAAAAAGCAATAAGAATTATCAATGTTAACAACACTTAACATACATAAAGCTTGATAGCAACAAAGAAATGTCCTAATTCTCATTAGGAATAATGGGCCACTCAATACTAAATAATTTATTATCCTCAATTGTCGATAAATTATTTACGTCGATTCCTAGCAGGTGTTTATATCTCCGTTTATTTTCGAAGACATAACTTACATGGAAATGGTAGGAATTTAGGGCCTTTTGCTTTTAAAGAAGTCGAAGCAGAAATATACGATTAGCCTTCGGCGTCTGAGAAATATTTATGCGAATATAAGTGTTCGTTTTGGGTTCTTTATATTATGAAACCTTTGTTTCTGAATAAATCGCTTGTTTGCCAATATCCTCTAGCCTCCCAGAGGTCTATAAAAAGGCATTCCTTCCACTGTATTTTGAATCTTTATTTTGATTTATCAAATTACCTACATTTGTCTTGACAAAACGATTTTCGATTTTTGTATAGATGGCATAATTAAATTTAGTTACATTTTACAAGACAAGCATTTGCACTGAAGTTCTTTTATTTCTAAGACAAATGGCGTCAATTATACGCAAAGTATTTCAGAAACCCAAAATACTTTCAACTCATAAGCTCAATATGTATTATGTAAATGGAAAAGAATCGATAACTAGCAAAATTCACCCCTTTGAATCGTAAATTCCCCACCCCATACAGAACCTGCGGCATTTACCCCCAATTCCAAGATTTTTATTTACGCGCGCATTCCTTGTAAGCAGCCTGTTAAAATGCAAACTCGATTCGGAGGCTGTCTTATCAACGTATCTATCTATAGCTTTATGTTATCAGCTACCTTCATACACGCGTTATAAACACGCAATTTTAGACATTATCTTTGAAAATGCAAAAGGAAAATGATCGTGAGTATAGGGATCGAGTAATATAAGTATGTTTATTTTAAATTAGCGTACGGCAATGTGTTCTGGGGTAATCAGAACTATAGTTTTTCGGTTGTTTTTATTTGTTTATATTATTATTCCTACAGAGTTTATAGAAAAAGGAGTTGCTATACGAAAAATAAATTGGAGCCTGGTAATATATTAATACACATGAATAAATGACTATAAGATTGGCTTAGTATGAAATGAACTAAGTTACCAACATATTATAAAAACAACTAATAAACTAATTAGGTACTGACTCTGCTACTGATGGTAGGATATAGAAAGGAATATTGTCGCTAGCTTTTCAAAGACATGGGTTAAGCAAACAAACACACGGTTCACCTGAACTCTTTGAAACGTTGTACCGTAAACGCTCCTAATATCATCTCTTTTCATGAAACGGATTCCTTCCACATTTTAAACCGTTCCCGTGTAAATTCCTGTAAATTCCCACAATTTCCTCCACCTGAGTACCTAGCCGAATTTAAAAGGGCTAACACTGTGTAGGGTCCATGTGGAGTTGGCGCCTTTTGAATTTGGCCGGTTGGAAGGACTGTGATAAATAACGCTCGTACACAGGCGGCATACATTAGGCTGATAACGCGGTTAAAGAATACAGTGTTGCTGGAATTGAATAAGCAATTCCAGGGAGAGTTTCTGGGACTTAAACCGGTAACATGGTTCAGTAAATAAGATAGAAGAATAGAGCAGAAATATTAGCTAGATATTAGCATTTTCCCGGTTCCGCTAGAGAAATTCTTGTGTTGCCGTAATCTAAAAGAGTATATTGTAATGGAATATTTGATATCCATCGAGTTAAACAGAAAATTTCTTTTTATACGATAGCTAAGATGTTAACGGCTCACAAGATGACATATTTGATATCCATCGAGTTAAACACAAAATTTCTTTTTATACGATAGCTAAGATGTATGTTACGGCTCACAAGATGACCTATACATTATACGTTTACAATTCAATGGATTTATAACTTAAATGCTGAAAAGATGAAAACCCATAAAACAATCATAGCGGGTCAATAAAAATGGAGTATCAAACAACTGCCAATTTGTTACATTCACTTTTATTGCTGACTGCATGGTACTTATTCTCATTTGCATGTCTATAAAATAATTCTCTAAACCTTTATAATGAGCCTAAAGTCAATGAGTTTGTGTTTTTCCATCGATGAGTTCGATTGGATACCTTCAGACTGCATCATCAGATCAGCATATTTGCATTGTCTTCGGAAGTAGGTACTCCGAATTTCATCAGAATCAGATACCAAATAATGGTTTCGATTTAAGTTACAAGATTTTAAGCACACAGTAAAAGTGTGTATTTGATGTGTACCATTTTATTTTCAATTCACATAGTGTCAAGTTCATTTTGCCTTAGATATGAAATATACCTTATACTTTCAGGTCTCTATTGTTTCTCAAACAGTTTTAAGTTATAAATGTTATAATGTATTGTTTTCCCGCATTTTCATAATTCATTTGGCTCAAATATGCGTCACTTTTCAGGATTGCCGTAAAACAAACCTTAACTCCTTCCGAAAATGCTGGAAATTAAGTTAACGGTTTCAGTTTCATGACTAATGATAACATGACAAACAATACATTAAGACAAAACTTTATGGGAAACAAAGGGACCCTAATACTTCCATTAACAGAGCAGCTTTATCGATTATGGTCCAGCTACAGACAAGACATCCTCTAGACTGAGCATAGTAACGCTACCCCCTCTGCCCCTATATACGGTAGTTTTACTCCATCTTCGAGTCAAAGTGTCAGAATCCCGTGCCACGATTGGTCCGTGTCTTTGAACGGACCAATCACGGCACGGGATTCGCTCACCTCGTCCCCCCGCACCCCCGTATTTTTGGCAGCATCGGTTTCATGAAATAATTGCTCTAAACTCAGTCTAGAGGATTCCTAGTCTATGGGTCCAGCAAATCTGAAACTCTTACATGCCCCATGTCACTGTATCATAACATCCTAGGAACTGTATATTTTGAGAAAATGCATGTCTCTGTGCATGTTTGTACTGTGACATGTTTATTTACCTCCCCGTGACCTGGCAAGCAAGCTCGCGCTGTTACATGTAAATGAGGTATATACTCAAAAGGACTTAGTCCTGTAGCTTCAGTTCTATGTATGTACGCTTTCGTTGCGTCATTTTCAGGTCAAATGGAAATATGAACAGTTTCGAATACGAGTATCAATAGAAATATACTTTTGAGTCAAAACCGTTAGGGAAAACCGACGTGTTTTCTGAAATATTACAGTAAATGATTTAAATGCGTTTTTCGAAAGACTTATCATAAAAAATTTAAGAAGTAGAAGGTTTGAACGTGCCTGTTCTATCAGTTAGGCTGTAAAGTCCGTATATTATATGATGTCCACAGGAAAGACGTATAACCTTAATTTATATAGTAAACATAGTAATTAGACAGGATTTTTATCCGTTGGCTAAGTTCTAATGCTGGACAAGTCATGAAGGATAAAGGATGACTTCTTTCCTTCCAGCGCTTCGTTTTCTAAGGAAAGCACCACGTGATCACCGATCAGCCGTCATAGAAAACGACATGTCGGACGTCTCGGCCCGGGCACGGCCCGGTCTAGCGTGAGTCATCCTTAAGTCTGCAAATCCGACGCTAGCCCGATGCGAGTTGAGAACTTCACAGACCTTTGAATTTTCTTCGTAAGTGTACCTATTCGGGTTTCCTCACAATGTTTTCCATTTCCGAATGGTATTCCGTAAATAAACTATAGCAACACACACGAAGTTTTTGAATATTCCTTGCATATTCATGTTTACTTTTTAAATAATTCAAATGCTAAACCATTTATATCTCCAATTTGTTCAACTGTGACCTCTTTCACATTTAATATTAAACTCGCCAATAGATATGATAATTTAAACGAAACCTAACCTCCAGCGGACTAAAAGGCAAAAATAACCTAACCCAAAGGTACTGTCAGCCCTAACACGACAATTCCATTCCAGGGTTGTCACTCATTAGCATACGTACATACGCTCATTGGCGGCCATTTTCGTTTCCCGCCGTTTGTATTAATTAAAAACTCTTTTTACGGCGGCATTTTTGAGACGTTATGAAATGGAAGGGGATTTTGCAGGCGTGAGTGACATTTTTGGAGATGCGAGTTTTGTAAAATGGAGTGTAATTTTATGTATGTTACAGTTTTTTTTATTGTGATTTAGGCGCAACTGACGTTGTGTAAGGGTGTTATTTTCATCATCATGTACCTAATGGTGGCCTTGTATTTTATTGATTTTTGTACAAGTATTGCTACAATATTGGTTGGGATCTCCTTTTAAGCAACAGAATAGATATGCTTGTGACAGAAAACCCTGCTCTTCCGGTCTGTATTCCTTTCGGTTGTATTAGGTCGGAAATATATTTTAGACTAAACGTTTATGTAATTTACTGCACTATAAACATTACAAAATTAGTTATACAGTCCACAAAATCCAGATATTACGGGATGAAAACGTCTACTTTTAGTTGTTATATTTTCTCTATTTTTCATTTTACTATGACGTGACGTGCAATAACGAGTATCTAGATAGATCTAGAGATATACTTTATAAGTCGATATAAACCAGCAAGACTTTAAAATACACTACTACTATCCAAAATCAAATTGTAAGGCTTAAACAACAAGCTAGTTTCGTATTCCTTCTACTCTGCCAAGCTTTTCGTAAATAAAATGGCTGAATATACCTTCCAGTCCCTAGGGATGGCCAATAACTCCTCCAGATTCGTCTCCACGTATGGAAATAAGCACCGGGTGTTGAGACGGACACCCGTATTGTGACAACCCTATTGAAAATGGAAAATGAAATTTCGCTGGGAAGTTATATGGTAATGTCGTTGTGGAGTTAACTATTATATTACTTTTGATCGCTGAAGCTTTAGCTATGGAAGGTATTCGTTTTGTGGCTTGATTTGATTGTATTGGCCATATTGTGTATCTCATATTGTGTATAGTAACCGGAAAGTAGTGTATAGTTCTCTAGATACTTCCACGAAACTATAGGTAGAGTCTGTGTGGAAAGAGAAGAGTCGTATAATGTATGGGCTCCCTTACATTTCATGACTCTTCTATTTCCGCACAGACTCTAGGTTATAACTATAAAACCCAAAGATTATAATGTCCAGCTATGATAAGCCAAATATCTTACAAAAATCGATGTGCAAGGATGTTTGGGAGAAGGTAGTTCTATAGTAATTTAAATTGGTTTTTATTTCCTTATTTTCTCGTAATGCATGTTAATTATAAGATGTAATTCTTTTGAAAAGATGTGTCCCGCCGAGTTTGTTGCCGGTCCCATATTGGGATACCCTCCTCCAATTGAGGGGGAATTTAAATCTTCTCGAGGCAGAGGTCCAGGGTTGGAGCCAGTGTAACTTTATTTGACGTTCATAAGCGCATTGTAATTATGCCTACTTGAATAAACTATCTTTTATCTTTATCTTTGTATTGTGTAAGTAATATACTATCTGCTAGTCCCGTAACCGTGATAAATATTTATTTATTTTATCTCACAAACTATGTATTGCATGTTCACGTCCGATATTTGAGTATAAACTAGTTGACTGGAGATCAATAAAGCGGGCAGTTTATAGTTTTACGGAAATATATATGAATATTTTATTTTGCCTTCGTTTGATAGCAAAATGTATATGTTTGCTAGTTCGTGCAACGTATGTTTGCTAGTGAAAATGTCTACAATAAAAAAGAACTAGTGAAAATGTCTGCAATAAAAAAAGGTCTGTATATGTGTGAGTATGTATGTGTGTGTGATATAAAGACATTAAGTGATCCTCTGAAGCATACTCGTAAAAACTACAAATGATAGCAATGATAGCCCTGTTGAATATATACCTATATATATATATTAGTACTAAAAACAAGTACATGACAGCTGTTGTCAATAAATTATTAATATCTGGGAGACAGAGCTTTGCTCGGAAAACATATAAAAACTCAGAAACCAGCGTTTTCCCAGAGATAAGACCTAGCTAGATCGATTTTTCGCCCCCGAAAACCCCCATATACCAAATTTCATCGAAATCGTTAAAATAAGAACTTATAAATAAAAAAATTGGCCTAGGTCGTGGTCGCTCAGTAACCACCCAGAAGGCTGGCCGCATTGCATAACATTTAAAATTTGATTTCAATAAATATCAATATTAACATAAACATATGTGGAAAATAACGACGTTATACCATATGACAATTCAAGAAACAAAATACCAAAGTGCAACATAAACACTAGGGTTGTAAAGCGATGCTATAAAATCCAAACACCAGACCATCCCAACCCCAACGAATTTCGATTTACGAGTAGATTCTCCCAATTTTTCAGTGTCGATAAAAATGCTAAAGCCCTTCAGGTGTACACTACTTTGCCCTTCAGGTTTAACAAAGCCTCGGGGGATGGATTACAGGGTAGTAAGTTGAATTCTAGATTTCTAAGAAAACGGCAAATTTGAAAGTACACTAACATCATCACATCAGAATGATAAATAAATAATACATATCTGGAGACAATCCAACACAAATCAGCCCAAAATTAGTAAAGCTTGTTGAATCATATTAATACCTATTAATAAGTATGTACCTAATTGTAGGTGATTATACTGATTATTTATCTAAGTTACAAAATAATGTAAAAGGTAATCACGGTTCATATCCCGGTCGATATGTCTAATGAAACTAACCGTGAATCGTTCAAAACTGTTATCTACAATACATCTTGCGTCTTACCCGCGCCAATACATGCACGGATAAGTACGAGCGAAATTCATGATAACCGAATGACATCAGTTAGATTCTAACTGTGAAACTCCCGGGAGACGAACATATGGTGCAGTCGATGCTCCTAGAAGAAGGTCCTCGAAAATTGGATCGAAACCCATTTCAAATAATTTTAATGTTTCATGTATATTTGCCTTTCAATATATTCTCTAATTTTACCAAGAACTCTAATTTTACCAAGAACTCAAACACACAAAACTTTCTATCGACACAAAATCTATGCCACCAGATAATATAACAACGAAACACCTCGCACCGAAGGGAAACTTTGGGTCTATAGGTAGATAAGATAAAGTAACTTCACAGTACACGTTCTAACGAAATACCTCTTGCTAAGTATTGCTAACAAAACAGAAGTTGCTTGCTGGTCATTTCCTACTTTGTATTTGGTCTTTTGGAAACAGGTCACGATGAATAGAATAGAAGAGAATACAAAAACAAATACAAATACAACAAACGAGACAATACATAATATGAAAGAAAACAATAGGGATGATGACCCATGTTGAATTTTATAACAAAATCTAGTAAAATAGATAGCAAATGAGCAATTTATCACAATAATGTGGATATTAAAATAAAATACGGAAATGTTACAAAAATACAGGACCTGAAAGTTTAAAATTTAAGTTTTTTTAACTTCCATGAACGATAAAAGTAAGGGTACCATTCGATTCCTTACATTTTATCAAAAAAAAATTGTATAGCAACTATATACGAGGGGTGTTCAAAATATTCTCGGTATGAGAATGAAAACAAACAAGTACGAAAAGTTTGATATTTTTATTTTTCAATATACTCCCCCCCTATGTTCATACACTTAAAAGATCGATCGATTATTTTTTTTAATCCTGCATTAAAATATTTTTTATCTTTGGTGTAAAAATGCTCCTCCACTGCCGCCTTCAATGCTTCATCATCGGAAAATTTATTTCCACGCAGATCCTTTTTAAGATTGGGGAACAAAAAGAAGTCGCTGGGGGCTAAGTCCGGACTATACGGTGGGTGAGTAACAGTTTCAAACCCACATTCAACAATAGCTGCCTTGGCAATATGAGCAGTATGGACGGGGGCGTTGTCATGCAGAAGCATAACACCTTTGGTTAACTTTCCTCGCCTCTTTTCTTTGATTGCATCCTTTAATTGACGTAGAATGTTAGCGTAGTACTGTCCTGTGATATTTACACCTTTTTCTTTATAATCGATCAGTAATACTCCTTCAAAATCCCAAAATATCGTGGCCATGACCTTGCCAGCTGAAGGGATGACCTTGAACTTCTTGGGATGAGCTGAACCCTTAATGTGCCACTGCATGGACTCTTGTTTACTCTCTGGGTCATAATGATGAACCCAGGTTTCATCTCCAGTAACTATTCTTTGTATCGAGCACCTAGAAAAACAAATCAAGAAGAAAAACATCATATTATTCGGTGTCACAGAAACGGAATACAATTACTGGAGCCTGCAAAAACTTATTTTGGATATCTTCAACAACACTATGAAAAGCGGATGTCTATCGGGAGAGATAGAAGACGCAAGAAGAATGGGAAGAAAGAGCGACAAAATTAGGCCCATCGTGGTCACTTTCACAACAATCGGCCGAAAGCTTGAGATTCTTAAGGGAAAAAAATCGTTACAAAATACTGGTATATACATACAAGAAGACTACACAAAAAAAGTATTGCTAAAACGCAAGGAGCTTCAGGAAGAACTAAAAAAACAGCGAGAACAAGGGAAAAATGTAATACTGAGACACGACAAAATCGTGACACTAAAACATAACAACTCTATAGCTGTTGAAGGCATGAAGAAATCGGCCAAAAGAATTTTGTCGGAATCCCCGGAAGGTACCAGAAACGATACCACAAACGAAAAAACAAGTAGAGTCAACAACAGATCTACTAAGAAAAACAAAACATACGATATTACATCCTACATGCAAAAACCTACAACGTCAAATTCTGATACTTCGAACTCTACTTTGGGGAGAGACAGAACACAATTTGAAACTCTACAAAATAGAGCAGCCGTTGACGCCGATTCCGAATAGCAATTAAAATGCCTCCCTCACAAAGATTCCACATTCCAAAACGAACAACACAAAATAGAAACATTAAAAGTCCCCAAGCCGGCTGGTCACCGTGGGGACAGCGACCACAACCCTCCAATTAAAAATAATAAATACGAACAGTATTTAAAGATTGCAACATACAACGTCAGATCACTATTATCTACAGAAAAAATGATTGAACTTACTCATGCCTTACAGAAGATACAAGTTGATATTCTAGGCCTAGCAGAGGTGAGAAGAAAAGGCTGCTGTATAGAAGAAATGGATAACTATATATTTTGCTACAAAGGCGAAATACAGGGATCACATGGCGTCGGTTTCCTAATAAAGAAAAAACATAAAAACAGTATCTACAACTTTACGGGTCTCTCAGACAGGGTAGCACTTCTGCAAATGAACTTTCAAAACAAAATACTGTCTATAATACAAGTATATGCCCCCACGGAAAGCTCGACGGACGAGGATATCAGCCACTTTTACGAAACGCTAGAACAGGCACACAAGATTGCTAGTGAAAAACTGATCGTCATCGGAGACTTTAACGCAAAGATAGGTCTACCAAAAGAAAATGAAGATACCATAATGGGCAAATATGGCTACGGGAAGAGAAATGCAAGAGGAGAAATCTTAGCACAATACGCAAACGAGTACAAGCTAAAGATCATGAACACATATTTCAAAAAGAAAAACAAAAGAAAATGGACTTGGATTTCCCCTGATTCAAAGACTAAAAATGAAATTGATTATATTTTAACAAACACACCAAATAACGTAATAAATATAGAAGTTCTAAACAATGTGGCATTCCCGTCGGACCATCGTCTAGTACGAGCTACCTGGAAAATCAACAACGCTGGAAAAAAGAGCAGAACTAACTACAAATCTACAAATAACAGACCTAAAACAGATAAGGAGATCGAATTATATCTTCAAAACTTGGAAAACAACTTACAACAACTCTATACGTGTCGCAAAAGCACACAATTACAAACATTCTACGATGCAATAGAAACTACCATCAAAAATAGCTTACAAATAATTAATACACAAAATTTACCATCAAAAGAAAATCAAATCATAAGTCAAAAAACTAAAGAACTCATTACAAGAAGATCAGAATTAATTAAAATACAACAAAAGTCAAAAAGAGATAAACAAGAACTCAGTCAAATATTTAAAATGTCTAGTAAAGCTTTAAGGAAAGATTACCAGCTCTACAGAAAAAATATTATAACGAGAAACTTAAAGTGCTATAGAAGCACTAAAAGAGCTTTTAAAGAGCTGAATACCCAAAAAACTTGGATACAAAGCTTAAAATCTAACGACAAAGAGACAAAAACAAGAAAAGACATAATAAACAATGCAACTCAATTTTATAGAGAGCTATACAGCCAAAAAAATAAAAGCGGTCAAGAAATCGAACAACCTAGAGCGACAATCCAACACGAAACCATTAAACCCATAGAGTCAATAGAGTTACTAACTCACATTAAAAAACTAAAAATGGACAAGAGCCCGGGGCCGGACGGAATTACAAACGAAGCTCTAAAACTTGGAAAAGCTCAACTTATCCCGATACTGGCAAAGCTCTTCAATATGGTGCTAGACACAGGCGAAGCGCCAGCACAATGGAAAAGCTCTGAAATAATTTTATTGTATAAAAAAGGCGACCCCAAAGATATTGCTAACTATCGCCCGATCAGTCTCCTATCCACTATATATAAACTGTTTACATCAATTTTACAAAGTAGAATGAACGCTAAAATAGAAAACATTCAACCTATAGAGCAAGCTGGTTTCCGCTCTGGCTTCTCAACAACGGATCATCTTCATGTGATGCAACAAATAATAGAAAAACATAGAGAATTTAAACAACCTTTATACGTAGCTTTCATCGACTACGCGAAAGCTTTCGATACCATCTCTCACGACTCTATCTGGGAAGCGCTCTACCAAGCCGAAATAAATATTCAATATATTAACGTCCTAAAAAATTTGTATAATAATAGCACCAGTAGAGTAAAACTGGAAACGAGAGGAGATACTATTTCGATAGGTAGAGGCGTGAGACAGGGAGATCCCCTCTCGCCGAAGCTTTTTATTGCCGTATTAGAGACCATATTCTCAAAACTAAAATGGCAAGAAGAGGGAATAAAAATAAACGGCAGATACCTTAGCCATCTCAGGTTCGCGGATGACATCGTATTACTCGCTCCTAATATCAGGAAATTAGAAAAAATGATTAACTCCCTCAGAGAAGAAAGTGAGAAAATAGGATTGAAGATGAATGAAAGCAAAACAAAGATTATGACAAATAGCTTCCAACAACCAATTAATCTGGATCATACGACTCTAGAATACGTGGAACGCTACATATACCTCGGAAAAGAAGTTTCTTTTAGCAAGGACAATACACAAGACGAAATAGAACGACGTATAGCCTTAAGCTGGAAAAAGTACTGGTCTTTAAAAGAAATACTTAAAGGAGACTACCCATTACACATGAAAAAAATAGTGATGGATACCAATATCTTGCCAGCGCTAACGTATGGCTGCCAAACCTGGAGTCACTCGGTAAAGACGAAAGCCAGAATAACCACTACCCAACGAGCGATGGAAAGGAGCATGCTAAAGCTAAGAAAAATACATAAAGTGAGAAGTGAATACATAAGAAATAAAACGAAAATCACAGATGCACTGAAATATGCACTTAAAATGAAGTGGCGATGGGCCGGCCACGTCGCGAGATACACGGATCAAAGGTGGACAAAAGAAGTAACTCTATGGAAAGGTCCCGATGCAAAAAGAAAATCAGGACGACCACGAAAGCGATGGAGCGACGACATAGTAGCCACGGCCGGTCAAAAATGGCTAAATAAGGCAAAAGACAGAGACGAATGGAACAAATTGGAGGAGGCCTATACCCAATAAAATGGGGTTCCTATCAACATTTAATTATTAAACGCATAAACATTAAATTAAGTATAATTAAAATAAGTTAAAATAAAAAGGTAAACATAGTACATACTTAGAATTAGTTATATTAATGAATTAAATTTTTCATTTATTCTATGTACCTATATGATACGTTTGTAAGTAGTTGATAAGAAAATAAAGAGGCTTTTTATTTTATTTATTATTTATTTAACTATTCTTTGCAGCACCTCATCAGGATTTTCACCGCACAGGTCAATAAAATCGGAACAACAAGCTACACGCATGTCTTTTTGAAGCCGAGTCAGCATTCGCGGAACCCATCTTGCACTTACTTTTGACATATTAAGATGGTCATGGATAATATCATGTACGGTACCAATAGAGAGATTGGTTACTTGTGCTATAGATTTTACCTTCACTCGACCATCTTCCAATATAAGTTTTTCCACTTTATCAATATTTTCTTGTGAAGTAGCTACTACAGGCCGGCCAGGTCTAGGGTCGTCTTCAACACTCTCCCTTCCACGTTTAAACTCGCTTGACCACTTTTGAATGGTAGATAAAGAAGGAGCAGACTCACGGTAAACACAATCCATTTCCTCTTTTATGGTTTTTTGATTTTTACCCTGTTTTGTCAAGAATTTTATCACGCATCGATGTTCTAATTTAGTTAACATTGTCAATTCCCACATGATGTTCATGTTTGTTCAGCAATTGCAGAAAAACAAAAGAACATCTCGGTTCGAATTATACTTTTTTTTAATGTCAATGAATAAACCTTAGCGGCCAGTAACGAAAGAAATTTTAGAAGAGGTTGTAAGATATCAATACCGAGAATATTTTGAACGCCCCTCGTACATAAACACAATATTTCACGGATAAAAACGCAATTTTCTTGTTTTGTCCATACTACAAGATGGGATCTCGGTGACCTTGACGTCACGTTCACTTATCCTTTTGTGAGGGGCGTTTCGCGAGTGAAGTGCGACTGTCGGACTTTGACTATAATTTCTGACTTTTGTGTTGCTTTAATGCAATGGGTCCCATATAGAGATTTGATCCTAAAAACAAAGCCGATCGATTGATACCATTAAATGAAAATTAGTCATGTAGCCAGAGGAAAATAATGTAATATAGAAACATTATTTACCTGCAGAAGCCGAGTATCACCGTAGCGGTCCGCATTACCATAAGTTTGATCCGATCAGCCGGTAATCCTGGATCAAAGCAGCCAGGCCTCAGGATCGCCGTTACATTTAACCGGCATTAGGACAGAGACCCTGACAGTTTATGATAGATGGGATATTTCGGAGCTGTACAAAAGCTGCGTTTCCATCAGAGATTTGCGAGGATACGTAGCGAGGAAATACCAATAGGAAATAACTCTCTCACTCTCAAATTGCCGACTAGAGCTGCGTTGAGCGAACATAGGTAAATGAAGTTATTCTATTGGTTCTTAACAATTACATCGGCACTACTCAATCGATAGCAGAGCTATGAGCTTTACTAAGCATCGATATTAAACTTTCGTGAGACATATTTTAAACTATTTATACGGCAACGGTAATTCAAGTGAGTGAAACCGTTGTCGTATAAACAGTTTACTAAGCATGTCTAATGGCGTTATGGCGTTATTCATAAACGCGTTACTGGCCTGAATTAGCTATGAATCGTTTGTCTTCATCTGTCATTTTGACTTATTTGTAAGAAAGGGATAAAACATCATTTAACTAAATCAGGCCCGTAAAGTTTTATGAATAGGGTAAAAGTCTGAACCGAAAAACATTTGCAACTTATTTTATGTCCCGCGTAAACATCGACAAAGTGAGCCAAATTGCTGTAAGCATAAGCATACGCACTAAATGACTCCCAATCCGTACACTCCCTACATTCGCCGTCAGATATATCTGAGCGGCCAAAATGCTCACAGACATCTCAACCCGCTTCTATTGTCAAGGCGTTAGAGTGGGTTTACATATTTTTGAGCACCTCCGCCGCTTCGATATATGTGCAAGCGACTGTACATGTAGAACATAAAGTCGGAAAGTCATCGGATACATAGCAGTGTGCGTAATATATGCAAAATAGTAAACCCACGATAAGTACGCGGCGTCACGCGAACTCGACATTTTGTTAGCATTTATATAAGACTGAAAACAACATGTTATTGGACTAAACAACCTATGAAATCTGATAGCGATCAAACGAATTGTAACCTTACTCCGGTTGGATAAGGTGCAGTTTGGAATGGGGAAGGTAATGAGATAAATGTTTGAGGGTAGGAGTGATTGCTAATAATAACAAATGATGGGTCAAGGGTGAACGGAGGAATTAAAGGAAATTAGAGCACAATGACAAATGTGGGCTGTTTCCGAGTGAGAAATAAATTCTGTTTAACGACTCGGCCACGACATTGCGCGACTTGCGACGGCGACAGCGACAATCATAAGTGGGAACGAAAGGTCCGATCGCTGTGTGTCGCTGTAACCTATGGTTATCGCTGCCGCCGTCGCAAGTCGCTCAATGTCGTGGCCGTGCTGTTACGGCCTGGCCACTATGTCGTGGCCAAGCCGTAAAGATGGTTATGGGAGCTATCTAGGTATATAGTATAGCTTCGTATCTAATCGTTCGATTCGTTTCCGTTTCGGCTTGGGCATAAATGCTTGCGTACGAGTATGTCCGGATGTTCTTCTCTGCAGGTCGTATTTCTCAAACGATTCTCGTGAAATTTTGTGAGCAGGTTCGCACGTATGTGTGTTCAATTTGTATTGGAAATGGGGCGATTGGCACTGACAGTGTTAAAATACTTTATTTAAAGAAATAATTTCATAGAAATAAATCTCATTTACATTAACATCAATCAAAGTTAAACAGAAATTAGCCTTAGCTTTCAACTTTTTCCAATAGTCTCAAATTCAACATTTGAACTTCCCACTTCCAAAGTTAGTTAGACGCTTTTAATTATTAATATTGGATTACACTGAGAAAAGTTTATAGCTGGAATTTGGTTATTTGAATTATATTAGCAAAGTAAACAATTAAGGATTTTGACGCCGTTTTCTATTTAGATAATCCCAGGTGGGATTTAAAATCGTTGTTTAGGGAAAAATACACATTTGCGAAACAAGTTAATGGAAAATTAAAATAGCTTTACGGTTTAGACTCGCGTGTTTTTAGTCACTCGCGCGAAATGTTTCGGAGAGCCTAGGTCTCCTTTCTCAAGCACTAACAGTGCGAGCAGCGTTCACGACGGCCATGCTGATTATTTTAATGTTAAGTATTAGTATCCTAAGCCTCAGGATCCTCAGTTTAAATTCGATTAATGGGAAATTTTAAAAACTTATTCCATATCATAAAACTCACCCCATATCCTAATAAAAGTTATAGTAGAATTATGATTATTATGCTAGTTAAGGCGAATTAAAGTATTAAAGGCGAATTTAGGGCACGTATTTTTTCCAACCCTTACTTTCGATGAAAAGCAAGATTAATAACGGAGTTTGGTAGTCGGACAGCAAGAAGCATTTGGTTGATATTCTTATACTAAAAAAAACCGGCCAAGTGCGAGTCGGACTCGGACGGAGCAAAACAAGCAAAAAAAAACCAGCCAAGTGCGAGTCGGACTCGCGCACGGAGGGTTCCGCACCATCAACAAAAAATAGAGCAAAACAAGCAAAAAACGGTCACCCATCCAAGTACTGACCCCGCCCGACGTTGCTTAACTTCGGTCAAAAATCACGTTTGTTGTATGGGAGCCCCACTTAAATCTTTATTTTATTCTGTTTTTAGTATTTGTTGTTATAGCGGCAACAGAAATACATCGTCTGTGAAAATTTCAACTGTCTAGCTATCACGGTTCGTGAGATACAGCCTGGTGACAGACGGAAGGACGGACGGACGGACAGACGGACGGACAGCGGAGTCTTAGTAATAAGGTCCCGTTTTTACCCTTTGGGTACGGAACCCTAAAAACAACGGGTTGCACTCAGGGAGTGCTGGCAGAAGTGAAACTCAATCACTATTGCAAAATGTCTGCAGCACTATGTATAATTGAGGTTAACGCCATCTAGCGTTATTTCGTCGCATTACTCGAGTTATATTAATACCAGTTAGAGGAAAACTCACTAGATGGCATTTAAATCAATAAAGAAAAACTCAATGACATTGAAGTAACAGTTTTTCGATCAGGTCTTACGGTCACGTTACACCTGTTACGAGTTTAACATTTTTTCCCCATCACAAAAAGTGCACAGCGCCGCTAAAGAAGTTTTCACTTCAAAAATCCCGTTTTCACAAGCAAAACCTGTAAAATATGAACAAAGTATATAAATCCTAAAGTTACCGCCTGTACTTTAGAGTTACCGTAGTCAAGTAAGCTGTTTGGTATAAATTAGACGTAGATTATCAAGTTTGGGTCATTAAACCAGCCCTTAGCTCAAGGGTTCGGTGGAATACCTACTTAGGGTAAGAACTTGCTGAAGCAGGCCCTTCAATATTTCATATCGGCGTTTTTGAAATAAGTAGCTTTTTTACAATTTATTACTAAGTAATGTGTGTTAAACGAGGTTAAAAGCCTTCTAAAGACGGTTATTGCCTTATACGAGTAAATAACTTTTAATCTAATAGTTTTATACTCATACCTTTTGTAATTATGGACTTACGAATTTTTGCACACAATATTATCTGTAAATAAATTATGAAATATTTGACTAATTACTGGCTCTGTGAGCTCTGTCGACAAAAGAATCTATATACATGTCGGAGCGAGACACCAGAAGGACGTATTGCAGTATTACAGTTCATAGCTTTAAACGCCTGTATAAAATCGATTAGCAATGTTTGGCTACATATTATTTGCTTGTAACGGAATCATAAAGTTGCGTAGAGAGTAACGCCACCATCTATTGGCGTATTGATGAACTAAGATGACAGGTAGAAGGCTTTGGAACGTCAAGAGGGGTATCTTGAGTGAACGTAGGCACGAGCAGGCATTTTTGTCGTTATGTTGGTAGACTGGTCAGGCAGGTTTACCAACTTCAATTGGAGGCGGGAGCGGTTGGCTCCGCCGCTGGAACTGGCTTCCTTCTTCTTGATCGGACCGCGCTAGAGATCGGACGTTAGCCAAGCTCGTGCCTAATTCGCTACGTTCCTGAAGGCTTACACCTGAAGGATTATTCTGAAAGCTTATAGATTCTCACGTTGTTTAACCGTTTAGCTAAGTGTTTTATTCCAAGTGTTATTTTGATTTCTTATGTGCCATTAGAAGCTTACTTTTATAAAATAAAGAAACTATGTGTTGTTTTGAAAAGATGTGTCCCGCCGAGTTTGTTGCCGGGTTAAATCTTCTCGGGTCAGAGGTGTAGGGTTGGAACCGGTTTAGTTTGACTGAAATAAAGATTTGAACGATTTCATGTGATCTTTTTATTTTCAATTTAACCAGTCAACATTCTAATAGCAATTAGTTCTTTTCATCATTTAGTACTGAAATATAGTAGGCACTAGTATGGTTAATGAGTCCGAATGTTTATTTCATGCGTTGGTAGCATACCTACTATTTTGGCTGTGAAGTAATACATCTAGGTACTACATCTAGCGCCCACCGCCGTTAGCACCATCCTTCTCCGTCATACATAATTATCGAACCTGCTAACCAAGTTTTACAAGATACGGTAGAGAAATTAATTAGGAGCGTCTAAAGTAATTTGTTCTGAAAAGGGCTTATTTCTCTATGAAAACCATATAAAAATAAGCCCATTTAAAAAAACACCCCTCATATGCGACCTGTATAGAGTTCCCCTCTATATTCTATAGGTATCCGAACATGAAAGAATATTTGACTGTTGACTGGTAGAGAATGCCATTTGGCATTAAGTCCGCCATTTGTACATTGTTGTATAAGTATATTTTGTGCAATAAAGCTTAAATAAATAAATATTTGTCCAAGCTGAAATGGCGACCTTTGCTTTCGCTTGGTCAGTTATTAGCAATTATTTCAAACCAAGCACTTTAACAAAAGATATTTTATGCCACTGTAGGTACAACATGGTTAAAGTAAAATTTCAGAAATTTGAACAACAACCTCCTGTTTATGTATGTATGTATGTATGTATGTATGTCACTTTATTGCACATAAACAGGTTTACATAAAACGGACAAAAACAAAACAAAAATAAGAATGTTATGTACAAAGGCGAACTTATCCCTAAAAGGGATCTCTTCCAGCTAACCTTTGAGAAAACCAACCTTTAACTTCACCAAGTCATAAACAAAAAGAATACCTACCCTATGTTACCTATACTTAACTACCCGGAATACCTACCTACCATACCATTTCTCAAACCCTCAAAACCAACAAAACTCATTGTATACCTAGTTAAGCCGAATCCCTAACGACCGTTTCGCCTGTCTGTCTGTTACATATCTTCGTAGTTTCCTAGAATCCTTAATAGCATGTTCATATTACGAAACGATTTCTAAGTATTGAGCAAAAATAGTTATGAACTTATGAAGCCAAGCTTTTGTGGAAAGCGTATACGATTACATACTTTGTTTTATTTTAAATATATTTTTTATGCTTTAACTTATTTTAAAAGAAGGTTTCTATTAAAAGGTAGGAGAAAGGTTTTTGTTTTGCCCAGCAGTGGGACACTAAGCTCATATAAATAAAATCTATCAAATTTCAAAATTAATGTCAAAATTAAAACTGTGCTTATAGAGGGTGATGTTGTTCGGTAGTTGTTTTTAGTAAAGTGATAGTTGGCCTTTACAAATAGACAAGATGGATTGCTGAGTATTGGTTATAGAATGGTTAAACGCGTTTCAAGATTATAAATCTTCATTAGTTGCACCTTTCTACGTTAGAGATCAAAGATGTAGAATATTTAACTAATTACACTTATATTAATGCAATTTCTTTCTCTCTCTCTTTCCTACTCAACCCTCTCCAGTTAGTCCTGTCCACAACATTGTCCTAGGACACTCAATCACGTCCTTTCGCACTACATCCTTTCACCTTGTTCTGGGTTTGCCCCTGAATCTTCGACCTTCAAATATCCATGATCAAAAAGAAATTGCGCAAACTAAATATATAAATATAAGATCCGATTTAGTTAAAAGTTAGCCGGAAAGTAGGTACTAAAGGGTAGGAGCAGTACAATTTCTATCTAACAACAGAACTTACAGAACTGCTAAATCGTCTTAAAATGTCTCGGCCATTTCGCCTGGTAAGTATGTACAATAGCAAATCAGAGGCGGGTTGCTCGAACTTGCCGGTTGCTGAGTAATATGCATAATCGTGGCGGTATCCGCTTATGTAAGAGGGCCCAAGTGTAGGGAGTCGGCGTTTTAGTTATGGCATAGAATAGTCTAATATTTATGTTTTATTTATTTAAGTATGAAACAAACGGTCGGACAGAAAATATTGTTACAGTTTCTTTTCTTAATCTAGACCTATAGTTTCCATTTTTGTTAAACATATATTTATATTGAAGCACGAAAAATTACCTATCTTGGCTTAGGTTCACCTGATTAGTAAAAGATTAACTAATATGTTACCCTTTCACTGTCGAATGACGCCATACTATTGGATATGATAATTTTCTGTTTATCAAGCAGAACTTTTTAATGTCCTAACAAAAATCTATGAAATTTACTAAGGATCTTTCAAAAGCGTAATTACATCTTACATCTTATAACTTAGGCCGTTCCTCATAGTTTAATTTACGTACGCGATTTCCTTAGCCCCTGCGATGATATTAGTGCGTAAGTTTAGTTACTAGCGCGAGTCCGCTTGCCTTATTCAAACGGGCTTTCTCAAAAACCAGCATAAGTTTGATCTTCAATTACGTATACTTTGTATGAATACAAAGGTCATGTTATACTAGATAGTGAAACCTCGGTAAGTGATGATTATAGGGATGGAGATTATACTAAAGCTGTAATCAGTAATCAGTAATCAGTGTGTTTATTGCTTTCATAGGTTATACAGGTTGGTACATTTTATTGGTTCAGCTATGAAACCCTGTAGGGCACTGCAATATAACTTAAATCTAACTTAATTATAATGACTTAAAGCTATCTCTTATAATGACCATGCGATCGTGCATCATAATTATTATTATAAACAGTTACAAATATTTTTAAGTTGCGATATCTAAAATACTATGCTAAATACTATTACTATAATTAACTATCTAAGAACTCTTGCAGTGTGTAAAAGCAGCTGTCTAATAAATATTCAGTAATTTTTCTGTTAAATACAGTATTTATTTCTTCGTCTCTAATTGTCTTTGGGAGTTTATTGTACACTTTTATACACATCGCATGTGGACTAGAGGCGTGCATTTTTAGATTAGATTGCGGCATTGGAATTCTGTCTCTAGGGCGTAAGTTAATATTTCCAGGGTTCTTTGCTGCTGGGAAAAACTGGTTATACTTTCTTAAAAATTTACATAGTTCTAATATATACAAAGATGTCAGAGTCATAATTTTGAGCTTAGGAAAATGTGGTCTGCAACTATCTGGTTGGTTTATATTAACTAGGATCCTTATACATTTCTTTTGTAACAAAAAGAGATCATTAACATTTGTACTATTGCCCCATATTATAATACCATACCGTAGCCACGACTGGGCGAATGCGTGATAGGCACAAAGAGCTGTGTTGAGATCGGTATGTTTTTTTATTTCCATTAAGGCATAGGTAAAGCTTGATAGTTTTGAAGCCACTTTTTGGATGTGGAGTTTCCAATTCATATTTGTGTCAATTTCGAGTCCAAGAAGGTTTGACGAGTCAATACATTCCAAAGTCTGGTTCTGGTAAATGAAATTTATATTTAAATTACTTTTTTGATGTGGCTTATGATGCATAATTTTAGTTTTATCTAGGTTCAACTCAAGGTTGTGGAGATGGAGCCAGTCGACAACTTTGGAAAGAATGTTGTGTAAAATGGAGTTTACGTTGTTATCATTAGTAGGATAAGGGAACACTATAGAAATATCATCAGCGAAAAGGACACAAGTATGATCTAGTATTTTGGGGAGATTATTTATGTAAATTAAAAATAAGAGACACCCTAGATTACTTCCCTGTGGTATAGAGCCTGACAAAGTTTTCTTTTCTGATTGTACATTTTCTATAACTCTAGTGTGAGGATTATGATACTCTACTTGGACTAACTGTGTTCGGTTTGACAGATAAGATTGGAACCATTTGTGAGCAATACCTCTCACGCCTATGTTATAGAGCTTATCCAGTAGTATTTTATAAGACACTTTGTCGTAGGCTTTGCTCATATCCAGTAAAATACCAACGGCATATTCCCTGTCATTTATAATATTATGTATTTCTTGAACGTATTTATAAAGAGCCAGTACCGTTGACCTATTTTTACGAAAGCCGTTCTGATTATCACACAAAATATTAAATTTCTCACAAAACGCATAGAGCTGATTAGCCATTATTGTTTCTAATACTTTTGCAAATGTGGGCAATAAAGCTATCGGGCGATATTGTGCTGGGTTACTGGAGTCTCCTTTCTTAAAAATTGGCTTAATTACCGATAACTTAAGGTTGTCTGGCATTACACCTTCACTAAATGATTGATTTACGATAATTGTAAGTGGAAAAGTCAATTCTCTGGCACATTGCTTTATGAGAGTCGGAGGTAGCTCATCGTGGCCATGACTTTTCTTATTCTTAAGTTTACGTATTATTTTGAATAAATCTGTGTCACTGATTGGGTTTAAGTAGAAGGAGTTTATGGGCGAGTCGATATTTCTATACACGTCAGACTCTGATAGTGAATTTATTTTATTCGTCATCTGGCTACCCAAAGCCAAGAAATAGTCATTAAATGAGTTTGCAATGGTACATGGATCGTTTGTTAGTTTATTTGAAACCCTCAAAGATAAGTTTTTGTGTGTTTTCTTTGAGGTTTTGTTTGAGTTCTCTTTTATAACTTGCCACATACCTTTCATAATGTTCTCAGATTTGTTTATTTTTTTAATATTTTGTAATTTTTTAGAATTTTTTACAGCAATTTTTAAGACTTTTTCATATTTTTTATAATAGGTTTCTAAAATATCATTTTTTGTTTTAGATAACATTACTTTTAAGAGCCGTTTATGTTTGCACGATTTTTTTATACCGACTGTTAGCCATTTCTTTTTAGTTTTTAATCTTAATTTAATTTTTATTTTGGGTATTGTTTTATTGAGCACTTCTATTATTTTAGCTGAGAAGTTATTATAATTTTCATTTACATTATTTTGTAATGAAATTATCGAGTTCCAATTAATTTTTTGTAGTTCATATTTAAACATGTTTATTTTATTTTCATTGTAGATTCTTTTTTCAGTAAACCATATTTTTGTTTTCGTGTCTTGTAGAGGTAAATGAATTAAGACGCCTTTGTGGTCCGAGGAACCGTACTCGTTTACAGAGGTCGTCATTTCCTGGTCTTGGAAGTTTGTAAATACTAGATCTAAACAGCTAGAGCAGGACTGGGTGATGCGTGTTGACTCTTTAATTTTTTGCTTAAAGTTATAAGTTAGGAACAAATTTAAAACGGTTTGCGTAAGTTTTGATTTATCTAGAGCATTTATATTAAAATCGCCACCTATGATAATATTTTTAAGTTTATCTGTTAATGAAAGTTGCTCTAGGAGCTTTTCCAAGCAAGAATAGAAAGTTTGAAACTCTCTGTTTCTTTGTGGCCAGTAAAGAACAATAAATATGGTGTTGAATTTTATAAGCTCTACGGCACAAATCTCGAATATACACTCTATACTCATATTTACTAAGTCTTGTCTGTCTAGGTACTCTAAATTTTCACGCAAAAATATACAAACGCCGCCGCCTTCGGTATGTTGCCTGCAGTAACTCGATGCCAAGTTGTAACCGTCTAGTTTTAATAAGTCTTTTTTCTTTGTCGTTATCCACGTTTCTGTAATGCATAGGGCTTGGAGTTTTATTTCCTCTGTTAGTTCCTCGATAAGGTGCAACTTACTCCTTATACTTTGCATATTTTGGTATAGCGTTATAAACTTATTTACGAAAAAAATGGTCAACATTTTCAACGCAGTTTTTAGATTGAGTCGTGTTATTTGTGTTTATGGTCGTTAAGTCAGTAGAGTTTTGTGCATTGTTATCTTGGGGAGAGCTTTTCAGTAAGTTTGTATGGCTCTGGTCGTGTTGCTCTACAAGTTTTCCATTTATGTATATCTTGTTGTTTTTTATAACTGCGTGGTGTCCTTCTTGTCTGGCTTTGTAGAGTGTCTTTTTTAAAGTATGCCTACTTTTTAGGGATTCCTGGTCGAGGAATTCAGAAATCCATACGCCCGTATTTTTGAAGTATGCTTTGTTATTCAGCAGGTATTTCGTGACCTTTTTACTTAAGAGCTCTATCACTATAGGTCTTCTTTGTCCTTTTCTACCAATCCTCGTGCAGGCTTCAATATATTCAACTAAATTTACATTAAGAATATCCTGGAAAACATATAAAATACGATCGTAAAGTTCTGATTCATTTTCCCAGTGATTTTCTTGAAGTCCATATAACACAAGTTTTTTTTGACAGATTTCGTTTTTATATTCTGAGCAGTGGGTGCAATTTACAGGGATGGCCTTGTTACTTGAAGAGGCCTGGCCGAAAATGGCCGTTATTTTATTTATTTCTTCAACTTCAGTCTTTATTTTTTTGTGTTCTTTTTCTATGGAAATAATAGTGTTGTTTATTTTACTAATAGCTTGTTTGTGGTTGTCTTGTTCTGATTTTATTGTATTGTTTGTTTGCGCTATTTCGTTTCTCAATTCTGTCATTGCTTTATTTATTTCAGAGAGCAGTGTTATTTTAAGCTCAGAGATTAACGACTGCCTATTGGTTTCTAGTTTTTTATCTAGAAGTTTTTCAAATTTTTCTAAAGTTATTGTATCTGCTATATTTGATGGTATGGATAGACCTTGTTGGCTTGTTGTCGAGTTGGCGTCTGCGTGCAGGGTGTCTCCTAAAATACTCGACTCGTCGAAGCATGGGGTTATGTTCAGTGCTGGGTGGGGCCTCTTCCTTAGGGTGATGTTACTTGTCTCAGGATAAGTTTCACGATAGCACGCTTCGTCGTTGTCTCGCAAACGGACTGGTGTATTTGAGTTGTCACCTTTTGGTTCTTTGCAGCGGCAGGATGGACATTTCCAGGCTTTCCTGTGTTCAGATTCCGGTGTGCTATAGAAACTTTTAAATCTTTCAAAAGATATGCTAGCGCATTTTAAGTCGTATTTGCAACTGCACAGCATACAAGTGAGATACTCTCTGTTTGGGATTATTTCCAAGCATCCTGCACACGTTTGTTCCATTTTTGAATAAAGCGCCCTCTATCGTCAGGTAGCGGTACTAATAGTTTTACTCTGTGGATAAAGCAGATCAGTCGATGAATTGTTCTACTATCCAACAATAGATGTCGCTAGTAAAGCAGATGAAATTCGAATGTTAACAGATATTATATCAAGTTTTTGTTCAAAATAAGCACATATGTCTCTTTTCTCGTTTTGCAAGCTATGTAACACCACTGTTTATAACATTGTCTTTATTAACAAATTAGTTTTCATTTAAGTTTTTTTGCACTTCACTGATTATTCACAATAACACGTCCTGTTTTTATTGTTATTCACAGTTTGTTTAATCCTTGGTTTAAATTAAAGATAACAATCCCTCGTATACTTTACATTATGATGAAGTGAATAATAGTAACTTTGCACTGTAATATAACTTTAAACATTTTTAAAAGAAATATGTTTACGGAGCCGATATTGTTCGTGACGCTAGCGCCATCTCTCCCTGTCAGCTGTAATTAATTCTCACGTGATATTGTTTTGATATAACTTGATTAAGACTAAAGATACATATGTAGTCATGTAGGAAAAGAGACGTTACATAAGTGGAAATAGGGATCATTTTATGTGGTTTTCTGCTTTAGTTATTAGTAAAGTTACATGTCGTGGTTTATAATATTTAGTTATAGATTTTATTTAAAATTTAAAAGTAGGCGGGTCCCTACCAATGTGTTTGGCCTTAATCAACAAGTCCTCTTGATGACAACTGATAAATGTCAAAATGAAAAAATATTCAATATATTTTTGACACCAATGGTATGTATCGCTGTTTGGTACTATAGTTGATTGGTAGAGATTGCCATTTGTGAATTGTTTCTAAATTTAACTTTATTGCGCAAGTTTAAAAAAAAACACATGTAGGTACTTATAATATTGGAATCCGAACGCATTTACTGTTAAACCGTTGGCCTTCCAATGTTACTAAGACCCACTTGCACCATCCCACTAGCCCGGGGTTAAGCGGTTAAACCGTTAACCCAGTGTCAAATTGTACTGGTAACCATGGGTTAACCGATTAACCCCGAGTTAGTGGAATGGTGCAAGTGGGCCTAAATGTACTAGTTTTATCAATAGATGACTGCAAGTTCTTATATTACTTACTTGTAATTGTGTTGTTTTAATATTCAGTGTATTCGAACATTTTGTAGTACGAAATTGTAGTTTACCTGAAAAAAAAAACATACAATTATTACTTACGAAACATTATGTAAATAAACATAAAAATACTCGTAGTATAATGACACAATCAAGCCTGTCAAAATAAATGACAGAAATCCGTCACGTTATTAAAAAAACGCGTGACAAAACAAAACCGGTAATACCCCCAACGCATTATCATTAAATCCGTGGGGCCTTTAATCCAAAAAATCCACCAGAATCCCAAATCGGGGGTCTTTTGAACAACTTCAAAGTTAAATAACCCCTACGACAACTTGTCGCAGCAGCAAAACCACAAAACACATTTTGAACCCTATTCAAATCCAAATAAGGTCGAGATTGTAACAACAACTAAGAGAATCCAAGAAACAAAATGCTGAGCCGCGCAATTCAGACTGTATTTCCGGCAACATGAGTTACATTTTAAGTTAACAAATATTTAAATTTATTCCAATCCTTGAACACACGAAATTGTACTTTATAACTAATTGCTAAAGGTGCTATATCGTTTGTAGCTGTCCGGTAGCCGGCCAGGGGTGCTGAACCTGGTGCGATTTTTCACTGAGGCCCGTTGAATGACGTCTGTATATTTTACTAGTTAAGTGACAGATGGGTGAGGGCTGCGTACTATTTATTGTGCTATTACAGTTTGGTTGCCAAATGCCGGAGAGCTTGGGGCTGACAGTTGAAAATTGCTCTCTCACTCAACCAACCTTTGCCGGGATTATTATACAATTGTACACAATTCTCGTATCTGTTCAAAGGTTGAATGTTATTGCCGTTTTATTTGTTGCGTATTGACGGATAGTAAAACGAGAAACCAATTTATTTTTATTGTACCAGACCTGTATAAAATTCAATCTATTTATGACCAACGTAAAGGTTGGCGTATGACATTTTCGTTAGATACGCTGTTTTCTCTTAAGTAGGTGTACTATGTTATAGGTTGTCAAGTTCAGAAAGGAAATGACACATTTATATGAAAACGGACATTGGTAGTTTGCTTTGAAAACATTTTATTTATTTAATCGTATGGCGTAGTATAGTAAACAGAAAACAAACAGTTATAAATTCAAATTAAGTCCAATCAGCCACTTGGTGGCTTCGTCGTTAAGGACGATCAGGTCTTCAGGAGGTCCGTTGGCATAGCGCGTTATGGGGCAATCCTCTATAATGTGCTGAATTGTTTGTGCAGTCTCGCCACAAATGCAAGCCGGGGATTCCACCCATCCACAGCGGTGTTTGTAGTAAGCACAGCGACCATGGCCAGTGCGAAGTCTGTTGAGGTTGCACCAGTGCCGTCTTGGGAGGTCAGATCCTTTGATTATGGCACCTGGAGTGATTCCGGAGCCCAGCTTTCCCGCCATCAGTGAGTTCCACGACTGTGACCACTCACGCTTCAGGTTGAAACAAGTATCGACAAGACCCTTAAAGATACTGTAAGAGGCATTCCTGGATTTTAGGCGACAGTTGGCTGGGCTCATAAACTCCGCATGAATTGGTAGGGCTGGGTTCTTTTGGATCTTTACCGCTTCCCGCATCAGGGCCTCTTTCCTTCTCAAGTCAGGCGGAGCGATCCGAGAAAGCACTGGCAGCCAGTGGGAAGGGGTTGAGAGTAGCGTACCGGAGATGAGTCGCATGGCCCTATTCAGCTCAACGTCCACTCTGGTGGCGTGGGCACTGCCCAACCATGCCGGTGCGCAATACTCAGCCGTGGAGTACACCAAGGACAGAGCAGAAGTTCTCAGGACATCGGCACCTGCTCCCCAAGAAGTACCGCTTAATTTCTGGAGAATGTTGTTTCGGGTCTGGAGTTTACGAGCTGTGCCGGTAAGATGTTGCTTATATGTAAGGGATCGATCGAGAGTCATTCCCAGGTATTTTGGTGAAAAATTATGATTAAGTGTGGATCCTTCAAAATGCACCTTAAGCTCCTGCGTGGCACATTGATTCGCCAGATGGAAACAGGACACCTCTGTTTTGCTAGGGCTGGGTGTTAGTCGCCATATCCTGAAGTATTAGCACCTCCATATCGCCGGATAGTGAAACCTCTAAGTTTTTGAAGTTTTTGTGCTGATTCACGAGGCAAATATCGTCAGCGTAAATAAACTTCCTGGCAGTGGTATTTGGGAGGTCGTGGATGTAAAGGTTGAACAAAATAGGTGCCAGTACCGATCCCTGGGGCAGCCCGTTGCTTAACACTCTGGTGTCGCTAACTTCCGAACCTAAGTGCACGTTGAACCGCCTCTGGGAGAGCATGTTGGCGATTAGCCTGAAGATGGTCAGATTAGGGACGGCTTTTTGAAAACATTTATAAGCGGACTATTTTTAAGAGTAACTTGACTTTAATAAAACTTGTCAAAAGGAATATGGAAATAAGCATATTTTACATAGAAAAGCCCAATTCAATCTTCATGCATGCTTTTAATTTTTATCATGGATGTTGTCTTCATACCCCGTGGAACACTTTAATTGGCTAATTATCCCATGTCCGCGTTCAACACATTAAAGGCCAGGAAGTCCATAATAGCTGTAAAACGTAACGAATCCAGGCCGGGCCATCAAAATGACTTAATTACATCATCATCGCCGATTATCAACGCAAATGAATATTTTAACGCGGCACTGATGCCTCTATTAGGCTCAATTTGTACATGTCACACATGCGGGCTGCATATAATCGATTTTCATAACACAACAGTTATTCGTGTACGACGACTTCATTTTGTAACTTTGTGTGACAATTTATCAAAAATGCTTTTATAAGTTTTTATAATTCAGTTTAGCCCATTTGAACTACAATTGTCATTCGGATTGCGACTACAGTTGCGCTAGCTGCAGAATTGACAGTGACCATATGTACCAAGTGTCATCTTTAAATAAATTGCTTTGTGTAACTAATTACTAAAATTTAATAAAGTATTATTAGAATATATTACAATTTGTTAAAAATGCTATTACATATAACTACTAATGCACTTTGACTCTACAAAACTGACATTAGCGTATTTCATACGTTTTCTTTTTTAATTTACATCGCAAAGAAGCTTTAATCGAATATAATTAAAGTCAATGTTACTGCTGCTATATTAATGAGGCTTTTTCGTTACCTACATTACACAACTAAAGTTATGATTTTGTCATAGATATATAAGCAAAACATTTTTCAAACCTTTTGTTTTGCACAGATTTATCTCGTTCATCCGCTAAACAAAAAGGTTCCCTACCCCTGCATAATAGAACTAAGGTAAGCAAATTTCCCCATTGGAGTACACTCGACCAAATCTAGCGCCGCAACCTCTTATCTTAGCCAACTAGACTATCATAAAAACTACCTTAATATTATAAAAATAGAGTCCATTTCCGAAAATAAGTCAAAACCAAGAAAAGCTCTCGAGAAAACAAGTCGAAATGCAAATACTTAAATCCGAAGAATCGTTACCGAAAAGAATCAATACGAAGTCTCTGCAACCAAATTCAATCTACGCTAAAACAAACAAAAGTAAACTTTGTCACGTAGATATAAGATCGAAATGGAGCGCAAAGTGTTTGTCAGTCACTATCAGTTCCGAGTGACTGGGCTGTAATGTCATTACTTTGACAGTTGGAGTATTGACAGTGAGTTTGACAGGAGATACGATTGTCCATTGGCTATTAATGTTCACTGTGTCCACGCCATTTGTTTTTAGTTCTGTGAGGGGGTGACGAGGAATGTAGTTGAGATTAGGAATAATGAGGGAAAAAGAAATGCTTTCAGGGGGAATTGCGATAAATTACAATTAACTTTATTTTACCCTACAAAGGACCATGCTAAGACCAAGAAAAGAAATTAAAAAATATAAAGAAATTAAATCAAGTAGAAGTTTAGTAGTAGTAGTAGTAAAACATTTTATTGTACAAAAATCAGAACAAAACAGGAAAAATAACATTCGTCATTAGTACAAAGGCGAACTTATCCCTTTAAGGGAGTTTAACAAACCTATTACTCGCCCTATTTTCTTTGTATAAGTACTTACCATTTTATTTGCAACAAAAAAGACGATACACATATGTTACTTACATTAATGTTCAAGATAAGTTTCATGATAAATAAAACATGTCGTTTTAAAAAACGAGTGTAACTTCTATTGTATGAGAGCGGCTTTAAAGCCGGACTTTTAAGGGATAAACCAAAATAAAGCACAAGATCTTAAATTTTTGACCCAAAAACAATCGTGGCACAACCCTGTTTTTGCCTCAACCGTTTACCTAAACCCAGAAATGTAATCAACTATATCAATGGGCATTCTATTCATACGGACAGAACAACCACTCCCATAATAGGACCATTCAGAACAGTAATTAATCAAAATAGCCGCAAAGGGATAGGGTTGGCACAATCTGTAACTGTTTAAACTTAGTTTAGTTTACGGGAGGAATGCAATTTGGAAAGGCTGTTAGGGTTGACAAATTGAAAAGAGAAGATGAGGTCAGCTGGAGTAAGTGTCTTAACGAGGAAAGGAAATACATCAGGATTGAAGGACCTATGGTCCCTATACTATACCATAAGGTCAATACGGGTGTGATTTCGGGATAAGTGTGGCTGGCCCTCACATTGAGGCCCTATTACACATTGATTAGAGTTTATTGCAAGTTCATACATTTATCACTAAACGTAAGTAGCAAATGTATGAAATCGCAATCAACACTAGACAATGTATAAAAGCCCTGATGTGAAGGCAAGACACACTTACTCATAGGCCACTTATCATTTACTTACCTTTTTTTTTGAGTAGCGCAGTTGCTCCATGGTGGCACTTGTGCCATGCGAAGTGAGAGATAATAATCTACGAGTATATATGCGAATAAGAAATTGAATAGGTAAGTGAACTATTTTTTTTCAACACAGACAGATGCAGAACTTTGTGCTTCTATAGGTAAGTGTTCAGTCTTCAATATTATTATACTTATGTTAAATCACAACCCACGCAAATTCTTAACTACTCACCAGTAGATAAAATATCTTACATTCTTAATATTTGCACATTATACCCAAATCTACTTTATTATATCTAAAAACATTTGAAATAGCTCTAACACCAAATCAGCCTTAATCACCTTCAAGTAAATGATTTAAGCCACTCCAATCTCAAATTTCACAGCCATTAAAACGAAAGGGGAGTCACCCCTGAAAACTAAATAATATACGTTAGTGACAACCCTAGCTAAAGAAGCTACTTTACTGTTTTCTTTCAAAATGGCTTATCTTCGCTAAAACATGGATGCAGTTACGACTTTTTTACAGTTACACAGCCCGGATACAGTTTTGTTTAGAAAGGTCGTATGTCTAGTGGAATGTTAAGGTGTCTTATGTCTTTTTTAAATAAATTTTGTTCGTAATCGGGTCCTGAAAGCGGTTTTGTGTGTATTTGTCCCTTTTGTTGGAATATGACTTACATCAGAGGAAACTATTCGGGGGTTTTTTGTATGGGTGAGTTTTACGAGGATTTCTAATTTTCATGATATGTATTTTCTACATTTTAAATGAAAATCGCAGTTCTAAAACTAGGGTCAGACATTAATGAATAAATAAAAAGGTCTTTTCTATTCTAAAGAGTTTAAGGACTAAGCTAATAATACATATACAGGATGAAAAAGGAGACTGCCTAATATTTTAGGTAGATATACGTATAGGAGTTAAGTAACATTAACATACCATATTGGTATTTAAAGGGTTTTTCTATACAAGGTGGCCCAAAAATACGTTAAACAAAGGAGCAAGCGTTTGTTAAGATTATCAACAATATCCGCAATTATCCGCAGTAATAATTTATGTCAACTTGTTTTGGGCCACCCTGTATTTTTGTGTGCGTGCGTGTTATGCAAAATATAATGCAGACGACTGTACTTAACTAAAACACTAACTTTCTATTGAGATAACTTAGCCTAATTTACCTATCTACTTATTAGACTTCAGAAAACATAAAATTAACATTCAGACCACACTCAAGATGTGAACAGAATCGTAACTAGGGTGTAAGCCAATTATAACTTAAATAACAATTATAACTGTTATAACACAATAACTGAGGCAGCCGAGAGGAATAATCAATATACAAAAACTATTGTCATGTGTGTAGGTTGATATAATTTAATATAAACTTTGCTAAATAGTTATTTGACAACGTAAACGGGTGTTGCGCTCGAAACTTACACACACATATATATATAACGATATATTATGAATTATAAAAATAGGTGCACGACTATTTATGTCACTTAAAAATGATTATTTTTCTCTGAATTATATTCCAGTGGCAATGGCATCAACAAGTCAACATCCATTTCATTTCCAACCTGTATAAAACAAAAGCAATATTCTAAGGTAATAAGTATACCAATTAGGTAAGTACACTGTCTCTAGTCACTATAAAAAAAAATCAGTTGCCACCTACATATTACATGTTTTTATGATATAGGAGGCAAACGAGCAGACGGATCACCACCGCTCATCTGATGGTAAGCGATTACCGCCGCCCATGAATACCCGCAACACCAGAAAGGTAAGTGCACATATGTACATAATATATGACATGGTGTACATGTGTTACCTTTAACCTAGGTACACCTAAATTTTTTAACATACATACCTACACGATGAAATATGAAATGTATTATCTGTGTGCAAAATGCTTTGAACCCGTCAACAAAAAGGTCACGCGGTGCTTAGAATATGAATTTTGTGCACATAAACTTTCATATTTGACATATGTCAAATAACTAGTGTGCCTCATAGCCTCCCGGCAAACACCACAGCATAGACTAGGAATCCTCTAGACGGAGTTTAGAGCAATTATTTCATTAAACCGATGCTGCCAAAAATACGGGGGTGCGGGGGGACGAGGTGAGCGAATCCCGTGCCGTGATTGGTCCGTTCAAAGACACGGACCAATCACGACACGGGATTCTGACACTTTGACTCGAAGATGGAGTAAAACTACCGTATATAGTGGCAGAGGGGGTAGCGTTACTATGCTCAGTCTAGAGGATGTCTTGTCTGTGCACCACAGTCATGTACAATAACCAAACTGTGAAGCTTTGCTTTATTGATTGCTCTAACAATGTATTTTCAGACTGAAGAGGTTAACTTACTAAACAAAAACAAAGAAAACTGTATAATCTATTAAATTCACTATTAAATGCACTAGTAAAATAATATTAAATAAACGTTCAAATTAATTTAAAAGCAAGGCATTCAACTGTGCCGATAAAGAGCAAATCTTATACTTAAATTCGTCACCCTTCTGTGAGCATTCCACCAATCAGAAGGCCCGTACGGGTTTCGCATACTAACGAAGACCAACTTCACATTTGCGTTCAAAACCAACCTTATAACTGAAGCATAGAGTACTATATCCCTTGGCTTGAATTAAATTTACAACTTTGTCTTCGGAAAAGAGTAGAATAAATAGAGTGGCCATTTCGTTTACTAAATCTACGGAGAGATTTTGTGATTTTAGTTTTAATACCGCGTGTTTTTTAACTTTGAGGTTTAAAGTCTTCATTTCTGCATTGATTTATTAAATTTTGTATTTATCGTGTAAATTATTGAAAGATAGTGAATTGTATTGAGAGATAGTTAGTGAATTGTACATAATAGGTACTTATACGTTTAGTTATTATACCTAGGTACTCGTACTTTTGACTTTTTAATGTTTACATATTTGCAAAATACCTATAGTAACATAAAAAATGAACAGGTACTTTTTTAAACCTACAACACAAGCCTTCTTGAGCTTACTGTAGGACTTAGTGAATTTATATAAGGATGTCCATCCATTATTTATTTATGTATTCATTATCTATTTATTAACTTTAAGAATGTCATAAAAAAGATGTACCTATACCAGTTTTCAGCTTATTATCTCTCATTCCAAACTGATACCTACCCTTTATTTGACTTTCGCTTTTACACAAGTAGTATATACTCTATATTTATTTATCTATTCTTTGTCCCATCCCTTGAGATTCATATTTGAGGGGTGCGTTCCCTCCAATCGCTCCGTGCTTATGTTTTTAATGTCTCATACAATAATAACGGACGTTGCGCTGTCACTGCATAGACAATCGGGTAATCCCGTCTTTCAAATATTGAATTTGGGGTACCCCGCTGATTTACCCGATTATGGGGTAAAGTTTGACTCGGTTCAATGGCCTGTTTTAATAATATGTCATGGATCATCCTTTACTGTGACAGTGGATATATTTAAGCTCTCTCTGTTGAATAACAAAATATATATTTTATTATTGAGGTATAAATAATATCTACATTGGAATATTTATATGTACATTATTTTAAAATATCTACTAAGCAAGAAAAAATGTGTTATGTACCTATAAGTATGAAAAAACTAACCTAACTAAGTAACTATCAACGTCAACTACTGATCATCATCATAGAATAGTTTTCAGAATTGAATACTTAGATTTGTATTCAATTCTGAATATTTATATACAGTGTACTGCTATATATGCAGTCAGCAAAACTGATGTTAAGGGCTCATTTAGACGGTGCGAGTTTCATTACATTGCGTCATTTGATCGGTCGGCTGAATTTATGTAACCTCAATGGTCCGCAATGTAGGTAACTAAAATCGTATACAAGTTCGCGCCCCGTCTAAATCAGCCCTCACTTAGTACCCTAAAATACACATATGTATGTACCTACAGATTTCAGTATCCAATAACAAAAGTTCCCCAATTTCCGTGACCAGAAACGCTGACTGAAAACCGGATTCAAAATTCCTTTTGAAGCTTAAAACGCGACATAATAGCAATCCCTAAATACGATAATACGATATTATTAATGGTCCAAAACAAATCCCATCAAACTTTCCCCGACTCATACATTTTTGAAAACGGTCACCTTAAAAGCCAGGGTTAACTGTCGAGTTGAATCGTAATACAATTTTAATCCACAAGGTCGAATCTGTAATAGCGTTGTTGTAACATACGCCCTTATTTATTTAACAGGCGAGTTCGCTATAATATAAGTCGCATCTGCATAACACTCAACTTGCACATACGTCCTTATTAACTAAGCGTATCAGACATTTTAACAAAAAGGTCGTATCTGCATTACGCTGCCCGTTTTCAACGCTCTTATTGGTCGAAAGCGGTCGTTACGTCCCTTCCGGCCGCCATGTTAGTCATGAACGCGTTTCGTTGCGTTTCCGGTTTGCGTTATCGTGTAATGCGAATGCTACAGTTTTGGCGGTAAGGGTTGGCTAGATAACCTAGTTCCACTGTATCATTATAGGTCATTATATTTCCACGAGGAAAATATCCAGTATAGATAATCATACGTTACTTTTCTTTCAGATTTAGAATCTACTATTGACTTTCTGAAATTGCATTGCAAGTTGCGCAAAGGAATAGCTAAGTATGTTCAAGTTTGACCCATTTATCACTGGAAATTGGTTTAAAAAAGTAAAAAAATGAACTAGCACAAATTGCGCTTTTTCGCCTCAACAACCTCACATTCAGTATTCATATTTGAGTGCACGATCTATACACGAATGTAAAAATCGGCCAAGTGCGAGTCGGACTCACGCACAAAGGGTTCCGCACCATTACGCAAAAAACGGCAAAAAAATCACGTTAGTATGGGAGCCCCACTTGAATATTTATTATACTCTGTTTTAGTAATTATTGTTATAGCGGCAACAGAAATACATCATCTGTGAAAATTTCAACTGCCTAGCTATCACGGTTCATGAGATACAGCCTGGTGGCAGACAGACGGAGAGACAGCGGAGTCTTAGTAACAGGGTCCCGTTTTTACCCCTTGGGAACCCTAAAAAGGGTTATATTTTTATTGTTTTCCCGGCACATTCACGTTGTCGCTTGTGAATTAATAACTGTTTACAACCGGCCCCTGTTACTGCACAGGGAATTGAACCACTTACGAGCCGACAGGGCAGTTGGAGATCTACAATATCAATTCCTAAATCGCATGTCTTGGCCTTTACAAAGGGCTTAATAGCTCAGAGAGACTATCGAAGACGAGAAACTTAATACAACTACAAACGCTAAACATAATAATTTATATTGTAACTAGCGACCCGTCCAGCTTTGCACGTGTTAACAAATTATACATAAACCTTCCTCTTGAATCACTCTATCTATTAAAAAAACCGCATCAAAATCCGTTGCGTAGTTTTAAAGATCTAAGCATACATAGGGACAGACAGACAGCGGGAAGCGACTTTGTTATATACTATGTAGTGATTTCATATTATGAAATAAATAAATCTAAATCATACATGTTTATACATGCGTACCTACATGTTCGTACATACAGAAGATGTTGATACAATTCCTCGCCAGTCTGCCTGTGACCACGAACGTAACGTCACTTTCGAAACGTCGGGCCATAAATAAACGTAAGTTTTACGCCATTAACTCCCGTGTTAGTCATAAAAGTATGAAAAATTTCATCACAGAAATCATTATTCTATTCGCGGGCAGAAGTTAGTTTTCTATCAATTTGACAATACCAAACATTCCCTTCACACTAACACCATTTGTCTTCTACATTTGACACCAGCGCTGTTAAATCTGCATTCAAGTCTTTAAGTTATGTTAATCAGAGATCTGTCTACGTCCCAGCTCCCACGTCTAGGAATTGCTTCTTGGAACCGAAAGGTCGCAAGTTAATCTTTATTTACACGCGAATATAGTTCTTATTCCATTGTTTTATGTTGGAATAGCGTCTACATTCATATTATAAGACTTGGTTCTGAGGGGCATACAGTATTTGGGATGTAAATCTAAACAATTGCTTCATTTTGAAAAATGTTGAACTGGAATTATACTTGAGATACACTTGTAAGTTTTACTTACGTAAGTAGGGATAAAGCTATAAGTTAGAAAGAGATAATGATATCCATCTCTCATTCTGTAGTGTTCCTACATACGTAAGTAAAACTTATTACAAGTGTGTCTTGGGCCTTAATCAGTCAGCTCCCACGGCTCATATATGAGCCAGAACGCTTATGGTGACGTCATATCGTGGGATTTGACAGGTTAAGCTAGGAGTTTGTTCTAAAATTTTAGCAGGTAATTATACTGGAATTATAATGGAATTTTATGTTGGAATAGCGTCTACATTCATATTATAAGACTTGGTTCTGAGGGGCATACAGTATTTGGGATGTAAATCTAAACAATTGCTTCATTTTGAAAAATTTTGAACTGGAATTATACTTGAGATACACTTGTAAGTTTTACTTACGTAAGTAGGGATAAAGCTATAAGTTAGAAAGAGATAATGATATCCATCTCTCATTCTGTAGTGTTCCTACATACGTAAGTAAAACTTATTACAAGTGTGTCTTGGGCCTTAATCAGTCAGCTCCCACGGCTCATATATGAGCCAGAACGCTTATGGTGACGTCATATCGTGGGATTTGACAGGTTAAGCTAGGAGTTTGTTCTAACATTTTAGCAGGTAATTATACCGTTTGTAAACGGACGTATCTGCAAATGAGCATATACGCCCTTATTTGCAATCAAGGCAAACGTAATATCCCTTCCTATATTCTTAAGAAATGCTAATCTTGCAAATTTTGAATAATCAAAGCTGAACAAAATTACAAAGTATTGTTTAAAAGTAATTCGACATGTCCAAATTGCCAAGAGATCAAACAAAGTCGTATAGGGTTGCCAATTTGCATATATTAAGAGTCGTCTCCTCGTCTTTCTTGTCTTTGTTATCACTTTCTACCTTTTGTTAGGGTTGTCACAATTTATATGTACGAATAACAACTTAGTAACAATCACTGTGTATGTACTTTAAACCATGGCATTTCTTATTACCATAATCAATATAATCTTGTTTTGTATGTATGATGTTACCTACTCTTGTTTTGTCTCTCAAAACAGAACTGTCATATGTATGTACCTATACATATAAATAAATGATGTGCTTCATAAGTATTTAAAACGATTTTACCAATATATTTTCATTACTTCAAGCCGTCACAAAATCACTACATTTGCGGTAAATCTTTAAGCAGCCATCTTCCTTCGAAACAACATCAAAAATAACTTAACAGCTGTCGTCCAAAGTTCCCAATAATCAGATTTACATGACAATTACGGGTAAACACAAGCCCTTTATGTTATGTTTACATTGTAAGGTCGGTAGGTAATAGAGATGCCACGAATATTCGGCAACTATTCGGTATTCGGCCTATTCGGCCACTATGCCGAATATTCGGTATTCGGTTCAATGTTGCCTACTATATTCGGCCGAATACCGAATATCTGTTGCACCTACTTAAAAAAAAAATTGCACAATAAAAATAACCAAAAACTATGTAGGCATATTTAGAATGTGTTCTTGGAAAGTTGTTAAATACGAAGATCCTTTTTTGAGCATTTGTTGATTAAAAAACAATTTATTTTTATCATGAGTCTGTTTTGTTTGACTCTATTCATTAAAGCGGTTCAACAAAAATATATCTTAGCTAACGTCATCTAACATTGAGCTTTGTTAGCGATCAGTTTTCATAATAATTGTGACTGAAAACGTTCGCATGTCATGCCGAATATTCGGTATTCGGCCGAGAGAGGGGCCGAATATTCGGTATTCGACCAAAACCACTATTCGGGGCATCTCTAGTCGGTAACCCTACAACAAAGTTGCATCTACAAAAGCAAGCACCATGTGTTAAGTACGTGTTCCGAGGCTCATGTGGTTCAAGCAATTTAGTTTATTGTAGCACGCCATTTCGGAGAAACGTGGGTTTTTTACTTGAGTTTCTACTGGTACAGACGTATCTCTATCTACGTTTGAACGAAGATGTTCCAAGCAGTTGTAACTGTATTGCTAAGTTTGTAATCCCTACTATAATTCCTCGAGTCCCTTTGTTTCCCATAAAGTTTTTAGTCATACGTATTGTTTGTCATATTGTCATTAGTCGTAAAACGGAAACCGTTAGCTTTTCAGGGTTTTCGTAAGATTATCCTATAGATTTTCGTTAAGTTAGGTTTGTTTTATGGCAATCCTGAAAAGTGATGCGTTTCAGAAGCAAATAAATTAATGACTAAAATGCGGGCAAACAATACATTATGACTTAAAACTTTTTGGGAAACAATAGAGACTAAATTTCTACTATCCCATAGCATTACACAACCACCATAATAAATATAAATACGGAAGTAACTATCTGTCTGTCCCTTACGTCCTCATGCTAGTGACGCTTAAACCGCTGAATCGATTTTGAAATTTGGTATGGAGATGGTGTATGGCCTGAAAAAGGACATGGGCTAGTTTTTATCAATCATCATCATCATCATTCCATGCATACAAAGTCGCGGGCAGCCGCTAGTATTTTTGTATTTAGATATTTTTGTCTTAATCGTAGTAATTATTTGAAAAAATCTTTTGAGACAATATCTAGATTTTTCAAGTATTGTTTACATTTTAAATGTCTGCACACGAAATAAAAACTCGATAATTTTAATAATCCGAAAAAAAAGACGCATCTGCGAATGTAAACACAAAGTAGACAAACAATTGTAAAGTGACCAAACGGCAGTAAAGTACCAATTATACCATCAATTGTCGGCGGCCATTTCTCTTGATCATCGCCCCTATATTTACAAATATCTTCATTATCGTAACGACGTAAACGCCTGACATCTACCTAATGACTGCTGACCTTTTAGGCAATGTCAGAAAAGGCCTTAATTCTTAACTAGAATGACCGGTCAATGATATATAGACGTAGTCTCGTTGAGCAATGTAAAAGAAGGATTCGAATATATTACGGGACGCAAATTCTATGCGTGAACTACATTAGGCAAGTACATGATTAATTTTACATAATTACTCAACGGAATAAGTAAAAATTAGAATAAACTGAATTTAGAAATTTTGATAATATGTAGGTAAGCACTTAAGGAAGCCGTAAGGTGTAACGACCTCAGTTCAACAGCTAAAATAAAGTTATTACGTATATATAGTTTTGAACGGGTGTCGGATACAAACTAGATAGACAAGCACTTTCGCCATTGTAACTAGAAAATGTCTGCCCACTCCATAAATGTCATGATATACATTTCACAAATGGAAGGGAGAAATTTTCCATCGCCTTTGGTGCAGTTATATGGCTTAAATTATTAATTTAGACACGTTTACGCAAGACGGCAACATGACAGTAAGATTTTGTGTCATATGGTCGTATGTCCACATACAAAGAGCGCACATACGACTTTTTGCATTAGCACAACCTCATTCGTTACGAATTCATTTTCGCGTAAGAAGCATTTTGTCGTACATTCAGTCACATTTCTAATATACGCGACATTTACACACGTCTAATGAGCACTTAAGCCGTTCTTTATTATATTTATGTAGAAGCTTACTTTATTTAAAAACCTACTTATCAAAAAAAAACATTTAACTACATTACCCAGTTATCAAAATACCTACTAAATACTTTCCAATAAAGAAGTTAGTTTGTAAACGAATAAGGATTTTATTAAATATATATAGTTATAGAAACTGGCGAATGGAACTGACGTTAAATGAAAAAGAGTCTACTTTTTGTGAAACGCCTTTAAAAAATACATAATCCGAGTCGGCATTTAAAACTCAACTATATTTATTTGCAAATAAATTAAGCCGCGGTGCAATAAACCAGTCTACTTTGTATCGATATTTTTGCATACAATAAAGGCATTAACTTTATTGTATTCAAAACTGAGGAAACGAAACAATCTGTCCAAAACTTTTTATTTCCTTCATTACCGAAAGCAAAATATAGACCGCAGTTTAGTGAAAAAAGTCGTATCTACATATGCCCTTAAACAACGTAAAGCACTTTTCTACTAGCAAAGATCTGCGTCAGAAATTGACTTGAAAAAAAAAGACGACCATATGTCAATCTTTTTGTCCTGTATCCTGGCCATAACAACTTTACAGCCACTGAAACATAACATAATATTTATAACGCTTGTGTTAAGGTAGATTATGGTTTGAGATTGTTTTTTATGGCTGTTAGTGTAACGTTGTCGTCGCAGCTAATTTAAACGAGACAGACGGACCGATGTTGATGGTAGTACGATTAAACTAAAAATAAAATGTCAGCTTTAATAGACAGAGGGGCCTTTTTAGTTAAAGTATGACTTAGTGGGGCGAATAATGTGTTGTGATTCTTTATTGTATCGATAGTCATCTATCTACAGTGATCGGAATTGGTAGTGCCATTTCACGGGACTTCGGTGCGTAAGCTTAGTATGGATATACCTTTTCACCCCGGGTTAGGGATGATGACACATGTTGAATTATATAACAAAATCTAGTAAAATAGATAGCAAATGAGCAATTTATCATAATAATGTGGATATTAAAATAAAATACGGAAATGTTACAAAACTACAGAACTTGAAAGTTTCAAAATTTAAGATTTTTTTAACTTCCAAAAACGATAAAGTAAGGGTACCATTCGATTCATTACATTTTATCCAAAAAAATATTGTATAGCAACTCCACAGTTTAGCGAGTTTTATGTAATTTATAAAATGTATGTTAGTTTATCATGAATAAAAGATTAAAAAAAAAAACTATATACATAAACGCAATATTTCACGGGCAAAAACGCAATTTTCTTGTTTTGTCCATACTTCAAGATGGGATCTCAATGACCTTGACGTCACGTTCACTTATCCTTTTCTGAGGGGCGTTTCGCGAGTGAAGTGCGACTGTCGGACTTTTACTATAATTTCTGACTTTTGTGTTGCTTTAATGCAATGGGTCCCATATAGACATTTGATCCTAAAAACAAACCCGATCGATTGATACCATAAATGAAAATTAGTCATGTAGCCTATTAAAGACATGCCAAGAAATATTTTCGTGAAAAATAAGAGTCTTGGAATCCCGAATCTTATCCATGTTAAGTACAATGTTTGAGGTCATTGACCCCAAATGGCACTACCTATTCCGATCATTGGTCATCTATTTAATAACAATAAAAATCAAACGATAATTTTTTTTGTGTTTATATTAGATTGAATGTTTTATATGCAAGTTTTTGATTCAATTAATCGCGTGTCTTTTGCAAAACTAAAAGCTTATGTTCGATTCCATTACTCCGTTATCTATGCGATTTTAGTAGAAGTTTAATACTTTTGATAGCCTTAACATCATGTAATTTATAGGTTTTTATTCATAGGTATTTAACTAAAAGTCTTAATTTACGACATATTAAATTATAACTGTCATATTTTAAAGTGGTACTTAATTATCTTTAACGACGTGAATAGACAAATCGGAATTATTATATTACTCACTTTCCTTATAGAATAGGTCGTAAATGACATTTATAGGGGGTATAGGTATATTCTCATACAAACTCAATTGACTTGCGTCAGCGATGTTGAAATTCTATAATTTACTCTCAACCACGCACTTTTGTGCAAAGAGTAACCATTGCGTTTAAATTAATCTTTCAGTTATTTTAGGATCGAATTAAAAGTTAGACAATTTAATTATGTCGACTGAAAGTTCAACAAGATGCTTGGGCAATTCTTTAATTGCCACATTCCACTAGAACTATGTAAGTATGTAATTACATTATTAAAAACTAGTAAGTTCACAGCTTGCAACTCGTTCTAAAGGTTATATATTAAAATAGGTACCCTCTTATGAAAATAAGGTTTTTTTTTGCAATAGGACAGAAAATAGTCTATTTCTTTTAAGCTTTACCGTTATTAACATAATAATTCATAACCTATAATTTTAGCTTCAGTCAACTGAGTTGACATCAGGATGTGCGTTATCTAGTTTTTTTTGCACTCCCGACTAGAAGTGTCTATTAGCTATTGAAAAAAATAAACAAATAAACTAACTACATATATACCTATAACGTGTAATTTTGTGAGTTTTGGAAGACATGGGATCCATTGCATATACTATAGTATAGTTTAATATACAATATACATATATTTTTATGTAGTGTCTACGAATGTCGTCAACCCTTATTATTTAAATCAAAACATCTTACAAATTACCTCTAGACGTCAACAGAAATCCAATCATCCTATTGATCGCCCAATCAACCGACCAAAATAAACATATTTGAATAATAGTCGTTTAGGGGCAGCCCTGCCCGGCAATTTGCGCAAACTTACCTTTAAAACCATAATAGCTTAAGTACCTTTGGTGTCCATAGGCGCATGTAGCTTTCTTACAGTTGGCTTTGCACCTGCGACCTTAACGGCATAAAGTCGTATGTGATTGCGAGTATTAAGCAGATACGATATTGTTCGTATCGTGTCGTGCACATCAAAGCGCCGCGCTGTCGCCGACAATCGCAGGGTTGGCGCTATTGATTCACGTGAGCCACACGGCCATTGCCTTCAAACGTGGAAGATCGTTATAGAGGACTTGTGGCTGTATTTAACGCAAGTGGGAAAACTAAACGAGTTTAAAATCGACTTGCGAATTCGTAAAACTCAACAACGTATTTAAAGCTCGCGTAATCGTTCGTTCGAACCGCGAAATCGTTCAACCGAGTAAGATGGAGATGAAATATTTCACACTGGTTTTGTATTGGTAAAAGGTGTCTTTTTCCATAATAATATCTACTGAACGATCCTTTACGTAAAGATAGTATTATCTTAAAGCACGTAAGTTTTAGCACATTTTTAGTACTTGTACTAAAAATTTCCTTATTTCAGCGCCATATTAAGATATGTCAGTATTCTTATAAAAATTAACATAACATAAACTAAAACCACTTTGAAATATGTTAATACAGTAATGAAGATACTTCATAAAACTGGTTATCGGCAACTTCCAAACGCAACAACTCTGTGTCTCAAACATTACCTGTATGTAAAATGGATCTTTCGCCATTTATCGCTATAATCCGCAAAACTGAGCTCTATTGCCTTAACCTTTGAGTACATTTATGCCGAATATGTAATTTGGCTTTGCTGAGCGTTCAAATTGTTCTTTTCACTGCTTGATAAGCGGAATTGAACTCTATGTACTTTGGGATTAGGCTTTAGGAGGTGAAAATGTACTTTGGTTGACGTAAATGCTTAAATTGTTCTTTTCATCCCATGATAAGCCCGTGGGAGGCTGTAATGCATCAATGCGGGAATTAGATGTGTTGATTGGGCGGTTGGAGTTTGAATTAAGAATTTTGAAGCGCTTTTTGAGGTTATTAATTTAATGACTTGGCAGCATAGACTAGGAATCCTCTAGACGGAATTTAGAGCAATTATTTCATGAAACCGATGCTGCCAAAAATACTGGGTAGCGGGGGACGAGGTGAGCGAGTCCTGTGCCGTGATTGGCCCGTTCAAAGACACGGACACTTTGACACACAAAGACACTTTGACTCGAAAATGGAGTAAAACTACCGTATATTTGTGGCAGACGGGGTAGCGCTACTATGCTGTCTAGAGGATGTCTTGTCTGTGCTTGTATTGTGTTTTACAATATTGTAACGTCGTATGATCAGATACAACCTTGTGTTACAAAAGGTGCTAATTTTGAGTTTAATCAAATTGAAATTAAAAATTAACTCACGGCATATAAGATACTCGGGAATAGGTACCTATTTCTTAAGTTTTAATGAACAGCTAAAATATTAGACAATAATTATATAGGTACTCGTAACTTGTGTCACATCGATTTGATGTTTTTTTTAATTAAAAATAAAAGCTGAAGGAAATCTTGCCCGAAGCGTGAATGTCTACCGCTCCGGGCAAGATTCGAACTTGCAACCCTTTGGAACAAACCAACCGAGCTACGGAAGCTTCCCAGAAACGTGCGAAATTTTCCATTCCTTCCTTTCTCTTTACACACCTTTGGGAGGCATATCACTATACTACATAGTATAAAACAAAGTCGCTTCCCGCTGTCCCTAATATGTATGATTAGATCTTTAAAACTACGCAACGGATTTTGATGCGGTTTTTTTTTAATAGATAGAGTGATTCAAGAGAAAGGTTTATGTATAATTTGTTAACCCGTGCGAAGCCGGGGTGTGTCGCTAGTACCTTAATACTACTATAAAAAGCATTAAGCAATCCTATAAAACATTTGCACTACTCACACTACACTCCCGCTAGAAATGCAACGCCGAACACTAGAATTTCAAATTAGGAAAGCCGTTCAATCGCCATTATTGATATTACGAATGGCTCATGCAGTAATGATATACGGTAGCGGGTTCGATGCCGGCGGGCGCAATTACGATCGTAGCAAATTCCCTCTGATGCTGACCTCTGGAGTTACCTAGGTAACCTAGGTTGGAGCTGGCATTGGAAATTTGTGGAAAACAGTTGCGGTCCGGTGGGCGGATGAAGGCGCCAATATTGCTTGCTTTTATGGTTGTAGACTTTCTATGATTGAGTCAAGATGTCTTGATGTCTAGGTACGTAAGAGAGATTTACCTACATACTGACACATTAAACGAGCAGATTGGTTAGGTTAAGAACAGTAGAAAATGTATGTAGTAGGCACAGGTAACCAATTGGAGTCGATGGTAAGTCAGACTTCAGAATATAAATCGTAAAATGCTGGTTAGACGTGTTAGAAAAACTCGTTATATGCTGGATCGCTTGCCTGACTTATAGCGAGAATTTGAGCTAAGTACTTAGTTGATAGTTTGATATTACTATTTTGCTTAAAATAATTTAAAAGGGCGATTCTTTGTATCGCACTGCTGGTAGCCACTCCGTAGCTAAAAGCATTGTGTCCTGCACAACCGTACATATACTTCAATACGCAAGCTATATCTACATTTCCATTACAATAACTTTCTAAACCCGGAAAGTTAACAAGTAAAATAAAAATAAAAATAAATAAAATAAAAATAAAATAAGTAAAGCGTGAGCCAAAGCCAGATAATAAATACAATATTCCATTCACAATACTATCAAGGTAGAATGTCCGATCGCCCAAGGGATTCCATCTTACACCAATAAAGTTGACTTTTGATAGTATTTGCCGGCAGAATGATAATAATGTAATTTTGAATGTAATTCAGTTTTAATACGGTTCGAGCGACTTTATTACCTCGATTGTAAAGAAATAAAAGTTGATGAACTTTTTTCTAGATTGTACTTTTTATTACTTATTCTTAAATTAAGTCTTAGCCTGGATTAGCAAATGTAAGAAGAATTGCGATTAATAAATCCTAGCTACTTTGTAGTTTTTGTATATTGAGACAGGTTACGAAAATACGGCACGAGACTTTAATCTAGACAATAAATGACTTTCTCTTTTCAAAAAAAGAACGAAGAAAGAAGAAGAAGCGTATCACATTATTATTACATACCTAAAATATAATTGTCTTATGCTTGTTGTCAATAAAATTCTCGATTATTCTACCCCCATAAAACTTATTTTGGTTTCCAATCCAATTTAAAGCAGATCAAACAAGAACCTAGTCGCAGCGGTTTGAAATTACCTGCCCCCGATACCGGACAGATCCATTCCTTTCGAAACTCTGTTTGACGTGCGATTGTGCATCGCATATAGGTAACGGCCAGGAATCCTAAATATTTGTCGTTGGTTGCCGATCTGCCGTCGACCTAAAAGGTCGCTTAAATCTACTAGCAGTAGAATTTCGTGGCCTTTTAGTTCGAGGTTGTTCTGGACTCCGAGCGATCAGAGATCCAATTTTAAAAGGAATGCCCTAGCTGGCCTTGTAACATGGGCGTTTAGACCATTTTGGGGGTATTTACAGAACGCTGCGCTTTACTACGAATTACTGGATTCAGGAATGCTAATTAGCGTAAATTCGGAAATTGGTTAGTTAGACTGCTGAAGCGATTGTATGATTTCGAGCTTTGGTATCGTGATCTGATTGTTGTATCGATAATAGTGGATCAGCTAGTGTTCTAATAAATGTGTATTGACATAGTTAAAGGCATGCATGACACTATAGACACATATGGTTCCAACATAGAAGTTTGCATGTAAGTAACTTATCTGTTCTGTTCTTTACATATTGAAAACCGGCTCTATTGTCAATACAAATCATTTATCTGATCTCTATTCTTGTCATTATCTACAATACCAGAACCCTTGACAAACAGACAAACAAATAACGCATCGTACCCCACTCACAATAAATACAATACTACCCTCTAACAACGTCCTCAAAGATTCGCACCTTAGTACAACGACCCCCACGGAACCCCACTATTGTTCGTTTGGTAACAAAAACGCCTGCTGTGTATGTGCGCTCAGCGCATATACGACCTTATTCCCACAAATGTTACAATGCAGTATTTGCACGAAAGGGCGTATATACACGGAAAATCCTTTTCTGTTCCTCCTCGGGATAGAAGCGGTTGATGCTCGTGTCAAAACTGATTAAATAGCTAAGATAAGCTGTAATTACTAGGGGCTGCGTTATTACTACCGAGATAGCGATTTATCTCATTTGATTTTGAGAACGGTGAATTTGCTATACAAGGGCGTTAAGTCAGGTGTAAGGTAAACGTACTGGTGCTCGACGCGGTCCCAGTACATGTCATCTTGAACCTTAAGTCATTGTCAATAGAGGTGACAGCAGGGTGTCATCTATTGGGCATTAGCATGTCGAGCACTAGTACGTTTACCTTAGAAGATGTAGGAATAAAAATCGTGCAACAAACCATTTTAAATAAGAGAGACATCTATAGTAATTAGTATCCGACATCAGCTATTTCCTGGTAATATTAATAAATGTGGAACTGACTTATTGTTACCAATTTCTGTGGGTCCGAATTCTAAGCAATTTATTCAGCTGTCAAACTCGTAAACCAAACGAGGAATAAAACAATACAATCCATACCCCCATTGTTGTCAGACTAAAAATTAATAACCTGCCCGAACAATCAGAACGGCCATCTTTATTAATTAATATATTTAATAATGAAATTTAATTTCGCACCTGCCTTGCCTGTCTTTGACAGCCCTTTGACTTGAAATTGTGAATTTTGGGGACTTTTGATGACGACTTTATTGAATTTTAGTGGATATTGTGTTAGCTTACATTTGAGGGCCTTTGATGGTAATTACCTGTAACATAACAAAGAACAATTAATACAATGTATAATTAATTACAACTATGATGTATAATTAATGATTCACCCTTTGATTGTGTCTCTATGTAGCCTATTTTGGATTTGCGACTATACAATGTCATGATTTTCTAATCATAACGCATAAGGTCGTATATACATTAAAAGGCATATACGACTTTATTAGTTTAAAATTGTGTCCTATACGGCTGTAACATAGGTAAGTATCTTGGAAATTTTAAGGCAATTACTGTGTGCTTTTTCGATTAATTCAGTAACAAATAGCAACAATATACTTAACTCTACTTTGGGTTGATACAATTTGCGTTAAAAATTAAACAGATAATTCTTTCCAATGACAGGAATTGGCAAAACTAGACTACCTATTTAAACTGTTAATGTCGATCTGACAATGTCACAAACAAACAACAGAACAAGCATTACAGCTAGGCGAAAATATTCACACCCTACAATTTTTCTTTCCCGCTCCAAATGGCAATTTTATCCCGACTCTCAATTTATGCCTATTACTAGGTAGGAGTTACTCCTACCTAGTAATAGGCATAAAGGCTACCTAGGAATATTTTGGCCCCTCTAGGGTTTGCAATCCGGATCCGAAATGTATAAAATTATCCGGATCTGGATCCGGATACGCGGATATTCCCATACAAAATGGTTTACCGAATGTCATGCTAGGTGGCGCTGGACATGCCGCGACGATTCCTACATCGCGCTAATGAAATTCTTTTAAGAAAGTGAATGTTTGTTTCTTCTCATGTAAATTTCAAATTTCAAAATTATTTCATGTGGTTTACTCACATAGATATGTACAAAACAATAAACATGTAAAGGGCGCCGTTTTTGACGATCTTAAAAATACTCAAAAACACTGCGGTGACGTGTACAGAAAAATGGAAAAAGTAGAAAGGTGTATATCTAATGCCTAGTGTACGTAAATTTGTGGTTTAATATAACAAATATCTAATCTAAGTTGTCATGGTTATAAAATCTTAATTAATTAATCATTAATTAATCAAAAAGTTCCTAAGTGTCTTTTAAAAACGCCGCAAAATGTCTTCCATCCAAACATTTACGTTTCCTCGTACAAGGGACCCAACCAGAATAGTAATTACTTAAGCAATGAGACGATCAATCACAGTGCGTCGCTGGCTTGAGAGATACGGCCGTATATTCTAGAGTCTAGACCATAACGGAAAAGGGTAGCTTAGCTATGGAGCTTGGAAATCTTGGAATATATAGCATATAGCTTAAGTGCAAGGCCTGAGTGGACGCTAAAGTTAGGCGTGCAGCGGAGCGGGGCGTGCGGCGTGCATGTTAAGCAAATGCAAACGTATAGGAGCGGCCTTAGTGCACGCTGCTCACATTACTTGTGAGCCCGACGCCACGCTGCACGCCCCGCTGAACGCTCCGCTTCGAGCGTCCACTCAGGCCTTATGGCTCCTCTATACGAATGCCATGCGGCAGAATGAGATAGCAATATCACTTGCTCCCTCTAACGCATAAATGCGTCCCTTGGAGTGGCCGGCGCTGGCCCATCGTGTAGAGGACCCCTAGCTTACACTAAGGGCCACCCCACTAGCGTCTCCCGAGCGTCGGCGTCTAGCCAACTCTATGGCTGACCTCGACGCAACGTTGGCGCAACTGCGCAGCGATGCCATTTTCCATAGTGCTGACGCTCAAAAGACGCTAGTGTGGGGTGGCTGAGCCTGAGCCAGCTAGGGTTTGCTCCCGGGAAATACCGGTACCGAAAGTACCGGGAATTCCCGGGATTTAGAGCCAAGCAAAGAACAGGGATTTCAAAATTAAAATCCCGGTACTCCCGGGATTTTCGGGACTAAAATTTCCGGTACAATATTTATCTACTGCTTTCTGTTACTTAGCATGAAATATCATGTTTTATAAAGAAAATATATATATTTTATCAATCTAAGGCTGATGGTAATACTTTTACGGCTGACCACTACATTAAAATAAATTTAAAAAAAGTCAATGGGTTTAACAATGCCGACAATATAAAATTGCGTAATTTGATACTTTAAGGGCATAAATGTTTGTACGATAAATAATTTTATACGAACAATTAGTTATTTCATATTTGTATACTAACTACGAAAATAGAGACAATTTTGTGATTAATAAAATACTACTTTTAATTCAAATTCAAACACGGTATAAGAAATTCACATATGATGATGATATTTTAAATGAATTAATAATTCTGGCTGAATAATTTCTTGATTTGTCGTATTGATAGTTCTGTTATTATATGTTCGAAGGTCCACAGCCCATTTTGAACGCATGCGAAAATTAAGTATCAATTTTTTTATCCTTTTTCACAAAACGTCTTACATATTTAAAAAAAAATATGATATTACTGAGCCACAATTTAGTTTTTTTCCAATCAACAAAGATAGTAAAAATATCATGTAAAGTCTATTTTTTTTATTTGGTAGACTAAAATGACATTTCATAGTATGAACATCATATGTCATTTCATACTATGAAATGTCATTTTAGTCTACCGAATAAAAAAATAGACTTTAGTTTAGGAAAAAAAAAAACAAATTATATTAATGATTGTGTGACTTAAAGACACATATTATGGTACAAAAGAATTGTGTACATTCACTGTGCTACTTTTTTATTGTTTTAAGAAAGATTCGTGGTCGTTTTACGCTTTTTTTTACTGAAAATTGATGTGAAAACTGATTTTTGAAGGCAGTCCCGAAAGTACCGAAAATACCGGGAAATCCCGGTTCCATTTCTGCCCGGTACCGAAAATCCCGGTTCTTTTAAACAGTACCGGTTCTGCAATCCCTAGAGCCAGCTAAGTGTGGGTTGGGCGTGTGGACACATATTAACACACACACTTAAATATGTTTTCAAGGTCTACTTATTAAAAACATTCGACAACTTAAAAATAGGTGTATAATGTATAGGGTTATAATTGGTAAAAGGTAAACTCCTTACCTTACTCCGCGACGATGACATTTGCAACAGTGTCGAAATATCGGGAGCAAGCAACTAATCAAGAAACTAATCAAGCTTTCAAAATAAATCTATAAATACCTAACATTTGAATTAACAAAAATAGTTTAAAAACTAAGTCATTTCACAAATAATTAAAGACTTTTTGCTACATAACTTAGTGAAAATAGAAACAAGTCCTTCAAAGACGTTCAAAAGCGTGTAGGTAGTTGTCAGCAACCGCAGTTTTGCAATCCGATTACAAGCCACCATCTCGTTTACTTAACCAACTTACTAACTTTAATACCCTAACTTACTTCGCTAAGGTTATTTTAGTTACGGTTTCGATTTCGAATAGAAAGGTCACATAAACCTTATACAGAGCTCGTACCATGAGTCACTGACAGTGTCAAAACTCAAAACTGACATTTACGCTCACATATACTTTATAAAACTATATTTACATAGACAATGATTGACCGGAAAACATTTTGGTTCGTATTTATCTCACAACAAAGGACTTTATACTTTATACCATTTTGTTTCTGACGCGTAAAGACATAAATATGTTATATCGTAGGTAAACCAATGATTTCCGTTTTATTATTACGTAGGCGCCATTTTTTCCTGAAGCCTGTTATTGACAGTACCGGGAACCCGGTAAATTTAAACCCGTATTTGACCGTATCGGAGTTACGTCGAACCGGTGAGTTCCGGTTATCAATCATGTCCCGCGTAATCAACCCCGGAAAGGGGTTCAAATGTTTTATGGTGATTTTAAGTGTAAGGCCTGAGTGGACGCTCGAAGCGGAGCGATCGGCGGGGCATGCAGCGTGGCGTCGGGCTCACAAGTGATTTGAGCAGCGTGGACTAAGGCCGCTACTACGAGTATACGTTTGCATTTGTTTAACATGCACGCCGCACGCCCTGCCCCGCTGCACGCCCAACTCGGGCGTCCACTCAGGCCTTACACTAAGGCTGGCCGGGATATGACGGCATTTGATTTCAACATCCCTTTATTTTATGACATTAACATAAAATACGTATTTCTATTACAAGCTCTACTTTTTAACAAATGCGTTTGTTCTTAGATTCATTTTAGTCATGAAAGTACGGTATAATATTAATATTTTCGAACTTACCTACATTACTTGCCCGCCCGCCTATCTATACCCAGCTTTACACTAATGAATGCTCACAGGATGCGAATCGCATAAATCTAACAAACCTCCGTATTACCGCTAAGCTAGCCCGGCCGAACAAAAACGACGCATCAGCCGTTGAAATGCCTCACCGTTTATTGTCATCGGTTACTTTATAGCGGGCAAGTCGAGTTTTCAAACGCCAGTGTAACGTTAACTTAATATCTGTAATAACTATGCGTAATCAGGAACGCATTGAGACTGGTTATTGTGAGCTTTCCACTCGTCTGTGTTTGAGACGAATTGGAATGAACTCCTGTATAGTGGCCTTGCATACTAAGCGTAAAAGAGCATTTTTTTAAAGAACCAGGTTATTGTGAATTTATGGTAAAGTAAAAGACTTTTTCCTACTGGTTTAATCTATACGTCTAACGGTTTTTTTTGTGTCCGTGTTCGTGTATGGCATTATTTAATATGTATTCAGATTTAGCTTCTAGACAAATGAGGTATCACTCCACATAAAATGATGAATATAGAGGACACAGACACAGAAATAACTTTTAACACTAATAATATCAAAATAATTTACGTTAAAAACTAAAAATTGCAAAGTCAGAGCACATGTGCGACTTATCTTCCGCGTAGGGTTCAAACACGGTATAAGAAATTCACATTATGATAATGATATTTAAAAAAAATTAAATGAATTAATAATTCTGGCTGAATAATTTCTTAATTTGTCGTATTGATAGTTATTATATGTTCGAAGGTCCACAGCCCATTTTGAACGCATGCGAAAATTATCATTTTGTTTATCCTTTTTCACAAAACGTCTTCAGCCACGAGCCACAATTCAGTTTTTGCCAATCAAATCAACAAAGATAGTAAACATATCATGTAAACTGTCCTTAAATAGAACTTGCTAACTATGTAAACAAACCGCCATACTAAAATTAACACTGAATGTCAATTCACTAGTAACTTTTGTTTACATAGTTGGCAAGTTCTATTGAATGACACTTTAGTTTAGGAAAAAAAAAAACAAATTATATTAATGATTGTGTGACTTAAAGACACATATTATGGTACAAAAGAATTGTGTACATTCACTGTGCTACTTTTTTATTGTTTTAAGAAAGATTCGTGGTCGTTTTACGCTTTTTTTTACTGAAAATTGATGTGAAAACTGATTTTTGAAGGCAGTCTCGAAAGTACCGAAAATACCGGGAAATCCCGGTTCCATTTTTGCCCGGTACCGAAAGTCCCGGTTCTTTTAAACAGTACCGGTTCTGCAATCCCTACTTCCGCGACACTCCTCTAGTTACTATACTACGTTGAGGCCTACTGCAAACATCTTCGAAATCTATCTGGGTCCTTCTCACTCGAATATTGCAAGTGTGATAGAGAAAGACTAGGCAACCGTCCCCTAGTTCTCACTAAATTGGTTATCATGTACCGAATACTTGCTAAGCGAAATGGATAAAAGCCGTTGTATGACCTTTCGTATTTGGAAGGGTATCGCATGATAGCACAGTCTATATTTTGATTGCAGTCTATTATTGGTTGGCGGTAGTTACGTTTGAATTTCGACTGCCTTATTTGCTTAAAATTGACTTAGAAAACTACTTCGGTGCTCTTATCTAGTTTATGCACCGATACTATCTTTTTTTGGTAATTTAATATGACGCAAGGCGACAAACTAAAGGCGACGTTCGGATTCAGACTATATTATATTCAATTTGACATTTGTGGAAGTAATGCAGATGGCTGGGCCTGCGTGGACGCTCAAAGCGGAGCGTTCGGCGGGGCGTGCAGCGTGGCGTCGGGGTCAGGAGTAATTTGAGCAGCGTGCACTAAGGCCGCTCCTATACGTTTTTGCACGCCGCACGTCCCGCCCCGCTGCACGCTCAACTCGAGCGTCCACTCAGGCCTTACACTTACACTTACTGCCACAAATTGACGTTTACGTCATACTGGAAGTAGTCTTATTTACAAGACACTTATTTGGTGTTTATTTTATTAATTCTATGTTTATTATAATATTTATAATACTTTGTCTGGTCCTATGTAATATTACCTAATTCACGTGAATAAAAATTCACGTCAATGTTTGTTATTCGCATTTCAACATCTTCAACGATTGAACAGGAACTCGATGATTTTTAAAAAATTGTCTAGCTATTAACTAGTCTCTGTCAAATACCTACCTATTAAGTAATAACACGAAATATATAAAACTCTCATCGTATTTGCATTATACACAAAAGAGATTATACAATAAATAATAAGCAGTATAATAGCTAAACATCAAATCATTTATAAATTTTATCAAGCTAAAATAAACTTTATATCAATGAGGTTAAGAACTTTAGTGTGTGGGTGATTAATTAGCAATTTGTATGGAATAATGATAGATAGATGTAATTGAACATCTATAGACGTGAGAAAATGATTACTTATTGTATGGTTGTCGAATTTGTAACACAAAGGTGGGTGACGTCGCGTTTTTATACATCAAGATATTGTTAAGAGGCAGTTACTTATATTTTTTTATGATTACTCAAATATTTTTTATTGCATTTTATAGTAACAACGCGTAGTTTCTAAATATTCCTACAATGGCTACAACCCGCTTGATGGTCATTATAATGGATACGTAGCCTACGAACGACAATAAAAAAACTACTTTTAGACCTTCAGTATGTAGTTAGTTAGTAATTAGTTTAGTATAGTACGTAGACATAAGTTTTAGTTTTATTCTAAGATATTTAATTATAAGTTCGTTATTTTTTGTCACGTTATTATCTTTCTATCTATCTAAGTACTTCTTGTTCTAAAGTCGTTCATGATATTTCGCGAAAATGAATAAAAAATACTACTTAGAGAATATTTAAGACACTCAAATGAAGAAAAAGAACATAGCAAGAACTGACGTAATTGTTTAAAAAATATACAGAACCTTTTATAGTCTGTATGAGTAATTGTAAAAGCGAGTAATTCAACTCGAGTGGTGCAACAACATTATCTAAAATTAAAATTACTGTCACTGACAAGTTCCATTTATCATTCCTGTCATCAATTGTGAGTAGCATTTTACCGTTGTATAAAATATTCCATTACTGTAAACAAGTAAACCATTAATTTTTATAAGCGTAAGTTCGAGTAAACCGTATTGTCGCGGGCAGCCATTCGGGTCGGCTGATTTGCAAAACTTATTCATCAAATAAAATTCGTAGTTGTATAATAAGTATATCGTGGGACTAACGGGTCGGATGAATGGTGCTTTGATATTTTTGTGATGTTTTATATAATCCGCCTGTTGTCTGCCTCGATCTATCTTTAATCAATTGATTATCTTTAAGCTGTATCTTTTACTGAGGTGTGTCAATAAAGTGTTGCTTTCTGCCTATTTATTTATATTGTTAGATTTTTAAGGTGTCCGAATGTTAGTTTAAGAGCCCTTCCTACAATATTAATTAATATTTAAATTCTTATCAAATTAGAATTACTTCCAAATTTAATTGGTTTACCTCAAGGACGCGGCGTATGATAGACTTCGCCTTAAATATTTGAGTAATCTTCTACAATTAGTCGTATAATGTACATCTGATATATTTTCTATAATAGACTTATAATGGTAATAATATAATAAATCGTTTTTCTATAGAAATATAAGTACATAATTGGCAAATTATAAGAATCTATTGTGGTATAATTGCACATGACTGTATATAAAGGAAAGGGTCCAAAATATTTTTCTAAAATCTCTCTGTTACAGAACGGGCAATTATTTCGAACGTACTTCGTTAGCAGCGAAGCATTTTTGTGTTCCTTCCCTTTATAACCGAAGAAACTATTTAGATGTAATGTTCTTATTTAAAATTCTTAATGGAATAATAAAATGTCCGAATCTCTTAGAATTAGTCACTTTCAGTTGTCCGCACCTCCCCCTACGTTCCAGATCTCTATTTCATATCAGCTTTGCTCGTAAGAATTACTCTCGGCACACTTTTTTCAGACGAGTCCCTTGTTATGTTAATAAGCACTTACATGATATTGATCCTTTTCACTCTTCCTTGTCTAGTCTCAAAATTGAACTTAAACGTAAATTGTTTTAGTTTAAATATTAGTTTAGATATTAAAAATTGTTTTAAATAGGTAACAAAATGTATAAACGTAACTTTCTGATTGTCCTACCTTCCAAATAGTGAAACAAATTGATGACTACTTGTCTTATCCGATAACACTAAATTAGATATTGATGTTAAACCTATTTTCCAATATTCTACGTACCTACCCTCTATATAACTTCACACAATACTGTTTGTTTTGAAGACTGGTAAATATAATTTAAGTAGGTATGGCTCATAATTTCAAATTTCTTTTTCTTTCTGCGGTTATTATGTATGTTAACATTATTTACTCATTAATGAACCTCCAGGTCTGTTTCTTAAGTATGTTAAGTACACTACATTGTACAAAAAATCCATTTGCATTATGTGACTGTTTGTGTTCTAAATAAATTAAAAAAAAAAAAAAAATAATAAGAATATGTAACGTTGGATAATAGTTTGACGGTTAATAGCTAATTAGCAGAGTAAAATTCTCTGAATATAAAAATACAGTACATATGGTGCTACTTTCCCGCACTAGTGCGTAAATATGCACTTTTCGTTGCTATGTCAAATATTTAAAGGGGCATATGTACTGTAAAACGTTGTACGATACGCGTGCGAATAGGTAATTCGCAACTCGTGTCGATTTAAAACACTCCCTTCGGACGTATTTTAATTTATCGCCACTCATTTCGAATTTCCTCTTTTCCGCACTTGTATCGTAAATTACTATTTTACCTAGAAAAATTATTGTACCTAGTGCCTAACCTATTTAAAAAAATAACGACCCAAACATACAGGATGCCATTATTTCACCTCATATCCACATTTCAGGTGTGAAACGACGTGCTTGTCCTTAATTTTTGTAAAGGGACCCTGTTTCAGGCTGACCGTCGGTCATCTTTATACGATCCCTCAGGTCTACCTTTAGATAGATGAAAAAGTTAGATGCGACCTCTAGGTACAAATAGCAACATTTTTACTGTCCATCGGTGGACTTTATGCCTTTTGTAATAAGGTTTACGAAACAGTGTGGTACTCATCGAGACAATTCTAAAAACCCTAAACACATATACATAGGTACATTGCAAGTTAAATAAAAGCTTGTAAAAATGTAATGATGTATTCACATAAACTTATAAGTTATAATATGCCCTGATGCTACCTGAAGTCACGGCATACTTACCGGATTGACACATATACTACATGCACAGCTTGTGGATGGATCAGTGTGGCTATAATGGATAAGCGTGACATGTCGCACTTGAGCTTTTTTATGACTAAATGTATTTTCTATAGGTAGTCTTCTTTTTTAAGTAATTCTTCTTTATAATTTCAATAACTAAAAGAATTTTGTTAAAATTTAACATATTAGAATATTGTTCTGTATTTTACTAAACTGAAAATATTTTTATAATATCGCAGTTGCCAAATTTGACGTGTCTATCATAAATTGAGTCTAAAGTCCCTCGCCAGGTGCTGTGTACGGCACATCGGCCATAATGACGCCGCCGCACTTAGCGTATTATAATACATGTCTGTATATGTAGGATATTATGTACCTATATAAAAGCTGTACGTATGTATATACACGTATATGGCTTTGCCACTGAACTTGGTTATTTTCTAGCTATTTCAGTAAACAATTTTGGGAACAAAACAAATTATTTTATGAAATATTTTGATTTGTGTTTTCACCACTGCAGGGCTTCGTCACTTAAATACATATATGACATCTATTTCAGTGTATATTTCAGTAAACTTAAACCACATTGGATACTTAAATCAGGAGGCAAAAATAAAACCAGCTCACATATAAATAAACTCAAATAAACATACCTATAAATCACCATAATCTTGACTTTTCCATGCGCGCAAAATTACCCGAACCAACCGACACCCACACTAATATTACACTCCTGTCAAACGTAATTACCCTCAATACTAAGCAATTTATAGAGGAATACATCGAATACACGTCTAAGTTCAAAAGGTTTTAAGAACGTACGAACGTACAGTCGACAGTAATGTCGCACTGCTACACTGCTGCAGTAGCTGGTGTAGTCTTCGGGTAACATTCCATTTCTGACCGCAGATGCACTACTGGTACTGAACGCGTCGCTGTTACTGTCAATTTCCATAGTAAAATTAACAGTAAGTACTGGTACTGAACGCGTCGCTGTTACTGTCAATTTCCATAGTAAAATTAACAGTAAGTAGTGCAGCTGCGGTTGGAAATAGACTGTCACCTTTAATCCGAACGTTACCTCATGAGCCTTACAAAGTTATTACCTTTTGCTTTTGTTAGGTTAGTGGGGTCAATATTGTGCATTACCGTTATGGCTACCGGCTTGCCTAGATTCTGGATAACTGTGGATGGAGCATATGAATAAAATGTACTATCTAGACGTGAGCTACGTGATTGTATGTTGTGGAAATTATGAGGTTGCTTGGTTCGTTATTGCGTTGTCTTTGGAGTTTATGGCTCGTATAACTTTTATATGAATAAATCTGGTTGCGAATAGAATTATATTGTTACTTGATACGTTAGCTGATAAATAAACTGCTGGGAATATTTTAATTGAATATGATTATGAATATGAATATTGTCTAATGTCTAAGTTATTAAAACTTTCGGCTGGATACAGGAGGCCTTGGTCACTTTTTCTTAGTGTAAGGCCTGAGTGGACGCTCGAAGCGGAGCGTTGGGCGGGGCGTGAAGCGTGGCTTCGGGCTCACAAGTAATTTGAGCAGCGTGCACTAAGGCCGCTCCTATACGCTTGCATTTGTTTAACATGCACGCCGCACGCCCCGCCCCGCTGCACGCCCAACTCGAGCGTCCACTCAGGCCTTACACTTAGTCACAGTTTGATCTAAGTAGCGACCCGCCCCGGCTTCGCACGGGTAGCAAACATAGTCATATTTCATCCAATTAACAAATCCTTAAAAGTTATATATCTAAATCTTCCTCAAGAATCACTCTATTGATAAGTGAAAACCACATGAAATAAGCTGTCTACGCAATGTTACTTCACTAGACGTTGGATTTAAAAAGCTAACTTCTTCAAAAATGGCGATTCATAAAATGGCACCCTATGATGAAACAAATAAATGTTTACACGGATGTTTGTTCGTTTGTTTGGGGGAGGACCCTGATAAAACATGTTTGCGAAGAATCAACAAGACCCTCTGTAAGTATGTATTTCAAAATGTGGTCAAAGGAAAAACCCATAACAGGATATTTATTCATTTCCCATCTTAGGCTATAGGTTGCTTAATTATGCTATGCTCATAAAAATTCAATTCAATATAAAAAATAAATAAAATATGAACACATTATTAAATTCCTTACCGTAGTCTGAGATATTTCTAATAGGATTATTGTTAAAATTAAGTACCTATATTAATTTCTTTCTTTTTCATTTTCATCTTTTTTGTTTAATATAGGTTATGTTAATAGTCCAAAGCAGAGCTTTTCCAAAGTAGTTATAATATTGAAACTCAGGGAAAACGGATTCTGTTCTAGTTTACATGTAGGTACAGACGTCTAGTTTATGAGACGCCTAGGCTAGACTAATGCGCACTTAGTAAATTGGACGGGTCTAAGCAAATTGAAAAATTACTTCGTTTATTCTATTCCGCATAACAGAATCTCTTGTTTAAAATACCTCTGAGTATAAGTACTCACACATTTTAGAATACACACACATTTTAACAAAAATAGAGCAAGATTGTATAAAGAAACAACTGTTTATCATGTAAGCATGCTAAACAGTTGTTTCTTTATACAATCTTGCTCTATTTTTGTTTATTTATTTAATTTACCTTTCAAAAATGTCCTCAAAACTAAACAAACTCAGCACCTCAAAACCAATTCCCTAAAACCTGCCACCTCACTCATTAAATCACCAAAACTCAAACTCAGACTAAGAACCTGCTTAATATAAGCTTATGAGCCCAAAGTTCGATTCAAAGCTCCGTCAGAATATCGCACAATGCTCAACTTTTATTGGGGAAATTTAAACAACCATCTGAGGTAATAGCCGAAGTTTCTGGGAAGTTGATGAATCGTTCGTGTAAGCTTTTACACGTTGGGTTGTGGGGGTGAGAAGGAATTACTAGCGTGGCGTTCCTTAAGACGAAAGTGCAAATTCACCTCTTCATACAAACGTAGTCCTCATTTTCCTCTCTGGATATTAATATTATTGAAAATACTAGCTTTTGCCTGCGACTTCGTCTGCATATAATCAGTAACATCAGCTAGAGTAAGTATAGCGCCTGGATAAAATGCAATAGCAATCATTCAGTTTGAGCATTGCTTACATCAATTAACAGGCAATTCGTTAATTTTCTCATTTCTACCCCCCTTTTCACCCTGTTTAGTTAACTTCCGACATAAAAACTATCCTATGTCCTTCCCCGGGACTCAAACTATCTCTATGCCAAATTTAGACTAAATCCGTTCAGCGGTTTAAGCGTGAAGAGGTAACAGACAGAGAGCAAGACAGACAGACAGACACACTTTCGCATTTATAATATTATATGGATTTTGACACAATTTGGTGTATCAAGCACAGGTGATTTTTTTTTTTATAAAAGTTAGGAGCATTTAAAAATTGGTATGAAATCTGTATTTTGCTCCTAATTTTTACAATAATCAAAAAATCGAAAAATTCAAACGTAGTGGATTAGCTATGGATTATACTACTTATACATCAAATTATGTAAAAATATTTTACACAATGTCAATGTCCAGAGAGGAAAATGGGGACTACGTTTGTATGGAGAAGTGGCTGTCCCCTTTCCTCTTAAGTATGTATAAATTCCTTCCCTTGTGACTGACTATTGTACAATTTTGCCATAAGTGTAAGGCCTGAGTGGACGCTCGAGTTGGGCGTGCAGCGGGGCGGGGCGTGCGGTGTGCATGTTAAACAAATGCAAACGTATAGGAGCGGCCTTAGTGCACGCTGCTCAAATTACTTGTGAGCCCGACGCCACGCTGCACGCCCCGCCGAACGCTCCGCTTCGAGCGTCCACTCAGGCCTTACACAGGCTAATGGGACGCGAGAGACATGACTTTGCTGTTTGGCCTCATCTGCACCCCTAGCACATGATTAGCGCGACAGTATCTCGCGGCGAGATAGACTATATACCCGTCTTTTTCTATGTTAATAAAAGAGGGACGGGTAGTCGCGCGAGATACTGTCGCGCCAATCATGTGCTAGCCCGGCTGGGGCCAGTTACGGCTCTTGTAATAAACTAATAGGCACATTATTATAATAATTAGACTGTATTATTTTCATACATTCATCTTTTGAGAGGTATTTAAATAGTTGGATAATCCCTCTTTCTTTACCCCGTAAAAGTTAATATGTATTTAAAACACCTTGAAAGTTCAACTTTAAGTCCACAAAGGTCCATTTATCATAGGGGTTAATTCGTGTTAACTTTTATGTTACGTGGCATTTTATATAACGTTGCATTTTACATGGCGTGACATTGGAGGCTTAAAACGGTGGCGTATATAGTTTTTACTTGAGAACTAAGGTACCTATCTAAGTCTAGCCTAGGTAAGGTAACCTAGGTCTCCGTTTTTCAGCGTATTAGACGGTTTTCGTATGTGGATCTATATCTGAATCCCTAAAGTCTTTTCTCCTATCTTTGCATTCCCTAATATTGTTTGTCATAATGATCAGTTGTCCTAACACGATTGATCGTTAGGGCATGTGCCCATTAGGACAAACCAGTTAGGGCAAGTGACTTTAGGACAAACGTTGTTAGGGATTCAGAATGACACCCTTCGTATGTTCGGTGAAGAAAAACATCGTGAGGAAACCGGACTAATCACAATAAGGCCCAGTTTCCCATCTGGGTTGGGAGGTCAGATGGCAGTCGCTTTCATAAAAACTATTGCCTACGCAAATTCTTGGGATTAGTTGTCAAGCGGACCCCAGGTTCCCATCTCATGAGCCGTGGTAAAAGCCCGGATAACGCAAGGCAGATGATGACGACTTAAACATCCTTGAAAAGTCTTAAAATACTTTCATGACCCTGCTACGGCTGCTACCAGTGAAATATACTTTTTCGAACGACTTCTATACAAACAACCATCCTTACTGTACTTAGTGTAACTACGATTGTAAAAGCTGACCATCAGCACGTAAATCTCAAACTTTCCCCAGACACAACCCCTCTCTTTTTCGCCCACGACACCACCATTAAAAATCCTCTCGCATCCCGCTCTAGAAAACTTTTTCCACGTAACAAAGAAACTGTGAACATTTAAACTTGGGAGCATTATCTTGAGTTTGTACTTTAAAATTTTTACTACCCCCCGAGATGGACGGCTTCATTTTAAAATTTAGTTCGGGAACTAATTTCATGGTGGATATTTTTGCGCCGTTTCGGAGGTAGCAAGGGATTTATGCAGGCGATTTCGTGTGGCATAACTAGTTTAAGTTAGGTTAAGGTTTTTACAGCGGTAAAAATGTGGTTGTTTTGGAAACAACTATGATTTTTAGGGCTACATCCTAAACAAGGCACCCTTAAAGTTTCACCATATCAAAATACAATGGAATACCTAGACAGACCCATGGTCTAATAAAACATGGTCTTCTCTTCCCAGAGTGTCACTTGCCTACGTCACAATAACATTGCCACTTTATTTCAACATAACATGTTACATGGGTACATTATATCTATGGTTAATAAGATAAAGTATTTCTTTATAATTTTATAATTTTCATTTATATGTATTTTATCTTAAATTTTACAATAACACGTCATTTTTAATTATTCGTTAGCAATATCTTCCGATTCACGAAAGAAATTTCAGACGTTCGGGTAATTCTGTTTACACTACTGGCGACACAGGATAGCGCTGTCACATTTGACAATCCGCCATGTTGTCCCTGACCGTCATCCTTGTCGAACGCGTGTTAATTGTTATTTCCTTCTCGCTCAGTGTCAGCAGTCGCAGTGTTTTCCAAACTTTTCACGTCGTAAGCTTGATAATTAATGTTTTGTTACGAAAATGGTTGGCTGTTCTATTCGGAACTGTAAGAGTAGGAGTGAAAAGGGCAGTATAGATTTGTTTTATTATACTATGTTTCTACATGAATAACTTAAAATTAATGCCGTTAAAATAATATTCACCGTTGGTTAAAATTCTCCCACATTTTAAAGTTTGAGAACCTGTAAACAGCATGATGACGTAGGCAAGTGACAGTTAGGTCATTCGCGAATCTCGGAAGAGAGTACCAGGCGGAGTATATTATTATACCATGGACAGACCTTTCTGACAATATATCAGAGTCAGCTTTATTTTAGTGACCGGCAGTTGATTTGACTCAATTCAAAATGTAAGTATTAAATAAGAATAAATACATTAAAATAATACTTAGGATTAAAGAATAAACTTGAAAATTCTAAGACTCTCACAAATGCGGAATACCTCTCTACCAATTGAGCTATCGAGACTTACTCGTTGACAGCGAATATTTGCACCTTATCCTTTATTATGCGCATAAGGAGATATGTTATACGCATATGCGTTCAAAATGCCTAGCATTGTTATACCTATTGTTTGCAAACGTTTCTGCTTAATACACAATTAATGTACATTAAAATACTGCTAACTAAAACACCTTTTATTTGCTTAAACACTAATCGCGCATCAAAAACCCGCCCCTAGGGCCCAAACTTCCACAATTTGGCAACTTGTCGCGTCGACATAACGTATTTACTGCGACGAAATATTAATCCGGCCCGTAACGAAGCGGCGATAGTTTGCCGGACAGCTGTCAAAGAGTACCCACACAGAGGTGACAGTCGGAAATGAGTAAATTTGAGTTCCGTTGAATAATGCCGTTTTATGGAGCGTTAGAGCCTGCTTAAATGCCTTAGGCTCACTTGCACCATCCCACTAACCCGGGGTTATGCGGTTATACCGTTAACCCAATGTCAAATTGTACTGGTAACCATGGTTACTTCAGGTTTAACCGGTGTCTGTCCCTATGTATGCTTAGATCTTTAAAACTACGCAACGGATTTTGATGCGGTTTTTTTAAAAGATAGAGTGATTCAAGAGGAAGGTTTATGTATAATTTGTTAACCAGTGCGAAGCCGGGGCGGGTCGCTAGTACGTGTATAAAGTGAATAAAGCTCATTGGCCTTCGAGTCCATTACAGACTATACAAGTAATGTCAGGTATGGCGACAACGTTTTTCGTGGATGTGCAAGCCAATACGGGAGCGGCAAACACGACCACAGGCCTGGCAGGTGTAATGTGCCCGTGGCGAACAGGCAGGGCCGTCTTAAACTATGCTGGGGCCCCTGGGCACACATGAATTTGGGGCCCTTTTGGAAAGTAAAGAAAGCTAATTAAAATAACATTTTTCTACTATGGTCTTCTATTTATTATAGGTAATCAAATGTACTGTTACTATCTGTCTTTGGGGGCCCCGTGAGGATGGGGGCCCTGGGCACGGGCCCCGTGTGCCCTTATGGTAATGACGGTACTGGGTGGGCTGATGACGCTTGGCTCGCTTACTTGCGAGTGCTAAACCAAGCGTCGTCGTGAAGGATAGTTAAATAATATGCCCTCACTGAGACTCTGCCGTTTTAGGCAGCAATAGAAACTTCATAACAAAAACATGTGGCTAGTCTGTGTTGCAATATTAAAGTGGTCAGCGCATTCATTGCAGAAGTTAATTTATGTCCAGTATCGCGTAACGTCGCAAATTGTGTTACGCTACGATATGGAAACTTTTATTTACGCTTTATTAATATTATAGAAATGAGTATATATAATAAATACGTCGTTCGGTAATTAAATTATGCTTTTCGGGCCATGGTGGAGGGTTAAAACTTAACTGCTTTACGGAAAATCGGAAAACAGTCCCAAATTAAGCAAATCTTGTGGATATAATATATGCTGCGCACACAGGCGGCCTAGCCAAGGTTACAATCGCTATCGCTTCGACAACGAAACGCTTTGTGTCTCTCTCTATCACTCTTTCATATTAGTGCGACAGTTGCGTTTCGATCGCTACGGAGCGTAAGCGATTGTCATGTTGGCTACGCGGCCTGGTATGCTCAGCTAACTTGGCTATACTTTTCAAAGTAAACGGTCCTATTGTCTGAAAATCAGGCAAGGCATTGGGAATCAAGGACTAAAATATAAGGATAATAACATAGCATTAAAGAAAAACTATTTGTGTTCGGTACACTCCAGACTGGTAAGGGATACCTACGTATTACATAGGATTTCCCTTCTCAATTTCGTACAGAAGTTCTGTTGTTTTCCACAAACACTTTGCATATCAACCATTTTTACCTCTCTAAGTGGGCGTTTTTTTTTTAAAGTTGTCCCATACACTTTTTTTCACATTTGGGATTTTTTATGTTATTTCTACTCAGAATCACGAGCTCTTTCTATCCTAATAGGAGAAAAAAAGTGTCCTAAGGTTTTTATTTCCATTCCGTCACCATTTTTCATAGACTTTGTATGGCGGTCGCGGAATGGAACGCACACAACAAAAACGCACAGGTGCTCTAACCTTCCCATCCACCGAGACCTCAACGAGATGAGTAATAAAAGGTTAAAGTCCAGAAACCCCCCTGCTCTACAGATGCCCAATCAACAAACCACTTGGAGCCTGGTGGAGGCGTGGCAAGCAGAATGGGAGCACCAAGTGGACCAAATAAACCCCCTCATCCATCTCACACCTCGAACACCCCCCACTGGCTTCAAAGCGCCTCGTCGCGTATGGTCCGCCCTTAACCGCTTTAGAACTGGAATTGGTAACTGTGCACACCACTGGCACAAATGGGGTTGGAGTGCCTCTCCTGCATGCGAGTGTGGACACCCAGACCAGACCATTGAACACATAGTGCTGGAATGTCCTCTCACAAGATACACGGGCCACGTGAATGACTTCAATACCCTGGCTGGAGAAGCGGCTGCTTACCTGAGTAGGGCGAAATTTTAATTTTAAGTTAGTTAAGTTCTGTATCCAGTGACATGTAACCAAGCCATACGATAAATAAATAATGGAAAGATCGAAAAATGTATGGAAATTTTGGGACACTTTTTTTCTCCTATTAGGATAGAAAGAGCTCGTGATTCTAAGTAGAACTAACATAAACAATCCCAAATTTGAAAAAAAAGTGTACTTAGTGGACAACTTAAAAAAAAACGCCCAAGTATTAGGTACCTAATACCAGTGTTGGCCGTAATGTGTAATTCTAATTAACAATTAATAATTTCCATTAACCATTAAATCCGCAATTAGTCAATTGCATTACGCATCAATTTAAATTAAGTTAATTAGAATTGAATTTTGAGACGTTTAATTACATTGATTGTCAATCTAAATTAACGTTTAATGCAATTAAATCAATTTTTTCATAAACTAATAATTAATGTTACTATTGCTTAGAAACTTGGAGCTAGGTATTAAAATTAAAAATAAGCATATGAATACAAGCTTCAGTGAATTATCAGGTCGTGATATTTTAAAATGAGACAACAAAATTACCCTGAAACCTGGCAGTAGGTACCTACTGGAACTCAGGTTTGGTGCAACATAGACACACGCCGTTTAGGCTATTCGACTCGTCACAATGAGCACTTGGGAGAGCAGTACCCAAGATGGAGCTGATGCTGAACCTTGGCTGTACCTAGTGGAACTCAGGTTTGGTGCAACATAGACACACGCCGTTTTGGTCATCCGACTCGTCTTGATGAGCACTTGGGAGAGCAGTACCCAAGATAGAGCTGATGCTGAACCCTGGCAGTACCTAATGGAACTCAGGTTTGGTGCAACATAGACAAACCCCGTTTTAGTCATCCGACTCGTCTTGATGAGCACTTGGGAGAGCAGTACCCAAGATAGAGCTGATGCTGAACCCTGGCAGTACCTAATGGAACTCAGGTTTGGTGCAACATAGACAAACGCCGTTTTGGTCATCCGACTCGTCTTGATGAGCACTTGGGAGAGCAGTACCCAAGATAGAGCTGATGCTGAACCCTGGCAGTACCTAATGGACCTCAGGTTTGGTGCAACATAGACAAACGCCGTTTTGGTCATCCGACTCGTCTTGATGAGCACTTGGGAGAGCAGTGCCCAAGATAGAGCTGATGCTAAACCCTGGCAGTACCTAATGGAACTCAGGTTTGGTGCAACATAGACAAACGCCGGTTTGGTCATCCGACTCGTCTTGATGAGCACTTGGGAGAGCAGTACCCAAGATAGAGCTGATGCTGAACCCTGGCAGTACCTAATGGAACTCAGGTTTGGTGCAACATAGACAAACGCCGTTTTGGTCATCCGACTCGTCTTGATGAGCACTTGGGAGAGAAGTACCCAAGATTGAGCTGATGCTGAACCCTGGCAGTACCTAATGGAACTCAGGTTTGGTGCAACATAGACAAACGCCGTTTTGGTCATCCGACTCGTCTTGATGAGCACTTGGGAGAGCAGTGCCCAAGATAGAGCTGATGATAAACCCTGGCAGTACCTAATGGAACTCAGTTCTGGTGCAACATAGACAAACGCCGTTTTGGTCATCCGACTCGTCTTGATGAGCACTTGGGAGAGCAGTACCCAAGATAGAGCTGATGCTGAACCCTGGCAGTACCTAGTGGAACTCAGGTTTGATGCAACATAGACACACGCCGTATTGGTCATCCTACTCGTCTTGATGAGCACTTGGGAGAGCAGTGCCCAAGATAGAGCTGATGCTAAACCCTGGCAGTACCTAATGGAACTCAGGTCTGGTGCAACATAGACAAACGCCGTTTTGGTCATCCGACTCGTCTTGATGAGCACTTGGGAGAGCAGTACCCAAGATAGAGCTGATGCTGAACCCTGGCAGTACCTAGTGGAACTCAGGTTTGATGCAACATAGACACACGCCGTATTGGTCATCCTACTCGTCTTGATGAGCACTTGGGAGAGCAGTACCCAAGATAGAGCTGATGCTGAACCCTGGCAGTACCTAGTGGAACTCAGGTTTGGTGCAACATAGACACACGCCGTTTTGGTCATCCGACTCGTCTTGATGAGCACTTGGGAGAGCAGTACCCAAGATTGAGCTGATGCTGAACCCTGGCAGTACCTAATGGAACTCAGGTTTGGTGCAACATAGACAAACGCCGTTTTGGTCATCCGACTCGTCTTGATGAGCACTTGGGAGAGCAGTGCCCAAGATAGAGCTGATGCTAAACCCTGGCAGTACCTAATGGAACTCAGGTCTGGTGCAACATAGACAAACGCCGTTTTGGTTATCCGACTCGTCTTGATGAGCACTTGGGAGAGCAGTACCCAAGATAGAGCTGATGCTGAACCCTGGCAGTACCTAATGGAACTCAGGTCTGGTGCAACATAGACAAACGCCGTTTTGGTCATCCGACTCGTCTTGATGAGCACTTGGGAGAGCAGTACCCAAGATAGAGCTGATGCTGAACCCTGGCAGTACCTAATGGAACTCAGGTCTGGTGCAACATAGGCAAACGCCGTTTTGGTCATCCGACTCGTCTTGATGAGCACTTGGGAGAGCAGTGCCCAAGATAGAGCTGATGCTAAACCCTGGCAGTACCTAATGGAACTCAGGTCTGGTGCAACATAGACAAACGCCGTTTTGGTCATCCGACTCGTCTTGATGAGCACTTGGGAGAGCAGTACCCAAGATAGAGCTGATGCTGAACCCTGGCAGTACCTAGTGGAACTCAGGTTTGATGCAACATAGACACACGCCGTATTGGTCATCCTACTCGTCTTGACGAGCACTTGGGAGAGCAGTACCCAAGATAGAGCTGATGCTGAACCCTGGCAGTACCTGCAGGTTCAAGATGTGACGGATGACCTAAATAGCGTGGGCCTATGTTGCACCAAACCTGAGTTCCACTATGTATAGCCAGGGTTCAGCATCAGCTCTATCTTGGGTACTGCTCTCCCAAGTGCTCATCAAGACGAGTCGGATGACCAAAACGGCGTTTGTCTATGTTGCACCAAACCTGAGGTCCATTAGGTACTGCCAGGGTTCAGCATCAGCTCTATCTTGGGTACTGCTCTCCCAAGTGCTCATCAAGACAAGTCGGATGACCAAAACGACGTGTGTCTATGTTGCACCAAACCTGAGTTCCACTAGGTACAGCCAGGGTTCAGCATCAGCTCTATCTTGGGTACTGCTCTCCCAAGTGCTCATTAAGACGAGTCGGATGACCAAAACGGCGTGTTTCTATGTTGCACCAAACCTGAGTTCCATTAGGTACTGCCAGGGTTCAGCATCAGCTCAATCTTGGGTACTGCTCTCCCAAGTGCTCATCAAGATGAGTCGGATGACCAAAACGGCGTGTGTCTATGTTGCACCAAACCTGAGTTCCACTAGGTACTGCCAGGGTTCAGCATCAGCTCTATCTTGGGTACTGCTCTACCAAGTGCTCATCAAGACGAGTCGGATGACCAAAACGGCGTTTGTCTATGTTGCACCAAACCTGAGTTCCATTAGGTACTGCCAGGGTTCAGCATCAGCTCTATCTTGGGTACTGCTCTCCCAAGTGCTCACCAAGACGAGTCGGATGACCAAAACGGCGTTTGTCTATGTTGCACCAAACCTGAGTTCCACTAGGTACAGCCAAGGTTCAGCATCAGCTCCATCTTGGGTACTGCTCTCCCAAGTGCTCATTGTGACGAGTCGAATAGCCTAAACGGCGTGTGTCTATGTTGCACCAAACCTGAGTTCCACTAGGTATAGCCAGGGTTCAGCATCAGCTCTATCTTGGGTACTGCTCTCCCAAGTGCTCATCAAGACGAGTCGGATGACCAAAACGGCGTTTGTCTATGTTGCACCAAACCTGAGGTCCATTAGGTACTGCCAGGGTTCAGCATCAGCTCTATCTTGGGTACTGCTCTCCCAAGTGCACATCAAGACAAGTCGGATGACCAAAACGACGTGTGTCTATGTTGCACCAAACCTGAGTTCCACTAGGTACAGCCAGGGATCAGCATCAGCTCTATCTTGGGTACTGCTCTCCCAAGTGCTCATCAAGACGAGTCGGATGACCAAAACGGCGTGTTTCTATGTTGCACCAAACCTGAGTTCCATTAGGTACTGCCAGGGTTCAGCATCAGCTCAATCTTGGGTACTGCTCTCCCAAGTGCTCATCAAGATGAGTCGGATGACCAAAACGGCGTGTGTCTATGTTGCACCAAACCTGAGTTCCACTAGGTACTGCCAGGGTTCAGCATCAGCTCTATCTTGGGTACTGCTCTCCCAAGTGCTCATCAAGACGAGTCGGATGACCAAAACGGCGTGTTTCTATGTTGCACCAAACCTGAGTTCCATTAGGTACTGCCAGGGTTCAGCATCAGCTCTATCTTGGGTACTGCTCTCCCAAGTGCTCACCAAGACGAGTCGGATGACCAAAACGGCGTTTGTCTATGTTGCACCAAACCTGAGTTCCACTAGGTACAGCCAAGGTTCAGCATCAGCTCCATCTTGGGTACTGCTCTCCCAAGTGCTCATTGTGACGAGTCGAATAGCCTAAACGGCGTGTGTCTATGTTGCACCAAACCTGAGTTCCACTAGGTACAGCCAGGGTTCAGCATCAGCTCTATCTTGGGTACTGCTCTCCCAAGTGCTCACCAAGACGAGTCGGATGACCAAAACGGCGTTTGTCTATGTTGCACCAAACCTGAGTTCCACTAGGTACAGCCAAGGTTCAGCATCAGCTCCATCTTGGGTACTGCTCTCCAAGTGCTCATTGTGACGAGTCGAATAGCCTAAACGGCGTGTGTCTATGTTGCACCAAACCTGAGTTCCACTAGGTACAGCCAGGGTTCAGCATCAGCTCTATCTTGGGTACTGCTCTCCTAAGTGCTCACCAAGACGAGTCGGATGACCAAAACGGCGTTTGTCTATGTTGCACCAAACCTGAGTTCCATTAGGTACTGCCAGGGTTCAGCATCAGCTCTATCTTGGGTACTGCTCTCCTAAGTGCTCACCAAGACGAGTCGGATGACCAAAACGGCGTTTGTCTATGTTGCACCAAACCTGAGTTCCACTAGGTACAGCCAAGGTTCAGCATCAGCTCCATCTTGGGTACTGCTCTCCCAAGTGCTCATTGTGACGAGTCGAATAGCCTAAACGGCGTGTGTCTATGTTGCACCAAACCTGAGTTCCACTAGGTACAGCCAGGGTTCAGCATCAGCTCTATCTTGGGTACTGCTCTCCAAGTGCTCATCAAGACGAGTCGGATGACCAAAACGGCGTTTGTCTATGTTGCACCAAACCTGAGTTCCATTAGGTACTGCCAGGGTTCAGCATGAGCTCTATCTTGGGTACTGCTCTCCCAAGTGCTCACCAAGACGAGTCGGATGACCAAAACGGCGTTTGTCTATGTTGCACCAAACCTGAGTTCCACTAGGTACAGCCAAGGTTCAGCATCAGCTCCATCTTGGGTACTGCTCTCCCAAGTGCTCATTGTGACGAGTCGAATAGCCTAAACGGCGTGTGTCTATGTTGCACCAAACCTGAGTTCCACTTGGTACAGCCAGGGTTCAGCATCAGCTCCATCTTGGGTACTGCTCTCCCAAGTGCTCATTGTGACGAGTCGAATAGCCTAAACGGCGTGTGTGTATGTTGCACCAAACCTGAATTCCACTAGGTACACCCAGGGTTCAGCATCAGCTCTATCTTGGGTACTGGTCTCCCAAGTGCTCATCAAGACGAGTCGGATGACCAAACGGCGTGTTTCTATGTTGCACCAAACCTGAGGTCCACTAGCTAGATAAAAATTACGGGGGCCTTTATAAAATTACGATATATTTTTGTTAATTGATAATTATCAATAATATTTTTAATTGTCATTAAAAATTGATTTAATTTTTAATGGTTTGTGAAGCATTAACCATTAATTCTTTTTAATTTTTAATGGTTCGAAATAAATTAATATTAATGCAAATTGATGTTAATGCGAATTGACAATTAATTTTCCTTCAATGGTTAATGGTTAATTCGAATTAACCTTTTCAATGGTTAATTTTTAATGGTAATTGGGATTAACGTTCGGCCAACACTGCCTAATACTTACTTATAAGTAAGTAAATATTATTTATTGTGTACCATAAGTTAAAAAACATAACAGAAAGCGAGATACAAGCTTAAGACTAGGTAACAATAGGCAATCTTATCGCCAAATAGCGATCTCTTCCAGACAACCATACAACTGATTGAATGAAAATCAATTTATTTTGTTTTGGCGGTAACTTTTATCTTTAATGCAGAATAGCCATTTTGGCTCTAAGCTAAATGAAAAGCAATATGTATGTGAAATATGTGAATTAATTAATATACGCTATTAATGTGGGATTATATTTCAGCAAATAATTATTGGAACTAAATTAACATCATGCGTCTACCGCAATATTCCATAAATTAAAGTTTTGCCAGTAGATATACAAAATTAAATATAGAGTAATTATAATAGGTTAGTACATAATGACTTATACTTTATATTATAAATATGATACGGTAAAATATTTGAGTACCTAGAGCAGCGGTCGGCAACCCGCGGCCTGCGGGCCGCATGCGGCCCGTGAACCTGTCACTAGCGGCCCGCGAGCCTCCCTGGCTATTTTGTATGTAATATTGACAAACGACAATGTCTGATAAAGTAATAAATATTAACAAAGTGCGGCCCGCGTCAACTTCGTTAACTACTATGTGGCCCTTGGCTGCTAAAAGGTTGCCGACCGCTGACCTAGAGGTACATGATAGTTTTAATGAAAAATAATTGTGATAGATTTCAACTTAATGTTAAATTTGAGACATTTCTTTTGCTTCATTCATATCATTGTTTTATTTAACCAACTGTGTATATTTAACACTTTTATGGGAAATTAGTTAAATAAACTAAGAATATTCTTCTAGAGGGAGAAGGGGGGTATTTTAATAGCCGATTTTTTTAAATCAGAGCAGGGTTTGATAAAGTTTGGTAGTTCCCTCATTATAACACGAAATCCCAATTTGGGACAAAAAAAAATAGGTAAGTACGTATGTAAATTTTCGTTCATTTGCAAAAATTCCACACGTATTCGTAACTCAGTGGAAAATTCAATCAATCTTCAGATGGGAACATGATGAGAGCGAACGGGAGAAGATGACGTCTGTGGCGGTTCCTGGGTCTAATCCACTGGTTTGCTTTGATTAAGAAGTGTAACGTGTGCTATGATTTGTAATCAGTCTTATCCAGTAAAGACTGTGAGTTGAATAACGTATTTCATTGACGAGGGCTCGCCATCCATAATTGAAGGTCCTGATGTGCTCCTGATAGTATGATACGCCCACGATTCCGACATATATATCCACGAAATTGTATCAAAATCTGACATAAAAAAGGTCAAAAAAGGTCAAAAAAATAAAAATCGGACCTTATGACCTCTTACTTTAAGGTCTTAGGCCCATATATACTTGTAAGTTTTACTTACGTAAGTAGGACACAACTATACTACAGAATGAGAGATGAATATCGTTATCTCATTCTAACAAATAGCTTTGTCCCTACTTACGTAAATAAATTTACAAGTGTATCTCAGTCCTTAGTAACAAAACATCACAAAACAGTCGAACAACCCAACTCGAATCTAACTTTTATAATAATAAGTAACACTAAGTCAAAGGGGCTGTAACTTATAATTGTTATACAACTTAGATTGCCTTAGACCGAGTCTTACGAGTTCCCGAGACTTCGGTATTGATTTACATTTTGCTCAAAACTGAGTAATGGAAGTAATGTTAAACACCAAATATTGTACAGTCACCAGCATAAAATATTTATGCCAGATGAGAATAATCACATAATTTTGATTTTTATGAGTCGTCAAATATTTTTAAGCGACCCGATCCGATATTTATGTAGATACAGACTAACGATATTTTTGCCGGCCACAAAGCATCACATATTTTTACCGAGGTAGTGTCGTCATATACTTATGCCTCCAATGGAGCATCAGATATTTTTGCACGGCTGCCCACAGTCATATATTTTTGCTGGTGACTGTACACCATTAAGATGGCAATGGTTTCAGTACTTAGGAAATGTAACACCTTTTTTGTATACCTATAGTCACAATAAATATATTATGATTATGTTTAAGAGGTACAAATTGATATAAGTACAGGGTGTTTTTGATGTCTCTGACCATCTGGGGAGTGAATAGATCATACTGAACAACGTTTACTGTGGGGCCAACTCGAAAATCGAAATCGAGAAAAAAAAACTGTTGTTCCATAAAAAAATAATTATATATGATTCGCCGAAATGTTAGTGACGGCAGATTTTGCGATTTCGGGGTTAGCCCCATAGTAAAAGTTGTTCAGTATGAACTACATATTCACACCTCAAATATGATAATACTATTACTTATTCTGTGCCTCAGAGTATGGTCAGACTTACCCTGTTTCTAATTGATTAAATTGCTTTTACAGGAGTTTCTAATATCTTCTAATATCACTGTGACACTGGTCATATTTTTTTCTAAAAGCGTCCATGGGCTACGACCGCTCACCATCAAGCGGGCTACAAACCATAGACAAAATCAACATCGATGCCATAAAGCAAAAACTTATCATATAACTTTACCACAAACATTCAAAATAATCGGAAACCAGCGAGCATTCAATTTTCGCCACAAAGTATAAAATAAACAAAAAGAGCACTCGATATAAAACGCCGACCCTAATAACGTTGAAGACGTGAACATGACACGTAACATGTTGTTGATACCGAATTAATTTACAGGTAAATCGCCACCTACGAATATCCGACAGAAGCATGTATGAAATTTAATTAATAAACATTGATCGAGCGCAGCGTATGTGCGGACAGAGAGTTAGGTTTATTTTTAAACGCTGGGTTGTTTATAGGAATTTAACGCATTGATTATTGTACATTAATATATGTGCAAATATTCCAAAAACCAATGAATTTAAAGATATTTAATAACACGACAGTATTTAGTTTTTAACTAGGATAAATTATAAATATCCAATTTTTGTTTTCTTAATAACATCGCTTATACTTTTAAAAGATTCGTAATTATGATTCTAGACATGGTAATTTCGTCATAGTGTACTTATAGTATGACGAATAGCGATTGACGATTTCAAGCCAGATGCTCAATTTACGCTATAAAAGAATAATTTAACTGAATTTAAGTAACCAATCCTTTTCCTGTAGCTCAACTCACTGCGACAGAGACACTTATTTCCTACAAAATATACAAATAGCAATTCAGGCGTCATTTTTAAAAACAGGCCGCGCTGATATAATGTCTGTTACATATGTGCTGGAAAATTTTAGGTCGTGTACACATGTATACCTGACACTTTATGAAATTTAAAACATAAAATATGTGATGGCCAATAATGTTGTAAAATACGAAATACTTTACGGCCCGGGGAACTTCCAAGTTGGGAAAAATTTAAACTATTTTAAATACAATGTTTTGATACGGCAAAATTTTACTCATTAGAGTACCATGAACAATTTTGGTTGATACATATGTATTTTATGTACGTATACTTAATGTATTGCTGAATTTCATATTTAGAATAGTGGAGTTCTCCGAGTTCTTCTTTTCAGAGCACGAGGAATTATTTAACTACTTAAGTTATTTGTATGCTTTGTTCTCCTCCTATATATTTTTAAATGTAATTATATATTAGGAAAGGCTATTGTATCACATTACATGTGTGTTACATTACATTATGTAGGTACCTATGCTAATATATACTAGATTAATTGTTCATCAGCATCCTATCGATATCCATAATCCGTATGTTAACATGTGTGAGTGTTTTGGTAAAATGGTGTAGCAAGTCAAGTGCAGGCCTCAGTGATATGAGGGGCTTGGGAGAGCGAGCCAAGTACAATACAGCGGGTCTCTATTGTTTCCCAAAAAGTTTTAAGTCATAATTGTATTGTTTGCCCGCATTTTCGTTAGTCCTAATTAATTTAGTTCAAAACGCGTCACTTTTCAGAATTGCCATAAAACAAACCTAACCTAACCTATCTACTTATAGGATAGCCTAACGACAATCCTGAAAAGTTAACGGTTTCAGTTTTATGAGTAATGAAATGATAATATGACAAACAATACATTATGACTTAAAACTTTATGGGGGACAACGGGACTCCACAATACAGCATTTTAAAATCTGAAAAATAAGAAGTGTGAATGGGCTTCGTATAGAAGTACCAGTAAGCTTTTCGGAACTTATGTACGATATATCATTTTATATTTACCAGTCGCTTTTCGGTGAAGGAAAAATGTGAAGAAGCCGGACTAATCCCAATAAGGCCTAGTTTCCCCTCTGGGTTGGAAGGTCAGATGGCAGTCGCTTTCGTGAAAAATAAGTGCCTACGCCAATTCTTGGGATTAGTTGCCAAGCAACGCGAGGAAGATAGGTAAAGTTCCCGTGATAGATAGCGCGGACACAGAATAAATAATAGTAGTAGGTAGGTAAGTACAGAAGATTCACTCTCTAACAAAACGCTTCTATTACGACAGATATGATTGCTAGGTGGAGCAAGCGCGAGCAAGCGTCCGTTCCGTAGCGGTGCGCGGCAACTACTATGGCTAGTCACCAAAACTGGTGTGGGCCGCATGTACTTGTTGGTAAGTACTTGTAGCGACGCGACGAAATCGCGGAGTGAGCCACTCCTGGCGCGGGGTGGAAACTTTACACAAACACCTTGTACATACAGCGAATTATTCGTAGACTTTATAGTCTACATAAAATTATATTTAGCAAATAATATGACCCCTGCAATTGAAAGCGTGACCGCTAACGTCATCCGTAGGTAGACTGTATAGTCCAGATTTAATTAATATGTTCAGGTTTATTTATTGCTACGGTGCCCTTACAGGTCGGCGAAAGGTTAAACACGTGTCAATACGTATTTGTTCACGATGTTTATTCTATCTATTACTTATAGTTTCGTCGACTATTTTCGTTGTTGACATTGTTTAACACCTACTAAGTAAGTGCGAGTAAATATTTCATTCAACGCTAATGTATGATTCACTAATATAAGTAATTTCATATACAAGCGTTGTATTTTTTAGTCGTACACAAACATGATTAGTAAAAATGTTTTGTCCTGCGTAATTGTTTAATACAGTATGCTCGTAACGTATCATAAACAACGTTATATTTCTAAATAAGGAGCAGACAATTTTCCATTTTCATCGGTTGTTAACTGTCATTGTGCATGATTTATTTTTTTGCGTTTAATATCTTTTCCGTACGTACTTAGGACTTTTACTCGATTATTTCAGAAGCTTACATTGTCATATGATTTATTTTCACATATCAATGGCCTAAGCTAACCCTACTTAAAATTATACATGCGATGGTAACTCACTGTCTGTTACTTCTTCATGCATAAACCATTGAACCGATTTGGATAAAATTTGGTATGGAAATTTGAAATAGTTTGAGACCCCTGAATTGTTTTTATCAATCATCATCACCATTCCCCACAGACGAAGTCGCGAGCAGAAGCTAGTATGATATATTTATATACCTACATAGTATAATATGTATTATGAGTAAAGAACTTGGACCATAACTCTACACACTACTCAACTCACACACTCTGGTCCAGGATTAAATGAAAGCCCAAGGTACTAATCAATGTACGCACTAAACCAACAAATAAGGCCTCTAAATAGAACATTTCTATTTAATGGCTTAATTAAATAACAGTGTTGTAAATAGACAAACTCAATAATGTCGTATGTCCAAATATTGTACTTACGTCGTTTTGCTTTATGTATATTTTGACGTAAGTGAATTACAATTTATCGCGTGTCACGCATTTTGTGAAGATTATTCAATTGTGAATAAACTATTCTGTTATTATGTTCCAAACTTTAATAGAATGATTACAGTGTTAAAATACGCATTTGAGTGTTGTAAATTAAAAATAGGATTATGATAGTATTTGTTATTTTAGAATAATGAGATGTATATTTTAAAAAGATTGTCTCCTTGCACAGCCTATAGTATTAGTATTTCACTATACATATAAGTAACGTTCCACAGATAAAAAGGTATATTAAGGCGGTTGGCGTTTACACTATTATTATCGAGGCTCCAATACTAATGCGGTGCTACGCGTCGTAAGTGCCAACCGCTATAAGGTAAAAATTACCTTTACCCGTAGAACATCACATATGTAGTGTTTTATAGCTCTAGGTAACTCAGTATACTATACTAATTGTCTCACACAGTAAGGTCAAATAGGTGACATTAAGGTTTTCTTAGAAGTCAAGGGCGGACAGTTTAGGATTTACATGTTACTAGAATACGGGGCAATGCCTAAGTGACTTTGCGTGTCACGATATTCTATTCAGCATGTGTTAATTATATATACATATTTGTCTGTTGAAAATAGGTATGTTATGTTGATAAAGTGCTTTACCGACATTAGTGTGTTTTCCGAACCAATCAATGTCTTTTGCCGATGCTTACCTGCAATAAAAACAAAAATGTCATTAGTATATTTACAATGCATACCTAATCTATTAAAACCGCCGTTCTTATTACTAAATAATATTTTTGCGTGTCTATTGCGAATTTATTTTCGACGTTCGTTATGCATAACGTTGTGACAGACGCGCTGAATTTTTTTAATTTAATATGTGTTCAAGACGCGAAAGCCTTAAACGATTTAATTATTTATTAAAATGCACTACCTAACACATACACAGAACAACTTATTTAAATGTTAACAGTTTTAACCTTTTTGAAAATACATATGTGCCGTAGCTCCGAACTTAGCATCAAATCGACAAACAAAATGAAACTAACAAACTAAAAGCTATGCACTTACGTCTTTTTTCCCATGGTGGTAAGTGTTTAAACAATTCTCTTATCACCGTGTAACATTACATGTTATCGTGTGTGGTCTTGCTAATGTTAAATCAGATTACGGTGTGCGATTGCGAAACCCGACGCTTGCAACTGGGTGATTCGATATAATTGTTCTGAGAATGCACATTCCGTATATGCAGTTACGACAATTTTAAAAGTCGTAAGTGACGAATATAATAAGTAATTTAAGCCTTAAATAGTTATTGTTTGACGGGGTTCCGTTAAATGGTTGCACAGTTTTCTTTCAATTACAATTGGGAGGCGATATGCTTTGATCTGAATGCAAATGCACTGACATCAAAATTGGTACCTACTTATTAAACCTACCTGAAGCTAAACCGCAGTATAAAGAATAATATTGAATGTAGGTATACCCTACCTAATTAATTTAGAAAAGTGTAAAGTTTACTTTACATAAATACGTTTAAATCAAGATTTTTTTGCCACAATAATAGTGGTTTTTAAACCAGAGATGCTTGAAAAAGCGGTGAGATACTACATAATTTTAGTGACCGTTTAGTTGTTGAAGCCTAAATTTTAATAAATAATCATGAACAATATTTGGTTGTTTATTCTTTTTACCGCTTGGATTAGTGCATTCTGACTAAAAGTACTTACTTATCTAGTGTTCTGAAAAGGGTCGGAAATATTGCCATGTAAAATCTTATTACACTGCAAAAATCTAAATGAGTTTTCATATAATATTATATTCCCGTTTTGCTTATACCAATTTCATGCGTCGATTCTAGATATCAGCGAGGCGATTAAATTCAATTCCCTCGTAAAAGGTAATTGCAAATACCTGAGTCTGCGCCCAAGTGTATTTCTGTTTAGAAAGCCGTACAGGATCAACTTTCGCCCTTTGATATAACGAGATTAGAAAAATCTAATCTCATTTCAACTGGTTGCACTCTTTATTTTCCTCTTTTATTTAAAATCGTAGCTTCGCAAAAATGTCAACGCCTTAGAGCGGTTTCGCACTACGTCCGATCCGAACCCGATCCGAATCCGTGAAAATATGGTCCGAAGTAGCCGTAGAATACTTTCTCAAAAGACGTAGGTAAGTGACATTTACCCGCATGTCCTTTACGCCATTTGGAATATTAAGCATCTGTATAATGCTTTCATTCTGATATATTATGCCATTGAAACCGTTCAGCACGTACACATAAACCAGCGTGCATAAACGTTCCGAACACACTTAAATCAAACACCTTTAAGGTACGGGGTTTATGTCGTAATTCACCATTTGCAAATGGCGTAAGTCTGAGAATATACGTGTAGATACGCCGTTGTGTGCTCGATGTGGACGCAGTGGAGTGTAACTTGTACAATGCGAATGTGTACGGAAGTGGAGTAGGGATGCGACGTTCCCGGGCCGCATCCGTGCCTAAATGTCGGGAAATGTAAAGTAGAGGTTAAGGTGAATTGTGGGGCAGGGATGGAAAAGTTTCCTGGGTTGCATCCGTTGATTTTAAATACATATTAACTGTTTTGTGCGGCTTTATCTTAAGCGTATAGATAATTACGATGAAAAACTGGCAATGATATCCGAGTTCCGCAATAGTTTACTTGCCTAAGTCTATTTATAATTTCAGAAATGTAGGCCCTAGATCACGCGGCCGCGGTAGGCCTAAGAAGCGCTGGCTGGACGTCGTGACAGCGGACATGCAAGAGAACAATCTCACACATGAGGATGCCGAAGACCGGGCAAAGTGGAGAAGACTAAGCAGGAAAGCGGACCCTGGCGCTAGGCCGGGAAAGCGCTAGGTTGAAGAAGAAGAAGAAGAAGTCAAACTTGTATACAAGTAACGGTTTTTTTCGTACAGTAAATAGGTAAATATTCCGACGACCCAAAGGAGTAAGATCAAACTCAAGGTATAAATTTAATATTAAGATACGATTCAATACGTAGCTATTTTGTTCCTAGGTACCGCAGATAATCCAAAAATAGTCCCGTAAAATATATATGATAGGTGTTATAATAATCCATATGAGTAAAATAATTAATTTGACATTGTTATCTGCGTATTATCTCCCGTCTTTTGCGTATTTGTTCTAACCTACGTAAGTCAAATATATCTTCCAATGCAATGCACCTAATCAACTACCAGGATCCGTAGAGACTACATCTACAAATCTACATTTAACCATCACATTAGCATCCATCTTTCCCCTCCCTAGCTACCTGGCTCGACTTACATTAACGATAAAATTATGAAATATAGCCTCAGTTGCAAGGGCTGTCTGACACTACACAATGAATCACTGCGTTTCTCGGATTAGTGCGGTTCCGTTAAAAGAATTTATATTACGCTACGCTTTTGTTTTGAGAACGCTAAATATGGGTTAGTCGTTTGTTTAAGCTGTGGTTATGAGTAGAATGTGCTTTATGGTTGCTTTTTCGGGTTAAGGTTTAATTTGTTTTGACGTTGTTACGTTAAAGAGCGTTGTCTGAAATGTAACACACACTCATAGAATTTAAATTTGTATTATACTTTAAATTTAAATTTTGTTGTTATCATTATGTCCATTCTGTCCATTACGTCCGTTATATTATAATATTATCCTTCTCGACTGTACCACACATAATTGCCAATATGTTCCCATTTCACAACCGTAGCAAATTATCGCAGCGACAATAAATCGGGGAAACGTCATAATACCGCCAGATTATAATGGCGTAAGTACATATTACTTCTATGGTATATACGTTATTTTTTCTCAGCCTATGTTAACGTCAAAAGGGCGTAAGTCGATTGCACTTTTATGTCCGTTACGACGTTTTTATAGCTTGGCTATTGACGTCGCGAAATCAATTATTTCTGTGCGCCGGCGCAAATGAGGAGCGATAAAACGTCGATCACATAAAATCGTAATTAAATCGGTACGATCGGCAGCCTTCGATCGTAGGCACATTGTTTATTCTAGTACCCACGACACTTTATTGAGTTTTGTGGGGCTAGATGGATTTATGTAATATTGCCAGAATATTGATTTGTTTCTTTTTCATTGGCCGAGCCTCGCAGATAGAGATTTATGCCATAAATGAATTTCTATGTATCTTGTTTAGTTTCTACTTTGTATTTTCGTTTGCAGAAGGGTCAAAAATTGACAATTAATGTTTATATGTACATATGTAGTGCCATTAAATTTACTTGCTGTTAAATTTATATTTCCTGAGGCTTTTCGTTAATGAACAAGAGCAACTCTTTACAGTCAAAAGTAAATTAAACGTAGTACTCAAAATAGAGATCTTTAACAAAAACCTTAGTTAAATTCTAAATCTCAAGGGTTTGATTTAGAATGTAACTAAGGTTTTTACTCATCCTTTAAAATTCACTGTTAAATATTCGACCTCTTCACGCAAAAACCAAGTTCAAACCAAATCAAATCAAAATGAAACCTTATTTAAAGAGATCAAAGTTAAAAATCGTCTACCAAAAACTATTTAATCACCCAAAAGCGCAGTCTACTATCGATTTTCGAATGTTACTCGAACAATGCCTTTCACACAATAAAGTGGAATGACAAATGGAAAAGTACCAAAATGTGAGGGATCATAAAAGATTATCTATCTGGAAACAAATACGGGGGAGGACAATAGTCTCTTTATTAAGGGTCCGAATGGTACACCAGAGAAAACTACAGAAGGTCTGTCTAATTTGGTTGATACTGTATCAAGTAAGTAATATATTGATATAAAAATAAAAAACTAATAAAAATTATTCCGTATCCTGCCTGTGAATCAGGTCCCGGGTTCGTATACGGTATATATGGGAATCTGTTTATTTGTGTATTTATCATTATCACAAATTTGGGGTCGGCGCAGCATGTTTTTTTCTTCCGTACCTCTCTGTTGTTCGTCATCTCATCATTCACCTGCTTTCTTTTCATATCATCTCTCACACAATCCAGCCACCTTTTCCTTAGTCTTGCTTTCTTCTTACATCCCTCCTTCATTTCTAATACCTTTCGCGTCACATGTCTTTCATCCCTCCGCATCACATGCCTGTACCACGCTAGGCGATTTGATCTTAACTTTTCACTTATGGGTGCAACTTTCAGGCTTCCTGTCCTATTAATATATACATACATATTTGGTGATTGTTTTCACTAATTTGCTAAAAATCGTAACATAATTACAAAGAAATTATACCTACATAGAAATCAGTGTAAGAACCAACCAGGAGGATTTTATTTGAAATGCCTTGTATATTTGTGACAGTTGTATTTTCGTAGGCATCGTTTTCATTTAGTTTAAACCGCCCTTTAATAAACTTAAAATATTTCTTTCAATGATGTGCCTATGGTATCGAATAAAAATAACCTAAAGCTGATCTACTGCCCTTATCTTATACTATACTATGCCCACATTTGAGTCTAGCGTGCGTCCCCTGAAAGGAAATTACAACAATAAGATCCATTTCGCCATCCCACGCTCATTCGCCTAGACAAGAAATCCATACATTCACCTTAATCGGTATCAAGCTATTTTAGTCCATAACGAAGTGGGGTTGTAAATATGTGACCATTTAAACCAAAGCTTTTGTGAATATTGGTGTAAGCGTCACGTCGTTTAGGATTGTTTCGAATTTTGACAAAAATAATGACATGTGGCTACTGATCGTGCGAATCATTGCTGATCTTTATGGGTCGCGCATTTAATACGATTTTACATCTGGTTAAAACATTTGGCATCTGTATTTAATCCTATTTTCGATACCACATGCGTTATTAATTATTATTGTCGTAATTATGGGATCGTATCTATTTAGAATCATTTTCTATTTTATCATAAATATTATAAACCTATTAGGTAGGTACATTAGTAAAACAAATTATAGTGATTATAATTATCAGAGAATTTTTAGTATTTTTACACGGGTTGTTTTTTTTAGGCTTGATAAAAATCAAACATATTTATATTCTTTAATGATTACTAACAACGTTTTGCTGTAAGGGACATTTCCAACTATAAGTATACCAACTCTAAATGTATTAACACTACAATGCCCATATTTATTTCAAGTGCATTATAGACTAACATGTCATATGCAGGCTATAACAACATGCTAGAAAGCACTAGAAAACCAATGCTCTCAATACAAGGACCACACATTAATTTAAATTACAAAGCGGACATTAAGCGTATACTGGCAGATACAACCGTTTGTTCCCAATCGATACTCAACTTTAAAACTATGTGCATAAAGTTAAAATCAGATTGATGTTAACGAAAAAAATAAGTGCGAGTTAGCGAATTTTAAAGCGTATTTTAAGCGCGCATGGTTCGTATTGCAATGGAGTGGTTTTTTTTAATGTTAATGGCCAGCACGCGACTTCCACTCATAATCGTCTCCCCTCCGATTTTATAATCGGGAATAAAAATGCTTTATCGATTGGGTGGGGCCTTCACGCGTGCTATTCACACGATAACGATTTTATTAAAGACTGTTGGTACTTATTTTGTATGATTATGAGCAGATGGAAGTGAATCTAGCTTGTTAAATACAAGCTAGATTCACTTCCAAATCCACATTTTGTGAATGCAAAAATACTAATCAAATTGTGTAAAAATCATGAATTGCCTTGTTTACTTTTACTATTATGCTAGTTTACAAATTAACGGATACATAAATGAATTAAAAATTGTTATGACGTTTCCTGCCTGTGCGATCGAAATCGATTTCTGACATTTGCGGCAGCAATGCAGCCGGCTGTACATTGCAGCAGTAACGTAGCTCATTCTCATTCATTCATTCATTCATTCATTAATCCAGGAAAGTCACAAGGGTCATTATATAGAGACATTTATAATTATTAAGTTTAAATAATCCGGGCATCAACATCGATTCTGACAGTTGCGGCAGCAAAGCTGAATCTGTCTGAATCCGACCAGTACCTTAACCCAGACTTTACTAGGTAGTAAAGTAAGTAATAGGTATTACAATAAGGGCGGAAAACAATAACATCCAATCAGCTCGTGAAACTAAATTATTATCACCATGAAAATACGAATCGTAAACCAAGCAAAATCGGTAAAGTCACTTCCACAGATAAACAGTGACTTTACAAACGTCGTATGTTACTATGAAACGTGTAGACAGATACGTCTTTTAAGAATAGAAACAAGTATATACCGTTAATATAATATTTACGGCCGCCTATATTTTTCACATATTAATATATTTAATCACTGAGGATGGTGCAAGTTTATAGCCATTTTAAGGCTGTTTTAGGACCGTATTTAAGCTAATATGGATTAATGTTGACGGCGCAGGTAAATATTGATTTTGGTTGCGACATAGGAATGTGGGGTTTACTGGTTAGTTGGAGTTTTATTGTGATTGTGTGGGTTTTTCATGGTGGATGATTTAATCTGTTTCCGGGTCAGAATGATGGTTGTATTTGTAATTAAAATTTAATTCTAGAAATATGGATCAATGACAAAAAGCACAGTGGGTAATTAATTCTGTCGGGCTAAATGTATGCAGTAGTAGTTAAACACTTTATTGTACAAAGATAAACATAAAACAGAAAAAAAAACACACATTAGTACAAAGTAGAACTTACTTACTCCATTCTGAGATTTCTGAGATCGCTTTCCTTATGCAGAGCGTAACACTCAAGGACATTTTGCCGGCCTAGGCAGGGAATGTTGTGCGAAAATCCCTTGCCGGCGCGCCTCGCTTAAACGCGAACGCGCGCAGCACGTTTCCCAAGTTTAGCAGCATTACCGTAAAGAAAGACCCAATTTTGTGATATTTTCATATCCATTCTCCATACTTAGTGTCATAATGTTTGCGGTAAAAAGTCGAAAAGCTCAACTCACACCCACTCACGGGCACTCATCACAACGTATATTCCACATTACTCGCGATATTACCTAGTTCCACAGATAATAGCACATCGGAGTACGCAGGTGTTGACCTAGTTAGCAACAGTTTCATTGTGGGACGAGCGGGTCTGTGCCGACCGGCGTGAGGTTTGCCGGTTGAAATGTGTAAATTACGTCTAGTCAGATCCATTGTTTTTGCCTGATTCTGGATAGGAATTGTTTAGGTAGCATTAGGAATCTTTTGTCTTCATAAAAATGTCTGAAAAAGAAACTATTGATTATATAGCCAGATCACCAGGCTATCATAAAAAACCTATTGCCAAAATGAGACGCTCCCTGCCTCCCGTTGAAAGTGCCGCCTACCCGCTGAGACCCGCTCTCGGTTACCTCACAGTTACCCTACAATGTCTTATCTCACTCACACAAGCATGGTACGCGTTCACCTACACGAGCTTAGGCTGTGTGCGTAGGAACGCGTTTGTTTCATACATTTGATCGCCAGTGTCCGAGGTGTGCCCGAACACTGACTCATTTGAAGAATTATGGTTTTGACTAAGACGACTTAGATTAATAGAATTATTAATACCATTATATATGCACACAATGAACACTCATCCACATACGTTATAAAACAATTATCATGGAAATAATATGCCGAATAATAATAATTTCCATTTTTAAAAGACTTCAATCTGAAACTCAAATTTAAACGATAATGTAAGTAGATACATTACAAAATAGGTAGTAAATGTAAGTTCTCCTTTCCGCAGCTTCCCATACAATACACAAACAATGCAGACATCCGGTCGCCGCATACCCGACCACACTCATATTCGTAGTGGAAGTGCGGTGCGCCTCGAGGTTTTTGTTCGAAGGAAAAATGCGCGGCGTTATGGCTTTTTAGTTGACATGTTTTAATTGTGAAAGGTTGACGATGTCTGAATGGGCGCGGTTTTTTAGCCCAGCTTGTTAGCGCGCAGGGGTTGTGTACCGCAGGTTTGGTTTTTATTCGCGTTAAAGTTCTAGTTAATTGGCCTGGTTTTGAAAGGGATGCAATTGTTAGACAAGTTTCATTTGTATATGTTTTAGTTTCACGCCAAAGTTGAGCATCGTATTCAAAATTCAAACCTGAAAATTTTATTTTGTATATTGTCTATTTCATAGCCAGCTCTGGTGGATAATGTGCAATGTACACATATTGTGGGATATATCCTTAACAATTGTACTATTTTTTACTTCCAGCGTTGATAGTTTCTTAGTTCGTCCAAAACTTTACCATTTAAGGGTAAGCAACTCGCAATACCCAATATCAGAAATGCAAAATCAATTACAGCATTAATTCCTTTAGGTCGCGCTTATGCAACAAGGAACCAACATAATGATCATATATTAACAACGCAGTTTTTCTTTGTTAACGCGCGTACAATAATATCAAGAGAATTTGCACTGTTACTACCTATCCTTATTATTTTACTAGTCTCTGGTTTAAATGATCTAACGTACATATACAATGCCTTTCACATCGCCATTACTAACCTAACACATAAATAATGGTAGTTATGCAACTTTAAGCACTAAATTTGCGCCTAGAGTTCAAACTAGTAACCTAAAGTGAGACCTACCTATAAATTCCACTAAATCATTACTATAGAAAATCTAACAGTAACACCGGTTGACTTTTAGTAAATGATAGCTTTAAGTTATCTGGATTTGGGCTTGTACAATAAATATTGTATAGCAGTGATCTATTATATTATTCACTGGCATCTGACATAAATATCTACTAAATATATAGTAGCAGTAAGCTAAATAAAAAAGTAAAAGTAAATAGATTTATATACAACTGGATTATTTAAATAAATTACAAGCCCTTATTTGTATAGAGGTAGGTACATATTCGACATTTCCTTCTTTGAATTAAACTCTGAAAAGGGGTCTTTTAATGAAAATGCAATCAATAAAAATAAGATATCAAATGGGAAATAAAATTAATCCTTTTTTTTGTGAAGTGCGTAAAAAGAGATTCTATTCATTTTTTTATCAATTCAACAAATTTCGTCAAAGTAATACTTAGCTCGGAAGTAAGTAAATATTCTTTATTGCACCAATAATTATACATTTTACATACCTACATTTAAAAGTACAAAGAAATTTTAACGCAAAATAGAACCAGGAAGTTGAAGTTTCTAAATATATCTCGCGATAGCAAATACATATTTGACATCCTTCGCATCCCAATAACAGTAATAATAATAACCAACGTAACCACATGTGTGAAAAGCCCTTACGTAATTCACATTTCCCACACATCCAATACAATCCCAGGCTATTCCTATTGCATAAATTAGGCGACTGCACCCATCTCGCATACCGCCGTCACCTCTCAAGAGATTGCATCTAGTCAATATTCCTTAGTACCAACTAACACTGTACCTATTACAATGGTCACGTCGGCGTACTCCAAGCTGAAACCAACCTTAAATCAACTACTGTAAATTCAAATTTCATTGGCTCTATATATGTTGAATTGAACTCAGACTAAGGAATGGGGAAGGTGATTTGAACTGTATAGTAAGGTGATTTAGATTGATTTTTGAATGAGGATAATCGTGTTTACAAAACATACAGGTTTATATTTAGGATGGTATTGCTTCATAATGTAGGTAAATATATGTAGGGTCTATTCATGCTTTAATAATAGGTGTGTTGATCCGTATTTAGATCCTATATTACATTACACCTGAGCAGGGATCGGAACCGGTTTTTTGCAAAAACTTAGAAATAACCATATTTTTCGAATTATTTTATACTCGAAATGTAGGACTCAGTTGTGTGTTTAGGTTACGACTTCGTATTATTAGATTGCCCAATTAGAAATGAAGTAATTAGCAAAGAACGAAAAAATACCGTTTCCGTTCCCATACAAAAAATACCGATATCCGATCCCTGCACCTGAGTGAAGGTATGTTGTGTTTACCGATACCTATTGAAGACAATATGCTAAGTACATAACATTATAGTATCTACCATATTTAACCCTTATTTTGACAAAATACTGGAAATAGTTTTTGATTTGACTGTTGTTGTTGTTGTTGTTGAGTAATTTTAATACTTATATATGACAGCGTAAGATTGTGAACCCGTTAGTTTATAATCTAACGTAGGTTAGGTTAGATTATAATCTCCCTACCGTCAGATTATAATGTAACTAGCGAGATTATAATATGACGAGTGTTTACAATTTGCGGTGACATATATAAGGTAAATGTGGCTAATTCCGTCACAGGTCTATTCCGTCCAAGAGCGTATATTTCTTTGATTTTCAATCGCAGGAAAAAAACAACCGTTCGTTCGATTGTATGGGAACGGCTTTTTGGTGGAGGGTTCGTGAGACCCTGAAGAACACAGAACATTTTAAACGTAAGCTTTTTAACCAACTAGGGAACAAATCAAATTATTTAATGATATATTTTTGCCACCGGTGGACTGGGTCACTTTTTCTTTAGTTTATGATATACTAGCGAGTCTAGCGACCCGCCCCGGCTTCGCACGGGTTAACAAATCATACATAAACGTTCCTCTTGAATCACTCTATCTATTAAAAACAACCGCATCAAAATCCGTTGCGTGTTTTTAAACATCTAAGCATACATAGGGACAGACAGACAGGGGGAAGCGACTTTGTTTTATACTAATATGTAGTGATAATATCTATTTCAGTTTATAATAAGCTTTTTAAGTTTTTAAATAAACGGATATAGTTATTGCTAACTATGCCACCATCGCTGACGCACCATTGAACGCGAACAGCGCCCTTTATATAAAGCCAGCCATTAATCATACTGTCATACCGCGGTGCAAAGTTTAAATATATTTTAACTGCGAGCGGCGAACAATATCTTAATTTTATTGTGAGGTTAGTACCGTGCACTAGTTTATATAATAGTAGTTTATGCAACAGTGATATAATAAGGGTTCTTAAAATTCAAGGGTCGAAGTTACAAAACGAGACGTAGTCGAGTTTTGTAAAAAAAGACCCGAGAATTTTAAGAACCAATTATGAGCTGTTGCATACATTACTTTTTCTATGACAGCTGCAGCAAAAAAAAAAAAAAAAAAAAAAAAAAAAAAAAAAAAAAAAAAAAAAAAGATTATTAAAAAAAGTTATTATTTAAAAAAAAATGAGTTATTATTTAAAAAAAAAAGAGTTATTATTTAAAAAAAAAAAGAGTTATTATTTAAAAAAAAAAGAGTTATTATTGTAAATGAAAACATACCTCTTTCAATCAAGATGATCGGAACTTGTATCTTTAAAAAAAATAAAGCAGTTGTATTATACTCATAAGATGACTGCTAGCAGTCATCTTATGAGCCTATAGACAAAGCATTCAAATGACATTGCTTTAGATATCACTGTCAGTCATTTAATTGACACATTTAAGTGCTGGAGTAGAAAAAGGTGTTTTACAGTACATATGCCTACTTTAAGCACAATACGTGCCTATGTCAAACATTTAAAGGGCCATATATATCGGTACTGTAATACGTTGTACAATACACATGCGAAAAGGTCATTCGCAACTCGTGTCGATTTTTAAACTCCCTTCGGTCGTGTTTCAATTTATCGCCACTCGTTGCGAATTTCCTACTTTTCGCACTTGTATCGTAATGTATTGTATATTTTTTTAAGTATTATATGCGGCAAACGAGCTGATGAATAGGCTGATGGTAACTACGCCCATGAACGCCTGTAATATCAGAGGGTTGCAAGTGCATATAGCCTGCCTTTAAAACGGGAGTACGGTTTTTTCTTGGATGTTTGAAGGCCTGGATCGTCATTTGTCATCAATATTGAAAAATTTAGGAACTAAAGTACATATTTAAGTTAGTCAAAAATCCCTAGATTACCGAGACCCACAAAAAATTAATAAGTATGGAATTTAAGAACATTCGGCGTTCAAAACATATAAAATTACTTTAGTAGGTAATAATAAACTTACTAGGGTAATAATAACAAGGTGTCAATTGTAAATAGGTTTACATTCAATATGTACACAATTACACATACGTATTTTCATACTTATTTTCAAACTTTGTAATAAACATACGCCGCCATCTTCATGCAACGACAATGCATCTAACACAAACTCACGATCCCTCATTTTTGCCACCCAATCTCCGAACTAAAACTGAATTCACAAAAGTCACATGTCACCATAGAACCAGTGTAAACATACGACTTTGTCTAAGTAAGGAACTATGCTCGTTCGGAGGACAAAGTTGCAAACTACCCACCGAGAGATGGCGGCAGTTTCTTTGAGCCAATTGTGACTGCATAGAAGTTAGGAGCGTAGATTACTGCTCTTGAAGTGTACCTGGAAGAAAAAAGATTTTCGTGAGATTTATTTAGAAAAAAGGTGAACTTGTGACACTAAGCTTGAAAATAACAAAGCAAGAAATTGTTAGATTATAATTAAAAATTAGTTTCTACAGTTTAATTTCCATTATCGAGACAGTTACCTGTAAAAATGACTGCAATGAAATTAGGTCAATTAAGTATTATACGAGTATAGAATATAATAAATAATACAATCCCATTTTATTAAATCATTTTAATCGATTTTGAAACAGTAGCTGTACCTATCGATTTTGATGTAGAGTATATCATAGTAAGTTTATGCTTGATACATAACTTTTATAAAAACAAATAACACAAAATAATGTGTGACAGTGTGTAATAATTTAAAACACACTGCCGAATCGTATAATGATTATTACATGGATTATAAGATTATTACCACAATGTAGAAAATCAAAATGTTAAAGAAAGCCCTGCGTACTCGTACAAGTACAAATTCAATTCGAGTTATAAACTATTAAAGTAATAGAAGAAAGTTTTAAATTAAAAAAAACACTTAGCGTAGCCTGAGTCTTACGAGGCTAAAACCTTTTGTCAAATAAACACTCACTGTAATCTATACTTAATTAAATAAACAGCTATTAAGCTTTATAACGTTTCTTTACATTTATCTCTTTCTAACAAACATAGCAGCAATATAACAGAAAGAGCCACAATAATGTGAATAATGTCAAACTCTCCCGAAGGGTGTCAATATACCTACTTAATAAACGTCATCTGAATTATTCATATAAGAGGACGGATCGCAATAACTAGAAAATGCCAGGCGAATGTGGACTTTACGGCGTTATATTAAAGGTGGGGGTTAACGAGTATTTAGAAGGTTTTAAGTTACAATGTCTTAGGCGTTGTGATTTCGAAATCAAAGGAGTTAATCTGCAACGGAAGATTTGGTGCGCGGTTCCATTGTCGCGATTTGGTTGACATCCGGCATTCTCGAGCCAAATCAGAGCCAGACGAGCATAATTTTGTCAGCTGTGAGCTGCGTAATTTCAGTGTAGGTACCTAAACAACGCATTTAGTTTTTTTTTCTACTTATTTCTCTACTTTATTATTTTTCTTCTTCTCTCAGCGAAATTATAAACGAGTTTATTCAAAGTAAAAACTTAAACACTCCAAAAAATCACATTTGTATTAGGTACCTAAAAGTAGTAATGTGCCGATAGTGCCGATGACAAGTCTCAAAAATTTAAAAATTTCTACAACAGGAAAATTTTGAAAACTTATCATATTTTTGTATGGAGATTGAAACTTTCCGTTTCCAAACTATTTAAACTACTAAAATTTTCCACTATCTTCTGAGAACATTTCCCAGTTTAAGGAATTTTTGCGCAACTTGTACATCTGTTAGAGGTTTAATTATAAAAAAGTTTCTCAGTTGCCTAAAATTTACTCACTGGCAAAAGGTATAAATGCCCTTACCAGGATTCGAGCCCGGAACCTCCTGCCTCGTAGAGTCTGCGCGGAAAGAGAAGAGTCGTGGAATGTATGGGGCCCAATATATTCCACGACTCTTCTCTTTCCGCACATACTCTAGGCAAAATCACTACCGACTATTAGGCTAGACAGCCGTCAAAATTACATCCGTCATCAAAACGAAACCTCAGAAACGCGCCCTGAACGGTAACTATTGACTCTACGCGCCAAATCTGGGCGGAATACATTTTCCCTTTTTGTCACAAATCCCGAGTAATGTAAAGTAGGCTTTATTAAGTTTTTGTTAACATTCGGAGCCAGGTACGGCTTCAGGTTATTTAAATGTAATGTGTATCCGCTATTATTATTCAAGTAGGTATCTTGGAGCATTTTACTTCTTCTATTTACGAGAAAAATAGAATCCGTTTAAGCTAACTGTGCACCGACTTGAACAGAACTAAGTGAGGGAGCGTCATTATATACGTCATATTTTCATAGAAATTTGATTTTCATTATGACATCGCCACACGTTGTCATAGCTAATGCCATGCAGACTTAACTTGGTCCAGCTCTATCTATTAGTGTAGGACACATTTTTCAACAAAATGTATAACAGGGATTTTAATGTCCATTTAAAAGGACAAAATTTTATTATCTGGGTATATAAATTAAGTAGGTACTATTATTATTCAAGTTAGGTATTTTCGTGAAGTATTTCAGTTATAAACACAATTATGAATCTCGTTTAATATAAAAATACAAATTAAAGTAAAAAAATCTGCAAAGATAAAACAACCCTTTTTATTTCACTTGCACCAACTCCGCGAAATGAGGAAAAAATACCAATTAAGAGAACAAAAAAATAACGAACGAGTAATCAATCCGTTAATCCAAATTTAAAAATCAGCGATACATTTAACTCGATTATTCTGAAATATAAAAAAGGGGAAAAATAATTGGCGAAACTTTGAATGCTCATTTAAGAACAAAAGGGTCTTTCAAGAAGGGTGATTCTTACAGAAATATTATTAAATGGAATCGATTGTCAGCAGAAGTGAAGACAAAGGGGTGGTTGGTTATGACTCCATTTTACCTATAAGTTGTTTGGGAGAGGGCTTTGTTCGAACACGTTTTTGTCATCGGCTTTTAGGCGATGTCCTTTAGAAAGGCTTAATTTAACTTTTCAATTTATTGAGATATTATATATCGTGGTTCCGATGAAAATATGATCGAACTTCGTTATCGTGTATTTTATTCTAAAATTGTTAATACTCTATTATTAGATTACACAAACCTTTGTATAATATCCTCCTAAAGCCCACGGTCCTACCCATAGTACTAATTTAAACCATTTTCAATTGCAAACAAAGTTGCATTTCTTGCGTTTCGTTTGATTTCAAATCAAAAGATTTTTTTTCCCGAAAAGCCAATTATTTTGTATGGTGGGCCTTTAAGAGCATGTGTCTGTGGCCAGCAGTAGGACGCATAGACATGTAAGCTTATGAAGATGGTTTTTACACAGTCTAACATTACATACATTATCATTTTCTTGCCCTTGTCCCATTCACTTGGGGTCGGCACAACATGTGTTTCTCTTCCATACCACTCGGTCACTCGTCATCTCATCATTCACTTGCGTTCGTTTCATATCATCTCCACCTTTTCCTTGGTTTTCCTCTATTCGTACTTCCCTCCAATAATACACATATAACAATACATACATATAAAACATAAATGGACGAAGCGTCATTAACGTGTACTTTCGAAAGTACACAATGAGCAATAGACCACATTTTTCCACATTCCACATTAGTTGCGGCACATTTTTATAACCATAATAATTAATCAAACGTGTTAAATTTAATACAAAGAGTTTTAAAAACCACCACCCCCGAATCCTAATTAAAGATTAAAATTTCGAAGGGCGGTTTTAAATTCATTATTAAAATTTCGCGGTCCAAGTCTCAACGCAATTCGGGATCGCGTCAAATGATCTCTGTCTGATGCGACAATTTTAGAATGGGGAACAAGTACTTTATAAGATAAGATAAGATGTTTGTTTTTATAAAGGTCTATAATCACAAATAAAACACCTTTTTTTCTTGTTTTACGCTCTAGATATAGGTAATTTACATTTTATTTAGACTCTAGGTATGTTTGAATTATATGATCACGTCTAATGCAACATCTAAAAGGTATTTTTTACATTAGGTATAATCACTTTTACAGTAAAAATTAACTGAATTATTATTCGATGTAAATTTAATTGGTGTTAGAATGACTAGAGTGAATGTATATATATTTATTTGTAGTTGTAATAATAATAAATCAAAGAGGTGTGGAAATAGATATTATATCGATAACACTTGAGTCGATATTTAAGTAATCACTAACACGTTACTGGTACGTTAAAAAGTTGTACACTTAAAACATTTTCAGGATACGAGTTAGGATTTTGCTAGATATGTTTGCCTCTAGGTTTTGTTAAAATAGGTTTTGTTCCTGAAAACCAAACTTCCCCTTAATTGGTAACACGACTCCTGCAATCGCCTAGGGATGTTTACTAACACAACATGTGTTCGTATCTATGAAATCTTTTTGTATACTGTACCATTGTCCACGCTGTTGACTCAAAATATACCTTATTGCATAGAAATAAGGTCCACAGATGGTCAACTAAAGCCTGGAAATTAGAAAGGGACAAAAGATATGGCGCGTCGCGCGAAACTTGCGACGGAAGAAATTACCATCGCGTTTGTATCTCAATTACTCTAAAAATATACTTCTGCTAAGTATATTAAAATTATACTGCCATGTTATGGAGGGTACAACAAAAAAGAAATTAAAATTTTATTCCTTATTTTTTTCTATAAAAGACAACTTTAACCTTGTAAGTTTTTGGTTAGAGACGAACCTTGCAAATGTAGTCTAGTTACCGTATGAATTTTTTCATGGCATATGCCCTTGCTTAAAACGTGTCAAAATTACATATAAAAACTACAATTTTTCGTTATCCATCTTAGATTGTTGCTAACGTGTTGAAAATGTTGAAATCAACCCGTCGATACGTCTGCTGATTTTATAAATATGCCCTTTACATTTGGCTAGTAGTACCCAATACAATTTTTGCGCTTTTGAATTTGGAGATTTATTGTAAGAGTTCAAATCTCGAATTTAATTTGTACTTGTACAAGTACACGGGGCTTACGAGGTTAACATAAAAACATCCCGGTAAGTATTCTCCTTATTATACATATGTGACGTTATCCATGAAAAGGGACCTTATTGTCGATGGCGCTTACGCCTTTGTTAACGATGCTTCGATATAAATACAATGCCGCACAACGCTGAGCGGCGTAAGCGCCACGAACAATAAGGTCCCTTTTCATAGATAATGCCCTATATAAGTTACATCCTACGTCCCATGAAAGCCGCCATTTACATTGTTTTAACACGACCTCCTTTGTCCCTAATTCTTTGGCCCGAATCTTTTCTAACTTGAGTTATGACGTTAGCCGTAATTACTTTGTTCTTTGCTCTTTTAGTTAAATTTTGTTAATATTTCTCTCTTTTAAGGGCTTGAAGTGTTATCGTTGGCTGTTTAGAACTTGAATGCTCTGTTATTGCGTACTGTTTTAACTAAATTAGAAGGTTTTAGTGCCCGTTTTTATTTATTTAAACTTTATTACACAGAACAAATTAATGTACAAAAGGCGAACTGAATGCCATGAGGCATTCTCTACCAGTCAAAGTTTTCACATTGATTAAAGTACCTAAGAACTGTTAATGTCAATGTTACTGTGCGAGCGGGACAGCAATATATAATTATACTCGTGTGATAGAGATAGGAACAAACGGGTGAATGACCGAAATTCTCCGTACTCAGCATCCGAACTTTAACAACAGTATATAAAACTTTTCTATGTCTATGTCTAAAACCGTTATATAAACTGATTTATAATTAAACTAGTTATAATTCCCATTCCTTTAGTATCTAAAATACCTTACCGTTTCGTCGAAATTTGATAAACGACGATCCAAATAAATTGTGTCTAAGCATCGAATCGATTAATTTCATTCGATACAAACTTGACATTCTACAAATCGATTTTGAAATCGACCACGTTTATATGACTGTCATCAATTTTGTCCAACTTCATAGCGAATTAATTTGACTATTCTAATGAGATAAACATTAATCAATTTCGGACACAAATCATTGTGTCAATGACGGCTTTTTCAATTTCTGTGCTTTTAAGGTTAATTTTACCAGTTTTTATACGACCGGTTCGTTTTGTTTTGTAGATACCTATGACTTTTTCGTGACATTAATCTTACACATGTCGATAATAATGTATGTATGCGTTTATCGCATATTAAAGACTACACACATTTATTTTGTGGAGCTGAATATTTAAATATTGACTCATTCATAACATAACTTACAACTGAGAAATATTTTTTGATTATTTATTTGAATATGCCGAGGTTTTTAAAAGTAATACACAATAAATGATGTTAAACGACAAGGTCTAGAACATCAGTCTGTTTAAAAAATATAAAAACTTTAATACTTTTTTTTACTTTATATCTAGGTACTTACATATACCTGTATATTAACGTATTAATATATTTTTAAAGATCATGTTATGCTTTAGACCAAATAAATGACAGGTAATTTTTTTTCTTCTAAACAAATGTAAGTCCTTTCACAACCTTTTCCAGGTACAATACAATCAATTAGTATGAACTCTCATGCATGTACTCGTATAAATACCTAATAGGGATAACAGTCTTGGAAACATGCAATGCCCAATGTACTTCCTGTAGAACATTTTGAAAGAACCTTTTATTACAATGTAGATAACTTTTAATTATTAAAAAACCGCAAGCTCGGAGATAAAGCTGAGGGCACACCGCGCGTAAATATATTATTCGAACTTAAACCCGTCTTCGTAGGAAACTTTATTAAATATTGCAGATTTATGCTAAACGTTACTGTGGTCCCTTTTTTATTGCCGCGTAAAAACTTAACTCGAATTAACTCTTGTAACTCGAGTTTAGTTATCGTCGAACTTAAATTTTAATGTGATAAATCTTTGAGTTTTAAATCTTTTTTGGTGTTGTAACGTGGTTTAAGAATTTATAAGATAACACAAAAGCGAAATGTACCTATAACTTTTCAAACTGCGCGAGATTTCTTTAGTTTTTTTCTGTACTTTGACACGGCACCATGCCATACTAAACTCTAGGCGAACTTTAAGGAAAACGAACTTTTTTTAGTATTTCTGTAAATTGTAACCTAGTAAGGTTTTGCTTGGAATCTACATTCATCATCATTATCGTCATCATATCAGCCCTTTATCGCCCACTGCTGAGCATAGGTGTCTCTCTTCGAGTACGCCACTTATCCCGGCCCTGAGCCAATCTCATCCAGAAGTGTTGTTGTTTTGTTGTTTTGTTGCATGTTGTTTTCATTTCTCAAGTAAGTGAATTATTGTTATTCTTTTGAGAAAAATAAAGATCTTTAAACCGAAGTGACCCGCAATTTACCGAATATCGTCCACCCAACGACACAACGGACGCCAGGCACTCCTTTCGTCTGAAAGCGGTCACCATTCCGTTAACATTTTTGCCTTAATTAAAACGTATAACTAAAAAACTAAAATTTTGCGTTACCCCTTATTATATACCCCCTTTAATATGTAGTACGCGACTTAACGCTAGCTGATGGTTCAACTTCAACGTGACGAGCTACGAACCTATGTGAACGTGTAGTGCCCTCTATATTTAATTTCAACTGTAGGTACTTTTAGACGTGAATATATATGCCACTTCTATACTCCCAATTTATCCCCAACTTTAGAAGTTGCCACAACGGTTTTTATTTAGCTAACGACATACCCGGACCATTTCCGGATACAGAACCCTGCGGTTCCAAAGGTACGGCCCCTTCCGGCGCCCGAAGCGCCAGAAACGCCCCCTAGCGTTGAATAAAGGGCATTAAGAAATTACGATTTATTAGTGTTAATGTAAGAGGAATTTTATTTAGAACAATTATTAGCATTAGCTTGGGGTGTTTGTGAGAAATAGTCATGAGAAAGATGTTTTAACGCGTTTTAAAGTAAAGTTAACACATAAAAGGAACATCTACCTATATCCAAGTTAAGGTTTGATGAATGAAGGCAGAAGAAATCTAGTATATTAAGAAAGTAACTTTATTACTTATTCCATTGCAACCTAACGTAGAATTTTATGGTTTTGGTTAAATTCTTGTTTTCGTGTCACTTTTCTGTAATTTTTTACAAAAAAAGTATTTATCGCTCGGCCAGTCTCGTATTATTATACGGCCTCGCAAGTGTTCGTCAAGTTGTATTCAGCCAAGGGATATACCTAAAACCGTGTGTAAGATACATACATCTCAATTTACGGTATTAATAAAAATAATTACAGATGTAAGACATCATTTCAGGTTACGGATAATGCAATTTTATCCTTTCAATGCAATGGTACTCATATAAAAACTTAAACTCTGCAACCAAACAACTAACCAAAGAAGTAAAGTCACAGACAAAACAAGGATTTTTTTCCTACCGTAGATTGCAATATCTATGAATAGAAACTCACTGACTGCAAGATATCGGATAAAAAAGGAAAGTAATAGCGAGTAATACCAGGATACCCCCTATATATATATATACCGGCGAATTTAATATTGAAACGAGGGGAGATATTATGAAAGCGTTCGAAATTCGTAAATTGCTCGCGATTCCAGGTATGATTTTGTATTGGAGGGATAAATTTATCTGTGCAATGCAATATGATCTTGAGGAATAATAATAATACCTATTGTTATTTCGTTAAATTTGTTGTTTAATCGTTGTTGTGTTTCGGTAAATTAGGTGTTTAGCGAAACAGGCAAAATATCTTCACATTCTACCTAGATAGTATTATGTTACTTTATCTTTATCAGCAATAAAATTAGTGTTTTTAGTAACATGTATGAACTCTCACTTAATACTAATCTATGAGGAAATCGGGCCTTTTGGCTATTTTAAAATGTTTTTGAAAAACCTTTGTAAAAAAATCTAGCGTAAAGGAAATTATTAATGTAAAAAATCGTAAATGCTAATGATACACCTACACATTTCTTTCAAATTCAGTTTTTTTCTCCAAGTCCTAATTCCGTAACTGTTACCTCCCTTTTGAGGCCTTCAAAACCAAATAAATACATGAAAAAGGTCCAAAAGTACGTAGCTATAGCTTCATAAATCTCACTGTCCTACCTGTAGTACTAATTTCATCACGGTAATTTGAACACTTTTCATTCCAGTTATAAAATAAAAGAAATTCGACCATATTATGGAAATTTGTATATATCGCGACTCGTTTTCATAGCTCGAAAGTGTATACAAATAAATATATAATGTATATAAATATATAATCTCGCGACAGGTTTCTATCACACATTAATTACAATGGCTTTGTCGGTACATAATACCAGCAACTAATTATCGAAATTGAAATCCGATACAGTACGTAACTCATTAGCAAATGTATCCATACAGTTGATTATTCGTGTGCCTTGTTGCGACGAGATAAGGATTAGTATTGGTCAGGTAGTTGCTAGTTGTACGTTTATGATTGGAACTGTGGGAAACTTGGGTGGTCAGGTGTAAATACAGTCACTAGCATAAGTTGCATTATTAAGAGAATAAAGGTGTGTTGAACGCAACATACGGTCGTGTAAGTTTAAATGTTTTTGCTGTCGACTGTACGTTCTGTGAAAATTAATACAATTAATTGCGTTACAGCTTTATATTATTATAATAGGAAGTCTATCGAAATTATTTGTTAAATCCAAATAGGATAGTGACGGATTATAAAATATTACACTCAAAACAAAGAGAGCCGTAAATGTATAGCACAATTTCAATGCAAAAGTGACTCGTTTTGTATAAAAAGTTAAATTAAATTTTTGTTCTTAGGAATCACAGGGCTTGAATTTGAGAAAACTTTATTCTTAGATAAGGCACTGAAAGAAGGAGTGCCTGGCGTCCGTTGGCTCGTTGGGTGGACAATATTCGGAAGATTGCGGGTCACTTCTGGATGAGATTGGCTCAGGACGTGGATAAGTGGCGTACTCGAAGAGCGTGCGTATGCACTATGCGTTGCTACGCATAGTGAGCGATAAAAGGCTGATATGATGATGATGATGATGATGATATTATGATAAGGCACTACGAAGTATCCTTCTAATTTAGCAACATAGATTTTGACATTTACGGCAGTAATGTCGCGCTGCAATACCACTGCAGTAATGCTGCCGACTGCACCTTACTATGACGCGTCCACCGTGTACTCTAGGTACCTACATAGCCTCGTAAGACCCAGGGCAATTTTGGCGCTTTTGAATTTGTAACTTTCTTTTATTTCTATGATGAGTTCAAAACTCGAATTTAATTTGTACTTGTACAAGTACATGTGGTTAAATGATTCTACCTTATGTTTTCCTTAATAAATAAACAGGTTGTTTATCTGAGTCCTGGTACACCGGTGATTAAGGAGGCTGCTCCATGATATACGGTTGCGTGGAGATGAATCTTACAAATGAATCGCTCATCTTAGTGTTGGGACACAGTGCTATGAAGAATGTGCAGCAAATAAGCGATATATATCATTTTTGTAGCATATTTTGTGTCCCACTGCTGGGCAAAGACCTCCCGTTTGGTGTCGCTGCGAAATTGGTCGAGGTCGTTCCGCCATTTTTTTTTATCTAACGCCGGCTAACCTGCTAACCTTTCACCACCAAACCAACACTTAACGGAAAAACACCACAAAGCATTAGAGTCTGTGCCGAAAGAGAGGAGTCGTAGAATGTATGGGCTCCCTTACAAAGACTACACATACAACTAAAATTTTACTTAAAGGCAATCGGCCGCCTGTACTCCTAGCGAGGACCGATGGACCCTCTTCTAATTCTATAAAAAAACCTGCAGTGTCCATTCGGTAGCCATTTTGACCCGCCGATCCGGGTGATAAGATAATATAGAGCTTTTATCGCGGCCGTCACTTTCTAACAAGTATGTAAGTGCAAGAGTGACGCATGATACGATATTTGAATCTTCGACTGGAGATTAATCTTATTAATTAATCGCTCAATCTGTCGAGATAGTGTTCAAAAGAACATCTAGCAAATAATCTGTATAAGGCGAAAGTATAAACTAGTGACGTCTACTATTGGGGCACACCGTTTTGAAAGAAAGCGTATATACTGAATTCGAAGAGAAAATGTCAAAGAGACGTCGTTTTCTTTTCTCTGAGGTAACAAACATCATCGAATACATAGCTACAAAACAAGCAAAAGCTACCCTTCCTTTGAATGATAAATCTATTTCATAATCGCTATTATCCAATTCTTTATACATTTGCGTTTCGTGCAGGAACATAAAATCGTCCTTACCTATTCTAGAAGAAGAAGAAGAACATTTATTTTTCGGATTATCGTTACATACATTCCAGGGGTCTCCGCACTAGGCAATCCCTGTATCGCGGGGAACCGATTACAATTTAACTATCAGATCTGTAAGATACAATTCCAAAGCCTAAACATTTAGTAAGAAACTACTTACGGCTAGTACTATCTTAAACTATAAACTAAGGCTAAAACAAGACACAATATTGTAACTAAGTTTTGTCAAACGTGGCTTCAATTTGTAAGTTTTGTGTTTCTTAGTTTATAAGTATACATTTCTAAGTTTTATACAATTATAATCTTTACATTAATCTGAATAGTATTTATTCCTAAGTAGTCACATTAAATTTAAATATATTATGCTCGACGCATAATTTGTCATACTTTCAATCAGTGTGTCAGTCAGTATATTAGACCATTTATAATAAAGGCTTGCGCACGATTGGGCTTAAAGCAGATTACTGTGACAGATCACCGATTTATATTCGGCCATATTGTTTTTCATCATGACTGGGACAGATAAACAATAGACTGTTAAACTTCACCAAAACACGCGTGTGTTGGCGGTTAGATGGCGGCTTAACAAGATATCGTTGTTTAACACCGTAGTTTTATGGAAACTACGACTCTTCCTTTAACGACTCTACCGTGGTTTTTTTTAATGGAAATTTACTCAGATAGCTCAGTGACCTAAGATGAAACTTGGCCTCCGAAACAAAAAATAGTGTGGCTACCACCAGTTACGCACTGACATAAATGCTATCGAGAACGTAACTTTCTTTCTATGCATCTCGCTCGTACTAGCATATTGGAAAGTAAATTACGTAGACGTTAGCGTATATGTCAGTTTTGACACTGCCAGTGACTCATGGTATAGGTACAGGCAAAAGCATTTTCTCGGTCCTCGGTCGGGGTGAAGATTACAGTCTTTATTGTATATATCAGTCTCTAGCCTTACGTAGGTGTGACGGTTAGTGCAGTTCGTTGTAAGTCTCAATAGTTTCCAAATGCTTTTTGTAACTATTCGATTTTGTATAATAAGATTAATAGATCTAGCTGACGAATTCCCATTTCCTTTATGTTTTGTTACTCCCACTATCTAAATATTACATTTAATGTACCCTTTATTTAAGATTTTAATGTATTATTAAGCAACTGGTATAAAAGGCTAGTTTCCAACTCATATCTATATTAAATTGCTACATTCAGCCTTGCAGGGCTGTTTCTTTATATGTCAATAGTGACAAAATGCTCTTGTTAAATTTAAGTTTCTGACCTTAAAAGCCCAACTGGTCAATTTGAAATATGTATTTGAAAAACCATGAAATTTACGATTTTTTTTTTATTTTGTCAATTTTCTCTACTAAAGACGGAATGTTACGGCAAAAGTCACTAATGAAAGTTTTAGTTGTTTGGCAAATCTAATAAAATACTAGTACATACTTAAACATATACTTTTACTAGCGACCCGCCGCGGCTTCGCACGGGTTACCAAATTATAGTATACAAATACATAAACCTTCATCTTGAATCACTCTATCTATTAAAAATAACCGCATCAAAATCCGTTGCGTAGTTTTAAAGATCTAAGCATACATACAGACAGACAGACAGCGGTAAGCGACTTTGTTTTATACTATGTAGTGATGGGCACAAAAAACGTGAGGTATACTATTCCTTCATCAGTCAGATAAAAATGCTCGGGAATTCTTCAACGACAATCACAATGAAAAACCTCAGTCTTTTTCTTTTACTAATCAGGCTTCCAATTTCAAAATGCAACAGTACACTACACTCCGTCCTTAACTTCAAATAAATCTGCACAAATTTGCACCTTACGCCTTCGTGATAAGGCGAAAAATGTGTACATATTTTTGACGGCAGTTTGTTCTCCGTAGACAATGTCAAAGTTATCTTCACAGATTTGAACCTTATGCTATTTTAATAAAGGAGAGAAATGTATAGATATTTTTGAGGGTATGACGTACAAAAACGCAACCGAAGCGTTCATCGGCCGAGATTAAACGCACATTCTGGAATATTTTCTACAAAAGGATACCTTAATCCCCTGCAAGTGGGGGGCAGACGTTTTGGAATCACCCTGCATTGGCTGAAGATTTTTATACGTACAGGATGTATCTGTAAAGTTAGAGGTAGAAACACCTTTTTTTTACCAAGAAGACTGTCTACTTGTACTGTAAGTACTTTTTGTACTAAACAAATATTTGTTTTGTACAGTCAGCATCAAAAGTAGAGGGTCAGACTAGGCGTGAAAAGCATCCATCATTCTTTAAGACTAATGACTTAACAAAAACTGGCATATCTTTATTCATATTCAGCACAATTACACTGTGACAGGTAGGTAGGTAAGTATGTATTTTTGGATAAATATCCCCATTAGAAAAGTATTCTACGGTGGCAGAAACTTTTGGTGTGTTGTTTCATCCGCTATTGTTGATGCTGTCCAAAAGGTACTGTTTAGAAAAACTTTCACAGTCATTATAGGTACTAAACACAACCTTAGACCTCGTAAACCCCGTGTACTTGTACAAGTACAAATTAAATTCGAGTTTTGAACTCCTATAGAAACAAATAAAAGTTCCAAATTCAAAATGGGCATTAATTGCCCTGGGTCCTATAGGTTGTTAGAATTATTAGTCGCAATCAACTATTCGACAACAATAGTGTAAATACCTGATTAATCTATCAAATGAAATATAATCCTAAACGCAATAAAATGTTATCGCCACAAACGCCCCAATGGGGATAACACAAAATATCATGTCAACAAAAAAAGAAATCAATTTGGCAAAAAAATCTTGAAGACTTCTATAGCGAGACGGATTCGCACACTTGTAAACGTACCTAAGTGTGTGTCTGTGTGTATAGCCTATCCGGGCCTATTGACGTAGCTCTGTCAAGCGTGCATCGCGGCAGGGTTGGTGCTTTACTAAAAGTAATATCGACGGTGGAAATTTCAAATGTCGTAAGGGACATTTTCGGCAAAATGTCCCTTACGACATGTATTTACAACCATTTCCAACGTCGATATAATAGTGCATTACGATACAATTGTGAAAAGTAGGAAATAGCAGTAAAAAAAGTAGGAAAATACGACCGAAGGGAGTATTTTAAATCGACACGAGTTGCGAATTACCTATTCGCACGTGTATCGTACAACGTTTTGCAGTACATATGGCCCTTTTAATTTTCGTCATAGTCACGTAAAGTGTTAATTACCGCACTAATACGGTAACACATGTACCTGCTGTAAAATTGCTTTATTTCAGATTTTGCTTTTGAGATTTTGCATTTTTACTCAGTGATAATGTATTTTACCTTATAAGAGTTAATAAGGTCAGTAGTTCAGTACTCATCCTTAGCTGTGCAAAAACGCGATATAAAAATGAAATAATTCCAGATCGAGTGCCAACCCTAAGTTGCAATCTGAGCGACTAAGCGGGAACCCCGAGACGGCCGTATTTAAGCGCACTACGTACAAACATACAAACATACTGCTAATACATAAAAATATGTGACGTTTTCAACCAAAAGGTACCACATTGTCGGTGGTCGATTGGTTGTCGGTTTGTTTTCAAACTGAAGCTATATGAAAATAGCGCCTAATTGACAACCGACAATAAGTACCCGTTTACCAATACGTACCTACTAAAAAGGTGTCTCAAAATACAACATTCGCAGGCCAATCTTACATAGTCTTACTTTCGTGTCCAGAAGGATTATTCAAGTACCTGCAACAAAAAATACATAATAAGTGACATGTAATAACAGCAAGTATGTAATTTTATGAATTATCTGGGAGACCGAGCATTGCTCGGAAAACATATAAAAACTCAAAATGCGCGTTTTCCCAGAGATAAGCCCCAGCTTGATCGAGTATTCGCCCCCGAAAACCTCCATATAGCACATTTCATCGAAATCGTTAGACCCGTTTCCGAGATCCCCGAAATATATATATAAATATACAAGAATTTTGCTCGTTTAAAGGTATAAGATAAGATTAAAAATTCGCGATAACATTTTCATCTTCAACACTTAGATGGTTGGCAGTCCTCAACTGTGCGTTTCTCTAGAAACTTCCTGCCTCGCACAGCTGAACTGTGGAATAAACTGTCTGCTGTATATCCGCACGGACGCGACCTTAAAACCTTCAATCGTGTATATAATGTACAAATTGTACAAGTACATGGAAAGTGAGTAGGTCGGAAGAAATCAGCAGGAAGACGGTAACAAGACGGTCATTACTGTCCCTTTGTTGAAGCCTACTACTTCCTGCTAGTTAGAGAATTGGGGCTAGAAGGGATTTTCTTTCTTGCACGCTTCAAAACCAAGGCTTGATTTGACTGTATTTATACACAGGACATAACACAGTTTTTTTTTCAATCGGTTCCTAAATGGTGTAGGTACTCGATGTACTCGTACATGTGAAATGCGATTGCTTTATTATTATTACATCTCGTAAATTCCTAATTTTTCAACATTTCTAACATCCGTACTATATACCTTAATTACTACACCTTCTAAAACAAAGTGCACCGCGGCGTCTGTCTGTTTATATGTATGTTCACGATAAACCCAAAAACTACTGAACGGATTTTTATGCGGTTTTCACCTATCAATAGAGTAATCCTTGAGGAAGATTTAAGTGTATTATTGTCTAAGGTTTTGTGTAACCCGTGCGAAATGAAATTTGGTATGTAAATAAATAATTTCAGTTCAGAGGCCATAGGATAGTTTTTATCAATCACTAGCGGCTTCGCACCGGTATTCAACATTTACACAAAATCTTTACAAATTATATATACACCAAAACCTTCCTCAAGAATCATTCTATTAATAGGTGAAAATTGCATGAAAATCTGTACAGTAGTTTTTGAGTTTATCGCGAACATACAGACAGACGCGGCATGGGACTTTGTTTTATAATATGTATTGATTATAGAACATTGACACGACTAAATGGAAACTACGTATGTAACTCATAAAGTGCTAACAAACCCTATTGGCACGCAAATATAATACATATATGTAATTAATTCATAACGAATGAAAGCGTACTGTACCTTCCCACTTAAAGGCGTGACTCAAGTCCTCAAGTTATTGAGTGAATTATTGAGTGACGCTAATGTTTAACATTATTTATCGAACTTTAACACAGTTCAAACGGACGTAAGGGAGATTACTATTTGATGGAGATACGGCGTTTTAAGTAAGCATACCTTTCCCCTAAAATCACCTGAAGGGTACGACAGAGCAATAGGGAGGTGATTGCAAATGTTATCGATAAATGTTAGTTCAAAATATCGACAGTTTCGAAAGTGCCGGAAGGAAAAAGTTTAAAATGTACCCAAAACGTTTTTTAATTAAATGTTTTAAAGAAACTTGATTGAAAATAGATTACGCTTAATTGTTTAAGATTACAAACTAAAACAAATCAAACTGTAAGAAGTAAATTTACTTAAGATTAAAATAGCCTTAACTACTGCAATCTCATTTAAATAAGTGTTGAGCACAACTCTTAATTACTTTTTCTTTTCAAGTTCTTAATAGATAATTCAAGAAAGGTCGAAAAAGCTTCATTACATAATATCGCCAATTCCTTTTTATTTAAAGCTTATCGTGGCAAATAAGTATACCATTGAATAATGTCTGCTAAATATAAAATGTATAAACAAAAATTTTAACGGTATAAGGTAGACATGGAAATGATTTCTCTGATGCAACTAGATGACTGGTGATTGTAAATCTGCCAACGACCCCAGTTAAAACTCTTAAAATGTAATTTACGCGGTTATTACCCTACGGATCCGCACTCCGCTCCGGTGTGTGAGCGAGACAGAGCTATGCACGTATAGAGCGATGTTCTCGAGCACGCACTCCGGAACCAAGATATGATCCGCTAATTATTTCTATCGATATCGATAGAAATAATTACCTTTGCACCTCCCCAGTATGCAACATTATTGGCGTAAATGATTTCCGGCGAGATCTAGCACGCAGATTGTTATTATAGCTATATTATTTGTTGCACCGCATAAACGTAAGGGTGTCGTACGTAACAAGGGGGTTTTACGAGCGACGCGATACTGAAATATTGCACAGTTATAGGCACTTACGTCTTTTTATTAACAAAATGGCGACGGAAATTATGTGAAGTTACTTTTTAAGTTTCAAATCTCTTTTCCAATACAAAGGGACGTAACTGCCAGGGAAATTCTTAAAAAGATACGTCATTTGTGTAATATGTGCCACTTGCACGGCTAGAAGGGCGTAAGTGACATTAACCTCCTAAGGAAATACGTCTTTTCATATGATGTAGATGAACTTATTTTTAAGTTTAAAATGAGATGAAATTGAAATAAAATGATCGAAAGATTCAAATCACGCCGTAGAAATAACACGAAAAAGGTAATTTAAGAGTTATTTCCGTAGTCTACGTAGGTGGTATACTTTCTTTAAGATATTATTAGATGTTTTTCCCAATTTTTTATACTAATACCAATTAGTTCTTAAAGTAGGCGTTAATTAAATTCTTAAACCCTTTGGATTAACGATTTTATCTATAAATAAAATATCTTTTTTTAATACGACCCGAAAAGGATTGGTTAAAATGTTCCCAAAATAAACGAGATAACATTTTTTTTATCAACATTCTAATGTAATAATAAGCAGAATTCCAACAAAGCCCTACAATTTATATCTAGTTAAAACTAGACACTATCAAACGGCGCATCGTTGAAACTAAAACAAATTGCGAGCATGTTTCGGTGGAAATAGTACAAAAAACTCTGAAGATCGTATTTTTCACGTCTGTACTGATGTAATAAAAGAGAAAGTCGTTATAAATACACATGGAGATACGTCTTTTTGTGTGTTTTTTTTCTAATAATGTTTCCCCCGCCTCCCTATGTGGGCTAAGCTAAACTTTTATTTTATTTTAATCTTTCTTCTACAAAACCAGTCAACCTTAAAGCACAACAGGGATTGTGAGCGGTGCCACTTCAACAACAACAACAAGCCATCCCATTTATTCATCATCATCAACATCAACATCACCTGACTAGTGACTACATGCTCTGGCACTGGTCTCATCTGATACAGTCAGCAGCAGAAGTTGCTAAGCGGGCGAGGTGTTCAAAATGACCTTGACACGCTCTTATTCTCTTAACAATAACGTTGCGTCAAGATCATTTTGAACACCTGGCCCGCTTAGCAACTTCTGCTGCTGACTGTATAGAGGGGGTTTAAAAGCTATACTTAGTTCCCGCGTGGGTTGAGGACTTCACAAACAGGTTTCACAACAAACATTATTAATAAATAAAATGTACCTACTGAGCAAACGTGAAGGCATATTTCTTACTACGATATTTATAATCAGTTCGTACATTACCTACATTTGTTTCTTTATGTACGTATTTAGGTAAATCAAATAATTACAAACAAGATTTCTTCATGATCTACGATCTACTTTTCGACAAAAAAATAAGCTACATCGGTATTCTATCTATGTATATATACAGGTATCAAATATTGTATTTCCAATCCGCTTGAACAAACCCTACAAAAACACATACGCCGTTGCAACACACAGTAGACAACTAAAACTATGCTACTATATAGTAAAACTAAAAAGTAACTCAACTAAAAAAACATTATGACCATCGGAAATTCGCAGCTTTGACGCTTCTGAACTATTCCGATATCATAACATCCAGTTTAACTCTGAACCCCTTTCATGTGCTGTTGGTGTTGACCTTGAGGTCACATTTAAGTCGGTTCTTCCTAAAGCGGTAGCTCTCACATTCGCTAAATGGTGACAATAACAGCAATGCACAGGAATGTCAGTCAAAACGCACATAGATTCAATAGGCGTATGTCCTTTGGACGTATCTACTTTTTGGTCTTTTTAGAACACTGTTGATCGTCAACACGCATATTGCAACTGACGTATGTCCTTTCTGCCGTCGTAAACCAAAAAGGTGTATGTCATTATGAAGGTATGGAGATACGTCCTTATGCTTTAAAGTGGTGCTATTGGATATATTGGCCGTTACGCCATTTTGCAATAGTGTTGCCAGTCAATCACCGCGTGGTAAAGCGTCGCGTAAATCCGAGAGTGCAATAATTGGCATCCAGCGTTGGGTCTATGGTCTGAGTGGATTTTTTGTTGCCAGACCTAATAATGTGAGTTGTCACGCAGTTGGGTTCGCTCGTTTTTCGAATTTAAATCTAGTTTGGAGAAAGGTTTGATGTTTAAACAATGAGGTTGATTTGACATCTTTTTTCTGCATCTGGTCAAAATTACACGCAAAGAGCGAGTAAAAATATAATCCAAAGTGTAACCGTTTTACCATGTAACTTATAGAGCTATCTGAGGCAAAGCGCTGTGCTACCACGAGCCTTACATTCTGACAATGTGACAATTATCTTTTATACTATTTTATGATTCTCCTCTTCCAGAAATAAACTTAAAATGTATATAATCATTACCAAGTTGCGCTCCGATGCGGCGCGTAATACGAATCCAATCGTACTTTACAAGCACAGGTTGCCAGACTAATCTCCTCTCCAATGCAATAAGGACGTAACTGCCAGGTAGATTCTTAAGGAGATACGTCATTTGTCTAATATGAGACACTCGGCTGGAAGGGCGTAAGTGACAAGGATTTCCTTAGGATATATAACCTTATATGAAACGGAGACATACAAGTTTTAGCTTGATAGTCGATCGATAGCAATTAGAGGTAGATATGTTAATTAGTTTCCCAAACTTATGTGCATCATATAAGATGTGAAGTTTTCCTGAAATCTACGTGTCTGCATAGTTCGTGTAAAAACAGTGAAGTTCTGAACTGAGATTGTATTTGTTACAGTCGATTTAAGTTTATAACTTAAGAATTATAAAAGTAAATCATGTAAAATGTCTTTACGTGATTTGCATTGATAACATATACCTACGCACTTATATAAAATTAGTTATCAGTTTAGTATATGTGTTGTGCAAAAAAAGATTAGCAAAAAAACTGTTCAAATATTGTACCACTTAAATAATGTAACCATGTTAATGACTAAGGTCTTTAAATAAGAATTATAAATATATATGACACCGTCAGATTGTGAACCCGTTAGTTTATAATCTAACGTAGGTTAGGTTAGTTTAGATTATAATCTCCCTACCTACTGTCACCGTAAAATTGTAAACACTCGTCATATTATAATCTCGCTAGTTACATTATAAACTGACTATAATGTAACTAGCGAGATTATAATATGACGAGTGTTTACAATTTTACGGTGACATATATATACATACATACATACTAACATTATATATTAGGTAGTGAAATCAATACTACATTTTTCTACTCCAGCACTTAAATGTGTCAATTAAATGACTGACAGTGATATCTAAAGCAATGTCATTTGAATGCTTTGTCTATAGGCTCATAAGATGACTGCTAGCAGTCATCTTATGAGTATAATACAACTGCTTTATTTTTTTTAAAGATACAAGTTCCGATCATCTTGATTGAAAGAGGTATGTTTTCATTTACAATAATAACTCTTTTTTTTTTAAATAATAACTCTTTTTTTTTTTAAATAATAACTCTTTTTTTTAATAATAACTCTTTTTTTTTTAATAATAACTCTTTTTTTTTAATAATAACTCTTTTTTAATAATAACTTTTTTTTTTTTTTTTTGCTGCAGCTGTCATAGAAAAAGTAATGTATGCAACAGCTCATAATTGGTTCTTAAAATTCTCGGGTCTTTTTTTACAAAACTCGACTACGTCTCGTTTTGTAACTTCGACCCTTGAATTTTAAGAACCCTTATTATATCACTGTTGCATAAACTACTATACTGTTAGGGTGTTAATTAGTTTGTCTAACTTACGCGTCTAATTACTAAAATTAATAACGCCTTAATAGACCTGGAAGCCAGACATGTTTGTGTACTTAGCCCTAATTGACTGTAATATAAGATTATCTTTATCTTATCTTTATCTGATTGGCAAATGTATTGTCATATTCAGTTTATTTAAAAAGAAAAATCGACTAGGGGTATGTGTTTTCGTATATGTACTTATAACATTTATTTCAGTTTGTAAATAATATACGAGTATGTATCGGAATATTCTATGCAAATTGTATGTCACGTGGCCATTTCCATACACCTAAGTAGTATTTACTTATCGTATCTGATACTAGGTATCAGTACCTAAGGTTCTCAAAATTATAGGAAACTCAAGGGCTGTTGGCCGTTACGTCATTACGACTTACGACGGATGCGCCATTCAAGCCATGATAACGAAACTCATATCAAGACTGTTTAAGCCCCAATTATAACATTTCTTTTCAATCGGCGCCATACATTCAAATATCAAAGAGTTTCAAACTTCACTACCCGTTTTTTATTAGGGTTCCGTACCGAAAGGGTAAAAAACGGGACCCTGTTACTAAGACTTCGCTGTCCGTCTGTCACCAGGCTGTATCTCATGAACCGCGATAGCTAGACAGTTGAAATTTTCATAAATGATGTATCTCTGTTGCCGCTATAACAACAAATACTAAAAATAAAATAAAATAAATATTTAAGGGGGGCTCCCATACAAAAAACACGATTTTTTGCTCTATTTTTTTGTTGATGGTGCGGAACCCTCCGTGCGCGAGTCCGACTCGCACTTGGCCGGTTTTTTATTACATTACACATCCTGTATAACATAGTGTATGTTACTGAAAAGATCAACTTTTGAAACGGATTCAAATAGCCAACCCGATGAAAGCTCGATACAGGTAAATTGAGGAGCGCTACGTTTCCTATCAAAAAGGATGAAAAACTGTAAAAACTGCCAGAAATCCGTGTAGTATTCGTGTAGTGTCACTCGCAAGCTGCATGTCAATCGCTGTCAATTTTGGCGGTCTTTGAAACCATTTTATACTATTTTTACAGAAGAGTGTACGACCGTTTGATGCACAAATAACGATAGGAAAAACAGCATAGTCAGATTTTACTATTCTGCGAGATGCGATTATAAACTAGACTTATATCGACCGGGATATGAACCGCGACCAGACCAACTTATGTGAACGCGTCCGGAGGTAACCAATGATTTATAGTCCGTCAACCAAATCTTGTCAGTAGCAATGTAAAGCAAACTAAAGTAGGGCAACACTCAAAGAGCAGTATTGCGCTAAGAAATGCAGCAATGTACATCGAACCAAAAGATTTTTTTTTTCGCTGAGCGCGCCCTGAGTACGTCAATTCAAATTGTCACTCGCGGTTTATTGAAAAAATTTGAAACGGTCGGACAATTTAAAAGCGATGTTAAAACAATGTTAATTAAAATGATGAACAAATTTGAAGATATCAAAAACAACTCCCTATAGTAGTGCTTATATTCTCTTTGTTCCCTATCTATGTCTTCTAAGTTTACTAAAATAAAATCATATCAAAATGCAGATAATTAGATAGTGCATATATTTGTTATTTACAATATAATATGCCACTTGTTAATGTAAATTAGTGTACTCTTCTGGATGAATATGAGATACCTGTGTAATTTTTTTGATTGGTATATATTGTACAATAGGATTACATATTAAAAATAAAACAACTGATATTTGGGTGTTTATTTAATTTAAAGGTAAATAAGATAAGGGTCACTTTAGCTTACACTATAATTCAGGTCATTAATTGAAAAAATATAATGAAGTTACCAATGTTACCGGGTCACTTCAACCAAGCATAATACTCTTTAGTGCTCTGTAGTATTCTATTGCATCTTTGTAAATAGTCACAACTGATAATATTAGACATGTGGGCCTATGGACGGTTTCCAGGACACAATTTATGGTCTTGTTGGATAGATTTAGGCATACGTTTTAATTTTATTTATGCCTTTTAACCCTAAAACAAAAAAACTGAACATAATCTTAAAAGTTCGAAAGAGTTCTTCCAGTGTGTACTTGTCATAACCTCAATTTTTAGTAATGTTTACCATCAACGAGCATGATTGTACATTGTAGGCCCCTTAGCTTTGCTTATTCTTATTTAATGTATTGGTATTTAATGGTGACAGCAGAAATATCTCTTGAAACAGAAACGATTCAGAATGAAAACCAAATGAAAACAAATAAGGTGACGGCTGTCGTTCACGATCCACATTCCACAGATAAAACACAGATGACACGCATTTTGGAATTATTCGAACACAAATATCCGATCCGATATTTTCTAAAGTTTTCGAAAGGGTTATATACAAAAATTTATACGATTACTTAGAGAAGTGTAATATTTTATGCAATGAACAAAAAGGTTTTAGAAAAAATAAAACAATAAATATGGCAATATTTGAACTTCTTGAGATAATTGTAAGAAATGTAGATAAAAGGACACCGATATGTGCAATTTACACAGACATGACCAAAGCATTTGACCACGTGGATCATGAACTATTGCTTTATAAACTTAACGCCTACGGTATAAGAGGCAATGTTTTGAACTTAATTAAGTCCTACTTAACCAATAGAGTGCAATACACCGAAATAAGTCGAATCTGCACAAAACGGAAATTTGACCACAAATACAGTTCAGATCCTCGGATTATAAGTAATGGCGTTCCGCAGGGCAGTGTTTTAGGACCCTTACTTTTCTTAATTTACATAAACGACCTGCCCAAAGTCATAACCCACCCAATGATACTTTTTGCTGATGACAGTACCGCAATAATACAATGTAATGACATGAGAAATTACGAAAATGATATAAATACTGCCCTTAAAGATATTGTAACATGGCTTAGTAATAATAACCTAATTATTAATTTAAGTAAGACTAATATAATGCACTTTTACCAAAAGATAACGCCAGATTGCCTAAATATAAATTATAGAGGTATCAAGATAGATGACGTCCATGAATGTAAATTCTTAGGCATCATAATGGATAGTAACTTGAAGTGGAAAGCACAAAGTATCGAAATATGTAAAAAAGTCAACAAAGCAGCGTACGCACTTCGCAATCTGTCCAAACTTGTAAATCGCAAAGCTCTAATTAGTGCATACTACGGCTTAGTGGACTCAACATTAAGGTATGGAGTCATCTTCTGGGGCGTCTCTAGCTATACTTATGACGTATTTAAAGCTCAAAAAACCTGTATTCGTGCTATGACAAACTTAAATACTGATGAAAGCTGTGTGCCCGCATTCAATTCACTAAAATTGTTGACATTCCCTTCATTGTATATTTTAGAAATGGCCTTATTTGTTAAAAATAATTTAAATTTGTTTAATCTAGCATCTCATGGTCGACCGCGTCCTGTGCGGCCGCAACATACTTACAAACTGCGAATACCAGCTGGAAACACCGCTCTTTTTAACAAGAGTGTGTTAAAAATGGCCACAATCATTTATAACAGATTGCCGAATGACATCCTACAACTAAATTTGAAATTATTTAAGAGAAAATTAATTAAACTATTGTTGCAAAAGTGTTACTATTCAATTAAAGATTACCTAAACGATCAAATGCTATAATTTAATTATATTTATTTTATTAATTACTTACTCTTAATATTTTCACAGTTGACATCACTATAATTTTTAACTTTATTCATAAATTGATACGGACATTTTTGTAATAATAATAATTCACTAGGTGAAATAATTTATTTACAAACAAGATATATACAGTGGGTGGTATTACTAAAGGAAATTAATAACTAGGTAAATTTTTGAAACGCTTTCCATAAATTGTAAAATTATTTTGTGACGTGACTCCTGTCCTGTCCTAAATATCATTACTTATTTTAACTTGGTGTAATTTATGCTGTATATAAATTGCTACCCTATAGTTAAGATGCATGCTACATGCGATCAAATATTTGTATACCTGCATCCGTGGGTAAGACATAGAGAAACCTGTACATAATTTAACACCATAATTGTACCTATGTTTTCACAAATAAAAAGATTCTGATTCTGATTCTGATTCTGATTCTGATTCTGATTCACAGTGTTGCTAACCCGCGATTTTTCAAATTTGCCGCCTTTTACTACTGACAAGATTTGGTTGACGGACTTTATAACTCAAGATAGGTTATAGCGTTCCAAAATTGAAGCGCTTACCTTGTGACAAATTTGACAAGTTGCCTTTAGTCGCGGCTGAACAAGCGAAAAATGTGCACGTGTTAACTTGCTTCCGCACACCGAATGAGAAAGAGACGACCTTATGTTTAACAACGAGTGTGACAAAGATGGATGGAATGAGAAAATTAATCAAAAATAACAGATTTCTTTGTAGGCACAGAAATAAATATGGAAGTATTTATGTGCTCCTCAAGTATGAGTATAACCTATCTATGGTCATATAATATCATTGGTGGTAACGTTGAAAGCGAACTACACAACTTTGACACCCACCCGCTTACATGTAAGAAAATAAATGTACCTTAACAGAGTAACGTAACGACTGTCTAGCAAAAAAAACAGCCCAAACCAAAAGAAAAACAGAATACGAATAGTAGTTTCCTCGATATATCCATTCATTTCCCATATTTTTCTATCCAAACTATCCGTGTGCTTCCCCAGATTGATACCAATTCAGAAAGTAATAAAACAACCGAAAGTGACCAAATTGAAGAGTGCTAACGAACTAGTTAATAACCATTCTAACCAGACCCCCCTCACCCTAAATAGCAAAGCCGATTCATTCATTTAGGCACATAATCGGGGCTCTAGATGAAGTGGGTGAAGGTAATATGCAAGTGGCATGCGCTTGCTTAGTAAATATCGATGTGATGTGATAGATATTTATTGGGTGAATATTGAATGATGAATATTGAAAAACAAAAGACGTAGTTGTGTAGTAGTAAACAGTGTGGCTATCACCAGTTTGGCATTGAGAATGCAATTTACTTTCCATGCATCTCGCTCGTACTCGCATATTAGTGCGAGCGAGATGTATAGAAAGTAAATTACGTTCTCGATAGGATATATGTCAGTTTTGACACTGTCAGTGACTCATGGAACGGGCTTAGGTAATAGCTTTGAAAACGTTTTAAGGCATTAAAACAAAATGGCGTCGATAACTGTCAAAATTGTAAAGGTAACATTTGGATGAAGTCTGTAGCAGCATTACTGCTGCAGCGTTCATGACGCCTTACTTATTCCGAACCACCTGGTACAGTCAGCAGCAGAAGTTGCTAAGCGGGCCAGGTGTTCAAAATGCTCTTGCCGCGACTTTATTGTTAAGAGAATAAGAGCGTGTCAAGGTAATTTTGAACACCTCACCCGCTTAGCAACTTCTGCTGCTGACTGTACCTAGATGAATAGGCTGAGCATGAACAACATTAGGAAAAATAACATCATCACTACATAGTATAAAACAAAGTCGCTTCCCGCTGTCTGTCCTCTTTAAAAGTACGCAACGGATTTTGATTCGGTTTTTTTATTAGATAGCTGATAGAGTGATTCAAGAGGAAGGTTAATAGATAGAAATTTCACAACTGCTGTTTTCTTTGACATGTCAAAGGCCTTTGACGTCGTAGAGCATGGTAAACTGCTAAGTAAGCTTGAATCCTATGGTGTCAGAGGACTAGCGTTGCAGTGGATTGATTCATATCTGAAGAATAGATCACAATGTGTGGAAGTAAAATGTATAAATAGCACGAATGAAAGCATTTGTCATAGATCTACGTTTAGGAACAATAAATTTGGGGTACCACAAGGAAGTATCCTTGGGCCACTTCTTTTCTTAGTATACATCAATGACCTTGTAGATAAAATTAATTACAAATGCGTCTTGTTTGCTGATGATATATCCATTGTAGTTACCAATGATTTTTCGATGGGCATAAACCACCACGAGTCACAGGTTAATGAGACGGTCAATATTGTAGTCGAGTGGCTTGAACGTAACAACTTAAAGACTAACTTAGATAAAACAAATTTCATTAATTTTAATAATATTAATCAGCACTTAGACATACTTTATAACGGACATAAATTAAAAGAAAATGACATTACAACATTTTTAGGAATATTTGTTGACAGTAATTTAAATTGGAATGACCAGATAAATAATGTGTGTAATAAAATTAATAGATTTGTATATGTTCTCCGTAGATTAAGAAAAACCACAGATCACAATACAGTTATGGCTGCTTACTATGGATATGTTGAATCTATATTAAGATATGGCTTGATTGTTTGGGGCAATAGTGGTGACATTCAGAGAGCTTTTGTTGCCCAAAAAAGTTGTATTCGTGCTATGTGTGGGGTTAGCCCATTAGAGTCTTGTCAACCTTTATTTTTTAAATTGGGTATACTACCTCTTGCATGTTTATATATCGAAGAAGTGTCTAAATTTGTAAGAAAGCACAGAACACTTTTTAAAACTGCTAGTGATTTATATCCACGGAACACAAGAAACGGTAGCCGACTTGTGGTGGACAAACAACAAAAAACAAGCCGATTTAAGAAGAATTGTACGGTGATGTGTGTAAACATTTATAATAAAATACCACAAGAGCTCAAAGAAGTGCCCGATAGCCAATTTAATAAAAAAATACGGGAGTGGCTTTTAGAACGCAGATTCTATAAATTGAATGATTTTTTGCTATAGTAATATAAAGGCTTAAATAAAATAAAATAAAATGTAAATTATAAATTTTGTAATGTAATGTTAGAAATATTTATTATTTAGGTATATAATATTATTTAGTTATTTAGTCAATTTTCAATGAATTTGTATATATGTAAATAATTGTGAATATTTTGCATGCTATAGAATATGGCTAATTAAGGAATGTACATAACATTGTAATAACACCTGTAAACCAACCCTTATTATAGCAAAATAAATTGATTGATTGATTGATTGATTGATTGAATGTATAATTTGTTAACCCGTGCGGAGCCGGGGCGGGTCACTAGTAACATCATATTAAGATATTAAACACTTAACTACCTACCTACAACAATATCTTGTTTTAAAACAACGCGTAGTAAATTAAGCCACATTTTAAATAATGTCTCTGAAAGTCTGAACAATAGAAAAACTCAGGAAAGTCCTATAAATAACCCGGAGATCTAATTAACGTTTCATTTCCTACGTTTAACTCTTATAATTGAAACAAACAAAAGTTTTTCAAAAGTTGGCCTTTAAAAAGGACATTTTTAATAAAGAATAAATAAAGATGAATAATTATGGGAAATTATTTCCGTTTATTTTAAACAAAAATAAGATCAAAGTGGAAAATTCAGAGTAAGTATAGCTCGTAGAAAGTTATTTTAGTAAAGAATTTTAGGGCGAAATATTATACCTGCTGTCCATACATATCTAAGCGGTTTGATAATAGCATTTTTAAGTTGCGCTTACCACTTCGTTCCTGGGACCTCGCCGTATAGCAGCGAGGCGGCAACAGAGGGGTTTTAGTGGGTAAACCTGGGGCCTCATTAGCCCATAACAGGGAGTCCCACGTAACCATCCCGGCCCGTCCCCGCGCCGGGTGGTATGCGTAAAGCATTTCCCCTCTAGGCTACCTAATACCAAGAAGTAGCATATGGTCAAAAGCGAGTGCGACGTTCGTACTTTTTAGTATTTGTTGTTGTTATAGCAACGGAAATACATGATCTGTGAAAATTTCAACTGTCTAGCTATGACGGTTCATGAATACAGCCTGGTGACAGACAGACAGAGGAGTCTTAGTAATAGGGTCCCGTTTTTACCCTTTGGGTACGGAACCCTAAAACCCATTAACATATTAAACAAATATACGTTTGTAAATATAATCCAATCCAACGTGGAAAAAGGCAAAAACTTGAGCGTAATCATAGAGAAAAAAAAACATAGATAGCTCACTCCATACATCAGCTTTGGTACCAAAAAGACTATTAATTTCAGTGTCTCCATCTAGCATCGAGTGGCGGAACTATCGGTACTGCTACATCTATTGTCAAGTAGCAGTACCGATAGTTCCGCTACTCGATGCTAGATGTAGACACTGAAATTAATAGTCTTTTTGGTACCAAAACTGATGTATGGAGTGAGCAATCTTGTCTTACAATATTTCTCTACAGCGTAATTCACGAAAATTGTCACGATCTTTATACAAACAACGACAGTTACCATACACATGCGACAACGAAAGGGCTCGTGTTTGCTCAGGGCGTATTTGTTCTGTCCTTCACACAGTACACTGCGGTGGGAGAGGGATGATCGCAGTGCCCTTTGGTGGGAAAGGGATGGATTTTTTTTGTGGTATTAAACGTTAGTGCGTCCCTAATTGTCAACCGTGAGAACAATAACAGATAAACACTATTTATGTTTGTTAAGCTTTTATATAGGACCTCAAAATTACTTTTTTTTATTCAGTGAAATTTTGACAGAAAGGGGCTACTCATAAATTACCTCATTTCAAATTAGGGGGGGGGGGGGGTCTGGAAGTCGTATGATGGTAGCATGACGTAGGAGGAAACGGGGACATTCTAAGCATGATTTTAGGATGATTTTAGGGGGGGGGCTCAAAAATCGTCAAAAATAGATGACGTAATTTATGAACAGCCCCAAAGTTCTGATTATACTGAACTTAAAAAGTTGTAGGTACTTAAATTACATGCATACTTTAATTTTAACTTATACTGTACAATTAGAAGTAGTTAATTTTCAGTTTTTCTTCTAGTAATAATACTGAATTTAAAAAAATGACAAAAAAAGTACTTTTAATTGCTTTATTCGTTTGTAAAATCTTCACCAACAATAAAACAAAGACACCTCGTAAAAATAATTAATTCCAAGTCAATATTCTTCCGCACTGCAACCTGTAATTATTTTGTCCTTTAATAATGACATCTTTGAAGTTTCAATAATTATAGTTTACAAATATCATTGTTCTTATAATGTTAGATAAAACGAAACTATGGAAAACTAAAACTAGCATAATCTATCTAAATAATCTAAACATAGAACATTACAATAAAATGAAAAACAAAGCTAAATGTGAAACTAATTCAGGAATGATTATTCTATTTATAAGCAAGTTTGACGTCATATCAATTTATACACAAATAAAATATATGACGTTAAACGCTTTAAACGAAAATAAACTAAGCTTATTATCTTATTCTCGTCCTAACAAAGTATCCAAACAGGTAAAAATAAATGCAAAATTCGGTATAATCCTTTCAAGTGAAACCTCTTTCGATAAAAAGGAAGAAAATCCCAAGTTTGTACAAAAAACATACATTCTTATGACCTTTTTAAAGTACGATACATAAAGGACATCATTACGCAACGGAAGGGACTGAATCTAATATAGCTTCGGTGGAAATGACATTACAAATTTACAAATTGTCTCCGAGTTTTCTCTATTGGTTTTATGTCAGACTACAATTAGGTAGGTACGTTACTGATAATTTGCAAAAATGAAATTGAACTTATGTTCATACTTATTAGTTTGCATAGCTTAGACAAATTAAGGTAACAATTTGTTAGAAAGAATGAAAGTTATACCTATTAAACATCAGTTTTTATTACTAGATAATTATACGTATTTAGAATAACGGCTCATTTAGACGGCGCGCGAACTCTCATGCGATTTTAGTTACATCGCGGACCAGTGAGGTTACAACAATTCAGCCGACCGATCAAATGACGCAATGTAATGAAACTCGCATGCGAGTTCTCGCACCCTCTAAATGAGCCCTACTCATAATCATATAAAAGAGAGTAGCAAAAAAAAATAAAAAATGGGCTTCGCAAATTTTTGCTTGAAATGTGTACTTTGTGCAGGACAAAATGTATTGTCCTATAAAAAGTACACATTTAAAGTAGAGCAAACATCCATCCAAAGCTATAAGCCGTGAGAAAATGTCACCGAAATATTCAGCTTTCATATATTTCTTGTACCTGTAGCAAAATTGAACATAATGTGTCCCGGATACATACCTCGCGACCTAATAATTTCATCTTTAGCCCAAATCTATTTCCCTGCCGGTTGCGTATCGTGCGGCGCCCGTGCATAGTCTAGTTTTATACAGATGTTACATTTAAGCGATATAATGTTCATAATACATAATTGTAATATGTACCTATACCTACACACACACAATGAAATACGCTGGTACAACCTAAAACGAATTATGACTTGTATTGGAGTATATTTATTGTACTATGAATTTTAATGGTTTTCATAACATGCGCTTCAATAAAGGAAATTAATGCATTTCATTAAAGATAAAAAGACGTTATTTACATTTACTAACGAACCATAAAATACCCTAATATTATATTTTGCAAATAACGCGGACGGCATTTAACAGAAGAAAACCGAACTTTATTTTATACCCAATTGAGTCTCATGACAATTTTTTACTACTATGACGTACGTCACAATTGCTTCTTTTCTGAGATTGACAGATAGTTTGATTGAATACCGTAAAGTGTGCTTAGTTTAATACTTATTCTTCTCTAAAATTTTAAATTTAATCTAAATTTCTAAAATATTTTAAAGTAGGTAGACCATCACTAATCATTACTATCATAAGACCTGTGCCCTGTTTATCAAAAGCTTGTAACTTGTAATACAAGTGGAAGTCCCTTTTTGACAGCTTTTGTTAGAAAGGGACTTCCACTTGTATTACAAGTTACAAGCTTTTGATAAACAGGGCACATTACTACATACTATCACATGTTGTAACACTTAAATGAGGTTGTAATATAAGTTTCATATTTTAACAGTTCATTACATTTCTTATTAAACAGGCACGGGTAAACTTTCTGTACAAATCTAAGCTTCACTCACCTATATAGAGGTGATTTAGCCTTTGACAAATATTGGTTGAATAGAATATTGACGCAAAACGTAATATCGCCGCTGGGCGGAGTTCCGCATTTATTGGTTCCAAATTTGAACTTCGGATTTTGAATTTCGAACTTATCAACGGCTATTCTATATGCCAGGTTCATTTAACGAAGTTTTCCGAGTCCACGACTTTTTTGGGATAAAATATTTAGGTAAAGTTGGAAAATCTAATGGTCAAATGAGAATGTATAATATACATCACTCCCAATATAATACCTAATCAAAATAGTAGATGCAAGAGAGTGCAAACACTGAATACAGAGCGTAGTGAAGGATTCAAGTGTTAACGCCAAAGGTGAAAATAGTTTTTTTTAATACAACAAATGTGGCATACAAGCGTACAGCTCTCCTAATAGTAGGCTATGAACATTCAAGCTAAATTTTATTATAATTAAGTACAATATTGAAAAGTGGGAGTCAAATTCAAAAATTACATTTTTCAATTGACACCAAACATGACAGTTTTAAACAAAAGAGCCTATACATCAAAGGGAGAAAGGTTCGGGTAAAATAAGAGTCATTTCGTACCGACGGCATATTATCACGTAACAAATTGGTTACCTTTTGTTCGATACCGTCCCGAGTCTCTGGGTAGCGTCAGTAGAGAAGTAATTCGAGTATTTTATTTAAAATAAGTTGGCAAGAATTTCATTTTTGGTACAAGCTTATCGTTGCTTATAGCTTTATCGCTGACTGTACTTTTTTTCCACAGACAACTAATACTCATTGAGACAATTCTAAAAACCCCAAACACAATTAGGTTCCGTTGTTTCATCACAGAGTTCCTATGGCCACCTCCTGTCTCCATCATCAGATCAGCTCGATGGTACCATAATAGTGCAATGTCCCCGACTTACATGTGTATGCAAAATTTCAGCGCAATCAGAAACCGGGAAGTGGATCAAATTTAACTTGCAAAATTTGATTACAGACAGACAACGGACAGGTGAAAGTAAATAAAAACTTGTAATAAAAGCTTGTAATAAAAGCCAGATTTGAACTCGAGATCTGCTTGTGATGCTTTCTCGATTCCGGTGAATCTTTCCATTACTTCCTTTTTAGGGTTCCGTACCCAAAGGGAAAAACGGGATCCTATTACTAAGACTCCACTGTCCGTCCGTCCGTCCGTCCGTCCGTCTGTCACCAGACTGTATCTCACGAACCGTGATAGCTAGACAGTTGAAATTTTCACAGATGATGTATTTCTGTTGCCGCTATAACAACAAATACTAAAAACAGAATAAAATGAAGATTTAAGTGGGGCTCCCATACAACAAACGTGATTTTTGACCGAAGTTAAGCAACGTCGGGCGGGGTCAGTACTTGGATGGGTGACCGTTTTTTTGCTTGTTTTGCTCTATTTTTTGTTGATGGTGCGGAACCCTCCGTGCGCGACTCCGACTCGCACTTGGCCTGTTTTTTGTTTAAATCCACTCCTCATAGGCCAATTTGATTGTCAGAAGATTTGTCCGGAACATACCTGTAACAGAAAAAAAAACATTGGTTTTACTGTCGACTTAAATATACTGTGAATCCTAATGGCACTAACTACTGTAGGTTCAGTCACAGAATATATAATACTACTAGGTAGGTACAGATGATTCACTCTCTAACAAAACCGTCTATTAGACAGATATGACCGCTAGGTGGCGCAAGCACGAGCAGGCGTCCGTTACGTAGCGGTTCGCGGCAACTACTATGGCTAGACACCAAAAATGGTGTGGGCCGCATGTACTTTTAGATACTTATATAGCGACGCGAGTGAGCCACGCCTGGTTCAGTCAGGAAAGTCAAATTATAACACCAAAACATTTCTGTCGACTGTACCCCAGTAAAAACCGTCGCCTACTTAACATGAAGAAAGAATCTTTTGTGTTTCATTCAAGTAAAACCCACCGGGTATTTATTTTTTTGTACACCGTACTTCCATAAGGGCGTATCTGCACCGTTGTTGTAATAAGACACGTGTTTTTATACATTTAAATCGATTGGGTATTTTTAGGGTTCCGTACCTCAGAAGGAAAAAACGGAACCCTTATAGGATCACTCGTTGTCTGTCTGACTGTCCGACCATTCCCCCCCCCCCTTTAACTTCGAAACTACTAGGTCTAAAATTTTGAAAAAAAAAATACCTATAGATGACAGGAAAACCTATTAGAAATGTGCAGTCAAGCGTGAGTCGGACTTAATGTATGGAACCTTAGAAACGCGAGTCCGACTCGCACTTGGCCGGTTTTTTTGTGTGTTGTACTGCGTCAGTGTTAATAAGGGCGCATCCACACGCGTGGTATAAGATACGACCTTTTATTTTAATTCAACTTAATGTTATTGGATTGGAGGTGGTTCGTCGTCCGAATGCTGAGAGTTTAGGAACAAGGTCGGATGTGTTTAATAGCGAGTTACACTGAAGATATTTAATTTAAACTGAATAGATAAGATAAGATAAAAGATAGTTTATTCAAGTAGGCATATTACAATGCGCTTATGAAAGTCAAATAAAGTTACACCGGCTCCAACCCTACACTTCTGCCTCGAGAAGATTTAAATCCCCCCTCAATTGGAGGAGGGTATCCCAATATGTGACCGGCAACAAATAACATTAATTATGAAACTAGGCACATAGAATCAGTGGCATTGCATTAGATCTAGTTAAACATATCTATTTCATACTTTACTTAATCCCAACAATGGTGCCGTAAATATGATGCTGTAGATTATAAGATGATGCTGTATTAGAATAAAGTTATTACTTTCATGGTTTTACCTATCAAATTCATGCAAAATAGTAGGTAGCCACCTCTAACTTCACTTTTCATATTAATCATGTATCGATCCATTAATCACTTACTGTTTTCTATGTGGCTTGTGCACACTTTCACTTTAAATATTACATAGGTACATATTACTTTGTTTTTAATAATATATCTGTATATTATTTTTCAACCAACGGATAACTGTTATTGGCCTAATATTATGTAATAATACTTTGTAAGCTGTATATTTACGGCTGTTGTTGTCCTGAATACCAATAAAATAAAAATAAAAAATAGCTTCTCATCTATTTTTATACGACCAAATGTCATCCTAATATTTCACCAATAGGCTATTATGAATTTGAAAGAGTTGAATTCTCCTCTTCCTTTATTTGTTTTAGTGTAAGTATTTATTTATATAGTTTTTACAAAAGCCCTTTGACTAGGCGACCGACTGAAGGTACAGAATACCAACCCACCCGTGCACATAGTGTGCAGCACATCCCTTTTTACCTCATAATTACAAAGCTATTTTAAAACCTGCCGGCTAATCAATCCAACAAGGCATAATGCTCACTGTGCGGTGGTCGGAAAGTGCGTCAACATCAAAGTGAATGAACGAATGGGTGAACTGTGAACGGTGACCGGGTGAATGATTCCGCACGCCTCGGTGGAAGTGACCGGGATAAGTGCGGTCGGGGATTATGTTCGATGTGTCTTTTTGTATTGATTTTGCTCTTTTTGCGGGTTTACTTAGCTTATCGTGTTTGTTTGGATGGAGGCGAATGAATATTGGTGAAGCGTGGGTGTTACTATATCGATGAGAGGAGTCATTAATTAATATTGTTAAAGTATATTCCCTCGAGAATATTTTTAGTATTACATAGTATTTATTGAAATTGAATATAGACGTAGGGTGTACATTTCTGACTATATAGAACCTGGACGTCCTACATTTTGCAATTAAGTGGGTAATTTACGATATATGTACCTACCCATATCATTGTCTTAGAAGAAATCTCGGTACGCAACACGTCAAAATATGTACTCGCAAGGTTTATTTCATAATGAATTACGAAGGTTTTGAAGTACATATGTATAAACTAAATCGCCACCGTACTATGTATCTAGGGCTTGCAAATATTCGAAACTTTCAGATATTCGAATATTCGACTTTTTCTGACGACGTATTCGAATATTCGAATAATTATTCGAATATTATAAAAAATAAGAAAAGGAACGAGAAATCGGTTTATTATCGTTTTATTCAAAAGCTTTTTTCACATATTGCTAAAACTAAGGATATTTGTCAGAAATCCACTTAATTGACTAGATTTTATCATCCTACTATTTATAAGATGCCCACATTTATAAAAACAAGTAAAACGCCAAAATTAGACGTATTTAATATTTCTTGATAAAACTTATTATAAATGCGTCGTTGCGTGAAATAATATAACTTTAACCGTCCAAACACCTAGGTATATAAGATATTTTTTTAGTAGGTAATTATTTTCCGATTTAAATTAACTTGTCACTCAGAGGCCTGTAAAAAGGCCTTTAATTTCATTGTATTTTGAATCTTTATTGACTTTATTTGTTTTGGCAAGTTATTATTCCTAATGGCCGGCTAATTATAATAATATTGGAATATTTAAGGGGAAAAGTTAGTTGAGTGAGTACTGGGTGGATTATTCGTCAGCTAAAGGTGCATGGTTAGATTACCAAGTTGGGCAGGTTTGGTATGATTAAATTTGAGAATTGCGATAAGTGGCAAGGTTTAGACTTCAAAAATTCGCTTAACGTACGCTTGTACTGAATATACAGAATGACTCTTTAACTTAAAACTTACGCACCGTAAAAATAACATACTTTTTGATTTCGTTTTCTTTTAAATTGAGTTAGGTTTCACTGTATTCACGAAGTCTATCGAGCGGAATACAGTAAAAATATTATTTCCTTCGTATTTGGGTACCTACCGTTCCTCATTCACTGTAAATACCCGTAAAACACACAGAAACTGTAACTACAGCGGATGACATAGATTTTTTTATAGTAATAAAAAATATTCGAATATTCGAAACCTGAGCGGCCGAATATTCGAATATCAAAACAGGTCGAATATTCGACAAATTCGAATATTCGAATATTCGAATTGCAAGCCCTATATGTATCTAAAACATATGTTCATTGCTTCTCAACGTAAACTATATCTAGGCATATAAAAAAAACATGTGTGAATTAATAAATCTTTGCTGCCTAAAGGTCGTCTTCTGGACTCATCGCTTCATAACGATAAGATCGCATATCGTTTTACCTCTACTTGTGTTGCTGTTGTCTCTCTGTGTTATTTTCTACTATGCAACCAAGAGTACTTACATACATTCCATTTCACCTCCCTACTTCCACGTAACCGATAAAAACCCCATGTTGATTGGTCACACTCCGTCTATTTAACCACTCTAAAATAATCATTCACTCAAAGCTTTGTTGCCGGCTCGATTAGTCTGCGAACTCATTCCGGCTACAAACAAATCAGCCGTTCATTCGTTCACCCATTCACGTGTTACACATCAGTGTTTGATCGCATTTTATTGGATCGGCGATGGTGATTAAATTGTCAATGACGGAATTCTGGATGCATTTTTAGACAGGTTTGACAGTTAACGGGAAATATTTGGACGATTGCGAAAAATTCCGTTTATAATTTCGATAAAATGTAACGAATTCCGTTTGTCAGTAGGTAACGTAACGATTTTATACGTAACTTTTATTTAAACTTCAACACAAGACTACAATAAACTACAATTCTACACTTTAAAGAGCTCAATCCTTGCAATAATTTCGAATCAATGAGTTGTTTCTAAATGCAATCAAATCTCAACTATCAAAGCAAATTCATTCAATAAAAATAAACAATCTATCTCACCTAACTTACAACGAATACTCATTTATTTCCTTTAACTATTTGTTGAAGATACAGACAAATAAAACTCCAAAACTGAAGCACCTAATGAGATGAAACGGAGAACAAAAGATGTCAGTGAAAAAGGTCGCATCTGCGTTTTGATGCCGCATGCGACCTTATTCCAAAATGGCGGCATAGTTTACAACGAGAAGTTTTAATTAAAATAAAACTTCAGCTAACGGATGGACCTGGGTTGTTTTCTTTAATTTTATTTATTCTGTAGTACTTTCTTCAGGTTTAATGTAAGTTTACAGTGACACGTCATACCGGAACCATCCTGAACGCCGCGGGCGGAGTGCGTAAATTGAATTTCCTTGACGTTAAAAAAACCCTTCACTCATGTAAGTATCGATATTTTAAAGTGATTTAAAAAAGTGCAAGCAGGTTGGTAGATAAGACTGCGCAATATTCGAATGTTATCTAATACCTTTAAACGAACAATTCTTGTTTATTTATTTATTTATATATATATATATATATATATATATATATATATATATCGGGGATCTCGGAAACGGCTCTAACGATTTCGATGAAATTGGCTATATGGGGGTTTTCGGGGGCGAAAAATCGATCTAGCTAGGTCTTATCTCTGAGAAAATGCGCATTTTCGAGATTTTATATGTTTTCCGAGCGAAGCTCGGTTACCCAGATATTTATGTATAAAGTAACAATAAAGTAACCTAAATAAAATTAAATGTTATTATTATGTTATGATATGTCCATTAGATTTCTAAAAATCACGTTTAAAAACAGGTACACATTTATAGTGCATATAGGTAAATAGTTGTCCATGTACAGTCGCCATAAAATATATCGGAGCGGCCAAGGCAGTCACAATATCTGAACACGCCTCTGTTGTCAAGGCGTTAGAGCGCGTGTTCAGATATTGCGAACACCTTGGCCACTCCGATATATCTGATGGCGACTGTAACATGGGACACACATACCTATTTCAATACATATTATAAGAGAATTATATTTTAACTAAAGGAGTAAGTAAGTATAAGGTTTTTCTAATAGACGGGGCTAAGGTTTTCTTAATAGACGGCAATCAATTATTACATTTTAATTTTAATGTCGTCATATATAAGGACATGCACACCTCCCAATTTAACGGTCGCTAGGTTAAAGGGCGTATTTACGTAAACCTCACCAACTTAAACGACTTTTCTCAACGCCGGGCTATTAAAGTAGTCATTACCACCCTGTCATTACGGTGCTACTTAGCGAAATAAAACATGACAGTTTGACAGGCTGCAATTTTGCCAATTATGCAGTTGCGTTCGCTGGGGTAAACAGTTCTCATTGTGTTGAACTGTGTGAAACATGGGCAGTAACGCCAAAAGGTACAAAAAATACATTTTTACAATGCCGTCGTAAATGTCTTTCAAAAGTAATTTACGAACAAATTTTCACAAGTCTTAAAGTCTCTTCTAAACACTACACGACTATTCTGTAAAAAGTAGACTATGGAGTACTCTCGGTACCGGTTTTCTATACAAATGCAGTACCGGAACCGGGAATTCCCTGTTCTTGTCATACTAACTCAGTACCGAAAGCATTCCCTAGGAGACATAAAGAATATAGGAACCTGGCACAGAATAAATAATAGTACTAGGTACAGAAGACTCACTCTCTAACAAAACGCGTCTGTCACGATCAGTACAGATATGGCCGCTAGGTGGCGACAGCGCCACGCGCGGCTTATGGCTTTCCCCAAAATTGGGGTGGAACGGATGTACTTTTAGCTACCTGTAGCAAAGCGACGAAATCGCGGAGTGAGCCATGCCTGATATAGGTACAATTTTTTTAGCAAAGGTTGAAATTTACTCTTATCTTAAACACAACCCATTGCTATCAGAATCCATATGTCTAGTATGGCGTGTGGAATGCTACTCATATTTCACACTTGGACACATAAAGTCGAATGTGTTATAGCACAAAATGCACATCCGACCTTATTGAAAACTATGTGAATTTAATGTGTGGCCGTAGCGTGATATTAATACCATGTCGTACTAATTACTAATGGATTTGCGGTCTTGACATTAGTTTTTATAAATGAACCGACATGGCGATAAGCCTTTATACGATTAACTTGGTTTAGGGAATTAAATACGGCACTTTTTCCCGCTTTTCAGAATGCAACCTAATTCTTGGCTTGAGTGTTGCGGAAAAAATATTTTAGCCACTACAGCTTGTTTAGCCTAATAAATAATTTAATATTTTTGAAATGTCAATTAGTTTCGTCAACTTGGTTATATTTTCACCATCCGACGATTGCCTAGAGGATATTTCATGACTCGCGGTAGTGTTTTTTTTTTATTTGCATTTGTCGTTATTCATACTTAACTCAATTTATTCAATTGGGTATTTGACTGTATTTAAAACAAATTATTTTACACCATGTATGAAATAAAGCACCAGAAGATTAATAAAGAAACTTAGAAAACAGTTATTTTTACACACAATTTCTATTTTAAAACCCGTGTCAAACTACAAAGAGTAGGCAATTTTACCGTGACGTCACATGCTAGTGTTTCATATAAATTCCATAGTAGCAAAGTCGTTTTGACAGTTCAAAATAAGAAACTGATTTGACTAGGTAAGTATGATTCTACGGAGCTTGCTAACTATGTAAACAAACTGCCATATTGAAATTGTCTCTGAACGATGAATTTACTAGTGACTTTTGTTTGACATAGTTAGCAAGTTCCATAGAATGACACTTAAGTCAAATGCCCTATTGTTAGGTTCTTATAGCTATTATATTCTTGAGTATCTAAGCAAAGTGCAAAAGCGGCTTAAACTGGCCTACGCCCAAGCAATTTCGCGTAATGCCAAAATCAATAAATTCTCAAACTAAGATAATAGCAATAGCACTTAAAATAGCGTAACAATAGGTCTTATCGCGGCCTATAGCGATAAATATTAAATACAATTGGCGTTAACGATGCAAATCGTTGCGTTTAAAGTATTTTACGGGTAACGATACTATTACGATACGATTGCGATATTTTCATGCATTAAGTCAGACAAACCCGCCGCTCCCAAACAATCGAAATTACGCTTTCATTTTAAAACTACACGCTTAAATAGTTTTTTATACCACGTCGCCGTCGGTGGCAAACAAGCATACGGCCCGCCTGATGGTAAGCCTATGGATGCCTGCAACTCCAGAGGCGTTACATGCGCGCCGACCCTTTAAAAATACACGCAGCTTGGCATGAACATTTACGTAACATATTTTATATTTATGTCTCGTAAATAGAAGAAGTTTTGTATGTAAAACTTCTACTCGCTCGCTCTAATTTCAAAGTATAGCTTAAAAAAAAGGATTGAAAACCACTAAACAATACTAATTAAGTTATTGCTGCAAGTAAATAAAATAGATGAGAGAAAAATACTCGTCGACAACTATAAACTGCTTCGCAATCCGTACAAATCATTCACCAGAATCTGTCATAAATATGGCCACGGGCGGAATTACAAGACATAAATACGGAACCGCGTAACCATAAAAAATGTTTACAATACCTCATAAATATAGTTCGGGTAATTATAATGAAAAATTGCTGGAACAGACAGATAGACAAACTGGATACAATAACAGTAGGTTAGAAGGCGTTTTAGTGGCGGGTTTATCACGTGATAACGACGCGGTAAATCATGTCTTTTATTTTTATTACATGGTTTAAAAAAAACACAATATGTTAGTAGTGTGTGTGTGTGTGTTAAGACCAAGATAATAAGTCTGCAACGATTTTGCTAGAATACGCAGTGCAAGTGTTATTTGTTAAGTTGTATTTTATGATATAGCCAGCAAACGAGCATACGAATACCTGCAACAGGGGTTGTAAGTGCGTTGCCTGCATTGAAGATGGGAATATGCCTGCATTTAAGATGAGAATACGCTCTCTTCTTGGCGGTTGGAAGGTCGTATTGGACCGGAAATAGTGCGGGCGACAGTTGATCCCATAATCCAGCTATGCGAGGTAGGGAAATCACCAAAATACTGTCTGAATTACCTATTAATATAAAGCAAATATGCTTTTTTTTTGCAAAATTGTCGTTTGCATCTGAGATCTGAGCCAAGATGACAATCGATTGACGACAAACGTCAAACGGAGAGTAGGTACCTAAATTGTACCGAGACTCACAGCCATATTCGAACTTTAAGATACCTACGTCAAGTATTAGATCGGATATGCCAGTGTCAAACAAGTGTCAAGAGTGACGTTTTTGTTTTAAGAAACGTATCTTAAAGTTCGAATATGTCTGTCAGATGCGACAAAAAGTTACGTCATCATTTCCAGTAGATTATTCAAATTTCTATTGGCGTTTCTACAAATGATTACCAGTTGGCTAGGCCTGCTGTTTCTTTCCCCACTTTCCTTAAACGTTTCCGGATGAGGTTTGAATATAAATTAAACAATTATACGTGAAGGGGTCGAATCAATTCGTAATTGACTATTATTTCAGATTCGAGTCTCAGCCGTTAAGCGTCCGGTTAATTTTGTAAACTAATGTCCCGTTAAGCGATTAAAGTGATATTTTTATGATATTGGTCATGCGATGCACAGACCACCTCAAAGTTTCACAATATTGGAGCCGAATAATGTATAGTAACTCGATTTTTTCTATCCGGGACTCGTAAAGGATGACTCACGTTATTAGAGCTTATTCCGGCGCTTACTTTTCTATGATAATGACACAGGTGATCACGTGATGATTTCCATTGAAAACGAAGCGCCGGAAGCTCCGGCCCGAACACGGCCCGGTCTAACGTGAGTCATCCTTAAAGGGGGCCAAAGCACCACTCCCTGCTTTGGCCCCCTTTAAGGATGACTGATGTGTGACTGATCCTGATGTGTGCCGTATGTATAAAGTCACATTTATCAGGTTAAATATACAAGTGACACATAACACACATCACATTGTATATTACATCGTTTATTGTTCTTAGTTCGTGAACCACGTCACCAGAATGGATGCGCTTTAGTAGGTACCTGAAAGTTTTAAAAATAAAAATTATGTTTGATACCAATTTTAAAAGCGTCAGCACTTACCTTGCATATTAATAGCTATACGTGACGTTCCACGTGAAAAGGTACATTATGACGAGCTTACGTCACGTAGCACCGCATTAGGATTATAGCGCAAGTGCCAACCGCCATAAGGTGCTTTTAGCCATGGAACTTCACATATAATACGTAAGTATTACCTACAAAGCTGCGCAGCTAGTCCTAGGTAACAATTTAATACAGCTATAAATAAATTAGTATATGTATATGCAATAGTCCTGAAATAACCACTTATTCGTTCATTATTCAAACTGCACATAGGGAGGCCATGTTCTATCGCACTTTCCCATACAACGACAATGTCCGATTGGATATAGTAATAAAGACCGTATCTTAGTGTAATAAAGTCGTATCTGCTATGAATACTGTATTAAGATACAGCAAGTTTAATATGCCCGCAACTACATCTGTGGAACAAAGTCGTATCTGCTATGTATGAATTATTCAGATACGACCTTTCTTATAGTGCAATAAAGATGCAATTCCTATGGATACAGTTTAAGATAAGGCCTTTTGATTAGCATCGCAATTCACCACAACTGATTATTCACACCCGACTACAAGACATTCGAATTTCAAACTCAAAGCGAGTTTAAATGTTAAAATAGCGGTAAAAATACTCAGTGTAAAGAATCAACTAATTACTTTTTTGTGGTAGATTCGGCCTTTTATACCGTTACGATGCATGGATGAGTCATTAGAATGTATGTTATTAATACAAATACAAATGCATTTATTTCATTACTTTTTTACATCAGTTCTTAGGTATAATATAAGGGTTAGGTAGGTAATTAGTCCATCTTAGGTATATGAAGTAAGTAGGTAAGTATTTATCTAAACATTGTGCAACAAATTGTGTAAGTAATGAAAAAGGTGCGGGTACAGCTTGCTGAATTTAAACCCGCCCTTGGTCAGCTAATTGGAGTGGTATTAAGATTAAATAATTTTTAAATTATGAAATTCACAGTAAAAAACCAAAACATTAGTATGTAACAATAGTTTCCTTACTTTATTAATTATTATATCTGGTTTCACAAGGCAAGTTGCAATAGTTTATAAAAAATGTCCATCGAAACTTAAACTACCTATGTATGAAAATAATGACGTGATTTTTCGTCACTTCTGTTGTCGCGATATATTTTTACATTTCGTATGTTGATTAAAGATGCTTGTCTTGGCTAATATCACTACTTAGTATAAAACAAAGTCGCTTCCCGCTGTCTATCCCTATGTATGCTTAGATCTTTAAAACTACGCAACGGATTTTGATGCGTTTTTTTAAATAGATAGAGTGATTCAAGAGGAAGGTTTATGTATAGTTGTTAACCCGTGCGAAGCCGGGGCGGGTCACTAGTATTTAATAAAACCAATACACTGAACAAAATTAATATATGCCCCTCAGCCTTGTAACTTCTAATTGGATCCGGAGACTGTAATTAATACCCGGCCTAATCGAATGTCCACCTTCTAATGGAAGATGTCCGTACAAGCTTAGGCTTAGCGAGCCTAACAGCCTATTCTCTAAACTGTGTGAACTATCTAGTATAAATTGATCCTTTGCTTCGAGACTAATATGTGGTACCGGAGGTTAAGGTAAGACTGGTTTTCGGTAAGTGATAAGAATAACGTTAGAGTAACATACACGTTAAGCAATGATACAATACATGGCAAGCATGTTGAGGAAGCGCAAGATGCATGTTAGGTTAAAGGCCTGTGCACACCGGCTTGCGTGTGCGTGACGTGCACTGTTGGATGTTGGAGCCGCACACGCACACGTCACGCAAGCGGTGTGCCGTCTCTCATAAGGATCTGTATACTACAACGCCGCACGCGCATCACGTGCACGTCACGCACACGCAGCCGGTGTGCACAGGCCTTAAAGGTAGGGACAAACTGAGCCCACTCAACGTATGCATGACGAAATCTGCATCTACAATATGAAATCAGGACCATGAAATTTGTATGCTTAGAAACATACTTGGAAGCCAGCGGTAAGAGCGTGCGACTTGCAATCCGGAAGTCGCGGGTTAAACCCCGGCTCGTACCAATGAGTTTTTTGAAACTTATGTACGAAATATCATTTGATATTTAAGTACACTTCGCTTTTCGGTGAAGGAAAACATCCTGAGGAAACCGGACTACTCCCAATAAGGCCTAGTTTCCCCTCTGGGTTGGAAAGTCAGATGGCGATCGCTTTCGTAAAAACTAGTGCCCACGCCAATTCCTTTCGTTGCTTGAGAAAACAATGAAGCAAAATAAACGCTACTTTATTTGGTTCATGAAAGCTTTTAATTAGATTATAATATTTATAATGCACATTGGGCTTGACGAGATTATTCAATGGAAAATTATTTTATTACTTGCCCGTAGTACCTACATGTAAGCTAAAATGTATAGATAGATATACACACACAGCGGCAGCACTCCCATTAAAAACATTAGAAGGGCGACGTTTTTAATTTAAAAATCTCCAAGCCAAGAGTCCTCCACGTGCGCTCACGTTGGCCCATAACGACTAAATGACTGACTCTAAGACTTCACTTAAGTTAATGAAACGTCTAAGAGTTTTAAACTTACGAATGGTAGGAGTGGCTGCGCTGGGTATTAATATGGTGTGTTTTTGTGGTTTTGGCTTGTATAAAGCCTTCTCATATTGGTTTGTATAAAGCCAATTTGTATTTTCACTATTTTCAAGAAATATTCCATTTTTTTAGACTAAGACTAGGTTTTCATCTGCATAGAAATGTCAAAATGTATTTTTTTTGTACACAAAATTAAAAAATACGCTACAAGTTCCTGTCCTAGGTATCAAGCAACACGTTCTAGATTACTTAGCATATGTAACATAGGTAATTTTTATTTCTTTGGTTTTTTCATTTTTGGCCCACTGTGCAACGCTAATATTACTAATTACAATACACGATATAGCTCATTTTTGTCCAGCTTTCCATCCTTCCTGCCCACTGCGCGCCCACTGGGCATCGGTCACGTATCTCGTAAAACTCTGGACAACAAAACGTTACTAATTAAGCCTGTAATAGTGCCATTACGTTTAATGCTTGAATTTTACGACCGTGCGTAAGACGAGGATTGGGATTTTTGTTTTTCGGCTGTGGCCAGTTTGGTTTTGATTAAATCTTTTAATAGACTGTTATTATGTTCAGGAATATACAAAAAAGAAAGAGATTCGTGGGTTTTTGAGTACAAAATTTTTACAAAATCTTTGTTGATATATTTTAATGTTGCAGTATTTAAAACTGATTGGTAATGAAATCTGGGCCATACACATTTTATTATATATAGGTATGCTTAACTCGTTCGCGACTTTCTTGTAGTTATTGCAAACTTAAGATAACCAAAGGGAAAGTTTTGGACTGCACGATTACAGGTGGAATCTTTTTTTTCAGTACTTGACACTTCAATAAGAAAAACGTGATCATGTACCCGGGTCGTTAACTTTGATGTTTTGTCCACGAAAGTGACCTTTTTCTGTTGTGTGTTTGACCCATTTGCAAGTGAGATCGTTGACATATTAGTATCTCAGTTTTTTAAATTATGTATAACAATGAATAAAAGGATTAAGGCCATTTATTAAATTTGATTGAATTATTACGAGTTGATGTTCAATAATAATTGCTAACGCTACTCGTATTTAATATCAACTGACGTCATAGTAATAACACTTTAGCGGTAATTTTGAAGGCCATCATAACAGTTAAAATCACGTCATTTCGTTATATTTATTCGAACCATAGAGAAATATAGTAAAACAAGAGTGCTCACTCCATACATGAGTTTTGATACCAAAAAGACTATTAATTTCAGTGTCTACATCTAGCATCGAATAGCGGAACTATCAGTACTGCTACTTGACAATAGATGTAGCACCGACCGGAAAGTCTTATGCCCAACAATGTAAGACTTTCCGGTCGGTGCTATATCTATTGTCAAGTGATGAAAACTGATGTATGGAGTGAGCAATCTATGTATTTTTTTCTCTATGGTCAAAATCATGTAATTTCGTTATATTTATCCGAACCCACAACTTGAATAAATAGAGGCAAGCGTAACCAGAGCATTGGTCAAATATATCATCAAATCGAGAATGGAAATCGTTGACAGCCACTTGGAATAAAACCATTTGTGTCGAAACCGCAGGCGGCACATATTCCCGATGTGTCTAGTTGACCACCGTACAGAGATCGCTAGAGAGCCCTAACAGATGTGTTCTAGTAAGCAGTGGGGAGACACTCCTCCTTTCGGCCAAACTCGGCTCCGTTCGACTCAGCGTTGCTCCGAGCAATTATTAGGGCTGGTACCACTTGACGTTCTTTTGCATGCACGACCACGGGTAGGATAATGACTTGAATTTTGACAACCCTAAAACGCCGAAAGGGATAGTGCCATTAGAAAGGGATAGCGTGATTCTTCCCTGAATCGCTGTCAAACTTCGGTTTTGTAGGAAGTGTCCTTTCTGTACGGTAGTATACTACAATGTTTTCTTTGCTACTAGCTCGCATGGCTATGTGACAGAGCTATAGACATCACAAACCCCCGTTGTTTCGTTTTTTTTTTGCAAAAAATTATCAAAATCTGAGTCTGGACTGAATCGTTAAAAAAATCTAGGTACTTATACATTGAACATACAAAATATCACGAGAATCGGCTGAGAAATGCGATCTGCAGAGATCAGCCGGACATACGAAAGCATTTTTGCCGAAGCTGTAACGGAGACCTTTGCTTCGCTCGGTTCTGACCCGTGGCGATAGGAATTGTAACGCTGCGCCGAATACATTGTATTCCAACTGTATTTTATTATTATTTTTATTGCACGCATATACAGAATGAGAATAAGTCAGTGGGGCGAAATTTTAAAATGAATGAGGACTTAAATTTGTTGCACGATTTGAATGTAAATTTTTATGTGGAATCTCTCGATTTTTTTTTTGCATAATTGCGCTCTAAATTATTTCAAACTTCTTTATTTGTTCTTCTTTTTCTTCTTTATTTTTGTCGAACAAAATCATCGATAGGACACATAACAAAAACTCATTATGTGTCCCAAGCCCCACTATCCTACAAGATTTTCTATAAATTGGCAATTTCATTTTGACTTTCAAAGCGCGACTTAAGTCGTGTTTCAGTAACGTCTAATGTGACATTCCTGACAAAATGTATGGGATTTAACATTGACCGTCAGTTTTGTGACGATTGCTAACCGGCCGTTAAAGTTAAGTGAAAATGCCCATAAGTATAACGTAAATTTCTCATACCTAATATACCTGTCCAATGTTTATTTTCACCCTGTATACCGACTCGAGTATTAAAAAGTAATGGCGAATCTGATCAATCTGCATTCATCTCGCTCACTCGTAAGAATCACACCCAAGATCGACAGAGAAGGCCCTCTTTATGGCCCACTGGGCCGCAAGATGCAGCCAAAAAATATTTATTACACACCATCAAGTTTTAAAAATTCGTGTAACGCGACACCGGGCAAACAAACGAATGTATACAAGGCAGTAAAGTATCCGGGCGTGCACAGTGGGCCGAAAAACCATGTTTTGTGGTCATAAAAAACTTGTTTTGTTCTTCCGAACCTTAATTAAAGATTTTATGTTACGTGTTAAAATGATATCCATTAGTAGCTAAATTCCTCGAACACAATCAGCTTTTGCGGAGCAAATTGAGTTTTAAATTAAATGGCGCTATCTGGGCACTCACAGTGGTTCAAAAACCATGTTTGCCGGTCATAAAACCTTGTCTAAAAAACGATGTTAATTAAACATTTACGTCGCGACGCTCGCGATCTTTAATTTGACGTAAATTGACTTTTAGCGTTCGAAGTGCAGAAATAATTGCCACAGCTGGTCGTAACCGCGGTATTTTTATTCGCATACCCTATTATTAACACAAAAGAATATAATGAGAGCCTGTCTGGCGATAATAAAACGATATTATAATAATATATACAATTTTATAGTCGAGAGTGTAGGAGGGTTACAAACATTCCTCTACGACGGTGTAAATCTTCTCACGATTATTTTGTTAAACGGTGTATTAAGGACAGATTTCGATATGTCGATACTGATTCGATTACTATCATTAGGACTCATTTAGACGGTGCGAGAACTCTCATGCGAGTTTCATTACATTGCGTCATTTGATTGGTCGGCTGAATTAATGTAACCTCAATGGTCCGCAATGTAACTAAAATCGTGTACGAATTCGCGTGCCGTCTAAATGAGCCTTTACGCTCTATAATACCTACGTAAAATCTTTACACCATCACATCATTGCCATTGGAGGACATTTATATTCACGTACAATATCAAACAAGTAGGTAATACTAAATGTCTTCTCCTATAAGGAAAAAAAAAACATTCGGTATTTATTTCTTTAAGCGTTTGGGAAACTAACAGACCAAAACAACATAACACACACAACACCAAATTTAAGTTAATATTATGTACCTTCGTCAGTAAAGGGCATTATACTGAAAGTACCTATTAAAAAACCAACAATGTGCAAAGTCAACCAATATACAATTTAAGTGTTACTGTGGAGAAAAATGCCTTTTCGAAGCGCTCTTCAAATCTCGAGTGAGTATTCTATTTGACAAGTAACAAAGGAAGATAAACGAAGATTTATATTTGCGAAGCATAAAACATGTAATAACCATTCTCGCTACTAAAGTAAACAATCGAACATCGTCCATAAAATGCAGCATATTTTCAATTCTGAGGATATGTATGTTGAAAGGCAAAAATTGCCGAAAGGCGAAAGTGAGAAATTATTAGGGTTTGCTCCCGGGAAATACCGGTACCGAAAGTACCGGGAATTCCCGGGATTTAGAGCCAAGCAAAGAACCGGGATTTCAAAATTAAAATCCCGGTACTCCCGGGATTTTCGGGACTAAAATTTCCGGTATAATATTTGACTGCTTTCTGTTACTTAGCATGAAATATCATGTTTTATATAAAGAAAATAAATATATTTTATCAATCTAAGGCTGATGGTAATACTTTTACGGCTGACCACTACATTAAAATAAATAAAATAAAAAGTCAATGGGTTTGACAATGCCGACAATATAAAATTGCGTAATTTGATACTTTAAGGGCATAAATGTTTGTACGATAAATAATTTTATACGAACAATTAGTTATTTCATATTTGTATACTATCTAGAAGCAAAAATAGAGACAATTTTGTAATTAATAAAATACTATTTTTAATTCAAATTCAAACACGGTATAAGAAACTCACATATGATAATGATATTTTAAATGAATTAATAATTCTGGCTGAATAATTTCTTGATTTGTCGTATTGATAGTTCTGTTATTATATGTTCGAATTCGAAGGTCCACAGCCTATTTTGAACGCATTCGAAAATTATCAATTTTTTTTAACCTTTTTCACAAAACGTCTTGCATATTTAAAAAAAAAGCGGCCAAGTGCGAGTCGGACTCGCCCATGAAGGATTCCGTATTTAGACGATTTATGACGTATTAAAAAAAACTACTTACTAGATCTCGTTCAAACCAATTTTCGGTGGAAGTTTACATGGTAATGTACATCATATATTTTTTTTAGTTTTATCATTCTGTTATTTTAGAAGTTACAGGGGGGCGGGGACACACATTTTACCACTTTGGAAGTGTCTCTCGCGCAAACTATTCAGTTTAGAAAAAAATGATATTAGAAACCTCAATATCATTTGAAGACCTATCCATAGATACCCCACACGTATGGGTTTGATGAAAAAAAATTTTTGAGTTTCAGTTCTAAGTATGGGGAACCCCAAAAACTTATTGTTTTTTTTTCTATTTATGTGTGAAAATCTTAATGCGGTTCACAGAATACATCTACTTACCAAGTTTCAACAGTATAGTTCTTATAGTTTCGGAGAAAAGTGACTGTGACATACGGACGGACAGACGGACAGACAGACAGACATGACGAATCTATAAGGGTTCCGTTTTTTGCTACTTGGCTACGGAACCCTAAAAATGATGATATTACTGAGCCACAATTCAGTTTTTGCCAATCAACAAAGATAGTAAAATATCATGTAGTTTAGGAAAAAAAAAATATAAATGATTGTGTGACTTAAAGACACATATTATGGTACAAAAGAAGTGTGTACCTTCACTGTGCTACTTTTTTATTGTTTAAAGAAAGATTCGTGGTCGTTTTACGCTTTTTTTTTTACTAAAAATTGATGTGAAAACTGATTTTTGAAGGCAGTCCCGAAAGTACCGAAAATACCGGGAAATCCCGGTTCCATTTTTGCCCGGTACCGAAAATCCCGGTTCTTTTAAACAGTACCGGTTCTGCAATCCCTAGAAATTATTGAATAACTTGCACTGTCTTTACGTATACACGGAAAGGAACAATGGTGTTCCGGATATTTGGGAAGCGCGGAGCCGAAGCCAACACGTAAGGCCATTTTGACACTTTAATGAAATACGAGGGGTATTCAAAATATTCTCGGTATGAGAATGAAAACAAACAAGTACGAAAAGTTTGATATTTTTATTTTTCAATATACTCCCCCCCTATGTTTATACACTTAAAAGATCGATCAATTATTTTTTTTAATCCCTCGTAAAAATATTTTTTATCTTTCGTGTAAAAATGCTCCTCCACTGCCGCCTTCAATGCTTCATCGTCAGAAAATTTATTTCCACGCAGATCCTTTTTAAGATTGGGGAGCAAAAAGAAGTCGCTGGGGGCTAAGTCCGGACTATACGGTGGGTGAGTAACAGTTTTAAACCCACGTTCAACAATAGCTGCCTTGGCAATATGAGCAGTATAGACGGGGGCGTTGTCATGCAGAAGCAGAATACCTTTGGTTAACTTTCCTCGCCTCTTTTCTTTAATTACATCCTTTAATTGACGTAGAATGTTAGCGTAGTACTGTCCTGTGATATTTACACCTTTTTCTTTATAATCGATTAGTAATACTCCTTCACAATCCCAAAATATCGTGGCCATGACCTTGCCAGCTGAAGGGATGACCTTCAACTTCTTGGGATGAGCTGAACCCTTAATGTGCCACTGCATGGACTCTTGTTTACTCTCTGGGTCATAATGATGAACCCAGGTTTCATCTCCAGTAACTATTCTTTGCAACACCTCATCAGGATTTTCACCGCACAGGTCAATAAAATCGGAACAACAAGCTACACGCATGTCTTTTTGAAGCCGAGTCAGCATTCGCGGAACCCATCTTGCACTTACTTTTGACATATTAAGATGGTCATGTATAATATCATGTACGGTACCAATAGAGAGATTGGTTACTTGTGCTATAGATTTTACCTTCACTCGACCATCTTCCAATATAAGTTTTTCCACTTTATCAATATTTTCTTGTGAAGTAGCTACTACAGGCCGGCCAGGTCTAGGGTCATCTTCAATACTCTCCCTTCCGCGTTTAAACTCGCTTGACCACTTTTGAATGGTAGATAAAGAAGGAGCAGACTCACGGTAAACACAATCCATTTCCTCTTTTATGGTTTTTTGATTTTTACCCTGTTTTGTCAAGAATTTTATCACGCATCGATGTTCTAATTTAGTTAACATTGTCAATTCGCACAGGATGTTCATGTTTGTTCAGCAATTGCAGAAAAACAAAAGACTATCTCGGTTCGAATTATACTTTTTTTTAATGTCAATGAATAAACCTTAGCGGCCAGTAACGAAAGAAATTTTAGAAGAGGTCGTAAGATATCAATACCGAGAATATTTTGAACGCCCGTCGTATATGTCAGGGCTACAACGAGCGGATGCTGTGATTGCTGTGCCCGTGTCATGGGACCCACGCAGAAGCAGCACCAGCCGGATTCGAAGTATCTTCACCTTACGCGGCTGATGCCCTGGACCTCTAGGCTACGTCGTCGTTAAAAAAATACTTGAGGTTTGCTCCGAAAAAAGCTACTAAAATTTGCTATAATTCTTCAAATGCATTTGACAAATCTAAGCATTACAAAATTCCCAGTACTTTAGAACAGGAATGCACGTGTGTAAATCGCTCTCGGAAAACTTAAAGTAATTCCGCCATTCATTATGAGTCCTCTATGAGTCTTTGTGTGTTAAGCCTGGAAGCCTGAAGTGTCTAGATGTTTCTAGAATTCGCCTTTGTTCTGAAAATACTTAAAGATGTGAAGGAGTACCGCGAAATATGTTTTGGTTTGTTTTTAGTCGTTAGTGTGTTGCTATGTGAATAAATGAGTAGTGTTCGAGCGTTTCGGTTTTGAACTCGATTTCGGCAAAAAACCTGCCGAACTGTATTTTCAGTATAGTAATGTATGTTCTGTGTTTGGCCGAAGTTTCAGTAAGCATTATTTTTTGTATTGCTGACCTAAATAAATAAAATCGTCGGAACGACAATCATGGGAACAAAAAACAAATCAACTCCCAAATAAATTACAATGCAAAACAGCCTAAAACCGCGCGCCATTTGAATTCTTCGCACAGTGGTCCAAGATTACAGCAACATTGGACATAATGCTCATGAATTATAAAAGAACAAAACAACGGTTTCCGCATGACAACGTGCGTAGGATTTGAATGCTCTTACAATAGGGTTTAACGTGGCGTGGATAACGTGGAGGTGAGGGTTCAAATTTAAACTGGACATTATATTTATATTATTTATTTACTGTGTGAACAGATATTAGGAAAATGACATGGACAACTTTTTAAATAATATTTAGTAAATTGTTTAAAATGGTCAATGTGTAATAGATATTATTATTGATGATATTTTAAATTTAAGTTAACCGTCCCACAAAAAAAACATTTACTAAAAGTTAGAATCACGTCAACGTGCCTATGTCAGATCTCAGAGGTGCCAAGAGAGGTAGAACGTCCCCAAATACTATTTAAGTTCTAATCGTACATCTTTAGTATACGAGGGGCGTTCAAAATATTCTCGGTATTGATATCTTACGACCTCTTCTAAAATTTCTTTCGTTACTGGCCGCTAAGGTTTATTCATTGACATTAAAAAAAAGTATAATTCGAACCGAGATAGTCTTTTGTTTTTCTGCAATTGCTGAACAAACATGAACATCCTGTGCGAATTGACAATGTTAACTAAATTAGAACATCGATGCGTGATAAAATTCTTGACAAAACAGGGTAAAAATCAAAAAACCATAAAAGAGGAAATGGATTGTGTTTACCGTGAGTCTGCTCCTTCTTTATCTACCATTCAAAAGTGGTCAAGCGAGTTTAAACGCGGAAGGGAGAGTATTGAAGATGACCCTAGACCTGGCCGGCCTGTAGTAGCTACTTCACAAGAAAATATTGATAAAGTGGAAAAACTTATATTGGAAGATGGTCGAGTGAAGGTAAAATCTATAGCACAAGTAACCAATCTCTCTATTGGTACCGTACATGATATTATACATGACCATCTTAATATGTCAAAAGTAAGTGCAAGATGGGTTCCGCGAATGCTGACTCGGCTTCAAAAAGACATGCGTGTAGCTTGTTGTTCCGATTTTATTGACCTGTGCGGTGAAAATCCTGATGAGGTGCTGCAAAGAATAGTTACTGGAGATGAAACCTGGGTTCATCATTATGACCCAGAGAGTAAACAAGAGTCCATGCAGTGGCACATTAAGGGTTCAGCTCATCCCAAGAAGTTGAAGGTCATCCCTTCAGCTGGCAAGGTCATGGCCACGATATTTTGGGATTGTGAAGGAGTATTACTAATCGATTATAAAGAAAAAGGTGTAAATATCACAGGACAGTACTACGCTAACATTCTACGTCAATTAAAGGATGTAATTAAAGAAAAGAGGCGAGAAAAGTTAACCAAAGGTATTCTGCTTCTGCATGACAACGCCCCCGTCCATACTGCTCATATTGCCAAGGCAGCTATTGTTGAACGTGGGTTTAAAACTGTTACTCACCCACCGTATAGTCCGGACTTAGCCCCCAGCGACTTCTTTTTGCTCCCCAATCTTAAAAAGGATCTGCGTGGAAATAAATTTTCTGACGATGAAGCATTGAAGGCGGCAGTGGAGGAGCATTTTTACACGAAAGATAAAAAATATTTTTACGAGGGATTAAAAAAAATAATTGATCGATCTTTTAAGTGTATGAACATAGGGGGGGAGTATATTGAAAAATAAAAATATCAAACTTTTCGTACTTGTTTGTTTTCATTCTCATACCGAGAATATTTTGAATACCCCTCGTACTTTAGTGTATTTACTCTATCAAAAGCAACGGGGTATTCGAATTTATTTGCACGGACTTTACTTCTTACATTTTTGAGTCAAGTTTTACCAATTAAGTCTTTACAATGTAACCGAACACGCACAGTGGTCTCCATCAACTAAAAAACGGACAAAAACCATTTTTCACACCGTATTCACCCGATAGCTGCGCCTGGGCAAGATTCGCTAAAGACGCAAGTGCGACGAACTCCTGTTGCGATGGAGCGATATGCTGTCCCGCTTCGCCCGTCGGAATGTCTACTTGTACGGTATTAATTGTTACTATTTCCACGTTGTAGGAGAGTTTATTAACTTTTTATACAATTTATTTGTACGATTTTACGTTTCATTTCTAGAAATATTTATACTCGTGTATCAAACAAAAATATACCGAAATTTAAACGATCCGATCCTATAGTTCGGTTTTTTTAGCATTAGAAATAAGGTAAACAATCTTGATGTGTCTTTTAATTGAAAAACACATTTTAAAAATAAGTTACGGTAAATATGTAACAATTATGATTTATGAATGTAATACGATCTTTCATAGTCTTCTGCTTTCATAAGTAATAGTTATTGATTTTTAAAAAGTATTTTTCAATTCATAAAAAGACATGTCAAAATCGCTTACCTTCTTTCAAGTTCTTTCTAATGCTAAAAAAAACGAACTATAAACATAGGTGTTAAAGGTTAAATCGGCAGATCAAAGTCATGATTTACACTGCTAATTAACTTAGTTTCCTCGACGCTGCGACAAGGAAAATCGTAAACAAAGGCGAATCGAGAAGAGAAATGTAATTCTAAATGGGAAGGAAATTGTAGAGGTTTATTCGTTACGTTTTGAGTACCTAGAGTTTTTTTCAATTGAAATTCAAATATTATATGTTGATCGTCTAAAATATACAATAAAAATACAGTAAAACATACGGTAACACGTAGAAAGGGGTAAAACAACAAACGGACTGGTCCGGCGACAGATTTAAAGGAATGATATTGTCCTTGAAAACAAAATAATATATGTATATAGTTGGTCAAACCAATTTGTCAGTAAATAAGAACAAAAACTATACTCATCCTTTTCTTTTGGGTGCTAGTACTTGTGTAAGACAAATATAGTATGATTCTCTCTATGTTTGAAATGAGACAGTCCACAAACTTACCGGACCGACCTACCGACCGACTTAACCGACCTAACCGACTTTACTGGTGTAAAACTTATATAGAGCAAATATGTAACTCAAGTCAACAAGTCAAGACAACAAGTCAACTCAATTTATTGACTACAGAACATCTACTAAACTTTCTAATTCCTTTACTGAACCAGCAAAGTGTCATCCGCCATCAGGTAATAAGGTCACTCGCTGGTCAGTTCATAATAAAAAAAACTTATTGTTGTCTAGATATCATTAAAACAAACTCAAATCCCATTTGTAATGTGGAACTAGTTAAAAGGATGAAACGTGATGTCATCGCACCAGTTAATGCGATTACGGCAAATTGTATTACGACGGCAACAGCTATTATGGCGGTCTCAATAGACGGTGACTAGACGAAACCTGAGCTTTTGGAAATGTGTGGAAATAGTGGAAAGAGTGGCAATCTGATGTACGTAAAGATTAAAAATTAAAGATATAAGGAAGGAATAAGGAATGTGTAAAAATAGAAGAGTAAGCAATGTTAAAATAAAGTTAAATCTACATTTGACCTTTTGCTACGTACTACGTACGTAAAGATAAAATATAATACGTTGTATTGTGGAACGGAAATTCGTATAATTCTTGTTATTGATGAATGTACAACTGTATCTTGAAAAGTTCAATCAATGTCAAATATGACTGATTACATAATTGTTATCAATTTTAACTTTGTTACTTCTACAACTGTGACGCATCCACATGTATTTTAAATTGTTTTAAATTTACCAAAGTGTTTAAGCGCTCGTAAAAGAAATCTAATGATGTGACGTGACAACGAGACATTAATTTAAAAACACATCTTGTTCCCTAAATGTATGTCTTTAATAACCAACTGTCAGGTATGCATTAAGTGTTTGTAAATGTACAAAACTTTACCAAGTGATTTGCATGCCTTTATGAGGCTGGCTCTTTATCAGCGACGGTCAATCAAGAACAAAAAACGTTCAAAACGAACATTTATTGAAAAGTCAATGACATATAAAATACTCCGGCCAAAAATATATTAAGATTAAACAAGTGCCTAAAGTAGATGATTTTAGTAAATTATTTATATTCGTAGGTATATATATATTCCTTAAAAGAAAACAAAATGACAGTTAGCTTTGATTAAGTTGGAGTAGATAAAACTGTGCCCGTAGATACAAGATAAAACACCCAAACGCTCGTTTTTAATGCCCAAAGCACCGCGATAAAGTAAATTTATTCATTAACCGGGGCGAAGCATTTTAGCCTTTAATCTTACTAAAAACAGCTGTTTTAAGCGCAATCAAAATAAAACCAACATAAATATTTGTATCGTGTATAAAAACGCACATTTATCTTTCTTTTAAGGCTCCAAAATTGCGGGACAAGCATTAATGGATTTAATGTCACTGATTCGGATAACGTTATTTAATAAAACTCTCAATATAAATAACCCCATCTGTCGGTCGTAAAACTTCTGAATCTTGCTGGCGTGTTCCGAGGGTTTAAAACCACTGCCCGAACACGATCTGCATCCGTGTCTTCGGAAAAAAACAAGTTTCGATTTGTTCACAATGACTTCTTTTTTGGAAAAAAATTGCCACCATTCCCAACTGATGGTTGCAAGTACAAGGGAATAAATATTCACATCTCTATCTTGATGTTTACAGCATGCAATGCCTGACGGGCGGGAGCGGTGAACCTTTTTTTTACCGATTTCAACTTTGAGCTTACTTTGACTTTAAGTTGTCGTTTTCTGTGCAAATTCAAACGACTTTAGCATTAAATTTTAATCCTCTCAAAGGCTCGAGCGCATTTAAAATCATAAATCTAGCGATCCCGAGATACGAAACAGGACCAACTCAGTACATCTAGTTTGCAACTCGGATGCCACACAAATCACAATAACCGCTCTTCATTATCCGCATTTCACTCGACTGGGGCCGTATCTATCGGAATGCGCCCACAAAGGAGTATACCAAGTTACTAAGTCGCTACACTTTGTCCAACCGGCTTTGCCTTGAAACCAGTCCGCCCCGGGCCGGTCGCGCCACCTACGACCAAAACGCACTATCAACCAGTTGACTGACACCTAAATGCCACTTAAGCGTTGTTCTCTCGAAATTTTTATTAGTATTAAGTAGCTTGTTGAAGTTTTTGTCCGTATACGCTACTAGGCGACCCACTATGGCTCTTTAACCTTTCGAAAAGCATTCATAGATAAAAATTAAGTGTTGATGCTTTCCGTTCACGTATTTTTATTAGTCGCTTAAAATATTTTTTATTGCAAGAAATTTACTATTTTGTTCGTTAGAGGTGATTTATGGTCGATAATCGCTCGCTGCATTCGCTCATTTGCGCTTAAGCTACACGGGCAAGATTCCGAGTAAAACGCCAGTATATTTAAAGTCGTATAGGCTATACAGGGTGGCCCATTTAGATCGGTCAGTATGGGAAAATCTGAAACTATAAGACATACGACGATCTCTTCTTAGGAACCATGTCATCGATTTTAGTAACAAGAAAAACTGCATTCATACCTACATTTAATTTTTTTATGTAAAATGTATTGAAAAAAATGGTGGCCATTTCGAAAACATACTAAAATAAATTAAAGGATATGAAAACAATGCATTTTATTTATTTCAGACATCATGTTTCATTGTAATATTTACTGCTTAAGACCTACACAGTCGATATCAAATCGAAATAATTTTAGATTTTTTTTTTCAAAACGTCCGGGTTCGATTCTCGAGCTGAGTACACATTTTTTTAAAATGTATGAATGCAGTTTTTCTTGTTCCTAAAATCGATGACATGGTTCCTAAGAAGAGATCGTCGTATGTCTTATAGTTTCAGATTTTCACATACTGACCGATCTAAATGGGCCACCCTGTATATTAATTACAGATGTACGAGTGGTAAATAGCCGAGCCGCTCTCCCGGTCTAAGATCTGTAATACTGTCATTTGCTCTTTGAACAACAATTTATATGCGTAAATATTGAGCGGTATTTACTGTCGATGCTTTGCGAGATTACTTAGTCGCTAATAACTTACCTTTTATGCTAATAGCTCATAACTACAGCTTTATGTCCACCTTTATGTTAGTTCGAGATATTTTATCACTCAATCGTCCAAGCCGAGGTTATGTAAATTAAAATCTTACCAATTCCAATCTGCCGGTGAATTAGCATTAACGTACCTGTAACACGATAAGCGGTAATTAGTTAAACAGAACGATAAACCGAACTTATCAATCAGATCTTTATTTCCCTTTGATTAGTAACTCGATGGCATACGACGCACGATTTGTTACAAAAGTGGCCCAAAGATATCTATGGCGAAGATTCGAAAGACCCCACAAAGAGCCGGTGCCTCACGTATATTCCATTTTCCTGAAAAATATACCCTGAAAAGGCGCCGTAGGAAAATAGTAATTACAAGTTCTTTCTAGCACCGTGTGCCATTGTGCTGCCTCACAATGCCGAGGAATCTTTTTGTCCGCCCTATCGGCTGTTTGCACCACTGTGCCCCGTTGGAGCTCGGAAACATATTTAGATGTAGACTTCCACTCGACTTTTATTGACAACTTTTGTGCATTTTTGCTCGAACGATCTGGTTTGACCCGATAGCACGTTGGCCTCCTTGGGAATTCTATTCAATAGCGAATTTTAAATATGTATTTCTTAAAAGCAAGAGTAACTTTCACTAGTTAGGGACTTTCAACGATCTTTTGAATTCACAAACATTATTCATGAGGGACTTTACAATTTTGAAACAATTGAGCAGTTTGATTGATAAAAAAGCGGCCAAGTGCGAGTCGGACTCGCCCATGAAGGGTTCCGTATTTAGGCGATTTATGATGTATAAAAAAAAACTACTTACTAGATCTCGTTCAAACCAATTTTCGGTGGAAGTTTACATGGTAATGTACATCATATATTTTTTTTAGTTTTATCATTCTCTTATTTTAGAAGTTACAGGGGGGGGGACACACATTTTACCACTTTGGAAGTGTCTCTCGCGCAAACTATTCAGTTTAGAAAAAAATGATATTAGAAACCTCAATATAATTTTTGTAGACCTATCCATAGATACCCCACACGTATGGGTTTGATGAAAAAAAAATTTTTGAGTTTCAGTTCGAAGTATGGGGAACCCCAAAAATTTATTGTTTTTTTTCATTTTTGTGTGAAAATCTTAATGCGGTTCACAGAATACATCTACTTACCAAGTTTCAACAGTATAGTTCTTATAGTTTCGGAGAAAAGTGGCTGTGACATACGGACGGACAGACAGACGGACAGACAGACAGACAGACATGACGAATCTATAAGGGTTCCGTTTTTTGCCATTTGGCTACGGAACCCTAAAAACGTAATAAATTGCAAAAGTTTTCATATTCCCTAGAATAAAAACCTTTTGTTACTTTATCAAGACCTTGCAGCCGTGGATATCATTCTCAAACTTGTCTTAAGTTTGAAAAGAATCTTCACAAACATTTTTGAGTTAATCGACATTTGTCAGTGGACTGCAGATGATAGCAAAGCTTTTTACTATTGGGGAACATTACTCCTGGCCTAACACTTAATGACATCTTAAGGGCGCAAATTATAACAAAATGAATTCTCGAGAAATGGATGTTCTCTACTGAATATACTTTAGGTACCTATAAGATTGAAGTGTAATTAAGTACTAGTAATGTTTTCCCTCGATCCAATCAAATAAGCTGATTAGCACTATATAGCTTTATATAATCTATATTTCAACAGCAACATTAATAAACGTCAAACGTTAATTAACAATAACTAAACATACATAAACAGCCATATTCTACTTAATCAGAGGTGAAATAACATTCAAATCTATTTACATTATTTATACCTCAGTGCCCAGTTTACCCTCAAACGCCAGGTAACTAACCAAATACACGAACCACTGTGCAGCATATACGAAGCTCATGTCTAATTTGAGGTAAAGACTGGCCAATAGAACCATCAGGCAACTAAGCAAACAAATTACCTCTACACTCAAAGACAAAATTGAGGTACACAGTTTAGCTGATAAGCGTGCAAACATAATTCTAAAGGAGAATTTCTTATCAAATATTGAAGTTTTCTATTTGAATAATTGAATTCGCCGACAATGTTTTATCTCATTATTTGGGATATTTTTCACTTCATTTGTAGTGAATTCATATTTGGTTGTTGACATTGGTTATTTTTGGAGTTATGAAAATATTTGGTTTACATTCCGATGAACTTTAATTTTACGGTTCGTAAATAAAATAAACCAATATAAACATAACTCAATTCGTACTCTTCAAAATTTATTACATCAAGACGCTTATGAAATAACGATCAAATATCAGTAAATAGTTTTTGTAATTAGTTATCAAACATTTAAAACCTGATACACTATTAGTGACATAATGGGAAAACAATATTATAGTTTGTACAATGATAACAGTAATGACTTATGACATTAGCACTTAGGAGAGATAAAAAAATCACAGCTTATTTTCTTGCACAATAGATTCCATTCTCAATAAAGTCCGTCAAAATGTAACAGCCATGCATTAAGCTTCCTAAATTATCTTCTCACAATATGGCAATTTTGTCCGTTGTAGCAGGCATTGTCCCACTGTGCTGTGGATAAGTACAAAGACCATTGTAAGTATATTGGCTTGGTCGAGTAGACACTAAGCGATAGCTTTTAGACCACCGATAAAAGATTTGAGATTTTAAAGTTGCAAATGTACTGAAGAATTGATATTTGAGAAAATATATTGCAATTACAATAGCTAATTATATTGATTTTGATGATGACAACAATGAAGGCAGTAAAAATAATAAGGGATGTGGGATACATAGTCGACAAATAAAAATAGACAAAATAACTAATGTTATACAAAGCTTCATGTCAAGACATGGACTAAAATAGCCTGATGATAACGACGTTGATGAATAATTGAACTAGCCACAATAAGTGGCCAATTTATATTTCAAAACAGGAAGGATGAAGAAAAATGCTCGGATTCATTATCCGTAAAAGGCAAAATTGTTTAACAGACAACCACAGAGCTCCAAAATTTATTATGCATTCCACTAATCTCAGGGGCTACCCTAGGAAATTAAGCAACTTCTCTCTAAACAAGCTTATTATGCGACCTAAACAAAGAGTATCGCTAAATTATTGAAGGCCTTCCCAGGACGCGACCATCCAACTTGGGGTGTTATATTATAGCCATAGCTTAGCGTTACCGAAGACACTTCCTTGTGGTAACCAGCATCGTTAAGACCTTCCGATCCGTAACTACTGAGTGTAGTTTTAAGACACTTATACTGGGTACCTGAGGCGATGGTGACCAATGGGAAGAACTTTGGGGAGTTGGCGTTATAAATAAGAATGGGGTTCTTTCCATTTACATTGCCGTCGATACTGTGCCAAAAGGCGGTTAGGAATAATGGTCTGCTTTTTCTATTGCTTTTTCACAATCCCAATCTTTGGTTCAAATATTTTCTTGATATTTTGGTCAAATGTTTTTTGAAATATCCCTAATGACTTTTGGATTAAACGATAATGTTCAGATGAGACAAAAAACATCGTTTATAATGGTATATTTTTCTGCAATTCTGATATTGATTTTATCCCGTCCAATTACTTGTAGGTTACGTTGAAATAGGGAAAAATGTAAGTAGCGCGAACCTATAGATCGAACGTAACGCCAAAATTCGCCGTTGAAACATTAATTTCGTTCAACAGCACTTTAGTAAATTCGCTTAAACACCCCGAAGCGTAATTTACATCTTATCTTCGCAGACAGGAGGGGTCGGTTTTTTCGAAGCTCAAACACACCTACCTTGATAGCAAGGTGACGGTTTTTCCGAAGTCCCGGATAGCTTGATAGGGCGGTGATAGATTTAGTGGAGGTGCCACTGATGGCGGTATTGATCAGAGGTTTTGTGCATTCAATCATTTTAGTCTACTTAGCATAAGACGCGACTTCGCGATAAGTCTGCTGACAGTTTCAGATTACTTTTATCGGTGTTGTTAGGGTTAAAACTTTATTAGATAAACAATTTGTCTGGGGCGAACGAGACACTCTGTGTAACCTTTATATATACGTAAATATTGTATTTTTCAGTCATTTCATTTCGATTGGAGCGCTCATATAAGAATTATTTCACCACATTTCATGTAAGTGCGTTTAAATTATGTCGCTAAATTATGCATGTGATTGACAGTTGTAAAATTACCACTAGGTTTGTGTTGGCACGATTTATCAAAATAATTTCCTCGCGTAAATTCATCACAGTGGTCCATCAAACATCCTTGCGCGTGCAAAAACTGGTACCGAACTTTTTGTTATTTTTTTCTTGAATATTTTTTCTCGGACATTACGTCTTGGCTCAAAGTTAATGTGATGTATGTAGATGACATTATTATGATTCAGATACACGCCCCGGCCGTGCACGCGCTTACCTGTCGTCTCATTTGGTTATGTTAATCGCCATTTGCTTGTTCTTTCGGCACATTTTATTACCATTTTACCGTCATAGATTTTATTTATAAACATTTCGTTTTGCATCTCGTGTATTAATTTAATTTACGGGCTGAGGTTAAAGTTACAACTTCATTTTAAATTACGGTGTCATGTTTTTGAAAACAAATGTTTATTATTATCATTTAAATCATTATTTATTGGTGTTTCAAACAAAGCGACAAATTATAGGTCTACTCTCACGAATATATTATTTCCCATAGATTTGGGTAGGTACTTAGTTTTAAAGCTAAGTCAGTTATAATTGTAGCGATGAACGGAACTTAAAATGAACACTAGATAGCGATAAAAAACATACAAAAATTACTCATGACTGTGATTTAACATGCAAAAAAAGAACCGTTAGACGTTTAAAAACCATTCGAACAGAACGATGTAATGCCTATTTCTAGCATTACAAAACTAAAGCAGCTGAGGTAGACACAGTGGTTTAGAGATCAAATCTCTGGACAAAATGAAAAACAAAAATCCTCCAGAGACAGTCAGCCATTTTGACACATATTAATGGTAGCCACCAGGGATGTTGCGAACATCCGCATCCGCATCCGCAACCGCGGAACATCCGCATTATTTTCAACATCCGCATCCGCATCCGCATCCGCATAAAATCGATGCGGAGCTTATGCGGATGCGGATGTTGAACAAGTCGGTACAGGAACGTCTTAGCCGCGGCGTAAGTGCTAGGTAATTTCGTCATTACCTATAACGAAATCGTCTACACAGTACACTAAGAACAGTAGTGAATCTAAGGCCGCTCGGCAAGTTATTTACCTACTCTTGCGTTGGCGCTTAGGGTTGTCACTTTTATTTATAGATAAATATTATTTGCGTATTATGAGTAGCACTAGGTTTCTATTTATATAATACAGTGTGTAAATCCAATACGGGCGAATATTTAAACGGTGGTTAGCATAGGACCTAAAAAGTATATTGAGATAGATTTTACTTAGAAATGCATTGAAAATTATAACCATACAAAATAATTCGGCCCGCAATGTAATACACCACACACGTTACGGGATACGAGCTTTTTAAAGTAACTGTCAACGCTTGTTGGCAGTTACTATGAAAAGCTCGTATCTCGTAATGTCATTATCATCTTGTTTCTTAATGTTTACAGTACATTGCTGCTCGGTACATGTGGAAAAAATTAATCACGGGGTCATAATTAAGTGTAACTTAAAAAAACATCTTAATTAATGATAAGACGGGTAAATTCTATATCTGGTTTAATTTATTGCCCGTATTTGACTTACACACTGTATAATGAAATGTTTTCTCAATTCATAAATCAGGTATAAATGAAGGCCGGTAAAAGCAGGCAAATGCGAGCGTACTCGAATGCGCGCGATCTCAGTCGCGGTACGGCCCACACTGCCGCCACCGTATTCCCCCGTAAATTATGCGAATGTGTGCGTGGCAGCGCGTGCGTACTCGGCGCCCGGCGCGCACGCACACATTCAAGCCGGCAGCGGCACATTTCTATGAAGATTCACTACTGTTCTTGTACTGTGTCGTCTAGATCCAGAAAAGTCGGCGAAGTTACTGTTTATTAAATATAACGCACCTATATTTTTGCTCAAATACTAAACGTTTGGTTTTTTTAATAAAAAAATACTAAAAATGTAATATTTGACGTTTTAATCTTGACATCCGCATCCGCATCCGCATCCGCGGATGTGAGCCTTTAAAAATCCGCATCCGCATCCGCATCCGCGGATGTCAAAAAATCTGCATCCGCAACATCCCTGGTAGCCACACAGACGACGGCCAGATAAATAGTCTCCGGCCATTTAATGAGATAAAAACGTGACTAAGATTATTTCCGTTATGTGTATGGTATTTAAAGTATGGTACAGCATTTGGGGCGGTCGTGATTTTAGGAACGATTCAAAATTCATTGATGGCACTGTTTTTGTTAACGGTTTTAACTAGCCTATTGTACCTATAATTGAACTAATCTGTTATTAATGAGGGATTATTATTATCATTATATTTATTCATAGCGCTTTGTAGTTGTTTTGTGATAATACTTATTACAAAAGTAAAATTAATCTTGTGTCTGTTCAAATTTTAAGCTTATACCGCTTACAGATATACATTTGCGTTCATTTGGTTTAGTTTTACATAGACCAAGTCACTATTCAAATAATTGTAATCGTTATTATTTTTGTTCCTTATATTCTAATTCTTCTGTAGCCTTTCTTCTTCTTTATATTGTTCCATTTCTATAAATTAGAATATAAACATAAATACCCTTTAGAAGTGTAAACAACCTAATTGTAATACATACTCCTACCTAAGCATTATTATTTAGTATATGCTTAGACGATACAAATGAAACGTATATTGACACTCAAGTCTCCAAGTATATCGTAAATTGATTCAAATTACTCATAACATGAAATAGAAAGTCATTTCGTAGTCTTTATGAGTCTGAACCTATCGCAGACATACATACATTTAAAGGAGCATATATTTTTACAAAAGTATCGTTATTAACGCCATTTTGTCTTTGTAAGTGCAAGCAGCCTAAACATTTTATCTTGGCTGTCTGTCTCATTTCTATTCCCAAGTATACTACTAGGGAATTATTCAGTATTTAGTTCAAGATCCTATATCTTGAACTAAATATCCCTAATAATAATATAAAATCGAAGGACATATTTATACTTGTTTTGAGGCTACCAGTTCGGTAAGCGTAAATAATCAAATCTGATGCTAAATCACAATCACAAGAACATCAAGAAAAACACGTTTCAATAGACTGATCTCACGACTTCCGTTTTTATTTAATCAGTAAAAAGTTTTAAAAGATTGCCATTTACTTTTTAACAAACCATACAGATTTCCTTACTCGCAAAAAATAATGCGACAATAATACAGTTGAAAGAATATTAACAAACAGATGGCACGAAATTTAAATGCAAATTATATAACATACTGCAACCGCAAATATACTCGAGTGATGTTTGAGTTGCACTTAACATCGGGGCAAAAAGTCTGACATCCGGGGATCGCGCCAAAACCACATGCATCCGAAACGCAGTCAAAGACCAAAACCAAATACCCAAGCATGTAAACACTACGAATCCAGCCGCAGGGCGAATTAAAAAAACCAAACAACCCAAGCCCCGCGTTCGAATTTTAAAAACAAAAAATTGTCTCTGCGCCAAGATTCGAAAACTAACAGGTGGTTCGTGACGTTAGAAAAAAACATGGCCAGTTTTTGTTGAAATTAAACGTAGAATTAGAGAAAATTGTTCGGTCGACCGCGATGCGTTTTGTTTCATTCGTTTTGTGAATGAATACGGCCAGTTATGAGTCGATTTTAACGATCATGTTATAAAAATTATAAATTGTCGTTATTACAGTTTGCTTTAATGCAGTTAAAAGCGTTTTTTGTAGAAGAAATATCTCAAAGGCAAATTTAACAAAGACTGTACAGTGGAATAACGAATACAGTTTGTCTATAAACGATTCATTAAAAAGCTTTTGAGACACTTGTTATCGGAGTGTTAAATCCTTGGATTTTTCTTAAATACAAAAAAATATCTAGTTCATAGTTCGATTTTCTTTGTAGACTACCTAACTGTAATAAATTGATGCTCGAAATGTAAACCTTTTTTCTTTACTCCAGAGACAGTAATGGAAATAGACTGATAATTTTGATATTCCTTTTCATTACGTATAGGTTTTAGTAGCGTGTTACTAGCGAGGTTATTATAAGATGCTTTGACATCTACTAATGATCTCAACAACATCAAGTTACGCTCTTTCAGGTAACTCAATAGATGTTTAAGTGACAAGACTACGAAAAGCTACGTAAATTAGGAATGCAATTCTGTCTTGCCTTGCTTATCAAATTTATCGTTACACAGATCCGTTGCAGTCCTTTCGAGCTTGGTCAAAAGTTTGAACGAATTAGTTTGGAGATTGACAGTTTATAATTTTCTCATCTTTGGTATACACAATATACATCTAACTGTACATTTATGGTCGTATTGAGTTACATTTAGATAACTCAAATAGACTTTGCATGTAGCTGTCATCGCTTGTTTTTTGCTCTCGATTTTGACATGTATCTCTCTTAATTAGGTGGATAATATTGCTTTTATGACAGCTTGGCTAAGTCGGTAGCCGTGTACTAAATCGTGTTAACTTTTTGTTAAGGTAAGAACATTTTAATGTTTGATTTATTAATTTTTTTGCTGAACACGTACCTATTTTGATTAGTAATATGTACAATATTCTTTAGGTATGTATCGAAATATTTTCTGAAATTAATTACTTAATTTTAAGTAAATTAAGTATTCTTTGAATAATGTTTCTTTCCCATTGAAGACGAAATACTTTCAAGACCAAACATCTAATTTAAAAGCTCTTTCATTTACGACGGTAAATACGACAAATTGATTAGATGTTCATCGAATTATTGCCTAACATAATTACGGAACCCTAGGGGTCCTGATGGTAAATAACTTGCGTCATTACATCGAATAAGATGAGTAATTTAATTACAACATCAACTTCAAACCACTTCACTACGTACTCGAGTGGCTCGAACTTCGGAGCCTTGAGCACCAAAAATTATTTCGACAACCCTGATGCGCTTGATAAACACAAGCGTAAATATAAGTATCCGTACGGAAATAATTGCGAATGTGTGCGTGTCGAAAAAACGCTAGGGCTGACAAAAATAAAGGTTACGATAAAATAAAAAGAGTTTGCGTAACAAAACATAAGTAAATAAATAATTATCAAGGTAACAGGACGCTATCCACACCAGACTACAAGACCTAAAAGTGCCTGTGGGACCGCTAACATAAATAATAAGCTTATACAAATCCTATTACAGTAGGCTCTGCTTACACGGGGATTTTTGCATGCAGTGTACACGGTTAGTCTGCTTTTTATGTTGTGTAGCCTGTGTGTTGTGAAAACATATTTATGTAGGTAGGTACTAGGTATATGAATTTACTTTCCACACAATTAGTATCAGGTTACTTTCGAAGTCTATGTACCTTAGGTTTTTGTGTTGGTAAATTAACTAGTTTTATTTTATGATGTAGGAGGCAAACGAGCATACTGATTGCCTAATAGTAAGCAATTACCGTTGCCCATGGACACCTGCAACACCTGAAGGGTTACAAATGCGTTACCGGCGTTAAGATGGGATTACGCTCTTTTCTTGAAGTTTTGACAGTTAAGAGCAAAATGCAGGCCTCTCGCTGTCAACACATCACATATAGGTTTTACAGCCTTCAAACCTAAATTCACGATTAGAAATACACGTATTTTAAAATAATTCAGAGCAACTGAATACAGTAAAACAATAGTTTTATAGCAGTTTTGAAGCTGAAATCATAGAGAAAAAAATACATAGAGTGCTCACTCCATACATCAGTTTTAGTGCCAAAAAGACTATTAGCATCTAGCATCGAGTAGCGGAACTATCAGTACTGCTACTTGACAATAGATGTAGCAGTACTGATAGTTCCGCTACTAGATACTAGATGTAGACACTGAAATTAATAGTCTGAACTGATGTATGGAGTGAGCACTCTTGTCTTACTACACTATGCTAAAACTAAACTCCCGCGCAGCGTGCGTCCATTAACTTGCATCACCAGCGTTTAAAACGTTGCGTCAGTGTCTATTAGAAAATCTTTTTGTATAGTCGCACTCAGTGGGACGAGTGGAATGGGTCCCTAGAGATTTCTATCCAAGTCAGCATATTCGGAATAAGTAATATTATTATGTAACTAAACTAGCCTCTGCCTGCGACTTCGTCAGCATATCTATTAATCTACAGAAGTAGTGCATAGTTGTTTTCCATCGTATTGTCTCGGAAACGATCGTATTTGTCATGCTTCTTCAGCTAACCTCAGCACTTTTTGTACCGACACTGACTTTTTTTTTTTTTTTTTTTTTTTTTTTTTTTTTTTATTTAACAAAATACAAAGTACAGTGTACTTATAACTAAAGTTTCGCCAAACTGTAAAACAGTTTGTTGGCGATGCGCTCAAATAAACTTAAACTAAAATAACTACAGTACTTAGGTAGGTAGTTACTGAAATAGCACGACACGTTCGTACGTTTTCGTAAAATTATGATGGAAAATATAATTATGCACTACATCTGTACACATTTATGTTTGTAATTTCAAGATCTTACCAGAGTCTAGTCAATAGAGAAGGAAGACCTACAAACTCTCCTGTCCTTAACTTATGCCCTTTCCCAAGCATCAAACTATCTCTACTAAATGTTATCTTGATGGGTTTAGCGGTTTAAGCGTGAAGAGAAAAGACAGACAGATAGATTATATTTATACTTTCGCATTTATAATATTAGTAGGGATAATTCTGTTAATCGAGATTAAACTTTCGTGAAACGTATTTTAAACTGTTTAGACCACAACGGTTTCACTCACTTGAATTTTTAGTTGCTATTGGCGACATGTGTGGGATAATTCTGTTGTTTCATTAATTATAATTTTCCCAATAATTTACATAATACAATCGAACATTCTCGAACACAATTCGCATAGTGCTGGGACGTGACCTGGTTTCGGTATCGATATCCATATTTAGACATCGATACCCGAACTATGCTGGTTTCGGTTTCGTTCTTGCGCGCATAGCAATTAAGTATTTGTAAGCATCGCAGGCATCGCAGTCATCGCATTTAAAGAATGCGTGTCGTTTAATACTTGGACTTTGGGAAGCCTCGGATTCTGATGCGTCCGGAATATCCTTAGCATCTCATTCATTATACTTAGGTAGTTATTTGTCATAAACATAAAAATACCTTTACAATTGGGTTGGGGATTGTTTTTAACTCTTGTTTAAACTGTGGCGATTACATTCCATGCAATAAATCTACGCAATTCCATAGTGACAGATACATAGACGTTATTTTGTCGCATCGTTGCATATAATATTTAATAACCTCTTAGCCTAGTCGGCCTGGTAATGGGATTTATTAGTGTATCTATAATTATAACAGATATTTGTTCGTGAGTTATGTCTGTATGTTTTCTATGTATTTAAGTTTATCTGTTATAAACATCTTCGCCTAATACCCACAACACAAACCTTATTGAGGTTACTGTGGAGCAACTTCGATTTGTGTAAGCTTGTCCCATAATATTTACCTATTTATTATAATTTATTTACGCAAAAGACCGAGATAGAACACTATGCATCAATATAACATGATATTCGAACATCCAACTAATAATTAAATCCGGTACCCAACAAACAAATTAGGCTTAGTACAAAGTCGAAACTAGAAGACTAACTCGTACGTTCCGAACATCGAACGTTCGATTTTCGAAACTTTGTCACATCCCTATTCGGGCGGTTCCACACGGGGTGTTTCTGCAACTTCTCTCAAGCGATTAGTTCTAGGCACAGACATATATGTAGGTCACGGTCAGAAGCTCTTAAGCAAAATTTAATGTAAACACCTTATTTTTTATTGTTTTCTTATCACAACTAAAAATGCATCCATATTGAGCTCCAATTAAATACTTAGGTACGTAACAGTTCATGTTGTACAGCGCTTATTCCGTACATCATTATATTTTCATGTTCGAAATTAAAAACTCATTCAATATACTTATGTAGGTATGTATAGAGTGAACACTATGCAGTAAGCCTACCTATTTCTCTATGGCACATGCGAGCTCTATTCATACACATGTCTGCGGTTGTAAAATTCGGAGCTAACCAGATTTTCAGCTTGTGTGGTTTAGACCAATTATTGTTGGGAATGATTATTAGTCTTATCAGAAGGATCTCAGTTTCTGCACTGGATTCTGGGAAATTTGTCTGTGTGATTGTTATGAACGAGGAGCTTCTGAGGTTTGTTGCCGGTCCCATGTTGGGATACCCCCCCCCCCGTCCTCTGATTGAGGGGGGATTTAACAAATCTCGAGGCAGAGGTGTAGGTTTGGAGCCGGTGTACCTTTATTTGACGTTCATAAGCCGGCAACGTATGTACTTGCATTACAAGTGCGTTGGCTCTGGTGTTGCAGGTGTCCATGGGCGACGGAAATTGTTTATCATCATGCGCTTAGTCTACTCGTTTGCCTCCTTTATAAAAAAAAAATGTGTTCTTAGTAAAACATTGTGTATTTTAAGAGTAAGAAAAGAAATCATACAGACCTCTAATCTTTATTTTTCAGTGGACCCAAAACGTAAACAGTATTTTTTCAGCCTCATCAACCGAAAGCGTAGTTCCATTTTATTTACGTCCCGTGACGGGTTCCGTACGGGGTCCGTAGGGTCCAAGGTTTATGGAACCTTTTATGGGTTCTGTATCGTTTATTGCACTAGTTGTTGTTTATGGCGAAACAAATGGTTCTGGGTCGTTTTGTTTTATGAGAAATTTGCTTTTATTCACGCAAAATTAGGCCAAGAGATTGTAAAGCGTAACCTAATTGTAGCCTTGTAGTTACAAAAGGGTACTGTTTTATAGAAATTACAGGGCAGTTACGTCCTTTAAGACCTTCAGACTAAAAGTAGCGGTTACCAAATTAGACCTTAGTAACTGGGGCAAGTAGAATGAACGAGTATTTAAGTACGAAGTAAAACAGAATCACAAATAAGTTCTTGAAATTTATAATAATGTACTGTATTCACGATTAATATTCCGTTTTATGTTTTATAGTCCGTTTTATTATCTAGAGTAGACGAGTACAGTCAGCAGCAGAAGTTGCTGAGCGGGCGAGGTGTTCAAATTCAAAATTACCTTGACACGCTCTTATTCTCTTAACAATAAAGTCGCGTCAAGATCATTTTGAACACCTGGCCCGCTTAGCAACTGCTGCTGCTGACTGTACGTGAAATTTTAATGGAATTAATTTTACTTAACCTAAGGAAGTATATAGTATATAGATTTATTTATTTAGTACTAGCGACCTGCCCCGGCTTCGCACGGTTTATCAAATTATATTATTAAAAGCGAAAAAACGATCTAGATAGGTCTTATCTCTGTGAAAACGCGCATTTTTATGTTTTTATATGTTTTCCGAGCAAAGCTCGCTGTCCCAGATATTGCTAGATGTAAAGTATCGTTTTATGCTTGACACTAATCAATCTGAGATTGTCAACTCACTTGCAAGTCACCAAATATTACACTTTCTAACCGCCTTCACGCCCTTTCTCCGCTGCATCTCAGACCCCCAAACCCCCCATTACCCTAAGCGTAGCTAATCCGAATTCTCCAGAAAACCCTCGAAGTAAATGACCGAAACACCCCCGGGAAATAGTTGGGAACTTCGGCCGCCATTACCGGGGCACGGGCTCATCTGTCTTGAGTCGTATAGATTGTTTGCTTTTGTTAATTCTTTGCGCAATTAACTTGGTGGTTTAAAGGAGTTTTGGGACTGTAAAAATGCATTCACTTTTCGTAAAAACGAGTATACTTCGGTTTTTTTAGAATTAGAAAGAAGGTAGGTAAGCGATCTTGGCGAGTCTTTTTATTACAAGACACTATTAAAAAAATACCTCAAAGCAAAAATGTACCAATTATAAATCATATACGATCATTTACATTATTTTGCTTTCATAAGTCATTGTTATTATATAATTCACTTTATTTATTTTTGATCTTAGGTTAGGTTATTTTATAATATGGATATAAAAATAAAATACAAAAACACTTACAAAAACAATACAAAATACATATAAACACATAATAAAAAACCTAACCTAGGGTGCCGCCAGCAGCGGGGCAAGGCCCAAGCTACCGGTGGTCAGGGCTGCAGAGACAGGAACCGGCGGACTATCCGCGCCGTGTCCAAGATCACCGCCTTCTGCATCTGGCCCTTGATCCAACCACCTAGCGAGAGTCTCTCATGATATTATTCTCTTTATTTATTTATCATCTTAAGTTAGGTTATTTTATAATATGGATATAAAAATAAAATACAAAAACACTTACAAAAACAATACAAAATACGTATAAACATATTATAAAAAAACCTAACCTAGGGTGCCGCCAGCAGCGGGGCAAGGCCCAAGCTGCCGGTGGTCAGGGCTGCAGAGAGAGGAACCGGCGGACTATCCGCGCCGTGTCCAAGATCACCGCCTTCTGCATCTGACCCTTGATCCAACCACCTAGCGAGAGTCTCTCAAGATGTTGGTCGAGACTCTTCGCTATTAGACCGTTCGCTGAAACAACTATCGGGACAATGATCGTCGAATCAACATCCCACATGGCGGTTATCTCGTGAGCCAAGTCTAGGTACTTACTAGACTTATCCTTCTCGGCTTTCACGAGATTCTCATCATGGGGGATGGTGATGTCAACGAGCACGGCCCGGCGCTGCGATCGATCTATTATCACAATGTCAGGCTTATTGGCTACAATAGTCCTGTCAGTGATGATAGATCGATCCCAATAGAGCGTGGCACGACCATTCTCGAGAACTTGCGCAGGTGAATACTTGTAGTACGGTACTTCGCGGTCCACAAGGCCGTATAGAAGAGCAAGCTGCTGGTGAATAATCCTGGCTACGAGATTATGTCTGTGCAAGTACTCGCCGTTAGCAAGATGAGAACAACCGGAAATGATATGCCTGAGTGACTCTCCGGGACGGCGGCATGCCCGACAAATGTCGACCGTACCGTCCTTCAGGATATATTTCCGATAGTTGTTCGTCATCATTACTTCGTCCGCAATTGCACAGGCAAAACCCTCGGTTTCTCCGAAGAGGTCCCCGAATCGTAACCAGTTCACCGACGCGAGCAGGTCCACATCAGGTCCCGTGAGGGCCTTGTAGAACCGCCCGTGTAGCACCTTACTCTCCCATGCCGCCTTGCGATCCGCAGTACTTAGTACCACAGGTTTGCGCCAGTTCTCGTTTGCCAAGGAGAGCGGCGTGAGGTTCCTGTCTACTGCCACCACATCACGATGCATCCCACACTCGTTGTTAAGGAAATAATTCCTGAGATTGTACACCTCGCGGTTGTGGAGATCCTTGGCGTTTAGGAAGCCTCGGCCTCCACATTTCCGTGGGATGTACAATCTCATAACTGACGAGCGTGGGTGTAGCATGCGATGTGCGGTGAGCAGTGATCGGACCCTCCGATCCAGGGCGTCCAGCTCGGTCTGAGTCCACCTTAGTATGCCAAAGGAGTATGTGAGTAGGGGCATTACCCAGGCGTTGAAGGCGCGCACTTTGTTGCCTCCTGACAAAAGACTGTTAAGGACTTTTGTGAGCCGACTGAAAAAGCGCTCCTTCACCGACCGTCTAATACCCTCGTCCTCAATACCCAACGACTGTGACATACCAAGGTATTTATAGGTTTCTGATTCAGAGATAGATCTGAAAGCCATTGTCTCAGAGAGTTGTAAATTTGTTGAATTTACAACCCTCCCCCGCTCTACATGTATAACCGCACATTTATCGACACCAAACTCCATGTTGATGGCACTACTGAAGACTTCGGTAGTTTTCAGTAGGTCCAACAAGTCTTGGTTATTTGGTGCAAATAATTTGAGGTCATCCATGTACAGAAGGTGAGAAATGACTTCACCCTCTCTCCGAAGCCGGCAACCTAGTCCCAAATCTTTCAGCAGAGTGCTGAGGGGATTCAGAGCTAGGCAGAACCACAGGGGACTCAGACTGTCACCCTGAAAGATTCCTCGCTCAATCCTTATAAAATCCTGCGGACCAGAGCGGTCATTTCCGCCTCCTGGTTGACGAAGGACTGTGGTCCACCGCCCCATACACGCGCTTAGGAAGGCTCTCAAAGTTGCATCAACTTTATACAGCTCTAAGACCCTCCCCAGCCATGAATGAGGCACCGAATCATAGGCCTTCTTGTAGTCAATCCAAGCGGCTGAGAGGGCCCCCTTGTTCCGCCGGATTTGTTGGCATATGGTCATGTCTATGAGGAGGAGCTCTTTAGTACCACGGGACCCAACCCTACATCCATTTTGAGCGGAAGCCAAAATATTATTTGCGACAATGTGCGCGTTGATTTTTGCTCTCAAAATGGATGTAAGGAGCTTGTAGAGTGTAGGCAAGCATGTGATGGGTCTGTAGTTTTTTGCTTCCGTGGTACTACCGGACTTGAAGAGCAGGAAGGTGACACCAGTTGTTAAGGAAGGTGGGAGAGAACCAAGCTCGAGGGCTTGTTGAAATTGTGCTGCCAAGCAGGAGTGCGAGCATCGGAACCATTTTAGCCAGAAGTTGTGCAATCCATCCGGCCCAGGACTTTTCCAGTTCTGGGTCGTGCGGATGGCACAACTTACGTCATCGGGGGTGATAGTGACTACCCCCATAGGTTCGATGGACTCGCACTCACGCTCGACAACATTCATCCAACTCCCCTCGGTGTGTCCGACAGGCACCGACCAGATGCTACGCCAGAAGTCAGTCATGACAGTAGGATCCGGCGGCTGCGTGTCGGACTCACGAAGGTTGGTTTCCTCCCACTTTCGGTACACCTTCCTTTGGTCACTCTGGAAAAGACGATTCTGCTGGAATCGATCCACACGCTCTCTGTAGCGGCGAATACGGTTTGCCCATGCATAGACTTTCTGCTTTAGAAAGTCGATGCGCTCCGTAACGTTGGCCATGTAGTCGCGGGGCCTGATATCCGTCCCCGCGAACGCCTGGTTTACAAAGCGCATTACTCGGGGGCGATTGTTATTATGATTTATATGTATCTCCTTTTTTGGGATCACGGGCCTATAAATCCCGGTCTTTTGATAGGCTTGCGTGGGGATATAGATCCAACACGTAGAGGCCCTTTGGAGAGCTTTAATGTCATGTAGAACGCCTGCTGGGACCCGTTTACAGGTGCAACAATAGACACCCATGAACCGGTCTCAGCAGGCATTGGGACTATTGTAGAAAAAAAGTGAACAGAATACCGGTCTATGGATTGAAGTTTGGGTGGACTATGAGACTGGGCTATTGCAAAGACGTACGGACACCTGCCATAATAAGGTTTACACAAGTTATCGAGGCAGGTGGTGACTTGCCGCGCACTAGATGGGCCCCTGAAACTGCCGTCGCGAAGACGACCAGGAGCAACATCGGTGTGAGCGGCTCAGGGGTGTCGAGAGGTGTACACCGCTTTCTACCCAGTGACTGTAAACAGCCACTGTGCCAACTCGCGCTTACGCAAATTTCACTTCCACCCCTGGAGCATATAGCTCTAACGACTCCTCTCTGGACGGCCAATTAAGGCAAGCCAGAGCCGAGAGTCCTGCGGGTCCCCTTGGGGTTCCACTCCAACCGACGAAGACACGCCAGAGACGGAGACCCTGACGGACTCTCTGGAGCACTCGGGTCCGTGGGGTCGTTACTCCCCAACAGCTCGCCACAAGCTGCCCTGCCCTGATTTATATTATTATTATTATATTAAGGTTTATTCGGGTAAATCCGGAAATCGGGTAATCCCGAAAATCAATGTAAAATCCGTAATCAATGTAATAATCATATTCCGTTGTAGGAAGAGTCAGCAAAAAAAACGAAGTATGCAAACGAAACATCTACCTCCGCATAGCATTTTCAATGACAGTGCGGCAATGTCATCATTATAATGACATTTCCACACTTTGTTATTTTCAAGTAGGTCTAAATTTAGCTTAGACGGACTGTAGAGAGTGTGGTGACTCGGGTTGCCACAATATTCATATTTGTGACATAATACACAAAATATAGCAAAACCAATGGGAATTAGCTATAAAAACCATACCTTTACCATTATCAAACCTGTTAATATGGGCGAAGCTTTCAAATTATCTCTAATCCTAACCATATCTCCGGATTTAGGGCACCGTAACCTGAGCGTGGTTCGTACATGCTAGCACGGAAATGCTTTTAAACATTACTTTATGTTCACTTTACTTAAATACACAGACGACGGAAATATAGCAGATATGCCACACTTAAATCAAAACATATTTTTTTTATTACATTAGGCACCTTCTGGGCAGGCTCGCTCCATCGTAGGCCACGTCTTCGCCTCGGCTAGTCTGTGGCCATGAGTAATAAGTATGTTTTTTTAATTATAAATGGGCATTTATAATAATAATTAAAATACATACTTTATAAAGGCCCATTAAAGTAAAATTTAGTGTTTACATGTTTAATTAATAACCGCAATTGAAGTATGTATGTGCCTATGTATCAGCACTAATCGCTGGCCAATGTAACTAACACACGCCCTTAATTATTAGAACCATCCTTAATTACATATTATAACCATACCATTTTGCAAGCAAGTAAAATCACGTTACTTACCAAATTAGTATACACAAGCTTGACCATGTAAATATTGATGACAGACAGGGCCCGTTACACCAAATCGTATGTCACCGGGAAGTTTCACAGTTCACTGTTGAGTGACGTTGATCAGTCCGTCAAAAGTGGTCGGTGGCTGTTGCGCCACCCTTACTTTGTAAATGGATTAAACTAGAAATTAGGAACTGAATTAAACTAGAAATTAAGTGTATCTCATTCGCAGAGGTCAGGAAGGGTAAGCCATTTGCCTTATAATATAACGTAAGGCATGTCAAATTATAGGGTAAATCGCCATGTCCGACCTCTGCTCAGTAGAATTGCGCGACATTAGGATGGTGTGCAAGGTACTTTCAGGAACGTAATTTTAGTACGAGTGGCGTGTCTGGATCAGCATTTAATCTACATCTTTACCTAAAGAGCTAATGCAAGTACGTAAATCATAAAGAGTAATTCTGAAACTCTGTAGAAGTTCAATTTGCGAACACCAACCGTTGCCAACGAATGTTTGGAAAGATTTTAGTTTTAAGTGGGGAAAATTGCGATTTCGCTGGACATAATTCTGGCTGTTTATGGTAAGAGATTGCATATGAAGAATTTTGGCCAGCTTTTTACTTTATTAAGGTTGCCAGGATTTTTTTTGGGACTTCGTGTTGTCTCGCAAAGTTGTAATGTGCATTTTTGTATTTATTAGTTACCTAAACGTTTTAGCGCCACTTGCACCATTCCTCTAACCCGGGGTAAACCGGATAAACCTGGAGTTACTATGGTTATCAGTACAATTTGACACTGGGTAAACGGTTTAACCGCTTAACCGCGGGTTAGTGGGATGGTGCAAGCGGGCCTAAAGGGTTAACGGGCGAGGTGTTCAAAATGATCTAAACGCCTTTATTGAACAGTATCTGCTTAGCAAGTTCTACTGCGGACTGTACTTAAATAATCTTTTTATTTATTTTAGCTTTGTACTTGTTTTAGTACTTCCATGTCACTACACTTGTTTCATTGAACTAATGTGCCTTCATCCTTTGACTAAACTACAATGTCGTGAGGTATTTAGTACTTAAGTCTGCAGTTTAATGCCCTGGGCATTACAGTAAGTACTGAATTATGTGGGCTTAATGACGCATGCCTTACGTCTCTTTCTTTCACACGTGTACCTCTAAGTATGATGAACTTTAAACATAGAAAATCACAATTCCAACTTTTTCTACGCGCTATTTTTGCTGTGCGCTTTTTGCAAGTTTTTAATTTTACTCATAGCAAAGACTTTTTTCTTTTTTAACTTTAGTGACGCAATTTTATATGTATTAACTACAGCTATATGTATACCACTTCATTATTTTAAAAATTAGGAGTAACTATGGTTAAAATACAATAATCTTAAATATTATCCATAATGACAATATACAGGAAGCAAAATGGGGACTACGTTTGTATGAAGAATCCTTACTCCATTATCGTCTAAAAAGACATGAGAGATCTACTTAGTAATTTTACCTCCATACGAGCTCCATAAAAGCTAGGCGAATACAATTTTTATGGCCATTCCCTAGTCATTTATTCACCTTTTACTACCTGACCAATAGCAAAAAGCATTACCTTTCCATAGAAAACGATAGTTAAACTAGTTCAACCGTAAAATACAGAGTTGCAAATAGTATTGCGAGAAACAATCAACACTGCTTTTACGCTTCGGTTTTTGTGTGATATTACGACGATTGGTATCTTGCTGTTAGTGTCCGACCGAAACATGTTTTTTTGCCGAAACCGAAACCGAAACTTTTGCAGATTTATTAAAATCGTCTTTCATTAAACCGCTTTTATTAAGACTGCGTCGACCGTCCAGTGGCGCCATCATTAGGGGAATTGTGTTTTCTAATAAACCAATTAATTTCTGTATACATAAACATTGTTGTCCTACTTGCTCTCCAACTGTTGGTCTTTGTCACATACATAGTACTATTTCGAAACTACGGCCGAACATGACTTTATGGCCGAAACTGGCCGAAACCGAAACCGAATCGGTCGGACACTACTTGCTGTGTAGCAATTGAAAAAACGTAATTAGTAGAAAATGATTGAGTGAAAATGTAGTTACAGTACAGTCTATGTATTTGATTCTTGCCTTGAATTGAAAAGTTTACAATGTATGAGGTGACATATTGAAAACAAATAGGCTGAGAAAACCTCGGTCGTTTAGTCATCCAAAAACAGGAATTGGAGTTTTCGGACCAACAAAGTAAAAATAATTATCTGAAAGAGACTTACCTGCAATTTAAAATTTAGGTACGGTCGTTAATAATCTAGGTACTTCAAAGTTTCACTGCAACATACCTGTAACAAAAAGATACAATTACATATGTGAAAGTAATTACTTTTTCTGTGATACTGACTAGGTTGCGTAGAGCATAAATGTGTAAGGAGTGATACACTCTGGAGCCCGATTTAGATTAAATAACTTATGGTTTTGATACGACCTTGCCAATGGTGGATTCGTGGTGTTCGGCGTCTATCCTATGCACGACTTTCACTTCATTTCGCACGCACCAATCATCGTCTTCTTCAAGGTCGTATCTAAATCTAAACAAATTGTCTAAATCTTAATTGGGCGCCTCGGTAATAATTGTTTTGTTCTTGTAATTGTAAATATGTTTTTAATCTGACGATGTACAATTAATACAAATAAATCTATGTATTCTATTCTATTCTAATAGAATCCTCATTAATCAAAATGTGTCATCAAAACTATAGCAATCCAGCGCGGGAACGCTGCCTGCGTGATGGGCACCCTACCAAGGGCGCAAAATTTTGATAGGTATTTTGAATTTTTTAGCTTTAGTTATCTTAATTGTAGTTAATTTTAGTTTTATTTTCATTCTATGACACTTATTATACAATAAATGAGTTCCTACGTATACTATAAATAGGTTTGTTATCAAAGTTCCCAGTTGTTTTGTTGTTTGTAGTTTAGTTTTGTGAATTGCCTCATAGTAAGTTAAGAATTAGATTACCCACAAACTGGTTATTGGCGTCAACTTGTCAACTGCCAATTACGGGTCCTGTTTGATTATATAAACGGCTAGGCGTTACCTGATTTAGCTAGATGTCTGATTAAGAAGTTTTCATTTAATATAGGAAATAGGAGCTATATGTAAGAACGATTAGTTTATTAGAACTTTTTTTTAATTATAAATGGGCTTGATCATGGCCACAGACTAGCCGAGGCGAAGACGTGGCCTACGATGGAGCGAGCCTGCCCAGAAGGTGCCTGTTCACCCTTAATTTGAAGGTTGCCGGGTTATATGAGCTCGGAAATATAGACGCCGCGCCGGCAAGGAATTCCAATAAGAAAAGAGGAAGCAAATCGCTTTTTGCGAATTGGAACTTATATTTAGTCAAGTAAATTAAAAAATAATTTAGTGTTTCACATAAAAGGCAAGCCTAAAATGACAAACCCGAAGACAAACTAGAGACACTAGAGTTGACTTTCAAATTTGATTTTATTATTTTTCTCTTTCGTCAAGAATTTTCTTTAAGAACAAATTGCCAAGTTGTCTCAAAATAGGCAAGCCAAGTTCATGTCAATAATCATCCATGCGGCGTAAATGAGTTATTTAAATTTTTTATCATATTGTTTGCGTATGTCACCATTTTCTTTTGTTTAGATAATTTTTTCCGCTCACATAAAACTGGAAGGAAACTTCACATTAAGAACTAATCGAATCTAAAAGAGTTTCAAAACAAAGCATCCAATAAAGAAAACACAACAACGACCAAAATCGGTTTACGACAATGGGACACATTACGGAACGAAATGATTTCCCAAGAGACCGTGGAATATTAAATGTCGATTAAATAAGTACCCGGTTTTACAATAATTGGTATCGAATGGGGAAATTAACTGACAAATTACGCACACAGGTTTTTTATGTATTTTAAATTGACGACGAATATCAATAATCACACAATTCAAGATGGAGGACGATTTCAATTATAGACAACATAAGACGAAAGACAACGTAATAATCCCATAAATTTCTTGACAGTCCCGTTAGATGGCGTTGCTCCTAAACCTCAGATTTCTAGTACGCGCTATCGAAATGTTGCAGTAGAATGTATAAGACTTAAATATTCCATGTTTCTAAGTTTCCGGAGAGTTTGGTCTACATATTTTGATGTGTAATTAAAACTATTCTCCTTGATACAAGTGTCCCTCGTTTACCGGAAGTTGATATGGAATTAACGTTTAATATATTAACGGTCTTGAAGTTTATAAATTGTTTTATTTTAATATGCAAAAGTCGTTTAAAATTTTCTATGCCATATATTTGGGTCCGTATGCTACTACGAGTAATAAAACAAGATTGTACAAATAAAGTACCACGTTTAGAAATTACGGTAGAATTATTTATATATTTAATTAGTGGAGAGCTTTCGTAAGAACTAGAATTTCTTGGCTTCAAAACAACGTGCACAAAAGGAGAAACATTGTGCACTAGGAGCGAAGGGTGGGGTGTCACTAGTAGAGTCAAAGATACTCAGGAGCACTATACTTGTATCGCTGTTTTCTTTTTGTGTTACGCAGCGTACCTACTACGTAGGCGAACAACACGCGAACGCGAAGCGAAGCGATGCGGCGCGGGGTGAATCAATCCATTGATACCTAAAGTGTCCTACCTACGTGGGCGATCTCGTTGCGAACTCGAACGCCGTGGGCCCGCGGCCACAGAATAAATAATAGTACTAAGTACAGAAGACTCACTCTCTAACAAAACGCGTCTGTTAACGATCAGCACAGATATGGCCGCTAGGTGGCGACAGCGCCACGCGCGGCTTATGGCTTTCCCCAAAATTGGGGCCGAACGGATGTACTTTTAGCTACCTGTAGCAAAGCGACGAAATCGCGGAGTGAGACACGCCTGCCGCGGCGCCGCGCCGTGCCTCTTCGCTTCGCGTTCGCGTACGTAAGACGCAGCGTTACTTTCTTCTTATTCTTCGTGTGAAGGGATCATAACTAGATAATATTTTGCCAATATCTTGCCACCTCTAGCCCCTGGGGGTAGCTCTTATGAGGTCTTCTGTAGTGCACGTAGTTGGACACAGGGCTGCATCATATGTTGCGTTGTTTGTATGTCGCCACATTCGCATAGTCCAAGTAGAAGAAAGTATTCTTCTATTGAGGTGTGCAATAAAGAATAATATGTATTTGTAATGACAGTCATGTAAATCTTCTACCTATTAGTTACGTAAAAGTTGCAAACAAAGGAGACTTAACTGTATTAAATTAGTCATCTCGCAATAGTTTCGCTCCAATTCGGCATGCTTGTTTTTACGTCGTAATTTTTTATGTTTAAAGTAGCGTCAACTCTTGAACTATGTTCATGCAAATCAGAGCAAACGTGCGCGCAGACAAGTTAAGAAACCATCGAATGGAAAGGGTAACTAATTGTCAAGTAAGTATAGGTATTTAGCAAAAAACCTGTTTCACCACCCACAACTTTTGAAAAAGACTTGATTTAGATATCTAAATCATATGATTTAAACTCAATTTCACATCACATCACATCACATTTCACATTAAAAAATGCGCGAATAGTGTCTTAAGGAGTTTTCTATGAAACCATACAAATGATATAATGTCAAATCAAAGAAGGATTTATCCTCCTAAGGCCCGACCATACAAACGAAACATCCAAAATTTGCCACTGAAATGAACCTGAACCTTAACTGTAGGAAATAGAGTTGATTTTGCGTTGTTTAAAAATTTAATGAAACAAAGCAAAAGCGACTCTGTCCCAATTGAACATGGTTTAAATTACATCAAACTGAATAGGTTATAGGTAGGACCTTGTGGGCCTTAGGAGGATATAATACACTCGTCGTAGGTATTATTGCATGCCTGTAGTCTACTGCTATGCTTACTGCAAACAACAAAAAGAATCATAAAAAATCTGTCTCACCAAAAATAAATCTGCGATTTTCACTTACCCGCCCACACTGCGACCTCACCGGGCAAAAATTTTAAGTGTTCCCGACTAAAACGGGAAAGCAGTAAGTGTTGCCATAAATCCACGCTGGAAAAACATCGGTGTTACCCGTTAATTTGACTTACGGACTTTTAAAGAGGAAATTATGTTGCACTCAATGAAATTATTAACGTTTTTGCTTAAGAAACGTAATTTAGTGGTGGCTTGAGTAGACATGCGAAAAAGTATAAAAAGTATGAAATTTCAAGCGCTTATTTGGCGTTTTCTCTTAACTGACGGTCAAAGTCAAACGTACGTACATTTTATCAAATAACTTACCGCGCTTTTAAGTACTACGTAAAATGAAAATACCCTAATCTAAATAAAGATCTGCACTTAGTTGCTATGAAAATTTAAGCATAAAAAATTTCAAACATATATTATTGTGAATAACCGAAATTAATTGCTAGCAAACTAAATAAAAATAATTAAACAATAGCATTCACATCCTTTAATGCGTAAAAACGAAAGCTACATAAAAACTGGTACATTAATTATCCATACGTTCACATAACTATAACTCACAAGTAACATATCATTTCACCTACAACCTAAATTAATAGCCAGCAACCAATCAAAAATAATAAACGACTAAAACCATTCTTTGTTACGACTTTAGCATAAAATGAGACGTATTTTTACATGTGGCCGATTCTGATTTCACAAGATGTTAAGGTTTTGATAAGACATTGACAATTTGCTCACGCTGATAGGTCCCTGCGCGCGCCTTATAGAGTCGTGTTATTACTATTAGGTATTTAGCTAACACTTTTTTAATACCACGTCGGTGGCAAACAAGCATAGGCCCGCCTGATGGTGAACAGTCAGGCAGTCACCGTAGCCCATGGACGCTTGCAACTCTAAGGGTGTAACGCATACGCGTTGCCGATCCTTGAAAAAACTGTAGGTACATTCCTTTTGTGAAGAACCCCATAACCCCTCGAGAAAACCTCGACAAGGAGCCCATTCCACAGCCGGAGCGTCCGCGGGAAAACAGGAAAAAATTCCTCTTAACCCGCACAGTATGCGACCATTTAGGTTCTAGGGTGTTATGTGGCTGTACACACTTGTCGAGAGACCCCGAGACAGGCCGAGAACGTGAATATGCTGCTCTCTTCTCGTCTCGCGCTTCTCCGATTGGGTCGGAGCGGTGCCCAGGCTCTCGACGAGTGTGTACAGCTGACATTAGGATGAACACCCTGCCGACGGCGAGCGGTGCGGTGATAGAAAGCGGCCGTTCAATCATAACATCAAAACGATAACTAGTTTTTAAGTTAGAATTGGCCTCTGTCATAACTTGAGAATAAAAGGCAATACCGAAGGCCTGAAGGTAATTGAATTTCAATTTACGATCCCTTTATCGACACACGCTTAAAATATACGATAATGAACAATCTAGAGTCGATTCTCACCTTATGATAAAGGGATGCGGGAGCATAGTTTAAGGACTGAAGACAGTCCTTCAATCTTTAGGCGTACTCACTACTGCGTCAACTGCACTACATTGTATGTGAAGACAGCTTTTTCTTTATAGAAAGTGACATTCAGTGAAAAGGATTAAGTATAGTGTATCGTCAATTCTTATTACGCTAATCCTACCCTACGTTTGTTTGAAGATGTACTACTTTTATAAATCTACTGTGATCCTAATACATTTTTTAAAAGTTCTGGCCAAAAAGTCAAGATAAGCTAGGTGAAACATTTGTACAGTCTTTTGTTTATCGTGTGATTCGAAATTTGAATTAAAATATTTGAAATTGTGTTCCATGGGTTATCAAGATTTGTTTAGAGTTCCGGTGCAAAAGGGTATTAATTAATTGAAACTAGAACGGTGTTTGTTTTGCCTTTTGCCTAAATTAATTTGAATCAATGCCTGTACGAATGAGTAGATATTATAAATTTCTGTTTTAATCAGAAACTGTTAAGTTGTGAACAACCTACCCGTTTTATACTTGGCGCGATCACTATGGTATGGTATATTATAAAAGCAATGATAATTTGAGTCTATCGATACCCCCTACCTGTCATTAAATTTTGCCCCATAAAATCCGCAGCCATGTCAACTAACATATTTTTTAATAACAGCTTTTAAAACATATTTACGAAACTTATGTACGAAATATCATTTGATATTTGCCAGTTGCGTTTCGGTGAAGGAAAACATCGTGAGGAAACCGGACTAATCCCAATAAGGCCTTAGTTTACCCTCAGGGTTGAAAGGTCAGATGGCAGTCGCTTTCGTATAAACTAGTGCCTATGCCAATTCTTGGGATTAGTTGCCAAGCGGACCCCAGGTTCCCATGAGCCGTGGCACACTGCCGGGACAACGCGAGGAAGATGATGAGCTGTAGGTAAACATGTTTAGATTAGTTGTGCAAAGCTTTGTCTGGACTGCAACACAAATTAAATTCCATTAAATTAAATGTTATCTAGAACAGAACCCCCGCAGCGTGACCGACTCGCGCTTGGCCACATAGCGTGACTTAGATTTGGGACAGAAATACGAAGTGCGTTGCTGCTAAATATTTATAAATAGTTTTACGTGCGCGTGAGTAAGGGTTTTATTCGGCGATGATGCGAAGAAACTCACAATGTCGTACAAATACAGGTTAATTTTAGATAATTAATTAAGAAGTGTTACACTCATACGGTAGATGTCGCTACCATACCATATACAGGGTGGGGAATGTAAACAGGAGTAATAAATTAAACTGTAGGCTGTACTCCTCAAACTGACTAACATTTGTTTAACGACTTATAAAAATAACTTGTGTTTTGATTTTTAGTATAATAGAGCATTTCTGAGGCCATAAGACGCATAAATATTGCATTGTCAATAACGAAAACAAAAATCGGTTTATTCAAACGTTTTTAATATGTGGATCACGTAAAATTAACTGGCACTCTTCAATGTTACTCAGCTAGTTATCAACTAAGTACTTAATTAGTTTAACATGTGTAACATAATCAGTTAATTAATAAAATTTGTTGCGAACTCCGACCGCGTTCGATGCATGGCAAATCCACTCTAATTTTATGCATGGACGAACTTTATATTACGGCAAACAATTTATACGTATTAATGCCGATAAGTTGGCATGTAAATTGTGTCAATAAGTTGGCATGTAAATTGCAAATTCCGAAGCGTACGTCGTCCAACTTTTGAGGATGTTGTCACGTTCTTTATCAACATGAAAAATCTAAGTGGGGACATATACAGGGTGACCTTAGCCATTGCACAAACCCTGAAATCCCATGTAGGGTTACTTCTAAGGAATGCTCTAACGTTAATATATTTTTAATTAAAACAATACGTTTTCAAACAAAAGTGATTTCCAATAATCGACAACAAAAAGAAACATACTGTATTAATCATTAGCAGTGCTTTTGACAATTTGTTCGAAAATGTGCGGCATTGATGACATTTGTCAAAAGTCAGAATCTTATTAGAGTCATAAATAAAAAAGATAATCAAAAAGGTCGAAGAAGGTTTTATACTATTTATTACCTCAAGGGCTACTAACGCATACAGGCTGCTCCAAAGTAAAAAAATCGTAAGTTGTTAATTTCTTCGTAACCGCTACACCGATTGTTATGATACTTTGTATACTGGTTCTGAATACCCTAATGCATATGTACATTTCGGCTTTGTCCAATGGCTAGGGACACCCTGTATAATTATCGAACAACCAAATTTCACGAGACTCCGTGTGAGGGTGAATTGTTGTTATTCTGTTCCGTCAACCAGGCAACAATAGTAACACAGTTTATCAGATGAACTTGTACCACTTTATATCGTGCTTGGAATTAGCCCACTATGAAAGGGCTTGTAACTGTGAGCACCACATAAATACACGTTCGATTAATTTAAATACCGTAAAAACAGGATTGAAAGAGTTATCTAGTCGACCGTAACCATGGCAACGAGTGAAAAGAAAAAGTTGATTCATCCTTTATATACTAAACAAGGTACCTATTTGTCTGTTAAATTATGTGTAGGTGTATGTAGATACCTATTCGTTATGGCATTATAGAAAATGACTGTTAACATATCTATGTTATTTACAATTTAGCAGCTGCAGGCTTAAAATATTAAATTTCTAGGAACAATATTGCAAGTAAACATACAACTCTAAATAAAACCTTGTAAAGCTGAATCCATATCTAAAGTACCAGCCCACTCACACTTAACTTACTATTACAAGCAAGCCTTATCAATATGACATTTATATCACCTTTATATGGCAAAAAATGTTTTAAACCTGCCACACAAGAATGTTGTTCCGAACGCGTGTGAGTCTAAAATTTAAATAAATGTATTTCTTCTAAAGTTTAAGGCGACATAAGTAACCTATGTGTTTTTAGCTTAGTATATTTGGGCTATTTTATTTAAAGATGTAGGTACACTACAATTCTATTGGATTTGGAATTTTTTATGTTATTCTTACTCCGTGCTCCTTCGATCCTAATAGGAGAAAAAAAGTGTCACAAAAGTTCCAGACATTTTTCGTTACTTCCATTCCGTTACCGTTATACAAATTCTATTAATCTGGTAACGGAATGGAAACAATAATTTTAGGCATCTGCCGCGATGCAGAGGACGATGATTAGATCACTTTTTTTCGTATAGAATAGAAGAGAAGATGCTTTATTAAAAACGCTTAATTTAAACTTAACTAATAACACTGACATAGATTGGTTATAAAGCGTTTGCGAAGCGTATATGACATCAATTTCAGTTTATAATTTCTATAGTCGTTTCTACTTTTCATAAAAAAATATTTATTTCCCAATAGTGGTGTCTAATATCTTCACCTGCTCTACGATTACGGCAAAGTTAAAAATAACTTTTTGTCTGTATATGGTATCCCCTTTGAACGCCACGCCTATCGTGCGCGGCGCGTCATTGTGAACCTTATCTGAATGCACGAAGGTAGATATTGGACTGCAGCCGCGCACGTCAGTTGTCGTCTTTGGCGACCAAAGGGTTAAATAACAGGGTTCTGTAACTAGTCGCTTCCCGTGGCGTTGCGTGCGCCTTGTAATTATTTATCTCCAACTTGTGTTACCTGTTTTTTATTGAAAACTACATTTAGTGTGACAGGCGTTTGACGTGTGTTGTGTGAAAATATCACATTAAATGGCAGTAATTGGTTTTTAAATACCGTTTAATGAGCATAATGACACATGTAACTGAACCGCAGAACGCCGAAAACAAGTGTTAGTGTTTTTTCGTTGACTACTATGGCGGATGTTTTTAAACACAGTTTTTTTTGTACTGTATAGCGCGTAGTGCGTAATTTTAAATTCATGCACTATTATTTTGCAAAAGTTTATAAAAATGACTAGAAAGTGATCATGATTCGGTTCAAACATCCTCAATAACCTAGCTTAAGACTTGTCAAAAATCATCAATTCAAAACGTGTTTAATCTTTAACTCTAATACTTTTAAACGGTATAAGGCTTAAATTCAAAATAACTCTGAAATAACACCTCTGCATAGCCAATCGGTGTGCCGTTTCTCTTAAACATCTGTATATTACAACGCGCGCGTACACTTCTACGCAGAACACGCATCCGGTGTGCACAGGCCATCACCTCACCTTAAAAATGGCAGACTTCCGTATTAGTAAGCACATAAAATAACTACTTTGTCTAAATAAAGCACTAGCTACAAATGCTCACAAATTACCAAACCCTAAAAGGCGCAGACACACGTACCCCCAACGAATTACCATTTGTTGTTCTTGTCTCGCTAAAAGCGTATTACTCAATGTCCACACCACTTAAAGCCAAGTTTATTGTAAAACAAAATGGCTATCACAATGCGATTTAAATAGTTCTAATCAATAATACATTAGTATTAAAGAAGAAATGGATACACTGAAAGAACATCACAAGCTTTTTGTCACCGAAAGAACAATATTCCACGAAATCTTGAGACTTACTTTTGTTTATCATATTTTATACTTACGGTTAGATACTCACTAAAAATCCCTCCCTTGTAGGTTTATTGATGGAAGGCGATCGCACAAGACAGGAAGGAGGTGCAAACGCCAACTTGTATTAAAGGCTAATAAGATTAAATTCGGGAAGCCAAGACTCATTTTGGGTCATCGCGCCAGCCAAGTAAGTAGTAAGTAAGCTAAAAGTCCGTAGAAAATGCTTTAAAAAGGGTCTACCATTATCTATCCTTATAGTAAATCGACAATCACCTCAAGTATCGATGAATAGTTGTGGCAGAGACGGGCGCGCCCTATACGCAGTAAACTGGAAACAAATCGCATAAGACAGGGCATGCAAATGCCAAGTCGTATCGCAGGCCAAGATACTTCGGACTAAGCCAGCGGAGTAGGTATTCAAGGGGAAATAATCTTGCTGAAGTGGGACACTTGACGGGTCATACACATTTTATAGTATGGGTACTTCGTCACGTCTTTCCTGTAGGCATCGCAAAGTTAAGAGAAACTAAAGCCTATGTTTACTGGATCATTACAGGCGGGATAATTGTTTTCAGAACTTGCGACACAAAAGTTTGGAGGGATCTTTTTCTAAAATGTGTTTGATCCTGATATAGGCTTGGAAAAAAAAACAATGACTTTAGGACCAGTCTTCTGAGATTTATTTAGCAACTGATTAGTGGAAAATCAAAAGAAATTAATTACCTATCGTTCCCTGATCACACTCACTGGAAAAAAATATAAGTATTTGTGTAAATAACGTTTGTTATTATTATTTAGTGCACTCGTGCTTGGCCGATTTATTTCCAGAGATAAAAAAATCTGTAACGTCATTGATAAGATAAGGTGGTCAATAAAATACATATTTATTTATACAGCTGTTGTTATGCGAAAGGGTGTCGTACGTACTTTTTTGGGTTTCGTTTTAACCTCTTGTCTGTGTATGATAAGGTTCATGGCCGTTTTAGTTATATATTTTTTTCGGAAACGATTTTTTCTGCTCTATATAGCACAAATGAAGTTACATATTTTATTTACATTATATATTATCATGAATTACATTTTTAAGTTTTATTTCAGAAAGGTTGAAATAATGAATGCAGTTTGTAAATCTCAAATTCCAAATACTCACATAATTTCTAGGTATATAAATTTAAGCATCTGGCTTGAAAATCATGTATATTCTAGTCTCCAAATATATTGCTAGAATTAATGTATGTTTACTATACAGCAAACAGTTACTGTTTTCATTAAGTCCACCAAAGTAATAAGTGCTTATTAAATACACATGTGAAATGAATTCTAATAAGTAAACAATGTAAACAAGCACGATGTTAATATATTACTTACTTTGCTTTTATGCTTATTATATTTTGATTTGTTGCTTATACGTACAATTTATTTCATAGCAAAATGTTATTCATCGCCACAGACAAGACATCCTCTAGAGTGAGTATAGTAGCGCTACCCCCTCTGCCACAAATATACGGTAGTTTTACGATATACGGTATTTGTGTGACGTCCGTGTCTTTGAACGGACCAATCACGGCACGGGACTCGGCTCACCTCCTCCCCGCACCCCAGTATTTTTGGCAGCATCGGTTTCATGAAATAATTGCTCTAAACTCCGTCTAGAGGATTCCTAGTCTATGTTCATCAGAAATATTGTCGTTATAGGGCAGGTAACGCTCTAATACTTATGTAATACCTAAAGACTCTCAAGAGATAGATGGGATTTAAAGTTGTACACTAAACGTTTTCCACTCGTTCACCACGATTTTTTCCATTCCGTTACGTATGGCGGTAACGGAATGGAAGGAACGAGAAATGTACTAAATAAATAAGGTCGTGATTTTGAGTTGTAATAACATACAGTATTCCAACCTAAAATAAAAGTGTAATACAACTTTGAATAAAATGGTCAAGATGCGTCCATAATTAAATACGTTAGGTATCTACTTACCACCAATCTATTCACGTTCCACGTGCTCCTTATTTGAGAAAAACATAGTAACTAATCACAAATAAAAATAAAAATAAACTTTGACAAACAGAGCTAGCTCCCCCTTAAAATTAAAAACACAATTAGTAAGAAACACATATCTTAAAAACACAAGAATTTGGCCTTATGCTAATGTGGCCAAGCTTTTAAGATACGCGGGACACTCCATGTCGGACATACCATATATTACACCACTCTATATATTATGCAAATCGGAGATAAATTCAGAATTCATGGACACTATACGTTAATGTTCTCTGCTATACCTTTTGGAATATATAATGTGATATATGTTTTAGGCTTATTAAATTAACCTTTGGTGATATAAAAGCTTTTGCTAATGTAATTTCATTATAAATGCACAAACATAAATATAAAATAGAAATACAAAAAATTACTATTTTATTTTCCAAATGTAGGTAAGTTTTTTTCTCGCTAGTTATATAATATTATAAAGAATGTTTTTTCAACGATTCGCCGTATTCTGCAAGGTGAATTATGTAAGACCATACATACACCATAGGTACCAACATTTACTATACCTAAGAGTTTTTTGAAGTTTAACATACTTACAAAATTTATATTCGCTCAATTTTTTTAGCGTCACTGTCACTGTCACACTTTAGGTATATGAAAGTGATAGAGAGACACAAAGCGATTCGATGGCAAAGCGCAAGCGATTGTCACCTTGGTTAGGCCGGCTGTAACTCCTCGAGATAACCGTGTGACCCTGGATGTAAGGATATTAATCCGTTGACAACCTAACGATAAGCTAATATATCTAACATTACCCAGGTAACCTAGACTATCCAATTTGCCCCGTCCGCGGCCCTGAATGTATACGACCCACTTGACTAGATCTTACGGCGCCTTACATCGTAATGTCGCTGACGTGTTTCGAATTTAGCCAGGGTCTCTTCATTATATATCTGAATTCATCTTCCTCGTGTTGACCCGGCCTTTGCCACGGCTCGTGAATGAATGAATGAATGAATGAAATCTTTCTTTCAGGCCTATGGGCGATTTTATTTATGTATGCATAAATACCTTAAAACTAGCATACATATTATAAAAATATAACTAAACACATTATGATTGCGATGCATTACGCAACCCCGCAGTGTCAGGGAGCCGGCCGCCTCCCTGGTGATGGGTGCCTGAGGTCCGCTTAGCAACAAATCCCAGGAACCTTGCGTAGGCACTATTTTTTACGAAAGCGACTGTCTGACCTTTCAACCCAGAAGGGCACTGGACCTTATTGGGTTAAGTCCGGTTTTACTCTCAAAAACAAGCATCTATTAAAAAAAATACCGCACTTCTTTACCAACCGCTTAAGATAAGATAAGATAAGATTTATTTATTGTCAAAGCTGTGTTGGTACATAATAATTAAAAAAATAAAAAAGATGAAAGACGAGTTAAAATAATTGGTGGTTAAAAGAAACAAGACTTTCTATAAGTAGAAACAATAGGGTGTTTGACTACTAGTCAAATCAGTTTCTTTTTTCGAACTGTCAAAACGATTTTGTAACTGTTCTGTGGAATTTATATGAAACACCAGCATGTGACGTCACAATCAAATTAACTACTCTTTATAGTTTTATACGGCTTTTAAATTAGTGTCTAAAAATCGACTGTACAGCAGGAAAGTACGGGAAGCCATTGAAATCAAAAAACATAGTAATTTCAATCGGGACGAGGGTTTCAAGATTTCATCCACATGGAATCCAGTCGTAAATGTAAACGTAAACGAATATCGACAGTCTATAAATCGAATATCGTTAGTGTTGTGTGTCGACAGAGTGACATCCCTAGTGCGCAAAACGTTCAAGTTGATAAACAAGACCAAGTGCGGGTAGTTCGAAAAACTCACGCGGTTAGAAGATGCTGACGTCACCTTAAGCCAGTCTTCTCCGAGACCACGGGGACAACGCCGTCCTCGAAACGTCGGAGGTAAATCTTAAAACTTACATACGCGATTAAGTCCCGTTGTACAATTTAATCAGGTTTATCATGAAATTCAGTCATTACAGCAACATTGAAGCCATAACAACACCAAACTCCCGCCATTGTAAAAACACATAAATGTTAACATCAACTTTTTCTTTTATAACCCTTATAAACTAAAGTGTTCAAAGCACAATCAACTTTATTACCTTCGTTATACGGTCTAATTTAAAATTAAGGGTGCAATGAACATAAAATGACCAAATTAGTCGACCTTATATAATATTCAGCCTTATTATGGAGTTTTGAATAGATTTACGAGGGAGGGTAATTGCCTGGTCTGCGAAGCGAAACGGGTTCGAGTCCCGATCCCGATCTAAGCATTTAATAATTTAGTATTACGAGTAAATAAGTGTTCCGTAAACAAAGTTTTGTAGGTACGGAACACTAAAAATAAGGACTTTATAAAAGAGCGGGTGTTGACGTTTTTCACTACATAGTATAAAACAAAGTTGCTTCCCGCTGTCTGTCTGTCTGTATGTATGCTTAGATCTTTAAAACTATGAAACTGATTTTGATACGGTTTTTTTTAAATAGATAGAGTAATTCAAGAGGAAGGTTTATGTATAATTTGTTAACCCGTGCGAAGTCGGGGGCGGGTCGCTAGTCTACATTAAAAATTAAAACTCATAAAAGGAAAAACTGAGCATCACAGTTTGTGGTTACCCTAATATATACAGGCTTTTGATTTATTGAAGTGCATTAAGTGTATCTTAATAATGGGTCATATTATAGCACAGGTTTAACCATAGTTTTTGTACTTGGAATCCATAAATTTCATGAACAGGAGAAAGAAACAGCAAAGGCAAGTTTTGTTTTTCTGTCTGAGTATTAAAAAATACTAAGTTTTATGTTATTTCTATATGTATTATATTATATGACACCCTACCTCAATAGCTTAAAAATGTAATAACTCGATATTATTCCACATTACAAAACGAGGAAAATGTCCGAATATCTATAAATTTCACTATTAAATAAATCTCAACCCTGTTCCAAAAGAAAGAGGGTTCATTTTTAATAAAACTACAACCGAACGGCTTACAAAAGGTCCACGTCCTTTGTATCCAAAATCGAAACTGAAACAAAACACTACCATGTTACATTCCAATCGCGCGCTCGCGTTCGTTTCACTGAAACCATCATACGGTGAGCTCTCCGTCCGTAATAACTACGCATAACTTGAGAAGGGATTTAAATTGTTTTTTTGAGAGTTCGACTCGGTTGAGTTCTGAAAGCGATTGCATTAATCCCGGTTTTGAATAGCTCTTTAAAAACCTGTAGTGCAGGGATCACTTCCTGACAGCTCATCCGTTTCAAAATAAACCTTACTCGACTGTAATAAAGCAGAATTTTGAATATTGAAATTAGAGTACGAGAGCTATTATTCTATTATTTGTGAGAGTCCTTATGTTTTATTTTCAGTTCAAAGGTTATAGTTTTAAGGTTGATTTTTGTGTGTTTTGTTCATTGTTCCGTACGGGTGGTAAGGTGTTAGTGTAATACGTTTCTGATGCGTTTTTAATTTGGCCTTGTGTGAACTCCTGCGCACTGATAGACACATTAATGTACCTTTAGATCTAAAACGACTAATGTTTATAGTAAAATAAATTTTCAATTTAATCATAATGGAGGAAGGGTTTATTTTTGAATGTGGTGTGCAATTAAGTTGTGTGCATAATGTGTTTGTTTTCAAATTAGCACTTTACTTGTACAATTGAGCAGGCTTGGCTGCGCGTAGCTTTTGGGCCGCACCGTGCATCCCGTTGGTTTTTAAGATAATCATCATCTTCCTCGCGTTATCCCATATTGCCACGGCTCATGGGAGCATGGGGTCCGCTTGACAACAAATCCCAAGAATTGACGTAGGCACTAGTTTTTACGAAAGCGACTGCCATCTGATCTGACCTACCAACCCTGAAGGAAAACTAGGCCTTATTAGGGACTAGTCCGGTTTAATCACGATGTTTTCTTGTTGGTTTTTAAGACAAACCAACTGTGTTACTATTGTCCTATTACACAGTCATAGGCTTTTCATATTTAAATTACTCCAATATCAATGATCACATTTATATGATAATCTAATTACGGCCTTATGTACATTAACACTAATACCTTCACAAATAAAAATGTATATCACTCCTCGCTGTCTATCTTTTAATTCGAAGAATCAGCTTAAGGCTGCCTTTCCAATGAGGCGGAGATGAGAAACGCGCGGGAATCAACTAATAGCACTGTTTGTAATCCACATCTCTTCTCCGTTGGTTTAAAACCAATGCTATTGGTGGATTGGCAGCCTAACAAAAAGAGTACCTATTTTTATTATTTTTTATACAAACACATCTCAACATTTAAAAACTGTTAAAAATCTCAACAACCGCCCCTCTTTAAACCTTATTTAAACAAAAGTTAATTCTAAACGAACGAAGCAGACAAATGGCACGTTTCACACAACAATACCGTCGTTCATAGTGATGGGAAGTTGGCGGGAATGTTCCCAAGTTGGGGGAATATTGGGGTATGTGGGAAATGGTACCTAAGTTTATATTTTTCGGGCAAGCGCCCGAAATACGCATGCCCGGAGTGCGCATTTATAGAACTTTGTGTGCATGTGTTAGGTTTTCACATCATAAAATAAACGGATATTAAAATCTAATTTTCTTACTAATTTTATCGCCATATTATAATAATAAATCTGTCTACAAGACGCGAGAGTTTAAAGTGTTATATTAAGACCTTCTAGTTCAGTGGTGGGCAAAGTACGGCCCGCGGGCCAGCTACGGCTCGGCCCGCGAATGATTTTATCCGGCCCGCCGCCGGTCCTATGAAATAATTAATATATGGCATTGGCCCACGATTCAAAAATAAATCGCAAATCAAAATAAATTTTAGCTACAATTCTGGCCCTCCACTTGAATTTCCTAAACTTTCTGGCCCCCTATGAAGAAAGTTTGCCCACCACTGTTCTAGTTCATACAACAAAGTAACTATTAGGTATGAAGTTCAAGTGGGGTAATGTTCATAAAAGACGCCGGTTTTCTCGAACGTTTTTGACCCATGCGCTATTATATTGAAGGAGGGGTTTTGTATTGCTTTGTAACAAAACTTTTGTTAGATGAATACAACAGTGAATTATCCTCGCAAGGCCCACGGTCCTACTCGTAACTTCAATGTAATTTAAACTATTTTCAATTGGAACAGAGCTGCTTTTCTTTTGTTGCGTTCGATTTCAAAATTTTAATTTCTTTTACCATATTTCCATGTTAAACGGGGAACGTTAGACATTTAGGACTTTTTCCCACAATGGGAACATTCCGTCCCATCCCTAGTCGCAAAAGACTCCAACTATTCTAAGTTGCTTGCTTTTAATTAAAACCCAATCCCCGCACTCTAAAACATACCTTCTCTCAAACGCATAGCGCTCTTTTTCCCGTAGACCATCCGAAAAGGCAATGCATAGGTACCTGAAAAAGAAAAGCAATTATGTACTAACAGCCAATGTAGTTGGGAGCATTCGGTTTAATGAAATAGTAACTAGATTTAAAGTTTACGACTCTCTCATCCGTTACAATTTGGAGTTACGCTCGGACACACGGTCGTTAAGAATGAAAACACAGAAATAGGGCTCATTTAGACGGTGCGAGAAGTCGCATGCGAGTTTCATTACATTGCGTCATTTGATCGGTCGGCTGAATTGATGTAACCTCAATGATCCGCAATGTAACTAAAATCGTATACGAGTTCGCGCGCCGTCTAAATGAGCCCGAAGTATTTTTATCATGGATGAATAGTTAAAACAAGAAGACCGAAAACGACCTTACAAAATTTCGAATTATTGGAACACCAATAATGGCTTTTAAACAACTGAGATACCGAAACATACCAGAAGGGTGCGGTAGTAAAGAAAATTGTAGGATACCAAAAATACGGGCTGAACGTCGCTAGAGATGACATGTAGGTACTCGCAAATTAGTCAAATCACTATGTCATAAAACCAAAAGCGGACGGAGACTATATGAGTGCGAGCGAGAAATCCGATGACAACACTTCTAGGTATTTCAAAGAACAGATGATTTTGATGCAACACAGACTACATATATACAGACGCTGCTATCCCATACATTCAAATGTGACCGCCTAAAAGCGCATCATTACTAGATGGCGTCACTGAAAATGCACTGTTGCCTATCATGGATACAAGATGGCGCTGTGTCACATCCAAATCATAGAATTCCTAACGACATCTATACGTCTTCATTGAAAGTTAGTAGACATATGTCGTTGCCAACGATTAGAAGTAATCAACAGATGTCGCTTTATAGCGTATTGAATAAATCATGAATCTAGTTTAAAACTGGATCAAGCATGAGGGGTGGAAGGAAATGACCGAACAGGATAGTCTTATGTATCTTTCAGTATGAGTAAAGAGAGTTCGGGCACTTAAGGAGTACAGGGAGGGAAGGGAGAGGCAGGGTACAGAGAAATAGCGTAGCCAAACGGTATAACCATAAAGTAATTTCGGAAAACGATACTGTGGTGATGATAATATTTATATATTATAAGAATGCTACATAAGTCTTGCCGAAACTATTTAAACCGGCTGAAAATAAATACCTGTCATAATAATTTTGCGCATGCTACCATTGGTGCATGGCAAAAGGATTAGATATTACTACTGGCGTAAGTCCGTCTATATGCCACCATGCCACTGGTACTTGAGCGTTTCTTTATATTTTTTTAATCCAATTGCTCAAAAAGTTTAGTTTTTGTAGCTGCAAATCGTGCGTAAAGTTTGATTTTTTTACACTAGTGCTAAAAAGTAATCTGATTGATACATTTTAAATAAATGAGTATTATGCGAGACCCGCTTATAAATGACCCACCTGAACAACGCGCGATTGGGCATAAAGGAGTATTATTCGAGACCCAATAGTATTACTTGAACAACGCGCGACTGAATGAAGCTGACGTTCGTACAATACACTTTATACACTTAATATAAATGTAATTAATTAGATATATATCAATATAATGAAATAACAAAAGATTCATGTTTTTTTACATATAGCTGGTCAACCAAATCTTGTCAGTAAAATAAAGGCGCGAAATTCAAATTTTCTATGGGACGATATCCTTTCGCGCCTACATTTTTCAAATTTGCCGCCTTTTTCTACTGTCAAGATCTGGTTGACCATGTATAATTATATGTTCTGAAAATTAATTTTATTAATTTTAATAATACAATTTCTCTTCAATTGGCATAATGCTGACAACAGTGACAACAGAATCCACATTGAAAAAAATGGAAATTAAAAGTAAAACGTTTTTTATTCCCTTCCCGCCTTTTTTATTCAACATTTAAAGTGATTTATGTTTGTAAGTAATTGCCAAGAAAGCATAAGTTATTAAATAAAAATGAGTGATTCAGACGATTTTGGAGTTAATTTAACGCCACCAGATATCAAAGCAAAGGCATCCGTTGTAAGTGACAGGGCTATAACCGCGAAAATCGAATTTCGCAAATTGCGGGCATTTTTCTCTGTCACTCTAATTACGCCTGCATTGGAGTAAAAGAGAAAGATCCCCGCAATTTGCGAATTTCGGTTTTGGCGGTAGCCCCTCAGTATATTACCGGAAAAATCGAAAGCTCGGTACTCGTGCAAAATGACATACTTCTCGCACTTATATCGATAACTACTATTTTTTGCCATTTTTTATATTGTGATCTTTTTTGCCACTTTTGTGTTATTTGTACTCAAATTCACGAGCTCTTTCGATCCTAATGAGATAAAATACCTCAATTCATGCTCAATTCACTCTTATCGTGCCTTCTAAAAATTTACGATACAAGTTGCATTGCAATAGTATCTCTTATTAGTCTGTGATTGCAATAACTATAAAAAAGTAACTGATTTGACTAGTACGAAAATACCCTATTGTAACAATACGATGCGACGTTGTCGAGTTAAACTGGACTCATAGCGGTTTGGCAACGTCGCGTCGTGCTTTTATTTTTAAGCAACAGATTTGTACATGATTTGTACCATCTTAGTACCTATTAGATATGAGCGCCGATAGGCATTAAGCCGGCGGCGGCGCGCCGGTCAAAATTGGTCGGCGGCGGCGGCGAATCGGCGGCGTGGCCTTGAAACACCTTCGATTAATGAAAAAAACGATTCAAACGAAAATGTTACCGAAAAACATGTTTTTGCTGTAAGAAAGTTATAAAATAAATGCTTTTTTCTTTTTTCAAGGATAATTTATTGAATAATGGTACGAAAAAAGTTTTATATCGTATAAACTGTGGATAGGCGGTCTTAATCTTGGCGAGGTTCTGGCCGGAAGATCTTAGCGAGGCCCTTATCTTTTGTGCTAAGTTAAAAATTGCGGATATACTGTATCAGGGAAACGTCTTGTCGACAGTCCAAAGAAAATCGAGCTCCGTCATTAACCAATATCGACCCAACAAAACCGATTTATGTCAAAAAGTGGGGCCCAAGGCCGAGCTCCATGTAACACCGAAGACTTGATTTCGACGCCTTCCAATGCGAGGCCAGAGGATGAGCTGCAGGTAAGCATACAGCTAAGAATCGAACGCCAAGTGTGAGCTTGGCTGTCGGCCAAACGCCTGGAGCGCTGATTGCGGCGCGCTTCTGTGCGAGGCCGAGCTACAAGAGAGCAGAGCGAGGGCGAAGGCCGATAAAGACCGAAGCCATAGTGTTAAAGATCTGGAGCTTTCCTGCGGGCGCATTCGTGCGACGCCAAAGGCCGAGCTGCAATGGAGCTAAGATCAGACAAGGACCAATGTTCAAGCGTTTTAAAAGAGGCCGAAAGTTGAGCTCCAAACAGGGCAAAAAACTTACAGGTTCATATAGCGGCTTACTTCCATGCAAGCGATGCAAGGCCAAAGACTGAGCTGCGAGAGAGCAAAGCTTGAAATTTGACAGTGGCCAAGTTTAAATAAGACCCGATTCCGACGCCCTTCCGTGCGAAGCCAACGGCCGGACATTTGGACGTGAAAACCATTAATATCTCAAAATTAGCCCCTTTTTAAACCTTTTAAAGACGTTTAATCATGCTTGCAATGGTTAAATTCGCGGTAAATTACGGATGGTTAATAGCTGGCGAAATTAGTTATGCATTGGGTCGATAATCCAAAGATGTGGGTTCGAGTCTCACGTTAGCCAGAGTTGATCACAGGTAATTTTTTCATTGTGATTGACATGTCTAGTGTATATACAATCTATAAATTGTAATGTAGAACGTTCCACAATAAAAATTGAAGAAAATCAGTATGTTTATTACGAGTATATTGATGTTTAAATTGATATTAAATAATTTCGTTTCCCCAAGACTAGTAGCGCGGTTACTAGACAGATAAATTTGCATAACCTTCGATATTTTTGAATTATATGGGCCTAAAATACCTTTTGAATGCCTATAAACTATTCGAAGTGGCGCCGTTAAACATCTAAACTCGATTGAATATAATATTATCTGGTTCTGAAACCTCTGAAAGTAGATAGTAACTACCAAGGTCACGCCGATGCCACGCCGATAGGGCAGCGTCGGCGGCGGCGGCGCGAAAATTTCGTCGGCGGCGGCGGCGCGCCGGCGCGGCGCTCATATCTAGTACCTATACATACAAAGATATGTTTTCATAACGTTCCTTTTCAACTTCTCTCATGGCAAAACCCGTACCTATCAAACCTGAAATTATTATACAAAAGCATTTAATGTTTGTTTTAATAAACTTTTTCTGTTATAATTAGAATAAATATATCTAATTTTGCGTATATTGACCAGGCAGGTGTTTGTATCACTAATTATGTGACCTATAAGTATAGACAGACAACAGCGTGCACAGAAACGTCAAAAACGGCATCAAGTAATGATTATTGCTATTTTAAAATTAGTCCCCTACTTCAGGGTAATGTTATACGCCTGTTCCTTAAAAAAGCAGAAATGGACACTGAGGCATAATTATCATTATTTTGGAATTTAAGTACTATATAATATTATTTGTAGTCTTTTGGAATATCATATTTTATTTGAACTAATAATATTGTATAATAATAAATCATAAAAGCTCTATTTAGGGACAAGAAAGAACTTTCAACGGCAACACTAAAAATAAACTGTCAAATAGTCGTCGCCACAAAGCGGCACCGCGTTTGTTGCCTTTGCTTTGTTTCTGTTTATACAAACTTATTAATTTCATATTATAGCTTCATTTGAACTATAGTACAAGTACGTGAATAGAATACCTAGACGTGTCTTGCTTGGTGCAGTTGCGTAGGTATGCTAAAAGGAAAGTTGGAAGACCGATGTGGCGCTTTAAAGACTGTGCTAAGCGTGACATGTGCCCAAAATGTGGGAGGTCGTGCCGCTCACGCATCGGCCTCCACAATCACCAAACCCGTTGTCTAAACAGCAATGCATAAATCGTCTGCAATAGACGAAAAGACCTGTGATGATGACGTGAATTGCCGATGTAGTAACGGAACACTACTAATGGTAAAACCTACATATTAATCTGACAGTGTCTACTGTTTGCCAATAAATGATAAAAAATTAACACTTCAGGTAAGTTTGTTTTGAATACAAAGGTTAATTAAATAATTTATCACCACACCAACTGGTAAAGGCCCCCTTGATTGTTCAAATACTAATGAGAAAATTGCATTTTTCCCACATGTGGGGCAAAGTAATCAGATCTAAATTTTGAGTTTCCTTATGTTAGCTGGTAGAATTTACTTTTAAATGATGATTTTGAATTATAAATTCTTTATAATGTTCATGTGGATTTGATTTTTTTGGTATTTTATAGTTGGTATTTTCCCTGCGTTGGCATGGTGATAAATTCTGTGTTTCATTAGGTGGCAATGTTTGTTTAACCCTCGTGCCTTGAATTCTCACAACGCTCAAGATTCCACTTCTCGAACCACTCGCTACGCTCATAGTTCAAATCTTCTGCTTGCTCTGGAATCAACATTAGCATGAGCGGTTAAACAACTGCTTTGCCCCCTTGCCCACTAATAACTATTGTCAAGTTTTATTTTAACCCCCCATGCTAATATTGATACCCGAGCAAGCGAAAGATTCCAAAGTATTTAGAGTTAGAGCAAGAAAGAAGAAAGGTACGTCATAATTTCAAAGATGTTTGACATTTAAAATAACACATGTACTGCGCAGGCGATCAATATCGCTACATACTTTTCTTGGTCTAAATCTATACAATGGTTAGTGTTTGCAAACAGACTCCAATGTGAAGGCAATGTGTATTAAACTTTATTGTGATATTATTACATTTTATATATAAAAAATATGTTTCTGATTTCAGGACCCAGCCTCTAGCCACTAGAAGTTACAATGTATGCAACAAGAGAGTGAAGATGAAATAGTCAATGCATCTCTGTACAGTCGCCATCAGATATATCGGAACGGCCAAGGTGTTCACAATATCTGAACACGCACTCTAACGCCCTGACAATAGAGGCGTGTTCAGATATTTGTGAGCGCCTTGGCCGCTCCGATATATCTGATGGCGACTGTACCACAAGTAAAATATTTTGAGTGGAAGATGGTTGAGATTGATTCCTGTTTCAACGGACAGACACATGCTATGAAGATTCTCTTAAAAATAATAAAATACAATTAATAAATTCAATGTTTAACATGATAGTGACTTTATTTTGTCTATCCACTAACAACCAATTTGTTCAATGCTGGCGGGCAATGGCGGTAAACTTAAATATTTGATGTGGTATGAAGCTAAATGTTTTGAACATAATAGCAAGCCACTAAAAAGTTTTAATCCTAGATTAGCCATTAAACTGTGGCTACCAGTCTGATTTGTTAATTGTTATATAAGTACAGTCAGCGTCATATAGTAGGTAGCATCCAAAGTATTCAAATAGTTCGGTACACCATATTATTTGTATGGCGTACTGAACTATTTGAATACTTTGGATGCGACCTACTATACGACGCTGACTGTACTTAATTTAAATATATATAAATTGTATATTATTTCTACGGCCTCCTAGCTAGTCAGTAGTGACAGTGACCCTGCTCTGCTATGTGCTATGAAGTAGGAGGTCCTGGGTTCAAATCCTCATAGGACATTTATTTGTTTTTTAATTGTGTGTGTATATATTAATGGTCTATATCTATTCCCATCTGTCCACACCTCTTGTATGGCGGCGGGGACAAATGGGCCACCACCATGGGACACCATGTTAATACACTTTTTTTCTACTCCAGCACTTAAATGTGTCAATTAAATGACTGACAGTGATATCTAAAGCAATGTCATTTGAATGCTTTGTCTATAGGCTCTGCTAGCAGTCATCTTATGAGTATAATACAACTGCTTTATTTTTTTTAAAGATACAAGTTCCGATCATCTTGATTGAAAGAGGTATGTTTTTATTTACAATAATAACTCTTTTTTTTTTTAAATAATAACTCAATTTTTTTTAAATAATAACTCTTTTTTTTAATAATCTCTTTTTTTTTAATAATAACACTTTTTTTTTTGCTGCAGCTGTCATAGAAAAAGTAATGTATGCAACAGCTCATAATTGGTTCTTAAAATTCTCGGGTCTTTTTTTACAAAACTCGACTACGTCTCGTTTTGTAACTTCGACCCTTGAATTTTAAGAACCCTTATTATATCACTGTTGCATAAACTACTATAGGGGGATCCGAACCTAGGACTTCCAGCTTTGATATGATCATAAAATATAAGATATGTATGTATTTACATTTACACATTGTATTATTGCTCTCATACATATAGGGATATTTTTTTAAATGTCGGATGTCTCTTCTCTTTTGAGTAGGGTTTGCACGACGGATCCGAAATGTATGGGAAGATCCGCGGATCCGGATCCAGATCCGGATAATTTCATACATTCCGGATCCGGATTGCAAACCCTACTTTTGAGCATGAATAGAAGCAGGGGATAACTGACAGAACGGGATAGTCTTATGTATCTTTCAGTAGGAGTAGCAGCGAAAGCGCTATTATTGTTTGTCCTTGTCACAGTCTCACATCTTGTTTTATTCCCCACCGTAAATTGACCACCGTGATTGGTCGAATTCATTTGTTGCCCACCATAACAAATAAATTCGACCAATCATAGCGGCGCAATGCGACGCTATGATTGGTCGAATTTATATGTTTTGTCCCTCACGGAGGCACGCGTACACCACTTCTATAGGATGCTACCTTCTATGCTTTTGAGCAAGTTTTTGTCACCTGCCCTGCTATTCAAACTGCTCAAGAATTTACAATGTTTTGTTACCAAGTAAGTAGGTCGATTAGTGTAAGACTGTCCTAAAATATATGTATAGCTATATGAGGACAATTTTGTAATGCGTAAGGTTAAGTAAATTAATATACAAACAGCAACACTCCTAACTGTACATCGGTACAGTTAACACTTAACAGTGTGGCTGATGATACCATGTAGGTTTAATATATTTTAATTATTATCACGTTTCTAAGAACAATAGTACATTATTGTCGAGGTTCGGAAGTAGCTACTTGCAAGCTGAGGATTCGTTTTAAACGGACGACCTTGGGAGTCCGTTTAATTGAATCCGAAGCCAGCAAGTAGCCTTCCAGCCGAGTCATATATAGTGCTTTTCTCAAAAATGGTGCAAGAGATATTTTACAGAAGCAACGTTCTAATTTTCACAGAGAAAAGTAAAACCATTAAAAAGATTTGCCGCCTTTAAAAAAAATAGAAGTGTATTTTTCTGCTGAAATTACGCCAACGTATTTGAGACACCTAAATAGTCGCGGTACCAACATTATATTAATAATAAGTGCTGATCATCTGTTTGGCTGTTTAATGGACCTATGCCTTCATTTGATATGGCCATTTAAAGTTTTAAAAAGTTTGGAACTCGTTTAATAATGGAATTTGTATGCAACATTGCAGTCCCGAAATCGAGACTGCAATGTTTTTAACTTTTTAATTTTTAGAATGACCATAAACTACACACTTTGCGACCTATTTTTTAACCGGCAACGTCGACTTTGCCGTCAATTTTTGAGAAAAATTATATTATTTATTACTTAATAATGTTGATATGTTGTCTGTGATATGATCATAAAGTATGAGGATTTACTACAGTGACATCTATTGATAGTCTTTCTCAAACAATCGAGCTATTTAGTGTGTTACAACGGCAAGAAACTAACTGTCTAGTAATGCGATAGATGGCGCTTAGAATAGTTCATGCCATTATTTATTAATTTTTTTCTGCGTCGATTTACTATGTGTAAATGGATGTTTTAAAAGGTTTTTGTTGTAATATGCTAAATAAATTAGAACTATACATGTTAATTTAAAAATTGGCAAGATTTGAAATAACACAAATATATATTTAGGCCCAATGGTGCTCTGAGTGACATCTCTTGAATTTTTGTGGAACTAAGCGAGGCTTGTATGGGCCGATTACTCTATACTATACTTACTTTATGGATGCAATTAAAACTAAGCAGAATTCAAGACCGACCGTCAAAGGAAGATTAAAGGATGACTCGCGAAAACTCTCCTGGAAGTCCCGTTTCTCAAAAGCTTGTAACTTGTAATACAAGCGGATGTCACTTTTTGACAGCTTTTGTTAGAAAGGGACTTCCACTTGTATTACAAGTTACAAGCTTTTGAGAAACGGGACTCAGGACCGTTCTATCGTGAGTCATACTTAAAGCAGATTGAAGATCCTTTCGATTTAAGAAAGTACATAATTATGCACGGATCTTACGTAAGACAAAATCACAATAACTATTCACGCTAAGCCATGACAACATAAATAAGGTGTACGCCTTAATATTATATAACAATACCTCAACAAAGAACAGGCGTGGTTGACGCCACGGTTGTCTTGTCTGTTTTAACCTCTAGCCTACACGTCAAAAATTGGCAACACAAATGCAATTTTGATATGTCAAAATGTAGATATGTACCTGTGTACAAAATTTAGCAGAAATCGCGAAACGTCTGGTTGGCGTAACTGGTGACCGGAGAGCTGGCGGCTTCGTCGCACAACGTATCAGCATTGCGATACAACGAGGAAATGCCGCCAGCATCCTTGCTACCATCCTCAAAGGCCTATTTTAGACTTAATTTTACTTATTGATTCAGTTAGTAGGTACATATTTAATTTGGGTTACCTCTATATAATATATATTATGTAAATAGAGGTATTTCAGATACAAATAAAATGAAATGGGAGACCTTTTCATAGGTCCGGTCTTCCAAAAGGCCGCAAACTAGTTCGAAACTTGCCCAAAGCGGTGAATATCCATTTTTAGGGTTCCGTAGCCAAATGGCAAAAAACGGAACCCTTATAGATTCGTCATGTCTGTCTGTCTGTCTGTCTGTCCGTCTGTCTGTCCGTCCGTATGTCACAGCCACTTTTCTCCGAAACTATAAGAACTATACCGTTGAAACTTGGTAAGTAGATGTATTCTGTGAACCGCATTAAGATTTTCACACAAAAATAGAAAAAAAACAATAATTTTTTGGGGTTCCCCATACTTCGAACTGAAACTCAAAAAATTTTTTTTTCATCAAACCCATACGTGTGGGGTATCTATGGATAGGTCTTCAAAAATGATATTGAGGTTTCTAATATCATTTTTTTCTAAACTGAATAGTTTGCGCGAGAGACACTTCCAAAGTGGTAAAATGTGTGTGTCCCCCCCCCCTGTAACTTCTAAAATAAGAGAATGATAAAACTAAAAAAAATATACGATGTACATTACCATGTAAACTTCCACCGAAAATTGGTTTGAACGAGATCTAGTAAGTAGTTTTTTTTTAATACGTCATAAATCGCCTAAATACGGAACCCTTCATGGGCGAGTCCGACTCGCACTTGGCCGCTTTTTACTTTTAAAAAAATGTGCAGTAGATCAATAGGGCTGCAAAGTGATCATCAAAAGTGTCCAACTAAATGTCCGATAATGGACCACATGTACACACATCGTGACCGTGTGTCCATCCACACTGGGTCAATTCGACCAATCAGCTGGAAGAGCCAGTGTTAATTGCGGCTCGGAGTAACTGCAGTTTTGTTTAAGACAATGTATGGAGGGTTTGGGTGGATTTATGTCATGGTGTTATAATGCTGTCGTAATATTGTAGTGCTGGTGAAGCTTGAGAGTTACTAAAGGCAACGCCTATTACAAACTTAAAAATATACTTTTTAAATACGCTGTGTTAACCCTTTATAGGGCACACATTTAACATTTAAATTCGTACAATAAGGTTTAGAAAAAAAGCTGTAGTATATCGCCCATCGCTTTAAATAACCAATCTATTAAGTCGTTCCGGTGAAAGAAAACCCGGCCAATTCACGGAGCACCCCGTGGCGGGTAAACAGAGGTGTTTGCTCACTAAATTGGAGGATTATAGCTTGTTCCGAGTGTTTTCTATCAAAATTCAACGTGTTTTGTTACTTTTTAAAACTTTGAGTGCTGGGTTTTGCGGATTATTCAAATTCTCGGTTTTGGAACGGTTTTTGGATGTAGTAGTTGATGGATGCAAAAAATGGTTGGATTTTATGATTTAGTTGTGTTTTTTAGTTTTAATAGTTAAAAGCTTTTAGTTATTATTATTACCTATGTTTTTAACTTATCTCGGTACACAGAACCCCTCTTTTTTTTGTAAACTGTTTAAAAACTGGACTAAGGTGTGTGTAAATGTCGGACGACTTTTTACCGCTCCATGAAAAAATCTTTTAAATTTACCCCAACGCATCCTAACTGAAACTGAGTAATTTAATAAAATACTCAAAAATCATCATTATAATATACATACATATTATGTATATATTTTTACGCGTTAAAACATCTGTTCTGTAGGGTACCACATTTTTTTTAAATATTGTTTCTTTTACTTTCATATACAATTCATATAACGCAAAACAAACTTACCTACATACATTTAAACATCATTTCTCCATACATCGAATCGCAATATCACAACCCATATCTGTCATGGCATAATAGACTTTGACCCTTCTCAAAGTGGATTTAAAAAATAACATTACTCGCCATCACGGCCAATGGGGCCGGAAGCTTCGTTCCCTATTATTGTCTAAATAGGATTAATGTGGCAACACTCATTTTGTCTTGAAGCGTGGCAACACGACGGAAATGAGGCTGGACGTTATTTTTATGCCTAAAAATTCAAAATGTCGATCATCAAGTAACAAGGATCAGGTTAAATGTTCAAAATCGTTCTATAAATTGAACGATGCTTGTTTTATATGTATAAAATAGTCTTAATTAAATTTAATATAGTCGTTATGTTGTATCTTCCTTCTGTGTAACTTTTATTTTACTATTTGTTCACTGTACGTTATTTGATGTCTTTTTCTTTTTGTCTGTTACCCTCCGTGATTCTTCTCACTTGATGGTCTCATCGGAAGACCAGCGCCAGCGCTGGAAGCCACCAGCAACATGCTGAGATGAGGCCATTTCGTGGCACTTTAATCTTATTTTGTGTTTTCTTTCATATTATGTATTGTCTGTGCTTACGAATAAATTATATTTTCTATTCTATTCAAAAGAAACATCCTAATTCTAAAATTCGTAATTAATCGTAACATAATTACGTAATTATGTATCTACGAATAAGCTTATTGTAGATAACGTCTCTCTTTTATTGCTAAATTACTGCTTTTCACTATGCCGTTGAAGGTTGGACAATTTGGACATAGACAGACATAGCCAACCTACGAGTTAATAAGGGTTCCCTTTTGATTATGTAACCCTAAAATATGATCTACAAACTTGGCGGGTGAAATCTGGGGTCAAGACAAGACAAAGGTACCTTTTCTCGACCTTATTTTTTATTTGCGCATAACTATGCATTACCTACATGCGGTGATAGGCAGTGCTTTTAATTAGATAATCTACTCCATGCACGGATGACATTTCACGCTTAAAAATACTTTGTTATATTAATCCTTCGTAAATGGGTGTCCCTAACCCTATTTACGAAGAATTAATCCAATAAACAAAGTGCACATTAACCTAAACATATTTTTAACTGATTGAACTTGGAACCTTGCATTTAATAGCAGATTGTTTAGCAAGGGAAACAGTCCCATAGGGACTGGATGAGAGAGGATTGTGTCATCTGATTTGTGTTTTCGTTCACACTGAGATAGTATGTATGTAAACACTTTATTGTACATAAGACAGATTAGAAACACAATAAAAACGAAATATATACAATGTACAAAGGCGAACTTGTCATAAAGGGATCTATAAGGGATCTCTTCCAGTCAACCTACGTATTACGTACTAGTACGTTGTTATAATGTGTTCATTCAGCAATATCTCGGGCTTTTACAATTATACTATCCATATCGCAATTAAAATATGGTTATTTCGAAGTTTTTGCAAAAAAAAACGGTTCCGATCGCTGATGAGATGCACAGAGAAGTTTTTTAAGCGTAGTTTCGTCAAAACGAGTAGAATTCTTCAAATTTTGACTCAAAGGCCTCTATTTCCTATATCTAACTCTTTACTCTTCTGACAAAGATAAAACTTCCATCCGCGTATTGCGAAAACTGACCAAAGATAAAACAGATGTGCCTATTGAAAAGGGCGGGACCACTTTAGAAAATTACATTGTCACCGTGTTCCTTTGTTGAGAGATTCTATATTTTCTGAACAATACATTCGATGTTTCAGCACACCGTTCGTAGTTCTTGAAAGTTGTATAAGCCGGGGAAATATAGTTTAATTTTACTTTAGATGTAAGTGTGAGAATCAATTTTATCTTAACGCAGGTGATATGTGTACTCGTACGCAGAACACTTAAGAAAATTTACTACCTATCTACCATTCCATTCATGGATTAGAACGAAAACCACAACTAACCTACGCACTACTTATTTACTTAGTGATGTAAATCAAATAAGATTTGAAATCAACAGGTAGAAGCTCTAGAGGGTAATTCCAACTGACATTGTGATATTAAAATTACATCTAAATAATGCCAGTGTGTCTCGCTGGCGCCAATAAGTAGTTACGATCGAAATGCACTGGTGACTGACGACATCATATCATTTTGATGTCAGAATTTAAGTTTGAATCGGCTTCCTAGTCTCCTAGCCTTAAAAGGTTGGCTTTGAAACTATTCGATGACATCTAGTAATAGTCTAGTCTAGTGATTATTGCGTATTAGTAGATATGAGTAATACCTCGATTATAAATAGATGACTCAAATTTTACTCATAAAATGCAATAAAAGAAACTATGATTAAAACAAATAAGGTAAGTATTGCTTATTATAGTGTCATCTATTTAGTAATAATTATACACCCTAGGTACTTCATATTTGCCCGCCGTTACTAAGCAATCACAACAATCAAACAATGACATACCCATATTAATTGTTTATAATTGATATGCAATTTCGCAATATGTAGGTAGGTACCTATCTCGGGATTATGAACAAAACATGGGCCTATTCGACCTGTCCAAGGTGACACGTCGTGACGTGGCCTTTGTTATTTTTTTATTTCATACTTGATAGTCAGCTAACGAGCAGACCAGCTGCCTGATGGAGAGGAATCATGTATACCTACACAAGAACGTAGCCATCGTCATATAATCGAAGTTAAATTCTAATGGCGTTTCATAATCAGTCGATGATCGTCGTTTGTCCCTATCTGCCGTTATGCCATAAGGAGGGACAAACGATGATCATCAGCTGATTAACATAGCAGACGTTTATGAATAACGCCGAAACTTGGCCTGAACATTAAAGTACCTAACATAGATGTATGATACCTATTAGTTTCAGTTGCTAGAAATTGTAATACCATAATATTCTTGTGACAGAAGTCATCATCATCTTCCTCGCGTTGTCCTGGCATCTTGCCACGGCTCATGGGAGCCAGGGGTCCGCTTGGCAACTAATCCCAGTAATTGGCGTGGGCACTTGTTTTTACGAAAGCGACTGCCATCTGACCTTCCAACCCAGAGGGTAAACTAGGCCCGTATTGGGATTAGTCCGGTTTCCTCACGATGTTTTCCTTTACCGAAAATCGACTGGTAAATATCAAATGATATTTCGTACATAAGTTCCGAAAAACTCATTGGTACAAGCCGGGGTTCGAACCCGCGACCTCCGGATTGCAAGTCGCACGCTCCTACCGCTAGACCACCAGCGCGCGCGATTCTTGTGACTGAAGTATTCTAGTTTTAATTTTTAACAAGCAGAAACGTCTGCGAATAAATTTAAAAGTGGAAAATGTCTTGGGTGAGACTTGAACTCATGGCCTCTGGACCGATACTCCACTACCATCTGAGCCACCGCGCACCGAGACCTCATCCATAGCAAAACAAAAAAAAAGTAGTAGTGTTGAAGTATTCATCCTGTTTTTCATCTCATTTTCACACATCCACGCATGGCCGAGCAAAACAAAAGACGTTACACGTCATACCATAAACCAGGCGAGCTGGCACCATAAGTTTCCCTTAAAATTCCAGCTGGCAACATTCTGTCCTCAGACACGCGCGGCGGGGAGGGGGAGGGGGAAGCAGTGGGGGGGGGGCGTAAGCGATTTGTAAGAGCCGATGAAAGCTCTCGAGATATTGAACGGCAGGGTTGTCAACAACCTTAATGGAAAATAACGGGACAGGACATTTTTACTTAAGCATTACATAAATATGGCTTAGTTTGTTAAGTGGGATTTTTCGTACGTGGGTAGGCGGACTTGTGGGGGATTAAATGGGATAATTGGATGATCGGGTGTCGATTGTTTTGTGATTTCGTGAGAGCAGTGACTCTGTAACCTTTGAAACCCATTTTCTATGATTTAGGTACATTGGATTAAAATCGTTCATTTCGTAATAATAAATTAGGTAGGTACATTACAAATTATATACAACGTTAATCTATACGAATTTCTATTATGGTTGTCAAAAGAAAACCACAACACAACTCAATTTATCAAGGAAATTGACAGTGACATCTCCCATTCCCCACTACTAATACCTCGCTGGACCAGCAACGCAACCTATTATTACTAGAAAGATCTTTTAATAAGAATAAATTAAATTGATCTAAAGGAAAAATTTATACTGGTTTTAACCGAACTGATAAGATGACTTATGAATATAATTCTGTAGGTATCGTAATATTATCGAAGAGTTCACCGGATATTTCATGTTAAATTGATAAAGAGACATTTATATGAATTTATTTCTTGGACCGCGTTAGTTATGATGTGTTATCTTTATTGTTCATTGTTTATGTTTATGGGTCGATCTCATTGGAGATAAATGGAGTTAGTAATATAATAAAATTAATAAAAGACAGTGTGGAAGACGCAATTGAATACGGAAATTACTAAAGACTTCATTATGGGTCAAGAAAAGAATAAGTGTTCATCTGCGATCACTTAGGTACCTAGTAAAAGTATGTTTTTTTTTATCATAATCAATACAAAACATTGATATTATATGAAAATTTTGCGTTTTACAGATACGGTGACAAAGCTCAAAATTTCGGCAACGCGCGTATGAAACCATATCTTTCAGATTTCCGTAAATACGGCCTTACTGCTAATAAACATTTTTTTTTGTTTGGCACCTATACAATATTAAAAAGAAAATAATGACTTAAAAATATACGTAAATTCTGTAAGTGCTTAAAAATATTATTTTAAACCAACAACAACTTCTAGAACCTTTTTAAAACATAAAAAATCGCAAATAATTAAACACTAAAAAAGTACGTGCGTCGTGCGTGTCAACCCTACGGTGAGTAAGACAAGAGTGCCAGGCGACCGCGGTTGCAAAATTCTCTCCTAAGGTCATTCGCCTTCCTCATTAAGCTATAATTCTATTTACGCGACCTGTCCTTGTGCACGCGGCCTAATACCTAGTACTTGCGAGAGCGAGAGGGAGCTATCGGCTAAAATGAGATGGTTACATCTACCAACATATATTAGGTACCTATTTTACCTTCCTTCCTCATTCAACTATGATTATATTTACGCGACACTACTATGTCTACAAGGTCTGGCTCAGGCGTTCCCAAACTTTTTTTAGGCACGCCCCCCTGCTGCCTAAAATGAAGTTCCCACGCCCCCTTTTCGCTTCGATGCAAGGAAACGCTCCGATTAGGTCATCAGTCAAATCAAATCTTTCCCAAGGCCCCGCGCCCCCCTTAAAATGTTTGAACCCCCCCCCCCCCCCCTACCACTTTGAAAACCCCTGGTCTGGCTAGTATGATGGTGGCCATTTTTGATGACCAAACTTCCCCTTAATCCTAACACAATTTGATCTGTACTTCTAAGAACATCCTGTATAAACACTGGGGAAGGGAAACAGAAACGCCGAAACAAATCACCAATAAACGAAGTACGAACTAACGTACTGCTAGAGACGAGTGAATAATAAAAACTGACAATTTACTTCGTTATTTAAGTCGTGTTCCTTGGGCGTCATTCAATATCCCCCTTCCTAAATCATATTATGTAATATGACTTAGTCGTAGACCCCCCTGGTCGTCTCAACTCTCAACCTGTATATTTAAAAAAAAATGATACTGAAGTTTTTCCAAACTGTCAATTTAGTCTGCCTCGCTCGGTGATTCTTATCGTCTTATGTCGAGACGAGACGGATAGATGCATCTGTTAAAACCATCATTAACGCCTTGTCTAACAAATAATTTTTCTACGGTCTTATTTATACTGTGAAAATCAAATGTAGTGGATTAGACTACGCGTCAGAAGTATCTAATCTAAACCATTCTCTAAGAACTTAGCAAAAAGAGATTTGTCGCAGTACGTTGAAAAATTAGACTGTGACAGATACTTTTAAACGAGAACAGGCGGCCTAGCCAAGGTGACGATCGCTATCGCTTCGCCATCGAATCGCTTTGTGTATATCTCTCTATCACTCTTCCATATTAGTGTGACAGTGACAGTTGCGTTTCGTTCGCTACGGAGCGTTAGCGATTGGCATGTTGTCTACGGGGCCTGTAGAGATATGTCTCCCGAAAACTATTCCATGATGGCAGATATGTTTGGTGCGTTGTTTCACACATTTGTGTAGTCTTTATTATTCATTAGTCTCTGACACCCGCCTATGAATAGTACAAATTAAGGACGCTTGTAACAGTTGGTACAATGGGCTCACATGTGGAACCCTTAGCTTAGACAATTCCACCAATCAAGGCAAGGGTCGATGAACTTAGGGATAATCTGAGTTTGGCATCGGGTTCTGAAATTGTGCCAAATCATCTAGTTTTAATATTAGGAGAATATCTAATCGTCTATACTGCGTTTTCTTAGTATTAGAAAAAGGGTAAACTAAACCATCTTGATGTGTAAAAAAGAGGGGGTAAAAAATAGTAACTATTACTTATGAAAATTATGGCCATGTCAAGATCGCTTACCTTCTTTCTAATGCTTTCTAATAGTAGGAATATGTTAGTGGTAAGGTAAACGTCTTAATGCTCGACCTTAATGCCCTATAGATGACACTCTGCTGTCTCACCTATTGACATTGACAATGACGTAAGTTTTACGATGACATTGTTTTAGGATAGTGACGAGTACTCGGACGTTTACCTCATATTGAAGTAAATGTCTAAATCATAACTTACTTTAAATAAAAGGATATTAAATAGAATGTTTCTATAATCGGTAAACTAAAAAAAACATTACGTTTTCTTTGTCATTAGTAGAATATTAACAGTGATTTTTTTACACTTACGCTTATTTTAAAACTTACGCAGCATTCATCGTTTGATATTAAATAATTACCTGTAAAAAGAAACAATACATTAGAATATAATATGGTTCCATAAACCTAAGTACCTAAAACAAAGAAATAAACTGTGAAATGTAAAAAACGGTTACTACAATTTGAAGACACTCAAGTATAACTCAAAGTAAAAGCTGTGACAAAAGTGTCATATTCAAAAACTAAAACATCTTCATAATACATATTACTAAAACTAAATCAAAACGAATATTACCTGTCACAGTTAAAAATATTAGTAGTGTGGAGTCAAACAAATACGTGCGGAAGTGAAAATTAGGCGGTCGTAAAAGATACAGCTTTTTATGTGTCACGCTTTAGGTTAGACGAGTTTATTAGTTAAAATGTAGTTAAGTTGGAACTAGGAGCAGAAGTCAAAATGTTTAGCGTTTTACGAGTATACATATACCTATTATTTATATTAGGAGCCTATTATATCCTACTACTGGACAAAGGCCTACTCTACTCTTTACGATGTATTTTGGATTAAGACTTAAGTTTAAATAAGTGAGGCGCGTTTATAAACTCTTGTTATCGTTGAATACCTACTTATGTCAGACGTAACTTAGTACAATTTGTAACCATGAAATGCAAATTTGTACTGAAAGACTTCGACGATACGCTTGGATCGACAATGAAAGCGATTTATTTAGGATGTATACCAAGTAATTTCCGAAAACCATGATAATGCTTAGTACAGTCAAGTGTAAAAATGTGTTTAGGTATATAACTTATCAAAAATATGTCCCATAGTTCTTAATTCGCTGACATAAGAGCTATGGGACATATTTTTGAGTATGATGTGTGCACCCATATTTTTACACTTCGCTGTACACATTTTACATTACATTTGATACGATTTCTGGTCCTATACGCCTTTTTTGCAAATCCGTAAATTTTTTATAACGTTCAGACTCTTTCTGCACTAAATTTTACCTTCCCTTTTTTAAGCTGATTTACTTCGCATGGTTACAAAAAAGCTGTGAACATGTTTAAACTCTATCGTGTTTAAGTTCACATAATAAATGATGTAACAATCGCAAGACGGTCAGTAACGTCTCTATAATCTTAAACTATTTATCAGCAGCCATTAGAGGCATTGTGCCGCGGTCCCACAATACTTAGTGCAATTATAAAGATAAGGGTACACCGGTGTGAACGGCACGATACAAAATGCTTCTTGTAAAGTTGTAGTCAAGAGGTATTAGTTACGACGATTAGCAAAGTTCTAAAAAAGGAAGTTCTCAATTCAACTGTAGTTTGCTATACTTGTTTGCCACCGACGTGGTATGAAAAAAAAAGTGTAAACTTAACCATTTTCACAGCCAATTTTTAAATATGAGTAAATAAATGTACTTATGGTAAAGTTTTTGACTCGACTGAATTGGTTTAATACAGCTGTTGGGCATTATTTTAAATGTTCAATCAGAGAAATCATTAAAAATATATTGTTTTCCAAACTTTCCTTTCTTTGCTGCGGTTCAATTCAAATACCTACTGCTTTATGCCGCTCAAGTAGTTTTATAAATTTTACAATATTTTTTAAAGACAATAACAAATGTTAATCGCTAATTAATAATCGTAATTTTATTTAGTCTATTTTACCGAAATAAAACTGAAATTCCTGAAAAACCTCTTCTAAATCTCTATTACAACATAACCTTAAAACCCATATAACTAAAACCACAAACAACATTTAAATTTTAAATACGTGTTATATATTTCTTTCCAAGTTAAAGTCAACCGGAAAAAATAATATAATATTTTACAAAGTCCATTTCATCTCAATAAAGTTCTAGATTACATAATCTAAAACCCCATAAACCAACCACAAACAAAAAATTTAACTCCACACATCAAAACACGTGTTATTTATTATTTTTGTTTGCAACCATGTCAAAGGCAACGCGATCTATCACGCGCTGGCGCCGCGCCAAGGATACTATTTCCAACTATTTGGAGCTAATAGTTTTACAGTCCGTGAGTTCTAGCCTTTGTAATTAATACTGGCTGATTTTTGTGTTCTTATTTTTTTTATTTTGTGTTTGGATAGTTTATTTTGAGTTAAATCGTTCAGTTCAACATGAGTGCTCGATTTTCTTATGGCGAAGTATGTAATCTACGGTAAAATATTAAGTCAATATATAAGAAAGCCTAGAGAAGGAAAATTATTTTGTTGTGCTTGAATACCAAATAGGTTTATATACTTAATATGTATTTTATACTCTATGGTCTGTAGCTATTTGAATTATTTGAATTCTTGTGTTCCAATAAAAATATATGTCAGTTGTGGCTCATGATCCTTGCGTTTCACTTCTATAAGAGGTTATGGGTCTTATAAATAGCGAAATAAATCGGGAATAAGTGGTGTAGTGGTGCCAGTGTGTTATCGGAGCAGTTTAGCAGTGCTGGATAATGGGTTCCGCGAATTATCTAGTGAATGTACCGAAGTTAAAGGGGCGCGAGAACTATGGGGAGTGGACTTTTGCTGCGGAAAATTTTCTTGTGTTGGAGGGGATGCGACATTGCATTATACCAGAAGCCACCAAGAAAGTAGAAGACGCTGATGATGCAAAAACAAAAGCAAAGTCCAACTATAAAGTTTCCAACTATTTGGAGCTAATAGTTTTACAGTCCGTGAGTTCTAGCCTTTGTAATGAATACTGGCTGATTTTTGTGTTCTTATTTTTTTTATTTTGTGTTTGGAATGTTTATTTTGGGTTAAATCGTTTGGTTCAACATGAATGATCGATTTTCTTATAGGCGAATGGCGAAGTATGCAGTTTACGGAAGAATATTTAGTCAATAATTGAGAAAGCCTTGACAAAGAAAACTATTTCCAACTATTTGGAGCTAATAATAGTTTTACAGGTCGTGAGTTCTTGCCTTTGTAATGAATACTGGCAGATTTTTGTGTTTTTGTTTTTATTTTGAATTAAGGTACTTAGTTAACATGGATATGGATGATCGAGTCAATTTTATTAGCTCAGTTTTCTGTTCAAGGAAAAATAAAGCGATTAATTAGTGTCTCGGAATATTTGTACAGCTAATTGAAGTTGGAGTCAATAATTTTATATTTCGTGCTTAATACTCGTGTCTTTGTAATTAATACTGTTTTGTTTTTTTCTTGTTTTATTTTGGGTTAAGTCTTTCCACGTGGATGCAAGATCTTTAGGAAAATCTAATTAAGGAAAATAATTGGTTGGCGAGCTAATAATTATTTTACTAGATTTTCTGTGTTTGTTTTTGTATTAAACTTGGAGTCTTGAACTAAGTATTTTTATATTTTGGCAGAAGTTATAGATAAACATCCCATTACATTATTATGAGTTATGACTATTTATTTTACCAATAATTTGTATTAATGTCTTGAGCATCGCAGTCAAAAATGATGTCGAAAACAGTAGAGCCACACCGAGATAAAGCTGCAACGATTTTGATAGCACACGCAGTGCAAATGTTTTTTTAAACGTCAAACTTCTATGAAATTATGACGTATAGATGACACTTGCACTGCGTTTGCTATCAAAATCGTTGCAGACTTACCTCGGTCTAACTCTATCAATTTACGTAGCAATCGTATTTTTATTCGAAAGTAATTAAATTTACGCTCAGGTTGTAGGTAAAAGCCTAATAAAAAATGTATCTCAAACCATTTCCAAAAAACCGCTAAAATTATTAATAATTCAAAGCATTGGCCCAGCAGAGGGCGTTTAAATACAATTTCGGACGCCAAGAGCGCCCTCTGGCGCTTCCGGGACGCCTAGCGACTTCCGGCCCCCCACTTCCGGTGCCCTACCGCGTTTTTCCACTTTTTCAAGTGGTCCTCGTACCTTTTTGTCCTGAATGCGACCCTTTTTACGAAAAAAGACGTATCTTAACCTACAAAAAGTGCAGATACGACCTTATTCAGAAGGATGGTGTGAAGATTTTTGGAAGTGCTGGACTCATTATGTTGTAAGAGGTTTTAATGAGACCCGAAGTGTATTTACTATATAAAAAGGTTGCGGTGAAAAATAACTTGATACATAAAGTAGGTCACATGCTGAAGATGCCTGCATTCAAGCGGAGTTTGAAAGGAATCTCTCCCGTTGGATGTAAAACAAAATGCGTATTTCACGACTCACAACAAATAGAAAAACTTGAGTAAAAAGATGAAAACACTAAATAAGATAATATTAACCGCTTAATGAAAAATCTAGACATTTAGTAACTACCTTCGCCCTAGCCCTACCCGTTTACTTTGTATTTGGGGCATTATGTATGAAAAGGGACCTTATTGTCGATGGCGCTTACGCCGCACAGCGTCGCGCGGCTTTGTATTTATATCGGAGCATTGTTAATAATGGCGTAACCGCCATCGACAATAAGGTCCCTTTCCATTGATAACGTCACATTTTTAATTTGAATTGGTGGTAAACTAACTAAGACAGATTACATAACTATTATGCATAAATTTAATAAAATATAAAACCGTTCAGCAACTTCTAAGGCGCACTATTATGTCAAAGTTTACAAGCCATTGTCAACTTTACTGGAATGAGACAAGGTCTACGAATGGTCAAAGTTTTGTACACAAGTGCCGTTTTTAGGTAATTTAGGTATAGGTGTTAGACACATGTTTTTTTATGCCTAAGCCACGCGTCGCCGAGCACGCGACCAAATTAATAAAAAAATGTCGTGTCTACCTTTATACGCATGTGCACATACGACCTTATTTAATTAAACTGAGAAGTTGGCCGTAATAATTTAAAGGTCGTATCTGCCTTTAGACGTGTATATGAACATGCGACCTTATTGAATGAAGCTAAAGGCTATTGTGAAACGAGTCATTCATTACCATTATTGAGACAAACTGTACCAGCTACATTGTACGATAGATTGCTTCATTTGAAGTAACTTGCTTAGAGCATACCCCGAAATTCCTTTAATAGCTTTCTGTATATCTCTACTAATATAAATGCGAATGTAATTGTCTGTCTGTCTGTTTGGTACCTCTTCACAATTAAACCGCTGAACCGATTTAGATGAAACTGGGTATGGAGATAGTTTAAGCTTAAGGCCGCGATTTCGTCGCTTTGCTACAGGTAGCTAAAAGTACATCCGTTCCACACCAATTTTGCGGAAAGCCATAAGCCGCGCGTGGCGCTGTTGCCACCTAGCGGCCATATCTGTGCTGATCGTAACAGACGCGTTTTGTTAGAGAGTGAGTCTTCTGTACCTAGTACTATTATTTATTTTGTGCTCTAGGTCAAATATCCCTAAAAAAGTTGAAAAGGGTGCAAAGATTCGCTATGGAAGCGGAATATTTCTAAATTATATCGATTTCGGCATACGAAGTCACGGACAGAAGCTATTATTATGTACAAATAAAAAGAGATAATAAATAAATAAATATTATAGGACATTCTTACATAGATTAACTACGTCCCACAGTAAGCTCAAGAAGGCTTGTATTGTGGGTCCTCAGACAACGATATATGTATATAATATACAAATAAAGTCCCACCCAAGACAGTGAATTTTTCCACTTTTAATTTATTTCGAAGCTTAATAGCATCGTTCGCAGACGTTTCTGCTTAATACAAAATTAATTGAATATACAAATACATAGAAAACACTCAAGACTCAGGAACAAATATCTGTTAATATCACACAAATAAATGCCGATTCGAACCCAGGACCGCGGCTTAACAGGCAGGGTCACTACCCACTCGGCCAGACCAGTCGTCAAAATCTTTTTACCTAAATACCGAAAGCAAAAGTTTCTGGTAATAAGGCCCCGAAAATATTTAAATTCACTTAAATCCCTAACAAATGGCGATGTGGCAATCTCTAAAGATCATGATCCAAGAAGATTATCATAGTATTACACAATAAATGTAGTACAGTCGCCATCAGATATATCGGAGCGGCCAAGGTGTTCACAATATCTGAACACGCACCCTAACGCCCTGACAATAGAGGCGTGTTCAGATATTTGTGAACGACTTGACCGCTCCGGTATATCTGATGGCGACTGTACTTGCACAATGGTACTAGTACTACAATAGACGAGCAGTGAGAATCAGTTTAGAGCTGATGAAACATTCGAGAGTACAATTGATATTGCGAAAGAATTGTTTGTCATTTGTGAAGAGTGTAAAATATGTTGGGCGGTGCGAGGTTAAATCATACACGAACTGTGATCTATTTTAGTATGTTTCAATTTTTTAACTTTTCTTTAACTTTTTACATTATTATTTAAATATAATAATAAGCCTGTTGCGGATATCATCATAGGTTCAGGGTTCAAAAGAATAATTATCAATGATAGTTATCGTGATTATTAAATATAAAAAACGCCCCAATCTATCAATGAATTCAAGGAAAATAAATATAGCACCATCCATACCTGGGATAATTGTCCGATATTAATCGGATAATTATCACTATAATTATCTGGATAATTTCAAACCCTGCATAGGTTTCTTTGGGACGAAGCATGTTGCTGATTTGCATTTTTAGCCACCTGACGAAGCCTGCGTTGCGGATATCTTACATATAAACCGGATTTCCGGATTATTTTAAAGTTTTATATTGATCATGGGAAATTTAATTACTTTACCTTTTTGTACATCAATTAATACTTTAAATAATTAGTCAATAAGTTAGTATGTCTTACTTAGAAACCAAAACTGTGCGACCAATATCAAACTTATGTAAGTACGTACGAAATTTAAAAGGTAAACTGATTTATCACTGATTCCATTCAATTCAAATTTTGATATGATTTTGCGTCAACTTAAACATTTCTAATGCGTTTATACAGCAATAATGTACTAGTACCTACCCTATAATTATCGACGTACAAAAAAAAACAAGGCATGTAGGTACTTCAAAGATAAAAAATCTGCAAAGAAAAACCGTTTATACTGACATAAAGATGAGCTTAACGGTTACAAAATGAGGTCATAACTACCAAGTCCAATCAAAAACATCTACACAATATTACGCCTTACTCCATTGTAAAAAGGCAAAGAACGCAGCCATACCGAACGTCAACTACCAAATAACCATTAAATATATCTGTTCAATTTTGTACCTTACACCTTGGTAATAGGCAGACATATAACTCTAACGTGACCTCACTTCGGATCATTAATTTGACAGTCCGCATAGCTCGAAGTGTTACGAACATCGCCAGCGACGCCCACAAAGCGAGTACGGGTTAAAGGTTGCCGTCTTTAAATGTAGCTCTGTTGGGCAACCCCGGGTTTTCTTAATGGACATGTAATGAGTAACGTAACGTTTTTTTGTACGGTGTCCGGATAAGTGGTTTTTGGCATTTGAGACGAGAAATTACAATCGTGTCTGTCAATTATTTTAGCTCTTCATTAATTTCTTGATCGCTCTTTTTAATCAATGCGCACGATTTCTTTATTTGTTTCGTGTGCAATATTAGAAAGCACTTTTACTGTTTCATTTATGATTCCGTAACTTTAGTATTGTGTACATTACGATTTGTATTGTATTTTGATGGAGAAATTATGATGGTGTCCTGATATGATGATTTTAAATAGATCTTCATTATGAGAAGACGACCGCGCGTGACCGCTTTTCCATGAATCCTTCCCCATTTTGCTCAATATTTTGTACACAATTTGTTGCATTTTGCTATATTTTCTAATTATTATAAGATATACGAGCTTCCAAAATTTTTCACTTTTTTCGTCTTCCATCCTCTTAATTTCTTTCTCGTGTATTGTTATACCGGTTTCATGTGCAATACTAGAAAGCACTACTGTCTTTATCTTCATCAACGATTTTGTTAACTTTAACATCGTTTACCGTAAAATCAGGTAACTTTAGTCCTAATCTTACAACTATGGTCCAAATTCAAGTTCCAGTAAAATATGTATAAGTATTTTTCGAATTATGTTGAGTATATAAATATAGAAAGAGCATTAGTGTATCTAAGCTCAACAATAAATTTACGAGTACAAATCATAAAAGGCTCGTCGAGAATCAGTTAAAAACTGAACATAGTTACTTAAGGAGTGTAATAGTTACCTGAGCTTACGGTATTTTAATAATGTTCGCGATGTCTCTTGTTTTGCAAAACAAACAAAACTATTAGTTACATGGTAATGTAGGGGAGCTCTAAAGCCGGGCAGAATCTAGGAGTCACTTGAACGGTTCTTGAGAAGTCGATCAAACTGGGATTTGCACTGAGACCCCGCCAGGGCACCACACAAAAGGGCTGAACGCTTAATTCTTTCCAAATTGAAAATTTTGTTTTTGTTTGTATTAATTTCACGGGGACTTAGTACAAAGCCTGGATTAAATTTTGGAATTGTTTGAAGAGACGATGGATTTTGATTTATATTTTACGTAACCTATTTTAGAAATATATAGCTGATCAGATATTCTTTACGTAATTATCAGCAGCTTAATTACCAAACCACACAGTTGCAGCTTCTATTTGAATACATGAATAAATTGTTTTGTAATTAAGTACACAAGTTTCTCTTTTAATTATCAAATGTTTACTCACTATGCTTACCACATTTACATTTGAACAATTGTAACTTCAGCTTTTACAAGCTTTTATTTAATTTTCAATGTTTGTATGTATGTTCTGGTCAAATCTTGCATACTCATCATTATTCGATGGAGCTGAAACTTCAGTCGCCTTCAGATACCTATATCGGAGTAGCCGAGATGCTCAAATATCTGAACACGCACTTTTGTTCAAATATTAATGAGCACCTTAACCGCTCTGGTGTATTTGATGGCGACAGTACATATAGACAAAGATTGGGTGACAAAGCTATATTATTGTACGGGTACTGAAACTATTGTACGGGAAACTGTACGGGTACTATCCTTTTATGTATCCGACAGCCTACCTGCAGGGCACGCTAGGATACAACGCACTGGCGACGCGCAGACTGTTCGACCAGCTAATAACTGTGCTTCGTATCCTGCGTGGTCGCCTGGACTGCCCCGAATTAGTTGGCGAGGCATGTCGGCTGTTTGTCCCGGACGAGCGTACCCGGTTTCGTGCAGACCGGCTGCGTCTCTTCGCGGTCCCTCCCGCCCGCACGGTCTCGCGGCGCAACTCGCCCGTTTACCGAGCGCTGAACACGCTCAATAAGCTCGGTGCTGTGCAACACTCCTGCGATTTGTTTGCGGACGGCTGGACGGTTATTGAGAAAGATTGTATGAAAATATGCGAGTTGCTAACCTAATGATTTAAATGTTTAAAGACGTATTTTTGTGACCTACTCCTTATGAAATTATTGATTTATTGATTTATTTTATTGATTGATTTATTTTATTTTATTGTTATTAGTTTTACTTATAATTGAACTTAGGTATAAGAAATGTAATGACTTAGGCTAGTCCTGTAAAATTGCATTTTGCTTGAATAATAAATTGAATAATAAATTGAATTATTATGGTGACACCGAGCTGATCTAAGGATGGACACAGGTGGCCATGCCATAGGAACTCTGTGATAAAACAACACAACCTAATTGTGTTTGGGTTTGCCGCAGTCTCGATGAGCGTTGTTGTTGAAAAAAATACAACCAGCGATAAAAGCTTGTATCAAAAATGAAATATTTGACAAAAAACATTCCTTCTTCATTTGCAAACTTACATGTGCCAGCCCTACGTATTTAATATCCGTCGTCGTGAGAGTTAAAGCCTCGGCTGGCACCCCTAATCCTTCAACTTGGGGTCTCTTTTGTGCCAGACTAGACTGTTGCATAGTTTTAAATAAATTAGCTATATACACATACTAGGACTGAGAGCATTGTAGGAGTTAAGTATTTGTGGACGCTATTTGAATTGTTTTACAATTTGAATATTTGTTAAACAAGCTGATCTTGTAATCTTTGAGAGTTTTGAGTTGATTCAGCAACTTGAGAGACTCAATTTCTATATATAGAGAGAGATTGAGAGACTCAATTTCTAATTGAGTATTTTTGTGCAAGCTTAAATAGTCTTTCGGGCATAATAAAGGATATAAATAAACAGAGTCTTGCACACATTCGGTTTCCTAATATTAGTATACACTTTTCTATATAATTGGTATGGCCATACTTAAGTTGGGGCACCGTGGGGGCACCGACCGTACCTACACTTAATTAAAAACCTTGATTATTTTCAGGAGGTACCGATCTGTGATGGCATATGATACAAGCATATTATCGAGACAAAGTTAAAAAATACAAAAAAGGCTAAGTTGTGTATTACTTGTTTTATGACAAGACACTACTGATAAAAATCAGTGCACTAAATTTTGAGAACTTGAAAAATTTGAAAAGCGCGGACATATTAAAGATTCGATGAAAAATGTATGTACGGTACTTAAGTAGAATTTTCTGTGCGCAAATTAAGTACTTACAGTGCGCATTTATTATAACGAATAACCTAGGCGTCTACAATATTTTCAAGACATATAAGACATGTAATAACTGTCTTGTTTATCAAACATTGCAATTTTATCGTACTCATTGAAGCTTAATTATATATTCATATTTTCTTATTTAAACTCGGATTAAACCTGTCTATAACAGGAAATTGACATTTTAATACGAATTAAACTTTTTACATCTGAGAATATGCAAGCTTATAGCCGTGAAGATTTTATCTCCGAAGGTTATTATTATGCTTAAGTTAAAGCGTTCTTTGCACTTTTGCACAAAGATGGTGTATCTAATTAATGTATAATTAACTTTATAAGTAGGTAGTATAACTTGAGAAATATTGGTTGTAATAGATATTACAGATGTAAAGTCTTAGGATTGACCATAAAGTCAATTCTAAGGGCACATTAATGTAGACTGTTAGATAAACAATATAAACATAGGTACTTATATACTTGCGTGTAAACTCAGGAACTTTGTAGTTTATTGATTAAATTGATTAAAATTTAAAGTCTATTTTTTTATTCGGTAGACTGAAATGACAGTTAATAGTATGGACATGAAATGTCATATCATACTATTAACTGTCATTTCAGTCTACCGAATAAAAAAATAGACTTTAGATACTTTTAAGTAGGTAATTTTTTTAAGGATTGTATAATATATATACCATCTAATCTAATTCACCATAAATGATTTGTTATTGCACTTATTGCTAACTCAAGAATACTTAGTGTCATAATGGAACAAAGTGCCTTAGTTAGAACAGTCGAGTTCATAAATATCTATGCATTTTTTCTCTTTATTGCTTAAGCCTAAGATGAAATGTATACATATTTATGAAATCTACTGTAAAAGTGCACATATATATTTAATGCATATTCGCCGTTAAGTATCAGGTATTTATCAACATTTTTTAATTGAATATCGTTATAATTACGACCTAACATTATTCAAAGTATTCTTATCAATTTTCTATTAATTTATTTAACTGAGCTACCAGTATTTCGTCACTTAACTATCCCAGTATGTTTGTCACTGTCGCCTCATAAATAAAATGAAATTAAATATCATCCCGACAAATGTCACTCGTGTCTTCCCAAGTTTTTGACACTTCCCTTTCTGTCATCACTCGCAAATGGTTCCACTCGAGACCAAAACAACTTCACTACATAGTATAAAACAAAGTCGCTTCCCGCTGTCTGTCTGTTTGTCTGTCTGTATGTATGCTTAGATCTTTAAAACTACGCAACGGATTTTGATGCCGCCGTTTAATAGATAGAGTGATTCAAGAGGAAGGTTTGTTAACACGTGCGAAGCCGGGGCGGGTCGCTAGTTGTTAATAAAAGGTCGGATCTACATAAAAACACTACCGACATTATGTGCGTTTTTGAAAGTAACTTTCCATATATTTTGTTAACAAAATTGGCTTCCACTGTTTAAATTCGATCACATTCCAAATTCAACTCAAGCCCGTTCACTTTAAGTACAAATCCCAATTATTATTCGAATCGTATTTGACAATGTTAAGTTTGCCGTTGGGAAAATGAAAGGGATCCCATTTTCGTCTGTCAGCGTTGGGTGTTAAGGTGACAAAAGATGTTTTTATGTGCACTGGTTAATTTTGTTCGAGTCTATGTTTACCCGTTGAGTGACGAGAGGCAACTGTTCGAAAAGTTCGGGACGTGAAACCTATTTTTAATTTTGAAAAGGTCGTAACTGCCGTGACAATACTTAAAACATACGTCTTTTTTATCGATCAGTGTTGAAATGGGGTTTTTTGTCTGTTAATCAATCGATGAGGCTATTTAAGCTAACGTAAGCAAACAAATGATTTTTCTCCGATCTGATGTTAACATACTTTGTGAGTCTCAGTCTGTAAAAGTAATTATGTCCTTATTCGAAGAACTATGACGTGTATAAATTATCAGTAGCAGAAAATTTAAGATGAAAAGTAAAGAAAAGCGTAGGTACTCATTTAAGGCCGGCAACGCACTTGCAACCGCTCTGGTATTGCATGTGTCCATGGCCAACGATAATTTCTTATCATCAGGCGCTTCGTCTGTTCGTTTGCCACCTATATCATGAAAAAAGAATAGAAACTGAAAAAAACGGAGCATAGCCAGAGATTACATAGGGTTACCACACTTAGATCAATTCAATTCTTTATTTTCATTAACACAGTATTGTGTTTGAATATTTTTTTTTACATCCTAACTCATTAGGTAGTCATACAGTACAGTACAATATATTACATTAGGAACATACACTAAAAAAATACAAACGTCACTAAAAAGTCAAAACGCTACTTACACTAAACTACAATGTCCAAAAGTGAGATACAACGTCAAGAAATGTAGAAATGTACAATTCAGAATCTTAAGAATTATATAAATTAGGAAAACAAATTAAAAAAATCATGGCATGATCTTATGAAATTGCCTTTTTAGGCAAAAATGGCAAGCTAGACTATAGTAAACCCTAGTATTTCCCAGTGACTAACTAACCGTCATTACGTTTGTTATACTTGCTCATTTGTCTGGAAAAATTTGCATGACAATCGTCATTTTGGTTCCATTGAGAATACGTTTTCAATCCTATTTCTTTTACTTTAGAGTCTACATTCCTATGTTAGCAACGGTGCCTATAACATAAATTGTATTCAATTGTGTTCATTTGTATGTTTGTTACGTATCGTTGTGTGTGAATCATTCTTGACACATCATTAATATGACTGTTCGCCGTACGCACTTTCAATTATCTTATCTTATACCTTTAAATGAGCAATTCTTATATATTTATTTATTTATATATATATTTCGGGGATCTCGGAAACGGCTCTAAAAATTCCGATGAAATTTGTTATGTAGGGGTTTTCGGGGGCGAAAAATCGATCTAGCTAGGTATTATCTCGGGAAAAACGCGCATTTTTGAGTTTTTATATGTTTTCATTAAATCAAATATGTAATGTATTTTTCTCGTACAATGCCAATTTTCAATTCTGTATCTTAAGACTTAATACATATTTACTACATAGTTATTTACGATACAAGGTGATACATTAAAACACGATTGAAGGGAGTTTAATAGCATAAGAGGCCGTTAGCTTAGTAAGAGATATTTTCAAAATTATCTCATATCCAAAATTATCACATTTTCTTATACCAATGTAAGTACAGTAAGCAGCAGAAGTTGCTAAACGGGCGAGGTCTTCAAAATAATCATGACGCGACTTTATGGTTAAGAGAATAAGAGCGTGTCGAGGTAATCTTGAACACCTCGCCCGTTTAGCAAATATGATTTTGCTGCTGACTGTACAAAATTCAAAAGAATCAACCGCTCTCATTGTCGCGGAGAATTAATAATACCTCGAGAATCCGTTGAACTTTCTCAGTCACACTTAACTAACTACAACGAAACGTACAGCCATCCTTATCTCTCCCGTACGTAGCTAATCGAGCGTGACAGAGACGGGATGATTTACAAAGCTCTTAGTAGTGAGGTCGTAAATCTTTTGTAGTCGATTCGCATTGACACGCGCACAAAGATGCGCCGGCGCAAGATAAAGTTTAAGATGAAACTATTTGAGTCGTTTAGTAAAAGGTAGTGGTTATTTTTTAGTGTGCGTTTATCACCTGGCGCCTCATTATTTTATTTACACACTTTTATTACACATGTTGTTCTCTTCACAGCTTCACTCCGTAAGTCCGTATATTTGTATCAGTATGTGTGCTGAATCTTGTACTTTAACTTCAATAGGTAACTAATAAATGCTTATTTATTTATTTAAAATAAATTGTATTAGAGTATTTAACTGTATTTAAAATAAATTATTTTACACCATGAAATAAAGCACCAGAAAATTAATAGAGAAACGTAGACAGCACTTATTTTTAGAGACAATTTCTATTTTTAAACCCGTATTAAAACTATAAAGAGTAGGTTATTTGATCGTGACATCACATGCTAGTGGTTCACATAAATTCCATAGTAGGAAAATCGTTTTGACAGTCCGAAAAAAGATACTGATTTGACTAGTAGTCAAATACCCTATACAGCGAATTTTAATATCATACGGCTGAAGTAGCAAGCTCCCTTAGGCTTAGAAGTATGCTAATTATAGCGGGTACAGTTTATTAGCAAGCGTGGTAAAAAATGTTTCGGTAGATTTAACTTCAAATATGGCTAAGCAAACCTTAACCACAGAACCGTAACATAAGTTAAACATCTGTCTTTTTTCATCCAAATAATTTAGCATGACCATTCTCAAGAATCCGCAAAAACAAAGCATAAAGCATCGCTCCGCCAAAGTCACATTCAAAACATTCCTAGATTTTGGCGCAGCAACTTTTTCTGGCATTTTTTCCTTCCCGGCCTAATGGATGCCTACAAACATTGTTATCGTTTCTAGCATTTACATTTAGATTACAGGAAACTCAACCTTAATTCTTTCATCTTAAGTGCGTTGATAACCGCATAATATGGGAAGCACACCGTCCAAATTAAGAAGGTAATATAAATGTATGAGCGCTGTACATTCGTAATGCTTTTGCATTTGATTTCGTTAACCTTACCTGAAGGCAGTATGCCAACATCAAAACAACGAAAATCGTTGCCTCTATCGCTCTTGCATATTCGAGTGAAAGGGACAGAAAACATTCGATTTTTCGATGTTCGCAGATACGTGAATTGACGTAATCTCTTAGATTTAGAATTAGGTCAAACGTGGTCTATGTCAACTAGGCCGGTCTTAATACAGCCTATCGATCTAAGATCTTCTGTCCCAGATTTATAAATAAGCGAGATGAGCGTGAGAAATATCGATGGCGGAACCAAACTGGAGCAAAGTTATTAAATTTGAATCAAACGGCGGAACAAAACTTAAATCAATGTTTGTATCGAAACGTTTCTAAATCACGAAATTGATCTTTTTAGAACCTTATTTCGTAGCAATAAGAGTTATGAGTGGTTAGTTAATTTTGTCAATTACCAAGGGTGCGGGTGGTCCTGTCTAGATGAATCCGATGTCACATTGGATTTTAAAGAGGCGGCGATTCATTTGTTTCTGTTGACATCATATTAAGTTTAATATGTATGTAGGAAGCAGTGGCGGCCGAGTGGATATGACGTCCGACTTTCAATCCGGAGGTCGCGGGTTCAAATCCTGGCTCGTACCAATGAGTTTTTCGGAACTTATGTACGAAATATCATTTGATATTTACCACTAGCTTTTCGGTGAAGGAAACATCGTGAGGAAACCTGCATGACCTACATCTGCGAAGAAATTCAAAGGTATATGTGAAGTCCCCAATCCGCATAGGGGCTCGCGTGGGGACTATTATATAGCCCAAGCCCTCTCGCGCATGAGAGGAGGCCTGTGCCCAGCAGTGGGACGTATATAGGCTCAAATTATATATAAATTATTATAGGTATGTAGGTACTATATTTTTAAAAGTCTTTCATACCAACCCGTAGGTCTATTGTCTCTCGTATTAAAACCTTAATACCTCATTTAAGATAACTAATGAACTAATGATCCTTGCCGCGGTAATAATAAAGGATGAATTAGTATTAATTCTGCGATCAAGATCATTAATCAATCTCGGAATGACATCATGCTTGATTTCGTTTTTTGCTAATGAACGTGGCGGGTTATGCAGCCGGAACAATTAGATTTTATTAGCATTCGTGTTTTGTATAGTGTAAGGTAAGGCCTGAGTGGACGCTCGAGTTGGGCGTGCAGCGGGGCGGGGCGCGCGGCGTGCATGTTAAAGAAATGCAAGCGTATAGAAGCGGCCTTAGTGCACGGTGCTCAAATTACTTGTGAGCCCGTCGCCACGCTGCACGCCCCGCCGAACGCTCCGCTTCGAGCGTCCACTCAGGCCTTACACTTAGGGTTTACGTTTTGCATTGCGATGCATGTCTGCTGAGATGTTCTTTTTTATTTAAAAAAATTAAGTGCATTCAACAATTAAAACATGGTTTAGACTAAACTAGGAGGCCACGTTGATAAAGGAAATAAAGTAAATAACCACCTTCTATGCAATTCAATACTATTGATACTAGTATAATTAACCCAAAAAACAAGGTGTCCAAAGAGAAATTATCTAGCTAACCTAAATATAATATAATTTATATACTTAGGTATAAATGTCGTCAGAAATAAGGTTACAATCTAACTCAACAAAAAAAAACGACTTTACATTTCCCCAAACTTACAAGATTCCGGTATCATCAAGAATATCTGATCAATACATTATCTTCATCTTGCTTATAGAAATAAATGGAGATATCTTTGAAATCAAATTAAAGTGTCTCTAAAGGCTTGGCCAGACACAGAGCGCGACGCAGCGACGCGTCCGCGCCGCGCGACCGCGGCACATGCTAACAGGTTACCGACGTCAAACAGACTGCGTCCCGCCGGTATCACGCCCCGCTTCTGTCGCGCCCCGCGCCGCGCGGCCCCTTGCGTCCGCGCAGCGCTGCGCCGCGCGGACGCGGCGGGACGCGGCGGGCCGCCGCGCTGCGCTGGGTCACATCAGTCGGATCGGACGTTAGGCAGCGAGCGGTGGCGCGCGGCCGCGCCGCGTTCCCGCGCGGCCGCGCCGCGTTCGCGCGCGCGATGAGGGCGTGTTGAGAGCGCGGTCCGCGCGCGCCCTGTTTGAACAGTCATCGCGTCGGCATCACGCGGCGCGGACGCGGCGCTGCGTCGCGCCAAGTCGCGCTCTGTGTCTGGCCAAGCCTTTATACTCCCATTTTCCTATTATTCCTCTAAGTAATCATTTAAGTAATAAAATGTGGTTACAGATTTTATCTTTACATCTGAGCGTTCTTCCGTGTGAAGAAATTCTTTAGTTCTTTAGCTGATATCTTCTTAGTGTATTCTATTGCTATAGCAATACGTACCATTTCACTTTGCGCTATTAACTTTATCCAGTGCATTCTGTACCAGAGCTTTTAACACCACTTACTTTTGACTTTCCTCTTATTTATGTCTTTGTCTTGCATTTCAGTTACTTTCATTCCATTGTACATTTTCGAGCAAAACTTTCCCATGAATTACTGGTTAAGAATTAAGGTAGGTAACTATTATTCGGCTAAATACAGATGTCGCATTTGGAGCATGACGAAATTGCGTAAGATACCATGGACACTTTTTGTCCTATACCTGAAGCACATTGCCGGATTTAGTGTGAAAGCCTTTGTGTGTGTCCCGTCAAAAGGACTGCTTTGGATTGTCCGATTTTGAGGCCTCCTTTAACTTCTGTTGTGGACAAATGAGGTAGATAGATTTAGGGATAATTTGTAATGTAAGAGAAGTCAAAGAAGATACTTTTATGTCTGATGTTGCAAACAGATACGTCATTACCATTAGTAATAAATTAAACAAGCTGTGTACTAAAGAAAATAGTGTTTTAAGCAGAAAATATCGACAAAATCTTCTTAAAGCTTACATAAATAAATCGCTAATATAGTAAGCTTAAAATATCGTTCGCGTAGAACGATAAAAGCTTAATGGAAAGAGCATTTATGAGGTTTTAACCTTGTAAAACATGAAGCCAATCAAAAATGTTCCATGAAATTCTAACTTCTACAAGTTATTCAATAGGTCACCTTCATAAATGTTATCAAAGGCACAGAGCTCACAATTGTACCTCACCCTCGTCTAGGTTATCAGACTTACATAAGTGTACCTATTAACCTAACCTACTTTAAAGACTTAAACGGAAATCATAACATAAGCATGAAACCATTCTCGAAGTTCCACGAAGTTTTACTTTATATTTAATAAGTAGTTTCAAGTAAATTGCCGAAGCAAAACTACTTAAAACTTAACGCAATCTCCTATCACCATCAACGAAACTTAACAAAATGTCGCGAAATTTCCCCTATAAATCAATCCGGCCGAAAACTCGATGAACGCGAAAGCAAAACGATAAATCGCCAAAAACCCGTGGACATCCAACAAAATCACAGCGAAAATTACGACAGAAACTTTTTTAATAACGCCCGAGATTCAGTCTCAATCGAAAAATCCGTAACAAAAACCCCCCAAGCACAACAGTAAGAAAAATATATAAACATGTCAAACGGGGACCGGTTCAGGTACGCCATTTTTTCAAACACCTATGCGGGGAACGGAACGTCCCTTCGTGGGAGCGGGACGCGCGCATACACCCATCCCTTTATAGCATTCATGAGGACAAAGAATAAGTAGTCATAAAGACGTGACGTTCGTGCAGATGGTTGGTAAAACTTAATACTTGGCAGTTTGTTCGGTCTACTGCTATTAGAAGGCACAGAACAGATACGTTGTTACACGGGTCTTTAGTTCCCGAGACTCATGAAAACATTAAAGGAAATTGTTCTCTCCGGCGAGGTCGTATATTGCGTTCCGTGTTGGTGGTATCGGGCGCCTTTTTACTTTTGCTATTGGCGCGAAATTGGAGGGAAAAGAAAATGGCAAACATTCAATGTCTCAATTTAACTCGGCGGCAGAGCGACGCGAACTCAATTGTATTTAAAGTGCTCCGAAGATACGACCTTAAAACATTGCTACGTGCTTTAATATTCCTAATTTTTCTCATTCCGAGAGTAAACATTTGAGCATCGACGTTCTCATGATTGTTCTCTCGTAGACCGTCAGAGAGAGAAGTCGGATTGTCTGTCTCGGAAGGGTCGGTAATTTTTACCTGATGTCGCCCGCCGATGACAGAGGTATTAATAAGGGGAGCGAAAGTGGAGGACACTTGTTAAATATTAAGGATTAGCAAGGAACTCTCATAATAGTACACACACTTATTGATATGAATAGGATAATAGTAATACTCGTGGGTATTGCACGTTAGAATTAGTTTTGATAGGGCTAAATTTGCAGACAATGGATAATAATGATAATATTAAACGGTTAAACGTGATACAAACTATCAAATTAGGACATAATGCTGAAATCAGCATAACAGATCTTGCTTGTGAACTTTAACGATTTTACCAAATTCGGCAAATAAATTTCAACACGTCCTGGCATGATTTTCTGTCGAAATAAAATTCAAGAATTTATCTAGAGTCCCACAAATCCCGAATCTGTCCAAGAGGAAATCTCAAACGTTACAATCCCATTTAATGACACACAGATTCCCACTTTTGATGACGCGAAAGTTCCCAAATCAGTTCACGGAAATAACCTCGATCTAGCCGATTCCGAAGTCATACGAAACTCGTAAAACCCTAGCGGCAAGACGGTTGACTCACCAACATTCCCGAGCCCTGCCGATTTAACAACCCTGTCGCGGGGATTGTTACATTACTCCTTCCGCACGCAAATATCGCCGCCACAGCTATTGCAGAAATTCAATACACTGCAAAAAAAAACTCCTGGTGAAAACATCGAATGTTTTAACGCGTTTCCGATTTGGGGGTCGGAAAGCGGTGTTACGTAAATCGATCGTTTGTTCAACTGATTGCTAGATTGAAAAGCCAGTTTTTTGCTTTGTAATCTTTCGGGCTTAGATCCTATACTATACTTACTGCTAGTATTCCCTATTTCATAGTCACTGACTAGTTTAAGCAACCTACATATAATAACCTAATCAGATTAACCAAATCACCTTTAAGAATGGTTGAGCTTATATCAGGTGAACTTTTTTCGCTCCACTTAGTCTAGTCCACGCCGAAAAGTTCATCTAATATTAGCAAATACTTTTATTAATAGTACACACAGGACCCCATTTTATTAATAGTAACACTTAAATGGCGAACTTGATCAATAACGAGGGAATTTTGACCAGGGATACTTGTTGTAACTTGTAACTTTATAAATTGGACCCTAGAACTTGATGCGATACATTGTGTTTCATTTTTATTATTTATTTTGCTTCATCAACTTCTTTTAATACCAGTGTGCCCATTATTTTAGGACGATCGTTATCTTATTACAAAGTCAATCAATCCCAGATATTAATACCGACCTCAAATAGATTCAAAACACCCAAAACTCTATAATTCCAAAACAATTTCCAACCACAATAAACTTTCAACTGGGGTCCTAACGGCAACCAAAATTATTTCCGAGCAGAGCTTTCCGAACAATAAAATTGCTTTCTTATAACAAGTTCGCCTCGGGCCTATCCCGTAATGTTACTTCCTTACGCACTCCAGACCCAAGGTGTAATAAAACAATAAAATGTTGCAAAACTCGAGATTACAGTTCTTAACAACTCAGGTAGGTAGAAAGCAACATAAACAGCTGCTTGAATGACCCGAGGAATTCAAGTGCAGATAATGCACTTAAATATAGCATTGAAGCGCTCAGGGGAAATTCACACGTTTCTTTAAACCTGGCGAACTTAATGGCAGCGCAAATTATAAGAGCACCATTACACTAATAATGGCAGTTTTGCAAAATATTAAAATACCACGCAACGGTTCAATTTTCAACGGAGAATTTAAGGAAGAAATGGAAGATCTAAAACAAATCCATCATAAATACTTCAGAGAGTAAGTATCGAAGATTGGAGATAGAAATGACGAGAAAAATTCTTAAGGTATCTTCATGACTTAATAAATAGGCAGAAAGCCACTCAACTCGGTTTGAAAGACGTGAGTGAGCCCGTCTTAGCCGAGACAATTCTTTTCATTGAACTCATCGATTGTATCCTAACAATACTGGAGTAAGGTTGAATTTGAAATAACGGCATGTGGTAGCTTGTAAATGATAATTTTGTGCTTTCATATGCACGGTCGTTATTGTGCTTTTAGAGAATGTAGTTGAATGGCTTGTGTTTGGTAATTTACGGAAAAATGATCATTTTAAAGCGTTCTTACATGTAGGTTTATGCATCCGTAAACACTTTCTAGCTAATGACTTCTTGATCTTCCATTTCTACCACTTCCCTAATGGACAAGCTTTAACGCTCTAAGCCCTAAGAATACCGTTGGCTTAATAGTGTAGGTACTTATAACTGTTATAGTATTATCTTCCGACGTTTATGTAACCAAACGCATATCAGTAATCAATTAAGATCGTGCGCATACCTAACAGTTTTCTTCGTCAACCAGCCTTATCATAATACAATAGATTGTCAGTCATAATTAACCCAGACAAGCTTTGACAATGCGCTTGGTCAACTTGGTATATCTAAGCGGAGATACGGAGTAACCGCTTCAGTAACGGTAAAAAGATTTGCTATCTTGTACTTGTAACGGACGGTCCAGTATTTCATTTTTGGGTCGTAAATGCTGACCTTTTAACTAGAACGTTCGATCATCGTTTTAAATCTGATTAGGCGAAGTGAATTTAATCTTCTTGCGTTGTGAAACGGTTTAAGACGCCAAGTATGGAGTACCACAGGGTTCTGTACTAGCTGGCTTAGTAATCAATCACATTAAACTCTCACAGTTGCTGAGTAATAATCACTCAACGTTCTTTAATTAATCCGTCCCAAAGTCGGAAATTTATAAATTAGTTTTCTATGTAAATGAAGGTGACGGTTGCGCCGAAACAAAGGCTATTACGACACATGAAATCTATAAAGGTGACATTCGGATGTCAACTGTAGCATTACTGTTGAGACATTACTGCTTCGGCTTTGATGTCGCCGTATAAATTTCCTTGAATAAATAAGTGACGTTGGCCGCCGCATTGCCGCGATAATAACGTTCAGTCCGTCATTCATCAAAAACCTTGACAGATACAGCATCATCGCTGCCGCAGTAATGACGTAAGTTGAAATCCGAACGTGACCTTAAGTAATGATTGGAAACGTGTCACAGTATCATTAACTAGATCGACGTTTGACAATAATGACGTCGGGCTGACAATAATGAGTAACGCGTCAACAGGATCTGATAGCGCAGTCACGTCTGACGTCTCGTTAATCTCGGTACGTGCCGATGACGTTTCGAGCTTTTGGAAATGTTTTCGTTTGTGAAAGTAACCAGAAAATATGTTTTAATGGATGCGACACAATAGGGTATTTGACTGTATTAAAAATAAATTATTTCACACCATGCATGAAATAAAGCACCAGACATTATTAGAAAAATATAGATAGCAGTTATTTTTAAACACAAGTTCTATTTAATAAATCGAAAAGAAATATAAAAAGAATTACTCAAATCGGACCACGGATGTCGGAGTAATCGGTGAACGTACATTAAAAAAAAAAAAATAGCCTAACCCGAATACAGAACCTCCTCCTTCTATGAAATTGAAGTCGGTTAAAAAGTAGGCGAGTTGAGTCAACCCAGTTGACCGTGACGTCACGTTTCATATTAAATTCCATATTAGCAAATCGTTTTCACAGTTCTAAAAAAGAAACTGATTTGACTAGTAGGGACTAGGGAAATACATTATAAAATGTTTGGACGTGAATTCTGTAAATAATATTAAACTAGTTTCTGCCCACGACTTCTTCTGGATGATGACGATTAATATAGTTGGTCAAACCAAATTGCCAGTAAACAAGAACAAAAAAAACTTTATCTAGGTACTCATCCTTTTCGTTTGGGTGCTAGTACTAGTGTAAGACAAAGATAGTATGATATCTGTCTGTGTTTGAAATGAGACAGTCCTTTGACAAACTATAAATACAATTCTAAGTCCTTCCTCAGACCTCAAAGTATCTCCGTACGGAAATTCATCTAAATCGGTATAGAAGTTTAAGCGTGAAGAGAGACCTAACAGATAGACAGAGTTACTTTTTTAGGCAGGGATTTAGAATAGAATAGTTTATTCGTAGACACACAGAGAATACACAAAAAGAGCATAGTGAAAATAAAGTGTCACGAAATTGCCTCATCTCAGCATGTTGCTGGCGACTTCCAGCGCTGATCTTCCGATGCCGATTTAGAAGGACTGGCATGATTTCATTAGAAAATGTATTTACAACTTATCATTTATAGCAGATTTAATGTCTTATGGTATTTTTGTGCTAAATGGGATCTTTAGGTATTTAATGAGTAGTCAAGGAACGAACAACAAATAAGATCTAACGCCTATTTATATTTTATCCCGAGTATTAAAAGCATTAAGCCGAAAATCTGGCCATAACTCATATACATACCTAAGGGTCAACTATGTGTTTGGTGTGTAAATATTTGCTTTAGCAAGGTTTGCCTAGGGTGCCTAGATCAAAGTGGCAGACGCCCTAGGCTCCAATATTTGGATGTTGGTATTTGTAACCACAAAGATCATTTCGATAGTTAGGTAAATAAATTACGACGACGTGCGTAATATTAAACTTAATTACAATTGTAAATTGTATTGCCACTTTGATCTTGAGATGCTTATTGTTTGTAATACAGATCTTGGTAACATAAATAGTCGGTAAATACCTATTTTAATCATGATTTACTTCAAGCCATCTGTCTGAGATGCGATTTCAATTCTCTGAAACCTAATAACATAGTGTGACTTTGGATTGCAATGCCAGATAACAAACACTAAAGTTTGTACTAATAAATTGAAATGGATGCCATGTAGGGTAATTGTGTCAGATACCGTCCAATTATAGGAGATGTCTACTTTGAAATGCTAAAAAAAAATATTTAAGTAGTCCTACTTAAATGTGCTATATTTGTTTGTATTGCTCATATTGTCTATTTTAGGTTAATATTACGTGACCTTAAATAATATTTACGGTTTATTTTATAAAAAATATATTTTGAAAAAGTAGGGTTATTTCAGTTTCCGTCCGCCTGTGAGCTACTTTTCGTCCACGTATGAGTCAGTTTTCGTCCACTGTATGAAAAAGTACTGTAGGGTGCATTATTGCATTGAAAATCAATTATACCTATCTTTATTTTTTGTTTTTATGTTATATAGATAATTCTTAGTTAGTTACTAGCTTCTGCCCGCGACTTCGACCGCGTAGAATGGTTATTTTCGTGATAAATATTTATATATATTTCCTTCCTCAGGACTCAGACCGACAAACAGTGTTACATTCGCATTTATAATATATAATATCAATATAATAAGGAATCATTTATTTTTAAGCTATGTACGTTACTAGTACCGACTTAGTTTTGTTTTGCATATGCGACAAAAAAATCGCAGCGATTTTAAAATTGTGATTTGTCACATTTTTCCGCGACTGCTCGCGACGCCATTGTCACAAAGTGAATTGCAGCATACGGAGTTGTATGGCCCCGCGCGCACTGCGATAATAAAATCGCACCCCGGACCTCAGTCGGCATTTCGCTCTCCAAGAGTCAACATATCGGAACCTGCTTCTCCAATGGAGTCACAAGATGAGACGCTAGATGTTGACCGTTTAATTATAGAAATAGAAGGAGATCACCTTTGTGGTATAAATACTCAGTCATACAGCGATTGCATATTGTTTCACGCCTGGCGACTGGTACGAAATCCATGTCGAGAATGAACAAATCGTCGACTTTTCATCGCAGTGCGCGCAGTGAATTTTCTGCGATAAATTACAGCGCGATTCTAAAATCGTCTCGCAAAAATTAAAATCGTGGTGCGCGCTTGGCCTTACAGACGCCCGGACCGTGACTTTGCGGTCCGGCGCACGTTCGATCGTGTGTAAGGTGATCCGCCGTATGTACGTCCATTAAAGCCGTGTAACAGACAACCGCACCCATGAGTGAGAGCGAGAAAGAGATGGCTTTTAAGGACGCAGTTTTATAAAGCCCCACATTCACACTCCTACCGTGTAGGCCGCCTCGTAGTCCGCCTCGTTGGGTAGGATTGTGTATGGGGGTTGTGGACTACGAGCCGTCCTACAAACGGCTAAACGGTAGGACGGCTCGTAGTCTACAACCCCCATACACAATCCTACCCAACGAGGCGGACTACGAGGCGGCCTACAAGGTAGGAGTGTGAATGCGGGGCTTAAGTGAGAGCGAAAAACAGATACTTATTAAACCAGCATCCACACGGCCTGGTACAGCTATCAGTTCATGCTGTAGGATATAGAGCGAGATAGGGAGACAATTATATGTCTCATTCTTGCAGGACTATTTTGTAACATCGTGTAAATACTGCTTAATAATCATAGACATTTCAATTATTTTAAAGCCCGCTCCACACTCGTGCGCGAGATATTAAGGAGGGAAAATCGTAAGATTTGACATTTTTTATATTAAGATTCGAGTAATGCTTGATGCTTAAATAATTAATTGCCTATTTTAACTTATTTCCTCGCATATTTGGGGCAAACCACTATGCTCCGGTGGGAATAGCAATTCGTGGAATCGTCTCATTGTCGGACTCAGTTCAATTCTTTCATTTCGTCGAACAAAATCGAAACTCATCCACGAATTGCTATTTTCGCCCTCAGTAATCATGTAATAATAAATCTCGTCTACACCACTCATAGTACATGGACGGAAACTGAAACAATATTTAAAGCTATTTTTAGTTTTCGACCACGTATTTTAAACATGATTTTAATCAAGCAACACTGACAAAATCGTGGACGAAAACTAAAATGTATAATCTTATAAGCAAGAAACATCATTTTAAGAGAAAATATATAGTAGTTTATAAGTCTTTTGAAGTAAAACGATCATAACAAATACTCACCTAGCTGTTCCAGTTACCGTCCGTGTGGTCGGAAACTAAATATTTTTCAAAATTAGTATGTCAGTACTCGTCCACTAAATTTATCAAAGATTATTATGAAAAAACTATAAAAAACACTTAAAATTGCGTTTACTATACTTTTAAGTTGCAGTATGTGCCAATAACGTAACTTAAACTAGTTAAATTAATTAATAAACTTACCGTGAACATTTGCCGCCAACACTTTTTTTTTCTTGCAAAATGACGTTTTCAAGCTCTGGATGCAATGCCGCCACTTACATAATTTTTTTTAAAGCCGCTATTTGTCAAATAACACTTTTATTTTGGTAAAAATATTGCTTAGACATTATGGATTGCAACAAATCCAAACATGTGTGAGAAGGCTTGTTTATATTCAAATTTTCCGCAATTCTTTGTAGCAACTCCGCCAAGTGGACGGAAACAGGCACTGGACGGCAAACAGACACAATTACCCTACCTATGTACTAAATAAATAGTGACGAAGCCCTCCAGTGGTGAAGTTAGTGTGCTAGTGTGACTAGTAAAAAAACACAAATCAAAATAATTGATTTGTTCCCAAAGATGTTTGTACTAATTTGTCAATATTTTCTAAGAAATTCATCGCCAAAGTCTCTCGACATGTACGACACCTATAGAAATATGTATGCAGGGAGGGGTGCTAAACTAATAGTTTTGCTGACTATCCATTGTACAGTCGACGTCAAAGATATGTTTACACTTTTGCACCTTACTCCTTAGGCGAAAAATGTAAACATATATTTGACGTCGACTGTACATTGAAATAGCAGTTCCGACACGCATGTCTTTCCGAAACCATAAATCCAAATATTTCGAACAATATTTCAAAAATTCAAATCAAATTTCGAACGTCGCCTGCGGCGTAGAACGTTATAGCGATGCATCAATTCCGACATGCCCTAGAACGTAAATCACGGTTTTTTCATCGCAATTAGCTCTGGGGCGAGCGACACGTCGACATCTGTCGACTACCGATGTTCGGTTCGAGTTCCGGCCTTATTTAAACGGCAAATTAACTAGGCTATTCGAGCTGCGGAAAAAAGCGTTTTAAGTGAAAACACATGTCCACTTTTTACACTTTTTTCGCTTCAACAACAGTCACTTCTTTCAAATAAGTAGCTGTGTCAGTGGGGAGACACTCCTTCCTTTCGGGCAAACTCGGCTCCATTTGGCTCTGCATTGCTCCAAGCAACTATTAGGATTAGCAGACGTCCTTTTGCGTGCACGGCCACAGATCAGCTAATGACTTGAATTTTGACAACCCTAAATAGCTTAAAGGGATAGTGCCATACATTAGAAAGGTATAGCATGATTCGTCCCTGAATCGCTGTCAAACTTCGATTTTGTACTATTATTTGTGCTGTGGCTGTGTAAAGTTGAAATGCTAAAGCGAAAGCTTTGTTATTGTCAAAAAATCGTTCTAGCTACAAGACGAACCATAAATCACTTTTATACCTAAATTCTGATTAATGATCCTAACCTAGAAATTCTTGATAGGTAAAGTAATTCTGGGCCTTTGAATCCACACGCTTGAAACCTTGCTTACGTAATTCACATTTATATGGTATAAAATGTTTATAGCGCAACTTTATTCTTTGGTTTTATATCCGAAAACTGTAAAACGAATTTAAAAGACCACTTACTTACCAATTTATCTCCCATTTAAAAAATATAACCCATTTTATCTATGCATTTTCTAATAAAATAAACATTTAAATTCTTTAATACAAATAGAAGTAAAAAAGCGTTTAGCGTGGGTTGGATGGAATATTTTTTACAAGGAAATGGTTGCAAAATATGACCCTATCGTATTACCGATTCAAAATCCACAACTTAATCTTATATGCAGCCATCAATACTTTATGGCTCATTTTACGACTAAATCAACGGTTTCATCTTGCTGTAAATGTAACCCTAAAACGTCTATAAAATTATGCGATCCGATGTATTCAAAGTTAAATAATAAAATACGATGACTTGGATCTTACTTGTCCGAAATTCGAATTACAATGAAGATACGAGTTGTTTTACGGCCGTTAAATATACCTGATAACATAGCTACCGACAGGAGATACATAGATAAACAATTTAACGCTTTTTAAGTTTGATGGGCGTTTTCTAAAATAAATAATGAAAACCCGATTCTCACGGATCCTGGTGTTTTTGGGTTCTTTCTACTCAGAATCACTAGCTAGCATATTCAATCCAATGATTTATAACTCAAGATAGGTTATAGGCGTTCCAAAATTGAAGCGCGTACCTTGTGACAAATTGGACAAGTTGTCTTTAGACGCGGTTGGACAAGCGAGAAATGTGCACGTGCTAACGAGCTCCCGCACACTCAGAAGAAAACAAAAGGTTGTCTACCTTATGTTTAACAACGAGTGTGACAAAGATGGATGGAATGAGAAAATTAATCAAAAATAACAGATTTTTATGGAAGTATTTTTTGTGCTCCTCAAGCATGAGTTAACCTATCTATGGTTATATAATATCATTGATTCAATCCTGATGAAAATAAAAATGTCCCAAAAATATGTATGAAAATTGTACATTCCACTACGTCATAGGTACAAGTGAAGGTACAAATAACCTATGTAAAATCTTTCTATTTAATAAAAACTAATCATTCTGGAGAAATACTAGTACCTACACTAACAAAATCAAAAGTTTCAATTTTTTTTAATTGTGCAGCGTGTCAACGACATTTTTAAACTAATTGACTTTATATGTAACAAACATTAAAATAAAACACATTTCAAATCCAAGGAAAATAAAATAAATGAAAAAAATTGCAACTCGGCTGTATGCCAAAAACCTGTGCCTATAAAAATAATGACAACACCAAAAAAAAACTTACACTCATTTGACATTTCATTTTCGAAATGGACACTCAGTCGACGCTGTGTAATTATTCCGTGAATAATAAGCATTATAAAATGACTAATACGTAGTTTTTCTACTATTTCTCGACGAATAACGTGTAATCGGTGTATTCTTCAATCAAATCAAGATAAGTGTTTCTTTTCTATAAAAGTGATTCGAATATGGCATCAAAACTCCGAAGCGGTAAAGTTCTGTAAAATCAGGTTACCAAAGCCATCAATTATATTGTTACGTGTAATTAACAACAGTAAAGATTCCCTCAAATTGTAATAGCTTTCGGAACACGTAAATGTGAGGTTATAACGAAAGCTTGGCTACTTGGAACTAGTGACGCCATCTATCGAGAAAGCGCTTTCTACGCCGCGTTGTTTGTGATTTTGTCGTAAATATGACTTCAATTGTTTATTTATATAATAGTGCCAGCATTATTTGGATGTTTATGTCACATGTATGTGTTGACAGTGTGGATTGTGTATTTAGTGCGTCAAGTGTGAGGTTATACCTATGCCGAGAATATTGTAAGAAGTTTTTGTGGATTTTGTAATTATTGTTGGTCGATTTGTGTATTATATTTTAATATATTTGAATCTAATGGATTGCAGATACATTGGTATTTTAGGTTTTATCTTCACAAAATGTTAGATGTAATTCGCAAAGCTTTTATGAAAGCTAAACTAATCTTATCTCAAAAAATCTCACGGTCCAGCAATCTCGCGCCGGCTATCGACTTATCGAGCAAAAAACACGGCTTTATTATAATCGAGCCGAAAGTACCTACAATAACAAAAGCTCCGAAGTTATCAAAAGATCGTTAAGTGGTCGGTACCGTTACATCGAGCTGGCTAATTAATACTCGCCCACACCTCGAGTTACGAACCCGTTCTCAGAACCCATAACATGCACATAATGCAAATAGCGTCCGAATGATGTCGTTTTAAAACCGAATGAATCTCCAGCTCGGTTACACGGACCCCGAGCCCCACACGACTATCGATTCAGCTCGACACGAAGAAAAAATCCTTACAACAATGAGCCGGTGTAACAATAAATACCTTAATGATATCCCGAGATCGAGAGCCGTCCGACGGCTAGGCGGACCCGTCGCACAGTTTTCAAGACAAATCCAACACTAGAACATAACGTACACGTAACATCACAATAAGAATCGGCACAATCTCACACTGCACAGGTCATGAAATCCACAGCACTGGTTTGGGTACAAAAGATGTTTGTCTCGTAAGAACGCGGGGCTGGCGGCACGGTACAACCAACGCGCTCGACGGCCGGGCACGAACTGAACTGGTTTTGCGGCGGGGGCGCGGGGAGGGTGGACGGGTGCGTTTGGTTCGGTTTTATGAAAATATTTCGTGAGTAATGCACGTGTTATGCCGGGTCGGGAGTGCGACGGCCTAGTACGGCCTTTGATTTAAGGTGTTCTTTATAGATAAAGATAAAAAGCAATGTCGTGGTCACACTTGTCATGGTACAAACCCACGCCGAGCTCACGCTTGCATTTCTCTGCAATGCAATCAAATTTACAACATATTGCTCTTCGTTTCATTTCATGGAGTTATCGGAGTTCCATTATTGGATCTTTCGATATTATGGGGTCATTAACGTTAGGATAGCTCGTGATATGAAATATGGAGACAAAATAATATTCCTATGTACCTAAACTACAATGTATATTACAAGGGACACATCTTGTTGTAACCGTTGTAGGTACAAATAGTAAATTCCCATAAGTGGGTGTTGAACAAATGGTATTTAATCTTTAGATAAGTCAATGATGATAAATTTGTATCTGACTATACTTAATAACTACTTCAAGAACCTGAGTGTACTAAAATAGCAACAGTGAGAGACAAAATGGCTACGCGTAAAAAAGCTTCCATATAATATATCCTTCTTTTGTCCTGCAACGGTATAAGAAGGAAATAATATACTTATCGATTAAACTTGATTAAAGAGATCAGAAATGCCCAGTTTCAATATAGTTACTAATCAATCGCTTTAGACTCTTTAGAGAAACAGAAAAATTTGGGGCCATCTAAAACCACCACCTACTTCCACCAGTTAAGTAGGTAGCTATTTTTAAGACCTTAGAATTTAAAACAGCTACACTAATGAATAGAAGGTACGTACCACAAAGTCGCATTTCTAAGGAAAAAGATATTCACAAATGGAAGATGAAACCCGATACCTACAAGAAAAAAAGAAGAAAGGAATTGATATTTAGTTATGACTAAACTGTTGTAGCAACATTACATCAGACATAGAAACTCATATCAAATCTGCAGCGAGCAATCGCCTCATCTTAGCGTTTCCCTATCTGCATAATCTGAATAAACAAGGTGGAAGCAGTAATTGTAAAACTAACTTCGGTAAATACACTAAAAGCTTCGCACGTTTAAAATGACGCAAAACATTTAGTTTCTCAAGTATCCTGCATAAAAGAAGAGGGACAAACACAAATGTGTGATATGGGACCTCGGAGAGTCACACCCCAATGCATTGAGCGTATCCTCCAGGGATAGTACTAATGAAGAACTGCACGCTTCACGCAATGCGTGAACTGCACTGCTCTTGTCTGGATTGAAAACAAAACAAATGAATGAATGATAGATCAGAAAATCAGCAGGTAATATAGAATAGAACAGTTTTTTATTCGTAAACACACAGACGATACACATAATTACACAAAAAGAACATAGTGAAAATAAAGTGTCACGAAATAGCCCCAGTTGCTGGAGAATTCCAGCGCTGATCGTGTAAGAAATAGAACAACAATAGAGTAATTAAGGCTGATTCCAATATGCATACGAATTTTTAAAGGCACTTGTAATTGAAGACGAATACAATGCAATGAGATAACAATTTTTGATGAATAAGGCCTGTGACAATATAAAAAGTCCGAGCACTAGAATGTTACTTATTACTTTAACCCAACTCACTAGCTCTCTGTAAGCAGAACCTTAAAGAACATTTTCAGAAGAAAATGTCAGAACGCTGATATTTGGTATAATTCATAGGATTTAAAATTGTACAGCATTGCGTAAAATTTTAACAGCGGTCCAATTTTATTGACATGCTGTTAAAACTAACCATCCTGATTAAGAAAACGCCGAAAACTTTTTTGGGACTTAATTCCTACATATTTATTCTTCAGTTTTCTACAGTTACCTGAAGACATTAAACCCATTAAATACATGCATTTACATTAAATATCCTTTATCCCAGCTATCGACGAGCAAAATCAATACTTACAAAATTATAATTTTACAAACGCAATAAAACGCGAACCTTATGCATATGCACAAGCTTAAGGCGAATTAAAATGTTTGACATACAACTAGTTTTAACATTGAAATGGAAAAGTGTCAGTGCATTTTATAGGCATAATAGAAATCGCATGTTAATTCTATGCTAATCCTTAGCCAGGAATTGCCAGGTATGCCTATAAAGTTGGGTATTAGTTTTTTAACGGCATTGCGATCTCGTATCGGAATATTTTCTGCAAATTTATTCACGTAGAATCATGAAAAAATTAAAAGTAAGTAAGTGGGTTTTTTTAACCCTTGCATTATATTACTTTTTTTTCTGTAAAATTAATAAAAATAAGGTGGTTAACTTACATCTGTCTTTATGTATTATGTGTGTTTCTTTGTAAATTTATTTTGAGGTTGTACAATAAAGATTGTGTGAAATGAATGTAAATAAGTTACAAGTATAAATGTACACTGAGTGCAGAAATAATAGTAATTATACAAGTTTCCTTATATCTAGTTTTTATTAGGTTAGGTTAGGGTTAGGGTTAGGTAGGTACGCTACACTATGCACTACGGGTAAGACAAAAAAATCGATACAATTTGAATTTAAAATAGGGCAACTACACAGTTAGGTATTATTTACAAAAAAAAAGTGATCCACTGTGTCCCGCTCTCCCCTAAACAAATGGTTATATTAACCTTTGCATTATAATATTGCTTTTTGTGTGAAAATAATTAAAAAAAATGAAAATAGTATTTTTTTAGTAAGTTCGGAAATAATAGTAATTAAGTACATATATATACCTACATAAATGGAAAAAAGTTTTATGACAATTGCGTTGGACTTGCGTACCTCCTATATTTATTTTAAAAGTCTCCATATTTAATTTATTTTACACCTATTACATAATAACTTTAAATTAATAACACAGCTGGATACAGGTAACTTCATATCTATACTATTTGAAATCATGTTTCTGAGTTTATTGATGTCATTATGATCTTGACATGGTGGAGAGGCTGGGATTATTTACATTCGAAACTTTTTAAAGGTGGGCGAATTTCAATGTACATGTATTTTAGATTATACATTGGGAAGGTACAATTATATAAAATAGCAAGATATGTGTATATTTAAAAATAGGACATATTACACCAGTCGAGTTCATAAATACCTGTACCTTAGTTTGTTATGTGATTGTTTTGTGCATGTTGGCGACTGGCTGGCGTGCGACCTCCTTCGAACATATATTATTTGTAAAACCTTTTGATTTATAGTTGTCAGTCAGTCTGCCTGTCACCGTGATAATATCAACATCTTTGTGCTTTATTAATTAATTAAAATAATTTATTATATAACGTGTTTCCATCATCTCATCATCTCATAATACAGTCCACCCCATTAGCTATCAGTGCAATAAAATTATTACAACTCATATAGTGTCGTTGAGAATGCCAAATCCGGTATGTGCGTGATTTTAATCAAAGTAATTTAGCTTAAGCTATCTAGCTATTTTTTGATTATTGGTACCGTGAATTATTTTACTTTGTAGATCTTTTCATTTGCATTACTTTGTACAAAGATGTTTTCCAAACGTCTTGGTTTGAATCGTTTTTAATTTCAAAATCAAGACGCCTGAAATTCTCCGTAACTGTCAAACGCCATTTAAATCTCCCACTTATTTCCCCCCTATCTAGTAAGATTCCAAGTTGCATCCACGCCCGGATGAAATTCCTTACACCTCGAAAAGTTAATTTAAAAAGCTTAACGCCCTTTATGAGGCTAGCTTGGAATTTTACGATATTAATAAACCTATATTAGCTGGGAGAGCATTACGAAATTTGCCACTTTTAAAAATGATTGCTATCCACCTCTGCTAATATTGAAACGTCATAAGTTGTTTTACAAGATAAGTGTGCTCACCCCATACACAAGTTTTCTTACTTAGTAATAATAAGTTACATGGGAGCTATGTTACTTATATTATAACGTAGTAATATTAATAAGTTTGAAACTCTTAAAACTTAATGTTGTTAAAGCTTAAATACATTATTATATTTACGTATTACATACATTTAAGCGGCTTTATTGCTAAGTTAAGCGTTAAGAAAATTTACGAAAAAAGTTTCATCATTTATAAAAATTGTACACTCACATGGAACCCGATTCTGATTGAACAATTCGTTTCGATTTTGATCTTATTTTAATACGACCTTGAAGATCGCTCACACTGATGCACACTGAAGTGAAACTGTGGGATATGTACGCCAAGCACCAAGACGGTCGTCAAGGTGTATCAAAACCAGTTCAAAACTATAGCAAAATATTAAATTAGCTTTGTACCTCTATTTCTGTAAATATTATGTACACCTGTGTTGTATACAGTAAAGTGATTACCTACTACTAATACTACTACTAAATTAGAATCGACCTTGGATCGATTTGTCATCATGAAAAAATTGTGGCTAAGAAAGAAGTTGTGGTGAAGGGTACAAGGAAAGAACATGTCTAGTCATTCTTACAACGTTTTGAGTTATCGCGGTTTGAAAGGAACGATGTACATAATTAACCATATAATTTTCGTGTGTGTGATTTTGAAGTGAGAAAAAAAGGAGTTATATTTATAATTATGTACAGAGGTAACAGAAGCTGTAACAAATGGTTCGTTGAGAGCTCTACATTTTGAGATTAAAATATAATTTTTGAAAAAATTTGCTAGACATGTTCTTTCCGTGTATTCCCTTCAAGTATTTTCCAATTTATATACAACCTACTTCCATATTATTTACATGTTCGTGTAAAAATAAACTTGAATCGTCTACATCAAATTTTATAAATGCACGGGCAAAGTGCATCGCACGACATGTGTATTAATATGTGCATACATCATATCCCACCACGACTAATGGATCCGAAAATAAAATACCGAAATACCGATATGAGACGACATATATCGCGAGTGCATTAACATCCTTAGTGACAAAAGTGTATCGTTTCTAAAAACACGACAGTGACATGACACGGTGGCGACACGATAGCAAACAAGAAGACATCAGAAGCAGGACAAGGGATTGTCGGCCGAGTGAATGAATCTTAAAGCAACACGGCAATTGCTCGGTTTTTTGCTGTAAAAAGAGGTCGGGGACATCAAATTTACAAAAAGAAGGTGTTACAGTTCACATGAAATATTTTTTTACATGTCATGCGTTTAATTACATTTAAACACAATTATTATATTTTAGTCTCATGTAATGTAATTACTGGATTTATCGATTTTGCTCGCCCAGTACAAATTGCGGATCGGTCGAGCGACAAATCCGACTTCTCATCTCTCAGAAAACAATAAAATTCTTTGACGAAAATGTGAGTGTGCGTGTTGTGACACTTGTGATTCGTCCGTACACAAAAACAGATCGAGGTGTGCAAGATTTGTATGTATAGGGTGTCATTTTCTATGTATTTGTGTACAGATTGGATTTTGTATGTAAGTGTGTGAGAAGTGCGACTGTGTGCACGTTCCCCCCCGCGAAAAATGGCAGAATGATTTGAATGTCAAGATATCGCTTCGGCCTATCCCTTCCTTGTCGGAAGCCCGTGTTGATCGAAGGAATAAATTGACGAGCGTAGCGAGGCTATTAAATAGTACGAGGCAGATACTCTCTACTTTACTACAGTTGAATACTGAACGGGTTTTCATTAGGGCTTGCAATTCGAATATTCGAATATTCGAATTTGTCGAATATTCGACCTGTTTTGATATTCGAATATTCGACCGCTCAGGTTTCGAATATTCGAATATTTTTTATTACTATAAAAAAATCTATGTCATCCGCTGTAGTTACAGTTTCTGTGTGTTTTACGGGTATTTACAGTGAATGAGGAACGGTAGGTACCCAAACACGAAGGAAATAATATTTTTACTGTATTCCTCTCGATAGACTTCGTGAATACAGTGAAACCTAACTCAATTTAAAAGAAAACGAAATCAAAAAGTATGTTATTTTTACGATCCGTAAGTTTTAAGTTAAAGGGTCATTCTGTTTATTCAGTACAAGCGTACGTTAAGCGAATTTTTGAAATCTAAACCTTGCCACTTATCGCAATTCTCAAATTTAATCATACCAAACCTGCCCAACTTGGTAATCTAACCATGCACCTTTAGCTGACGAATAATCCACCTAGTACTCAACTAACTTTTTCCCTTAAATATTCCAATATTATATAATTAGCCGACCATTAGGAATAATAACTTGCCAAAACAAATAAAGTCAATAAAGATTCAAAATACCATGAAATTAAAGGCCTTTTTACAGGCCTCTGAGTGATTACAAGTTAATTTAAATCGGAAAATAATTACCTACTAAAAAAAATATCTTACATACCTAGGTGTTTGGATGGTTAAAGTTATATTATTTCACGCAACGACGACGCATTTATAACAAGTTTTATCTAGAAATATTAAATACGTCTAATTTTGGCGTTTTACTTGTTTTTATAAATGTGGGCATCTTATAAATAGTAGGATGATAAAATCTAGTCAAATAAGTGGATTTCTGCCAAATATCCTTAGTTTTAGCAATATGTGTAAAAAGCTTTTGAATAAAACGATAATAAACCGATTTCTCGTTCCTTTTCTTATTTTTTATAATATTCGAATAATTATTCGAATATTCGAATACGTCATCAGAAAAAGTCGAATATTCGAATATCTGAAAGTTTCGAATATTTGCAAGCCCTAGTTTTCATGCGGTTTTCACATATCAATAGAATGATTTCATCATCAGGAAGGTTTAGGTGTATGATTTGTTACGGTTTTATGTAACCCGCGCGCAGCCGGGGCGGGTCGCTAGTATATTATATCAGTCGCTGTATAAGTTGATGTTTTACATAAATCTGATAAATTATCTACACTGTCACCGGTCCCTTGAATTGAATATCAGTAACAATATCGAGTAACATAAAAACATCGGTTCCTGTAGGGCTAAGATGGCCGGCTCTTTATCATTTGTCACCATGGCTGTCACGTTCTAACAAATATGTAAGTGCGAAAGTGACAAGTGATAAAAATGCGACCATGATAGCTGCTCTGAATAAAGTTATTCAATTAAACCTCGGCTCGTTCGTAAAGGGATTCGCGGTCGCGATATAATTTATATATTGATTACATTATTGGAATTGCCTTTATGGCCTTTAAAAACATGCAGTTTTATGTGAAATCACGTTATTATTTACTCTTTATGGTGATTTCGGTAATGAATGTTGGAAATGCAATAAAACGTAGAATGTTTTAATATGATTTCTGAAAATCTAGATAAATAGGTTATAATATGTTTCAACTTTTTATGATTTATGAGACAAATGAGCAGACGAATCGCCCGATGGTAAGCAATTGCCGTCTCCCATGGACACCTGCAATACCAGAGGGTTTACAAGTGCATTGCTGACCTTTAAGATGGGAGTACGCTATTTCCTTGAAGGTTTGAAAATCATATCGGTCGGTGCAATTACTAGTAGCGAAAAAATCCCAAATAAAACGTAACTAAAAAAAATCGGATAAGTGCGAGTCGGGCTCGCCCACCGAGGGTTTCGTACTTTTTAGTATTTGTTGTTATAGCGGCAACAGAAATAGATCAACGGTTCATGAGATGACATACAACCTGGTGACAGACAGACAGACAGACGGACAGACAGACAGACAGACAGACAGACAGACAGACAGACAGACAGACAGACAGACAGACAGACGGACAGAAGAGTCTTAGTAATAGGATGCCGTTTTACCCTTTGGTAAGACCCTAAAAACTGTCTCATGAAAGTCATGAATATGACCGTTTTGAATTAACTACAAATGTATAAATAAAACCCTCGTTCTTCAGGCGGATACAAAACTCCTTCATTGCAAAAGGCTGACATAAATAGTCAATTTCCAAATATCTCCTTATCCCAAACGGGTGACCTTCGGAAAAATCCTCCTGAAAATGGATCGACAGCTGAAAGTCGCATAATACTTTAGCCCGGCGGCTCTCAAACTTGTTTCATTACTTTTTCAATGGGCGATGGTGTATTTTTTTTTAAAGATGTGTCCCGCCGAGTTTGTTGCCGGTCCCATATTGGGATTTGGGATACCCTCCTCCAATTGAGGGGGGACTTAAATCTTCTCGGGGCAGAGGTGTAGGGTTGGAGCCGGTCTACCTAGCTTTATTTGACGTTCATAAGCACATTGTAATTATGCCTACTTGAATAAATCCTTTATCTTTTATCTTATCTTTATTACGAGCAGTCAAAACTAATTGTAACTATGCTCTCGACTATGGTACTTTTTTGTTTGTTGATGATTCAGTTTACCTGTCTGTCCTAAACGTGCGACGTAACTGAAATAAGCACTAGTACTTTGTAGTTTGTACTATCTACTTATAGAGTGGCCAAAAACTACGTTGACAAAATTTGTTTTGGTACTACACGTCTTTTACAAAATGTTCTTAAATATTAAAACTACAATAGGGTTATAAACTGAAATAAATGTCATATACTCAGAAAAAGTGACCCAAGCCTCTAGTGCCCCAGGCTGGAATCGAACCAGCGTCCTCTGCTATCGCGGCAGGTGCCTGTTACCTCTCGGCCACCGGGGGACAGCGGCATAGGTTGATTTTTTCCAAGTATATGCACTTCATACTGAAGGCTTATGGCGCCCCCTAGCCACCCCCCGCCGCTGCCGCTGTCCCCCGGTGGCCGAGAGGTAACAGGCACCTGCCGCGATAGCAGAGGACGCTGGTTCGATTCCAGCCTGGGGCACTAGAGGCTTGGGTCACTTTTTCTGAGTATATGACATTTATTTCAGTTTATAATTTATATAGTAATGTGACTCGAAATAATAACAAATTAAAATATTTCCTGAAAATAATTTAATTTGTTCTAGTATGTACAATAGGGTTGTTGCCACATGTTGAAAATTATAACTAAATCTAGTTAAATGGATAGAAAATGAGCAATTTATCACAATATATTGGAAACTTAAAACATATATGGGTATAAGTAATAAAAAAATACAAGGCCTATGTTTAAAAAGTTTTTTTTACCTCCAACTAGGAAAAAATATTGGTACCATTCGATTCCTTACATTTTATTAAAAAAAATGTATTGCAACAATATACATAAATGCAATATTTCACCGACAAAATCGCAATTTCCTTGTTTTCCATACATCGAAACGGCTTCAAACGTTACTTGGTGACGTCACGATGTATTCCCATTTTGTTAGAAGCTTTTCGTCAGTAAAGTGCAGGTGCCAGACTTTGACCATCATTTGTCAGTTTTGTATTGCTTTAAGATAATAATTATGGGTTCCCTACAGACATGTGATCCTCAAAACAAACCTCATCGACTGATACCATTCATAAAAAATTGACAAATACCCTATTATGGTTATATTATAATTATGTACAGATATGATTTGCTGTGCATGTTCGATAAACATATTTTAGTAGAAGCTTGTAAAAGCCTCATAAAGTCTCAGAATTGCGCACAGTTTGAGAATAGCTGTATCCTTACGTATTTATTTTAAAACGGGTAAAAACAGATTGAGTACCTAACCGTTGATTTAATGTTATCTCGTAACATATAAATATTACCTTCAGGAAGAGCGTGGGAGTCTGAGCTTACAGGATTGTTCCACTTAGGTAGTTTTCTGAATTCTCTAAGTAAAATAATACGAAACAGGTTTTTCAGGATTAGAAAAAACTTCGCAGAATGAAACATGAGAATTTTTATAATGGCACAGTATAAAGAATAATAATAAAACAATCAAAGTTCAAAGTTCAAATATACTTTATTCATTTAGGCATTATACGAATAATTTCACAAAAATATCAAACATATATATATTTTTTAATATACTAGTCTAGAATGTTTCTAGAGTAAAATCTAAGTGTCAAAAAACCATACCAAGAGAAGTACATACATTGGAATATCCATTTCCTCATCATTAATCAAATATACCTAATAAATAATTCTGTGGTAATCTGAATTAATATTCTTATAGTTTACATTCGGAAAAATGACCTACCATTGTTGTTACCCTGAATTCTTTAAGTTCTGCTTAACCTTTTAGACGCCGTGTCAAACACAAAAGCTGTCACTCAGACGCCACGTCATTGAAGTGTCATAACTGAAGTTGAATTTTATGTCTATGCACGTAGGTCGATGTTACTCTGTGGTCTGTGACCGATTAATCCGTCTTTGGCGTTGGACCTGCGGTGCCAATATATACGTCTTTGGCGTGGGAAAGGTTAAGCCAATTCTTCGTACGATAAATGGATAGATACATATGTAGGTAAGGGCAAAACGGATAAGTGTAGCTATGGACTTCATACATTTGCTACTCGAGTTTAGTGGCAAATGTACAGTCAGCAGCAATAGTTGCTAAGCGGGCGAGGTGTTCAAAACGATCATGACGCGACTTTATTGTTAAGACAACAAGAGCGCGTCAAGGTAATTTTGAACACCTCGGCCGCTTAGCAACTTCTGCTGTAGTCTGTATGATAAGATAAGATTTATTGTTATAGAGATTTATTGAAGATTTACTTATTGTTGTTATGTTGAGATTTGTTAAGATTTGTTTATGACTCGCAATGAAAACTAATCAATGCGTAAATATGCCCCAATGTCAAGGCCAGCCACACTTGCGTATTGACCTTATATAAATTAACTTACTTACTACTTACTTACTTGGCTGGCGTGATGACCCAAAATGAGTCTTGGCCTCCAACACAAGAGCACGCCACTTTGCCCGGTCCAGAACGGTATCACGCCAGCTTTCGCCGACGCCGAGCTCACGGAGATCTGCCTCCACTCTGTCCGCCCAATGATATTTAGGATGACTAACAGGACGGCGTCCCGCTGGTCGACCCAAGTAGGCCCTTTTGGCAGTTTTGGCTGCCCGATCTTCACCCATCCTTTCGAAATGGCCAAGCCAACGGAGACAATGCGCTTTGGTTTCACCTATTATGTTCGGCGGCGGCGGGTTATATAAATTAAGGTTATTTCAAACCGAAAGTCCCAAAAGGAGCAATCCTCACACTCTCAGCGTGTGGCTGTAATTTCAACTCTAAGCAAATAATGAAAGTTATAGCGCCGTGGGTTGGACGTAATTGCCGACTTTAAAATTTAATAAAATCGAAACGGCCGCTATTTTGTTTAAGGTGACCTCGGCGTTTACTAATCTAGGCTTATTTACGTAGCAATAACATATTTGGTATGGAATTGTAAAAGTTCTCATATGTGTTTGTATTAGAATAACCTTAATAATTTGTTAGAAATGTACTATACCTAATTAATTAATTATTATATTATTAAGAACTAGTTTTAAAGGCAATAATCATAAAGGCGACGATCTAAGGTCCACTGACTCTCCTTATAATTAAATTAAACACATAAAACCAGTCCTTAAGCATGTGTGTTTTATACAACTTATACACAAACAAGTAGGTACATAAATTATATGCAAAATGGAAATACGTAAGCTCTTATTATTAAGTACATAGTCTCCTTTGACTCGTAACTAAGATAATTTATAACTTATATATACTCGTAACTATGCCTTGTTTATAACTGGGAATTATAGTGACTTCTATTAGTTGGAGGTATTTATTCTCTAGCGCGGTAAATTAAATATTTTTGTTAGGTATCTGTCTCTCTAGTCTCTACCGCAGAGAGAGAGAGAGAGAGGCAGTTAACGAAAGACAGCAAAAGTCTGATTAGTCACCAAAATTATTTTTAGTGCTTAAGAGGATAGGGGATGATCTATTATCTATACAAACGTAGTCCTCATTTTCCCCTCTTGATATTGACATTATGGAAAACATTTTTACAAAATTGTATGTATTTTAGTCGTTTCAAATGATATATTTAAGCTTACAGCTGGCCATAAATAAACAAGACAGACAATAAGTATGCCTAAAGACAATAAGATTAGAATTAAAACCAAATCCTTTCCCATTCTGTACGAATGCCTTAGATCCACAGATTACTTACACTAGATGGATCATGGAATTCTCAGTCTTTTTTACATCTAAAAAGTACAGCGCATCCTGATTTTACGATATATGAGTAGCTACTTATTATAAATAAGTCACAAGAGATTCATCCGTTGAACCGTAGAGAAATAAGTAACACAAGAGTGCTCACTCCATACATCAGTTCAGACTATTAATTTCAGTGTCTACATCTAGCATCGAGTAGTGGTTGAACTGAGAGGCATGGCTATGCAAACGCTACAGTGACGAGTCTTTGTGTGAACTTAGGTAAGAATGCGGACCAAATTTTGGCTCTCTTACCCTACATTTTTTGTAATTTTCTGTTTTATTTTGCAAATAAGAACAACCCTAAATATAAATTTTGAACAAAATAACTCCTTTTTTAATTTGTCTAATCTCGATCTCGTCGAAATTATTCTCAATATCGGAAACACACCATCTCGATTTAAACGCGCGAGATCTCGAATCGCCAATCTAGGTTCGAGATTGCATTCCCTAAATGCAGTGTCTTGGCGAGGTAGTCTGTCCTCAGATCAAACGCTCGACATTGGCGTTAACGAGCCGTTTGGAATGGTATTTAAAACAAACCAACACGTGCTTGAGCGATAAATTGATAGTAAGGGTGTGGCTGAACAATAGGCGGTAGCGGGAAAGAGAATATTCCGCTAAGCGGGTAAGATCGGCTGCGACACATGGTCGAATAAGTTTCTGGCAAAAATTTCATTTTTGGTACAAGCTTTTATCGCTGACTGTACTTTTCTTACCACAGACATATAATACTCATCAAGACAATTCTAAAAACCCCTAACACAATTAGGTTGCGTTGTTTCATCACAGAGTTCCTATGACCACCTCCTGTCTCCATCATCAGATCAGTTCGACAGTACCATATTATTGTATTGTCATCAGAACTTCATACAGCTGCCAATTTTCATGACGCTACGATCCTTGGAAGATGGTTAAATTAGTTACCTTAGATTCCATTACATAGTTACATACAGGTCGACCTAATAAAAGCTTGTTAAAAAGCTCTTGACTCCAGACTCTCTTGAGGTAAAAGGTTGTCCTTGGGAGGCGATTGCACAAAAACTGTTCTGTCACTTCTTAAAACCGCGGGATAGAAAGTGACGGACACCGTTTTGTCACGCTGTCACGTTGACAAGAACGACCATCATATCATATCATCACATCATAACCGCCGAAATATCTGCACTTCGGCCCGAAGTCCGCGCTCGCGATGGTTTCCAGTAGCGGCCGCTGCTATGGGCTTCACACAAAACTGTTTTGATTCGCATAAAAAATATGATAACTATTGGTTATTGTTTCATTCAATGTTATGGCTCTTTTTCATTTTATAACATAACCTTCATTTCATCTCAGCGTTTATAAGAGATGCCAGATCCGTGCTGCACAGAATTCTTCAATTTAAGCCTATAGTGAACAAAACAAATGCATTCCTGTTGCAATTGCAATTGAAATAGTTATTTGTACAACAAGAGATCAAAGTTTGATATTTCTTCGAGTGCTTATTTTGAGTCCCGTGCAAGCGAAAGATTCTATACTAGATTCACGAGCGTAGCGAGTGAATCTAATTTAGAATCTTGAGCGTAGTAAGGGATAAGGGACTCAAAAGCGCACGAGATGTAAATAACTTTGATCTTGTGTAGTTCACAAAACTTTTCACCTCAGCAGTGAGAACATATTAGAGAACCCGAAAAATGTATTCCTTCTTCACCACTTACCTATTCACTCATGTTTTCTTAAGATATACCAACAATTAAGGTTTCACCTCAGCAGCTCGAACAAGGGTACTTTGCTACTTAAAAACAGTGAGCAAAATAGCATTTTGCTCACTGAGTGAGCAAAATCGCATTTTGCTCATTTTGTCTCACTCAGTGAGCAAGATGCGATTTTGCTCACTGTTTTTAAGTAGCAAAGTACCCTTGTTCGAGCTGCTGAGGTGAAAATTATTTATATTTCATTCGTGAGCCAGGAGGTTAGATTATTTTATTTATTGACTATAACTTAACACATTCGGTGCGGCAGCGCAAAACCCAAACTTACTGCCAGTGCTTTACTTCCGGGCGTGGAGGTATGTGACCGACTTGCGCCAAGCTGGCAGCCTTGATACAAACACGATCAAGTTGCCCGCGAGGGGAAAGTCGGTCTGGGGCTACCCATGGGGGTGGTGCGTAGGGGCGTCCGAGGGCTTCGATGAGGCCATCGAAGTCTGGTTTCCACGGCTCTGTGGGGCCGTAGGTGGGTTCCGGGGTCTTGGTGTCATCGGGTACTTCGTAAAACTCGCGTTGCGAACTACCCACCCTATCCGAGGGGACCGGGGGGGGTCGCGAGTTTTACAGTTGTGGTTGCGGGTGGTTTGTGAAATCCATTTTCTTGTCTACCCACCCGCCCCGAAGGGACGGGGGGGGGACTTCGGTGGCTTCTTGTCCATGATGCGGGACCTGCGCGACGCGTCACCGTCAGTCGGTCCTGTTGGGCAGGGCGACCATCGGTGGATGGGTTCTGGGTACAGCTGGGCTTACTCCGGCAGGGGCCGGGCGCGTTCCGGCTTCGATTTTCGCAGAAAATCGTCGGTCGGATAAGCAGGTGCTGGTGAGGTGCGTCCGTGCGAGGTTCCAATGGCTTTCCACGGTACGGACGCGCGCTCGCGCTTTTATAGTGGCTCGCGGGGTGCGGTGCGCGGCGCGGCAGGGGGCCGATCGTCGTGGGTGGTCTGCGCGGGGGTGAAGCGCGATGGCTCGGTGCGTCGCGTGGCGGTGAAGCGGGATGTTGTGTGCGCGCTGTTACAGCACCATCACAAAATAATACCTGGTCACGGAATTACCATACGTTTTGACATTGTTCTAAATTTTAAAACCGCGATTACTCAAAATGTTACTAAGTGACTAGACATGTTCTTTCCGTACACCCTTCAAACTTCACCCTTATACTACATATTTTTAACTTATTCTATATAGTAGATATTATAACACCGTAACGAGAGGGAGTCGTATATGTACTTATTTTTTACCACACCAGCTCGTAAAAGCTTTTACAGTACATATAGTGCCTAAAATAGCACTTTTCGTGCGTATGTCGAAACTTTAAAGTGCCATATGTACTGTAAAACGTTGTTCGATACACGTGCGAATAGGTAATTCGCAACTCGTGTCGATTTAAAACACTTCCTTCGGTCGTGTTTTAATTTATCGCCACTCGTTTCGAATTTCCTCTTATTCGCACTTGTATCGAAAATAACTATTTCTTTTTTCTTCAAAAACTGATGAGAGTATTAGTAAAGGCAGTCTTATTCGATATTAAACTTTCGTGAGACATGTTTTAAACTGTTTAAACGAAAACGGTTTCACTCACTTGAATTTTTAGTCGCTACTGGCGACATGTCTCGGGCTCTTTGGGGCTCCTTCTTGACTCGAGTGCTCGCGGCGACTGCAACTCGTGTGATCAGTGCACTGATCCTGCCTGCACTCGAGCCTGAAGAAGGACCCCCGAAGGGATCGAAACATGTCGCCAATAGCGAGTAAAAATTCAAGTGAGTGAAACCGTTGTCGTCTAAACGGCAGTCTTATTTTTATAAAGCGTTTATTTTCTAATAGGTAATCTAGTAAAGTATAGTCAACGTCAAAGATTATGTTTAGGTACATATTTCGCTTTTCTATTGGGTACTTACAAAGAAAAGTGTATAAATATATCTTTGCCGTCACCACAATCGAAGAAGGTGCAAAACAATTTAGGAAACTTACTAAACTACACACATATTTCAGATATAGACATATTCCTGGGTTGAACGACCCCATAAGGGCTGAGCAAAACTATTTTACCCTGAAGTAATAATGTTATTCCCTGAATTCGAGGGAGAAACTATTAGGGAAACTTTTAATACTCTTTCGGAACATTTTTTTGGATTATTTGCTTCGCGCGGTAGAAAAGTTGTAAATACTTCGCGGTGTCTGTTTGAGTGGAATGAGTATGGGGTATCTGGAGATTGTAAAATACGGTCGAAGAATTTAATTTACGTACCTTTTCGTACCTTGTCACAGTGACAATCAATATGAAAGTCGGATGGGAGCTCATACTATTGTCACTGTGACAAGGTACCCGAAATGGGACTGAAATTAAATTCCGTCCGTTTTTAAGGTAAGGTCAATACGTGGAAGTGTGGCTGGGGGTTAAGTGTGACTGGCCTTTACATTGGGGACTGTTTACACATTAGGGCCTGTTTACACATTGGGGACAGTTTATACATTGGGGCCTGTTTACACATTGATTAGTGTTTATTGCGATTTCATACATTTGCCACTTGCTAAGTACTGAACTCGTACGTATTCCCTACTACGCCGATAGTTATTCATGAAATAAAACTAGAAATTACAGGATACTTCCTATTTAAATACAGTGCTGGAAAGGGCTTGAAACGTGGGTTGTAATTTAAATTCATTATACGTGCGTGATATAATCACTAAGGGCCACTTGCACCATCCCACTAACCCAAGGTTAAGCGGTTAAAACGTTAACTTAGTAACCAATAACCATGGTATATCCAGGTTTAACCTTGGCGCTAATCAGCTTAAATTGTTTTACATACAAGTTCCATAATTCCTAGTAAAAGGTCAAACTGTTTATGTACCTACATTAATTTATGACCCAAATATATTAAGCTACTACACGTCTAGGCCGAAAAACTTAATTAAGTATAATATAAATTAGTTAAACACGGCCATAAAACCAAATAACGAAATCCAAAGAGACGTTAACTCACAATTAAAACGACATACGTCTGAATTAAGGAGTTATTAATGCTTTTAATAACCCGTATGTGGCAAAAAACGGAACCCTTCCTACGAGTCCTGCGTCGTCCCCGTACATTGAGAACAATCTTGAGAATGCAGTAAATGCATATTCATTCCATAAGTCGTTACTACCTTTTGGTTTTGGGACGCGAAATTGCATCGCTTTCCATAAGACAGTCGCTTCTCAACTGCTAGTGTTACACAACTTTAAACTTTAACTCGCTACAACAGAGTCCTTTTTCATTTGTCAGAAGTTTGATAGATATGAGCAATTCCAAGTTATATTCAGGAATGTCTGGATGCTATATTAATTGCTGAACGCGAATTAATAAGATCGATTCTTGCAATGCACTCGTAGACGAGTTATTTTTATGTATTGTTACGGTAGGCATTTTAACTATAATGGCCTTGGTTCTCGCATAAATTAAGCTATAGTATTTGCGGTATAAAACGAGCCATTCCTTCATGAACTCGCTATCTACGCTCCACCACCGACTACGCTTATTTCCGACCATAGTCTAGCTAGAGCAGAACTTTCTATCACTTTCTGTACACTTCATAGAGCAACAATGACCCACTTTCAGAGCATGAGAAATGAAACGATCCTTTCACACCTATCTTATATTTGTCTGTTTTTTCCTTTCTGAAACATAAAAAGTTAAATAAAGATAAATAAACAACAAACAAAGCCACGTGTGAAACTTGTCGCGAATCCGGGTGTCATTGAACTCATGCACCTGACATACTTAGCTAGGGAAATATTCGACTTGTTTTGATAAGAGTTTGTAACATGGCGAACTTTTTTGGGAAAAATGACGACGTTGTCGGTGTAATGTGGATTATTATTACTCAAAATGAGTTACTATATAAATAATTTTTTGGTAAAAATAAATCATTTTTGTTACAAGCTTTTATCGCTGACGGTTTTTTACTTACCACAGACAACTATGTAATACTCATCGAGACAATTCTAATAACCCTAAACTCAATTAGTTTGCGTTGTTTTATCACAGAGTTCGCATGGCCTTCTGTCTTCATCATAAGACCAGCTTCATGTCATCATACAATTGCATTGTCATCAGATTTACCTATGTAAGAAAAATTTCAGCTCAATCGGTAATCGGGAAGTGGGTCCAAATTTAGGCCCAATATTTGAATAACATACTAACAGGGCAAGTTACGAGAATATACTTACGTATCGTATATTTACGATATAAAAGCTTGTAAAAAAATTGCCGCAATTAGTGCATTATTATAAAATAGCTCTAGTTCGTTTGTTTGGATCATTTTGTATAGATTTTCCATAAACAAACTACCCCGATTTCATTGTTCTTGACATTCATTACCATTACAAAATGTACGATGTCACCAGCTTTCTTAAATTACAGTCGAACGAAGCACCCGACAAATTTCTAAAGTATTAACTGCCAAAGAGGGGAATTCGAGAAGAATGGCGAAGTTGCCGACGTACATATTTGATCGATTTAGTGGCATTATGTTTTCTGCCGTGAATACAATGAAAACAAAATTAAGTTTGTTTTAAATTTACGTAATACATAACACGAGGTAATGTAACACGATTCGGCATCTCATTAAATATACAAGGTCTATTTAATAGGATGCAAGGTAAAGCAACAAACTTGTAGATATCTGCTCTATGGGATGGGAATTTCAATAAAAATTGACCCGTTTTAGTGCTCCTGAACAGCGCGCCAAGCGGGACGTTTTGAAAACTCTAAATCCCAAAACAAAATATACGATACTTTAACGCAAACGCACGTCACGTCAAGTTATCGAATGAAATTTACACTAGGGGTTTTGATAGTAGATTTGAAATACCTAAATATAATTACGTAATACCTAGAAAAGTTGTTAAAATAATCATCCCATTTCCCGAGCCCGAAAACCTCTAATTAGGTACAATAGAAAAGTTTTAATTAGGAAAAAGTGGCGTAAACATGGCCGGCCCAGACAAACATATGAAACAGGCAGAATGGGGTCATACAGGCGTTGTCCTAGTATAGCGAAACTGCCGGCCTAGCCAAGGTGACAATCGCTATCGCTACGACAACGAAACGCTTGGTATCTCTCTATCATTCTTCCAAATTAGTGCGACAGTGACAGTTGCCTTTCGATCTCTACGGAGCGTAAGCGATTGGCATTGTTGGCTACGCGGCCTGTTTTGATAGTTATAACGCTGTACTCGTATGACTGCCTGCATTGCTAATGGTCCTGGGCAATCGCCCACCTCCTGTCTCCATCATCAGACTAATCTGACATCAGATGGAGCTGACTCCATTATGTCATCATAAAATTGCATTATCATCCGATTTACATATGTATGCAAAATTTCAGCTCATTCGGAAATCGGGAAGTGGGTCAAAGCTACAAAGATTTGACCCACAATAACTAACTAACATACTAACTGGGCAAGTTAAATAAAAGCTTGTAAAAAGTACTCGCATTTAATACACACATAAACGATACAAGTAAACATTACATAAGTTAATATTTGCCATTCGTAAACAAATTCTTATCAAATATACATGACCTTATTTTGATACCCGCGAAGTGACAAATTCAAAGAAAAATAATTCTTAACTCGTAGTTTGTAAGACATAATGTCATTTATTGTAAAATATGTATCGTGTTATATGTTTGAGATTCGTGGGAAATGTTTTGTATACCTTGTACTTTTAGGTAAAGTTTCGTTTGAATGAATTGTTCTACTCTGCCTGAATACGAAGTATAGTGGTTCTGGGTTCGAATACCGATTTGTCATCTACATCACTCGACCATCACTTGGTCTTACATCACAACGCATGGCAAATAGTTATTACTAAAGATGCCTCGAATAGTGGTTTTGGCCGAAAACCGAATAATCGGAAAAATGGCCGAATAGGCCGAAGACCGAATAGTTGCCTGATATTCGTGGCATCTCTAGTTATTTACAGCAAATGATAACCGTGAAGATGCTCCAAATATTCCACAACTCGTACTAGATTATTCAAAAGACAATAAACTCTTTTAGTATATATGGGGCTACTTTTCCGCACTAGTGCGTAAAATAGCACTTTTCATGCGTATGTCGAAACTTTAAAGTGCCATAATATGTACTGTAAAACGTTGTTCGATACACGTGCGAATAGGTAATTCGCAACTCGTGTCGATTTAAAACACTCCCTTGGGTCGTGTTTTAATTTATCGCCACTCGTTTCGAATTTCCTCTTTTTCGCACTTGTATCGAAAATAACTATTTATTTACGTTCTTTTCTTGAAGGTTTGTAGGTTGTAAAAGAAAAAGGTAGGAATGTTAGAATAACCTTGTAGGTAGGTATTAATAAATAAGATAATTAAATGAATTAACAAGTACCACCCTAAATATAATGTACCTAATGTATGTTTGTCCCTCAAGTATCCTAAACTGCTGTGTCATCACATTCGCAACACTCCTCTAGTTAATATGGGACTTTTAACAGACGCCATAGAGTAAGTTATTTAATAGATGTTAAAAACGATTGAAAGGTACTAATTAATAATATATAGTGTGTCAACGCCGTCAACCGTCTGTTTGATTTCAAACATAGACCGAGAGAATCATACTATCTTTGTCTAACACTAGTACTAGCACCCAAAAGAAAAGGATGAGTATAGTTTTTTTTTGTTCCTGTTTACTGACAAGATTTGGTTGACCAGCTATAATTTAAATCTTGATTCGGATTTTTATTAAGAATCAATTGTCAACGCAGTAAGCAACTAAGCTTACCAAAATCATCCTTCAATTAATTTAATAAAAAAAAGCTTCATAGTTATAAGGTTATGAGTTTCTGACCAACAGTCTTAGGAACATTTTAAATCTAAACTATAGTCTGTCGAGCCAATTCTGTCAGTATAAAAAAAGCGATAAATTTATAAAAAATGTAGGCAGGAATGGTTATTGTCCCATAGAAAATTTGAATTTCGCAGACACAGTTGTTTGACAGACTATAATTATTATATAGAAATGTATGAATAATCAATTATTTTTTCACCTCAGCAGCTCGAACAAGAGTACTTTGATTCATAAAAACAGTGAGCAAAATGCGATTTTGCTCACTGAGTGAGACAAAATGACATTCAAGTGACCTTTATAGTCAAATGTCATTTCAACATGCGGGGTCTAATAAAAGTTCTAAATACTTGGGTTCTATTATCTCTGTCCCTTTCCCACTGTTAGCATAAAGAAACAGACAAAAAAAGTTAAAACGACATTCAACGGTATATTCACGGTTTATAATAGACCCCCGAAAAACTTCAAACCGCATCGTTCCAAACCACGTACGAGTATGAATTTTTAATAATCAATTAATAAAAATAAAGTTTAAGATTTGATAAAAACTGATAAAATACTATATTTTAGGTATTTTATTGTACAATTAAAATAATGAACTCAAAAAATACACAGATCACGCAAAATTAATTATTTTACTTTTAAGAATTTCTACCATAGTTGACAAATAGTACGTATCCGCAAATCGGACCGTATCTTACAAAGATTTTTTTTTACAAAAAAAAAGTTGTCTGTTCTATATTGTATATATCTGTGTTCTATATTATTTTACTGGAATTTATTATTACGTTTTGTTTTTGTGTTCCATTGCGATAATTAAACTTAATTGTTTGTATATCTTAAGAAAACATGAGTGCAGGTATTGATGAAGATGGATTACATTTTTCAAGTTGTCTAATAGGTATGTTCTCACTGCTCAGGTGAAAACTGTTGTGTACTACACGAGATCAAAGTTATTTACATCTCGTGCGCTTTTGAGTCCCTTACTACGCTCAAGATTCTAAATTAGATCTCTATAGAATCTATTATAGAATCTTTCGCTTGCACGGGACTCAAATAAGCACTCGAAGAAATATCAAACTTTGATCACTTGTTGTACAAATAACTATAAACGGTTCAAGGTAACTGTCCTGTTGATCTACAAATACCCCGCTATACAACAACCAACTTTAAATAAACACGAACATGAGGTATGGCTACCTAGCTCCCTACTGAGGTTATCTCGACAAGTTGCAGGCGTCCATAGGCTACGGTGACTGCTTACCATCTAGCGTGCCACCGACGTGGTATAAAAAAACATTCTCAAGAAAGAAAAGCCTCCTGGGACCTCAAACTTAGGCACAATACGCCCATCACATCTGCAAGATAATCTTTGCCTAAGCTTTTTGTGTCCAGTGGGATCTCGTCTATTTTTTGCCGACGTCATTAGGCATTGTGTCTACTTTAATTGTACTGAGATGTACCTCGTTCATTCTTTAACCTCATACACCGTAACCACTTAAAAATAGAGTTCAAAATCATTTGGCAGGATCGTTATGTCAAACAGCCGCGTTAAAGATCTTGTTAATATGAAACGTGACCTTATTTTTTGTGATATAGAGTTGATTTTTGATTGATGTATTTGTAAGGTTAACCCTTTGTATAATGTATTTTCTGATACGTGTTTTAGAATTTGATTCGGTTCTTGAATTTGTGATTAGTGTAGTTTTGTTTTGATAATGTTTCTGGTTTTGCGAGGAAATAAAATATTTTTAAAAAGGTTTTGAAGTGTGATTAAAGAGTAAGTTAATAGAGAAATTAGATATATATTTAAATATCGCAAGTTTGTCAAGATGTTTTGATAAATATCTTGTGTATGTTAAAATATATGTACCTATTATAATCTATCTTGGTATACATAATCAATTAGCTACTTATCTCTTTGCCACTTGCGTAAAAAAAGTGTTTATATGTATACATAAAATAATACATTCAAATCAAGGGTATTGACTGAAACCCATTAAAAAATTACCTATATTCAATAAAAACTTTCATCCATTATATAACTATTTACAACAATTATCTAATATTCAACTCGTGTACTTAGCCTCCACGGAGTTAAATATGAAACAAATTAAAAAACTTAATCGTAATTATTTCGATGAACTTCAAAATACACAAAATTATGTAAATCTAAAAAGTTTGGTACCTTTATAATTTCTTCAAATAATTAGGGATTTGTTGAATAATTTGTATTTTAAATAATAATGCGTGATTTGAAACATTTATTTGAACAACAATAAAGTGCCCGAAAACTTTTATAAGCTACCTTTAGACTTACTTTAGTCACAGGGAGGACACGCCATACATCAAAAATGATTTGCGTTTATACAGGGTGCTTCCTGTAACAGGAGCAATAAATTAAACTGTAGGCTGTACTCCTCAAACTGACCAACATTTGTTCAGCAACTTTTGAAAATAACTCATTTTTTGATTTTTATTACACTTTTAAGTTTATTCTAAGACGTAATGTATTGCAAATTTTGTTATGTTTAAAGCGTGACAAGCAACGTCAAACACACTGATGTCAGCGTACATTGAAGGCAATATTTATTTTGTATGTAAAAGAGGAAGTCTAAAGGATTCATAATTATTATTAGTTTATTAGTTTAATTTATTACTCCTGTTACAGGAAGCACCCTGTATGTGTGCGCGGCACGTCTGTACACGCCTTATTGAGTTTCTGACGGAATCCTGACATGTTCTCAGTAGAGCGACTTACGCACACATTCATGTCGCGGCCTGTCGCGGGCGAGGTAATCCGAATCGGGGCGGGGCGGTGCGTGTCCGTTCTGTATGTTAATACTATTAAGTACTTATTCTGTGCTTTAGTTAACTAAGTGAATGGTGACATCTTGAGCGTAGCGAGAAACTTAAAAGGGACGAGGTATAAATAGCAAAATAACTTAGATTGTTGGCAGTCTTTAAATTCTCCAGAAACTTCCTGCCATAAAATATCCCTCCCAAGACAGAACGCCTCATATTCTCAGAGTTATTGAGGTAAAACGTTAAAACTCGCGCGATCGCCTCTTCCATCGCAAGTTTCACGCCCCCGCCAAATCTTTTGTTCCTTTCTAATTTCCTGGTTAAACGACAATCAAACCGTGTTTAAACAGGCTAAGTTCGAAATGAAAACCAGAATTAGAAATTCAAAAGGCGTTAGTTTACGCATTTCTTTGTACAACTACGCGCTCCGTACGACTTTAAAGTTACGTGTCGCCTTATCAGTATCACAGAGGTATAAGGTTCAAAATCGTAAACAAAGTTAACCCGACCTAGTTACTAAAGTGGCCTAGTGTTTGTCCCGGGGCTAGACTGCAAGGAAATTGAAGAAACAAGTCAAGCCACAAGAGGGATGGGAACGATTGGAACTGGAATAGTTATTTACGATACAAGTGCGAAAAAGAGGAAATTCGAAACGAGTGGCGATAAATTAAAACACGACCGAAGGGAGTGTTTTAAATCGACACGAGTTGCGAATTACCTATTCGCACGTGTATCGTACAACGTTTTACAGTACATATGGCACTTTAAACTTCCGACATACTCACGGAAAGTGCTCATTCCCGCACTAGTGCGGAAAAGTAGCACAATATGTTACTGTAAAAGATATTTGCGTCAGGATTTTAAAGAAATTAAGTCCCTACATTTACAGATGTAGTGCATAATGATTTTCCATGGTATTTTCACGGAAAACTAATACGGATAACTCACGGATAACTTTTAATTTTCTTGCTATTTCAGTCAGTCTCGGTACAAAAAGTACTGACGTTGTCTGAAGTAGCATGATAAATACGAACGTTTACGAGAAAATACGATGGAAAACAATTATGCACTACATCTGTACCTATGTCCTTACACATCATCCGAATTTCAACCATGATTGTGGTTGATCAGTGCCTCTTAGCTGGAAAACTGTTTTGAGTACCTATAGTGATCAGTGTGGACGAACCTCTAGCGAATGACGGTAGTGATTATTATGTGCAACCCATAATTTGACAATAATGCCGAAATCGAGGGTAATTTATCGACCCCTACCGCCGCTGTCGCCCGCGCGAGCAATCGGAGAGGCACAGCCCGCAGTCTGCGTCGGTCTGCCAACGCGTGCTCCCGTTGAAGCTACTCGTTATGGAACAAAACATGTCGACTTAGCAATCTCTGACTTAAAATGCGTGAGTGACTCGTTTTAACTTTTAATATATTTAATACCTATGAAGAAGAAGAAGTTAATCTAATAATAAGTCGCCATCTCAGCTACTAGGTAGGTAGCTGAGATGGCGACGATACAATTTGGTATCGTTTAGTTCATAACGTGAAACCCGATTCTAATAATAACCAAATACCAATTCGCATCCCTATAGTATTCTATTTCTGTCCATCACTCGACTATCTGATTTGTGATCGGGTTCGATTCCGATGTTAATGTTTATCTAAACTTTGTACTTTTAAAGTGGGTCAATTTTGTATACTAAAATCACTTGTTTGTTTACAATTTTGTCTTCTATTCTAATTATTATTTCAACCAGTTTAAGTGTAAGGCCTGAGTGGACGCTCGAAGCGGAGCGTTCGGCGGGGCGTGCAGCGTGGCGTCGGGCTCACAAGTGATTTGAGCAGCGTGCACTAAGGCCGCTCCTATACAAGCGTATTTGTGCAAGCGCATTTGTTGTTTACGCCGCACGCCCCGCCCCGCTAGACACCCAACTCGAGCGTCCACTCAGGCCTTACACTTAGGGCTAGGTACCCCACACTAGCGCCTCCCGAGAGTCCCAAGCGTCGACTTCTAGTCAACTCTATGGCTGCTGCTCGACGCAACGTTGGCGCAACTGCGCTGCGACGCCATTTACCAAAGCGCTGATCAGACGCTGACGCTCGGAAGATGCTAATACTGTGGTGGCCCTAAGGGCCTTAATTTCTTAGTCGCATAATAGTGTGAAAAGGGGTTGGTTCTAAATTTTTATAAATATTTGGGGACAATGGTACTACATAATATCTACGTATATGAGACAGCTTTATCTTACGCAATAATTTTCCCATAGCTTTGATCTCCAGCCTTATAAATCGTGTACTTGATCAAAGGGTTTTTCATTTCTATTTCGGATAAGGGTCAAATCATTTTCGCACAAAAAAAAATCCGTCACACAAATGTTTTTTAAGTAAGTTTTATAAGGGCTATGAAATGAAATGAAAGTTTATTCACGAAAACATATGGTACAGTAGATATTATTAAGTGTACATTATTGACCCATATGTTCGGCCTTAGGGCATGTAAAAATTATTTGTATTGACACAGTTCATGCACGTCAAAGGAAAATACGTTACATAAATCACAATATCTGGGTGACCGAGCTTCGCTCGGATAACATAAAAACTCGAAAATGCGCGTTTTCCCAGAGATAAGACCTAGCTAGATCGATTTCTCGCCCCCGAAAACCCCCGTATAGTAAATTTCATCGAAATCGTTAGAGCCGTTTCCGAGATCCCCGAAATATATATATATATATATATATATATATATATATATATATATATATATATATATATATATAAATAAATAAACAAGAATTGCTCGTTTAAAGGTATTAGATAGATAAATGTCGTGTTTACTAACATATTATGAAAATTTTAATTATCAAATACAAACGTCAAGTCAACTATCGTTGGTATTTATTATATTTTTGATAAATAAAACACATTTAACCGATTTGCAAGACCAGAGTGATCCCAAAATGATTTGTGACATTTTCCACAATTGCAATGTTCTCTCAGAATAGACACCGAATGATGTCACTATTTTTTAATAATATTGTATGAATCACTATCTTTACCTATTCATGAGCTCAATCAACTGTAACTAATAAAATAATGTCAAACAGCGTGAAACGGCAAAAATTTCGGCCGTGGATACTGGATAGGCGCAATGATCGGGCCAGGGCCAGCCGTATCGGATCGCGATACAAATCGGGTGACATCATCGGCTGATTGTGCAAATATCATTGATTGGATTGCTAACTTTACTATTTTTTTACAAGCTTTTATTTCGTTTCACCTGTCCCGTTGTCTGTCTGTAATCAAATCTTGCAAGTTAAATTTGACCCACTTCCCGTTTTCCGATGAAGCTGAAAATTTGCATACGTGTGTAAGTCGGGTGACAATGCAATATTATGGTACCATGGAGCTAATCTGATGATGGAGACAGGAGGTAGTCATAGGAACTCTGTGATAAAACAACGGAACCTAATTGTGTTTGGGGTTTTTAGCATTGTCTCGATGAGTATTAGTTATCTGTGGAAAAAAAAGTACAGTCAGCGATAAAAGCTTGTACCAAAAATGAAATTTTTGCCAAAAACTTATTTTTGTTCCGTACCTCAAAAGGAAAAAAAACGGAACCATTACCTATAGGATCCCTCGTGCGTCTATCCGACCAAAAAAAATACACAAAATAGTTTTTTACCTATAGATGACAGGAAAACATGACAGGCAACCAGGGCCGGCCTGTTTGAGGTGCGGGTTGGCCCGAGGAGGACGCTCCAAGTGGGCTTGTTAAGCCCGCTTGTGACACGTTGGAGGTGGAACGTCGAGGAAGAGGAGTGTCGGTATTGCGGTGAGCCGTTCTCCCTATCTTCGGCGGCCGAGGGATCGCAGGGGAAGAGGCGTGATGGTATTACGATACGCCACTCTCCCTATCCCCTGCGAACTTGGCGGGGCCGTTCCGTTGTAGCGGCGTTGGTGGGGCTGCAGAAGAAGAGGAGTGTCGGTGTTACGATGTGCCGTTCTCCCTATCCTCTGCAGCCGAGTTGTGGTTTTGCGGCAGAACCATAGACCTGATCTGTCGCCGGGCGCCGGGGAATTTTCTGGCGTCCGTGGCTCCCTTGTGGCGGGCTCGGGGGGGTCCGCTACAGTGCAGAACGGAGGCCGAGGAGGAAGGCGCGTCGAACCATCTGGCGCGCCTAACGTGAAGGGCCTTCGGGCATTCGCGAAGGAGCCGCTCGTAGGCGGCTGCCGCCGGTGGGGTCGCGGATGAGTACGCAAGCGTTCCCGTAACCCCACCAATAGGGCGGCGAGGCGGCATATGGGGGGTTTTAGTGGGTATACAGTAGGCCTCATTAGCCTAGACGGGGGAGTCCCACATAACCACTCGGGTCACCCCTCGCACCCGTGTGGTATGCGGAATGCATTTTCCCCCTAATAAAAAAAAGCGGCCAAGTGCGAGTCGGACTCGCCCATGAAGGGTTCCGTATTTAGGCGATTTATGACGTATAAAAAAAACTACTTACTAGATCTCGTTCAAACCAATTTTCGGTGGAAGTTTACATGGTAATGTACATCATATATTTTTTTTGGTTTTATCATTCTCTTATTTTAGAAGTTACAGGGGGGGGGGACACACATTTTACCACTTTGGAAGTGTCTCTCGCGCAAACTATTCAGTTTAGAAAAAAATGATATTAGAAACCTCAATATCATTTTTGAAGACCTATCCATAGATACCCCACACGTATGGGTTTGATGAAAAAATTTTTTTTGAGTTTCAGTTCGAAGTATGGGGAACCCCAAAAATTTATTGTTTTTTTTCTATTTTTGTGTGAAAATCTTAATGCGGTTTACAGAATACATCTACTTACCAAGTTTCAACGGTATAGTTCTTATAGTTTCGGTGAAAAGTGGCTGTGACATACGGACGGACAGACAGACGGACAGACGGACAGACAGACAGACAGACATGACGAATCTATAAGGGTTCCGTTTTTTGCCATTTGGCTACGGAACCCTAAAAAGGTCATTACAAATGATCAAATTCTATGATTAGCTAAGCCAACACATATGGAAGAAGCACATCTATCATCCCAATAAATTAACATTTGTATTGGCGTTTGTCTATAAACTATAGTCACCTTGACTAGGCCCCCAGAACACCGCTTTAGTTCGATATTTGATTCAAAGCCAGCAATCCGAACACTGATATCTGTGGTAATAAATGACCGCGCAATGATTGATGCAGATAAGTTGATCCAACGGCTATTATCCATCGACTCCGTTCATAAACGGTACTTTTAATTTAGCCTTACTGTGTGGTTGCAGCTTTAATTGTATTTTCTTTCTTTCTTTTCTTAATTACAAAATGGCAAGTGGTCACTGACGCCAGTCCTTTTCCTTGGAATTTGGGTTTGGTTGAGCAAATTATCAACGTAATATGGTATTTTCCTACTAGTCAAATCAGTTACTTTTTTAGAACTGTCAATACCATTTGCTAGTATGGAATATATTTATTTATTTATTAACCAACTTTACATTGACAGTTAAACCAAACATGCAAGTTATGGGTTACAAACTTAAAATTATAATAAGCTTATCACTAAAATTAATTAATATTAATAGTTGTGTGTTGTTTATATTAAACATTACATCGTGACGTCACGGTCAACTCACCTACTTTTGTTTCTATCCGATTATGTTAAATGGAATATGGAAATGGATTTTTCTAATAATTATCTGGTGCTTTATTTCGTGCATGGTGTAAAATAATTTATTTTAAATACAGTATAATACCCTATTGTTAAACAGTAATCCAGTAAAGGATTCGTATAGGAGGTGCAAGCACATACTGCTCGCCCTTACAGTTGGTCAAAGGCGCCTATCCTTTCAAAGATAGCATACACCAGAGAATTTGGGACGAGTACCGCCGTGGCCGGGTGGTCTAGTGGTCAGGAGTCAGGACGTTAGCCGCGTAAGCTGAAGACGCGGGTTCGATTCCCGCCTCGGCCACCGTTGTACTTGGTCACTTTTTCTTTAGTGTATGATATCTATTTCAGTTTGTAATTGTTAAACTTTATTTAATTTAGGTACATAATCCCACCAATGTTAAAATAATAAGCGAGTTCGTAACCACATACCTAATTTCCTAAATAAATAAAATATTTCGCACCATTATAATATGCTGCAGAGTGCAGAAATAAATATTCACCGCCCATTCAGCACTAACAGGCCAATTCGAATGTACACTGAGATCAGAATGATATTTGAATCATGTTATTTAGTTATCGTGCGTCTCGCTCGCGCCAATACATGCACGGATAAGTACGAGCAGAATGCGTGATAACTGAATGACATCAGTTATACGGGCCCGACACTATCATGAATAATGACATTACTTTGAAGAAATGTCATTTTTAGTGATAGTGTAAGTATTGGCAATATGGCAAATAAGGAATGACGGTAAGTAATAAAGTTATTTAAATATCTTGCTTCAGTATTTGAGTTATGTCAAAGTAATGATACTAGAAATGACATTACTATTGACAGTGAATTGATTGAAATGATGGAATTAGAAATGACAGAAAGAATGCCGGAAGATAATGAAGTTATTAAAAAAGTTTGATATTTTTGAAGTAGTGACAGAATAATGACATTATACTGATAGTGAGTGTAGCGCATTAGATGTCATTCTGATATTAGCGTACGTTCGAATCGGCCTGTAAGTCCATAAACCATAGCCGCCGGCGCATCGGAGATTAACTTTATCCAAACGAGATTCCATTTGCAGAGCATAAACCATTTCATTACGTCCAGTCAACACTAAAGTGGCTAAAGATGGGCTATATTCGGAAATATTGCTCAATGTGGGGAATATCGCCATGACCAAAGTAATAAATGGGCTGATTATAATAATCAGTTGTCATTTTGTTGTTGTTTTTTGTCGTCAGAGTTCGATATAATTTGGTGGATTTATAGTTCCCTATTCTGTACAAAATAAGAGCTATTTTACTGTTTTTATATACAAAATCATCATCTGAGTTACAAATACATATGTATGGTATTTTCGTAACTCAACGAAAAATAGTTTGCCGACGATAGGGACGGAAGACATGTAACGAACCGAATTCGGATGGTCTGTTAGAAAATAATGCACAACAACTATGAAAGTAGGCGCTAGATTCAAGCTGATTGAATGAATACTAATTTAGTTTGATTAGCAAAATATAATATATTTATTTTACGTAGATGTCTATCGACTGACAGTCTCTGAAGAAAGATGGCGTGTCGGGGGGTGGTGTTGCCAGGCTAAGGTAAAGCTGTTTTAGTCGGGTATTAACACGCCACACCACCCCCCCACGGAGAAGGGTAACATGACAATCAAGTTTTGTAAAACTAAGTTACATAAGTTCAACAGATGACAAGAGAGCCATAGAACAAATATGAAACAATCAATCGTTAAAGGATGTTGTAAAACTAATTTCAGAAGATAATAAATCGTTCAGAAAATAACATAAGTATTACATAACAGTTCTTACAACAGACATGAAACTAAGTTACAATTAAAAGTAACAATAATCGTCACTGTCTTTAAATCTAACGTGTCGTCCTGAACGTGTCGTGTAAGGTTGATCGGAATTGGCTGTGGTATCCGCAGGTATATTAATAGGAGGAGCGGGCCCAGGTGGCTGCGCCCGAGGTACGTCCTGAGACTGCAGAGCCGCTGGAGCAGGTGTACCAGAACTATGAGTATCATCTGAGTCCACGAAAGCTGGTTTGACACGATCGACGCTCACTACAACCTCTTTGTTCTTAATGTCCAGGGTCAGGGTTTTCCCGTCCGTGGAACGCCTCACTACGGCAAAAGGACCTGTATAAGGAGGTTGCAATGGGCGTCGTACGGTGTCGTCACGTAGAAACACGTGTGTTGCTGTAGGCAAATTTTTAGAGACAAAGATGGGACGAGTCGAGTGGCGAGAAGCTGGAGCTGGGCGAAAAGACGACATCTTGCGTCGCAGCTGGACGACGAAATCGGCAGGATCGTCGAGTCTGCTTTCGTCCGGTGCGGAGACTAGCATCTCACCGGGTAGGCGGAGAGATTCGCCATATACCATCTCAGCAGTTGTGGCCTTCAAGTCTTCCTTGTAGGCGGTACGCATGCCGAGTAGGACGAGTGGTAGAGCGCGCGTCCAGGAGCCAGAGTGGCACATAAGTGCGGCCTTGAGCTGGCGGTGCACGCGCTCGATCATTCCGTTCGCGCAGGGATGGTACGCAGTTGTACGAATGCGCTTGGTGGCACAAGTCTGCAGTAAACGTCTGAAAAGATCAGACTCAAACTGTGTGCCCTGGTCAGTAGTTATTGTAGTAGGGACACCAAAGCGAGATATCCATCCCTGGACGAAGGTATCGGCCACCTCATCGGCAGTAATGCAACGCATCGGCCACACCTCTGGCCACCTGGAAACCCTGTCGATGGCTGTGAGACAATACCGATAGTCATCACAAACAGGAAGGGGACCAACGATATCAATGTGGACATGCATGAAACGTCCAGATGGTTGCTCGAAAGTACCTAGAGGTGACGAGGTATGCCTTGAAACCTTACTACGCTGACACGCAAGGCAAGACTGGGCCCATCTACGACAGTCCTTCCGAATGGATGGCCATACATAACGACTTACCATAAGTCGAGTGGTGGCTCTGACGCCGGGGTGGCTCAAGTTGTGCAACTTGTCAAACACCGCGCGACGAAACGAAGGGGTCAGATAAGGGCGAGGCTTGCCAGTGGAGACGTCGCAAAGGATGGAGACGTCTGTACCGGGTACAGCGATGCGTGACAGCTGAAGGCTGGAGTTACCTTGACGTAGGTCGGTAAGCTCTTGGTCCTCTAGTTGTGCTTTAGCGAGGGCCTCGTAATCTTCTTCTAACGAGACGGCCTCGATCCGCGACATCGCATCGGCTACAACGTTGTCCTCTCCTTTTATGTAGCGGATGTCCGTTGTAAATTGGCCAATAAACGATAGCTGGTTCAGCTGCGATGGCGGGAGTTTTTCTCTTCGTTGTACGAAAGCGTACAACAACGGCTTGTGGTCAGTATAAATGGTCACATGTTGGACCTCGAGAATATGGCGGAAGTGTTGTACGCTTTCGTACACCGCGAAGAGTTCTCGGTAGTATGCTGGCCACTGAGATTGCTGAGGAGTCAACTTTCTGCTGAAAAAGGCAAGAGGGCACCATTGGTTGTTCACGAACTGCTGGATGCAAGATCCGACGTGGACGCTGGAGGCGTCCGTGAAAAGTCCCAGAGGTGCGTCGTTGACCGGATGTTGGAGTAGGGTCGCGTTCGACAAGCTTGACTTGCACGCCTCGAAGTGTGCTAGAAGCTCGGGTGTCCAAGGAAATGGTTTGGCACCCTTACCATTGATGGCGACTACTGCATCTACGAGAGGCGCTTGATATTTCGCGGCGTGGGGGATAAAACGGCGATAGTAGTTCATCATGCCGAGGAAACGGCGCACGCCTTGAACGTCCTTTGGAGGAGGAAAATCAATGAGAGCTTGAATGCGGTCCTGAGGAGGGCGAGTGCCTTCAGCACTCACGTGGTATCCCAGGAACACTACTTCCTTTGCGCCTAAGACGCACTTGGAAGGGTTGAGTACGAGCCCATACTCCTGCAAACGCGTGAACAGGATACGCAGATGTTCCTTGTGCAGAGTCTCGTCAGCTGAGTAGACGAGGATGTCATCTATATATGGAAAAACAAAATCGAGACCCCGTGTGACCTCATCGATGAACCTTTGAAAGGTTTGACCGGCATTTCGTAACCCAAATGTCATGAAAGGGAATTCGAAGAGGCCAAACGGGGTAACGATGGCGGTCTTGGGTATGTCGTCCTCAGCTACTGGGATCTGGTGATACGCCTTCACCAGATCGAGGGTGCTAAAGATGGTAGCACCAGCGAGGTTATTCACGTAGTCGTTGATGTGGCGCACTGGATAGCGGTCAGGAATGGTCCTGGCGTTCAGTGCGCGATAGTCCCCGCATGGACGCCAAGACTGGTCTTTCTTAGTCGTCATGTGCAAGGGAGAGGACCAAGCACTCTCGGATGGCCGTGCCACCCCTGTCCGCACCATGTCCTCTAATTCGGCCTTGGCAGCAGATAGCTTCTGAGGTGCCAAGCGTCGGGGACGGCAGGAAATGGGTGGGCCTTCGGTGGTCCTAATATGGTGCACGGTGTTGTGCTTGACTAACCGCTGGAATCCAGGAGGTTTAGTGATGTCAGGGAACTCGGCGAGCACTTGTGCAAAAGGAGAGTCCCGTAGACAGATAGATTTGATGCTGGGCTGCGTGACTGTAGCAGTTGAGCAAATGGCCTTTAGTCCAGTCTTACCGTCCACAAGGCGTTGAGTGTGGCAATCTGGTAGAAGATGGTAATGGGCCAAAAAGTCTGAACCGATGATGGCTGAATTAACATCCGCCACCACAAACTGCCAGGTGAAGTCGCGCCGCAGTCCAAAATCAAGTCTAAGGTTGACTGTTCCGTAGGTCAATATTGTGCTGCCATTCGCCGCTCTCAGGTCCCACTCAGTAGGTCTCCTCGGCTCCCTAAGCCAGCGGTACGGATAGCAGCACAAGTCCGAACCTGTGTCAATCAGGAACTGGTGCTTCGTTACCTTATCGGTAACGAAGAGACGGCGGCTGGTTGGTTCCATGGAGCAGCAGTCAGCCCCCGCCTCTACTGACCGCTGCTGGAGTTTTCCGAGTTGTTCCAGTTGCATGGCGGGTTGCATTTGGTTGCTCTTGTTTGAAACTTTTTGTGGTACCAGCACAGCCGAGTCGCGCTGCCGGCCGGGGTGCTGCTTCGGCCTCTGCTGCGCGATGAGGATCTATTCCGGGATCTGCCACGCTGCCCGGTTGTGGTCAAAGCAGCAACCTGCTGGGTGAGCTGCTCGAGGCGGTCCATCAGAGTTTTAAGGTCAGGCTGCCCTGAGTTGTTAGATACCTGACATAATTGTTGTGGGCCAGGAGTGACTTCCATAATTTTGTCTGCCAACTCTGCAAGTTTATCAAGGCTGATGTCGGACTGAGCAGTTAAGATTGCTTGGGCTTGGCCTGGTAGCCGTCGCATCCATAATTGTCTTAAGATGCTGTCATCCTTAGATGAGCCAGCTAGAGACTGTAGGTGGCGGAGGAAAGCAGAGGGCTTACGCGTTCCAAGTTCCTCACTGCTTAGCAGCCGCTCGACGCGCTGCTGCTCGGACACAGAAAGCCGCCGGATCAGTTCATCTTTCAGCGTTTTGTATTTTTCTTGCTCCGGCGGGTTCATAATGATGTCTTCAATCTCCCCTATTAGTCGTTGATCAATTATACTGATGACATGACTGAATTTAGTCATGTCTGCCTTTATCCCTGCCAGATGAAATTGTGCCTCTGCCTGGGCGAACCATACTGCTGGTCGGTCGGCCCAGAATGGAGGCAGCTTCACTGTAACACCGCATATGCCTTTTGTTGGTGCCACGGTGTCAGCTGTAGGTGTGTCAGATGTTGAAGGCCGGTTCTGCTGGGCTTGTAGAGCCGCATTTTGCACCCTTAGGGCCTCCAGCTCGGTCCGCAATTCCTCAAGAGACATTTTAAAGTTTGATACCACAACCAAATGTTACACACAGACAATCAAAACGTAACACACAGGCAAAACAAGACAGTTAAAATGCACATAGACTCAGAAATTAAGGTTAAAATGTTTCCAAAACAGTAAGAAAATCAGTGGCAAAATCAGGGTTAAATTTGGCAAATTGTATAGTAACAGGTAGCAACAAGAGCAATAAATGTCCAGTTAATATTGTTAATTAGTCAGCACCGCACACACCAAACAGTTAGTAAGTTTCCAAAACCGGGACGTATTTAAATTTGTATATGTAGCTGTTGGTTAGTTTGTTATTATGTAGGCACTTTATATAACGTAGCACGCGCACTTTTGTTCTTTGAAATAAATTATCGGACGAAAAAAAAAAAAAAAACACTGAAAAGTTCCGTGAAAACAGTAAAAGTTTAGATTTTACTTGCGTGAAATCGCTGACACTGGCGGGCGGGCAATCGCTGGATGACGTATGACGTTTCGTAGGGCGATCCGCACTGGCCGATGAGAATGATGCGATCTCGGCGATTGACGGCAAGTTGACAGTGAGTGCTTGTAAGACAGTCCGTCCGTCTGTGGGCACCTTTATGGACGAGCTTCGACAGGTGCCTAGGTTATGCAAGGTTATGACCACGCCTTTTGTTTTCGGTCATTTTTCGATGCACTTTGTAAATCTTCTTTGTTGACACCGACGTCTACGATGCGATCTTGGATTCACGCTGGGGGCGTAGACGCTTGAAGAAATCGGCGTGCTTTCTACGGGGTCACCACTTTGCCGACGATAGGGACGGAAGACATGTAACGAACCGAATTCGGATGGTCTGTTAGAAAATAATGCACAACAACTATGAAAGTAGGCGCTAGATTCAAGCTGATTGAATGAATACTAATTTAGTTTGATTAGCAAAATATAATATATTTATTTTACGTAGATGTCTATCGACTGACAGTCTCTGAAGAAAGATGGCGTGTCGGGGGGTGGTGTTGCCAGGCTAAGGTAAAGCTGTTTTAGTCGGGTATTAACACGCCACAATAGCATACATTTTTTTGGGATTATTTTTGGGGTTTCGTACCTATTTATTCCACCCAGATTGATGAGCTCTTCAAACTTACGATCAGTATATTATAAATACCTATCTGATGAAAAAACTTCAACAAAATAAAAATCGGCTCAAATAAGTATCACTGAAGTATTGAGCTTACTCTTGAACTGGAAGGATTTGTGTAATATTGTCCCATTGTTTATTTATAAAATGAGATTCCATTTGCAGGGCATAAACAATTTCATAACGTCCTGAATACATGGTTGTGTTGTAACTAATGATGGGAATATTTGGATGGGGAGATTTTTTTTGGCCTGGGAAATACTGTCCCATTGAGCAATGGATCCACATGAGACTCCATTTGCCAGGCATCCACTTCATTACGTCCAGTCTTATGATCTAACATCTAAACTATATAATATCTCACATATTAAAAAATGAGGATTTGTGGAGTATGTGCCGACAACCTCCGATCGCCCAAGAAGTAGCGTTGCGGAAGTGGAAATGGATCGGTCATACCCTGCGAAGAGGAGATACGAACAACGCCAGTTTCGCGTTCGAGTGGCGGCCTCAGGGCGGGAAGCGAGCCCGCAAACGCCCTGTGCACACCTGGAGGCGCAGCGTAGAGAACGAGCTGACACCTGTAGGACTGAACTGGAACGAGGCCAAGACGGTTGCTCAAGACAGGAAGGCGTGGAAGGATCTTGTGGAGGCCCTATGCACCTCCGGGGTGCCCTAGGACAGGCAACAACAACAACAACATATTAAATATTACCTTTGAAAAATATCAAATTGCATTATCCCGGTATAATAATGTCTGTGAGAGCCTACGCATCGCCTATGCGGACCTTAGGGTCAGTAATATTTATAGTACACACAATATAGTAATATTTATAAGTAGAACTGCCATATTTAGACATCAAACCGACTAAATAGTCCATAGCTTCCAATTTTTGTAATTTTGCCTAATTGTATGATTTTTTTCGGGAATATTGCTGAACGAATACCTTACTTACACGTTAATTTTAGGAAGCCTAGGCGTCTGTGCATCACTAAATAGTATTTTGTTTACCGGAAATATTTGCACAAACTACATTACTTTAAGCATATTTATTTATATTGCCTAAAGTATAAAGGTCCATCCCTAGCTATGTCATTAGTCAGTCCTACGCATCGCCTACGCGGACCCTAGGGTCTAATGATAGTAATAAGTAGGACTGCCATATGGAAATCATTGGGACAAGGGACCAAATGGAAATTCTTAGGCTTTCCAATTTGGGTCCTTTCTAAATGATTAAATAAAGTTTTTTTTTTGGGTTTGGAGAGGTCTGGTATATTAAATAGGTGAGTAATCTTGAAAGGTAAAAGATAAAATGTAAAATAAATTTCTTATTTACCTTTGCTAAAAAATAGCTTAAGGTCCGAGATATACTTGTAAGTTTTACTAACGTAAGTAGAGACAAAGCCATTTGTTAGAATGAGATAGCGACATTCATCTCTCATTCTGCAGTATAGCGGTGTCCCTACTTACGTAAGTAAAACTTATAAGTGTATCTCAGGCCTAACGTGCACTTTGCATTACAAATTTAAAAAACCCCTTAACAAAATGATAACAGGCATGTGCTTGATTAAAAAGTATTAGACCCAATAGGCCCAAGTTACATAGCCACCATTATAATCAACTTAAATAAGTTTTTGGCAAAAATTTAATTGCCACAGGCAACTAATACTCTTCGAGACAATTCTAAAAACCCCTAACACAATTAGGTTGCGTTGTTTTATCACAGAGTTCCTATGGTCACCTCCTGTCTCCATCATCAGAGCAGCTCGATGGTACCATAATATTGCATTGTCACCTGACTTACATATGGATGCTAATTTTCAGTTTCATTGGAAGTCGGGAAGTGGATCAAACTTCACATGCAAGATTTGACCCGTACAAACATAGTTACATACATAGGTACTTACATTGCAAGTTAAATAAAAGCTTGTAAAGAGGAGGAGGTTATATTATACACTAGCGACCTGCCCCGGCTTCGCCCGGGTTAACAAATTATACATAAAACTTCCTCTTGAATCACTCTATCTATTAAAAAAACCGCATGAAAATCCGTAGTTTTAAAGATCTAAGCATAAAAAGGGACAGACAGACAGCGAGAAGCGACTTTGTTTTATACTATGTAGCGATGTACAAAAAAAACAACATAAAACTAGGTATATCCTTAGATTTTTAGACTGAGAAGTTATTTCCAATAATCCATCCAACTTGTGGTGCCTCTAGTCGTAAAACTTTTATAGCGTTTAGTCCTCAAGCTAACACGTTCACAAACAAACCTTCCAACTCTTAACACCAGTAATAAAGTCGCATTTCCTTTGACATCGTTGCAGGTGAGCTCGTTATAAAAAGGTGTTAGTTGGTGTTGTAGATACCTCTCGCTAGATAGTGCATATTTTAGAAGGATTGGCGCTCATTCATCACATCTGCGCTATAGGTCGCATCAACATCGAGTCTACTGTTAAAACGATTTGTGTAGCGTTCAGAATTTTTACATGAAATTTTGTTCAATTTATTCAATTGCGAATGTTGTAATTAATTAACAGTTGCTTATAACAATTGCTTAGAGTTAACTTAATGTGTACACAAAAGATGCTATCGACACTGAATCTACATTTGATCGAGGTTATTGTGCATTTTCTATCATGTTGTTAATCGTGGGGTAAATGAAGAGAATGAGACGCTAAAACGATCGTTGAAAAAATTCGCCTCTAGTTTTTTTTACTATAATACTGCACATGGTAAATAGTTACACATGGTAAATAATACTCTCATTTATTTTTGGCGTAAAAAATCTATATACGAGTACATAACTACATATATGTAGTTAGAACACAGACTATAGTGCTTCTAGAATAATGACGCTAAAACGCGCGGTTAGACAGAGCAAGATGAGTAATATACTCTATCTAGTAGTAAGCAATGATCAGTGTAAAAGGTGTTAGTTTGTGTTCTGAGTTAGTCTCAATTGTGACACAATTTGGGATGTGTGCTTTTTAAAAGACACCGTGTGTAACTGGCTTAACTAGCTACCAGAAAACTGGTTTAAAACAATTAGGTAAGTAAGTATGTCTTGTTTTGGGTATGGATAATTACTAATTAGTGTACCTAGGGCAAGAAAATAAGACGGCTGACAATTGCATGTGGTATGAGGCTTTCTTCTTTACTGGCCGCCGAGGTGTGTCTATTTTTCTTCTTGATGGTGCCGGAAAGCGGTAACTTCTTGAGCGCAGCGGGCCGAAATTTTACACATTCCGACCGGAGGGCAGAAAACAAACTTTGTGTTCGTGCTGTTTATGACAGTATGTAAAATCCTTAATCTAACTTTATAGGTAGAACAGTCGAATTATAGGTAGGTATAGTGAAATGGTGAGTACTTTATGTAATCCTGAAAGTTTGCCATACATTTCGTTTCTTATAATCGTAAAAAACTATTAAACCGATTGATATCTATATGAAATATTTAAAACTTTCGCGGTTTGAACACATATTAACTCACATTTATAAACGGGTCTATAAATCGGTCTGGTCGGGGGTAAATAAAGGTAATAAAATAAATTTCGCGATAGACCCGTCTATAAATGTGAGTTATTATCTATATGAAACTTTCCAATAATGTGGTCTAGACATCAGACGATATCAATGTCACTAAATCTTTGTAATTTTTTCCACGCAATCCAATTAGTCTGTCACCTGTCTTACATTTACGTACCTATAAAAAGATTAAAAAATGTAGTAATACAATATAATAACATTGCAGCTAATGTGAGCGCCCCCTCTGTAACCGATACAGGCGTGAGGATGCCACCAATACCCTAATGTGACATCCTTATTCTGGACTGTCTGTATATTCTTTATAAGGACACTAAACATTTTTGGTCTAGTGCAATGTATGGCCTTGATTTGCCGCTCGTCGCCCGCGGTTGCGTGCGTCCAGGCCGCAGCCTTACAATCTTCTTTGCAACCGATGTGGTAGGTAATATGAAGTAATATAATAACAATGCAGCTAACGTGAGCGCCCCCTCTGTAAACGATACAGGCGTGAGGATGCCACCTATACCCTAATGTGGTACACTTATTCTGAACTGTCTGTACAGTCTCAACTACGTTAATAAGTGTTGAACTTGAAACGCGCTCCTCGCTTTTCTACCGGCTTCCTAGAGTTCCTAGCCTAGACAGTAGTGATCCTGCCTACCAAGTAGGCGATTATTTACTTGTAAATATATCTTTACTAGTTTTTGCCCGCGACTTTGTCTGCGTGAAATAAGTAATTTGGGTACCTTACTTTTCAAACAAATCTGCTTTTTATTCATCCTTTTTTTCATCCCGAAATTGGTCCACTCTTTAAATTTCCACCCCTTTTTTCACCCCCTTAAAGGATGACTTCTGGGATAAAAACTACCCTATGTCCTTCCCCGGGACTTAAACTATCTCTATACCAAATTTTAACTAAATCGGTTCAGCGGTTTAAGCGGGAAGAGGTAACAGACAGACAGACACACTTTCGCATTTTTAATTTATATGAGTATGGATTTATAAATAATAACAAACAACTCAACAAATCGAAGTTCTACACACGTTTTGATCAGAATACCCCCTCAAAGTTCAACGACCTTGTAAACAATGCCTTTTCCAGCCTACAGCCTGCCCTACGGTTGATCCCTTGATCCCTAATTGATTTATAATGATAATTACCTTCGATGACAATCTGTGATGACCTAACTATTGAAAGACATAATGTTGTTGACACGAAGTCAAATCAATGATATTTGTAGGTAGTAAGAAAATTTTCCTATTATTAATTTGAACCTTGATGTATAGTAAATTGGGATGAATTTTGTTAGTTTGAGAAAGCAATGAAAATAAATGCTACTTTATTTTGATTGAAACGGAGTGTACATTGTACTGTGCATTGGGCCTTATGAGGTTAACTGATAATTATTGATTGCCAAGAGTAATTACCCATACATACATATTACATACAAAATATCCCAAATTGGTAAGTCAGTAAATTTTTTTTGTTTTCCTTACTGTGTTTGGTAACTTACTAAACAGCTTTTTTTTATAAATATTTCTAGAGCCGATTTTTATTTTGTTGTCGACAAATTGTTATCATATTTGGATAAAATTTGGTAAGTTTTAAGAGCTCCTCCTTTTCAGTGGAAAAATGAAATACGAAATTCTGTTTAAAATATACTTTTTGTAATACGTTTGTATTAAATGTAGTTTAGTTTGCCACGAATAAACGAATTCTTGTTCTTATTCTTATTATAAATTCCAAATTGGGGACAAAAAAATTATGTAATCGTTTTTGAGTTAATAGGTTAGTTATCACATTAAATTTTTTTTATAATATACTGATCGGCGATTGGCTCTAGTCAAAGTTTTGTTTGTTGACAGTTGATTTGATATACAGCGGTTGTTGTCCAATACGATACCAAAGAAGCAAAAAAAAACTACCAGTTATATCAAGTGTATCGATTACAATCTTAAAAACAGACTAATTAGTCGTTACTATAGGAATGCAGTCCATTAAATAAAGGCGCATTCACACGGGACGTATTTAATGGTCATCAGTTTAACGTAATGAGACGCCGAGTGCCCGTGACGCGACGACTTTATGATATAGCGGCGATTGCACACTGGAAGATATGATATTTTACAATACTAGCTTCTGCCCGAAACTTCGTATGTAGATCATGATGATTGATAAAAACTGTCCTACGTCCTTCCTTGGGCCTTTAACTATCTCCATACCTTTAGTCTACAACTAGGTACATCGATTCAATAATGTAATCGTAATGGTCGGACAGACAGGCAGACGCACGAGTGATCCTATAAGGATTCCGTTTTTTCCTATTGAGGACCCCTAAAAAAACTAAGGGGAATAGCTATTGTTAATATAATATACAATAAATAGTGTAAAAATATTTTCCACAATATCAGTATCCAGGGAGGAAAACGGTGACTGAATGGAGAAGCGGTCGTCCACTATCCTACTAACAACGTTTAGCTTGCAGTGTGCCTCCGACGTGTCGAAACGCACGTGAGCACACGTGGTCACAATATTTACTCCCGGCACTCACACGGCATATTTTACCGGAGCAAAACCTCCACATAAACTCATTTTTACGAGCAGAAACGTCTGCGAACGATGCTATTAAGAAGTGTAACGCTCTACGGTAGATGTCGCTAGGGTCTCCTAGACCCATATGGTGGAAAGATTCGCTGGCTATGGATGAGGTCTTGGTGGCTCAGTTGGCAGAGCGCTGTATTATCGATCCAGAGGCCGTGAGTTCAAGTCAATAATTTTTCTACTTTAACTTCTACATGCGCTATGGTTATAGGTTTTGTATCTGGGTCATTTGCAAATTTATTGTACCTCTGTCTAATTTTTTCTTTACATTCTTCACTTAATCTCATCTTTTCCTAATTTTTCTCAATTTCATTACGAATGTTAGCTACTTATACAAATTTGCATTTTTGTATGGTTAATTTTCGTAATGAAACTGAGAAAATTAAGAAAACTTAATCTCATCTTTTCTTAATTTTCTCAGTTTCGTTACGAATGTTAGCTATACAAATTTGCATTATTGTATGGTTAATTTCATTATTTGCAAATGACCCAACTACACTGTGAGGCTAGAGTAGATTGTATATTAAATAATCTTAGACGTTAATTTTCAACGAGATCAACGTTTATATTACATAGACGTTCGTAACTGCTTGAACAAAGCAAATATATGACATACATCACAGTACGAAGATTTTTACACAACAACTTTTACATACCTATCTCCGATAATTAATGACTTCGTGTTTCTAAGTGATTTGGCTACTCTACTCAAAATAGTTCTTTCGTTAATTAATAACGGAATTGTTTTGTTATTCACAGATACTAAAAGTTGTGTAGTTTGATTGTACGTATGTATGTAAATATGTCACATTTTATACTACAATAATATTCAAAATGCATTGTCTTCCTGTAGGTAAAGGGTGGCATCCAGTAATGCTTATTTTTATTTATTTATCACTACTAATATCCAGATACAACCTTCCAAATTGTAGTCTTTTTTCGGAGTTGTTTGTGCTTAAAATAGACTCAATAAATAACTCGACTCGGGACATACTTCAGTACAGAGATCAAACAGTAAAAACGAAAATATGACTGTGTCGCCTTATACAAACAAATGAGGGTCTTTTCAAAAGGGCTTATTTCTCTATGAACGCCATACAATAGTAAGCCCTTTTGAAAAGACACTCCTGAAAGAAGAAATCGCGAAGGGTCTGGTTGCCGTAACTGGTGACTGAAGAGCTGGCGGCTACCTCGCACAACGTATCAGCATTGCGATACAGCGAGGACATTTGTCGCCAGCATCCTTGGTACAAAGCCTCAAGGGCCTATTTTAGATTTAAGCTAGTTATTAATTTATTTTAGTAATACCACTGTATATATCTTGTTTGTAAATAAATGATTTTACTCCCTCCTGAAATATTATGTCACCGAAATACCTCACAACATGTTTGCTAAAACAATCATGAGTTCATGACCTTTAACCGTTCTGACCACACGAAAATAACTTCCGAAAGTAACTGTCAGATATATTTTAAGCTTCAAAGTTACGTAAACTCTCAACCCTTTGTGAATGGGGGCATTAATTATTGCGGTACCTGACACAACCACAGAATAAGTAATAGTATTATCATACAGAACGGACACGCACCGCCCCGCCCCGACTCGGATTACCTCGCCCCGCGACTGGCCGCGACATGAATGTGTGCGTAAGTCGCTCTACTGAGAGCATGCCAGAAGTCCGTCAGATACACAATGACGCGTGTACAGACGTGCCGCGCACACATATTAAACGCAAATCATTTTTAGGGTTCCGTACCCAAAGGGTAAAAAACGGGACCCTATTACTAAGACTTCGCTGTCCGTCCGTCCGTCCGTCCGTCCGTCCGTCTGTCACCAGGCTGTATCTCATGAACCGCGATAGCTAGACAGTTGAAATTTTCACAAATGATGTATCTCTGTTGCCGCTACGTATAACAACAAATACTAAAAATAAAATAAAATAAATATTTAAGGGGGGCTCCCATACAACAAACACGATTTTTTTGCTCTATTTTTTGTTGATGGTACGGAACCCTCCGTGCGCGAGTCTGACTCGCACTTGGCCGGTTTTTGATGTGTGGCGTGTCCGCCCTGTGTCACAACCCTACTTTAAATTGGCTTGTTACTTTTAATTTATATTATAACTGGCTTCAACTTCATCATTATCATTTCACGTAACTTTGTCTGCGTGAAATGATGATGATGATTGATAAAAACCGGCCAAGTGCGAGATGGACTCGCGCACGGAGGGTTCCGCACCATCAACAAGAATAGAGCAAAACAAGCAAAAAAACGGTCACCCATCCAAGTACCTACTGACCCCGCCCGACGTTGCTTAACTTCGGTCAAAAATCACGTTTGTTGTATGGGAGCCCCACTTAAATCTTTATTTTATTCTGTTTAGTATTTGTTGTTATAGCGGCAACAGAAATACATCATCTGTGAAAATTTCAACTGTCTAGCTATCACGGTTCATGAGATACAGCCTGGTGACAGATGGACGGGCGGACGGACGGACGGACAGCGGAGTCTTAGTACCGTAAAATGGGGTGAGTAGGTTCAAAACTGAAATTCAAACCTCGATAACATTTTATTTTTACATATGAAAACTGAATGGTGTATATAATAAGTGTTCCGGACGTTTGTATTTTAGTTTTTATTTTATTTTGGGTAGTTCCATTTCATAACTTTGACGATAAAGAGGAAAACCCACCTCACCCCGTAGTGCCTCGTATTTGGGGTGAGAGGGGTTTTCATACAAAGGTGATTTTGGAAGATTGTTGGATCGATTTTTTTTTATTATGCGTATTACTATAGCTCCATTTTAAATTGGAATACATTATTTTTGTAGCAGTAGCCTTAAAATCCCTTCTCACCCCCCTCTCAAACCTTCTCTCCCCATTCATAACCCACCTCTCCCCGCGAAACCTACTCACCCCGTTTTACGGTAATAGGGTCCCGTTTCTACCCTTTGGTACGGAACCCTAAAAACTACTCTAAGTCCTTTCTGGGGGCCCCAAACTATCTCCATACCAAATCTGTTCAGCGGTTTAAGCGTGAAGATGAAACAGACAGACACATACAGTAGGGAATACCGCATTTGCTGTGTCTGTTCCGCCTTGGGTAAGGTTTTTTAATCAGAACTTTTATAACCAACTGTGTTTTTCTTTGCAGAGGCGTCAATTGCTCATTGAGACGACGTTAAGAGCCAACAGGAGTGGTCATTTCTCCATACAAACGTACTCGGCTGTTTCCTCCGTGGGTTTTGAAGCTAGAGCAATGATTTTTTCAACACAGATTAATATTGTTAATATCTGTGTCGGACCGTTTTGCTTTTTTTGATATTTTTGTTTTTTAAGGCGCTAGAGCTCTTCAAAAATGCCCAAAATGGCCTAATTGACTATGCCGCAATGAGAGGCGTGCTATTTAAAACTGACATCAATTAGTCAAAAAAGCAAAACGGTCCGACACAGATAATGTCATAATCATTTAGATTTCCAAATTTGGTTAAGATTGATTAAGTTTTGGAGGAGGAAACAGTCGAGTACGAAACCTCGATTTTTGATATTTTTACGCAGGATTTTTCGCCTTGTCCTTATCGCACTAGTTTTAGGAGCCGCTTCCGTTAGCGAGACGGGTATATTTACCTAAAATATTTAAATCTTAGCTCCTGTTGGCTCTTAACGAGCCTAAACTCGGTGGGACTGAGTTGTTTTATTACTGAGTTCATTTGTCGACCTCCCAGCACCATCAGAACAGTTCATTGACACCATAATAATGTATTGTTAACTTTATTTATTTATTCGTATATTTATAGAGTCGCTAATTATCAATTACGATATTTACAATATGATATCTAAATTCTTCACCCATTGGGCAGCGTGTGCATTAGGCGAGAAAAGGTCTAGGGCCTCTCCGACAAATTTCCGTATCGGGCAATTATGTATAATGTGGTGTATAGTCTGTACTGGGGCCCCGCAGTCGCATGGCGTGAGTCTCGCCAACCACACTTAAACAGGTAGTCCACACAGCGTCCGTTCGGTGCGGAGTCTGTTTAGTTGGCACCATTCCTTCCTAGATGCTGAAAAGCCATACGGATCGTAGGTATTTAGGCTGGGATTTGGCAGGTTGGATTGCCACTCATCTTTCCAAGCGTCTTTTATATTGAAGCCACCTTGCGTCAGGTCTTGGGCGGTTTGATATGGCGGGTGTCGAGACTTCAGACGATGCTGTGGTGGATTAAGGAATTCCTGGTGGATCGGCAGCACGGCAGATTCGGGTCGCTGTGAATTTTGTTCGCTTCTTTTGCCAGCGAATTGGCGTCGAAGGGAGGTGGTGGGATGTGGCTTAGGGCTGGGAGCCATTGTACGGGTGTGGTATTTACTTGTTTACCTTCAGTAATATCTTGTCCTTGACAGTACCTTGGTCATATCATGTGAAACGAGAAATATGAACTCCTTCAACTCATTATCCAAGGAAAGATTCAAGGGAAAAGATCATCCGCACGAAGACGTAACTCATGGCTCAAAAATCTCCGAACACGGTTCAAGCAGAGCACACGCTCATTATTCCGCGCAGCTGTGTCTAAAGTTCGTATAGCCCTCATGATAGCCGACCTCCGGTAGGAGATGGCACTGGAAGAAGAATATCTTGTCAGTAGTATTTTATCTTGTAAATATGTAGTGCATGCTGTTTGTGTTTGGAACAAGAGATATTTCTCTTATTATTTAAAAAAAAAATTTTTTTAAGCCACTTTAGTCTGCAAACGAGACTGTTTTTATATTAAATAGGAAAAAATTAAAAATTCACTGTTTAGGGCAAGATTCGAACTTGCGGCCATTTGGAACACCTGTCCAATCGCTCTAAAAAACGAACTGAGCTACCGTAGTTTACCAAAAGCGTTTTTTTTTATATAATTGTTTACATCCCTTAGACAGGCGCATAATAGCGATATCTACTTTCATTTGTCTTTAATGTTAAAAGCATTATTACATATTATCTATTTATTGAAAACATTACTAAACCGGTTATCACTGAACCGGTGAGCTCCATCTTAGGTTCTGTCTTCACTTTCCATCAGGTTTGAGTGTGACTAGAGCCAATCGCCGATCAGATTATAATAAAAAAAAAACACGTTTACATGACATTACAGTGTATAACTAATGCGCCATAATTATACATCTACGCATCAATAACAACGTACCTTTATTACAACGTAATACGCCCACATATATATCACGATCATCATTACCAACCCTAACGCTGACACCGCTATGTGGATCATTAGACCGCGAAATTAGCACGCGCGACCTCAGGGCTGCCTAATTGTTATTATTGTTACCTGCGGAATGCGTGGAATGTCGCTTACGCTATCATATGTGTGTAAATATGTAGAAGGTAGTGTTAGAACAGTAAGTAACTTCATATACACCGTGATTTTTAATTCGTAAAATTTTCGAGCGCATTTTTTAGTTTTAAGTTAATTTTTCAAAAACTGGTGTTATAATTTGCTCTATTTTGATCATAAGACCGCGAAATTAGCACGCGTGACCTCAGGGCTGCCTAATTGTTATTATTGTTACCTGCGGAATGCGTGGAATGTCGCTTACGCTATCATATGTGTGTAAATATGTAGAAGGTAGTGTTAGAACAGTAAGTAACTTTTCATAAACACCGTGATTTTTAATTCGTAAAATTTTCGAGCGCATTTCTTAGTTTTAAGTTAATTTTTCAAAAACACTGGTGTTATAATTTGCTCTATTTTGACCGCGAAATTAGCACGTGCGACCTCAGGGCTGCCTAATTGTTATTATTGTTACCTGCGGAATGCGTGGAATGTCGCTTACCCTATCATATGTGTTAATATGTAGGGGGTAGAGTTAAAACAGTAAGTAACTTTTACAGTTATTTTTGCCCGACGCAGAAAAGTTATTTTAAACAACTTAACACACATTTGCGTCAGAAAATACCGGATACTAATTAATAGTCAAATTGTATCCCAACCATCTAAATAAATCCTATAGAAACTACCTATATAATTTAGTACCAAAATACGACATAACAGTTGAAATTAATTTCCTTAGTCAATGGGGGCCAGTTGCACCTTCAACTTCATTATTATTTATTTATTATACCTATGTACACTGAAAAATATGTCATAATATTAAAGAAAAAGTGACCAAGTCCTACAGTGGCCCGCATCTAACGCGTCTTCAGCCACCTTCAGCTTAAGCGGCTAACACAAATTAAAATATTTAACAAAATGTTTGAGATGTTACATAGTTGTAATCATTATAGGTACCTACCTACCTACTGATGTATTTGTTTTAATTGCGTAAGTTCTACTTTTCCTATCTTTGTAAATTTAGGCAGCAATAATAATATATTTAACGAAGTTAATTTCTTTACAATAAGTTTGTGTTAGGTACTGTTTTAAACTTGTTTACTGTACGAGAAAACATGCGTAATTAAATAGAAGGATTTGTTGACTGATGTTAGTGGAATGTTGTGCCCTTAGCAAGCGCTAAATAGCCACGAATTTGTACGTTACATTACCTTAATTTGTGTTTTTATATAACGGTTCTTTCATTTTAATAACGAGCTCACACCGTAGACGACGAAGTAAGCGAGCGATCTCTTCCAGACAACCTTTAGGCCCAAAATACACTTGTAAGTTTTGCTTACGGGAGTAGGGACACAGCTATACTACAGAATGAGAGATGAATATCGTTATCTCTTTCTAACAAATAGCTTTGTTACTTACGTAAGTAAAACTTACAAGTGTATCTCAGGCCTTAGGTAGTTGTAGTAGTGTAGGTCAATTTGAGAGAGTAAGGTAAATAAACCTTATAACTCACGGACGTAAGGGTATCACTAGGAGCAGCTGGCACGCGATTTGAGAACAATGTACGCCATCAATAACACGTCTGAAACGCCTTTATGGTGCATTCCACTTGACTCTTGGCGGCTAAGAGTACTGGTTTGCCGTCAGAAAGTTTTAAACTCACTAAATTTCCACGAGAAAACATTTGGGATCCTTCTCATATTTTTGTATGGGAATCGAAATTTTCCATTTTCAAAATGAATGTTTCCTTTGTTTCGTGTGAAATTTTATAGAACTTTTCCAACTTTTTAGAACTTTCCGTAACTTGTAGACCTGGTGCGTTGCACACTGCCTACGTTGCATTGAATTACAGATAAGTATGTAAAGCAGACAATGCGATAAAATGCCTTTTAAAGATTTAAACCATTCGTCAATATCATACTCCAAGTAATCATGGTGTAACTTTAATGCACTTTTATGAAACGAACAAGATTCAACACTTTTATGACGTCTCGGTCTCGCTAACTTTAAACCACGGCCATAAATGTATAAGATGCAGCAATTCGATTTTGACCCACTTCCTTGCAAACCGATTCGAAACTTTACACATGTAGTTTATATGATATTGAAAGTATTGCAACAGTAAAAAGTTATTACGACTTTGCAAGGATGAAATCCGTGTGCACATATTGCTCATGCTTTTAAGATGTATTTTATGACTTTGAGTGTTAAGTCCAATGTTTGCGCATTTAAAATTATTATGCTTTGACACAGTTTCATAGATTTTAGAGTTAAAGTTTGAGTTGGCGTTTATTACATTAGCGCTAGTGATAACCGCTTTAAAGTCTGACTTAAACCTTTAAAACAAGACTTCCTGTTTAATACTTTTCATGAAAGTATAATTCTTAAGTTTTGCACTGTTTTAGCCATTTCGAGAATACCTATGGGTGAAAATTAAAAAAAATACGGTACCGAAAAACTCAGGAAAAACAGCCTCCTGCAAATTTATTTTTAGGGTTCCGTACCCAAAGGGTAAAAACGGGACCCTATTACTAAGACTCCGCTGTCCGTCCGTCCGTCCGTCTGTCACCAGGCTGTATCTCACGAACCGTGATAGCTATATAGACAGTTGAAATTTTCACAGATGATGTATTTCTGTTGCCACTATAACAACAAATACTAAAAACAGAATAAAATAAAGATTTAAGTGGGGCTCCCATACAACAAACGTGATTTTTGACCGAAGTTAAGCAATGTTGGGCGGGGTCAGTACTTGGATGGGTGACCGTTTTTTTGCTTGTTTTGCTCTATTTTTTGTTGATGGTGCGGAACCCTCCGTGCGCGAGTCCGACTCGCCCTTGGCCGGTTTTTTTAAACCCATTTCATTTCATGAAACTCTTTTAATTGGACGAAATATAAAAAATGCAATTGTGTTCCAATTTCAAATGGTTTTAATTAGGTACATTGAAGTATAAAGTACTACGGGTATGTCAATCGGCCTAACCCGGTAAAATTGGTGTAGGTTGTTATGCCAGGACCCAAGAGGAACACACCTACTCTATTCGTAAGAGATGTCGTAGCGTAAACGTAACAAACCTGCGTATTTCTCGCGCGCTTTCGCAACGGCTTTCTTGTTAGTCAATTCTGAACGAACCTATTTGCAAACGACATACCTACGTTACAAATAAATTATTTCTGAAAATTGAGAACAGCTGATAAATCTAAAGTTATTGACTCCGTGAGAACAAATGTGACGTTCCACGGGGAAAGGTACCTTATGGCATCTGGCGCTTACGTCGCATAGCACCGCAATTGTATTGGAGCGGCGTTAATAATAGCGTAGGCGCCAACTGACCGCCATAAGGTACCTTTACCCGTGGGACGTCACAAATATCACAAAGTAATTAGGTAACTTTAAATTAAAGAATTCAAACGTGTATTGTACTTACCGTTCTATTTTAGTTGCGATTGCTCGTTGGCTATTTTGTTGCCGATGCCGGTCCCATATTGGGATACCCTCCTCCAATTGAGGGGGGATTGAAATCTCCTCGCGGCAGAGGTGTAGTGTTGGAGCCGGTGTACCTAGCTTTATTTGATGTTCATAAGCGCATTGTAATTATGCCTACTTGAATAAACTATCTCTTATCTTATCTTATTAGTACTTTAAAAAAATTCGCTATTTGGTTTAAGTATAAAATATTTTCATGCAGAAAGTTATGACTTACGAAGTAAGCAAACGTACCCAAAAAGCTGCAAAAACTATAAGAATTCACGCGCGAACAACCTTATGAAATCCTAAATCCTAAAGTGTTCGTTTTTCTTGAAACCTTTCGAATAGAAAATGAGCTAAAATACTCGATTTGGCTGACAGACACTATAAGACTGCGTCCCAAAAGGGTCTCAAGACTAATTCCCGATACTTGCCGAGAATCAGGCAAACTAGTATAAGTAAGCTGATTGTTTACAAATTTGTACATATTTTCAATATCTACTACAATGTCTAATTCAGATCGGTTGGTTAATTTTAAAATAGCTCCAGATTCAGATGTAAGTCTTTTTTAGGGTTCCATACCCAAAGGGTACAAACGACTTACTATTACTAAAACTCCTCTGTCCGTCCGTGCGTTCGTCTGTCTGTCTGTCACCAGGCTGTAAGTATCTCATGAACCGTGATAGCTAGACAGTTGAAATTTTCACATATGATGTATTTCTGTTGCCGCTATAACAATAAATACTAAAAACAAAATAAAATAAATATTTAAGTGGGGCTCCCATACAACATACATGTTTTTTTTGCCGTTTTTTGCGTAATGGTACGGAACCCTTCGTGCGCGAGTCCGACTCGCACTTGGCTCTTTTTTAATTTTGATTGTGTATCCACCGCGCTACGTAAGCAATAGGTATAGGAATGAGACTCCAGGGCTCCAGGGCTCTCGAATTAATGACGCGTTGAAGAGCTTCGAGCGTCTGGTCTTAAAAAGTTGCCGCGTCGAACGAATGTCAAGGCGGCGGAGGATGATTATTAATTACTGGAGGCAGCTACATTTTTATATAATGCAAACGGACATAGTACCCTCAAATTAAGACGAAACAGGAGCTGAGATTTAAATATTTTAGGTAAACATACCCGTCTCGCTAACGGAAGCGGCTCCTAAAACTAGTGCGATAAGGACAAGGCGAAAAATCCTGCGTAAAAAACTCAAAAATCGAGGTTTCGTACTCGACTGTTTACTCCTCTAAAACTTAACCAATCGTAACCAAATTTGGAAATCTAAATATTTATGAAATTATCTGTGTCGGACCGTTTTGCTTTTTTGGCTAATTGATATCAATTTTGAATACCACGCAATTAGGCCATTTTGGCCATTTTTGAAGGGTTCTAGCGCCTTGAAAAACAAAAATATCAAAAAAGCAAAACGGTCCGACACAGATATCGACAATATTAATCTGTGTTGAAAAAAATCATTGCTCTAGCTTCAAAACCCACGGAGGAAACAGTCGAGTACGTTTGTATGGAGAAATGACCACTCCAGTTGGCTCTTAAACCGTAAAACCGCTCAACTATACACCAGTAATACAACTACAGTACACAAGTTCAATGCCTAAATTTTAAGACCGCGTCGACCGTCCAGGCCCTCGTTACGGAATTGTGATTTGCGTTTTCCAATAAACCAATTAATTTATGTTTTAATCAATTAATTATCTAATATTGTTATCCTTATTTTATGCTTTATTATTAACTAAACAGGCAAAAGGAGGCCACATTTTTCCGAAAAAAACGATCGCAAGAAAGTTAGCTATAATATTGTGAAATTTGTGAATGTGACTAGGTTACGCGGCGCGCTCTTTCTTTCTTCCGTGGGTATACCTACATACATATACTATTGAAGAACTAGCTGATCACGTCGAACATCTCCGATGAGTCAGCAATTTGTCGGCTATTAATCTTCTAGTTTTTAGTCTAAAACCCTCTTTATCTAAAATTCAGACAAAAAGTGCTAGTAAACTTTAGTTGGTAAAATGCTCAGCGCTCTGTAAAGCCACTGTGCTAAGTACCATTTTGACTTGAATTGATGTTTTTCTTGTTGACAAAGAAATTGTACCTAATGAGAATACAGATAGTGAATCCTTTCCTACAGTATTTTCTCGGAAACGTCATGCTACTTCAGTCAAGCCGGGTTCACATTTGTCTGTCGTGTTGTGATGCATCAGAACGGTATCGGTTTCATACATTTAATATGGTTGCGTTCACATTTCTCTGATGCCGTGTGTTGTGATTGTGACGGCTTGTGTTGTGTCGCATCACAAGCGATCCCGGTCCGCGTCAGGACGGGTGAGGTGCGGGGGGCGGTGCAGCGACACGACACAGCGCATCAGGCTAGTATGCAGGCGCCAGTGTTGTGTTGTGACGCGTCAGAGCCGCATCAAGTATGTACGAGGAGTGTGAACTCTCCGAGAGCCAAGACGGAACTGATAAAAAATGCGTCATACACGTCATTTGTGTAAGTAGTAGGTATAAAAATATGTGGCTTTCCATTACAGAAGGATCCTAATGCTTTAAGCGCATTAAGGACATTTCCATCTGAAATTCTAAGAGAAATTCTGATAAAAACGTCCTTATTCTGAAGCATAAGGACCCTTCTCTAATGGAAAGCCACATATTATATTTACTGATATTCAAACATGTTTTTTCAGTGTATTCCTTCTTTTAGAACATAAACTATACTTGGTCAAGCAGATCTTGTCAGTAGAAAAAGGCGGCAAATTTGAAAAAAATAGGCGCGAAGGGATACCGTCCCATAGAAAATATGAATTTCGCGCCTTTTTTTAGGGACAAGATTTGCTTGACCAGCTATATTGATATTTTTAGCACCTTATTTTTTTAATAAACAAAAGAATCGATTTAATTGTTATGTAGGTACTTTTGTCCCAGAAATTCCATCTGTTTTGTTCAAAACACACGCACAATTTTCACAACTATTTTCACAGCTCACATAACTTACTGAAAAACCAACCCCAAGCCCACGAAACACGGTTGATTATCCAACTACAAGCTTGACCAATATACAAGTTTGAGAAAGTTAACTGCGAACGCCGATGGTAGGTATTTTTTACCAAGTACTCCACAGCTGCGCTCAGTACATTTATCTTTATTTCAGGCAACTAGTGGCCCATACATAAATACGTTAAGAAATGGCTACACTAGGTTGACTAGGTACGTCTTTCAATTTTAGCGTATTCAATTGCTGCGTTTATAAAAAGCATGAAACTAATTGTTTTTCAGAAGCTCAGTCATCTTTGTTGTAAGTATCTACTCAAATTCTGTAATAGACGAAATACCTATTACCATCATTAGCCTATGAATAGACAACAGACTTTTTTTGCTACTGAAAGCTATATCTTCTACTGAGGTGTGCAATAAAAAGTAATCCATCCTATGAGTTTCAGAAAAGATTCAAAAATTTGTGGATACTTACAACGCTAGTGCTCCGATACTATGATCTTTACTACACATAACAAATTAACCCATGTCGACCAATTCGCATATCGCACGTTCCTGCGGCTGCGGTCAGGTGCGGTCGCGGTCAACTACGGTCGCGGTTCACTGTGGTTGCGGTTCACTGTGGTCGCGGTCAACAACGGTCGCGGTTCACTGTAGCCGCGGTTCACTGTGCTCGCAGTTCACTATAGTCGCGGTCAACTACGGTCGCGGTCAACTACGGTCGCGGTTCACTGTGGTCGCGGTTCACTACGGTCTACGATCGCTCGGGCCAATCGGTGAAGTTACAACTGTCAATATACAAATAATAACTATTTCTAAGATAGGTACTAGTAGTACTAATACGTATGTATATTTTCGTTTGAATGCTTTACCGCCACATTAATTCCAGACTTTTAACTAGAACTATCTCACTTTCTTAATGTTACCTACATACCTACTATTTCAGGAAATTTTCAATTGATCTATAAACAATTTATCCCTAAGGAATAATCCTATAGGTGTATGCAATTATAGCGGAACTATACGTGTTTAATCAATTTCATTATCGCTAACGACCCCGTCTCGAATTATTCCGGTAATTCCCGTAATTCCCGACGATTCTCATTACCTGCCTTTTCAGCCGTACTGTTATAGCGTTCTATAAACAATAAACATTTTACACGTTATAGTTTTTTCATTAACCAATGAGTTTTTCGGAACTTATGTACGAAATATCATTTCATATATATTTACCAGTCGCTTTTCGGTGAAGGAAAACATCGTGAGGAAACCGGACTAATCCCAATAAGGGCTTAGTTTACCCTCTGGGTTGGAAGGTCAGATGGCAGTCGCTTTCGTAAAAACTAGTGCCCACGCCAATTCCTGGGATTAGTTGCCAAGCGGACCCCAGGCTGAGCCGTGGCAAAATGCCGGGACAACGCGAGGAAGAAGAAGAATAGTTTTTCATTAACGCTTTATTCGACAACGTCTGTCTGTCTGTCCGTCTGTCTGTCTGTCACCAGGCTGTATCTGTTAAAGGCTCAGTACATCAATAAGCCATTCTGAGAAATGTTCGTAAAGGAGAATACACACTACTCCTATAAGAGCGTTGAGCGTTCACATTGTCCGATCTGATGTCGGATGACATTTGGAGAAAAACAGTTGCTAGAAAATGCCCTATGGCATGGCAAATACTTATATTAAAAACGGGACCCTGTTTCTAAGACGCCAATGTCCGTCTGTCTGTCTGTCTGTCTGTCACCAGGATGTATCTCATGAGCCGTGATAGACAGTTGAAAGTTTTCACAGATGATGTATTTCTGTTGCCGCTATGACAACAAATACTTAAAAGTACGGAACCCTCGGTGCGCGAGTCCGACTCGCACTTGTCCGGTTTTTTTATAATTATGTTCATAATAATAGTAAGGATGCTACTATTTCTGTGTACAGTCAGCAGGTGCTGCGCGGCGTTGAGTCCCAGCATCCGGCTTGTTGAATAACTGATGACCCTTAGTCGTTAACTTGATCCGCCGCCCACGGGGCATGGACGATGCGGAACTGACACTGTCTGTTTGTTTATTTATATGTCCGTCACTGTACATTGTTTCTTATCAATATGAGTTATTGGTAGTAGTTAACTACTACCACACAGCACACCACTGCTAGACAGAATGTCTACACAAGTTTAGGTTAAAATATTAAATAACCTGATTTTAAAACACATATAATGTCGATAAGAAGACTAAGAAGTTTAGCTAGCTAAAGTACCTATAAGATTAGTAATGATTATTAATTATTGTTGAAGGAGGGACTAAGTTTTGACAGCAGTTTTCGTAAATCATCATAATTATAAAGCAGTGAGCTTAATCATCCATCAGCTTGTCAGTTGTAATGATACAAGTAATTAATTAATATTAAAGGACAAATTTACACAGATTTACTTACTCCTACAGTAAACTCAAAAAGGCTTGTGTTGTGGGTACTGCAGAATGATTAATATAATATATAATTACATACATATTATCGGTGAAAACTGCATAATAATCCGTCCAGTAGTTTTCGAGTTTATTGCGAACATACATACACACAAACAGACAGACGCGGAGGGGGACTTTGTTTTATAAGGTGTAGTAAATAATAAATAGAAAATATCCATAACTTCGGTAACAAATGTTTAGTTATAAATACAAATGAATAGGTACCCTTACCAGGATTCGAATCCGGGACCTCCTGCATCGTAGGCTTGATCACTACCGAATATCATGAAATCTGTTGTATTTTTTCACCTCCACTTTAGTCTCACCTCCGTGTATTCTCCGTTCGCTAAACTTTCTTTCAGTAATGAGCATCGTTTTACTACTATTACAGAGATATATTATTTCTTTTATGTACTGAAGTTGCCCTGCATTTATTTCCCGGATTAATAAGGTAAAGGCAATCTTTCTTGCTTTAATAAATATTTATGAGGTGTCTTCAGGTGTAAAATATTATAAAATTATATTAGCTTTAGGTAGGCTCTACCTGTTTACTTGGGATACAATGGATCCATCTTTCCTATTATATGTGTCATTTTGGTTCGGTTCTGTTTAACTAATTTGTCTTGTTTCAGGTTTTGGTTTCGTAAAGTTTGTACTTGTAACCGAACGCAACTATTTACAGACTGTCTAAAATATGACATACGTACATACATGTATACATACATATAATCACGCCTATTTCCCGGAGGGGTAGGTATAAAAAAAATATATAATAAAATATGAGACTACGCATTATTTAATTATCTAATATGTACCGAAGTTATATTATATATTGGTACATACAAAACCTATTAACACGTAACGCTAACCGCCAATCCGTCCATAATCCGGCCTAGTGATGTGACGTCTGTGTTACTGTTCCGGAAATATTATCATCGGTTAAAATGAACGAGTAATTAAATAATTACCAAGTCATGGTCAAAAATAGATAACAATTATGTTATTAACTTAAATAAATGTCATATACTAATAAAAAAGTAAGTTAAGTTACTTTATTTAAGTTTATAATTTATATACATAGTAGTGTGTGTACTTGAAATAAAAACAAATTAAAATATTATCTGAAAATAATTTAATTTGTTCTAATACAATTATGTTATTGATAGTGTTTGATCCGTATTTATCGGTGGTTGTATAAATTAGCAAGAAAATGGTAAACTACTTACCTATATTTATTAAAACTCATTAAGCTCTTTGAGACATAGGTACAATCGTGCGAAAGATATACCTGCTCACTCGCATTAATATGTACATTTAAAAAAAAATTTAAAAATCGTCTCTGCCAGCCTATTATGGATAGCTTTATCCATCTTTATCCACGTGATAAAATAACTGTCACTGTTTAACACCGTGGGAAAGAAAGTGACGGACACCGTTTTATCACGCTGTCACGTAGACAAGAACGACCATCATATCCGTACAGATTACTGTAGTTAGATAAAACTCGGTTATCTGCAACTATATTTCACAAATTATTATCGGCAATATTTCCAATTAATGTAACATACCCGTCTTCGCCAATATTCCCGTTCGTGTCCCATCACTAGCCTGCGTAAACCACTCTTGCGTATCCCGAGAGTATATGAGATATTGATTGGACTTTTCCCGCTGTTTTCAATACCTTATCCCATCCCTACAGGCCGCTATCCATTGTCTTACTCGAGATTGACTCGTAGTGGTACTCAAACTTTTTTAAATCATCCGGTTTTCGGATACATAGCAGAATGTGCAAGTCGCAAAATGAGCACTAGTGCAAATCGCAGAAGGTGCAGGTAGTAAAACGTACAGATCGTAAAACGAGCAGGTCGCGAAATGTGCAAATCGTACAAAGCGCAGGTCGTGAAATGTGCATATCGTAAAAAGTGCAGGCCGCATAATGTGCAAATCATAAAAAGCGCAGGTCGCCAAATGTGCAAATCGTAAAAAGTGCAGGTCGCGAAAGGTGCATATCGTAATGTCGTTTGCTTTTTGTGTCGTCCCTAGTTTAACTGCATGGTACAAAGTCCAACGGGCATATTTCAAAGCACTGCCTCATAAATTATTTGCTCATAAAACAAGGTCACGATAAGGTATCAAAATAATAAAAAAAGATACCAGGTTTGTTTCAAAATATTTTAACATTCAGTAATCAACAGAAGCCTTATTGGCAACGATTACGCTTTTTGGACCTGTAGAATCTGCCAGCCTATTATGGATAGCTTTATCCATCTTTATCCACGTGATAAAATAACTGTCACTGTTTAACACCGTGGGAAAGAAAGTGACGGACACCGTTTTATCACGCTGTCACGTAGACAAGAACGACCATCATATCCGTACTGAGCTCTATTTCAAAATCTACACATTTTGCGACCTGCTCATTATGCGATCTGCTTGCACATTTTGCGGTCTGCTCATTATGAGATCTGCACATTTTGCGATCTGCTCATTATGAGATCTGCACATTTTGCGATCTGCTCATTATGAGATCTGCACATTTTGCGATCTTCCCATTTTGAGATTTGCACATTTTGCGATTTGCTCATTTTACGTAGCCTGCACATTTTGCGACTTTGTACATTCTGCTATGTATCCCGGTTTTCGTGCAAGGAAATTGTAGGTACTTGTGTGCCTTGGTGTCATTACTTATTATAATCTAGGACATTGATACGTCTTAAAAATCGTTGGTATTATTTAAAATTTATTTTTACCAATTCAGATTTAACATTTTGAAAATCAGCATGTCGCGTAGAAAGAAAATTAAATGGACCTAAGTATCTATGTAAATACGTTAAAAAGAAGCAATAAAAACACGACTAAAACAACCGATTATATATATACATAATGTAATCAGGCCACTTTGTATTGATTTTTCGGATTTTTCCATACCTACTTACAGTAGGTACCTACGATTTAAAAGGAATGAAACAAGTGATTTGCTTATGAATCTAGATTTTAAACTTCGTTGTAGGGTTTTATTTAATTCAGATCGAATAATTAATAATAATAAATAGTTATATTAGCAAATTGTTAAAAGTCTCTCTTTTAGAATAGAATAGAATAGAAATAGTTTATTCGCAATAAAAATACAACAGATAAAACAGGGGAACTTACACTTAACATCACAACACATATCAAACATAACATGTAAAATAACCACGAAATGGTCCCGAATCAACATGGTGTTAGCCTGGATGGGCCAACGCTGGTCTTCCGTCGGGGCCAAGGGCGAGTGAAGCACGGAAAGTACACAACATTTAAGTAATTAACAATGGCAATAAAAGAAACAAATTGGAAAGAAATAAATAACAGTAATACATTCGTATATTATGGAAATAAGGAAGAGAGATAAAAAAAAAAGAAATATATTAAGAACTACGTAAAACAATAAAATGAGTGTGAATGGCAGTTTTGTTACCTATCTGTAAGTTTTACCTACCAGACCGGCTAGTTTGAGTTGCGTTCTCGCGCGTGACTTCATACATCTAGACTTCAAGTATGAAGGTATTCTTAATCCATTAATCCCGCTATAGGCCAATGAGGATCTAGAACACAGTTTGAGAACCACCGGCCGCAGGCGCCGATGATTAACTTTTTGTTTTCCTTTTCTGCCACGTTGTAATGTAGACGGATTTAAATAAAAGTTTTGTCATGATGAAGGACCCGTAATCCCAAGTGGTCCTATAGAAATCTGCCTGTTTTTAGTTTAAAGAGACGAGGCAAAATAAAGACTGTAATTTACACGACTATGGTAAAACCAAAAAGAAGTTTAAGCGTGTAGGTACGACTGTACCAGAAGCAGAAGTTAAGCTAAGCGGGCGAGGTGTTCAAAATGATCTTGATGCGACTTTATTGTTAGGATAATATTAAGAGCGTGGTAAGGTAATTTTGAACACCTCGCCCGCTTAGCAACTTCTGCTGCTGACTGTATGTGGGTACATAATGCTGATATTATAAATGCGAAAGTAACTCTGCATGTATGTTATCTATTCACGCTTTAACTGCTTAACCGATTTAAATGAAATTTGGGATAGTTTTTAAGTTTGTCACTGCGACATATTTTTAGTAAGTTTAGACGGCATGGCAGCATATATGTTTCCGTGGCGTTATACATACACTTATATACATACAAGTATATAACTTTGAAACCTCACAATCTAGTCACACTATTTTGAGCAATAAGAATAACACTATTTATGTAACAAATTTTAACAGTCTCTTTATTTACCCGTCTTTGGCTCCACTACTATTACTCTGACACGTGTAAAAAAGTTTGCGGTGTCCAACTTTATTTGATATATTACTTTACAAAACAAAGTTTATTTAAGACACGTGACGAGGCCTACACGAGGCGTCTTAACAACAACAATTCTAGTAACTTACTATTTCAGGTTGTCTGGAAGAGATCGCTTTTTAGACTTAAGATCGTTTGTTGTTACACAATTATAATCCTCTGTGTATTTTCTTTGTTATTTAGGTAAGTAAAAAAATTATCATACTGTGTTTTTGACATCAGTAAAACAGTGGATATTTCTTTGGCTGTTAACCTATTAAAACAACCGGCCAAGTGCGAGTCGGACTCGCGCACGGAGGGTTCCGCACCATCAACAAAAAATAGAGCACAAAAATCGTGTTTATTGTATGGGAGCCCCCCTTAAATATTTATTTTATTTTATTTTTAGTATTTGTTGTTATAACGGCAACAGAGATACATCATTTGTGAAAATTTCAACTGTCTAGCTATCGCGGTTCATGAGATACAGCCTGGAGACAGACGGACGGACGGACGGACGGACGGACAGACAGCGAAGTCTTAGTAATAGGGTCCCGTTTTGACCCTTTGGGTACGGAACCCTAAAAATTAACTCCTTGTAGAATCTAATGTATAGTGCAAATCGTAATTAGATTCCAAAAAAAGTAAGACAATGTTGCCACTGCAATAATTTGTTTGTAAAATAGTAAATTCTTTTTTATAAATAAATACGCTAAGATAATTTATTTATTGGTAATTTTACTCCTACGATTTTAAAAAGTAGTTTTATTTACTTATTTTTACATAAATACAAGACGCGCTAGTAAAAAGTGGCAACATTGTCTTACTTTTTTTGGAATCTAATTATGATTTTCAGTTTACTGTAAAATCTGTAAAACCTTGCACAATACAACGTTTTACAGTACATATGAGCCTTTAAATTTTCGACATATGCACGTATAGTGCTAGTTACCGCACTATAGGGCGGTAAATTAGCACCATACCTACGTACTGTAAATTAATGTCATTACATACTTAGATAACAGAGTTTTGTTTTGTTTGTTGTTTTAAAGTTTTACGACTGTGTTTGTTTAATAAATAAATACGAATATAATTAGTAAAATTTGGAGTAAAACTATAATCACTATTTTCCTACTTTTCACACTTGTATCGTAACTAGCTTTTGCCCGCGGCTTCACACGCGTAGGAGAGTTTTTTATTTTTCACCCCTTTAGGGGATGAATTTTGAAAAATCCTTTCTTACTTGCCAAATTTGGACTTTCTAGTCCCAGCGGTTTGGGCTGTGCGTTGATTTAAGTCAGTCAGTCAGGTCTTTCACGTTTATATAAAGGTATAGATGTAGTGTTATCGGCAAGATGGACCTGTCAATTACGTAACAATTGACCTTTCAGTGCACAGTGAATAATACACAGCCTGGAATCGAACCCGCACCAGTCGCGACAGCCACACTGTAACATAATCAACAGCAGTAATTTGCATCCGCATACACTAGGTGTCCAAATGTAATTAGAGAAAGTAATTGCAGGCAACATGGCACAGTACTCGTGTAGACAGTACCCGCACAGTGGTTTCTTTTTAATGTTTTAAACGTATTATTATAGTCCCTCTCTCTCTCTCTTCCAAGCTATATATGCCACACGGTAATGGGGTCAGCTTTCTGTGTCTTTCGCTTCCACTTCGCCCTATTATATAACTATAATGTATGATCGATTTTTCGTGTATTTTAGTTAGTAATTTGAGAGAAAGAACTGGACTAGATATTGTTGATGTCTCTTACAGATCTTACAATCTCTACTCATCACGTTACGTAGTTAAATCTTCCCTTATAAAGTTGTCAAGCTTAGTGTAGTACATTTTTGTCCTTGTACTTTTAAAAGCCTTGTGGATTCTCAAGTTTGACCTGCCAGAGGTGTCCTAATATATTTTACAAGGTAGACGTACAATTTAATAGTAACTGACAGATTATTTTTTCTGTCTTATTTTCTTATAAATGCATGTCTATGGAAAACCTTATGCACTGTTTTTCCATAATTACTGTACCAGCGGTGTGACTAAGTAATTAAGTGGGTTAATTAACTGGTATCTGCTCTTAGATGACTTATCTATGTTTACCCTTTGCTTTCTGTCTGTTTTATTTTAAGAACTCTGCCCTTGGAAGTCCTTGGAAACGATACGTACTGTTTTACAAAGTTGACTGTGGCAGCGGTGTGACTAAATAATTAAGTGGGTAGACGTACAATTCAGTCGCGTACGTCTTGATGAATATAGCGCTTGATTCTTACTTAGGGTTGTCAGATGCTAAAAATGGCGGCGTTCATATTCAGTTGTATTTATTTAGGTATTTTATTTACAGTAGGTACATATCATACTTTCCCGCACTAGTGCGGCAATTAGCACTTTCCGCTTTAAAGGGCCATATTATGTAACTATGTACTGTAAAACGTTGTACGATATATGTGCGAATAGGTAATTCGCAACACGTGTCGATTTAAAACACTCCCTTCGGTCGTGTTTTAAAGTTTTAATTTTACACCACTCGTTACGAATTTCCGGGCACTACTGCCCTCAGAAAGTCTGCCAAACTAATTTTTCAATAGGAAAATGTGGGAAAATCAAAATGTTTGTCGGAGATTTGTTTAAATACTCTAAATTGATTAATTTTCAATAAAAATTTCAACAAATTTCAGTAGGTAGGTAATTACATTTTCAATCTTAAGATATAATCTTACTCATCTTAATGGTGTCGTCATCTTTTGGGCATTTGCATTACGAGCATTATCCTGGACCACCACCACCAGCACCACCACCAGTACCACCAGCCACCACCAGCACCACCAGCCACCACCAGCACCACCAGCAACCACCAAAACAGCGTTAAAATGAACAATGTAGAATGCAGCCGCTGTGGCTGAAATCGGCTATGAGGAGATGATGATGATGATCTAGAACGTTTACCTTCTTATCAACCTTCTTGCGGACTCTGGTAACACCAAGATTTAATTTAAAAACTAAATTAAACTAAGATATTCCTTTAAGTAGGCACTTATTCAGAAACAGAAAGCCCTAGAGCGGAGATAGCACTGATAGCGGAGATTTAGTTCGCAGCCTCCTAGAATTTATCTCTAAACCTTCATTTATTACTGTGATAATGTCGTACACCTTTATAAATTAAAAGCACAGAATAACTAATAGTACTATTAAGAGCTTGGTCTAGCTGGTCTGTAAAGAATATATAAAAACCGGCCAAGTGCGAGTCGGACTCGCGCACGGAGGGTTCCGCACCATCAACAAAAAATAGAGCAAAAAATCGTGCTTGTTGTATGGGAGCCCCCCTTAAATATTTATTTTATTTTATTTTTTGTATTTGTTGTTATAGCGGCAACAGAGATACGTCATTTGTGAAAATTTCGACTGTCTAGCTATCGCGGTTCATGAGATACAGCCTGGTGACAGACGGACGGACGGACGGACGGACGGACAGCGAAGTCTTAGTAATAGGGTCCCGTTTTTTACCCTTTGGGTACGGAACCCTAAAAAAGCTACGAATTTATAATGAGTTCAAAAAACAGGATAAAATCCAATAATTAAAATTTTTCATTTAACAAAACTTAAATAAAATTGGCAATAACATTTTACAGTTTAAATGCAAAAAAAAAACCATTCAAAGTTGGATCACCTTTATACCTAATGCAAGTGTAGATCCTAGTACCCTAGGTTCTCTTTAGATAGCACCGAGATGGAAGAGTAAACTAACCAGTTTTAATTAAATCTATTAATCAAGTAAAGTAACACCCCTTTCAAGTAGCAAATTAACACCCAAGTCTATAAAACACATTAGTTAAACCGTTTAAATGCATTAGAGTGAATTAAGTTTTTTGCATCCATAGTCCCAATGAATAGGTCTGGCGAACGGCCAGTGTCATAGCGCTTGGCGACAGAAATACCACTAAAGAAGCCTATTATTTAACATGCACGAAAAGTTGACTTGTCTCACTTACATATTAATATATATAATACTTGCGACCCGCCGCGGTTTCGCACGGGTTAACAAATTATACATAAACCTTCCTCTTGAATCAGTCTATCTATTTAAAAAAAAGCGGCCAAGTGCGAGTCGGACTCGCCCATGAAGGGTTCCGTATTTAGGCGATTTATGACGTATAAAAAAAAACTACTTACTAGATCTCGTTCAAACCAATTTTCGGTGGAAGTTTACATGGTAATGGACATCATATATTTTTTTTAGTTTTATCATTCTCTTATTTTAGAAGTTACAGGGGGGGGAACACACATTTTACCACTTTGGAAGTGTCTCTCGCGCAAACTATTCAGTTTAGAAAAAAATGATATTAGAAACCTCAATATCATTTTTGAAGACCTATCCATAGATACCCCACACGTATGGGTTTGATGAAAAAAAAATTTTTGAGTTTCAGTTCGAAGTATGGGGAACCCCAAAAATTTATTGTTTTTTTTTTCTATTTTTGTGTGAAAATCTTAATGCGGTTCACAGAATACATCTACTTACCAAGTTTCAACAGTATAATTTTTATAGTTTCGGAGAAAAGTGGCTGTGACATACGGACGGACAGACAGACGGATAGACGGACAGACGGACAGACGGACAGACAGACAGACAGACAGACAGACATGACGAATCTATAAGGGTTCCGTTTTTTGCCATTTGGCTACGGAACCCTAAAAAACCGCATCAAAATCCGTTGCGTAGTTTTAAAGATCTAAGCATACATAGGGATAGACAGACAGCGGGAAGCGACTTTGTTTTATACTATGTAGTGATGATATCGGGTGGCTAAAAAATAAACGGCATTCCCGTTGCCAGGGAGCTTTTTGGATTATACTGAGCAACTTTTACTATGGGACCAACCCCGAAATCGCGAAAAAAGTATTTACCCTCCCAAAGAAAATTGGACCAGCCAAAATGTAAGAAACGGCCAGAATTTTTTTCGCGATTTCGGAGTTGGTCCCGTAGTAAAAGTTGCTCAGTATAATCCCAAAACCTCCCCGGCAACGGGAATGCAGTTATTTTTTAGCCATTCTGTATACACATGACGGTTTTCTATAAACGATTATCTAGGGGGTCCCCTAAATTGTTTTTTCTACTCCAGCACTTAAATGTGTCAATTAAATGACTGACAGTGATATCTAAAGCAATGTCATTTGAATGCTTTGTCTATAGGCTCATAAGATGACTGCTTAATAATACAACTGCTTTATTTTTTTTAAAGATACAAGTTCCGATCATCTTGATTGAAAGAGGTATGTTTTCATTTACAATAATAACTCTTTTTTTTTTAAATAATAACTCAATTTTTTTTAAATAATAACTCTTTTTTTTAATAATAACTCTTTTTTTTAATAATAACTCTTTTTTTTTAATAATAACTCTTTTTCTTTTAATAATAACTTTTTTTTTTTTTTTTTGCTGCAGCTGTCATAGAAAAAGTAATGTATGCAACAGCTCATAATTGGTTCTTAAAATTCTCGGTTCTTTTTTTACAAAACTCGACTACGTCTCGTTTTGTAACTTCGACCCTTGAATTTTAAGAACCCTTATTATATCACTGTTGCATAAACTACTATTTTACGACTTTCCTAAAACACTATGCGAAATGAAATAATAAGTATGAATATGTACTTACTTCTTTTGTAGTTATAATCTGGCAGAGTCGCCATTCAAATCTCAACGTAACTCGTTTAAAGCCACTTAGCTGTATTATTTTTTCATACCTCTTTATAATCAAATTAGCGCCACCAGTATTTTAACTCCTCGTAACAAAAATTGCAAAATTTGATTGTTAAAATAATAATAAAAAACATATTTAAATATTTTCAATATAAAACGTCAAGCGAAGAGTTAAACTTACTCGAATAGCGGCCTGTTTGGAAAATGTGGTTTTTATTTGATATGATTTTATATTAGTAGGCATAAGTCAAATATATCATTTAATAAATTGGAAGTAGACTGTAAGAAAAGAGATTAGTGGACCAACTATTGCCAATAAGAAAAATCACACTTCAATTATTTGTATATATTTCTATGTTTTCTTCTGATAAAGCCTTCAAATCTATGCTACTGGAAACAATTGTATTTAGAGTGAATACCTCATATTCCCGTACGTGGTAGATTTCCATCAAAAACAGCCTATAACGATATTTCAGGCTGCTGAAAACGCATCCAGAGCACGAAAATTTTGATTACAAATTTTTAAATTCGTTCCATTCTATTTCTCAAATTCTTGTACTCCAGTAGTTTAAAACAATAATACTTTTTGGTAAACCAAAGACACACAATTCATTCTTTAATTGTTAACAGTTCCACAATAAAACAGTGTTTTTTTAGAGTGTAATAAAAAAACAAACTAAATATGAAAAGGGAAGTCTGGACTTCCCTATAGATTCATAAAATTTAAATGAATAAAACCAGTGTTGTGAGTAACGCTTATTTTTAGGCTTAAAGACTCGAGCCCTCAAGACTCGTAAGTAATCGTCTTTGCCGCCTATGAGGCGTTAAGCCTCGAGAGTCTTAAGGGTTCGAGTCTTTAAGCCTCGAAATGAGCATTATTAACAACACCAATTAAAACAGTTTACAATCCTGTCATACAAAAAGTATTATAGTATACAGCGAGACATAAGTAGTTATGTTGTGTATAGCCTTACTTAAGTCTTAAATTATTTGTTGGTGATATCATTATTTATGTTGAAAAAATTCCGAACGAGTTAAAATACTTGTGAATTTTACTTTGTCAAAGGACAGTAAAATAATTTTATAGTATAGTGAACATTTTAGTAGATGGAAGTACCGGAAAATGGATAAATCTAGTTAGCTGTCTAGACGAATGGTTGTTTTTCTCTATTACTTCACTATTTTATTACTGCGTCGGCTGTTATTAGGTTACAGCGGCTCATTCTGTTTAAGTGATCATTGTTTAATTGTCGGTTGTCGGTAAGGTTGATTTCAAATTGAAGCTATATGGAAATAGCGCCTTATTGACAACTGACAATAAGTACGCTTTTGGTTGAAAATGGCACAATTGGTAACGAATGCATAGGTATTAGGTAATACGTATATAGGCGTGTTATTAATTGTATTGGTATTTGTTTTATAGATTTACGGTGTACATGTTTTTATGTCGGCAATGCTATAGTTGCCGGCATCCATATGATACGGTGACCACTTACTATCAGTCCACAGTATCCTTGTTTGCTATCGACGTCATTTCAAATATTGGCTAAAATCCTGGTCACGGCACCAAAATCAAATATGTTTGTATAAAAAATTCATTACAAGATAACTAGTTTCCCTGTGTAACTTCTTCCGCGTAGAAGTAGTTGAAACTAATTTTCATCTTTTCAGGGGTTGAAAAAAAAAGTGATTTTTAGTGGATCTCTTAAACTTCAAGCAAACAAACAAGCAAACATTTGAATTTCAAGGTTCTACTTTCAATGGTTTAGGCCGTGTGTTGTTTGTCAGCATTTCAACCCTTTTGACCGCCATAGACGTCAACTGAAGTACGCGGCTATAGCCCAATATCAACCCTCGTACATTTCGACAAGGTTCACGATGGCGGTGGCTTGATGTTTAATGTATTTGAACGACTATAATAGTTTTACTTTCCGAGAAAAGAAATACATATAACCCAAATGTTATGATACTTTCTATACCAACTTAAAATAATGTCCTAAGGGAATAAAAGAATGGGTTTTTTGTAAAAATAAATACTTTGAAACATACAACTAAACTTTGTACATTTAATTTCACATTACCTGGATGTTGTTTTTGAGCAACTTTTTTATCTCTACCAGAACCACTATCAATACAAGTAAACCCTTTAATAAGGATTATATTAAAACAAGCCCAATATCCTTTATTTCAATATTCCATCAAACTGCCAAATGTAAATAAATATATCCACAACTGAACAAATTACGGAATACTCCAAACTACGCATCATATTTTTAATTAAACCCTACACTGCCGTACAGCGCCAACAAATTGAGAATATGGCCGCCAAATAAATATATAATTCGAAATTCAAAATTCAGCCGGCCATGACTGTTTGAACGGGTAACGGCGATTCATCAGAATTAGCGCTGATTGGTAGAGAGAGCGATGACGTCATCAATTTGTAGCCAACTGGAACGTAGGCGGGTTATGGATAGTGTTAGCGGTGGTATTTCACGCAATTGTTCAGGTAAGTTCGGTTCACGACTGCTTCGAGCAGTTACTGAGGGTGAGGTACAGTCATGATATAGAAAACGAACGTGACATATGACTCATGTGTCAGTTTTGTTAGACAGTAATAATTTTGTACGTAAGTGGTAGTCCTCTTCTCGGTTGTTCAGACTATTTGGGAACGTTTTTGGTATTTGGGTTTTCCTGTAACAGTCATTAAACAAACACTGTCAGTGAATACACAAACTACAAACTACTAACTGACAAAACTACTTCCGGACGTACAAAATAATTGACAAACAACCGTTACAAATTCGAACTGCGAACTAAACTACAAGTCGTATCAGTCAGCGCGGATTGGCGGGCTGAGCGATGACGCCATCAATCGTGGAGTCTCGACCAACCGCAGGCCGCCGCGCCGACCAATCACGGTGAGTTATTGCCCGCCGCCATTTTTGTCGCGAGCTCATGAGCTGCGGTAATTAGTGCGGTTTTGTATGATTAATTTAGTGGATTGTCTTTTATTGCTGTTTTAAAGGAAGTGATAATTTTTCAACTGTTATATATTTAAAAATAGAATAAAACGCAATGGTTAAGAGAGGGACAATTTACAAATTTAAGAATGAAGTAAGTGATATTTTGTGTTCAACTGTCTTGCAACTTATAAATTCACATCGCGCTCCTTTAAAAATCTACCGATTTTCGGGTCTTCTTAAAAAATCTACCGATTTTCGGGTCTTCTATATTGGTACCAAGGTCACTAATTCTAGTTGACCTTTAATAAGGCCCCCTTCAGACATGACACTGAACACACAAAGCCCGGGACCCCTGCCAAGCCAAGCGCACCAATTTCCCCGAATCGCCCAAACTTTTCACTTAACAAGCACCGATTCAAATTAACTCGCACCTATGAACTTTCGTCTGGGACGGTCACGAGATAGCTTACCACTAGATAAAGCATATCCTCAATAGCCTAATTAACAATCTAATATTGATAAGATTGATGAACTTTTTACAGCTATAGGTACTAACATTTGTATTCCAGATCCCTGTAGTGTAGTTCGCAGTTAAATATATCCGTCACGATCTGATTGTTCAACATAGAGATATTTTGTATCTATTTGTTAAGCTAGGTATTAGAGAATGGTATAGATAGGTACATATGATTGTATACTATTATACTTACGCGTAGTTTGGCCCGCTATTTTAGATGCTGACTGTATCTATTGACATAGTTTGGAACGCGAGTCTTCGTACTTCTTTTTTTATTTTTAATAAGTAATAGGAAATCTACAGGGTGGAATCTATAAGCGCCTATCCATTAAATAACGCCGGGAACTTTCAGTTCCCATATAAATGGATTACAGAAATTATAACATTCGACTAAAGCGTCAAACATGCCCTATAGGTTACTGCGGTGCTAAAACTTTAATGAATTCAGTCCCATGCGTCAAATATTATCCATGCGTGATTTTAATAGAATTATTTTGTCAATTGGTCAAGAAAATCTGCTGCTGCTGCCTGCGGTATTTCCGGACCGATACGACCTTCAAACCTTCCATCCAAACAACCATCTTAAAGGCCGGCAATGTACTTGCAACCCCTCCTTGGTGTCCATGGGCTACGCGGTGATTAGATCATACCCTTTCCTACAATGTACCAAGTGAATTGATAATTCAATGTTTTATGCACATTTTAATGCACTTATGGACGCCAGAAGATTGTCACCAGTTTATCAGGAAACGAACAATGTCCCGAGAAGAAGAGATTTAGTAAAGTAGCATAATTTATTTTAATAAGTCATTGTAGCTAGTGTATAGGCGCCATCAAATTCTTCGCCTACTAAATTCTTCCCTAGTCTAAAGAAATATCTTATTGCTGTGTCCGTATAGCCTTAATGAGTAGGTACTTTATCTATCTAATACCTTTAAACGAGCAATTCTTGTTTATTTATTTATTTATATATATATATATTTCGGGGATCTCGAAAACGGCTCTAACGATTTCGATGAAATTTGCTGTACGGGGGTTTTTGGGGGCGAAAAATCGATCTAGCTAGGTCTTATCTCTGGGAAAACGCGCATTTTCGAGTTTTTATATGTTTTCCGAGCGAAGCTCGGTCACCCAGATATTAAAACTTAATGTAAGATAGAATGAATTGCATGCTAGCTAATATTGAAAATATTGTATTTTAATTTAATTTATGCTACATCGATCTGGTAAAATTGTATTGAGACAATACGACATGTAAAATGGTACCATCTTATGTAAACATACAATTTATGGCAAATAAATAAATGAAATAAATAAATGAAATGAAAAATCATATATATCGGAGCGGCCAAGGTCGAGCACCATACAAGATGGTACCATATCTGAACCCTCCCTAGTTAGTTCAGATATTTTTGAGCTCCCCGTCTGCTCTGATACATCTGACGGCGACTGTACCTACATCAATCGATCCTCAATACATGATAATTGTTTTTTTTTGGGTTCCGTACCTCAAAAGGAAAAAACGGAACCCTTATAGCATCACTCGTGCGTCTGTCTGTCTGTCCGACCATTCCCCGGGTCCTTTATCTCCGAAACTACTGGGTCTAAAATGTTGAAAAAAAATACACAAAATAGTTCTTTACCTATAGATGACAGGAAAACCTATTCGAAATGTGCAGTCAAGCGTGAGTCGGACTTAATGTACGGAATCCTTGAAACGCGAGTCCGACTCGCACCTGGCCGGTTTTTGAAGTGAAAACTTCTTTAGCGGCGCTGTGCACTTTTGACCGACAGATTCGACAGATTGAAAATTCGTAGGACGGACACGTGACCTGATCGAAAAACTGTTACAATGTCATTGAGTTTTCACTTCTGCCGGCACTCCCTGAGTGCAACCCGTTGCTTTTTTTTAAATAACTGAACATATATGGTGGTCAAATTGTTTAATTAACCATGTTCTAACCTTGATTAAACTTTAAGAACCACAGCTTTCATAAATCTGCCTTCGCTGTCCCCTAATGGGGTTGCCAAATTACCGATCTATTTAATTTGCCGAATGGCTAAACGAATTAGGCTGGCAACTTTGAAATGAATTAAATTTCCCATGTTGACGGGACGTGTGGCCGTTTTTTTTTTAATTTATTGATTTTTAGGGTGTCGGTTGAAAGGGTGCTTTGGTTGGTTTTAGTAATTATATTTTTAGATTTTTGACTATGTATGTGAAGGCTAAACTTTGATGAATAAGGAAGAAGAATAATAATAAAGGTAAAATATATATGGGCCTGTCCTAAATTTCTAAAATACATATAAATAAACCTAATAAGAAATAAAAAATTCCGGATAATCTTACACAAACCGATCTACTACCACAGTAAGCTTAACAAGGCTTGTGTTGTAGGTTGTATTAACGACAATATAAACGACAAAAAAATAAAAATCCTTAACTCAAGAACGAATTTTTTCATTAACGCTAAAATAAATGCCCTTACCGGGATTCGAACCCGGAACCTCCAGCTTCGTAGGTGACCCTGCACCTTCTAGGCTAGGAGGCCGTCAAAAATATATGACTGGTCTGTTTCGCTCAACCCGAACACTATAATACGTAAATTATAGTTAGTCAAACCAATTTGTCAGCAAATAAAAACCAAAAAAACTATACTCATCCTTTGTTTTTTGGGCGCTAGTACTAGTGTTAGACAAATATATGTAGTATGATTCTCTCTGTCTATGTTTGAAATGAGAGTCCTTTGACAAACTATAGATGAAGCCCTTTGAATAATACAACTACTAATATTACATTAAATAGAGCAACCCAGTACCCACCCAAAACAATCCTTTATTCCTTCTCTATATGTAACCTAAACGTCCTAAACATTCAAAATACATTTATTAGAATCCGACCCCAACGAAAATCAGTTCTGACGTACCCACCCGACAGGATTAAAAATTAATTTTAAATATAACTCCAAGATATTGGTCTGGCGTGACTCGTATATTTCACCCTCTTTGTTTTCATGCCTAAATCATATATGTGTAGGTTTCCATTTTAAGAAGAGGCTGATGGAATGAATGATGAATGAATAAAATTATATAAACAAGTAAAAAAATATTATAGGACAATTTTATTTTACATCGACCTAGTCCCACAGTAAGCTCAATAAGGCTTATGTACTTGAATATTCATGTAAAATTTCATGTTATTACTTATTACAGAATGTTAACTCACACATTTAGAGACGGGTCTATCGCGGATTTCGTGTTTTGAATATGTGTTCATAACGCGAAAGTTTTAAATATTATATTACAGAATGTTGTTGGATTGTATGGTGGCGGCAAGGTTCATGTAACTCTTAACGTCGGGAATGTCGGTATCTACATTATTACATCTTAAAGTGTCAGAGAAAACTATTGTCAAACTCACGAGTGCACGATAATTTAAGGTATCATGTTAGTCCCGATTGATTTGATAACGACTGCACTACAATGAATACTGAAATATGCCTGAAAATTGTAATCTAACACTATAGAGACCTACCAAACGTAATAACAATAAATTAATCCAACAAAAAGCCTTAAACCGCACCCAACATACGTTCAAAGTATACGCACAAAGAAAACCCCAAAAAACCGCCAGCGTCGCACAATATTTTAAAATGACACTTTTATGTCTTTTATTACTAGAGGAGGTACAAGATAACTACCCTTAAACTTATACAGTCCTATGTATAATATAATTCCAAGGCCTTTACGACTTTCTCGCTTTATAAGTGACGGTATAAGATAATATCTCAGTGCGGGTCATCCCCGCAAAGGGTCACATGCAAAATGGATAGAACATTACATTAGATGTAGCTGTGTTATACACTCAAGGGGCAAGGAGAGTAATGAAGATGGCTTTGTACGAATTGCATTATAAAGAGAGGAATGAATGGAAATTAGGTTAAGGATTCAAGGGTTTTTAGGACAAGGTTAGGAAGTTTATGAAAATGGAGCGTACATTAAGTTTTTAATAAACAATCAAAAATTACCTTAGGTATGCTCTTTTATAGGACCTAGCTTATTGTTTGGTTTTTAGGGTTCCGTGCCCAAAGGGTAAAAAACGGGACCCTATTACTAAGACTTCGCTGTCCGTCTGTCCGTCCGTCTGTCACCAGGCTGTATCTCATGAACCGCGATAGCTAGACAGTTGAAATTTTCACAAATGATGTATCTCTGTTGCCGCTATAACAACAAATACTAAAAATAAAATAAAATAAATATTTAAGGGGGGCTTCCATACAACAAACACCATTTTTTTGCTTTATTTTTTGTTGATGGTGCGGAACCCTCCGTGCGCGAGTCCGACTCGCACTTGGCCGGTTTTTTGTTGGATATTCATTAGGGCGTAACTTCGCCTAGTTAGAGTGAGTTGAGTTGAACCGTCTGACTTGAATATCAAAATAATGCTAAAATTGTTACATTTTTGTCGAAAAGAGTTACAACAAGCGCATTAAATACAGTCCAAAGTTACAACCACCGAAACGTCTGAGGCAAGTATGTGACAGTTGGACAGCGGCGCAATTTGGACAATTCGAACTATTTGCAGCATAGGTAAGTAAAAGTCATACAGCTCCTGTAAACAAGTCAGACGGGCAAAACCGCAGACGTTAGCACAGATTACACAATGCTTTAGTTTAGATACTGTTCCCATCTGAGCGCAGGGGCATTCTAGTACCAGCGTTTTCCTCTGGACCGCATTCTATTTACCGAGAGCGATTCGAATTCTCGGCTGCCAACTTATTTCAGATCGGCGCTGGTCGGCCTGATAACTCTTTAGCGCTGCTACGCAGATGTAAACTCGCTCAGCATTTTCTATCGCATGTATAACGGGATTATTGGGGGAAATAAATAAATATTATAGAACATTCTTACCCAGATTGATTAAGTCCCACAGTAAGCTCAAGAAGGCTTGTGTTGTGGGTACTCAGACAAGGATCATACTATACAAATACATAGAAAACCAAGACTAAGGAACAAATATCTGTGCTCAATGTGCTCATCACGCAAATAAATGCCCTTACCAGGATTCGAACCCAGGACCGCGGCTTCACAGGCAGGGTCACTACCCACTCTAAATAGGCCAGACCAGTCGTTGTAATTATTCGGATTATTCCTTGCCGCTTCTTTCCGCCACCGCTCTCTACGCGACAAGATTTTCATCATCACCACTTAGATGGTTGGCAGTTCTCAACTTTGCGTTTCTTCAGAAACTTCCTGCCTCACACAGCTAAACTGTGGAATTAACTGTCGCCCGCGGTATTTTCGGACCGATACGACCTTTAAGAAAAGAGCGTACTTCCATCTTAAAGGCTGGTAGCGCACTTGCAAACAGCCTTAGAACACCGATTCAATTACTCTTAACAAACTGAGCTAGCGAAAAAAAATGTAGTAGGTATCATTTGCTGGTTTATCTTTTTGGTAAAAATTAATTTAAAGCAGAATTATATAGTCAAGTAGAATGTTTGTTTAAGTGTGGTGTGTCTCTGCTACAGCGTTATATAATCTGCGGCGCTAGTTCGGAATGATGCTATTAGCGCGGAATTAGTTTAGTTATCTAATTAGTCTGTCTGAATGTCACACTACTCCAGTCCACGTCTGAAAGTAAGGATTAACTTGACTAACGCGAGCGCAGCCATCACAGTCTTCTCCAGGGAAATTATGTAGGTATTATTAGTAATTATATATACTTATTTAAACTAACACGATTCTCACTCATACTTTTATAACTAACACTTAACATCTTCTAGATGTTGATACAATTCCTCGCCAGTCTGCCTGTGACCACAAACGTAACGTCACGTTCGAAACGTCAGGCCATGAATAAACGTAAGTCTTACGCGATTAAATCCCGTGTTAAGTGTTAGTTATAAAAAGATAAACTATACTTCTTTTAAATTAAATTCACCATGCATTAAACTACACGGATATTATGGTAGTGTATGTCTACGTGACAGCGTAATAAAAACAGTGTCCGTCTCTTTCACCCTTATTTTATCACGTGGATAAAGCCATCCGTAATTCGCTTGCTGATATGCATGAATTGTCACCTAGACAATTTAATATAGTTTGTCAAAGGACTGTCTCATTTCAAACATACACAGAGAGAATCGTAGGTATTATCTTACACTAATACTAGCACCCAAAAGAAAAGGATGAGTATAGTTTTTTTTGTTCTTATTTACTGACAAATTGGTTCATTTGACCAACTATACAGGGTGCCATTTGAGTCGTGATCAGTAATATGTTTTTCTAACTCTATAAACAACGAGCAATTGAATGCCCCTACTCTTACTAAAATCAGACAAGATTTTTTTAATTTTTTGGATATTTTTTGTCATTTATTTTACTTATACAAGTGGCAATGTGGTATTTAAACAGCTTTGTAAGATATTTCAAATGAAAAATTAAGTAAATTTTATTTCTAACTGGGACAAATTACAAAATTGATGACAATGACAGTTCCGATTCAAAGAGGCGATTCAATTTACTAATTTAAATATCTTAATAAGCCGTTGTAATATCCTAAATCCACTTATAAAAGTAAAATAAATGACAAATAATAAACAAAAAATAAAAAAAATCTTGTCTGATTTTAGTAAGAGTAGGAGCATTAAATTGCTCGTTGTTTATGGAGTGAGAAAAACATATTACTGATCACGACTCAAATGGCACCCTGTATACAATAGGTACACAACATGATGCTATGTATCTATGTGCGTTTTCTCTGTCTCTAACTGGAGTCCTTTAAACGTACCATTAACTTGGCAACTGAAACGTTTAAATAAAGTAGATAAGTACAAAAAGATCCTAAATTTAACTCGCGAGAAAATCCGTTAATTCCGTTAATTGTTAAAATAATCCTGCCCTCTCCCTAACAACCGGCCCTAATTAAGCCGGTTCTGATAAAACCAAAATGGCCGAAAAAAGTCCCTTTGCTTAATCTAATTTTAGAAACGTGCTATAAGCTAGAACGTTTTTAAAATTCGTTTTAAATTGAGTGTTGTACGTTTAAGCTACGTCAAAACACACAATTTTAAAATATTATAGTTACTTGATGATTCACTTTCCAAACATATAAGATAATAATCTCGGACTATCTAGTAACAAGCTAAGCCTTATCTAATACCTTTAAACGAGCAATTCTTGTTTGTTTATTTATTTATATTTATATTTCAGCGATCTCAGAAACGGCTCTAACGATTTCGATGTGGTATATGGGGGTTTTCGGGGGCAAAAAATCGATCTAGCTAGGTCTTAACCTCCGTGGCGACTTAACATAGACCAACTGACGGACTGGCTGACTGACATACATATTTGGAACTACGGACATTTAAATTCAAACTTAGACATGACAACGATACGACAAAATAAGATCAGTTCACGACGGACAGCCAGACCGACCGGACAGACTGTTCAATATACTATGCATCCAATAAGTCAATATGATAGGTACAATATTACAGACACGTGGAGTCTCTACGGCTTTATAAAAATAAATTTAAGGATATGAATTAATTTAACGATTTAAAAGTAAAATAGGTCATACGAGGCAAGATCAAAGCCACAGAAATAGCTTAATGCTATGCACTGGTAAGGTCGTGACCTGCATTACTACTTATCTGTATTAATACTTTCTGGCTATTCTATCAGTAGTTACTTGGCTATCTAGGTCGGTATTTGACGTCAAAGTGATGTTTATATACAATATTATCTTTCGCTATAAATATATCTTATACCTTTAAACGAGCAATTCTTGTACATATGTATACTTATACCTACATATAAATTTACATTTATATATTTAGGGGATCTCGGAAACGGTTCTAACGATTTCGATGAAATTTGCTATATGGGGGTTTTCGGGGGCGAATAAACGATCTAACTAGGTCTTATCTATGGGAAAACACGCATTTTTGAGTTTTTATATGTTTACCGAGCTAAGCTCGCTCGGTCTCCCAGATATTTATAGAATAAAGCGCAACCAGGGGTCAAAACCCGTTATTAATATATTTGCAAGTTGCAACTTGCATTTGCAACCCTTTATCCCTGATCTTTCAACAGACTAATACTAATCGGAACAATTCTAACAAACCCAAACGCAATTAGTTTGCGTTGTTTTATCACAAAGTTCCCATGGCCACCTCCTGTCTCTATCCACTGAGCCATGTACTAAGTCCATGACTGAGCTAATCTGATAGCTCAGTGGCATAATATTGTATGTGATAATTTGATAATGACACTAACCCACTATATACCTATTTTTATTAACTACAGTATAAACTGAATATGCTATATTGGGAGTCAGACATAACTAAATGACAGCTTGATTCGGGTACACTCGGAATGCCATTTGGAGCTCGGCTTGACGACTTATTCGTTGCGCACAAAATGGATTCGACTGTACAGTAGACATGCTTCAAAGTACTTATTTAATCTAAAATAGAACTCGCTTAAGAGCCCATCAACGTGCACACTAGCGCCACTGCTAAATAATCGTGATTATTTAAATTTTACGAAATATTTTAAAAAAAGGGGGCCGCTACGTACTGTATCTTGTATTAAGGTACCTTTTGAATACATCAAACTAGTTTCTATGTTGCTGGATTCGTCAATCTATGCGGCCAAAGTTAAAACGGCCGTTTTTGTTTTGAGTTTATAGATTGACGAATCCAGCAACATAGAAACTAGTTTGATGTATTCAAAAGGTACTTTAATACAATATACAGTATGTAGCGGCCCCCTTTTTTTAAAATATTTCGTTAAATTTAAATAATCACGATTATTTAGCAGTGGCGCTAGTGTGCACGTTGATGGGCTCTTAATACGACTAATACGCTATTTTACATTGGTTCCTGCAACTCGTTATGAAGCATTTTGTAACATTAATTTTAGATAAAAAAATTTGGAACGCGTTTCGAAGTAGTTATTTTCGATACAAGTGCGAAAAAGAGGAAATTCGAAACGAGTGGCGATAAATTAAAACACGACCGAAGGGAGTGTTTTAAATCTACACGAGTTGCGAATTACCTATTCGCTCGTGTATCGAACAACGTTTTACAGTACATATGGCACTTTAAAGTTTCGACATACGCACGAAAAGTGCTATTTTACGCACTAGTGCGGAAAAGTAGCCCCATATGTACTGTAAAAAATTAAACCTGGTTCGTTTGTTTATTTTAAAACTCAATGCCTTACACAAAACCGTGTTTTATTAGTACATCAAATTCGCATTTACGTACACGTATAAACGTAGTAAGTATAGCCGGATTAGATTTATTTAGGTCAGTGTCTTTATGGGTGTAGTAAAATGGAGCTCGTTGCATTCGTAAAGTTAATATTAGAATACGGACATGGTTCAAAAGTCAGTAGGGATGGTCGTGAAGATGTTTAAAGCTAATAGGTTTAGATGAAGCCAGTAACGCTGGGGCCAGTCCTCAGACAATGCTATCTTGTGGGCTACATTGGAAGCATAAACGTCACATTTACGCCGCGCCCCGAAAATCTGACGGCTCCTGTGCTGCCCCCTATAGTTCAACCACTCACCAATCACGTGCAATATGCGTACCTACGTAAAAACGCGTCTGTAAATGTTTTATTGAGGCTGTGCAATAAAAAGGATTTTTATTGTATTGTATTGCATTGTATATTAATAAAATTTAATTAAAATGGGTCCAATAATAGTTATTTGAGGATAGCCTACTGTTTCTATATGTTTTAGTTTCGCTAGTGTATTTAGTTTTCGTTAGTGGCTTTCCCTACCATACCGTATGTAGTTACCAGGATTATTCCTACGAATTTACCTCTAGTGATGAAGCTGGTGGTAATTTTAGACTGCTTTTAGTTCTAGTGCTTATATTAACCTAGTATCTTACGTCTATAAGTACTAATTGTACATGTCCTAATTAAGTTCAGTTCAAGTTCAAATATACTTTATTCATGTAGGCCTAGCAACAAGCACTAATGAATAGTAGCTACTTATTACATATCTTAAGCTCATTTTCAGAGCAATTTATTGACGTAAATATAATTCATAATAGTATTGAATTATTATGCAGATCAGATTTAATACTAAGAATTTCACAAAAAGATCGTCAGAACATACATTTTTTTATAAAACATAATAGTCTAGAATGTTTCTAGAATAAAAAACCAACAAAAGAAGTATATAATTAAGTAAGTCAGCATCTGAATGTGTTAGTGATATTGTGTTTGATTATGTGAACAATACAATAATATTCTCGGACAACATTTCTGATTTATCCATAATGTATAGATTCGAAAATGCAGACATGCTCCAATAAAAATGTATATATTTTGCACATAAAATCTAATAACACAAGCCTTATAACATAAGATTTTTGTTCGGCTGTAAAAAACTTAATAGCGAAAACAAGCACTCAAATTACCTAACACTAAACTACGGCACCCTGAAGTCGACAGGAGCTTAGACACTAGGATAACCATGCGTCAGTTGTGTTTGTAATACATATATTCCACTTACAGAATGTCTGTAGAGCAGAGGGGCTACCGCTAAAACCGAAATTCGCAAATTGCGGGCATCTTTCTCTTTTACTCCAATGAAGGCGTAATTAGAGCGACAGAGAAAGTTGCCAGCAATTTGCGAACTTCGGTTTTCGCGGTTATAGCCCTGGAGTGAAGGTCCTTTCTGACTGTGTGTAACCGACGCGACGTACGTATTATCATGCCGCGATCAGAAAGGGATTAGAAATAACAGATTTCCATATACTTACGTCAAAATCAATATGGATTGACAGCTATCTCAATCCCTTTCTAATCGCGATTCAGTAATATACAAATACGAGAGTTTCTGTTTTTGACCGGTCTTTCCTTGTAATAATAACTGACATTTCCTTCAATTGTATTGACGCCTTTTAATTCATTTCTTATTGTAATTGTGCATGTGTAAGATAAAATGTAAATATTGACGATGCAAAAGCGATCCAACAGATCCTACTTAAATAAATTGATTTTAATCTCTTCATACATTTTACATCTCCACATTGACCATAAAAAATCAAAGAAATTCTAATTTTGCGCGGTATTATCGATAGCACCGAAAAAATCTATATTAATAACAATTAAAGTACGCCTTTTTGAGGTAAGAAAATAATACAGACAACAACAAGATTATAAACATTTTTTTTTAATATATATAGATCGGTTTAACTAAACCGTCTAGAACCCTCTATTTTTTTTACATTCTTCAACTCCTTTTTTTTAAACGCGGACATGCCCGTCTATTCAATACGTCTGGCCACCCGACCCACTAGGCAAACTGCCAAACAATATTAAGATTTCCTTTCAACAAGACAACCCACCAGCAAAACGTGTGTGAAAACTCTGTTTTCCTCACAAGCTTAAAAGCCCTGTCATTCATTGTTGACCTTTAATCCATCTAGTAGACTTGCAAAACTTTCAAGATGATTTTATTTTAAGTCTAAAACAGAGACAATTTTATAATGAGGACTGATAACCTTCAGACAATATCGCGTTCGTAGTTATTATTGTACATTCATAGGAAGATTAGAGTCTACGGGTCTAAAATTTTAGATCCAAATATTGTTTTACACCTTACTCGTACTACTGAAACATTTGCTATGCAGGTTTTACAGTCGCCATCAGCTATGTATATCGCACGCACTCTAAAGCCTTGACAATAGAGGCGTGTTCAGATATTTGTGAGCACCTTGGCCGCTCCGATATAGCTGATGGTGACTGTACAGTGCCACCAAAAATATATCAGCTTTAGGTTTTCCGTAGTCAACTAATAACCCTAAAAAGGTTTGCCGTAAAAGCCTGAAGGTGATATGTATATTTTTGGCCGGTACTGTAGTTCCTCGGAAATCATGTAAGAAATACTGAATATTTATTATGAAGAAAGTACTGTAAAAACGAAGAAAGTACCACACAACGTCCCGTGAAGATGTCAAACGTGACTACGAAGGTGAAAAAGCGCGTTAAAAATGTACAAGTGACACCTCTTGTGTCAGTCTTAACTTTTTACTCATCTTTGTCCGCACTTTCAGCTTTCAGTTGTTTTTAAAGTTTAAGTGCGAAAAAGCGGCACTTGAACGCTTTTGAGGGCCAAAGGGCTTTTTAGAAGGTACTCTTCTTGCTTAGAATTTGGATATAATAATTTAAACGTTTCAACGATCGATCAACGTTACTTTTGAAGATATAACTTATTGGGAAATTTCACAAAAACCAGGGACTGGTCGGGCAAAATTTTAATTCCTAAGAAAATTCGTTTTCCTCCGTTTGACGAATTCAAAAAAGCTGACATTTATTAATAATATACTAAAACGTAGCTTAGCTTCCCACATTTAACAAAAAAGGTAGTGTATGTACCTATACTTTAATGCCCTCTTACATATATAAATTATGTTCTATACTAGTATGTGTTCCATATACTCATTCTTAATATTATAACAGAAACATAACCAAAATGTAAAATAAATTCCGACCGTACCCCTGACATTGCATCAATCGCCAGGGGTGCTAAACCCGGGCCTCAAGGGCGCGAGTGCGACCGACAGTTTTACAGCCCTGCCAAAAGAATAGCGCATTTATTATTTTTATTTGCCGGCAACCGTGTTCTCGCTTTTTTCGGTTGAATGCTGTCTTGTATTGGAATGAAACATTTTTGGGGGAAAATACTATATTTGAGCATATTATTTAAAAAAGCTTATACAAAATTGTAAATACGTAGAAGTATTATTTTATATAATAAAACTAGCGACCTGCCCCGGCTTCGCACGGATTAAGAAATTATACATAAAACCTTCCACTTGAATCACTCTTTATTTATCTTCCTCGCGTTGTCCCGGCATTTTGCCACGGCTCATGGGAGCCTGGGGTCCGCTTGGCAACTAATCCCACTAATTGGCGTGGGCGTACCGAAAAGCGATTGGTAAATATCAAATGATATTTCGTACATTAGTTCCTAAAAACTCATTGGTACGAGCCGGGGTTCGAACCCGCGACCTCCGGATTTTAAGTCGCACGCTCTTACCGCTAGGCCACCAGCGCTTTTTTTCCACTTGAATCACTCTATCTATTTTAAAAATCCGCATCAAAATCCGTTGCGTAGTTTAAAGATCTAAGCATATAATAGGACAGACAGACAGCGGAAAGCGACTTTGTTAAATACTACGTAGTGATTATTAAAATTGTCTTCGGTTACCGCGATAGTTACTCATGAAATAAAACTATTATAAAATTTATAAACTATGTAAAAGGTTCGAGACGTCGGGATGTAGTATAAATTCAAATATCTGGGAGACCGAACTTTGCTCGGAAAACACATAAAAACTCAAAAATTAGCGATTACCCAGATATAAGACCTAGCTAGATCGATTTATCGCCCCCGAAAACCCCCTTATAGCAAATTTCATCGAAATCGTTAGAGCCGCTTTGTAGATCCCCGAAATATAAATACATATATATAAATAAATAAACAAGAATTGCTCGTTTAAAGGTATAATATTCGCGATATAATAAGTTTTAATAGTTTTATTTCAAAATTATTAAAGCTTAAGGGTCAGTTCATACCTCTTCTGATTACTTGTTAACAATGTTAATACAATATCTTTGCGCATCATTATTTTATCCCGATAACCTTAAGAATAAGGTATAGCTGTAGGTACTGGCAGCATCCGACCATGTACCTTGTTATCTCATCTTGTGCAGGAACTAGGTTATCCACTAGTCGATCTTAATAAGTAGCGTTAGCATACAATCGATATTCACTTTTCTAACTTAAAGTAGGTAGAGTCGCCACCAGTTATATGAGTTATATCGGAGCAGCCAAGGCGTTCACAAATATCTGAACACTACTCTATTGTCAAGACGATAGTCAGGTCCCTGTTAGGTCCAGGTTAATAAATTACGCTTTTTACCTACTGACATAAACGCCATCGAGAACGTAATTTACTTTCTATACGTCTCGTTTGCACTAATATGCGAGTACGAGCGAGATGTATATAAAGTAAATTACGTTCTCGACGGCGTTTATGTCAGTGCCAAACTGATGGTAGCCGTACAGGTACCTATTTCCCTACGTATTTGTAGACCATACAAGAAATTTCAAACGCTTATACATTTTCCGAAGCGCGCGTAGTTAGCGATTTATCTCTGTCTTTGTATCTAGGACACACTTTTAGCATTAAAAAGATATGAGTGATTTTTCAAAACCTTACTTCCACTTTCTTTCCATCAAAACTGAACCATATATTCTATACCTTAAGGTCTAAGCTTGAGTAGACTATAGAGAGAACATAAGTCCTTTCAACAAATGTCCAACGTAAAGCTTGAGTTTTTATGTTAGTATATTGACAAATTAAAATCCTCGTACAATAATTTTCTGTTTGTCTTAGTATCCCCCTATTCCTGTGAAGTAAGTCGTTAAGCTGTGTACCCATTAGGCAAGGTAGGAAAAAATTAAATTAAATAAAGATAAAGATAAAATTTATTTCATTGAAAAATATCCAATAATTAACAATCATTGTGGCGTAAAGCCAGTGGACTGTACTAATTGGATATTTGTCATTTTTTTGTGAATGGTATCAGTCGATCAGCTTTGTTTTGAGGATCAAATGTCTATATACGACCCATTGTCTTAAAGCAATACAAAAGTCACAAATGATGGTCAAAGTCTGGCACCCGCGAAAGATTTTTCGCCACCGAAAACCCCCGTATAGCAAATTTCATCAAAATAATTAGAGCCGTTTCCGAGATCCGAAATATATAAAAATACATGTACATAATATAATTGGTAGACAACTTACTTATTTTCTCTGTCGGTTTAAAATATTGAAAGAACAGTTTGTGCTCCAAACTTGGAGCGAAGAGAATTTTAGGTATCGATTATATTAGCTTATGTTGGAATAAGTTCTTTTGCTAAGTGACGTTACGCTCAAGCTTTGAGAGGAATATTCTGGAAATCTTTGGGAATGATGGAACAGTCGCCATCAGATACATCGGAGCGGTCGAGGTACTCAAAAATATCTGAACTATCTACTTCTAACTGAAAAATATCTACTTGTTAAAGAGATAGGAAAAAACATGACAAGGGTCGGGAGGTACCATCAAAAACTCGAAATTTAGTATGAAGTAACGCCTTTCCGCAATTTGCACATACATATGTATGTGTTTATATTCAATCATGCAGCGATGAAAGATCACAGCATAGTAAGTTAGAAAGCGTGGCAGACGGCTGCTCCATATTTAGAATAGAATAGAATAGAATAGAATAGAAAAATATTTATTCAGGCAACACATCATTACATTACAGAATAACAAAACAATAAACATGTGACATTACATAACAAAAATGTGAACCGAGAAGTATACAAAACAGTCAAAACACAGATAAAGATGTGAGGCTGAAATGGTCTCCACTCAGCAATGCAGTTAGCACGACTTAGCGTTGCCAACGGCGCTGGTTTTCTGTGTAGCCAGCGAGGTGTGCAGTGCGGGACAGCATACTGCGCGACTTGTACTTGACTTGTATTTATAAGGCGGTCTTTAAAAAAACTAGTATTTAGGTACAATTTTTAAATGATTTCGCATAGTTACAACGTTTTGTTAAAGTTTTGCACCGACGCGTCCTATCTCAATACGTGTATGAACATTTTCTCAAGTAAATGTATTAAGATGCTCCACTGAACTCCTTTATAGCTTTGTCATCAGTTCTATACCAACAAGTCTTGTCGCATGACAATATGCGTATGGTTTTTGTGGAGTGTTTTATTATTTTTGATGAGTGTTTTATTCGGCGGAAATCATCTGTTAAATCGAGTTTTGCCGTGTGAGTAACATTTAAACACATTGATGTATTTGACCATGCTATAGCGAAGGTCTACGTGTGAGCTTTCGTATGTCCGGATGTTCTCCTCTGCAGGACGCAAACCTCAACCGATTCTCAGCCATACATTTATTCTGATTTAAGTTAGGTATGCTAGCGAGGTCTATACCTCAGAGAGTCACCTATAAATGAACAGTACACATGGATATCTGCTGGAAATATTTAAGTTGTGAAAATGTTATTAATATTTTAATAAACAGCACTTATTTAATGGCGTCCGTTAATGAGTCGACCTATTTCTCGGCCAATTGGTAGATTTCGGCTTAAATCGCCCGATTATTGGCTAAATATCATTTAGTAATTGCAATCATGTACAACATTATAAGTATACAAGGTACACATATGTGAATATGAACCCGGACAGGCTATAGCAATTAGTTAAATATTGTTCGCCCCGGGTTATTAACGCTATTTTTAATAAGAAATTATTCGACAGAATGGATTATTAATTGTGTAATCACCAAATAAATTGTGCAGGAACTGCAATTAATCGTTCAAATAAAATATTGTGTACTTTTGTACAGTCAGCATTGATAATCATCATAGCTATGCTCTTTGTTTGACTTTTTTCGAGGGTTTGACTATCTAACAGTTACAGTAGAATCCGTTTATTATGACTCCGCTTATACTGACCAACCGCTTACTATGACGTAATTACTGTGCGAAGTTTGGTTTTCATAGAAAATTCTTTGTGACAAATTCGGATAAGATGACTTCGCTTATAGTGACAAATCGCTTACTATGATCTAAAAAAAAATCCTATTTCCATGAAATAATGTCCGGTTATACTGACACCTTCACTGGTTTTCGTGGTCGTCACCACGTCTTTCCCTGCGAGGCAAGGACCGGAAAACCCCTCTTTACGCTTAATCCTATCCATTCGGTAACCCAATCAATTCGGTTACCTTATCATTCGGTAACCCTATCATACTGTTACCTGATTGTAACGGTAAGCTTATTGAAACGGTAACCTTAACCGTTAACCGAGTTAATCTCAAAACCCCATCGCGTTAGGGTTTTTGTTAGGGGTTTTTAACCGGTTTTTATTCAGTTATGGTAACCTTTATTATCGGTTGCTTATTGGTTTGCTACATTCGTATTTAGTGATGTGCCGTCAGTCAAATACTAAGAAAAATTGTTAATAATAAATTAACTACATATTTTATAATAGTTTATTTTGTTATTTTTGTCAATTTTCTTAATTTTGCTTATTTTAATGTTTTTGTTTATTTTACTTATTTTGTTTATTTTTTTATTTTGTTTATTTTACTTATTTCATTTATTTTATTTGTTATTAATTTTGTTAATTTTATTAATTTTATTTATTGTATTTATTGTATATATTGTATTTATTGTATTAATTTTAGTTTATTTACTTTATTTATTTTATTTACTTTATTTACTTTATTTACTTTATTTACTTTATTTACTTTATTTACTTTATTTACTTTATTTACTTTATTTACTTTATTTACTTTATTTACTTTATTTACTTTATTTACTTTATTTACTTTATTTACTTTATTTACTTTATTTACTTTATTTACTTTATTTACTTTATTTACTTTATTTACTTTATTTACTTTATTTACTTTATATACTTTATTTACTTTATTTACTTTATTTACTTTATTTACTTTATTTACTTTATTTACTTTATTTACTTTATTTACTTTATTTACTTTATTTACTTTATTTACTTTATTTACTTTATTTACTTTATTTACTTTATTTACTTTATTTACTTTATTTACTTTATTTACTTTATTTCCTTTATTTACTTTATTTACTTTATTTACTTTATTTACTTTATTTACTTTATTTACTTTATTTACTTTATTTACTTTATTTACTTTATTTACTTTATTTACTTTATTTACTTTATTTACTTTATTTACTTTATTTACTTTATTTACTTTATTTACTTTATTTACTTTATTTACTTTATTTACTTTATTTACTTTATTTACTTTATTTACTTTATTTACTTTATTTACTTTATTTACTTTATTTACTTTATTTACTTTATTTACTTTATTTACTTTATTTACTTTATTTACTTTATTTACTTTATTTACTTCATTTACTTCATTTACTTCATTTACTTCATTTACTTCATTTACTTCATTTATTTTATTTATTTTATTTATTTTATTTATTTTATTTATTTTATTTATTTTATTTATTTTATTTATTTTTTTAATTTTATTAATTTTGTTTATTAAACATAACCTAACCATTGTTCATTAATTTTTGTCATAAGCATTTATTTATTTAATTTTATTGTTAAACATTTTTTTTTACTCTATTAAACATTTAGAAGACCTGACGTATTTTCCTTTAGGTATATAGTTAAATGTTCCCAAGTTTTAATTCAGGCGTTCTGGGTTTCTGGCTTATATTGATATAGCTTGCATTTTTATACTACATACATTACTACTTAATTCCTTTTACTCTTTCGGGTTTAAAAAAATCCCGTGAATTGGAGAAGAAAGTTTTGTTGGAATGTAAAAAGCATACTAAGTCTCAAGTCTCAGAGTTGGACTAAAAATAACTTGAATAAGAAGAAGAATAAGAACATACATTTTATTCTTATTCCAATCGATTTGAATAAGAATAATTCTTACACTCGTTATTTTAGAATAAAATAAAAGTTAATAAATCATGTCACTTTTATTTTATTAAATGAAAAATAAAAAACGGAATATTTATTCCAGGTGTAGGATTATTCTAAATAACGTTTTATTCAATTAGAATGTTAACTTTAGATAGATAGTAAAATGAATGTTCGGTATTAAAACCTTCTCCGTTTAGTTATATTGATTTTATACATTTAAAACATTGACATATTAAAAGAGTGTGACTTTTCTATTTAGATTTGCACCAAAAACATGTATTCTTTTTTAATAAATAAGAAACAACGATGATACGTGTTTAAATATACAATACATAATCCACTTCAATTTCACCCCTCTTTTCAATGGTCGGATTGATTTGAATTTTTTTTTAGCGTAAAAGATTTTATTGTGATAGATAGGTACATTTTTTGAAGTCTTCGAAACGGTGATGATAATTTTATAATGAAGCTACATATAAAGTAAACTGCGAAATTATAATTATGATGGTTCAATGTATATTTCTTTGCGTATTAAGTATGTATGTATTTTGTTTATGATTCCTATCAGCCTTGAGGTCATACGTGTGCTATCTCTTTCACACCTACGGAAAGTGAATGAGATAGTAAATTACTGCAGGTAAGAAAAGAGTCCTACGCTTATCACTAGATTTGCAGAAAGTTGCAGGCGTGTTTCCACTTGAGACCGTCATTTATTACTCATTGGTAATAACAATAGGATTAAGTCGTGGCGTGGTGAATTCTTTGTCAGCATTTGCTAAACACGTGCGGCAAGCGTTGTGTCAAACGATATTAATATCTGTTAATTTCCGTCTAAATAATAAATGCAAATTTTAAATATCAGAAGAACTTTTAAAAACACCATAAGTCTTGGTAGTAACTCGGACACTGAAACCACATACTAAACATAATTCGAAAACAGAAAATAAACATGAGTATTTTCCCCATTTGTTCCTGCCCAACGTGACCGCCGCGATACATGAGGCGGGGACATATGGGAATGATTTAAATGAAGCGCCTATTCCCATCTGTGCCCGGCGGGGAGAAATAGGAATACACCATATCGAGCCATTCCTTATCCTACCTTTAAAAACATCTTTCTTAGGGTTCCGTACCCAAAGGGTATAAACGGGACCCTATTACTAAGACTCCGCTGTCCATCTGTCTGTCACCAGGCTGTATCTCATGAACCATGATAGCTAGGCAGTTGAAATTTTCACAAATAATGAATTTCTATTGTTGCTATTACAACAAATACTAAAAACAGCATATAATAAATATCTAAGTGGGGCTCCCATACAACAAACGTTATTTTTTTGTTGGTTTTTGCGTAATGGTGCGGAACCCTTCCTGCGCTAGTCAGACTCGCACATGGCCGGTTTTTTTTATTCATAGCAGCTGAATTGTACCTGATGATTTAGATCACATTAAAAGAAATACGGGTATCGTCCAATACCAAGACTATGCGGCAGTAAATTAAATTTGTAAGATTTTATTGCATAAAATCAGGTATAAATTAGACAAGAAACATAGTAGTTTCTTGTCTAATTTACTTCTATCTATACGTAACGCCTATACGGCACCCAGACTGCATGTTTAATCTAGGAATATTATTTAGAATATAAAATCATGATCTTGGGGCACGGTAGTGCCCCCGCCAAGTCGAGCGCGAAGCAAACACTGCCGTACCATCCTTTACTGGAACCATTTCGCCGCATTTTCAGGCCCCTATTTGAGAACCTCTGGATAAGACCAGAACGCAGAAATTTTCGTCATCCAGTAAGTTATAATCACATACTTAAAATCCAATTTCAAGTCTGTAGGTCATTTAGTTCCGAAGTTAAGCGAAAGCAAAGTTTCGCATTTATGACACTCATTCACTCATGATCATCAGAATAGAACTAGTACTTCCCATAAACTCAGAGAGCTGAAATTTGGTACAGAGTTAGGGTTTAATGGCCACATAAAGGGTACACCTAAAAATATTGCAATATCACTCACGTTTTAAAGATCTAAGAACTGCATAAGTAAGTTTGTAATCCCATATAAATATATGATATTACAAATTTACTGTTGCAGTTCATAAATGAAGATATATTTAGTTATGATATGTGTATACATAGTATGGGTATGAGTACCCGAAAAGAAGGACTGCCTACAAAAAGAGATGAGATCCCTTAAAAAAACATTACATGTAAAAAGGTGCAAGTCTCGCAACGCTTTTACTACAAAAAAGTTTTGAGATGTAATGTGAAACCAAGTCGGTTATTTCAATCAGTGCCAGGGGGTATTAAAACCGTATCAATAAGATATCTTTAATTTGTAATACATATAATGACTTGGCAATCGCACATAATGCTTTACTCGTACCGTACTCGTAAATATGTGTAATGCTCAAACTGCAATTAGCGCTAGCGTTATGTTCAATTAGAATTATTTTAATAGGTGACGATGATCCTTTTGCCATTATGCAGCCGTGCGATGGCCAAGTCATTATACGTATTACAAATTAAAGATATCTTATTGATACGGTTTTAACACCCCCTGGCACTGATTAAAATAACCGACTTGGTTTCACATTACATCTCAAAACTTTTTTGTAGTAAAAGCGTTGCGAGACTTGCACCTTTTTACATGTAATGTTTTTGATGGGATTACATTTATTTGATTAAGAATTATTCTTATTCAATTTTTTCACATACTAATTATTTCCGATCAAATTTATTTAAATAATTTTGACGGGAATAAAATCAACATGATTTTATTCTTAGGAATTCTTTTTTTTTTTTTATTTATTCTTATTTAAATAATGATTTTATTCTTGAATGACCAACACTGCTTACTAAGTATGTATGTATCTATTTAATTTAAACAAAACTATTTCACCTAGCAATGTTATAGATACCCAATAAATATAATGAATTCTGGTATTAATGAAAGATTTGAAGTATTAAAATAAGTTTATTTATCACTGCTATAGATATATATTTTCTGATCGCTGCATTAAGCGGTACAAGGTAAATTACGGCTTTTAGCTCATACAAACTCACCGCATATGAAAACATTTTAAACTAAAGTCTATTTTTTTATTCGGTAGACTAAAATGACATTTCATAGTATGAATGAACATCATGTGTCATTTCATTTCATACTGTGAAATGTCATTTTAGTCTACCGGATAAAGAATAGACTTTAATTGCTTATTATAAAATAAGCTCGTAATAACTAGTACATATGTCATTTGTTAACAATGGTAAAATATCTACCACAATCCACTAGCGCATGTATCTTTATCACAAAGTGATTTTTTTTAATCACTCTATCTCTATTCTCTGGAATCTAAAGATAAATTATACCTAACTATGTACCAGTAAAATTACTAGTTAGGTAAAAATTTTTCTTTAAATCAGTCTTTAATCTGTAGGTACATACCAAGTGTGAACCCGAAAATAAAAATAATAATCTAAGTAGCATAAAATATAACTATGTAAATAATAGCAGATATTACTAGGATAGGATGTTGTTTACTTGCAACCCCTTTTCTAAACATTTCTAAACTAGAATTGCTCCGAAACACAACAATAGGAACACACAGGTATAAAGATAAACAAAGGAATAACCACGCTGCCTGCGGCTGTCGCTCCAAAATAATACTGTAATCGCTCACTTATGTTTTCAACTTTAGCTTAAGGACTCAAAGTGCAATATTGTTTGAATTGACAATAAGCGAAGTTACCGGCAAAAAAACTTGTTTGTGCTGGAGGCTTCATAGACCGCCCATGCCAACCACGGTTATTCAATAATGAGTTGAATTTAAGTCTGCGTAAAGATTACAATCGTTTGAACTGGTTCAAAACCTTATTATGAGGTAACAGAATCGACTGGGTTTTTATTTCGGTTACCGGTAACAGGGGTTAACTCGATCTGATACGGTTACCGAATCAAAGTGTTACCTTATCAGACGGTTACCGTTATGGTAGGGGTTTTTATAACCACTTCTAAAATAACCCTATGAAAAACCCCGGTTAAGGTAACCGGTTCCGGTCCCTGCTGCGAGGACGATTGGTGCGTTCGTGGTGTGTAAGGTATTTTAGTTTTGATCCTCAGTAACAAGTTGATATTTCTTACAAGTTTAATAAAACTCATCTCTCACAAAGGAATTTGAGATTAATTCGGAAAACTTAACAAAAATAAGAAGTTGTACAACTATGCTTTATATGACATCCGCTTAATAGTATGACGTGTATGTCTCTTCCCTTCGATGTCAATTGTCATTATAAGCGGATTCTACTGTACTACCTACAGTTACTATTATACCTAACAGTTATGAGCAAAACACAAATTCCATTAAAAAAAAAATCAAACATAGAGGCATAGCTGTGGTTAAATTATACATCAAATTTCATAAAAATATTTTCTATAATGTTAATATCCAGTGAGGAAACCGGGGACTATGTTTGTATGAAGAAGCCGTCGCCCCTTTCCTCTTAACCTTTTCGACGCCGTGTCAAACACAAAAGCTGTCACGCTGACGCCACGTCACCGAAGTGTCAAAACTGAAATTGAACTTTATGCATATGCACGTAGGTCTATGTTGCTCTGTGATCTGTGAATCGGTCTTTGGCGTTGAACCTACGGTGCGGATATATCGGTCATTGGCGTCCAAAAGGTTAACCATCTTTAACAACTCACGACAGCTTAAAAATTATAGATACAATGCCATGCTATGAGCTAATTAATTATAAATACAATGACATTTGTTTCGGTTTATAATTTAGGTAGTAGTGTTTCTACTTGAAATAAACAAATTAAAATATATTCAAAAATACTTTAATTTACTCTAATAGCTTAGAAATTGACAAGCTTATTCAACATTGCCTACTTGTTATGTGGTAAATGTTGCAATTAGTTGAAAATTTGTGCTGACACTTGACATCATTCCAATTTTGTCGCACTTTTCATGCAAGTTTGTTAATTTTAGACTATTTTTTTAATCTGACCGCATTATTTGGAAACGCCAGGCCTTATATTAACCGTAGGTAGTACCAACATACCCTAACTTCCGTGCGGTATTGGCAACTCCGCATTCTGTTGCCAACCTTCAAAACCTAACCCAATTCTAAACCACCAGCACCCAAAAACCAACCCTATCACCTTCACTGTAGGTCCAAATTCTACTGAAGAATCCCCACCGTATTCTCATGACGAGCCGTCAACGTGACGTCACTGCTTTTGACAGGCATGTAATTGGTATGTGTTCTTTATACGGGGGATTGATATTTTTATGAAGGCTTTTAATTCTGTTGCTACTGGTTGGAGGTTTATTAACTCTGTATACATGTGAATACGAATAATGTGCTTGAAAAAGAGTAGGTACCTAACTGAAGTTAATTTCAAGATGAAAGCCATTTTGCGTCAAATTTAAAGGAATGTAGTGTATGTAAGTACCTATGCAAGCACAAAAGTTAGAAACAACGAAAGAGCTTATAGACAATCTTACCTGATAGCATAGAGAAAAAAATACATAGAGTGCTCACTCCATACATCAGTTTTAATACCAAAAAGACTATTAGCATCTAGCATCGAGTAGCGGAACTATCAGTACTGCTACTTGACAATAGATGTAGCACCGACCGGAAAGTCTTATGCTGTTGAGATAAGACTTTCCGGTCGGTGCTACACCTATTGTCAAGTAGCAGTACTGATAGTTCCGCTACTCGATGCTAGATGTAGACACTGAAATTAATAGTCTGAACTGATGTATGGAGTGAGCACTCTTGTCTTACTATATTTCTCTATGCTGATAGTCAGTCTTCCCACATTGACTTCACTGTAAACATGTTGTACGAATAAGGGGGTTAAACTACCTATAGGTACAGTTACGGGTTTTCCAAGTACTCATTTAATGAACACTATCAGTTTAACTCGGATATGCGGGCGATTAATTGCGAACCGATTTCACACAAGATCGATTCATACATATTTGCTGAAAGAACTGAAAATAAGGCCACTGTTAACAGTGGATACGACGGAACTATTCTTTTTTGAAGTGAAAATTTCTTAAGCGGCGCTGTGCACTTTTTGTGATGGGGAAAAAATGTTAAACTCGCGAGAGCGTAAGACGTAAGACGTAAGATGTCATTGAGTTTTCACTTCTGTCGGCACTCCCGGAGTGCAACCCGTTGTTTTTTTTTAAACTTTGAATGGTCACTAATAGACATACCACAGGTAGGAACTTAGGAAGCCATCATGTATATGTACCGTCAGCTGCAGAGAGAGGTGACCCCCCATGCATAGACTGATTGTATGCAGGGGGGGGCTCATCTCTCTCTCTCTCTCCAACTGACTGTACATGTCATTAGTGCAAAAGAGGCAGACTACAAAGGAAAAATTTGACCACTTTTGAGCTTTAGAAGCGGCGCTTGAATGTAACAAAACATAAGCGGACAGGAAAATAGGAAAAGCTCGTACAGTCGCCATCAAATATATCGGAGCGGCCAAGGTGCTCGCAAATATCGGAACACGCCTTTTTTGTGAAGGCGCTAGGACCGCTAGGTGCGTGTTAATGTTAAAATATATTTTTTGAGCACCTCGGCCGCTCCGATATATGTGATGGCGACTGTACTTATTATATTGGAATATACTGTTAACAAAAGCAAATAATTTACGAAATTAAGTACATATTGTTTCTGAGTTCAAAATGTACTTCTAATTCATTATTTATAAAAGGCACGAGGCAAAAAGAGGCACGGAGTACTAGGTATGAAGGAGGTTGATTAATTTTAATTACTCTCTAATACACAGGTATTAAGTACTTAGTACACAGGTACTAGGTACTATTGATTGATAGACATTTATTTACAATTGAACTTAATATACACCTAGTACAAAATAAGAAAGAAACTAAAGAAAGCCCATCACACAGTAGGCCTTGTAGCTCAGGTGTTTCTGACGCCATAACGAAAAATGTTTACTACCCTAATAAAAATCCAATCATACCTTTCAGTTTCTCGTATCTTAACTAACATGCTAGCTGAAAACACAACCTTATTGCATACAACTTTAGGTACAATATACAATAGTTATAAGATAGCGATAAGAGTTTGTACAAGGGATGCATTGAGAAGCAGAATTTTAAAAATAGCATTTGTTTTATGCTTTCCTTACACACCATTTATGAGTATTCTTTTATAGGTAGGCAAATGTGTGCCAACGTGTATTCGATAAATATTTAATTTGGATATAAATCGTGCTATATTTGCATGTGGAAGTAATACCGGTAAACTACTTACTTTAAATCGAATGTACTTTCGATTTGGCCTCTTTATCTTTTCATAATTATATAATAGTTAATGTCACAACATCACACGATTGGTTGGCATGTTTAATATCGAATTTATTTTATTCACATTACGATACGAAATCAAATAGTTAAATTAAACCATCTCCCAATCACTAGCTTTAAAATAAATTCCCTGCAATCAGGTATTTTTGCTTGTATCTAACTATTGTAACCGAATTAACACTTTTTCGGCCCGATGGCGTTGATCAGTACTAATTAGCAGTGAAACTGTTTGATCGCCGGCACTCATTAACTAGGTTTTAAAAATCGCAGGCTATTCTGTTTTATTCAATTCCGATAGGTTGAACGAGCGTAGCTGAATCGAGGTTGCGGGGGAAGTTCTGATTTCGAAATTTGTTAAGTTTTGATATGATTATGATACGACCTTGACACGAATCACAGCGCGCACAAATAATTGCGAGCGAGATTCCAAATGATACGACTCTCAGTGCAATTCGCGCGCACGAATAAGCGACACGCACCAAAAAGTCAAAAACCATTTGACATGTGTAAAGTTCATTTGATACGTGACGTACGCGTTTACGTTAAGTGTTATTTTATTTGTTTTATATGAATATTATGGGATTTCAAATTTGTTGTTTAAAATCCGATACAAAAATAGACATAACGCAAACACGAACGCTCGTCGCGCTATCGAATGAAATTTACACTAGGGGTTCAGTCTCTTAATGTGGAGATGCGTTTTTATTTAAAGTATGATGGCAAATTGAAATGCTTTTTGAAAGCCCACTAATTGAAATGCTTTTTGAATTGACATTAAATCACATTAAATATATACACTCTAATTAAAATTATTCATGTGACAATATAGGTGATATAATTATTCCGTACTTGACATATATTAATTTTTTTTATATATAAATTTCGACTGACTTTCTACATTTGTATATTTTATTGTAATTGTATTTTTTTTTAATTACCTAGATAATTATTTTTCTTGTTGTTGGGCAAAATAATGTGTATTACTTGTATGTTACTGTGTATTTCTTTTGTGTTAGCCAATTTGTATGTATAATTTCCAATGCGATGTAAATATTGCTTGTGAATAAATAAATGAAAAAATGAAATGAAAATAGGGTTTGCAATCCGGATCCGGAATGTATGAAATTATCCGGATCTGGATCCGGTACATTTCGGATCCGTCGTGCAAACCCCAATGGCAAGTATAATGATTGTGTATTGCCCCTATGGATTTGAGGGCTAAGATAAATTAAAAAGAGTAACGAATATAAACCATATCAATGCAAACTTTGTCTGTAAAGTTTCGTAACAAATCGTAATTATAATATCCAATAAAATTCATCAAATTAATTTTAATTGTGAAAATAAATATTATTTTAAAGTTTGGATTTAGAATATTTCGATATCGAAACAACGTAGGTACCCTATGCAAACCTAGGAATTAATTAAAACATTTTAAGTGACCGTTTTTAGGTCGTCCGAGTTTACCTGGGTTTTTATTTTTTTAAGTCCCTGTATGCGGAACAATGTTACACAGTGAGAGATACTTTAGAACGCGAACTGCCGACTGCATATTACTGCCGCAAATGTCAAAATCGATGTTGCTGCTCGGATGCAGTAATGCAGTCGGCAATAATTTCGCGCTTCTATATTGCCGCAGTACCTAATGCTGATACACTCTGCTGAATCCGAACGTCTGAACCTTAATAATAATTATCGTACACTTATTTTAAAATTCCGTGTTTTTAAGTAAGTAATATCTAGGTAAACACATGTTAGTCCTTATTTACGGAACTTAATCTACCACAAAGTATAATTTTCACACTAAACTAGGTTGTAGTGTGCCTAGATTACGCGATTAGATGTGCCGTAACATCAAATATGAAGACGCACTCAATGATGCATGCAAGCCACTCATAGCGCCATCGATTTTACTGACATAAGTACATTATAAAGTATTGACTATCGTAATACCACCCGACTATAACCCAGTAAGTACTACAACTATGGTCCACAATTACTTACAATAATTAACATTATGTGTAGTGGGTGATTTGAAAATGTAATGTCTACCCCAAACTTTTTCATCATACACTTTTCGTTGCACAAATCTCTGTTTTGTCATTTTGCTGGGACATCAGACCAGTGAAACCTGTGTCGAAACGTCGGTAAATAAAGGTAATAAAATAAATTTCGCTATAGACCCGTCTGTAAATGTGACTTAATATGTGTTCAAAACGCGAGTGTTCTAAATATTATACATATACGTATATGGTCCACAAGTTCAGTACGTAATTAAGACGAAAGTGGATGATTGCCACGAAACTGCCTTTAATTACAATTGTAGTCCTCATTTTCATCGCTGTAAGCGGTCATCCACTTTCCTGTTAAGGAAACCCAGATATAATATTTTAAGTAAATCATCTTTAAACCAACATTATCAGAATCTTCTTTGTCGGAGACATAACCGAAAAACAATTTTTCACTCGAGGTCGCTTTACCGCGCCTTACATCTGTCAGGGAACATGATTACACGGGTTATGTGGCTTTACACGTGACGTGACAATGTTATTTCTATTGTAAATATATAGAAATAATGTGTTTGATAACAATAATCTAAAAGAACGGGTGACAAAAGAGCTAGCAGCTTTTCGCTCCATGCATAAAGGTGACGTTCTGATGAGCGTCACCTTTATGACATTCGCCGGCACATTTTTACCGCGATTATGACATTCATTCCTTCATTCAACTTTAGTAATATGATTCAGAGAGGAAATGCTACCAGCATACTCGGTACTATGCCACAAGGGACGGCTTTAGAATTACGATTCTTAGTTAAATTAAATCATACGTCATTTATTTATGTTATTCAAATACATGTCGTCTAACTTTTATTTGAAAATCTTTGTTTTTATCTTCAACTAATATTTACCTACAAGGTTTAGATTAGAAGAGATCATGATGTGTTGCGGAAACATTTCACAAGATTGAAAATTTTCAGTAATATCTAGAAAATTTTCCACTGATTGAAGAGTTATTCTGATTCTAAAATTGGAGATTTAATTATTTACCTATGTAAATAATGAAATTTTTTAGGACTTTATTGTAAAGTAGCTGATCTGTAGGTAAATATAAAGATATTCTGATAAGTCAGAGATCTACTTATCTGTGTGCGTACCGGTTTGCGCTAACACTAACTACTATTATAGGACTGTTATTGCTAATAACTTGCGGTAAATTGCAATTGCAAATAATGCGATCATATTCAGAAAAACCCATCCATTGACCAGTATGAGGCTCTATTAAGTGACTTTTGCTATTCAACGAAGTACTTATTCTACCACTTAAACTTACAAGGGTCCATAAATGATTGGAAATATTTGATCGTTACGTCTCTTCGTTACCAAGGTGACTAGCCACCGTTCGCTATATTCCCACATTTTGATTATTTTTATTGGCATATTATAAAGACTTTGGTCTTTGCGGCTGACTCACCGTCTGCCACCATGCTGGGCGCTCTACGGGTGGTCGGAAACCAAACCAAATTCGCTTGACCTACCAAACAATGCTACAAATGTAGCAAGTCTGGACGCACGTTCTAAATTTAAAGACTCAAGTTAGAATGGGCGAGTGGCAGTTGTTTTCGGAGTCATCAAGGCATTGTCAGCAGGATTGTGGACCTGTCATATGAAGCAGAGGAATTTAGACTTTATCTGTAAATATGTATGGTTATTATTGGTTTGGGAGTAAGTTGTGGATTTGGCAAAATTTCTTAGAATCAATTTCTATCCGGGTAATTAGCGAGCTTCTGTCAAATGAGTAATGATTTATCTGTAAGTCGGCGGTTTTAAGTGTATTTAAACAGGTTTAAGTTAGTTTACAAAGTTAACATGAAGTTTAAAAATTAACAAGTGTGATAAACCATTTTTAAACTGCACGCCCATCTAAAGTGTCTTTTAAGCTTGCTGTACTTAAACTCTTTTCTTTTTGCCGTTTTTCTGTGCGTAAGCGTCTCTAAATAGGTAACATTATTTTAAACGTGAGCGTAGATGTAGATACCTACTCCAGGAAAGGGCGTTATGCCATAACTAAAGGCAAATGAAAAATAAGTAGGTATGTACTTCGTATCGTTGTTGATGTAGGCGTGACTAACTGAAATATCGGGTTCGAACCAATGAGTTTGAAAATTGTTCGGAATGTCATTTGATATTAATTTACCAATCGCTTTTTGGTAAATGGAAACATCGTAGATTAGTCTATGATGGGGTCATTATCACCACAATTTTAAGAGCCTAGCTCTTGTCGGCGGAGTAATCGCCATTCCGTTATTTTCTCTGCCACTGTTTTGAGCTCCTGATATACGTCACTACATTGATTTTCTCTTTAGCTTGGTCCAAAAATGCACGTCTCGGCCTTCGTCTGCCTCTTTTTTTCTATTCTTCCTTCAATTATAATCTTTATAGTTTTAGAATTAGAATTTCTATGATGGGGTACGTAGTAAAAATTCTACATAAGAAAAAATACGAAAAGGTGGTGTTACAGGGTGTTATTATAGCCGTATAATACCTAAGTGTGCCATATAAAGGCTGTTTTGACGGCCGGTCTGGCCTAGTGGGTAGTGACCCTGCCTGTGAAGCCGCGGTCCTGGGTTCGAATCCCGGTAAGGGCATTTATTTGTCTGACGAGCACAGATATTTGTTCCTGAGTCATGGTTGTTTTCTATGTATTTAAGTATTTGTATATTATATATATCGTTGTCTGAGTACCCACAACACAAGCTTTCTTGAGCTTACCGTGGGACTTAGTCAATCTGTGTAATAATGTCCTATAATATTTATTTATTTATTTTTATTTATTTATAAACCGTAACTATGATATTGTAAACATCGCGTGTAAGATGCTTTACGGAGCAGCTCGGCGCAGTCGCATTAAAAATGTAATGATTCAATCGACGTTCCAGGAAACAACTCAATTCGTTCCAAACCTAGTCGGGGGTACTAATGGTTCTCGCACGAATCTCGCTTAAATATGAATAAGAAACAAGGTTAAAATGGATAAGTGTGACTGCGGGATAAGTGTGGTGCGGGTAAGTTGTGGCTTGTTTGATTATGATATTGATTGCGAGATTATGCATTTGGCACTAAACGCCAAATTTGGCAGCAAATGTCGGAATTCGTAATAAATATTAATCAATAATAATATGTAACATACAAAAGCTTAAAGACGCTTTCGTTAATGGGGGTTAACGCAACACTATTTTAATAAAAGGCATATATGCGATATACAACTGGTCGTTGTGAAGATCCTTGGGGAGGCCTATATCCCGTAGGTTACCTTTCGGTTGATGGTTGTTGCCTGACTTAAGGATGACTCACGTTAGACCGGGCCGTGTCCGGGCTGGAGCTTCCGGAGCTTCGTATTCTATGGAAAGCATCACCTGATCACCGGTCATCTGTCATAGAAAAATAAGCGCCGAAAGCTCCGGACCGGACACGGCCCTGTCTAACGTGAGTCATCCTTAAATGGACTAAATTAACCAAATTGCGAGCCCGGTATCTTCTATACCGGAGTAAATAGGGGGAAAACCAGTGGTAGGGGTAAAAATAGCGTGTCGCTTGCGCTAGATGGCGTGCCCCGACTGCAGTTTGACACCGCGCACTTGCATTCTGATTACATTTATAATTGACTCCGAATACAGCTCAAATATCTAGATACCCTCCGTTCTAGACATTCGTGTTCATTTCAAATCGGGTGTCTCAATAGAGACTTAAAGAGAGAGTTTATGATTGGCTCAATTTTACAGGCTTAAATTTAGTGTTGGGAATAACGCTCATTTCGAGGCTTAAAGACTCGAACCCTTAAGACTCTCGAGGCTTAACGCCTCAAAGGCGGCAAAGACGATTTCTTACATCCATACGCGTAAAATAAATAAATACAATTCTCAAATATAGTCGAGTCTTCAAGACTTACGAGGCTTGAGGGCTAGAGTCTTTAAGCCTAAAAATAAGCGTTATTCACAACACTGGGCTTAATTTATTTCTTTGACAAGTATCAATTAACACTGATTTAAACTTTCACGATTTTTACACATTATTAAATTGTACAACGGGACTTAATCGCGTATCTAAGTTTTAAGATTTACCTCCGACGTTTCGAGGACGGCGTTGTCCCCGTGGTCTCGGAGAAGACTCCGATTAAGTCCCGTTGTATAATTTAATAAGTATTAATTAGGTACCTAAGTTTTCGTTTATAAGAACTTACGAGGTAAAATTAATTAACCAAGCGAAACGAAGAGAGCTGAAATTTTACACATTCCTTTTTGGAAAAAGACGTATCACAAAATAACGCACCACTGGACACAAAGATAGGCTGATAGAACACTAGATTAACTATTTAAGCCTTTCAGGTTTAGATGGACACTTATCGCGATCTCTTTGTTGTGCTTTGACCTAATTTAACACATCTAAGCTACTGATAACCTAAAAGCTTAGAATGGATTATACCTAGTACAGGGTTCCGATTTTTTTGAGGAGGATATACATGAGTATTGCGTACCTAATGAGTCTAAGATACCTACAGGGTGGCCCAAAATATGTTTATAAATACTTTTAAGGAATATTTTTCTTACACGTCTTTTACAAAATGTTATTTAAAATTAAAACTGTAATCATTTACCTAAACCGTAAAACGTAAATTATTATATATCTCCATTGATACACAAACGCAAACGTTTGATAAATTTATCATCAATATTCCGGAGTAAACATTGTTGTCATCGTATTTCTGAAATTAGGAAAGTAGAGTAGAGTACCTATAATAGACGAAATTAGGCCAAGGACTTGCATTTGCACTTGCACTAGTCTTTTGTTCTAAAAGGGCGTAATAACAGTGTCTGCTTTAAGAGAAACATCGCAGGAAGTCCTGCGATCTAGTTCGTTTAGTTATTTAATTTATACAATGGGCCCGATTCGGATTTTGTAATAGATATCTATTAGATATCTTTTAGACATCGCCAAGATACGATAACGATATGTTTAAGATCGAACCTGCCCAATTTGACATTTCCGCGATTCTGGAGATACTCTTGAACGATTTCCACAAGATATTACGTAGAGATCTAATTCACGTCTAATGATATCTAACACTATCTATTGTAAAAGTGACATTGGTTGCCCGAATTGCGCTGCAAAAGAGAACTAGTTGAAATCTAAACTATAACGTATCTAGAATGGATCTAGTACGTATCGTCTCTTGTGAATATCTTGAAGTTCGAATACGGCAGAATAAGGGTACCATGTATATTCTGCTTAAATACAATTTTGTGCAACCAGCCTTGTTGCAATACTGTGTCTCAGCTTACTCAAAGTAACAAATTGAAATTACTATTCTAGACCTTACGTCGTCGCAATAGAGTTTACGAATGTTCACTAATTCATGTCCGCGACGGTACAAAAAAGTTTGGTGTGAAAAGGGCGTAACAGCCATGTAAATCCTAGTAAGATACGTCGTTTTGTAAAGTATAAAGTAGTAGGTACATTAGAGGAATCCAGACTTCAGTCACGAGTGCTCTAGTAACGGGGACTGGGGACTTAAAAAACTGGGTCGGGACGAGATGGACCGGCCGTCCTTTGGGAGCGAGCCGAAAATTTAGTTTTTATAAAAGCTACATATTTTGACTAAGTTGTTGTTGTTGTAGTTTTGTAAGTTGTTGTTGTTGTGTGTTGTTGTGTTGTGTTGTAATAAATTTCGCCGTAGATCCGTCTATAAATGTGAGTTTAGAGTTTGTGAATTTAGAGCTTATGAAGTTAGAAGCTTGGTTCTACATGAGATGATACGAGTATAACTTTTTGACAGTACTAGCCATAATATGGTGGTCTCATCTTGGCAACATTCTATGTGAAAATATTTTTGGTGGGATCAGAATGTCTCCTTACTGTAAACAGACTTGATCAATAGGCATCTCTCTTTTCGTTTCAACCTACGACATGAAGTAGGTAAGTATTTTAATCATAATCTACACTACAATAGTTACATTACCAATAATTTAAGATGTAATTTTTTTGAAAAGATGTGTCCCGCCGAGTTTGTTGCCGGTCCCATATTGGGATACCCTCCTCCAATTGAGGGGGGATTTAAATCTTCTCGGGGCAGAAGTGTAGGGTTGGAGCCGGTGTAACTTTATTTGACGTTCATAAGCGCATTGTAATTATGCCTACTTGAATAAACTATCTTTTATCTTATCTTATCTTAATTACTATTGTTACAATTTTTCATGGACTCACCAAGACTCTACCTTTACAGGTGTACACAAGATGTAGGTGGTGTGTGTTATTTTGAATTATTTTTGAATTATTTTCAACATTTTTCTAAATCTTAAACTTCAATCGTTTAAATAGTTACTGTTAAATTACTTTTTTACGACTTATAAATTTTACACGAACGAATTTTCTTTTAAGCGTAGTTCTCTGTATGCCACAGTCTTTATAAGAGTCCACAATAAAAGTCTCTTGAAATCGTCACGAGATGACGGCGCTCTTGTTAAAAAGTAGCAATTTTATAAAAACCAATTTCGTCTGAATGTGACAATGACAATGAAAATGAAAAAGAAAAATTGTATTCTTCATCATCTAAGCGTTAACCCGGTAATTTGCCACGGCTTGCTTAGGGAGCCTGGCGTCCGCTCGGCAACCTAAGCCCATGCCAATTATTGATTGGCACGGTACTAATTTGTATTCTTCAATTAAGGTATATTATAATGCACTTATGAATAAGTAATATGAATTATTATGAATGACAAAAATTACCAACGGTTCAAACCTACATACACATCATAGAAAAAATACCGACAGAACACGATGGGATCCATTTTTTCAAAAATTATATGTACCTACCTACATCAGTATTGTGTGTGCTAAGCCTTACCCACACACAAGCATAGCCTTAACATATATAAGTGCATAGTACGTGTTATTTAAGCCATTATACGTTTATACTCTAACCTAGTTACTTGTCTTTACGTCACACCTCACATGGCGATCCTGCCAGTGCGGCATTGTGCTGCAGTCAGTCTATAGTGCCCAAATTAATGTTATATTACAAGACATAATTATTCCAGTATTCTCTATTTAATTATAAGCTACTCAATAATAATAATAATGTACCGTAAAATGTAAAATACTTCAACAGAAAAAGATGTCTTCCGCCTGACCAAGAATAAGGTACTTATATAAAACTAGTTCGCTTACATTTTTATTTGCAAAAATGCCATTGTAACTTTACGGGCAGACGATTTCAATTAAGTACAGCGAAGCTGCTGGAATAGTGTGGAATGAAACTATTATTAATACCTTTATATTACGGCTACGGTCCCGAATAAATCTAAATCTACAAAGAGTTCTATAAGTTTTTAACTTACCTCCGACGTTTCGAGAACGGCGTTATCCCCGTGATCTAGGAGAAGACACCACGACCACACCACCACCAAGAACACGGGACAACGCCGTCCTAGAAAAGTCAGAGGTAAATTTAAAACTTAATTTTACGCGATTAAGTCCCGACGTTCTGAATAATAATGAGTAAAATCGTGAAAGTTTAAATCAGTGAGTTCTGGTCATGAAAATTCCTTAACAGTTATGAAAATAATTAAAATAAAAAATTACCCAAAGCTGTCCTTAATTACCAATATAATAGCTATGTTTTCGAGTACATTAAGAATACTGTATTCTATTGTTAAAATAAAGTTTTATAAATACGGATACCTAAATTTAAAAAAAACACTGTCGTATCATGTCACGTTGTTCCCAATAAGCGCGACTATAATAAACATAAAGATTACGTAGGCAACATGACAGTGACAGACATGTTTTATACAGTGTGTAAGTCCAATACGGGCAATAAATTAAACAAGATATAGAATTTATCCGTCTAATCATTAATTAGGAATTTTTTTAAGTTACCCTTTATTTATGACCCCGTTATTATTATTTTTTTAATTTACCGAGCAGCAATGTACTGCAAACATAGAAACATAAGATGACATGACATTTCGGGATACGAGCTATTTATAGTAACTGCCAACAAGCGTTGACGTTACTTTATGAAGCTCGTATCACGTAACTTGTGTCAGTGGTGTATTACACTGCGGGCCGAATTATTTTGTATGGTTAACATTTTCATTGTATTTCTAAGCAAAATCTATCTCAATATACTTCTTAGGTTCTATACTAACCACCGTTTAAATATTCGCCCGTATTGGATTTACACACTGTATTATCGTAATCGCTGTCATATACCTTCCTATATCTTTTTTGGACTTCCTGTATAGCGCCATATTGGTGATGAAGCCTCAGTGATTTATTGACCGAAGCGTAGCGAAGGTCTACGTTTTGACTCGGGCATTTTGCTTTTGTATGTCCGGATGTTCTCCTCTACAGGTCACAATTCTCAACCAATTCTTGCGAAATTTTGTGACCAGATTCTATGAGTAAATATTTTTTTTTGTCTATCCCGTTTTTGGAAATTTTCAAAAATGGAGGAGTTGTGATACCTCGCGCTTAAACAAATAGTCGTATCGATATCATAAGAGTATTTTCTTTTTGAGACATATTTACATAGTAAATGGCAAAAAATGCAGAAAAATTGTATTGCTGGTTTAGGCGGTATTTAGATATTTAGTTTGTACTCGAGAAAGAGTAGCCGAATTTCGTCAGCTTAGCTAAGAACTATCATAGCGCATTTTGTAAACAATCGCTTTTTTTGTTTGCACACAGAAAGTCTGGGTTCGATCCCCAGTAAGACATAACTTTTTGTATTTTTTTTTTCACTTAAACTTCGTATTTTTTTTTATAAATTAAAATCTTTGTATTGTTGATTGATCAAACCGCTGTGTGGCGCTGTCATCGTGCACGGTCCCAATAAGCTATGCTCGCGAGGTCTACACCTCACAGAGCCACTAGCCAGTGATTTATTTATTTGTTTTTGCTCATTAGGTAATGGTGTTTAAAGTGATAGCTTACTATGCAGTAACGCTATATGCTGCTGCAGTTACCACCCGAATGTCACCTTCAAGGTTGATGAGACGATTTTTAGAATGATATAAATAAGGCATTTAGGTACATAGCTCAAGTATAGACGAGTTCATAACTTTTGTTAAATATTTTGATTTGTGTTTCTATTTTAGTTTATATGGATGAGTTGTTTACGAAATAAAAAGCCCTTTCCACTCTATACTTTTGCTCTAGAAAGAAGCTCAGCAATAAGCCCCGAAGCTCTACATCGTATTCATTTACACTATTAATTTAACATAACTTCATTTAAATTCAAAACGGTCTAGAGTTTGACATGGACAAGGAACCCACTGATTAACAGTCCGCCGGACGGTATCGGCCTGTCAGTTAGAACAAAATTTTGACAGTTCCGAACAACTGACAGGCCGATTCCGTCCTGTTAATCAGTGGGCTCCTTAAGAGCAGTCAATTTAGGGCAAATAAAGAACTTATTATAATGTTATTACCTTTCAAAGAATAAAACAATATGCTCATACAAATTGTAACAGTCATTTTTATGCAAGTTTTACGAAATAATCTTACCTAATCAATAATAGTAGTTTATGTGACTGCTACATAACGAGAGGCATTAAAATACGAGTGTGGGTTTAAGAAACGAATAAATTGAGTTTCTTAATAGAATCACACGAGTAAAAATGTTCATAATTTGGAGCGGGGGCGGGGAACACATTATTTTGGACTTTCGAAGTACCTAATTATTTTGAATTACCTACGTATTCTATAAAGTACTTATGTACCTATATACGTACATTTTTGTATTGTGTCATTTTAAAAAGAAACATACTTTAAACTTAAAGCCAGTCAACCAGAAAATACGAAAATTATATTAAAACCTTTCAAGAGGCACTTTACCATAATAACACGGCTTCCTATGTTGAGTGGAGGAAATTCCATTATAGGCGCTGTATCGGAGGTATTTTATGCTAGCCTTTCAGAGGCGTCTATTTTGCTCTCATATGTCAAAAGGTTGTATGTCATTATGAAACTGGCATGGATATAAGACTTTTCGGCTGGTCTCTTGGTATTTCAGTCACTATACAAAGAATATTATACATGTATATAGCAAAGGGGTTTAAATAACATGTATATAGCTCATTATACAAAGATGCGTTTAGAGTTTACTTTAAGGTGACAGTCCATTTCCAACCGCAGCTGCACTACTGTTCATTTTACTATGAAAATTGACAGTAACAGCGACGCGTTCAGTACCAGTAGTGCAGCTGCGGTCAGAAATGGAATGCAATTAGGCATTCACAAGTTATAATTCTGTTCTTGCATTCGTATCAACTGTTTGTCCTCTCCGTAAAACCGTATCGTCATGTACCTAGTCTGCATAAAGGATGACTCACGCTAGACCGGACCGTGCTCGGGCCGAGGCGTCCTACATGTCATTTTCTATGACGGCTGTTCGGTGATCACGTTGTGTTTTCCATACATACTGTCTGTTTTAAATTTCACAGTGTATTTAGTTCGCTGTAATGCTGTGTAACTTTTTGAATCAATAAAACACACACACACACACACACACACACACACACAGCCCCATCCAATAAGGTCCAGCTCCAGCTCTCATACAATCGAAGTCAATCATTTGAAAACGACATGCTAATCGCATGAAACGTTATGAACATTTACGTAAAATAGTTTTCGTTGCTAAAAAAATGTTATACAAAGAAAATAGGGTGAGTAGAAGTTTTGTACATAATTTTTTTGCTTTACAATATTCTTTGTAAGTACCTATCTAATTTCTTTGTATACCAAAGTACCTATAGTTTCCCCTCTGGGTTGGAAGGGTAGTCGCTTTCATAAAAACTGGTGCCTACGTACGAGATAGGTTGCCAAGTGAACCCCAGGCTCCCATAAGCAGTGAAGATGATGATAAATAAATAAATATTATAGGACATTCTTACAGGCCTGTGTTGCGGGTACTCAGACAACGATATATATAATACATACATATATACAAATACATAATACATAGAAAACACCCAAGACTCAGGAACAAATATCTGTGCTCATTAAACAAATAAATGCCCGGGGTTCGAACCCAGGACCGCGGCTTCACATGCAGGGTCACTACCCACTAGGCCAGACCAGTCGTCAAACCACATGATGATGATGATGATGCGACCCTGTCCTCAATCGTCTTTAAACCCTACAAATAATTTCGCAATCATGTCGTACGTTTGCAAATCCGATTGGGCCTACAAAGAGCTTACCGTGCGTTTAGTAAGCGTTTCCCTTTTGCCGAGCTGCGTAGGACGTAATATAATTTACTTTCAATCATGCGAGGGATACATGTTGATTCCTGTCTTTGTGCTTCGGAAATTACATTTGTATGTGTACGTAAAACACGTGTAGATACTTAAAATTAGGTTAGTATTAGTCAATATTCGAGTTTTCAGGTCAACTCATCTTTAGGTTTAGTTTCTGACTTGCCCGATTCGAACTTTAAGATACGTCAATTAATAGATTTTTAAACGATATGCATGGATTAGATGTGTCAGTCTCAAAAGTGACGTATTTTTTTTAAGAAACGTCATATTTCACAGTAACTCTAATCCATATCGTTTCTAGATCTATTAATTGACGTAAGTATCTCAAAGTTTGAATCGGGCCGTAAAGGGGCCCACTGATTAACAGTTCGCCGGACGGTATCGGCCTGTCAGTTGTTCGAAACTGTCAAAATTTTGTTCTAACTGACAGGCCGATACCGTCCGGCGGACTGTTAATCAGTGGGCCCCTTTAGGGTCGGTTGCACCAATACGTCTGTCACCGTTAAAAAAAGTTCGCAATATTGTATGAGAAGTTTCATAGTTCACTGCTGAGTGATGTTAGTCAGCCCGTCAACTGTGGTAGATGCAAGCGTCCCTTAGAGCCCAATTCATATTTACAAACTTGTTACGGTTTAGAATTGGTTTTGATACGACCCTGACGATGGTCTTGTTGGTTGACAACGTTCGCTTAATTTCGCATGCACCAATCAGTGTGAGCCATATTCAAGGTAGGATAAGTTGTTAAATTTGAATCGGACCCCTGGATTCATCCTTAAGAGCCCATCAACGTGCACACTAGCGCCATTGCTAAATCTTCTTCTTCCTCGCGTTGTCCCGGCATTTTGCCACGGCTCATGGGAGGAGCCTGGGGTCCGCTTGGCAACTAATCCCAGTAATTGGCGTGGGCACTAGTTTTTACTAAAGCGACTGCCATCTGACCTTCCAACCCAGATGGTAAACTAGGCCCGTATTGGGATTAGTCCGGTTTCCTCACGATGTTTTCCTTCACCGAAAAGCGACTGGTAAATATCAAATGATATTTCGTACATAAGTTCCGAAAAACTCATTGGTACGAGCCTGGGTTCGAACACGCGACCTCCGGATTGAAAGTCGCACGCTCTTACCGCTAGGCCACCAGCGCTTCACTAGCGCCATTGCTAAATAATCGTGATTATTTAAATTTAACGAAATATATTTAAAAATGGGGCGCTACGTACCGTATCTTGTATTAAAGTACCTTTTGAATACATCAAACTAGTTTCTTTGTTGCTGGATTCGTCAATCTATGCGTCCAAAGTTAAAACGGCCGTTTTTGTTTTGAGTTCACATTCCTTTTTTAACTTTGAACGAATGACTTAGACACTAAAATGTCACCAGTTCGAAGCACCCCACATCAATTCTATTGAACTTACGGAGTACTTACGGAGAACATTAAATCGAGTTCGATATTTCTGTCACGTCGTGACGATAAACAATTCTTGTTTAGGATAGGTTTTTTTTTAATGGAAGTATGAGTCATGGAGAGTCTACGATATATATGATTTTTCGTTCGTTTTATAATAAGATTTTAAATAAGTAGGTAAACCATAATCTCTCAACCTCTTCGGGACTATATGGTCTCGGTATTAATATGACAAAAGGAAATTCCACTTTGTTATGTGAGCTCTTGAGATGACTACTATAAATTACTAAAAGACATAGACAGGAATATAAAACTAAAACTTACTACAATTGGAAATTTGCATAAATAGTGACCCGTTTTAGATGTTCTTGAATGTAGATATTGAGACTCTCATATAATTTTAAATTTTTTTAAATGTATAATTAAGTTCCATGAAATTTTAATTGGACTTCCAACCCAGAGCACTACCAGCTATGGTACCATAGGAAAACTTTGAGCGACAGCACAATTTCAAAATAGTCTTACTGGTTTTGGTCAGCGTTAACTAAGTAGCCTAATGTAACCGGTCGTATCAAAATCAGATCAAAACCGTATTTTCTTCCTTATTTTCTCGTAATGCATGTTAATTATAAGATGTAATTTTTTTTTTGAAAAGATGTGTCTCGCCGAGTTTGTTGCCGGTCCCATATTGGGATACCCTCCTCCAATTGAGGGGGGATTTAAATCTTCTCGAGGCAGAGGTGTAGGGTTGGACCCGGTGCATGTAGCTTTATTTGACGTTCATAAGCGCATTGTAATTATGCCTACTTGAATAAACTATCTTTTATCTTATCTTATCTGTAACATGTTGCTAAATTGAGTCGGCCTTCTGTAATTTTCCTCGCGTCTGTCTCGTCTAAACACTATTTGATGGTCCCTCGATAAATATTCAAACCTCGTGGCGCCTGTGACATAAACAGTATACTAGCAGTCGCCATCGGACGTTACGGCGTAATGACGGCTGTCACTGAAAACGTGCAAGTTTAGGCGGTTTTACACTTGTAAAACTTACCTAAGGCACACACACCAAGAAGAGAAATATTTCGCTTTACACGTCCTCAGTGTGATGTATCGGGCGTGTTTTAATAACAAAAAAATACTTAATAAGTAATAACTCGTCGTGGCAGATTGCGTCTTAGTGAATCGCCTTAGGTACCTACCTAAGTTTTTCAAGAGCAATCATCAGAACTAAAGAAAACATTTGAAAAAAAAAACACTCTGATGTTTAGTTCCCTAGAAGTTGAAGGTAATTACCTACTAAATAATTATAATTCTTATTATTTAATTGGCCATTGTTTGTCTTTTAACTATAAACTTCCTGTGAGACGCAGACCTACACATACTTATTTTACAACAGGCTACGTAATGTTTATTGTTCATAACTTTACATTTTTTGGCTGTGGGTGGTCTGCCCAGTTTCCTCGTAATTGATAAAAAAGTCGAACAAAATTACATAAATCGTTATAAATATAATTAATTTAGTAGGTACAGATTATATTCTGCATAGGTACATATCTAAAATAGCAACACTTAATCTCCTCCCCAAAGCGAAATTTCAAAATACATATTTAAGATGATTAGTACACGATTATGATATTCAGTAGCGTATCTATAGCTCGTCTAGAGCACAGTCATCGCTTAGTTCGTGATGAGAGAGTGCTTCTGCGGGGGAAAACACACGGACTGATATTTTGACTAGCAAATTGATTTTTACTTCAGTAACTAAAGTTTTTAAATAGTAACGTTAACACACAGACAAGACATCCTCCAGACTGAGCATAGTAGCGCTACCCCCTCTGCCACAAATATACGGTAGTTTTACTCCATTTTCGAGTCAAAGTGTCTTTGTGTGACGTCCGTGTCTTTGAACGGACCAATCACGGCACGGGACTCGCTCACCTCGTCCCCCGCACCCCAGTATTTTTGGCAGCATCGGTTTCATGAAATAATTGCTCTAGACTCCGTCTAGCTAGATGATTCCTAGTCTATGCGTTAACATAAAGCCCGTCTGAAGCACAGTCATCGCACTTTTAAAGGACGACTCACGCTAGACCGGGCCGGGGCCGGGCAGGAGCTTCCACCGCCTGGTTTTCTATGGAAAGCACCACGTGAACACCGAGCCGTCATAGAAAATGACATGTCGGACACCTCGGCCTCGGCCTCGGTCTAGCGTGAGTCATCCTTAAATCGCCGATTAATGTACTCGTATAGTCGAATGTCACTTTATCGATAACATTTCAAACTAGTATTTTCATTATTATCAACAACTAATTTCATAGAACTCACGTAATCCCAAATCAATGGATTTTCAATTCAAGTATAAATTTGGTACGAGTAAGTAATATATTTCGCAAAAACATATACCTATTTTTTATAAATTATTATTTCACATTGATTTTGTGTTATTATTGTGTTTTTGAGTAACACACAATAATAACACAATATAACTTAAGTATAAGCAAGCAAGCCAAAAGTAATGCCAATTTTGTGTATGCTCATGCTCCCAGTTCTAATATCATCACCCGCTTTTCTGGTAGCAAGTAGGTTCTGTGTATGGTCACAATTGTAATTTAATCCACCATCAGACTTTTCCGCCCCTGATAAAAACCAAGGGAAGCCTAACATATCTATTGCTCGGCTCGACACACCACCCTCCCGTACGTCTCATTCATAATACGTTATTGCACAGCCGCGACATGTACCTGCCCCATTGTTGTGCTTTTTTTAAGGCAGATACAGCCACAAGGCATGGATCGGGCCTTTGTGCGTGATAGGCACTGCACTTAGTGTACAGGATGGTTACAAATGCCTTTTCGTTGGATATGGGCTTTCGGACTGAGCTGAAAATGTTTTTTGTTCTTGTAGCGGCTAGTAATACAATAAGGGTGGTCTAATACTGAATACCATTGACTAGGTAACTTTACAAGGATCCCGACGACGTGTACGTATAATAGTAGTTTATGTGACTGCTACATAATGAGATGCATTAAAATACGAGTGTGGGTTTAAGAAACGAACGTTAGTAAGTTTCTTAATAGGATCACATTACTGTTTTAATCACTTTTAATGCCTAAAAACATTTTGATGTTTATCTTTAATCATTATAGGTACCTACGTTGATTTGATTCTCTTGTCAAATATTTTACGTTACATTTTATAACGTTGGAATAATGTAATTCTATATAACATTTTCGAAGCTAGTCAAAAGCACCCTATTGCGCATTACTTACACATTTTTACGCTTTGTAAGTTTACATGCTTACTATAGGTATACCTATATAAAACGGGTTAGCACATTGTTACTGGTGAATTCTCAATGCAACTTGAGACTCCGGTGCCGTTAAAAAGATGTAATCGTCTTTCGGTAGATGTCGCTATACGCCACCCCAAAGGCGTGTATGCATGAGGGAAGGAATGGAAAGATTCGTAGCTCAATTGGCAGAGCTAACGCACGGATTGCGGAGGTTGCGGGTTCAAGTCCTGCCGAAAGCGTAATTTTTCCATTTTTTCCTTTAATATAAAAATTCTGATATAAGTATTTAAAAGTAAAAACATATATTTTTTTGTAATCAGCCTGTGCATATCAATATGAGAGAGTGGTGTGCCATTTGGACAGGGAGCCGTGTGATGTTGTCTCGCTTTAATGTGTTGTACGTAATGGGGCAGAAGACTTCACTTATAATTGTTATATAGCTTTTATGACGACTCATACTAGGTACTAGTTCTACAATATTGGTAATAAGTTTTTGGCAAAAAAAAACATTTTTGGTACCCGCTTTTATCGCTGACTGTACTTTTCTTACGACAGACAACTAATACTCATCGAGATAATTCTAAAAACCCCTAACACAATTAGGTTGCGTTGTTTCATCACAGAGTTCCTATGGCCACCTCCTGTCTCCATCATCAGATCAGCTCGATGGTACTATAATATTGCATTTATTTAATTACACTAACGGGTCTACCGTGATATAATTTCATTGTTTTTACCTTTAATTCCGACGTGAAACAATGAAATTATATCGCGGTAGACCCGTTTGTGTAATTAAATATGTGTACAAAACGCAAGCGTTTAAAGTGTTATAATATTGCATTGTCACCCGACTTACATGTGTATGCAAAATTTCAGCTCAATCGGAAATCGGGAAGTGGATCAAATTTAACTTGCAAGATTCCATTACATAGTTACATACAGGCCGACCTAATAAAAGCGTGTTAAAAATTGTATCACTTTTCGGGAATGATCACTACACCTTATAAAACAAAGTCCCCCGCCGCGTGTCTGTTTGTGTGTATGTATATTCGCGATAAACTCAAAAACTACTGAACGGATTTTCAAGCGGTTTTCACCTGTCGATAGAGTGATTCTTAAGGAAGATTCAAGTGTATAATTTGTTAACCTGTGCAAAGCCGGGGCGGGTCGCTAGTTTAATATAAAACGAGCTCAAAATCAAAATGGGATGGGACATAATAACACAACTTACAAGTTAATATAACGTTTATTGCAGGGAAAACCGTGATAGGGCAAGAAGTTACGTATATGAATACGTACCTACATCGCGTCGCTCAGGCAGTCAGAAAGGAAGAGATTCACTCCTTCTGCTCTACCGACCTTCCCTAGTGGAGCACATATAGCTGGTCAAGCAAATCTTGTCAGTAAAACAAGGCGCGAAATTCAAATTTTCTGTGGGACGATATCCCTTCGCGCCTACATTTTTAGGGTTCCGTACCCAAAGGGTAAAAACGGGACCCTAATTACTAAGACTCCGCTGTCCGTCCGTCCGTCCGTCCGTCCGTCTCTCACCAGGCTGTATCTCACGAACCGTGATAGCTAGACAGTTGAAATTTTCACAGATGATGTATTTCTGTTGCCGCTATAACAACAAATAGTAAAAACAGAATAAAATAAAGATTTAAGTGGGGCTCCCATACAACAAACGTGATTTTTGACCGAAGTTAAGCAACGTCAGGCGTAGTACTTGGATGGGTGACCGTTTTTTTGCTTGTTTTGCTCTATTTTTTGTTGATGGTGCGGAACCCTCCGTGCGCGAGTCCGACTCGCACTTGGCCGGTTTTTCAAATTTGCCGCCTTTTTCTACTGACAAGATCTGCTTGACCAAATATTTGTGTACAGCAAACTATATTTTAGCCCTATAGGAGTCGAAGTGGTCGCCATGGCCGAAATCAGTCGGAAGGATCATCAATTCATCATCATCATCATCATGTGTACAAAAGCAAGAGTTTGAAGCGACGAAAGAGCTTCGAGACGGCCTTCACGTATAAACGATATTTTCCATATTGACCTTAATCTGTAAATAGGCCTCAAGGACTATGTTAAAAATTGTTGGTAGTACCTAATGATGGCTTAAATGAAGGGTACACGGAAAGAACATGTCTAGTCACACTGACATAATGTTGCGTTATCGCGGTTTTAAAGGAACGATGTACATATTATTAACCATATAATTTTGGTGTGTGGGTGTTTTTAAAGTAAGAAAAAAAACCGGCCATGTGCGAGTCGGACTCGCGTTCCAAGGGTTCCGTACCTACATTAAGTCCGACTCACGCTTGACTGCACTTTCTAATAGTTTTTCCTGTAATCTATAGATAAAGAACTATCACGTGTATTTTTTTTTTCAAAATTTTAGATCCAGTAGTTTCGGAGATAAAGGGGGGGAATGGTCGGATAGATCGACAGACAGACGCACGAATGATCCTATAAGGGTTCCGTTTTTCCTTCTGAGGTACGGAACCCTAAAAAAGGAGTTATATTTATAATTACAGAGGTATCAGAAGCTGTAGAATAGTTCACTGAGAGCTCTACACTTTGAGATTAAAATCTCATTTTTGTAAAAAATACTAGACATGTTCTTTCCGTGTACCCTTCAAATAATGAATGACCACTTCAGACACCGTTCGCATCCGAACTGTTGGCAAACTTGGGTTGCTATTAACAATAACCACGAGCATATGTACGTGAAAACTTCCAAGTACCTCAAATACGCTTCATTGTTCGGGATGTTAATCAAAAAAGGACGTATTTCAGTCTTATACCGGATGTCTTTAACGTTAGGGATAAAAATGGTTTTTTTTTATACTCCGGATAATAAGTAGACACTTAATTTAGTCTATAGAACTATTCTATTCTGTGGCTCAGGTGCAAATAGTACAATTTTGCGCGAGAGTTGTATCATAAACCTATTACATACTTATCTAAGTATCACGTGCGCCGCCGTGCGCCTTGCTTTTTAATTAAAAAAATAAATAAAAAATATTCCCACCTTGCGATATTGCCTAAAATGACAATATTGTAAATCTGTTATGTTATGGATTTTCCTATTTTTGTAATACATTCTCAAAATGATTTTGTACTAATATAAAAATGACTACCTCTCATTTGATAACGTTGTAGTAAAAGTTAAGTTTACAGCTAGGGAAAATAGATCCTTGCGTTCAAAGGGCCGCTCCACTTGAATTTAAAAGTTGTGCATATGAAAAATCTTTTATCTATGATAAATATCTCCCGCCGTAATAAAGCTGTTAGTGAGACATAGGTACCTACATAATTTGTGGTTCCGTCCTTCTACTTTCTACATAAACTTATTAAGTGCAATATTAGTGACAAAAAAACACATTAGTGTTTCATTTTCAATTGCACCCTGTACTTCCATATACATACGGCCAACATTTCTCGCCACAAACCAAAACGGCCGTATCACACTCAGATATGATCGTCGCTTACGCCATTTTGTCCGGGTTGCGGATTTGCCGGATAACAATGCCGGCCGATACCCGGCTTTGTTTTCACTTATCCGGAATACCCCGAGCTCGTTACTCAAATAGCTGCGCGTGGCGCCGCAGTGCGAGCTGGAACAGTAGAGGCAGTTAGAACTTTCGCGTTTTGAACTTATTAAGGATGACTCACGTTAGGCCGGGCCGTGTCCGGGCCGGAGTTTCCGAAGCTTCGTTTTCTATGGAAAGCATCACGTGATCACCGGTCATCTGCCATAGAAAAGTAAGCGCCTGAAGCTCCGGCCCGGACACGGCCCGGTCTAACGTGAGTCATCCTTTAACCGACTTCAAAATTACGAAAGTAGGAGGTTCTCAATTCGATTGTTTATGTTATGTTTTTTATCTCAGAACTTCGTCATTTCTCAATTGTTTTGAAACATATACATATATTTGATTGAAAGAATACTTATATAGGTACAGATTGGTCCTATTTTTGTCAAAATCTAGGTGTAATGATGAGATTCATGGGGAACCGAGGGAACTCAATCGTTTGTATTCAAAACAGCCTACATTTGAAACTGTTTAGACGACAACGGTTTCACGCACTTGAATTTTTAGTCGCTATTGGCGACATGTTTCGGGCCCGTCGGGGGTCCTTCCTCAGGCTCAAGTGAGTGAAACCGTTGTCATCTAAACAGTTTAAAATATGTATCACGAAAGTTTAATATCGAGCTTACATTTGATTAAGTGGAACTGTTGATGAAAACAAAACGGAAAACCTCAACTTCCGTACCTCACGTTTAGCGATGTCTTCTAAGCTTGTTCAGTAAGTTAGGTTTTTGACGCAACATTTTTCTCAAGGTTGAATTCTGATGATGGATTCCATGAGGAATTGAAGCAACTCCCCAAGTCTTAAGAGCACACTTATATATCTATAAAAACAACACTACGCCTCTAAACTACAAGTATATCAATGGATATTTGTATCAGAAAACCGGCCAAGTGCGAGTCGAACTCGCGCACGGAGGGTTCCGCACCATCAACAAAAAATAGAGCAAAACAAGCAAAAAAAAACAAGCAAAAAAACGGTCACCCATCCAAGCACTGACCCCGCCCGACGTTGCTTAACTTCGGTCAAAAATCACGTTTGTTGTATGGGAGCCCCACTTTAATCTTTATTTTATTCTGTTTTTAGTATTTTTTGTTATAGCGGCAACAGAAATACATCATCTGTGATAATTTCAACTGTCTAGCTATCACGGTTCGTGAGATACGGCCTGGTGACAGACGGACGGACGGACGGACGGACGGACGGACAGCGGAGTCTTAGTAATAGGGTCCCGTTTTTACCCTTTGGGTACGGAACCCTAAAAATCTTATCATCTCTACTGTTCCGTGAAACACTGCGTGCCCGGTTATTGTAGGGGGTTGAAGAAAAGTTGCATGCCGGCACAATACAACTAGTAACGCGCGGGCATTGTGTAACACATGTGTAAACGGCACCTTAAACCCCACTGGGAGGGGGTTGCCAGGCTGTAGCCATATTTTAATTTTTGGCAATATTTTGCCTTATTTAAATTGGACTTTTGAAGATTATTGAAACCAAATGGAAATTAAAAGCATTTTGCGTCGGTTTCAAGGGTCTTAAGGAAACAACTTTCTACTTCTTAAAAGCTGCATTACATTTCCAACTTCACCACTTAGCGCCACTTGCACCATCCCACTAACCCGGGGTTAAACCGTTAACCCAGCGTCAAATTGTACTGGTAACCATGGTAACTCCAGGTTTAACCGGTTAACCCAGGGTTAGTGAATGGTGCAAGAAGCCCTTAGATGGTTGGCAGTCCTCAGCTGTGCGGTTCTCCAGAAACTTCCTGCCTGGCACAGTTAAACTGTGAAATGAACTGGCGCACTCTGTATTTCTCCTTCAAGAAAAGAGCGTACCTCCGTCTTAACGGCCTGGCCACGACATTGCGCGACTGGCTTTGGCTAAGGCGAAAACCATAGGTGGGAACGAAAGGTCCGATCGCTGTCTCTCGCTCCAACCTATAATTGTCGCCTTAGCCGAAGCCAGTCGCGCAATGTCGTGGCCAGCGCGTAAAGATCGGCCACGCATTAACAACCCCTCTGGTGTTGCAGGTGTCCATGGGCGACGGTGATTGCTTACCATCAGGTAATTTGCCTCCTATCTATATCATAAAAAATAACAAAATATAATTATAAGGGGCACAGTTGTTGTTAACTCCTCCTGCTAATAATGGTACCCAATCAAGGGAAAGATTCCAAAATTGAAAAGTGGAATCTTGAGCGTTAAGAGGGTTTCAAAGCACTAGAGTTAAACAAACTTTCCCCCTCTTTGGATAAAAAAACTTCCTCATGACGAATGAAGAGATTTACAAGCTGGTGTGATGAATGTTTTTCTGATGTTAAATGATTTAACTTATTCGATACAACAAATAAAACCAATCCAACACAATCTGGAAATGACAATATAATAATTCCGGCATAATTGTTCCCGTACAAAAACGTGATCGACACCAACACCGTTCGGCACTCTGGTGAAAGAAAACAAATGGAATTATATAAACCTTCAGGAATTATTATTGGGACGGTACTCGTACACAGACCATGGATTCAACTAGATCACGCACGTGTTTCAGATGTCAGATGTTATTGTTCCGCATTTTCGTTAGTCATAATTTGGTTTTTCTCAAAAACGCGTAACTTTTCAGAATTGCCATAAAACAAACCTAACCTATCTGTAGGATAACCTTAGGAAATTCCTGAAAAGTTAACGGTTTCAGAATTATGACTAATGATAATCTGACAATCATTACATACGGCTCTCTTCAATCATTATGTCAAACAAGATAGGTAAGAAATATAACGCTGCTGCTTGTAGAACAAGTGAGGAAACATCAATGCACATCATCTCCTGTGGATATGACCACTAATATGCAAAGACGCAAGTATATTGCAATCATATGGAAATCTTGTATTCCTAGAATCAATGGAACTTGTGAGTAAAAAGATCGTTCTTCGTCGAAGCTGCACATAAAATAAACTAAGAACTACATGCCACGTGTAGCAAGCACCCTCAAAATTATGAGAAAATACATAAATATATATATATATATATATATATATATACGCGTCGACTTGAGAACCTCCTCCGTTTTTTTCGTCGGTTAAAAAGAGTGTTGATATTTATTCATATTTATTTTAATAAGACATCTTGAGAATTTTTTTGTAAGAGGAACGATCTGTTCAATCTTTACAATTATGACATTTTATTTACAATAATAGCCACAAACACCCGATTCCGAATTAACAAATTGTTACGGTTATGAATCTCGTTATGTACTACCTTGACGATCGCTCACGCTGATTGTTGCATGCGAAAGAAGTGAAATTCGTGAGTGAAATGTGCGCATATCACCAAGACGATTTTCAAGGACATGTCAAAACCAGTTAAAAACCATAACATTGTTTTGTTTTATTTTAAATTGGAATCGCTTCCGTTTTAACGAAACGACACCTAAGGCTAAGTTGCCAGCAGAGATGTGCGAGGATAAGTAGCTAAGGTTGTGTTTTTTAAGAATCAGTGGAATCACTATACGCTAAGCGAGGACAACAAATTAAGTTATTCTATTGGTTTTTAACGAACACATCTCACGCCACGCTACATCTCTGGTGGAAACGCAGCGGAAGCAAAACTGAGCGGCGTTTCTTTTTGCACTATACCTACTGAATAAGTGCCGGCGTTTGGTGCGTCTAGTTCAGTACAGGGTCTGTGGGAAGGTATTAAAAGAATATTCAATGCATGGCTCGCTAAGACTGTTATTTCAGTGTAAATTGAGTTTTTTTTTATTTATAACCTATTTGTAGTGTATAATGTATAATACATAATTATGGTTTCGTGAAAGGCATGAAATCATTTTATGACTATTTACTTAAATTAAGTTTCTTTTTAATTCTTAACATTTATGTTGGACACAAACGCCATCAAACAAAACAATAATTATAAGTAATTTGAGTTAAAGAATTACTAAATAGATATTTTTTATATTTTTTATCACTGTTGAATTTAGGTATCGTTTATATGTACTGTAATTAAAATTGCATCTGTTTAAATTACGATGACCTAAATAAATTATATTGAAATAGTTGTGTTTTTATAGTCTGATTTACCAGAGTGAAACATAATTAAGTATGGTCTAAATACTTAATTATAACAATATTTGACTTTGGCTTAAAATAGAATACACACAATCCAATACCTCATAAATAAATATATTTTAAAATAATATGACATTTAAACATCCAAAAACCTAACCTAACCGGCCAGTCCACTCCATATTTTTATTTTTAATTAAAAAAAGAGATGAATTCGCTTTCCCTAATTTAATTTTCAAAACCATTACCGGTAACTTTTTTCGGGGAAAGGTAACGCGAGGAAAGTTTGGCTGTTTAGAATTCAAACAACGGATGTAAGAGAAAACAAAATGGTCGCCGGTAGTGATGTGCCAATGCCGGGAAAATTAATGATCTGAGAGAATATTCATCTATCCGGTCCGGATTCAATCGAAAAAATACTTATTTTAATAACTAGGCTAGAATTTTTAGCATCAAACACTAGTACAGCGAGTTGGTATAACATAACTCTTAAGTCTATCTAACATCTCTTACTATAAAGTGTCATTCTATGGAACTTGCTAACTATGTAAACAAAAGTCACTAGTAAATTGACATTCAGAGACTATTTTAATATGGCGGTTTGTTTACATAGTCAGTAAGTTCCATAGAATGACACTTTAAATACATATATAGTTACCCTACCCTTTCGTTGGTTCTAAATGAAAAACTTAACAATAATTTAGTAAGTAATATTTATTTCAAAATAGTTTAACTAACTGTATGAACTAATAAGTATTTAGAAACAGATATGTTGAATCGTACAAAACTTTTTTTCTTTAGCCTTAAATTATTCAGTGTTTATTGTTTAAAATATTCCCGGGAACAGGAAAATTCCCGTAAATCACACAAGCTCATCCCTAGTCCCCTCATGTGGGTGCATTCTGTAAGCCGTAGACAAACATTCGATGGGTGTTTGATGGCGCCAATTCAATTTATAAGGTGACAGGAGTTTTCACGCACACTTACCCACAAGGGGCGGAATGTAATATCATATTCAAATCAATTTCTTGTCATGTAGCAGTGTTGAAAGATGATGAAGATATTTTTACAAGCTCTTTATTAACGAACGTATTTGTATCAAAAATTGTCCGTTTTAAAACTTGTAAACCAAATATTTGCTTGCATAAGTCAAATATAAGTAAGTAGTATGTATATGTATTGTGTTATTGTTGTAAACTTAAATTTTAACAGTATTTTTTCTAATGCTATTTAGTTTTAATTTAGTTTTTGCAGTTTCCCTAATTTGTTACTTAATTTATGAGTTTCATTTCTCCACTACCTAAAGGTTGTCTGGGAGAGATCGCTCTTTAGTGATAAGGCCGCCTGTTAACGCCGACCTCTGTCTTCGTGTATTATTTGTGTTTTCATGTACATTTATTCTGAGGTTGTCCAATAAAGAGGATTTGTATTGTAATATCGATATATATCGGTAGATATTTCTTCCTGAGTATTGGGTGTTTTCTACGTATTATGTATTTGTATATTATATATGTCGTTGTCTGAGTACCCACAATACAAGCCTTCTTGAGCTTACTGTGGGACTTAGTCAATCTGTGTAAGAATATCCTATAATATTTATTTATTTTTCTACTCCCGTACTTTTATTTGTCATTTAAAGGGTCGTGCACACATACCTTTAAACCCCTATCTTATAGTTGTCAAGACAAGTCTTTAGTCTATTCCCCAAAAAAGTATTTGTGCATACACGCAGTATCTTTTTGGCACTTTTACGATACTTCGTGTAATCACCGCTTAAAAAATATTGTATGAAATACATTGTTGCCAACATAATTTTATTTGTCATCTCTGACAGATGAGTGAACCATGGACATGTTTTTTTTATTTCATTCATACTTTTCCCGCCCGTACCCTCCAATCTTTGCTACTTCTTGAATGAAAAATATTTGTAAAATTTTCAATTTTATTTCAAAGTAAGTGCTTGGTCGTAGAAAAAGTATTGTATGCAACGTTGTTTAACTGAGTCAAAAAATACTCGTGGCGTCTTAATTAACAATTTTCGGCTTCGCCTCAGATTGTTGCCACTCGCCTCGCCTTTTTTGACCTCTCTTAAACAACGGTTGCATAAAATACTATTATTTATCGATGCCTTTTAGAATAAAATACCTACAGATGAATAAATTTCAAAACAAATCCGGACTCGCACTGTCGCCCAACAGGCTGCGAGACAAAAGATTCGCCCGAACTTGGACAAGAATTAGCCTCTGAGTTAACTGAGTGTTGGCTACAGATCCGTCACTTTTTAACCGACTACGGCAAAGGTAAAGGGAGGGGAAATGGTTTGAGCAGTCTATGTATAAGAACAAAAGATTTGCCGCCCGAACTTGAACAACAGTTATCCGCGGAGTTAACTTAGTATTGGACACAGATCTGTCACTTTTTAACCGATTGCGGCTAAGGTAAAGGGAGGGTAATAGTTTGAACAGTCTATGTATAAGAACAAAAGATCCCACCAAAAACATTTTCATGTAAAATGTTGCCAAGACGAAACCATAAGGCTCGCACTGACAAAAAGTTATCAGATTTCTTGTAGAGCCAAGCTTCTAACTCTACAAGCCCTAACTTCACAAACTCTACACCTTAGTCAAAATATGTGGCTTGACCGTTTCGCTACTGTCACATGGACGTAAGGTGAAAAATGTATTCACTATATTCATTATTTTTTATAATACAGTAGTTCTTGGAGTAACGAAACGGCCAAGCCACATATTTTGACTAAGGTGTAGAGTTTGTGAAGTTAGGGCTTGTAGAGTTAGAAACTTGGCTCTACAAGAAATCTGATAACTTTTTGTCAGTGCGAGCCTTATGGTTTCGTCTTGGCAACATTTTACATGAAAATGTTTTTGGTGGGATTTCACTTCTTTTTGTAAGTTGCTTCCATCCCCTAATTTTGCGCGTGTGATTTCAGTACCTACTATTAAAAATCCTAAAATACGTACCTCGGGGCATCTTTTATACAATCTGCTTTTTACTGATTCCCCATACAAACTTCAACCCTCTTTTTCCCCTAACGCCCTTTTCCACCCCCTTTTCACCCTTACGGGATGATTTTTGGGTCGAAAACTATTCTATGCTGTTCCCCATTACAAAAACTATCTACATACCAAATTTCAACTAAATCGGTTCAGCGGTTATTGATTTCCCATACAAAATTCCACCCCCTTTTTCCCCCCCTTAGGGGCAAAAAATTTCAAGTTTTTGAATTTTTTTGTTGTTTGTGTACTAATACTATCTTACATACCAAATTTCAGCTTCCTAGGATTTCAGGAAGTACCCTAGAGGTTTTGATGATCAACAGTGAGTGAGTCAGTGACGAAATCGGGGTTTTTTAGATATGAATAAAATCTTAAGTATAAGAGCTAGGCAATTGAATTTTTTTATGTTTAATAAGTCCACTATTGACATCATATCCCGAGAATTTTGTTTATCTGGTATAATCCAAACCCAAGTTATGAGGGTTCAAAAAAACGACGAAGCGCTTCGAGAAAAGGTAGGTAGTGCCCTTGCGCTTCGCTTTGCTCGTCTTGGCGGGGGCACTACCGTGCCCCCAGATTTGCCGCCCGAACTTGAACAGCAGTTATCCGCGGAGTTAACTTAGTGTTGGCTACAGATCTGTCACTTTTTAACCGACTACGGCTAAGGTAAAGGAAGGGTAATGTTTCCAGCAGTCTATGCATAAGAACAAAAGATTTTCTGCCCCAACTTGAACAACAGTTATCCGCGGAGTTAACTGAGTGTTGGCTACAGATCTGTCACTTTTTAACCGACTACGGCTAAGGTAAAGGAAGGGTAATGTTTCCAGCAGTCTATGCATAAGAACAAAAGATTTTCCGCCCCAAATTGAACAACAGTTATCCGCGGAGTTAACTGAGTATTGGCTACAGATCTGTCACTTTTTAACCGACTACGGCTAAGGAAAGGGAGGGTAATGGTTTGAGCAGTCTATGTATAAGAATAAAAGATTTGCCGCCCGAACTTGAACAACAGTTATCCGCGGAGTTAACTGAGTATTGGCTACAGATCTGTCACTTTTTAACCGACTACGGCTAAGGAAAGGGAGGGTAATGGTTTGAGTAGTCTATGTATAAGAACAAAAGATTTGCCGCCCGAACTTGAACAAGATATACCGTAAAATATTGTATAGATGTCGCAGTCGGATTGTATAATCCGCCGTATTACATTACGGCTAGCCGTTTTACAAAACAGGGGCGTTTTGAAATGCGGCGGTTCGACGATTAGCCGGATTGAATGCGGCTGAATGAAAATCCGCCGGAATGTATTCGGCGCCATACGTTCTTCAACACGGCTAGCTGTAATGTAATACAGCGAGTCATTAGCCGCCGCTTTGACCGTTTTTAGTTCCCATTTTTAACACTCGTGGCGCTGCCTGACATAACAACAACAAACTATGAAAAATGCTGGGGTGTCCATCAAATCTGGAGTTCGTCGGACTGTTTCTTTTCAAAAAACATCTCCTTCGCAACTTAATTAGACGGAGCCCCGCTTCGCGGGGCTCCTATTTCTGAGCGGTTTGCCCTTCGGGCATCTGAAGCTACCTAACAAACCTAACCTACCTACCTATTGATTTAGTGAGACGTCCGTGAAAACATTACACTTTGGGGAAAAAAGCGTAGGTAGGTAAGTAGGTTAGGTTCGTTAGGTAGCTTCAGATGCCCGAAGGGCAAACCGCCCAGAAATAGGAGCCCCGCGGGGCTCCGTCTATTTAAGTTGTGAAGGAAATGTTTTGGAAAAGAAACACATGTAGTGTGGTCGGACAATGGTAAAAATAAATTAAATTGCAAACATTGACAAACTCCGGTTACGTAGGCGACCGAAAGAACTGGTCACTCTACAATCTAAATAGTAGATACGATGCGGCTAAACGTAGGCCGCCTTATTGAAGAACGTATCGCAATGACAATCCGGCTAATCGTCGAACCGCCGCATTTCAAAACGCCCCTGTTTTGTAAAACGGCTAGCCGTAATGTAATACGGCGGATTATACGATCTGACTACGACATAGATACTACTTACGTTATTTTAAGTAAAATGTAATCTATGGATAGCTGTTATTGGCCATCTGTTATGTAAGCATTCATATGTAAAACTTTTATTTACGGCTGTTGTTGTCCTAAATATGTATCAATAAAATAAATTTAAAAAAATAAAAGTATAAAGCTTTGCTCTTTAAAATATCTTTGCCCACCGCGTCAGTTCACTAAAAGCGAAATAACTTAAAAGTAGTTACAGACACACTTTCTTGTGAAGAAAGAGTATCTGTAACTACCTACTTTTAGTAGTACACGAATTAGCCGCCGTCATACAATCGAAGTTAAGATTTCATTTTAAAACGAGTTTCTGGACTAATATGAAAGGCATGAACATTCAATTTCATTTTTGTTGCTAAAATTGTAATAAAATGAAAACAGGGCGAGTAGAAATTTTGTATGTAACAAAACGTTTCTTTAGAGCCCATCAACATGCACACTATAAACTAAAGATGCCACGAATATTCGGCAACTACTTATTCGGTATTCGGCCTATTCGGCCACTTTGCCGAATATTCGGTATTCGGCCGGTTGTTGCCTACTATTCGGCCGAATACCGAATATCTGTTGCACCTACTTAAAAAGAAAAATTGCGCAATAAAAATAACCAATGTAGGTATATTTAGAATGTGTTCTTGGAAAGTTGTTAAATACGGAGACCATTTTTTGAGCATTTGTTGGTTAAAAACATTTTATTTTTATCATGAGTCTGATTTGTTTGACTCTATTCATTAATTATGTTCAACAAAAATATATCTTAGCTAACGTTATCTAACGTTGAGCTTTGTTGGCGATCAGTTTCATAATTTATTGTGACTCAAAATGTTTGCTTGTCATGCCGAATATTCGGTCGCCGAATATTCGGTATTCGGCCGAGAGAGGGGCCGAATATTCGGTATTCGGTACTTTAATACAAGATACAGTACATAGCGGCCCCCTTTTTTAAATATATTTCGTTAAATTTAAATAATCACGATTATTTAGCAGTGGCGCTAGTGTGCACGAGTACGCGTTTCAAAGCCGGGCGCCTTCGGCGCCCTCATACTAAAAGAGTCGGGCGTAACCCGACATAGAGGCACGCTGTACGCGTTCCAAAGCCGGACGCGTTCGTTTTCTACGGAAAGCATCAGGTGATCACCTGTCATCTGTCATAGAAAAGTAAGCGCCGGAAGCTCCGGCCCGGACACGGCCCGGTCTAACGTGAGTCATCATTAAATGGGTAAATGAAAAATAATTAAGATGCAACGAAAGCACAGAATAAGTAATAGTATTATCATACAGAACGGCCACGCACCGCCCCGCCCCGACTCGAATTACCTCGCCCCGCGACTGCGGACTTCTGGCGTCCTCTCAGTAAAGCAACTTACCCACACATAGACAATGACGCATGTACAGACGTGCCGTGCACACATATGGAAATGATTTTTGATGTATGGCGTGTCCGCCCTGTGCCGAAAGAATATTCTTCACATTAGTCGTCTGCGACGGATGTGCGTGGGGAGTCATCTCAAAACATTCTCAAAGTTATTATTTTTGTAATTATTCCCATTGTCCGCGTAATTAAAATTCACAAAACTTGTTCGTCTTTTCCGTTTTACAAAATAATAGCCCTAAACTTTACCCGGCTTGTAGGTAGGTGATATAAATTACCTGAGTATTGTTGTCGTTTTATTGCTTTTCTTATTATTTATTCTACTACTTTTATATAGGTGACACAGCTCAGGTAAGCAGGAAAGCACATCAAATATTATATGTTGGTAATTCATAATAATCAATCAGATTTATATAATATGTTTTCCCATTTCTTTTAATAACTTTATTTTCTTTTCCTTTTGTAAGAATTTGATATGTTTTCTGAAAGAGCTACGAATTTGTATGATTCCATGTACATATGTATATTTTCTAAATCAAATTTCTATTACACCTTATGTGTATAATTGCATGAATTCTATAGTAATTTAAATTGTATTTTTTTCCTTATTTTCTCGTAATGCATGTTAATTATAAGATGTAATTATTTTTGAAAAGATGTGTTCCGCCGAGTTTGTTGCCGGTCCGATAATGGGATACCCTCCTCCAATTGAGGGGGGATTTAAATCTTCTCGGGGCAGAGGTGTAGGGTTGGAGCCGGTCTACCTAGCTTTATTTGACGTTCATAAGCGCATTGTAATTATGCCTATTTGAATAAACTATCTTTTATCTTATCTTTATCTTTATCTTTATAATACAAGTTGTACATGAAATAATAGTTATTTACGATACAAGTGCGAAAAAGAGGAAATTCGAAACGAGTGGCGATATATTAAAACACGACCGAAGGGATTGTTTTAAATCGACACGAGTTGCGAATTCCCTATTCGCACGTGTATTGTACAACGTTTTACAGTAAGTACATATGGCACTTTAAACTTTTTGAAAAGACGTAATTTATGAATAGCCCCTTATAGGTAGACGACTTTTAGCAAGCATCCTTATCTAGTAGTAGAACTAAACTACAAGTAACGTTAACGTTAGTTGAATTTATGAAGTTAATTACAGCCAAATGAACCATTTTCAATGGCACCAGCAAACATATTAAAAGCCCAAGTGTGTCATGAAACGAACACAAAAGCATGCTTTAGTATAATTATTACGCGTCTAGAATAATTCTGCGGAGTGTGTTCCATTGTAGCTCAGCATATAATAATAAAATAACTTTACATCATGTGAGCAGACGAAGTACCTTCGTAACTGAGAAACAAGAATCTTTTGTGCGGGGGCCACACTTTCAGCGTTTTTGTGTCATGCAAAGTAGAAAGTATATAACTAGTGGAAGATGATATTAAACACTATACTAAAAATAAGCGATTTAATATTTTTTTGACATAATAGTCACCACCATTTCGTTAATATCCCACCCCAACAACCCTCCCCAACCCCAACTCCATTCTAGTTTGATATTTATTTACCCACGTTTTGTACCTTGGTTGGCACTACGGGTTGCATAAATACTGTTGATTAGCAACAAAAAAATCCATATGAATGAATTCCTGTGGTAGCAGCATGCATGGGTCCATTTTAATCGCCTGTCACTATGCACTTCGCTTTCACACTTACATATACAAAATTGTTAGAACGTGACAGGCATAGTGACAGGCGATAAAAATGCGGCTATGCTTCCGATACCGCCTTGTTGGTAACAGTTTGCTATGTCGAGATTATCGAGAAAAGGAGACTCGAGTTTCCTCCGGATCTTGTAATTTTATTATTTGCCATCCTTTTTAATAAACATTAGTTTGTGTTAAAATTCGCCACTCGACGTAAGTTTCAACTTGAATAAGCAACCGTACGCGGCGCGCGGCTATCGTGACCGCTGCTCATACACTGTTAGTGCTTGAAAATGGAGACCTAGGTTCTCCGAAACATGTTTTCAACTCTGTACGTTTTGACGTATTATACCCATTTGGAAGTGTCAAAAGTGCACCAGTCGAAAACTACCTGCGTCAAGACTCGCTGTCAGAGCGACCCAACCCTGTCTTGTTTGAGAGCCAGCCCCAAGTTTAAAGCGTGTCACGTCTTGCAAAAATCCCGGCACACTACAAAGTATTTTTTTCACAAATTCACACGAAACGCCCGTAAACAGGATTGGGAACTTTAGCACTAAAAATACATTTTATGAATAGGAGGAAAGTTTTTAATGAAATGCAAGATTCCTTGACTTTACGGTTGTTGACAGTTGTAACTGTTGTGACAGATGCTAGGATTTTGTGAGTAAAAGCAGATAAAGTTACCGACCTAGGTACTTATTTAGTTTTTTGTATAATCGACAATACAAGTTAACCTCAAAGTTCGTAAAACAAAAGAACAAGCCAAATAGAATACGCCCTATTGCTTATAATACCTCTGCTTGTGGTTCTGTTTCCTTAGTATTGTTTTCTTATTTGGAAGTGTGCAATAAATAGTATTTGTATCGTATTATAAAAAGTTGGAAAGAAACAGAGGTTTACATATCCTTAGGCTATATTAGTTTCATAATATATTAAGTCTCAAAATACGTACAACTTCTATACCATTACCCGAGCTCATCTGAAACTCATCGTAATCTAAAAAAACATTTGTAAAAGTCTATCGGTCTCCATTCGGTTCCACCAGCCATTCTAGCCAAGATAACGCAACGAATGTGCAATTAAGGAGTGAATGAACGAAATGAATGGACACACGTTTATCATTCGCTCAGTCCTTGGAATTGAAACTTGGCTCAAAGGGAGTTGTTTCCAAGGTTGCCGTGCAGTTAAAATTTCCGATGGAGTGTTCCGGGAAATAAATCTTTCAATTACAGCAGGTTTAAAGGTGAATGAAATAGAATGAAAGCAGTCATTGGACAAGGTTCAAAATTCGGTAATTCGGTGATAACATTAAAATCTGCTTTGCATGAAGCGGCAGTATATACATTTTAGTGTTATTTAAATTCAAACAAATTTTAGTATTGTCGCGTTTTATTTACCACACCAGTAATCAGCAAGTGTTACCAATTTATTTATTTGTTTCATTATAATTTAATTTGAATTATTTTCTAATATTTTATATATAATTTGAATTTAATGATTATAATTTTGGGTGAAAGGCCAAATTGGTTAAGTATCTTCATACATTTACGGAGACATTCTAAGATGTCTGTGAAGTCCCTTTTGCAATGGGTGTGGGTATATATCGAGTCCACATTATTTTTAACAATAAGATAAGGTCTGTGCCCAGCAGTAAAATATACTTATCGACGAGATTATTGGATACTAATCATATAATACATTATAACACACAGACCACACAACTTAAAAAAAAAAAAATTATCAAAAAGTTAGAGCTGGTTAAGCAGATCTTGTCAGTTGAAAAAGGCGGAAATTTTTAAAAATGTAGGCGCGAAGGGATATCGTCCCATAGATTTTTTTTTTTACTGACAAGATTTGCTTGACCAGCTATATTAAACGGTGTCTACCTGATACCAAGTTAATTACAGTAGTTTTTATTGCAAAACTTTAAATCATATACATATTAACTTCTGTAAGATATTATCTTATTTAAAGTAGGTATTATTAGGTAGTATTCTTGTTAACGTAGGTACAGTAGACCAAAGTAGGAAGGGTGCCGCCCCCGCCAGACAGACCTATCGGAGGAGCTAAATTAGATTCATATCAGACCTAGGGTTATTAAGTACACTCGCCCGATGTACGATCTAGGTATAAAGCGACGTTCAAAGCTCTATTCAAAGTGTCTGGTATCTATAGGAACCAAATATGTAATACGTATACACTGGCATTAGGTACATCTACTTATTGTACAAGATTTCCTGTCAAATATCGAAATGTCAAGTGTCATTTGAAGTATTGAATTTAGAAATGATATGTGATTGTTTACGTTTTTAGGGTTCCGTACCCAAAGGGTAGAAACGGGACCCTATTACTAAGACTCCGCTGTCCGTCCGTCCGTCCGTCCGTCCGTCCGTCCGTCCGTCCGTCTGTCACCAGGCTGTATCTCACGAACCGTGATAGCTAAACAGTTGAAATTTTCACAGATGATGTATTTCTGTTGCCGCTATAACAACAAATACTAAAAACAGAATAAAATAAAGATTTAAGTGGGGCTCCCATACAACAAACGTGATTTTTGACCGAAGTTAAGCAACGTCGGGCGGGGTCAGTACTTGGATGGGTGACCGTTTTTTTGCTTGTTTTGCTCTATTTTTTGTTGATGGTGCGGAACCCTCCGTGCGCGAGTCCGACTCGCACTTGGCCGGTTTTTTATGTAATGGGAAGCAAACGAGCAGACGAGCCACCTGATGGGAAGCAGTCGTCGCCGCCCATGGATATGACACCGTAAGATTGTGAACCCGTTAGTTTATAATCTAACGTAGGTTAGGTTAGGTTAGATTATAATCTCCCTACCGTCAGTTTATAATGTAACTAGCGAGATTATAATATGACGAGTGTTTACAATTTTACGGTGACAGATATAAGCAACGTCAGAGAAGCCACTTATGCGTTGCGCGTTGCTGACCTTTGAGAACCCTAAATACCCGCTTCTTGAAGAACCCCATGTCATAGCGCAAGAGAAACACCTCAGAAGGTAACTCATTTCACAAATTGGACGTTCTGGGCAAAAACGAGCTTGTGTCACCATCCCTATCGTCTATTGAATTGACAGACAACTGATAAGCGCCAATTGTACACGTTGTATGCGGCCGATTGTACATTGATAGGAAATAACAGTCTGATCTATTTCCTACCACGACAGACGACGTATACAATAGTAATGTCTTAGTCTGTGTCTAAAATAACAATAGGTTCTGCTTATCGATTGATTGTAGGTAACTATATATAGTTACTTATGTAATATGTACCCCGTTTTGCAATGGTAATCTCTTATCACCTTATAAACATTTACAAGCCTCAGTTAATTTGTACTTTTAGCCTTTCTTACAATTCTTACATATGTACATAAGTCAAAATGACAGATTAAGACAAACGATTAATAGCTAATTGAGGTTCGTAGTTCTATAGAAATTAGGTTCAATTAACGAATACTTAAATAAGTACCTGGGCGTTTTTTTTTTGTTGTCCCTACACTTTTTTTTTCAAATTTGGGATTTTTTATGTTATTTCTACTCAGAATCACGAGCTCTTTCTATCCTAATAGGAGAAAAAAAGTGTCCTAAGGTTTTTATTTCCATTACGTCACCATTTTTCATAGACTTTGTATGGCGATCGCGGAATGGAAAGATCGAAAAATGTATGGAAATTTTGGGACACTTTTATTCTCCTATTAGGATAGAAAGAACTCGTTATTCTGAGTAGAAATAACATTAAAAAATCCCAAATTTGAAAAAAAGTGTAGGAGACAACAAAAAAAACTCCCACCTATTTTAGCCCAAACCCCACATTTTCTTGTTTTTCCGTATCATGGCGATATGTTAAAATGACATACGTCATTTAGGCTTTGTACACTATTCAAGTTATGTTGTCAACTTTGTCCATCCTGTTTTGTACTGCTGTAGGTCACGTATCAATCGCTCAGGCGATCCAGCAAAAGCGTGCACTCTGATTACTCATACTGTTATTTATTTCGGGGGTCACATAATACTGGTTCGCTTTAGTTATCCACTTTGTAAGGGATAGGAATGAAGATGATTTTGAGTCACGTCGCTATGCGATGCGAGGTTTGAGTCATGTCGCTATGCGTGAAATGTCGCAGAAAAATTGCCACACAGCGGCGGACCACCGAACGCAATGCTGGAGATAAATGCCTGAATGATTAGTATTTTTATGTTATAAAAGGCAAATAGGCAGATGAATTGCCTGATGGTAAGCAATTACCATCCCCAACAGATACTTGCAACACCAGACTGATTACAATGGCTTTTAAGTACCTACGCTCTTTTCTTGAAAATTTTCTTTCTATATTGTCATTGCTAATGATTCATTAATGATGAATTATTATTTATTTTGTACACCTTCGTTGACGTGTAAAAGCGTGATGTGAGTTATAGTTCGTTTTTTTTAGCATTAGAAATAAGGTAAACTATCTTGATGTGTCTTTTAATTGAAAAACACATTTTAAAAACAAGTTACGGCTAATATGTAAAAATTATGAATCTAATACGATCATTTATATTCTTCTGCTTTCATAAGTAATAGTTACTGATTTTTAAAAAGCGTTTTTCAATTAAAAGACATGTCAAGATCGCTTACCTTCTTTCAAGTTCTTTCTAATGCTAAAAAACAACGAACTATAGTAGCCTGTTTCGATAAAAAAAAATTGTGTAGGACTTTCGTGCCTAAATATCTTTCGCCCCTTGAAGGGATAAGTTCGCCTTTGTCCTGTGCCATATATTTGTGTTCTGTGTTTCGTACAATAAAGAGTTTATACATACATAGGTACATATTTTTATTAAAAAAATTAGAAATGTTCATAATTGAGATCTGCCGGTCCGAAGATCCGTTGCCATTTTTCGTTTAAAAAAATTATGACAGTGTCAGGAAAGGTGGTATCAAGATGTATGGACATTGGATATTTTGATTTGACATTGACATGGACATTGCAATGTCAATGTCAAATTGTTCATGGACAAGGTATGGATATTTTGAGACACATTCTTCTCTTAGGATCGAAAAACCAGGTGATTCTGATTACATAATTATCCTCGTACCTATATTAAAAAATATATATATTGATAACATAATATTTAACATTCTGATTAAATACCTAAATATATCCACAGATCTAAATCTAAATTCTCTGAATTCAGAATCTGAATTATTGCAACCCGAAAGACAAATGAAGAAAAACCGGCCAAGTGCGAGTCGGACTCTCGCACGGAGGGTTCCGCATCATCAACAAAAAATAGAGCAAAACAAGCAAAAAACGGTCACCCATCCAAGTACTGACCCCGCCCGACATTGCTTAACTTCGGTCAAAAATCACGTTTGTTGTATGGGAGCACCACTTAAATCTTTATTTTATTCTGTTTTTAGTATTTGTTGTTATAGCGGCAACAGAAATACATCATCTGTGAAAATTTCAACTGTCTAGCTATCACGGTTCGTGAGATACAGCCTGGTGACAGACGGACGGACGGACGGACGGACAGCGGAGTCTTAGTAATAGGGCCCCGTTTTTACCCTTTGGGTACGGAACCCTAAAAATGGAAGCTTAGTAATAAAGTTCCACTTCATTTTATTCGGACGCGGAACCCTGAAAAAGTGTTAATAAAAACTGACCAAATAAATTCGTATAAATTCCTTTTTCAACTCTCCAATTCTAAACGTTCCAAACAGCCAGTTTAAAGTTTAATTACGTTCAGATAATAATTACCAGCTCTTACCGTATATTTATAAGTAATTAAGGGACACAGGTGCGAAAGTGAGCGTTTACGCTAATGTAGATAGGGAGTAATTTATCTTTTACGGGTTTTGCTCTAATAGCCTGGATATAGGGGATATCGGGTTTAGCTAGGGAATATAAATTTTAATTTAAGTCTCGGTTAGTTGGAAGATAATAAAGGATTCTATCCCCCATTATTAAAGATTTCATTTCATTTCGTCAGTATTACCTACAACCAAAGACAAATGTATGTGACTCCGTATAAAATGAATAAAGTCTAAGGAAAAAACGTGCCTCGGAAATCAAGAAAGTCATTCTTGGATAGATGGCGCACACTCCTTTGGCCTATCCCCGGCTAGATGGCGTTGACGACACCGTTTCATATTTAACAATTTTAACACATAGGTATCAGTGAAAGAACATGGGTCGAAATGATATAAAAATAATAAAATCATTTGTCCATACATATATATATTTTTTGATAGTTTTATACAATTTCATTTTGAATTTTAATGGATAGATGGCAGTAAATTTACTGTGACTACAAAATTTACTATTACAGGACCCCTCTATATATTCTCTTTGCTACAACTAAAGAATTATTAACAGTAGTATATACCTCTTCTCTTAAATAGGTGGTTGGTAAAGCTGTTGTGTAGTTTTTCTTATCTAATAGATGGTCGCTAAGTTAGAAATAGAAATAGAAGTGGAAGTGGAAGTGGGAGTGGGAGTGGAAATAGAAATAGAAATACTTTATGTTATGGGACTATGTTTGCTCTGCTTGTCTGCTATGGTCGCTAAGTTTTCAACGTAATTTTTAGGGTTTTTAAAATCTGAAAACCGCTCGGACCATACACACGTGTTATTTTATCAATCAGTCAGTACGTAATCTGAATAAATAATATTACATGATTTACATGAATATAAACAATTCTGCGAAAAACAAATACGATTACAAAAGTTATCTGGAATTAAAAGCTTATTCACTAAAAAGGTAGGTACTATAAATCTGTCCGAAATTAAGGATAACTCACGTTAGACCGGGCCGTGTCCGGGCCGGAGCTTCCGGCGCTTACTTTTCTATGACAGATGACCGGTTATCACGTGATGCTTTCCATAGAAAACGAAGCTCCGGAAGCTCCGGCCCAGACACGGCCGTCTAACGCGAGTCTTTTTTTTTACAAAAATAAATCCTAATCCCTCGTATCGGTATATCGCCTGATTTACGTAGTATTGGACAGAAACACAATATTCTGCAAAGAAAAAGTGCCATTAACAGTAAATCACTTCCACGCACGTAATCTTTTCTGCATGAATACATACAGTTCCATACAAGTTGCTTACCGAGCGATGGTGATCGATGTTTCTGGACGAAATCATCAGATGAATGAATGAATGGTTTAAAACTCTTGTTTTAAGAAATTCACTCTTTCTCATATACAATTTCAAATATACAATTTCATTTTCTACTGTTAAAACCTGGGGCCACCCTACACTAGCGTCTCCCATCTAGATGAGGCGGCCTAGAGCATAGAGAAAAAATACATAGATTGCTCACTCCATACATCAGTTTTAGTACCAAAAAGACTTAGCATCTAGCATCGAGTAGCGGAACTATCAGTACTGCTACATCTATTGTCAAGTAGCAGTACTGATAGTTCCGCTACTCGATGCTAGATGTAGACACTGAAATTAATAGTCTAACTGATGTATGGAGTGAGCACTCTTGTCTTATTATATTGCTCTATGCCTAGAGTGACGACCAAACCATCTGTCAACGCCATTGTTATTCCTTACAATTTGCTTGTACCAACCTATGGAATGCCTGTTTACCTGTCGCCGCCATATTTTTTGGTCAGCTTATGCGCTACCCTCTCCGATCGCATGTTGGCTATATTCTTATTTATTTATGTAAACTTTATTGCACAAAACTTAAAAATAATGTACAAATAGCGGACTTAATGGCTAATGACATTCTCTACCACTCAACCATCCGGCCAAACAGAGACATCAGAGACATGTAAATTTTTTTAGTGTTAATCTGTCCTATATTTTATGAAGATGAAATGTAGGTAAAGGTAATTACTGCGTCAAAGCAATGCTAAATTTTAGAGAAATACCACTTACATAGGTCACGTTATACTGGCGTCAAATATATGCGCTCGCGCAACCGATAGTAACACGGGCAGGCCACGACAGACGGGCTCATAAATATAAGCCAAGGTCAGGATCGTGGGAGAAAATACTGGAATTAGCCATTCTTAGGTCACAAGTTTTACCAGCGTAATAGTAAATTGTATTTTATTATTATTCTGCAGCGCTAGAACAGATAGCATCAAAAGTAGCGGATCAGACTACGCGTCAAAAGTACCTATACCATTCTCTGTCAGCGTAAAAATGAGAGATATGTTTCTATTATTGTAATGTCGCAGTCAAATTGTCAAAAGTCAAAATTCGGCCTTTTACGAACGGCGTCGTCATTTTACAAACGTGAATTTTTACTTTTACTTTTTGTCTGTTTTTCTGTGTCATTGGGGAATGTGACGCCACCTATTCACAGTTTTCAGTCAGAAATGAAAAACTTTATTGTCAGGCAACTATTGGCTCATAGATATACCTTAACTAGCATAGGTACATATTATTATAAAATATATTATAATGCTAATTTATGTACATATTTAAGGTCATTTCTGTGATAATAACCTGGTTTCATCCCAAAATTCTTGTTAAATCACATGTCACAGAATTTGTATCTAGAGTCCGTCTAAAATAACCTTGCGCCGCGCCAACTTGAACAGAACAAAGTGATACCTAGTGTCATTATAAATCGAATTTTACATCGATGATGACACTACCACACTTTGTCGTTGCAAACCATGCAGAGTTAGCTTAGTCTGATTCTATTTCAAAACAGTGTGGATTTGCAACTCATTTAAACGTTAAGTAACTCCCTTACACAAACTAATGTCACACCATCATTCTGAACTCAAGAAACACTAGTTTAAAGAAACCTTCTCAGCGCCATTCTCGCTATTAATGACCCTTAATGAGAGCTAGGACTCGCCGAGGGGACTGTTTTATAGCGGCAATTAAGCGCGCCTGATCTATAGTGGATCCAGTGTAAACAATTGTGTAAATTGTTTTTTTGGGTTCCATTGGTTCTTGCGAAACTATTGGATAAATGTTTTCGAAACTAGAGTAGGATTGGATTCGTTTTATTAAGACTCTATAAGTCACTTATCTCAGAATATAAGTATGTAATGTTACAAAAGCAAATTTACGCAAACATATTTTTTTTTCTGAATTTAATAGGTACTTCCAATGATACTTGACATCATTCGTAGATCTGTGTTGATTACATCAGCAACTTTTCTAAAGAGCGAGCAGCTTCATCGTATCAACGTTACAACCACGGCATAAGTAAGATAACACTGTGGTACTGGATATACGTACAGGTAGGTAGGTACATGCCTTTGTTAGTAACTTTATTAAATTGTCTACGGAACCACATTCGCCCATCGTCGTTCCCTCTCACACATCCGCACATTTTCTCAATGTCCATCCTTGTTTACTGACATAATTAAATAAAACCCCACTCAAGGATATCGTCACTTACTCCACACCCTCTGTCGCAATTTAAAACTTAAATCTTGCCTCATAAAGTTCAATTTAAAATGGCGTTGAAGATTATAATGATATTAATTTAAAGAGGTGAAGTTTCCAAAGGACTTTGGGAACTTGTAAATCATATTGAAAATTTGCGGATAGAAAATTCTATAAGTATTCAGGGTCGAGAGTCCCCGTTATTATAAATACATTGATGTTTATGAGTTTTTAGGTATTAGGTTAAAACTGACCAAAATTGGTTTACGATATCTTTTCTTATCTTGTCTTATTGTTTTCGGGGGCCCTTGCGGATACACTTCGACCCATAGGGATCTTTTGTGCAATTACCCCCTAGAGAAGATGGTTTACGATATCAGTACCTAACCATCATTTTTATAGGAGTAAATAATGAATGAAGAATGTGCAAGAATGTGCCGCCAATATAACGATTTAACAGCCGGTGATCATCGCGGTAGGGGCATTGATATTTTTGACCCTCACATCGCTAGGTTTAGGAAGTGCTTGGCTGGCGTCCTCTTCTCCTCTTCTCCCACTAAACTGATGACATCTGCCTTAATCCTCTAAGTTTGTTTCATCTGTGATGTTTAATAGTCTTTATATGTAAAGTTCGTTACTCGTTATATTGTAATGTTTAGATAGTTTTTTCTTCTCTGATATTTTTCACTGTAGCTATAATATGGTGTTAATTAGTTTGTAATATTTCCGCTAAATTGTAAAACATGCTGTGTACACTTGTTTTGGATCTCGTGCTAGATTTAAGCCATAATGTACAATTGTATTACCCATGATATTGTACGATGTCTGTTTAGTGTACCTAATAAAGTATAAAAAAAAAAAAAATAGATCGGGTTATATACAGTATACTTATACTAATAGAAAAGTAAATCTTAATACCACACCTCAATACACGAAAAAAAAACACAGAGAATAGGCACAGCTAGTTAAGTACAGGTAAAGCAGTCTTATCGCTAAACAGCTATCTTTGCCAGACAACCCTTCAGTAGATTGTTTATACTCGCGGATCTACTAAAATAAGCATAAAATTTGACAGAACTTGTAATAGTGATAGGCTTGGTTTTTATAGAATTTAACTTTTCAAATATTATACATTTTTATGAGGTTGCATTTATAAGCTTTGATAAATAAAAGTTTTTAAGTAGTCATCGCAGCCAATGAACGCTAGCAACTCCAGTGGGGTCACAACTTGGATAAAAGCCGGGAAAAAACAAGGAAGATGTTGTGACTCACAAGCTCAAATTATGACCCTTTTAATGGACAAGAATTCAGTGTGATGGCAGTTTTAGGGGAACGGGAACATTAAAAGTAGGTATCGGAAAATGTCAACCATATCCCGATACTTGTTATATTATCACCATCTTCCTTGTGTTGCCCCGGCTTTTATCCACGGCTCATCCGAGCCTGCATGGGGTCCTCTTAGTCACTAATAGTCCCAAGAATTGGCGTAAACACTATAGTTTTTACGAAAGCGACTGCCATCTGACTTTTCAACCTACAGGGCCTTATTAATCCAGTTTCCTCACAATAATTTCCTTCACCGAAAAGGAATGGTAAATAACATATCCTACATAAGTTTTAAAACTCATTGGTACGAGCCGGTGTTTGAACCCGCGACCACCGGATTAAGGATGCCTCACGTTAGACCGGGCCGTGTCCGGGCCGGAGCTTCCGGAGCTTCGTTTTCTATGGAAAGCTTCACGTGATCACCGGTCATCTGTAATAGAAAAGTAAGCGCCGGGAGCTCCGGCCCCGACACGGCCCGGTCTAACGTGAATCATCTTTTACCTAGACTTACGCTTTCAGTCCGTCATAAAACAATGTCAAATCCATTGACTTATATCTCAGGACTGGCCTTACGTGCACAAAAAATGGTACTAGTTTAGCGGTGTCACTCACGAATTCGAGCCAATCGTGTAGTCTAACGCAACTAGTTGCGACCAATCGCGCGGCCGCGCGCGCGTGTTGCGAACTCGTCAACCAATCGCGTTGCTGCGTTTTCACACCACTGTACTGGCCCCATTTATGCTCCATTCTTATTGCCCGTAAGGCTAGTCCTGAGATATATATATGTCAATGGTCAAATCGCACCCCACGATGAAATTGAACCGCGAATCAGTTTATGACGCGTGGTATGAAACAGTAGTGGTCGAACGAAGTATCAATTGGGGCGGTCGTTTTTTACACGCGCCACCGGTCGCGTGTGTGAACGCTTATGTGGCTCTGGCACGCGATTGGACGGTTGTGGACGAAAGTGTTACCTAACTTAAAATAAGCGGGTTTGACTTATTTACAATATTAGTGGTGGTAATTGCTATAACTGTTCCAAATTTTAGGTATCTACTTCAAACAGTCTCTGAGAAAAACGCATTATTTAGGTAACTTATTTGCAAGACCGAAGTGATCCCATAATTGTTCCGTGAACAAAGTTTTGTACGGAACACTAAAAAGGAAGACTTGAATCGAGTGGCGAAGAGCTACCTTCTGCTGCTGCTAGGGTTCTGCTGAAAAATATGAGTCCAGACAATTCATTCTGGGCTGAACGGGTTCTGGAGCTGCCCTGGCGGAATACATTGGCGTGCACAGGGTTAAAACTAGGTCTACTAACTTACCAAAAATATTGCTCGTTCGTTTTCATTTCATTGTCAAGTCGGTTTTTAATGACACTAGATTAATCAATATACATAATCTCGTCAAATATCCAAAGACTTATGAAAGTCCCATATTTTTTCCGACGTTGTGTCGTTTGTTTGTACTTTCTTCACACACTTCACCAATATTCTGGACGTAAATTGAATTGAAAACGCTGGTAAGTATTAAGGTATGCTTGGTGCTGAAGTTCTGAAAACTCTAGAATTGGTTTAGGCGGAGTATGTCACTTTCTTAGGACGTCACTTTCTGAGGACGTCACATTCTGAGTTTATCACTTTCTGAGGTCGTCACTTTCTGAGAACGCCACTTTCTGAGGTCGTCACTTTCTGAGTACGTCACTTTTTTTGCATGCACGAACAATGGATAACAGCAATCATATCTTTCTTGTTGAGACTACTTACTATTTTTAATTATGAACTTTTCTCCACAACAGTACTTAACCCTTTAATATATTTTTAAAGGCAGCGAGAGGCGGAATGATCGAATGCTATGAATTCGTGTTATACATTCGAACTTATCCGATTGTGAATGTAGTAATTTGTTTAATGTTCCCCCTCGATGGGGGATTATTCTGACATTTACACTGAGTGTTGGATATGAGTATGACAATTTATTTTTGTTATGACGAAATATGACGAACATTCGCGTCGTCTCTCTACGAAATATTGTGATCGCTTGTGGAATTTCTACCAAGGGGTACCTATTTTCGATTTTTTTCGAAAACAAAGACCAAACAGTCAAAGTTAAGAGCTGTAAGGCCCAATTTTCTGATTGAAACTATATCCGCTCCGCATAAGGGTCAAAAACTTTTAAATATCAAGTTACCTATGCATTTTTTCTTTTGACTTACAAGCCATGTTAAAAACTTCCACTTCTTAAAATTTGTACGATAAAAGTTCTACGAAAATGCATATCCAAACTAAATAGTTTTCTTTGCCGACAATGATTTATCTTTCACTATGGAATACACACTATATCTAGAGCCCTAGTAACATAAATAAATAAATATCATTCGCAAACACACTTTACGATGACGTCATCTTACAATAAATCCTTCGGGAGCTGTAACTTTACGCCGGCCGAAATGTCGTATCGTTAATTAATTTTATTTATTGTTAATTATTTGTTTATTTTATTTATTTTATTTTATTCCGCGGACACGCGAGGCGGCGCGGCGGGAGTCGCCAAACCAGTTGGAAGCAATAAAGGCAAAAATCAGCACAGGTGGGGTTAAATAACAGTAGGACAACGCAATAGTCCATTTTCTGTGCTAAATTTCTAACATATTATTGCATCTGCAGTATTAAAATGACATAAATGTATTATTAATCTCTATTTAAAAGTTGGCTGGAAGAGACAGCTTTTTAGTGATAAGACAGCCTGGTGTTTACCTCTGCCTCTGCTTGAGTAACTTGAGTTGCTGTATTATCTGTATTATTTTCTTGCAGGCGTGCAATAAAGAGTATTTGTATTGCATTGTATGTATGCGTGTATTTTCTTCTGCTAAAATAGCTTTCGTTATAGTGGTTCTTAAACGGCGGTCTGCTCTAAACATGCACGTTAATAGCATATTTTCAGCCATTTGGAATCGCAATACTTTCCTACTAGCGTTCCGTTCTTAAAAGAGAATTTTGAATTTGCGTCCTTGCGTAAAGCATTAGCAAATTACAGGTCGTCAGTCAAAACGCATCAGGGTCAATTTCACCAAACGAGCATTTTTGTCTAATTCCCATGGAATTTTGAAATACCAATATTACACAAAAAAAATTATGCTGATAATTTGATAAAAAATATAATAAACATTAATTTTCTTATGGGGTAAATATATTCATAAAACTATAAAAGTTATTTCAATTTAAAATTTTGGTCAGGGCACGGGAATTAGTGTGTCCATGGGAATTAGATATTACTAGCACGGAAATTAGAACATGGCACAGGAATTGTTTTCTTAACTTATTTTGGTAGTTAAAACTATTATTTATGTATATTTTAATCTACAATAATATACTTCAACCATACTGAAGCGGCATCGAACATATTTACCTTCTTTAATTTTAGTTTCGGACGACAAATCTACGAAAGTATGATACACTAAAAACTACGTATTTGACTAATCGTTTCCTTAATTTTAATGGCAACTAATCTCTCTTTCTTAGTAAAATATACATATTTCAAAACAATACTTTGAGTAGTTGCGTAAACATGTCCGCCTTACATACAAAACTATTCATTAAAAAGTGTCATTATGTATCTGCATGTAGATAGGTACAGGGTGTATGATCTGGTATATGGCCGTATAGGAAATGATACTAAGAAATAAATAGGGGCACAGAGAGAAGAAGTGTAAGTTGAAGAAATCGAATATGCTGCCTTCATAAATTCATAACACAAAAAATTGTTTGACCACATATGAGGTAAGGTGGGGTAAGACTATCACCGGGGTAAGACTATCACAGACAGACAGACATGACGAATCCATAAGGGTTCCGTTTTTTGCCATTGGCTACGGAACCCTAATAAGGTATCTAATAGTATTACGGTTTTAATACCCCCTGGCACTGATTAAAATAACCGATTTGGCTTCACATTACATCTCAAAACTTTTTTTTAGTAGAAGAACTGCGTTGCGAGACTTGCATCTTTTAATGTTTTTGATAGGATCCCATCTCTTTTTGTAGGCTGTCCTTCTTTTCAGGTAATCATACCCATACCATACTGATACTATGTATACAATACACATATCATAACTATACACATCTTTATTCATACTCACATCGTACATCGTAGTGTACCTTTACTTTCCCTACTAATTGTAAGAACTAAGGTAAATTTGTTATCGCATATATTTCTATAGGATTACAAACTTATTTATGCAGTTATTAGATCTTTAGAACGTGACTAATATTGCAGTATTATTAGATTTTTATTGGCTTAAAAAGCTAAAACCTAATTACGTTTCAAATTTGGAACTTGTGGGTATGCTAGAAGTACCTTAGAATAATGATGATCGTGAGTGATTGTGTCAGTGACAAAACTAAGGGATTTTAAAGTGCATTAATTCTTAGACTACATGTTCAAATTAAATGTTATTTTGATAGAATGTTATTGAGATTTGATGGTACGGCCGTGTCACTTTGTTTTGCTCGACTTGGCGGCGGCACTGCCGTGCCCCCAGATCCTTTGTCCTTCCCCGGGCCTCAAACTATCTCCATGCCAAATATCATCAACATGATATTGGTTCAGCGGTTTAAACGTGACGAGATAACAGACAGACATACAGAGATACTTTCGCATTTATAATATAGTAAGAATAGGATATATTTCATTTTTCTTGTATTAGAAAAGCTAATTTATAACAACTAATCTATTAAACGAGCAATTCTTGTATATATTTCGGGGATCTCGGAAACGGCTCTAACGATTTCGATGGAATTTGATCATATATGAGGGTTTTCTGGGGTGAAAAATCGATCTAGCTAGGTGTTATCTCTGGAAAAACGCGCATTTTTGAGTTTTTAGGTAGGTATTTAAACTTTATGCGGCATACGCTGTCAGCTGTCAAATTTACAAAAAAAAAAAATTGCAAATTTGATTCATTTTGTTTCATGTAACCTACCTAAGGTAATCACTACCTAAGGTAAGCTACCTAAAATAATCAATAGGTATTATAATATGTAATAATTCCAGAAATAGTTTTATGTTTATATAATATTTTAATGTTATAATATGAACAATGAATAAGGTAAGATGGGGCAAGACTAACAGTACAAGGATTTCATACAAGTGATAGTCTTACCCCGGTGTCGTCTTACCCCACCTTACCTTACGTATTAAAATTGCCCGGGTCATTCGGGTCCCTCCCTGTATGTACTATAGTACTTATACTAAAAAACCGTTCACAGGTTTTTGTGCATTCTTTAAGATTTCCTTAAATGTAAAATAGAAAGATATACGTCATATTATTATTACATATAATATATATTCAATGTCGATATATATTTATGTAATAATAATATGACGTAAACATTGCCAAATAGCTTACAGTGGCCCCAATAATATATTTGTTGACAATATATGTAATACTTTCTAATTCCCGTGCCACTTAATCAGCTGTTTTAGGTAAATTTGCTATGGGAATTAGGGCACAGAAATTAGAATTCGTAATAAAAAAATTCGCCAAAAATTTAAATCGTGTTTGACCAAACTGTTATGTTATCGCTTACATAAAGGGCTCCTAAATATGACAATTGTTATTGAAAAGCTATGTGGAAAATAAAATTTATAAGGGGCATCGAAATTAGAAAAAAATTGTCGCCCACCCGGATTCCGAAATACTTACGCGATTTGCTCGAACACGTCGCGGCTTGACTTACATCCACTTGCTTTGAGAAACAGCCGAATACTGCCAGTACAGGTGAGGCGGGACACGAGGCGGTTCAAATACAAACGTCGGCTGTCAGAGCCCTTTGAGTTTTGCCGAAGAAATTGTACTCGCGCGCTCGGACAAAATTTAAACATCGATCACGAGTTATTTACCACAATGAAGTTAATAGTGTATGTGCTCAGTGATAGTAAATATCATCTAGTTTAAGTATTTGACACTAAATTAGTGATACTAATGTAGAATTTTTCGTAGGATTTTTCATTATGCTCAAAAGTAGATTCCGGACAGGGCACGGGAGTAGTAATTTGAGCCTTTAGGTATTTTTAAGTGTACTCTAAAAACCAACTAATCAGTGAATTCATATGGAACTCGGTGTGAAAGTGTGACTTCTTTATGTAAAAAAAAAATGGTGAGTATTATCTGATGCTAACCCGCGATTTTCATCACGGACAGAAAAAAAATCGTGTTCAGAAATTGACCCATCAACTACTCTCCCTCGTTTTCAACATCTTAATTTTTTAGATCATTGTTTTTCAATCTTTTTCATGGCGCAACCCCCTTAGTATGTAAAACATGTTTTTCTTATGTATTTCCTTACAGCTAGTAGAGTTCACGCGAGGGGGTCGCGATCCACAGTTTGAAAAACACTGTTTTAGATTCTGCGTCTATTACACATTAACATTTTGGACGCCAATGACCGATATATCCGCACCGTAGGTTCAACGACAAAGACCGATTAATCGGTCACATATTACAGAGCAACATAGACCTACGTACATATGCATAAAGTTCAATTTCAGTTTTGACACTTCGGTGACGTGGCGTCAGCGTGACAGCTTTTGTGTTTGACACGGCGTCGAAAAGGTTAATAGTTGACTTACTGTGTCCACAGATTTTCTGTGTCCGTACTCTGTCGCATGAATAAACATGTTTTAAATAAAGGCCCTGCTTTAATTACTACAAGTTTTTCTCTGCTATCAAACACGAATTGCAAAGATTCCCGTGTGCGGTGCATTTCGACATTTTCGACTCATTATCCGGGTTTTGACCGAGTTCGGAGCCTTTTAAGATGACTTCAGCGCCAATTTTTTACCTGAACAATGAACATATCAAAGAAACATGAATAGTGAAACACTTTTAAGGATGACTCACGTTAAACCGGGCCGTGTCTGGGCCGGAGCTTCCGGCACTTACTTTTCTATGATATATGACCGCTGATCACGTGATGCTTTTTATAGAAAACGAAGCTCCGGAAGCTCCGGCCCGGGTCGGTCTAACGTGAGTCATCCTTTATTGTATTAAAACATATTATTTATAACCCTATCGTGAATTTATTTTCTAACCTTTATTTCCGACGTTTCGACACAGGTTTCACTGGTTTATGGTCGCAGATAACTGATGTCCCAGTAAAATGTCAAAAGATTTGTATAATCATGTAATTTTGAAGACCGTTATTGAATAATTGAACCTCATACGACATGACAACAATACAATACAAATCCTCTTTATTGCACCACCTCAGAATAAATGTACATTCGACAACTTAAAACTTTCAAGATAATCTGTGTAGAGTTAGACCAAGAAAAGTCTGCAGCGAGTTTGATAGCCCACGCAGTGCAAGTATTATTTGACGACTGGTCTGGCCTAGTGGGTAGTGATCCTGCCTGTTAAGCCGCGGTCCTGGGTTCGAATCCTAGTAAGGGCATTTATTTGTGTGATTAGCAGAGATATTTGTTCCTGAGTCTTGGGTGTTTTCTATGTATTTATGTATTTATATATTATATATAGCGTTGTCTGAGTACGCACAACACAAGCCTTCTTGAGCTTATACTGTGGGACTTAGTCTATCTGTGTAAGAATGTCCTATAATATTTATTTATTTATTTATTTATACGTCATAATTTCATAGAAGTTTGACGTTTAAAATGACACGTGCACTGCGTGGGCTATCAAATCCGCTGCAGACTTTTCTTGGTTTGACTCTACATAGATGAGTCACGCTGGAATGGTCCGGGTACGGACCGACGCGTTCACCACTTCGTTTTCTAAAGAAAGCATCACATGATCACGAATCACCCATCATAGAAAACGGAACGGAAGCCTCGGCTCGGACCCGGACCTTTCTAGTGTGAGTCACCCTTTATGCCGTCATCATTTCCATAAAACATTTGACCATATTATATTTCTGTTACATAAGTGTGGCCTGAGTGGACGCTCGGAGCGGAGCGTTCGGCGGGGCGTGCAGCGGGACGTCGGGCTCACAAGTGATTTGAGCAGCATGCACTAAGGCCGCTACTATACGTTTGCATTTGTTTAACATGCACGCCGCACACCTCGCCCCGCTGCACGCTCAACTCGAGCGTCCACTCAGGCCTTACACTAACACACAGACACACACACGTTCTAACGGCGACATTTAATGGCGGCTGATTAGACGGAGATATTTTAGCGGCCTAAGTGATTTGAGCAATTATTGCCTGTCCCCCGCAGAGCGAACTGCCTTTGACATTAAAAGAATTCTGAGACACGGACTTACATAGCTGGATATGCTTGTATGTAAGATGTTTTAAAAGTTGTACTTACCTACTTACCTTTTACTTTTATTTGAATCAGAAAACTATATTTGCACTGCGACTTGTTTGCCGACAAACATCATAAACTTTATAAAGATTTTTACGTTTTTGTGAATCAACATAGTCATCATCACTATAGGATAATTATTGTCATATTCGTCTTAATTATTGTATATAGTTTTATTACTTTAGCTTTACTATAACATATTTAATTTTACAGCGCATTGGCGTTCCTAGCTAGCTGTAATGCTGTAAAATATCACCTAATAAATAACAATAAATATCAATATCTATAAAAATCAGATTTTTTTTTATTTAAAAAAGTATTTAAGTCTCAGTTTTATGATGATGTTTTCCATGTTTTGCACATATTTTTTTATGAATCGTCACTCTATTGTGAGTTAAACAAAAATAAAAACAAGTTTTACTGTGGTGTTTCAGAGCAGAAATGAACTCAGTATAATAGTTTCTAAATTTTCATAAAACGAAAGGGCACGTTTCTTCACGAGATGCAAGAGAGAGAGAGGTTAAAATGCAGCCCTTCTAGAAATCATATAGCAGTGTAGTCTACGTGTGGCTCGCCTACGAGCAGTGAACATTGTGATTAGTTTCAGTCTCCACTCTGTTAAACTGCAAGCTAAACAATATCTGGAAAGTAACAACTATTTTTATTTACTGCTTTATTTCATTATATTGGCACGTAAAAGTTATATAAAATGTAATTGCTGGCGAGAATTTAGATAGTAAGATGGGCACTGCATTTTCGTAATACCTACAAGGGGCATAATATTTTATACTTTTAATAAATTAAAGCCACTTATCCTCGCAGTTCTACGCTAATATACCTAATCTCTGACTGAACCCATTTATAAACTCTTATTTTAAAGGTAATGTTCGGATATTAACTACAGCTGTTGCGGTGTGTCGTTGATCATCATCAGCATGAGTCGGTCAGTCGTTTTCTAAAAGATTATACCTAACACATTTTTCTTGAATAACTGCACATGTAACAATCCATATTAATATTATAAATTCAAAAGTGTGTCTGTCTGCCTGTCTGTTACTTTTTACGCTTAAACCGCTGAACCAATTTAGTTGAAATTTGGTATAGATAGAGATAGTTTGAGTCCTGGGAAAGGACATAGGGTAGTTTTTATCCCAGAAATCATCCTCTAAGGGGGTGAAAAGGGGGATGGACTTTTGTATGAGGAATCCATAAAAAGCAGATTGGATAAAACATAAGCTACCGAAATTACTAACTCCACGCAAACGAGGTCGCGGGCAAAAGCTAGTAATAAATAAATAAACTATAACGTTGCAGTAACGTGAGTGTTTCTCCTTAATCGAACATGTATATTTCAGTCCAAACTCCAGATTTGTTCCTTTGTGCGTATCTTAATTCGCAATCAGTACCAATTCGCGCCGGCGCGTCATCCGTTATTCTTACCGCTGTAAATCAGCGACCTGATTTTTACATTTTTGCATTAATAAGGGATTTGGCACGGTCGACAATGACTTGTACCGGAACATTTTTGGGGTATTTTCGTTCGGCGAACTCGACAAAATGTACGTTTATACTTACAGTAAGCCTCTAGCAGCCTAGCACATGATTGGCGCGACAGTATCTCGCGGCGAGAGAGACTATCTATGCTAATAAAAGAGGGACGGATAGACTACTATCTCGCCGCGAGATACTGTCGCAAGAATCATGTACTAGCCCGGCAGGCTTGACAGGAAACCTTATGAGTCACACGAACCTATTAGCCACCGCTAAACAATAGATGTTACGCTCGCATTTTAAAACGATATTCTGAAATAACATGGATTGATTGAATATTGATATGAACATTTAAATAACATTTATCTACCTATGTCTGGTACTAGTTTTCGTTTGTTGTTTGTTCATTGTAACATATATAAAGTAGAAGTTTAACATACAAAAGTTCTCTCTCGCTTCTTGTCGATAAGACCGCCTGTTGTTACCTAGATTTTAAGTATGTATATGTATTTTAACTGTATTACTTAAAAAACTTCGTAATTAATTATTACACTGATAATCTGATAAACTATTTTACTAAATTGCTTGTACTCGCTCTATTTTCTTTGAATACCTACCTAACAAATTTTATAGATTGCAGACATAGATTGTAAGAAACTTGTAATTATGTTACATTAGGTACTTATACCTCATTATTTCATAAAAAAAACTGTATATGTATTTTAACTGTATTACTTAAAAAAACTTCGTAATTAATTATTACACTGATAATCTGATAAACTATATTTACTTAATTGCTTGTACTCGCTCTATTTTCTTTGAATACCTAACAAATTGTATAGATTGCAGACATAGATTGTAAGAAACTTGTAATTATGTTACATTAGGTACTTATACCTCATTATTTCATAAAAAAACTGAGTAACTAGATACACACCACCGGGTAACAAGTATATCACCATCCTGAATCTAAATATCAAACTTGAAACTTTTTATAACCCACCGGGAAATTGTGCCCGATACCTCCGAAAAATTCCTGACACAGAAGTTAACGGTCCGGAGCGTTGCGAACTCGGTAATAAATTGCTTATAAAATATCCTATAAGGCCTGGATTAAGTACTCTAATATGACCGAGTCGAACGATGAGGTAAACTAAGGTGACAATCTACATCGAAAAATACCAAACGAAAAAATAACAAAAACCAGACAAGTGCGAGTCGGACTCGCCCACCGAGGGTTCCGTACTTTTTAATATTTGTTGTTATAGCGGCAACAGAAAAACATCATCTGTGAAAACTTCAATTGTCTAACCTCCAGCTATCATGAGATACAGAGAGAGAGCCTGGTGACAGACATACAGACGGACGGACAGACGGACCGAGGAGTCTTAAAAATAGGGTCCTGTTTTTACCCTTTGGGTACGGCGGAATTTTTGAGAGAATAAGTAAATATGAAAGTTCGAATTATTGAGTAGGTAGGTTCAAATACTGATTAACTGCAATTTTTTTACTATATACATAAAAGGTTAGTTTCGGAAGTCTGAAACATGAGTTTACTTCAATGCACATTGCTGCGACTGATCTGAAAATTCTTTTGCAACGTCACTTGTCTTCCCACCTACCTCCACTTTTTCGATTAACTCCTTTTCAGCAATCGTCAAGCATTTATACTTTTTAGGACTCGTAACTAACACTAGCTTTTAATATGTACACATACCCAACGAAACAGTGCAACGATGAACTTGAACTTGTCTCAAAATGTGCGGTCTATTATTACCTCTGTGAGGTCTGCAATCTGATAACTTCGAATTGTAGTGTTTGACGCCTATGAGTTCGAATGAACGCGTCGTTTTGTTACTTAGCGTTCATTATTTTTGTTCGAATTACCAAGAGCTTAAAAATGTATTGATTTATTTCGAAATATAAAGAGATATTCTGGGGAACTCGTGATAACTTCGAATTATAGAGAGGTTCGAATTATCGCAGGTTTGGATTAACAAGAGTCGACTGTATTGTGTTTCGATTAGCATTTTATATCAACGATTGTCATCTTGACTAGGCCCTCAGGAGAAGCAACGAAAACGAAAACGTCACTTTGTCAGATTAGAGCCCGTACCATGAGTCATTGACTGTGTCAAAACTGACATAAACGCTTTCGAGGACGTAATTTACTTTCTATACATCTCGCTTGCACTAATATGCGAGTACGAGCGAGATACATAGAAAGTAAATTACGTTCTCGAAGACGTTTATGTCAGTGCCAAACTGGTGGTAGTGGTACAGTATCATATCGGAAACAGATCGAATAACTAAAACTAAAATTTGAATAAGTATATCATAGTTCGACTCGCCTGTAATCCTTACGCAACTGGAACACAACCGGTAAGGATTCCCTCTTCCGGTCCCTCTTCCGGTGACATAATATTAAAAGAGGAAAGTTATTATTGCCGAGGGTTGTGGTTAGACTAAGTTGACGAAATTATACGTTAATTTTAATTGCTATTATTATGGTATTAGACAACACTAAATAAGTTTTTGGCAAAAATTTAATTTTTGGTACAAGCTTTTATCGCTGACTGTACTTTTCTTACGACAGACAACTAATACTCATCGAGGCAATTCTAAAAACCTCTAACACAGAGTTCCTATGGCCACCTCCTGTCTCCATCATCAGATCAGTTCGACAGTACCATATTATTGTAATGTCATCAGAACTACATACAGCTGCCAATTTTCATGACGCTATCCTTGGAAGATGGTTAAATTTGTTACCTTAGATTCCATTACATTTTAGTTACATACAGGTCGACCTAATAAAAGCTTGTTAAAAAATTGTGTTAGCCTGGACTTAAAAAACGGAATCCCACCAAAAACATTTTCATGTAAAATGTTGCCAAGACGAAACCATAAGGCTCGCACTGACAAAAAGTTATCAGATATCCTGTAGAGCTTAGCTTCTAACTCTACAGGCCCTACCTTCACAGACTCTACACCTTAGTCAAAATATGTGGCTTGACCGCTTACGCCATGTGGGCGTAAGGTGAAATATGTATTCACTATTCATTATTTTTTATTATAAAATAGTTCTTGTAATAATGAAACGGCCAAGCCACATATTTTGACTAAGGTGTAGAGTCTGTGAAGGTAGGGTCTGTAGAGTTGGAAGCTTGGCTCTACAGGATATCTGATAACTTTTTGTCAGTGCGAGCCTTATGGTTTCGTCTTGGCAACATTTTACATGAAAATGTTTTTGGTGGGATTTCACATCTTTTTGTAAGTTGCTTATGACAATCTTCTGATTTAAAGGGTTGCGGGTGATTTACTATTAAACATCCTGAAATACGTACTTGGGGGGCATCTTTATCTTTTATATACATCTGCTTTTTTACTGATTCCCCATACAAACTTCAACCCCCTTTTCCCCTAACGCCTTTTTCCACCCCTTTTCAGCCTTACGGGGTGATTTTGGGGTTGAAACTATTTTATATCCTTCCCCATAACAATAACTATCTACATACCAAATTTCAACTAAATTGGTTCCGCGGTTGTCGATTTCCCATACAAAATTCCACCCCCCTTTGCACCCCCTTAGGGGCTAACAATTTCAAGTTTTTGAATTTTTTTGTTGTTTGTGGACTAATACTATCTCACATACCAAATTTCAGCTTCCTAGGACTTCAGGAAGTACCCTAGAGGTTTTGATGATCAACAGTGAGTGAATGAGTGAATGAGTCAGTGACGAAATCGGGGTTTTTTAGACATTAATAAAAATCCATAGTATAAGAGCTATGCAATTGAAATTTTTTATGCTTAATAAGTCCACTATTGACATCAAATCCCGAGAGTTTTGTTTATCTGGTATAATCCAAACCCAAGTTAAGGGGGTTCAAAAAAACGACGAAGCGCTTCGAGAAAAGGTAGGTAGTGCCCTTGCGCTTCGCTTTGCTCGTCTTGGCGGGTTTTAGGTGCAAGTCCTACTAATCCCTGTATCTGTGTACATGTACCTATAGGTATCTACAATCAAGAGCATTTAAAATAGGTCACTTTGATAGTTCATTTTGTAACTAATTCCCTTACCTCAGAAAGTTCCAAGACATGACTCCCCAAGAACTAAATTGTATTTTTTTTACAAAGTTGTTACAAATACAAAGTTGTAGGTAGACGCTAGGTAACAAAATGTGACGTTCCACGAGAAAAGGTACCTTATGGCGGTCAGCGCTTGCTTACCCCATTATTACCCACGCTCCAATACGAATGCGGTGCTACGCGACATAAGCGCCAACCGCCATAAGGTACCTTTTCCCGTGGAACGGCACTAATAACCGGACTCGTATGAAGACCCGTGCATTAGAAGTATTAGAACCATGTAAATGAAATATTATACGCGTAATCGAAGTCCCTATAAAGAACCTGGAACGATCGCAATACCTCAGAGGGCAACACATCTTTCGTTCTTTCGATTTGCCTCCTTATCGCTCGAATATGCAAGAGCGATAGAGACGAAGATTGCAATTTCGATATTCGCGGTAAACCAAGGATATATCGAATCGGCTATGGTGTCCACAAACATCTATGCAAAGGCTCTATATACATGATGTTAAAGTGCATGTTGAGATATTTTTGAGCATATGGCCGCCCGATATATCTAATGGCGACTGTATAATCACTTAGCCCATCCATAAAGAAGCGTTCGTCCGTCGATCATAAAACAAAATCATTACTATTAAAGAAGTGTCAGTGCGGCCATTTTATTTCGCCCCTGACAAATTTAACGCTCGCCGTGGCAAATTTAATGGGCGACTAATAACCGGACTGGTCGCGCGACGAATCGCCCGACCGGTTTGGTTCTTTTGAGTTTTATGCGATACCGATTTTAGATGGACGCGAGTATGCGAGTTGGGTCTTGCCTGATTCGTCTATGTAAGTTTTACATTGTGAACTACCTCATTAAGTGAAAGGTAACATTTCTTTTGAGTTAATAAATAGTACATTACATACCTAGGGAGGTGAATTCGTAAATGCTCCAGATCGCAGGTGTTTGTGGCCCGAACCGAAGGTGTGGGCGATAAATATGCGATCTGGGGCTTTACGAATTACCGCTCGTGGTTTGTCTAAAGTTTTACATCTTGCCTTGGCCAGCAAGTGAGATTTTCTTCTCGCGTAGCGGGAAGCTAGGGTGACGTAAATGTCTTTAGGGGCTGTTCATAAATTACGTCATCGATTTTTGACGATTTTCATCCGATCATCATCACCGATGTCCAGACCCCCCCCCCCCCCCTAATTTGAAATAACGTAATTTATGAATAGCCCCTTAACCAGAAGTTTGTAGAGATTTTGTAGTGGTTTCACAGGACAGGTGAGCCAACATGCCAATCGTTTACGCTCCGTAGCAAACGAAACACAACTGTCACTGTCGCACTAATATAGAAGAATGACATAGCACAAAGCGTTTCGTTTAGCGCAAACGATTGTCACCTTGGCTAGGCACCAAGGAACCATTGTTGAGGCGTTCATATAACTTGATTCCCAACGGCTTCCCTAATTTTCATTGAGCCTTCCAGGCTTTACAATTAACGAAAAGCGAAGGCTAGAGTTTTCTCTTAGGAGGGAAGGAGGGCCCGATTCGGATTTTGAACTAGATATCTATTAGATACCTATTAGACATCACCAAAATACGACAACGATATTTTTAAGATCTAGCCTGTCACGTTTGACATTTCCACGATTCTGAAGATACTCTTGAACGATTTTCAGTGTCTAAAACGTCTCGTTATGTATTTTTAGATCTCAAAACGATTTTGAAACGATCTTAAAACGATAATTAAACGTAAAAGTGACATTGGTTGCCCGAATTGAGCTGCAAAAGATATCTAGTTCAAATCTAAACTAGTTGGTATCTACACTATCTACTACATATCGTATCGTTCTCTTCTCTAGAACGGATCTCGTTTTCTGAATACCGCGGGTAGTGTAGCTAATACTGACAAAAGTTACTTTTTTCATACAATTTCCATTTCGGGAGAAAACGTTTTCCACTAACGAAATCTTAGTGTACTTTAGGTACAGATTTTAATTAGGTACTTTTTAAGGTTAGCTAGAATAGATCCCCAATAGGGATAGGTAATTTCGCCTTTGTACTGCCAATTAGCTATATGGGGTTTTCGGGGGCGAAAAATCGGCGAGCTCTAAAGTCTATTTTTTTATTCGGTAGACCAAAATTACATTTCATAGTATGAACATCATGTGTCATCATACTATGAAATGTCATTTTAGTCTATCAAATAAAAAAATAGACTTTAGGTATTATCTCTGGGAAAACGCGCATTTTTGAGTTTTTATATGTTTCTCCTCTCTCCCAGTTCTTAAGTATTAACGGAGTATATCCAAGTCCAAGTACTAAATATGGGTAGAGTTAGAAATAACCCGTATTATAACGCTGTCGATTATCTGAAAATAAAAACAAAGTTCTCTAGAAAATTAAAACATCACAGCTCGCGTTCAATTGACGATAATTGGACAAAATCGTGGTTTATTTTTAAAAGTCCTGCTACAATAAGCTAGTTTTTATTTCATACTAATAAAACAACCTAGCAACCTACTAATAAAATAAAACCTAAGATTACTAAAGTTAGCCCAAAATAAGTCTGCAACGAATTTGATAGCACACGCAGGGCAAGTGTTATTTATACGTCATATTTCATAGAAGTTTGATGTTTAAAATATAGTTTGTCAAAGGACTGTCTCATTTCAAACATAGGTAAACAGAGAGATTCATACTATCTTTGTCTTACACTAGTACCAGCACCCAAGTATAGTTTTCCTAGTTCTTACTGACTGAAAAATGGTTTGACCAATAACACTTGCACTGCCTCCTAGCCTAGTTGGTAGTGACGCTGCCTACAAAGCAGGAGTTCTCGGGTTAGAAATCTAGATTAGTTTATAGTCCAAAAAAAATCTACAGTTATCCCTCACCCCCCCCCCCCTCCCCTATTTATTGTAACCATATATTACAAATGCATTTGTGTGTAGTTCGAATACTTTGAATAATCTCAACTCACAGTCTTATTGAAATTAATTATTCTCTGCCAAAATCGGGCTTCGCCTCTTAAAATATCGTATTACAGCGACAAAAATATGCTAATTTAAAACAAATAACGCAGTATCACCGACGACATTTTATTGACTGTCGTCCCAGCCATTCCGGGAAAAAATCTCGCATGTTCAAAATGCCTTTTTCTTGTAATTCTAAAAAACACTTTCCTACTTTAAATCAAGGTTGATTTTTGTAAAAACGTAAGAATGTGCCATACGGCCTTTTAAATGTAGTCGCTCGATTTATTTCGGTTGGCCGTCCGCGATTCGATATTTGAATTGATTAAGATGCGTTCCAAATTTGACGTCTGAAAATTCGGTTACTTTTTAAGTGAGTCAGAATGGGAAGCGTTTTATAGCCAGCCAGTAAAATTTTCTTTTAATATTCACAAAACAAAATTATAGAATATAACCATGACAATGCAATTTTATAAATTAGGGGTGGGTATTAAGGTGGATGGCAGTTCCAGTCAAAATATCAAAAAGAAAACAATTCCTCCGCAGGTCCCTGTGAAATGTTTGATTTAAATTTAGCTTAAAACTATCGGAAGATTTTTAATAATGTTTGAAGTGAGATCAATAACGAAGTCATAGGTCAAAACCAAATGTCTTCAAATGTAAAACTGCATTAAAAAGAAAGCATGTTTTACAATACAAGCCAGTAATCTCTAGATAAAGATCAAATCGCTTCAATTAATCGCATTTTATCCAACATTACAACTCTCGATTCGAAATCAAATCGACAATTTCTTTCGCCTATGTAACGAAAAAGTAACATTTAAACACGGCATTTTCAATTTCGTAACACTTGTTACATTAGAACACAACATTTTTGACACGAGCACTCTTAATGTCATGTTGTTATTGACATCTCTATTCCGTCCCCAATTTAAGAAAAATAAACTCTATGGTTCTCGAAATAGAGGCTACTCAAACGTGATTTATTAAGTTTGTGTTAATAATGAATGGCAGAAAAGGCGGGCATAGACAAATGAAAGAGAAAGTGCTACATCAGTGATTTGATTACTCATACAGCACCTGAATGTCTCTGGTATTAAAAAATAATTATGATAATGTCACGATCGAAAGTGTCAGCTGTCAGATTTGACGCTAAATGTCTGATGTAAGATGCAGGACTTGTAACAGTTTCTACGGGTTTTTATAATTTAGTGTTACTATTAGAGCCAGTTGCACCATCCGCACTTGACAGACTAATCAACGTAGACTAATTAGCGCTTTACTATGAAACTTTCCATACAGTAAAAATTTGCGAACTCTTTAACGATGACAAACAGTTTGTATTTTTGTTTCTAATTTTTTTAAATCGACCAGAAATATATAAATCATCCGTAACTCAGGAACAAATGTTGGCTTCCTAGCCAGGGTCACCACCGACTGGACTGTGGGCTAGGCGGCCGTTAGGTGTGAGCATAACATTTCTGTAATAGTCTGTATCACTTAGGTACTAAAGTGACAACCCTGTCAGCTAACCTCGCCATTCGCCAACCCTACAATGTGTTGCTCCCGCGCAGAGGTGTCGGGAATGCGGTCCAGTGTTGCCAATTAGTGGCGGAACGAATGCGACCGGTCGCGCTGGGGTAGCCATGTCCTTCAGATTAGATGGGACAAGTCCCTATGATTGGGAATAGGAGAGTCATAGAAAGAACGAAAAGAAATAAGAGTGACACCGCTCTAGTTCTAATTTTTTTTTTAATGTCATCTTCTTCTTCTTCTTCTACCTAGCGTTATCCCGGCCTTTGCCAGGGTCCGCTGGGCGTCGTCTCGTGTGAGCCCGTTCACGCTCATATCTGCTTTCACGACATCGAGCCATCGCTTTTTTGGTCTGCCTTTGGGTCGGGGGCCGTCAAGGGCTAGTTTAAGGCATATGTTTCCTACGTAGTATCTATTATCTATCTATTTACCTATCTCTCTATATTAGTCCCACTCATCGTTTTCAATGATGCGACTGGTGGGATACCAAAAACTTTTTTATTTATTTGAGTCCTATAGTGAGTATTATATTCATTGGTCCTATAATAGCTAGCCAGACTTAGTCTTAAAGATACATTCTTGGTAGAGAATTGGGGGTAGGTTGAAACCCGGTTTATCTTTAGTAGAGCAGCGCCATTAGGATTAATCTGTATGGAGTCTACCCAAAAAAAATCTAGTCGTAAAACAAAACCATTTTAACGTAGTCACTTAGGTACTTTTAATGCCATTTTCTGTTAAATATGCTCAACATTTCCACTGTAAGTACATGTATGTGGACATCTCGGACTTTAACATGGTAACCCTACACCAGCTTATTATTATCGATGTGTATTATGATTTTCTGCAGCCTTCGTAATGCTTATTAATAATGTGGGATTTGGCTCTGGGCTGTACACACATCGCGGTCCAACAACTCCGCACCCTTACCCTCGAAACGTTATATCTCACTATGACATTAGTAGAGACATACGACCTTTTACATTCAAGCTACCGGCAAATTGCGGAGTTACTTTAGCAGGGGCGTATATTAGCAAGGTTTAAAGAAAGTGCTACCTTGTTACTGACCGATATGGTTCGAATTTCAATAGGATTATTATTATGAGAATTTGCGAAAGTTATTGTCTTGATTTAATCCGTGTGGAGACGAACTTGCAGATATTATGTTCGAATTGATAATTTGATAAATAGCAGAAGTTGTATTGATGTTGTTAGTTACTTATGATGTGTTGGAATAGAGCGGAGTTATGTTTGTGTCTCTGCTTATTTACAAGTGGTATTAAAGGCTTTAAGTTGGTGATAGGCTTAATGCTTGCTTCTGTAGTAAATAAACATCAGACATAGCCTAGCAACATAATATGACGAAACCTAAGGTGGATAAGCTTTCTGTAAGATGACGGAGCCTGCGCTGTGGATCTGAAGATATGCATTTTTTTTTTCATATTATTATTCTAAAAAAAATATACCCAACGCTACTCCAATAAAATACCAGTATTGGTAAGGACTCCAGTTTTTTGTAACTTGTAACCATCCGTAAACAAATAAAAAAAATCTGTTACCGTTTTTCATAAACATTGTACAACGGTAACAGAATGGACGGTACGAAAAATGTACGGTTTTTTTTCCTATTAACATCGGAATAGCTCGAAATTCCGAGAAGAAACACCATATTTTTTTCCAGATGGCCCCTGTGACTTAAATAGATAGAATACTCTTTATTCCACAGCTCAAAAAATATTCTGTTTAAAACACAAAAAAGCCTAACTTAACACAAAGTAATACACAGATTCCTTAATATGACTTGTTTATAACACATTAAATAATCGTATTACATTTAGCTTAACGCATAATCCGACGACATTTATATTAAGCCAGCGACCCTTAATAAAATTAAAATAATGATTACGATTCCGTTTTATTCTAAATAACCGTTTAAACAAATGTAGGGTGACCACACCGCTCATATATTGTGGGATGATCCTTACTGGGCTATAGCCGTGAAAATCGAAGTTCGCAAATTGCGGGCATCTTTCTCTGTCACTCTAATTACGCCTTCATTGGAGTAAAAGAGAAAGATCCCCGTAATTTGCGAATTTCGGTTTTCGCGGTAACCCCTCTGGTTTGTTCAGATACCAAGCATGAGCGAGGCGGTCGCTCTAGCAGCCAGCTTACACTGGATTCAAAGAAAATAGTGTATAGAGCAGGGATCGGAACCGGTTTTTTGAAAAAACTTAGAAATAACCATATTTTTCGAATTATGTTATACTCGAAATGTAGGACTCAGTTGTGTTTTTAGGTTACGACTTCGTATTATTAGATTGCCCAATTAGAAATGAAGTAATTAGCAAAGAACGAAAAAATACCGTTTCCGTTCCCATACAAAAAATACCGGTATCCGATCCCTGGTATAGAGAGTTATTGTAAATTTTGTAGTCACAGGAAATTTACTGCCATCTATCGACACAGGATTCAAACTAAAAATGAAAATGTATAAAAAATATGAAAAAAATTAAATAGTTACATGATTTTTATTTTTTTAGAACGCCATTTGTATGACTTTGACCCATGTTCTTTCACTGATATCTGTTAAAATTGTTAAATATCAAACGATGTCGCCAACGCCAACTATAGGCCAAAGGTGTGGCGCCATCTATTCGATCATAAGCCTACGATTTTTGATCACCACACACACATCTGAAAGGTTAAATAGAAACCAAACTTCGTCCGCTCTAAAGCTATTTTAAGTTTTAACACATGCATTCATACAACATAAGCAACATATTTACATTTCCACGTATCGTAAAGTGTCTATAATTGCAAAATGGCTCACATTAGTGCGTTTAGCATGACTGTACCATCGAAACGGCAACTGATCAATTATAAATCTTATTTCAAAGAGATAAAGTATTTTAATGATCAGTAAAGAGTTTGGCTGAGTGTTGCTTAGTAGACACAGTTAAGTAACCAAACATCAACCTTAATACCAAGGCGTAAGGTCTAACAATGTTCAGTTAAGATGATGTTAGTGCTCGAATAAGTTAAACGTCACAGCGAACACGTTATGCAGCTTAAACGCCACTAAGGGAAGAAAAAGAAGCGAAAATAACTGGCCGGACGCGTCCGTGAGTGGGGAAAAGAAAAAACTTCAAAATGGGGTAAGCGCGAACTGTGGTGCGGGATGGGTTCAGTGGATTCGCAATTATTGATTCATTTGTACTAAAATCTAAATCGCAATTATAGAGTACCGCTCTTTTCTTGAAGGTTTGAAGATCGTATCGGTTCGGAAATAAAAAAGATAAAGATAAAGATAAAAAGATAGTTTATTCAAGTAGGCATAATTTTATTACAGTGCGCTACCCTACACCTCTGCCCCTAGAAGATTTAATTTAATATCACGGGCGACATACTTAAAATACTCTTTTGGGTATTCTGTTTTATTTTATCCGGCAGAGTTGAGTATTATTTATGTACAGTCAGCCAAGAAAGTGGTCTACCACTTTTCGACCTTCTTGGCTGACCGTACTATTTTACGACAACTTGTTGGCATTCAAATTTGGCATAATTATGAAAGACCAGCACACCGGCCTTTCATAAAAATCTGTATTTTACAACGCTGTGCACGACAACGCACACACGCATATGATGTACACAGGCCTTTAAAAAGTAATAACAAAAATGCATGTGTATCTAATACATACATTACTACTTTTTAAAAGAATCCTCTTCACATGACACAATTGTGTCGTCAAATATTTGTGTCTTCGGTTAGTTAATTTATTATATGTATTGTATTTCGGCACTACCCGTTCAAAGTTGTAAGTACCTACTTAACTTTCCTGCTACCCAAAGGTTGTCCGGAAGAGATCGCTTTTTAGCGCTAGTCTTCTGCTTGTATTTCGCTTTCTGTGTATTTTTTAACTTTATGGTGCACATAAAGAATATTTTACTTACAATTGTACCTACAGATCCTTTTTCTTACTGCGTACCCCTAAAAAAGGAAAAAGGTGCGAGCGAGAGGTGTGATTTGTGCGCTTCTTCGCGCCCACCGATAAGAGGTTGTAAATCGATAACAATTCGATTGCAGAATAAAAATATGTTGTTTTCAACGAGTAGTAATTAAATTATCTGCTACAAGATTGGATGCCATTTATATGGCCACCGGGGGCATTCTGCCGGCATTTTCAAAAGGGCATATGCGCCATATAAAGACAACGCTTTTACCCCTTTTTGAAACTTAATTATAAAGCTTTGTAAGATGTTTGATACGTTTTAATGCGATTTTGATCTACAATTGCTATCACTATGAAATTTAATTTTTACTATATCAAGATCATACCTGAATTAAATTAAAAACATGATGCAGATTTTCTTAATAAAGTAGGTAAGGTAAACGTACTAGTGCTCGACAAGCTAATGCCCAATAGATGGCACCCTGCTGTCACCTCTATTGACAATGCCTTAAGTTTCAAGATGACTGTACTGCATGTACTAGGACCGCGTCGAACACCAGTAGGTAAGTACGTCTGCCTTAACTAAACTTATAAAAGTTTGATGTAAGTCAGGCGCTTTAGTACCTACTACCTACCTATTTGGACGAGAGTCATACATACATTTGTATTTTTTTATTTTGCGATACGTGTATCAAAATTGCTTAGGAAAATTTTGGAATGATATAATTAATTGGACTTAAATTTTTTATCAAACGAATTCATCACTACGAAGTATAAAACAAACTCGCTTCCCGCTGTCTGTCTATCCCTATGTATGCTTAGATCTTTAAAACTACGCAACGGATTTAGATCTGGTTTTTTTAAATAGATAGAGTGATTCAAGAGGAAGGTTTATGTATAATTTGTTAACCCGTGCAAAGCCGGGGCGGGTCGCTATTTTTCATAGGGGAGAGTGGGTCACAGTGAATTACTTTTTTTTCTAAGAGTTGCAGTTACGCCATTTTAACTTCATATTGTATTATTTTCTTATGTAAGCTTAGAGTATTAATCTAACTCTTAAACCTTGTTAAGAAAAAAACTGTAAGGAAAGTTAGAAATAAAATAAGATAAAATTTAAACAAAAGTGGAGAAAAATTCACTGTTCCTACAAATGAATAAATCTTTTACACATAATATATGTCCACATACTTCTTGGCGTAGCTCGTCAGACTGAAACAATCCTTTAGCCTTTTGAGCTATAAAATGTTACAGAACACATTCAAATTACTCTTTCCAATTGGTCATAAATACCTTAAAAAACCACGACAGTTAGGACCTTTCGTAGTTGGATACCCTTTTGGACGGTGGGCGGGTCTTTCGTTTAGCAAATTATAATTAAAGTGATTTACTAACGACATAAATAACACGTCGAATTTTAAATATGGCCGCGCGGACGATGATCTCGCCGGCGCTAATTTTTGTATTGTGTTTCTGTTTATAACGCTGTTTTGCCATGGAAAAAACCGGTGCGAGCCGGACCCGCCCACCGAGGGTTCCGTACTTTCTAGTATTTGTTGCATTGACATATATATCTCTCAGGACTAGCCTTACGGGCAATAAGAATGGAGCATGATTGGGGCCAGTACAGCGGTGTGAAAACGCTCCAACGCGATTGGTTGATGAGTTCGCATCACGCGCGCGCGGCCGCGCGATTGATTTGTTGTTATAGCGGCAATAGAAATACATCTGCGAAAATTTTAACTATCACGTTTCATGAGATACAGCCTGAGCCTGGTGACAAACAGACAGACGGACGGTCAGACAGACAGACGGACAGAGGAGCCTTAGTAATAGGGTCCCGTTTTTACCCTTTGGGTACGGAACTTTGCAAGTTTGCACCAATTTGAATAGAACAAGGTGAGGAAGTGTCATCATAAACATCCGATTTTCATAGGACCTCACTTTTTCAGGCAAATGTCATGTAAAATTATCTTTCTCGTTTTTATTTTACCACTTTACGCGGTATTCGGAAAACAAGATCCGTTCTAGAGAAGAGAACGATACGATATGTACTAGATACCTGGTAGTTTAGATTTCAACTACTTAGATATCTTTTGCAGCTCAATTCGGGCAACCCATGTCACTTTTACGTTAAATTATCGTATTGATCGTTTCAAAATCATTTTGAAATCTAAAAATACATAACGAGACGTTTCGCGGAAATGTCAAATTTGACAGGCTAAATATTAAAAATGTCGTTGTCGTATCTTGGCGAAGTCTAAAAGATATCTAATAGATATCTAGTTCAAAATGCGAATCGGGCCCTTTGTCGGCATCATTGATTTATATATCCATACCAAAATGCTGCTATCTAGTTAGCACTAACGATCACGAAGCAAAGAGCAAAGCCTCTGACGAATAAAACGGACATGGCGAAACTATAAGGGTTCCTAGTTGACTACGGAACCCTAAAGAAGGACTTGATGCCGTAGGGCACGCTCTAGCAGGATTTCTCCAAAGGTATTCCGACATCCGATATCGGAACGGACAATGTGAAAACGAGATGCAGAGGCCGTGAGTTCAAGTCTCGCCCAAGACAGTATTTTTCCCACTTTTTAATTATATAGCATCGTTCGCAGTCGTTTCTGCTTGTTAAAAATATAAATGTGAAAACGCTTTAAGAACCATTGATATTACCAATCAGAGCAAAGTCCGAGAACAGGACGCAGCTGCCCAGTAGAGTGGCGGAATAATAGGATACATGCAAAACGCAAAAGGACATCTATAAGCCCTCCTGTTATCTAGCAACTCATTGCTATTATCTTGCAGTTCATTGAAAATAAGGGTTGGTTGAATATTAATTGGTCGAAATTTGTATTTTGAACAATCGGGTTGGCCGGTCGAAGTATTTAGCAGATGGCGCCATCATAGCTTGCCCTGTCAATCCCTAGAAATAATATATGTAAAAAAAATGGTTTTTTTTTATTCTCTGGATGCCAGCTCTTTAAGCCAAATCTCATAGAAAAAGGGGCAAGCTATGATGGCGCCATCTATTCAAACCTTTGACAGTTGCCAACCCCGTCAAAGTTAACTGCTGTGGCGCAACGACCCGAAGTGGATCTTTGCCTCCGACACTAAAGACCGCCATGCTACTCTGTCCAAAGCCGTTTCGTCCCGCTGGACGTAAGTATAAGTCAAAGCTAGTTTTCTCCATGCAAGGCACTTTGCGAAAACTAGTTTTGACTGAAACATCGGCCCGTATTAGCGTGGCGTGAGTCAGATTTAAGATTCATTTTGAATTTGGGTCACTTTAATACATATGACAGTGAATTAAAGTTTTGGTCTGATTACCTATACTTAGTGACGACAGGCTGACTTACTGACGTTTTCAGTCGCCCGCGAAGTAAAACAGTTACCATTGTACTATAAAAGGTCCGCAACAGGTCCCGTTTGGGGCTGACAATTCGCGGTTGTCCGGACATAATAAACACTAAGGCCCGAGGAGGCTATTCTGTGCACCGCTAGCTTTTGATTAGCGGCCGATGCTACCGCATTGTACGATCATAGGTACAGTCGGAGGCGTAATTGGCTGGTTGCTAACAAGTATCCGGGCCGGAGCTTCCGGCGCTTACTTTTCTATGACAAATGACAGGATCACGTGATGCTTTCCATAGAAAACGAAGCGCCGGAATCTCCGGCCCGGACACAGCCCGGTCTAACGTGAGTCATCCTTTAGTCTGACCTGACGGTTTGGTGACCTTGCCTACGAACCACGAGGTGCCGGCTTCGAATCCAGGTAAAGAAGTTATTATTGGGTGTTTCTTGGGGTTTATTAAAAAAAATTGTGAAATTATAATGTCACTAAATATTTTTTAAAGCTTTTTTCCTCTTAAATTATGCAAACTTTACGTAAATGCATTAAAATTTTAAACGACTTTTGTCTTTGATTGTACCCAGTGGGCAGTACTAGTTTAGTTTACTAATAAATGTGTGGGTGGTCCGCTATAATTGAGTGTGGCCCTTTTTGAGGTCTGCGTAGAAGGGACCCCTATTTTGAGCCCAAGCACCCATTCAACGGGTGATACAAACATTTTGTTTACTTGTTTGATGTTATTAGTACTTACACCAGTTATTTTTTAAGTTATGGATTTATAATAAATTTATAAGGAGTATTTAAAAAAAATCAGAGCATTTGCATGGGATTAGTTTTTCCCTCCAAACTCTTATAATAAAAAAAATCGAAAAGTAAATTAAACAAAGGGACATAGCCTTAGGAGCTACTTAGAGGCCTTATTTGTACGTTACGTAAAAATAGCCAGGATACATTTGACGTGCCCCTCCCCGCAAAAATCGGAAGACTGTTTTGTATAGTTTGTAGCTTTCTAATAGACCCCGAAGGCTAATCCTATTGTCTATTGTTAAGAAAAACCGCTCGTGCCACGTGCCACAACCACCTGCATAAAAAATCGGTACTTCGGTTACTGAGTGCCGGCGAGTCGGACGCTACAGAACCAGTCTAAAATGTGTCATCGAGATGCGTAACAAAGGCGCGTTATCGGAGAGCGCACCTACACTGGTTTTTTGAGCGTTGGACTAACCCGCGCTCAGGTGCCAAATAGAATAATGAAGACCCTTTTTTGCAGGTAAGTAGCACGTGCGGTTTTACTGAACAATAGACAATAGGATAAGCCTTCGGGCTCTACTAGAAAGCTACAAACTATACATAAAATGACAGACAAGGCGTCTCCTGTTACTAAATGCTCTTAAGGCATAGCTGAAGATCAATTTCAGTTACATCATCATTATTAGTCGCTTTTCGGTGAAGGAAACATCGTGAGGAAACTGGACTAATCCCAACTAGGCCTAGTTTCCCCTTTAGGTTGGACGGTCGGGTGGCGCTTTCGTTAACTAGTGCTTACGCCAATTCTTGGGATTAGTTGCCAAGCGGATCCCAGGCCAGATGAGCTGTGGCGGCGAGTTTCGTCTAATGTTGACACCACTAGATTAACTAGATAATTAAATGAAGTGTCTTACTTAAATATCAGACGTTCTGTTCTAAACAGCTAATTTGCAAACTCCTCTCATTTTCCATCGATATTAAAATAAGATTCACCAAAGTAAGACTCTGTTATTTAATTAGCCCATACTTATATATCTATTCCATCTTTCTCATACTTTTAAAACTAAAATATTTTGCCAAAATACTTTTTTCTTTGCATTAAAAACGAAAAAATGCGCAAAGAAAATAGCCAACATTCTGTTACAGATTCTTGTCTTGAGTAATAAATTTGTCTCATGAAACGAACATTCTAGGAACGAAGGGGGAATAGGGAACGTAAATAGAACGAATATGGGCCAGTTTTTGTTTTGTTGCCTTTTTTTCTCCAGATTTCGGTAAAATTTCTTGGATAGATTTCCTGTACATCATAAGCGCAAAAAATGTATAATTTTTTTCCTAAGTTTTCAAGATAAATGCTTATAATAAGCTCATTAATTTCAACAGGTGTCCTAAAAATCTTCCACTAAATTACGAAAACATATACTTATGGGGCATTATCTATGAAAAGGGACCTTATTGTCGATGGCGCTAACGCCGCACAGCGTCGCCCGGCATTGTATTTATATCGGAGCATCGTTAATAATGGTGTAAGCGCCATCGACAACATGGTCCCTTTTCATAGATAACGTGATATATAACACTGATTTAAACTTTCACGATTTTTACACATTATTAAATTATACAACGGGACTTAATCGCGTATCTAAGTTTTAAGATTTACCTCCGACGTTTCGAGGACGGCGTTGTCCCCGTGGTCTCGGAGTTCAATCTTAAAACTTAGATACGCGATTAAGTCCCGTTATATAATTTAATAACGTGATATATTTTCGTAATTTGACGGAAAATTACATGCAACTTGTTTTCTTAAATTGAAATTTCGTATCATTCTTAGATAAATAGTGTAAGTACTTATATGTTACGTAAACGGTAATGTCAAGTTTCATGTAATTTGTGAATGTTTTAAAGTGAGAGTGTAACTTCTATTCGATGCGCCTAGGCTCGTGTCACTTATAATGTATGGAGTCGTAACAGGCGGCCTAGCCAAGGTGACAATCGCTATCGCTTCGCTATCGAATCGCTTTGCGTCTATCTATCACTCTTCCATGTTAGTGTAAAAGTGACAGTTGCGTTTCGTTCGCTACGGAGCGTTAGCGATTGGCATGTTATCTACGGGGCCAGTGCTACAGATGTGCATAATTGTTTTCCATCGTATTTTCACGGAAACGTACGAACCGGTCTTTCTATTTCAGTCAGCCTCGGTACAAAGTACTGACGTTGACTGAAGTAGCATGACAAATATGAACGTTTCCGGGAAAATACGATGTAAAACAATTATGCCCTACTTTCTCAAAAGCTTATAACTTGTAATACAAGTGGAAGTCCCTTTCTAACGAAAGCTGTCAAAATGTGACATCCGCTTGTATTATAATTTATTTATACAAATATCTGGGTGACCGAGCTTCGCTCGGAAAACATATAAAAACTCGAAAATGCGCGGTTTCCCAGAGATAAGACCTAGCTAGATCGATTTTTCGCCCCCGAAAACCCCCGTATAGCAAATTTCATCGAAATCGTTAGAGCCGTTTCCGAGATCCCCGAAATATATATATATATATATAAATAAATAAATAAATAAACAAGAATTGCTCGTTTAAAGGTATTAGATTTATTTATTTATACAAGTTACAAGCTTTTGAGAAATGGGCCCCAGCTGTCAAATTCGGAGCACGATTTTATCCTTAACTTAACGTGTCTTATACTTACAATGAACAAATCTTTGCTTTGGTATACATGTATAAGTTATATACATATGTAGTATGTATATGCACTTAAAACCTGATTTGAAAGTCGGCGCTCTTTCGAACACCTTTTAAGTGCTCATAACCTTAAGTATCATAACTCAGGGCAACATAGCGGCGAGCTAAGCAAAGCATCGATACATTATAGCTATCTAGATTTCTACCGGTTTACGTGAGTGGGAATCGCTGTGAATCGTTTCACCTCTGATGCTTGGAAATCTAGAAATACATACTTAGTAGTGAAAAAGTATCTATATTTATTTATACAAGTGTTTATCATCTATATTCGTTCCTGATTTATGGAACGTTTCTATATATTTATATGTATATATGACATCGTGTAGTATCCACAACGCAAGCCTTATTGAGCCTTCAGTGCCAGTGGTAATAACTTGAATACCACTGAAAGCTATAAGATAGATAGATAAACCATTTATTCGCTTGCCACAATACACACATATGGACAAAAAAATAGAAACACTAACAATATCAAACTAAAAATAAAATAAAGAACAAGAAGCATCAATAAAAAGGTAGGTTTGCTGTGTACGTTGCAACAAAAAGGGTTCTGGCTCAGTAATACGCTCCACTCTTTCGGGTGAAGCACTGCTATAATTCTGCTAGAACCCACAAGGCGTGTTAATTTTGCGATATAAAATACTTTTACGTCACCCTAGGCCCGTAAGTGGGATTTTCTCCCCGCTATACGCGAGGAGAAAATCTCACTTCCTGGCCAAGCCAAGACGTAAAAGTTTAGACAAATCACGGGCGGTAATTCGTAAAGCCCCAGATCGCATATTTATGGCCCTCACCTTCGGTTCGGGCCACAAACACCTGCGATCTGGAGCATTCACGAATTCACCTCCCTAGGTATGTAATGTACTATTTTATACGATTTTAACAAAGATTAAACTTAATTTGTTATCATTAATCTCTCGTCTCTGTTTCATAAGAATCCTGAACGATATTTAAGTCATATTTTTGCATATTTACAGCACTACCGAGGTCGGTGAACCGACGTTGGTCACAAGTACATTAAATGAACTTTTAGTTAACCTTTATGCACCTAGGGTGAACAGAGTAAACGAAAAATATGTTTAAAACTTGACAATGACGTAAAGGTGAATTAAGTGTATTTTTAGTTTACTTAATTAACCCAGGTGATTTGAGCTGGGTGAACAGAGCCAACTACCTACAGGTAATTTTGACCACCACACACAGGTTAAGCAAAATAAAACTGGTCAAGTGCGAATTCGTTTAACTCGCGCAAACTTTTAATTTTCTCATGTATAATTTTATTATAATCACGAAAGACCAAAAGTGCATTTGGGTACAGCGCCATCTATCGGCAAATTGGCTAACTAATTGGGGCGACCTGTAAGTATGTTGGTTTTTTGTGGATAATTCTTTAGCAATGTGACAGAAAGACTAACGGACAGAGTCGCACCATAAGGGTTCTTTTTGTACCTTTTTAGTACGGAACCCTAAAAAAGTTACCTGAAAATTGTCAGGTTAACACGAAAAACATTATCGACGAACGATCCAAACCCTGAAAATAGAAATAATTATAGCAGGTATTAACAAGCCGTAAGGCCGTTTAAATCCATAAAGCGATAAACCAATAACGAGGTTTATATTTAACTGGTATAATATCCCGTTGCACAGCTGGTTCGAGCTGGTACGGTCGCCCGCGATAGGTGATAGGCTGGTTTTAGTGTCACGCGGACCGTCCGTGCGGATCGCTCCGCACTGTCAAATTGTATGAGAAAGCTGTCCACGCGGACGGTCATCCGCGCGGACCCGTCAGCTTTACTCTAAAACGCTCCCAGAACTTAATAGCTTAATATGTACATATTGGTCCGGTGCGGACGCACGGACGGTCCGCGTGATACTAAAACCAGCCATATCATACCCCGGGGTTTTGGAATCCCGGGTGTTTTATAAACATTCCCGTACCCAAAACATGGGTAAAACAAGAATAGTTATTTACGATACAAGTGCGGAAAAGAGGAAATTGGAACGAGTGGCGATAAATTGCCTTCAAATTCAATATGGCGTAGGTACTAACAGTTTTAATCTTCTGTCGAAAACTTTACAAGCCTCTATTGGTTAATGTAATGATTTATCCCTTTCTAATACGAGTATTAATACATAAATCAAAAAACAGATAAAGGCAACCGATTAATAGCTAATGAGTCTTGTAGCGCGTTTATGAATACCGCCATAAATGACGACATTCCTCTATGAACGTGTCCCGCTACGTTGACATGCGGCCAACCGTACTCTGTCGCTCGTCAAGAATTTATTGTATCATCAGAACAGGACATCTTTTATTCATATTCATATCGGCCAGCAATCGATCTAATGGGCCGGCCGGCAAAAAGCCCATTATCTTACCCCGTGTTGTATTAATTGTTGAACGTAATCTATTGTGGAGACCGACGGTTGCGCGCCACTGGTTTTGTGTATAAAGTCAGGTTTTAGATTTAAGAAAAACGGGCAAGTGCGAGTCGGACTTGCGCCTCAAGTGGACCCCTGGGGACCTGGGATTTGAACCCGGGACCTCCTATTTCATAAACAGGGTCACTATTGATTAGGCTAGGAGGCCGTTTATAATTGGTCAAACCAGTCAGTAAATAAGAACAAAAAAAACTATACTCATCCTTTTCTTTTGGGTGCTAGTACTAGTGTAAGACAAAGATAGAATGATTCTCTCTATCTATGTTTGAAATGAGACACCTTTACAAACCAGACCAGACCTTTGACAAACTATATGTTACTAGGTAAGGTACTGTTTTGGGCAGTGTTGAAATGGGCAGGCCACGTATCACGTATCCGAGACCTGAGATGGACAAAAATTCTGACAACATGGAAAGGTCCACTAGGGAAAAGGAAACAGGCGCGACCATATGCTAGATGGGAAGACGAGATCAGAAAAACAGCAGGCCAAAACTGGATACAAACAGCACAAACCAGGGAAGATTGGATAACTTTGGAGGAGGCCTTTACCCACAGAGGGGTTCTTGCATAATAAAAAACAAATCATTTCAACCTTCATTTGTAAAAATGGATGCAAGAAATAAAAAATAAAAAATAATAAAAATTTTATTTTATTTTTTTTTATTTTTTTTTTATAAGGTACTGTTTTAGATAAGGCATTCCATTTGAGTAGTACGTAGTACGAGTATTTTTGCTACGGACGACGCAACGCAAAAGTAAATTTTAAGTTTTCTAAATAAATTAATTTATTTAAATATACAACTGTAATAAAACCACTATGTAACTATCCCACGATCCATCCTAGCAACAATAAATTAATTCTACAAGGGCATAAAAACAGATTTTTATAGTACAATATATACGTGGTGCCGTAGACAATACATTAAAATTAATTATTATAGAGAGGCGTTGCGGGGGGTCGGCACCGTGACTCAAAAGTCTTCGTATAGCTCTATCTCGGTTACTTTAGGGAAGAGTGATGGAGATAGACGTGTATTCTTATAGGGTGCGTAAGCGCAGCAAAATCCGGTCTTACAAGACAAGTATAAAGTGGCCTTGTGATTAAAACGATTTTACATATTATTAATTTTTTGAAGTTCGCAGGAGTCTTCTCCGAGACCACGGGGATAATGCCGTCTTCGAAACGTCGGAGGTAAATTTTAAAACTTAACTATACGCGATTAATTCCCGTTTTATAATTAATAGCCTTGTGATTTGTAATAAATGTACGTAATCATAACCGTACAAGCTGAAAGACTATTAGCAAAGAGAAATTTAGACGTTTAAATCGTAAAAGATTGCATGAATATCAGATTTTACATTTAATAGTTCTCTTCTGTGTATGGTGGGTGATTATTTAAAACCGCATTTTCTCAGACTTATTCCAAACATGTATTTGAATATAATTAACAGGAAAACTAGTGAGATCTTATGATACCTCTACCTAGCTTTCTTGGATCATAGTTTGAGTTTTTACATGGAAAAACCAATCTTTTTGCCAGCTAAAACCCGCATTTTCTGTGTCTTATCCCAAACACGTGTATCCAAATATACAAAACAGGAAAACTAGTGATCGTAACAATATCGCCGTCAGCACGTATCAATGTAATCTCATCCGATTACGGACCGTATCGTATGTGTGGCTTCCTCACACGTCTAAACTACAGTATGTATGTCGTAGTCAGATCGTATAATCCGCCGTATTACATTACGGCTAGCCGTTTTACAAAACAGGGGCGTTTTGAAATGCGGCGGTTCGACGATTAGCCGGATTGTCATTGCGATACGTTCTTCAATAAGGCGGCCAACGTTTAGCCGCATCGTATCTGCTATTTAGATTGTAGAGTGACCAGTTCTTTCGGTCGCCTACGTAACCGGAGTTTGACAATGTTTGCAATTTAATTTATTTTTACCATGATCCCACCGCAGTGACATGTGTTTCTTTTCCAAAACATTTCCTTCACAACTTAAATAGACGGAGCCCCGCAAGCGGGGCTCCTATTTCTGGGCGGTTTGCCCTTCGGGCATCTGAAGCTACCTAACGAACCTAACCTACTTACCTACCTACGCTTTTTTCCCCAAAATGTAATGTTTTCACGGACGTCTCACTAAATTAATAGGTAGGTAGGTTAGGTTCGTTAGGTAGCTTCAGATGCCCGGAGGGCAAACCACTCAGAAATAGGAGCCCGTCTAGTTAAGTTGCGAAGGAAATGTTTTTTGAAAAGAAACAGTCCGACGAACTCCAGATTTGATGGACACCCCAGCGTTTTTCATAGTTTGTTGTTGTTTAGTCAGGCAGCGCCACGAGTGTTAAAAATGGGAACTAAAAACTGTCAACGCGGCGGCTAATGACTCGCTGTATTACATTACGGCTAGCCGTGTTGAAGAACGTATGGCGCCGAATACATTCCGGCGGATTTTCATTCAGGCGCATTAAATCCGGCTAATCGTCAAACCGCCGCATTTCAAAACGCCCCTGTTTTGTAAAACGGCTAGCCGTAATGTAATACGGCGGATTATACAATCCGACTGCGACATGTATATGCATAACAGTAATCTATTTCTGAACATTAAAGTGTCATTCTATAAAACTTGCTAACTATGTAAACAAAAGTCACTAGTAAACTTCGTTTTTTAGGGTTCCGTACCCAAAGGGTAAAAACGGGACCCTATTACTAAGACTCCGCTGTCCGTCCGTCCGTCCGTCCGTCCGTCCGTCCGTCTGTTACGAGGCTGTATCTCACGAACCGTGATAGCTAGCTAGACAGTTGAAATTTTCACAGATGATGTATTTCTGTTGCCGCTATAACAACAAATACTAAAAACAGAATAAAATAAAGATTTAAGTGGGACTCCCATACAACAAACGTGATTTTTGACCGAAGTTAAGCAACGTCGGGCGGGGTCAGTACTTGGATGGGTGACCGTTTTTTTGCTTGTTTTTTTTGCTTGTTCTGCTCTATTTTTTGTTGATAGTGCGGAACCCTCCATGCGCGAGTCCGACTCGCACTTGGCCGGTTTTTGTTATTATTTTTTTTCTTTTCTTTTTTGCGCCGTTGGTACAGTACGGATGTCTACCGTCTCCAATTCTCCCTCAATTGCTCAAAGGTTAACTGGAAGAGATCCCTTAAAGGGATAAGTTCGCCTTTGTACTAATGACGAATGTTATTTTTCTTGTTTTGTTCTGATTTTTGTACAATAAAGTGTTTTACTATGTAAGTACGAGTACTACTAAATTGTCAATTAGAGACAATTTTAATATGGCGGTTTGTTTACATAGTTAGCAAGTCCCATAGAATGACACTTTAGATAGCGTTATTCATAAACAGTGAATTCGTTTAAAAATAATTACAAAAAAAACATTTTAAGTGTACAGAAAAACCGTGGTTAGAAGTCTGTGCTAATTCTTCTTTTTGTGTGCCTATGTGTTTCTTTCTTCTTTGTGAAACTAATTTTACAAGTAACACAAACACAAGTATGACTTACTGTTACTGTACGGGTCAATAGTTTTTGCAGTTTTATTGTGGATCAATAGTCTTAATAATTTAACTAAATTATATTTAATTTAATTTACGTAGTTAACTACGTAATTACTGTAGTATTATATTTAATTTAAATTGTATAGCTTATAGTTGCGCTCTCTCGAAAGGGTTTCCACGGAAGACCAGCGTCGGGGACTTCAAAGGTTCCTTGACATGAAGCTGAGTGGAGACCATTTCAGGAACGCTTTATAACCAATCTATGTCAGTGTTTTTATTAGTTAAGTTTAAATTAAGCGTTTTTGAATAAAGCATTTTCTATTCTATTCTATTCTATTCTATTCTATTCTATTCTATTCTATTCTATTCTATTCTATAAACGCCTGTCAAGTCTAACAAAACTTTGATAATCGTTAGTCCTTTAATCCGTCATTTTGTCATTTTTGTCAGAGTACAGGGACATAATTTGTTACGTTTTATGAATAAGAATTTAATGAGTTTACGTGCAGCATTCAAATCTCGATTGCAACGACTGCTACTGCAGCATTTAAGAAGATTCTCAAAAAAACTGTCATCGTTTTAAATTTCTTACTTACTTAGGTACTTAATAGTGCAGTGACCCAAAATTAGTCTTGGCCTCCGACACGAGTAAACGCCAGTTGTCTCGCTCCTGCACAATCTCCCGTCAGTTATCGGCTTGAATATAACGCAATTTACTCGCATTGCATATCTCTCGCACAAATAATAAGTGCAATGGTAGAAATTAAAGATAGACTACTCTATTATAGTCCTACTATGTATATCTAAACCAGCGCACGAAACAATTCACACCTACACATAGGTACCTACTCGATGTGTCGATCAATGCAACTTGTGATAAGTAATATTGAAAATGCAAGTGTATAAAAACAGAGTATGAATATCTGCGTAGTGGCACATACTAATGTACCATTCCGTATTAAGGCGTATAACTATTGATATTTCGATATCCCATGCGTTTCATCAGCCGCAAAAAATCAGTGAAGCACGAAAGAATCTCCAATGGGAACCCGTATAATATTAAGTTGATAAAATCCCACTTTTACGGTGGAAAGGAATAAATCCGGACATATAAGTGGGGGTATTTGCGTAATAAATCCGCGGTGACGTCACGGCGGAATTCAATAAACCGATCGCTATAAATTGACGCATCAAAAGGTACGCCGTATATTTTAGCGAGCCACAGCGTAGCGAGGGTTAAAGGTACACCAACACACCTAATCTTTAATAAGTTTTTGCCAAAAAAAAAGTTTATATCACTTCGGAGGCAAACAAGCATACAACCCGCCTGGTGGTAAGCAGTCACTGCAGCCTACAAGCCACAGTTTTGGTACAAGCTTTTATCGCTGACTGTACTTTTCTTTCCACAGGCAACTAATACTCATCGAGACAATTCTAACAATCACAATTATTAGGTTGAGTTGTTTCATCACAGTTCCTACGGCCACCTTTCTCCAACATCCGATTAGCTCGATGGTACCATAATATTGCATTGTCACCCGACTTACATAATTTATGCAAAGTTTCAGCTTCATCGGAAACAGTAGGTCAACTTGCAAGATTTGATTACAGACAGACAACGGGACAGGTTCTTTAGACATTGCTACTCCCATCTTAATAAATAAATAAATACCAGGGGACATCTTACACAGATCAACCGAGTCCCAAATTAAGCAAAGCTTGTACTATGGTTGCTAGGCGATGATATACATACCTACTTTACTTATATTGATAAATACATACTTAGAATATACATAGAAAACACCGATGACTCAGGAACAATTTGTGTTCATCATACAAATAAATGCCCTTACCGGAATTAGAACCCAGGACCTTCGGCTTCACAGGAAGGGTCACCCACTAGGCCAGATCTGGGGCCCGTTTTTCAAAAGCTTGTAACTTGTAATACAAGTGGAAGTCCCTTTCTAACCAAAACTGTCAAAAAGTGACATCCGCTTGTATTACAAGTTACAAGCTTTTGATAAACAAGGCACTGGGGCCCGTTTCTCAAAAGTTGTAACTTGTAATACAATTGGAAGTCCCTTTCTAACAAAAGCTGTCAAAAAGGGACTTCCGCTTGTATTACAAGTTACAAGCTTTTGAGAAACGGGCCACTGGTCGTCAAATGAAACCACTGTTCCTTATGCACTGTACCCCCGAACCGTGATAAAAGATACTGGAAATTAATATTCGTACCGCAAGAAAGATCGCTGACAATACCCCCGATATATCGTGCCGGTTTAGCGAAGGCATGAAATTACAATTTATTCCCATTCAGACGCCATTTTGTTGCCCAAAAAAAGCAGTCGCTGGTCACAATGTCGACCAAACTGAGTACTAATTAAAAAAAAAAAGAAAAAAAAACATGAAATAAAAAACGCCATTCTGTTAAGCTATATGTTACAGTTAGTGATATACGTAAGTGCATGAGAAAGTTTGGTAATTGAATATTGTGTGGGGATAATTGGAATGTATGTATTACATAATATGTTTGGGCCAATTCTTACAAGCTAAATTACACCCATTTCCCATTATTCGATTGAACTGAAACGTCACAGTTTAAGGTGGATTCGGTGACAAAGCAATATTATGGTAGGTACATCGGTCGCCATCAGATATATCGGAGCGGCCAAGGTGTTCACAATATCTGAACATGCACTCTAACGCACTTGACAATAGAGGCGTGCTCATATATTTGTGAGTACTTTGGCCGCTCCTATATATCTGATAGCGACTGTACCCTTGTACTGTACCTAGTATTTGTAATATTTTTATTTCGAAAACAAGAAGATTTTATGATCGAGTCTATATCTTTGGATACATTCATTCAATCATTTACCTAAATATTTCTTGTGTTCATTTTTTTTAGTAAATTATTAAATGACCAAAATATAAGCTTCGATTGTATACAACCTCAATAGACATATGTAGACTCACCTCGAATCAATAGTCCCCTAAGTTCAATAACATATTCAAATCACCAGCGATAACGGATCAAATTTCGATTCCACATAATGATATATAATATGATGATATATTATTATATGTTGTTTGGCTATGTCATAATTTCAATAAGGTCAATAGCTGAACACCGATATGGCAGTTAAGAGTGTTTCTTTTCATAAAGAACATATTATTCAACGCGATACTCATAGTACCTACCTAATATATATAGTATTTTATGCAACCGTTTTTTAAGAGAAGTCAAAAAAAAGCGGCCAAGTGCGAGTCGGACTCGCCCATGAAGGGTTCCGTATTTAGACGATTTATGACGTATTAAAAAAAACTACTTACTAGATCTCGTTCAAACTAATTTTCGGTGGAAGTTTACATGGTAATGTACATCATATATTTTTTTTAGTTTTATCATTCTGTTATTTTAGAAGTTACAGGGGGGGGGACACACATTTTACCACTTTGGAAGAGTCTCTCGCGCAAACTATTCAGTTTAGAAAAAAATGATATAAGAAACCTCAATATCATTTTTGAACACACGTATGGGTTTGAAAAAAAAAATTTTTTGAGTTTCAGTTCTAAGTATGGGGAACCCCAAAAATTTATTGTTTTTTTTCTATTTTTGTATGAAAATCTTAATGCGGTTCACAGAATACATCTACTTACCAAGTTTCAACAGTATACTTCTTATAGTTTCGGAGAAAAGTGACTGTGACATACGGACGGACAGACAGACAGACAGAAAGACATGACGAATCTATAAGGGTTCCGTTTTTTGCCATTTGGCTACGGAACCCTAAAAAGCGAGTGACGTGAGTAACAATTTGAGGTGAAGCCGAAAATTGTTAATAAAGACGCCACGAGTATTTATTGACTCAGTTAAACAACGTTGCATACAATACTTTTTCTACCACCAAGCACTTACATACTTTGAAATCAAGTTGTAAATTTTACAAATATTTTTCATTCAAGAAGTAGCAAAAATGGAGGGTACGAGCGGAAAAAGAATGAATGAAATTAAAAAACATGTCTATGGTTGACTTATTTGTCATAGATGACATTTAATACGAGGTTGGCAACAATGTAGGTATTTCATTCAATATTTTTTTAAGTGGTCATTACACGAAGTATCGAAAATGTGCCAAAAAGATACTGCGTGTATGCACAAATGCTTTTTTGGGGAATAGACTAAAGACTTGTCTTGACAACTATAAGGTAGGGCCTGTTGTTTACCTCTGTCTTCATGTATTATTTGTGTTTCCATGTACATTTATTAAAAGTACGGGAGTAGAAAAAATAATATATTCGATTTCGAATTAAATGAGTCATTATATGTAAATACTAGTAAATTGCAAAAACTACATGCTACAAAAGGTAAGTAAATGAAATAAAAGTTAAAATATCCCGTTCTGCCCATACCAAATTCAAATCGCCGATATCGGATCAGATTTCGATTATTCCCAAAATCGGCGCACCGGTGTGCGAGCGAGACGGGGATAGGGGTCATAATAATGGCGTTTGTTCTTGGTATTGGCGGTTCCACACTGCTCCGTCGATATGTAGATTGTATTTGTGATTTTTATTTTATTTTCTGCGATAAAAATCAGTAAACACCTAGGTCTACCGTTTAACTGATACAAAAAGTTATTACAGGCACCTACAGACAATAAGTAATTATGAAGCTGACTTAAATTATGTTAATTAAGTAAAACATGTAACAAAACGTAAACTAGTTGTAAAGTGTCATTTTATAGAACATATTCTAACTATGTAAACGAAAGTCACTAGTAAATTGACATTTAGAGACAATTTTAATATGGCGGTTTGTTTACATAGTTAGCAAGTTCCATAAAATGACACTTTAGTCCCAAAGCTACAAGTTACCTATTAGAAATCTACCGCCAACATTTTTCTAGCAATCGCCTGATACCTATAAGTACATTCAAATTATAATATTACGATAATCACATAATCAGTCTATTTAAGCGTTAAAGCCAGAAACACTTCAAAAATAATTGTGTCATCGTTACATGAAAAGTTGTTACTAAGAATTGTACTAATATTTTTTATTTTTTCCTACTACATCATTTATACTCGTACATGTGTTATTCTTTTGAGCTTATTTTTTTCTATTGCATTTTTAGGGTTCCGTAGCCAAATGGCAAAAAACGGAACCCTTATAGATTCGTCATGTCTGTCTGTCTGTCTGTCTGTCCGTCTGTCCGCCGTATGTCACAGTCACTTTTCTCCGAAACTATAAGAACTATACTGTTGAAACTTGGTAAGTAGATGTATTCTGTGAACCGCATTAAGATTTTCACACAAAAATAGAAAAAAAAAAACAATACATTTTTGGGGTTCCCCATACTTAGAACTGAAACTCAAAAATTTTTTTTTCATCAGACCCATACGTGTGGGGTATCTATGGATAGGTCTTTAAAAATGATATTGAGGTTTCTAATATCATTTTTTTCTAAACTGAATAGTTTGCGCGAGAGACACTTCCAAAGTGGTAAAATGTGTGTCCCCCCCCCCCTGTAACTTCTAAAATAACAGAATGATAAAACTAAAAAAAATATATGATGTACATTACCATGTAAACTTCCACCAAAAATTGGTTTGAACGAGATCTAGTAAGTAGTTTTTTTTTTAATACGTCATAAATCGCCTAAATACGGAACCCTTCATGGGCGAGTCCGACTCGCACTTGGCCGCTTTTTAATTTCTCATAACTCGGCCCTACCCGATTATCTAAAACAAATTGCATTTTAACAATAAGACCGTCTATTGTTACATTTATCTCTAAAATCTTAATTGTGTGAGATATGCAATAAAAAAGAAATATTGTAATATAATAATTGAGTACAGTATGGAACAAACCGTCGGAGTCACGTTCTGTAGTTTACCGCGCGTCGATTCAGAGTTATTGTAATGAATATGATATAAATAAGTTTCGTAAACGGCTCACAGCGATGCTCTTGTACCTACTGGATAAAATGCAGAAGGTCTACTTTATACATTAAACAGAGAAGAGTCATTAGCTTTGTTTTACATATAAAGATAGTACCGTAAAATGGGGTGAGTAGGGTTCGCGGGGAGAGTTGGGTTATGAATGGGGAGAGAAGGGATGAAAGGGGGGTGAGATGAGATTTTAAGGCTACTGCTACAAAAATAATATATTTCAATTTAAAATGGAGCTATAGTAATACTCATAATAAAAAAAATCGATCCAACAATCTTCCAAAATCACCTTTGTATGAAATCCCATCTCACCCCAATTACGAGGGACTACGGGTGAGGGTGAGGTGGGATTTCCTGTTTATCGTCAATGTTATGAGATGGAACTACCAAAAATTAAATAAAATAAAAACTAAAATACAAACGTCCGGAACACTTATTAACCGACGAAAAAAACGGAGGAGGTTCTCAAGTCGACGCGTATATTTTTTTTTATATACCTACACCATTCAGTTTGCATATATAAAAATAAAATTTTATCGAGGTTTGAATGTCAGTTTTGTCCCTACTCACCCCATTTTACGGTACCTAGACGTTCCATATTTCAAAAAAATAAAGTTGTAAATTTATTATTATCCTAGCTGAAAACTTTATATTTAGGGCACAAAAAACCGCCTAATATCGGATGATTCTCAATACCAGTATTAATAATATCCAATTGGCCTTCAATACCGAAATTCCGGAAATGATACCGGTATTAAATATGGCCGTTTAAAAACCTTTGTTCTAGGTAAAATCAGTGTAATAGTCAATGATTTTACTGATTTACAGTTTATACTTTGCTTGATCTTATAATTTTTAGTCGTATATAATCATCATTTCTATATAAAATGACCCTAAAAAATCCAACATTTTCCATTCCTATATTTCCATATTCATCCTCTTATGAAATGTTATGAAATGTCGTAAAAACCAACCCAATATTCGGGTATTTCGGGATTTCGGACTATAAACTATATATATTCACTTCGCCACCTAGTTTTTATCCAGCAAAGCCCACCCTGCCAGACATTTTCGAAATAAATATTAAATTGCATGTATCGGACCTACTGACTCTTAACTTGTTGTTTATCTTGCTGTATCGCGCTACAACTATAACATCGAGAGAGATTTGAGGTTACTTTAAAGATACTTATGTTTTATGGTTCATTTCAGACATGAACTTGAAGGGGAACAATACTGCAGAGTACATTTAAAAAATGTAGATTACCCTCCTACCTGTTTGATCTTTATAAGTAGGTTTTGTAAGTAGGTACTTAGAATACGAAAAACTGAATACCTACAGCCGTTGGTATTTTCCACTTCACTAACAATAAGTTTTGATACATTCAAGGGGCCGTTAGGGGCCGCTATGAAGCTTAAAGTGGTCACTTTTATCATTAATAATCTGCCTCTTTCGCACTCATGAAATGTAATACGTGATGGCTTCCCTTTTTCACACTTCAATTATTTTTAAGCGTAAGCGTGATTAGATCTGTGTAGTAAAATATGAAGAGAATTTCTGGTAGGTATGACACGTGACTAGGGTTTGCACGACGGATCCGAAATGTATGTGAATATCCGCGGATCCGGATCCAGATCCGGATAATTTCATACATTTCGGATCCGGATTGCAAACCCTACACGTGACAACTAGCAAAACGGAACAAAATTATGACACAACCAAACTACAGTTTCCGAAACCAGGACCATTAAAATAATAGGACAATGTCACATCAAAGTCGGCGAACCGAAAGTCTGTCAATATAGAGTCTACTACTCATAATAATTAGTCGTTGCATATCCGGTTATTGTTGAACTGTCTACTTGTCTACTCGTGGTAGGAATGCAGCGCGGCCTACTCGGGAAAGCGAGTTGCTTGCCATTCATGTTGCGATTGGAAAGATAACAGACGTATGATGATGATGATGGCGATTAGGCGTGATCTGGCACACACTTGGCTTGGAAGAAAATTAATTTCAGCTTAAAATCCAAGGAAATAAAGGAAACTTTCATTTGGAAATGAAAAATATCGATTCCCAAATAAAAATATGAGAAGTTTCTGAAGCTTTTTCTCTGGAAATTTTGCAATTTTGGAAACTTTCCGACGGCACAGCAGTGATCTATCATTCCGATACATTTATTCTTGCCACTTCATAGTCTTAAAAACTGTATAATAATAATAATAACAATAAGACACACGGATAGTTTTGGACACGGCGCGGATAGTCCGCCGGTTCCTCTCTCTGCGGCCCTGACCACCGGTAGCTTGGCCCTGCCCCGCTGCCGGCGGCATCCTAGGTTAGGTTTTTTATAATGTGTTTATATGTATTTTTTATTGTTTTGTAAGTGTTTTTATATTTTACTTTTATATTCATATTATAAATAACCTAACGTAAGAGGAAAAACAAATAAAGGGATAATAATAACATTTATTTCAGACAGAGCCCATACAATTTTGTTAGTAAAACTTAAAACTAATTATTAATTTATTAACTAGCACAAAATTTAAAATTTAAAACAATAAATAAAAATATAAGTATACATTTTAAAACAATTTTGTATAAAAATACAAAAATATAATTACAATTTTTGCAAGTGGGTCGTATAATTTTTGCCTTACAATACAGATTGTGCGCTATAAAAGATACTATACCTATAAGATAGACTTATAGGACTTTAGTTATTTCAGTGAATGCATTCATGGATAGACAGCCTTATTCAATCCCAATATTGGTTAAAGTTTATCTGCTAAGTATAAAGCTATGTGGAGGTCGGCGCGTTTGATTTGTACAAGTTAAGTTAGGTAGGTAAGGCAAGTTAGTGCTTACTAAGACTACCTCACGTAGATTCTGCATTTACAGAAACTAAGTGATCACCGTGCACTAATATTATATGACCCTTTAGCCTTACCACGACAGCCTTTGCAGTGTCTAAAGGGGCCCACTGATTAACAGTCCGCTGGACGGTATCGGCCTGTCAGTTGTTCGGAACTGTCAACTTTTTGTTCTAACTGACAGGCCGGCCGATACCATCCGGCGGACTGTTAATCAGTGGGCCCCTTATCTGACATCTTAGCTAACGTCTGCGTAACTTACTTTCTACACATCTCTCTCGCACTAATATGTGAGTATGTACGAGCGAGATGCATAGAAAGTAAGTTACGCACACGCTAACGAATATGTCAGTGTCAAACTGGTGGAAGCCGAACAGACTAGACACGATGACAAATAGTCACGTGACTTTTCGTCATCCCGATATATTTTTACTTTTTGTTTGTGGCTAGGCCCCCAGTAAACGGGTATAAGACCCCGATTTGCATCAAGACCATTTTTGACTGCGCGTGCGCGCCCTATGTGCAGAAAAAGGAGCCGCGTGCGCGCCTGCACGTTGATGTCCTTTGTAGCGTTCAGTTAATAACCAACCACAATTAACAGACTGATCAACGTCACGCTACAGAGATCTATGAAACTGCCCATAAAATAAAATTAGCGAACGCTTTAACGGTGACAGACGGTGTGGTGCAACCGACCCTAAGAGTTGTCAAATTAATAATTGAATACACATATGTACAAGCATACGGTTCGTCGTGGACGCAAATAAAATAGGCGTTTGCACGCTTATTTTAACTAGTATGTATAGAAGAGCAAATGAGAAGGATTTAAGGATTAGGATTGGGGATAAGTTCGCCTTTGCATTTTCTAATGTTCAGTAAGCTGACGCCTACAAACAAGTTTTAATGCAGGGGGTCCGTTATCTGTGCAGCTTACTGTACATCTGCTATTATTACAAATGTGAGGTATAGTTCGAATTATTTAAGATGTCCGAATGTTGGTTAAGAAGTATTCCTACCATTCAGAGTATTTGGACATCTTAAAAAAACCGGCCAAGTGCGAGTCAAACTCGCGCACGGAGGGTTCCGCACCATCAACAAAAAATTGAGTAAAACAAGCAAAAAAACGGTCACCTATCCAAGTACTGACCCCGCCCGACGTTGCTTAACTTCGGTCAAAAATCACGTTTGTTGTATGGGAGCCCCACTTAAATTTTTATTTTATTCTGTTTTTAGTATTTGTTGTTATAGCTGCAACAGAAATACATCATCTGTGAAAATTTCAACTGTCTAGCTATCACGGTTCGTGAGATACAGCCTGGTGACAGACGGACGGACGGACGGACGGACGGACGGACAGACAGCGGAGTCTTAGTAATAGGATCCCGTTTTTACCCTTTGGGTACGGAACCCTAAAAAGGGATGTTACCTGTATTGACAATTAATTAATTCACACTATGCACGAAATAAAGCTCAGAAAATTATGTTTACTTATTCTGTTTTCATATAAATTCGATAGGTAGTAGCTAAGCTAATCGTTTGGACAGTTCGAAAAAAAAATTACTAGTCGGGCAAATACCGTATTCTCACTATAATCACGAATCATACATGCGGTATCTAGTGGAGATTAGATCTGCTCTGACTTATTAAACTAACTAATTACGGAATACTCAGCCGACGTTGGTAATTTATAGAGTTATGGCCGGGCTTATTTACTATTAGTAACTTTTCTCACGGATTCCGTCGTGAAATATGTTGATTGGATGACGCTTGTAAGCATTTGCTCGACTGCGACAGAATGGAGGGTGTTTCTGAACTTAACTCTTTAACGGTCGAAATTATTGTGTGTCTGCATGTGTATACACACAGGATCACATACGATTGAATAGAAACCCAGCGAGTCCACGATCGTATATACATAGGTACGATTGAATAGGAGCTCAGCGACCCCACGATCGTATATACATAGGTACGATTGAATAGGAACTCAGCGACCCAACGATCGCATATACATAGGTACGATTGAATAGGAACCCAGCTCACCTTAAACCGCTCACAGTTTTAAGACTGTAAATAAACTAGCGGAGGTAGATATAGAGGCAAAACATGTCTTACGCAGATTCGGAGCAGCTACAATGCCTTAAACCTAAGGCCACGCTTTGAGGGTGGCGTGGCAAATTATTGGCTCTAAATGTGACTTTAGAGACACAACAGATCATCTACGCAAACTTGGCCCCGATTTGAATAGTGAGAGTGTCATTATAACGTCATGTTTTCATAGAAAACTTTGCCATGCAGTGTTCGCTTGGTTCAACTCTAATGGACAGCGTTAGATGTCAGGTTGACATCTGTCAAACAATATGAGTACATGAAAGTGTAGGTGCATTTTATTTTTCTCGCCCCGTGCCGTGTCTTTACTTTTACTTCCCCATGCACCTCGCTCGTAGCCTAGTGTGTTTAATAAAACGCACATCTTTTAGCAGGAATATACGAGAGCCGCATAAAACAACACTCAGAGCGTCTCGACTAAATTAATATTGAAAAAGAAATGCTTATTTCAAACGTCAACAAGTTTTGGTCTTATCTTGTGTTTTACGCCTTGGTCTGTAGTTGACGCCAGACGCTGCCTACAGTGTCACATTCTATAGAAATTTGCTGTCTTCCCATGCTTTTATAACGCCACAATTGCAATAAGTACATTTATGTTTTAATAAGGTGTGATCCTATTAGTTCATCAAAAAAGTGTTATTTCAAACGTCAACAAGTTTTGGTCTTATCTTGTGTTTTACGCCTTGGTCTGTAGTTGACGCCAGACGCTGCCTACAGTGTCACATTCTATAGAAATTTGCTGTCTTCCCATGCTTTTATAACGCCACAATTGCAATAAGTACATTTATGTTTTAATAAGGTGTGATCCTATTAGTTCATCAAAAAAGTGTTTTAGCAATCGCTCTTTAAAAGACCCCAACCTTACTAGCTATAAGAATGGCATACAACCGCTAAGGCCTAAATAGTCCTGATAACAATCTGCGAGCAGGGGTGTCCAATCCAATCAAAAATTTAAAATGCAAATGGCCGGCTTCATTAAAATGTACCAACTGTTCAGCGTTGCTTTTTGATTGCGCGTTTTGGATGTCGGTAAACGCAGTTACTACATATGGAATCGTGGATTCTATATTTGATTAAAAACGTAGACACCGTCTTTTACTAGGGTGAGAAGGGTTTTTGGAGACCTTCACTATGGCCAAGGTATGAGCTCCTAACATCCATCGCACTAGGTGATTCCGTGGGAATTTGCCAAATGCGCAGCAAAAACTGTTAAGTCGCCAAAATGATTAGTAGTCTTTAAGATTATAATTATTTTATGTAAAAATCTATGAAAAGTAAGTAAGTATCTATACTTGGTCAAGCAAATCTTGTCAGTAAAAAAAGGCGCAGAGTTCAAATTTTCTATGGGACGATATCCCTTCGCGCCTACATTTTTCAAAGCCGCCTTTTTCTACTGACAAGATCTGCTTGACCAAGTGTATGTAGTCTGTAAGGTGTGTGTCTTTTGAAATGATAATAAGAATGTTCATACTATTAGATATATATTGTATGTCGCAGTCGGATCGTATAATCCGCCGTATTACATTACGGCTAGCCGTTTTACAAAACAGGGGCGTTTTGAAATGCGGCGGTTCGACGATTAGCCGGAATGCGGCTGAATGAAAATCCGCCGGAATGTATTCGGCGCCATACGTTCTTCAACACGGCTAGCCGTAATGTAATACAGCGAGTCATTAGCCGCCGCTTTGACACTTTTTAGTTCCCATTTTTAACACTCGTGGCGCTGCCTGACATAACAACAACAAACTCTTGGGTGTCCATCAAATCTGGAGTTCGTCGGACTGTTTCTTTTCAAAAAACATTTCCTTCGCAACTTAACTCGACGGATTTCTCCTCTCCTATTTCCGAGCGGCTTGCCCTTCGGGCATCTGAAGCTACCTAACGAACCTAACCTACCTACCTATTGATTTAGTGAGACGTCCGTGAAAACATTACACTTTGGGGAAAAAAGCGTAAGTAGGTAAGTAGGTTAGGTTCGTTAGCTTCAGATGCCCGAAGGGCAAACCGCCCAGAAATAGGAGCCCCGCTTGCGGGGCTCCGTCTATTTAAGTTGTGAAGGAAATGTTTTGGAAAAGAAACACATGTCACTGCGGTGGGACCATAGTAAAATAAATTAAATTGCAAACATTGTCAAACTCCGGTTGCGTAGACGACCGAAAGAACTGGTCACTCTACAGTCTAAATAGTAGATACGATGCGGCTAAACGTAGGCCGCCTTATTTAAGAACGTATCGCAATGACAATCCGGCTAATCGTCGAACCGCCGCATTTCAAAACGCCCCTGTTTTGTAAAACGGCTAGCCGTAATGTAATACGGCGGATTATACGATCTGACTACGACATATATATAGCCAGACTAATTTCAGTAAGGCCCTTGTTACCTGACAATAAATGTTTTTTTTTTACAAAAATGCTAGGCATAAATTAAAGAAAAAGTGATCAAGCCTTCCAGTCCGGCCTCCGTCACTCTTGGTCATTTTTTCTGCTTGAGTGTATGCCATCTATTTCAGTTTATAATTTAGATAGGTATAATTAGCCAATTACTGACATAGACCGAACCCCACGCGGAAGGAGCCGCGGACATAGCTAGTTTACTAGTGACTGTTAAAAAAAATCAAATCAAAAATGTTAGTAAAATAAGAATAATTTCATTTTTTCCCCAGTTTCATGTTCTTAATTTGCACTTTCCATTATTAGAAAATCTCGTTACTTAACAGTAACACTAATTTTCAAACTCAATTCTATCACAAATAATTTATAATATCGAAGTGAGCTTTTAAAATACCTAAGTATTATTTTAAACTAGTTCCATTTCTAAAAAGTAATGATTGACTGACTAGTAGATTTTTAGGTACGTTTTGACATTTTAATTACATTATCGAGTACGTACGGGCATAGAGAAAAAAATACATAGAGTGCTCACTCCATACATCAGTTTTAGTACCAAAAAGACTATTAGCATCTAGCATCGAGTAGCGGAACTATCAGTACTGCTACTTGACAATAGATGTAGCACCGACCGGAAAGTCTTATCTCAACAGCATAAGACTTTCCGGTCGGTGCTACATCTATTGTCAAGTAGCAGTACTGATAGTTCCGCTACTCGATGCTAGATGTAGACACTGAAATTAATAGTCTAACTGATGTATGGAGTGAGCACTCTTGTCTTACTTATTTCTCTATGGTACGGGTCAATCTTACTTTGCCGTCTAATTGTGAGTGGCGGGAAACCTGTAAAATATTCAGGGACCAGTCAAATTGGAGTTGGATTTAAACTTTCTAACTTACTGTAGGCTTCGATGCTTTAGATTTATTTTACATTTGATTTGTAAGTGTCCGTAGTTAGATTTTAATAAAATATTTGATTTTACTGAAAACTTACAAGAGCCATTCCATAAGTGACAGAACGTGAAAGGCTGCTTCCGCTGTTCATTAAATTAGAATGATTTTTATCTATTATAGCACTGCTACAATTTTCATTACACGCAGCGATTTACAAAAAGGACAATAAAATAAAAGTTAACGACTCTGGCCTCTAATGGTACAGTAGGTGTAGTAATGTATGTATCCTGATTTACCATGCCTTTACTTATTTGAGTCTTCAGTAAGTACTGAAAAAATGTATACCGATTATAAAGGTGCAGCGAAAAATCAGATTTAGATTCCCTTTGCGATGTCTACAGGAAAGACGCCAACAAGTTAAGCATACCTACTCGTACTATAAAATTTGTTCGACTTATTTTTCATTTTAAGAGAACGCAAACAAAAGCGGTTTGCTATAAAGGATAGTTTTTAAAACAGTAATTAATTAATTACTTACCTAAGTAAGCAGGATGTCATATAAAGCATAGTTGTACAACTTCTTATTTTTGTTAAGTTTTCCAAATTAATCTCAAATTCGTTTGTGAGAGATGAGTTTTATTAAACTTGTATAAATATCAACTTGTCGCTGACAATCAAAACTAAAATAGGTACCTACCTTACTTGCCACGAACGCACCAAACGTCCTCGCAGGGAAAGACGTGGTGACGGCCACGAAAACCAGCGAATGTGTCAGTATAACCGGACATCATTTCATGGAAATAGGATCTTTAGGTCACCGTAAGCGATTTGTCACTATAAGCAAAGTCATCTTATCCGAATTTGTCACAAATAATTATATATGCAAATCAAACTTCGCACAGTAGTTACGTCATAGTAAGCGGCTGGTCAGTATAAGCGGAGCCATAATAAACGGATTCTACTGTATTTGTAATAGAACACCTAGGTAGTCAACATACACGTATGCACATAGGAATGCATGGTTCCTTGTCCGACACCCCTGAACCGTTAGTCGCGTTATCGCGGCATATCGCGTCGCGTCGCCAATGCCGTGAAGGCATTTAAGTACATGGTGCGGGTTCGTACGATTTGGGACGAGAACGCTTTATAAAAATTAATACAATCACAATGATTTATTTATTTATTTAAACCTTTGGGAAACAAACAGGCAAAATCAACAGTAAATATAACACATTCACAAGCCAAACAGTTTCCACTAATGAATAATAACAATTATGTTGCTCAGAAACTAAAGAAATTATAAAGTTTTGTTAAAGCACTTGTGTGTTGAAGTGATCCTTAATGACCGAGAGAAAGCGAGTCTCCGTTTCAGTTTAAAAACTCTTTGTATGTCCTCTCGATGTTCTCCTGTACAGGTCGCATTTGGAAAAATTGGAAAGCAGGTTTGAATTACCTTGATCCTTTATATATAGATTTTTTGTCGATCCAGGAATTTTTAAAAAGTACCTACCAAGTTTTTTTATATTTTTTTTTAATGGGTTAGCGAGGTCTATAACTCACATAGTGACTATATAGTGAATAAAAATTCAAGCAATTTAATCATCTCTGGTACAAAAGTAGGTGAAGTGTTTAAAATTAGAGTCTGTTCGGAAAGAGAAGAGTCGTGGAATGTATTGGGCCCCATACATTCCACGACTCTTCTCTTTCCGCACAGACTCCATTGACAACAACTTAATGTTCGTTTACCTACTGCTGCTGTTGACTGTATCTCGCGATTGATTATATAGTCGTAATAATTAATATGCAAATCAATAACCTATTATACCAGATGAGTTATAACAATATGCTTTGTCCCGTACAAAACCAGTTAGTCCAATATTTCATAATAATTATCATAATTTCAGCTTACCTTAATCGACCTGCCAGCAACTGACAAATGTACAATACAAACATAACCGTAAAACCACAATATCAACACATAATACAAAAACAACATGCATTTAAAACTGCATACAATTTTGCACTTTATTCACTAGTAAAAAGGTCCGTTGTGTGTCTGAAGATTAATATTATTGCCAGTGTTAAATTATGAACCTGCTCCTGAGCTCATTTGGGAACAATAGATATATCCTGCTTGCGAAAAAGGACTTAACTTACTAGAAGTTAAAGGAGTTTTTGTCCTTTCTTGGCACTTTAGGCAGAATACCCACGCATCTGACGAAGTTTGTGATAGATACTAGGGCCCGATTCGGATTTTCAACTAGATATCTATTAGAGATCTATTATACGACAACGATATTTTTAAGATCTACCCTGTCACATTTGATACTTCCGCGGTTCTGGAGATACTCTTGAACGATTTCCACAATGTCTCGTTATGTATTTTTAGATTTCAAAACGATTTTGAAACGATCTTAATACGATAATTTAACGTAAAAGTGACATTGGTTGCCCGAATTGAGCTGCAAAAGATATCTAGTTGAAATCTAAACTAGTATCTAGACATATCGTATCGTTCTCTTCTCTAGAACGTATTTTGTTTTCCGAATACCGCGGTACCATTAAATGAAAGTAAAGAATAGAAAATGGCGAAAAATTACAAATATGTTATTGTTTCCCCAAGCCCCAGGCTATCAGATCACCGTAATGACCGTTTTCAGCGCCACTGTTCTATAACTTTGTGATTTTTTGTCGATTCTGTATTAGGATTTTTTTCCAAAATGGCGGAACCTTGCATTAAAATTATTCAGGGTTTTAGCTAAGTACCTGCCTACTTATACAAGAACTCTTCGTAATGACTGCTCTAAAATGGAAATTTCGCTAACCGACGATTACTCTTGCATATTCGAGCGATAGACAGGCGGATAACGTAATTTCAATTTTCGTGATGGTAGGCCCTTTGATCCCCATTCCCACTACAGTGGCAAACTGATATATGCGTGCCTTTATACTTCATTAGCAGACATATCATTACGTACGGGAGGTAGACAGATGTCAATCAGGAATATTTAAACCGCATTTAGCTAACGACTTGCTTTGCATTACAATTGCGGCCGACGGCACAGTATACAGATTGTGCAGCGTAATAATATAAATTAACCTAAATCATGACTCTATTTGGCCCTGAGATAGTCTCGCTACAAGCAGCTTACATTATGATGGCAAAAATGTGCGTAAGTACGTCATAGTACGAGCGTGTATTGTATACCTATAGTGAAATACAGATGTAGTGTATTATTATTTTCCATCGTATTTTCACGGACACGTACGAACCTTGGAGGATACAACTAAACGGAGTAGCCATTAACAGGCTTTCCCCTCTGTCGAAAATAGGCGGCCAACGGTCATACACAATGTATGGACTGACGTTTATCTGACATGGCTATTTTTACGTTACGCATACATTTGACGTTCCCCTCCCCCGCAAAAATCGGCAGACTGTTTTGTATAGAAAATTACAGACATGGCGTCTCCGTTTGATTATATCCTCCAAGGTACGAACGGGTCTCGTTATTTCAGTCAGTCTCGGTACAAAAATTATTGAGGTTGACTGAAATACGAACGTTTTCGAGGTAATACGATGGAAAACAACTCTGCACTACATCTGTAAAATGTCAGCACCAATTCAAAATTCTTTAATGTAATGCTACGCAATTCTTCTTCTTTTTATTGATGTAAATGTTTTATTGTATTACTTACAAAATATTTTTTCTTGTATGTTTGACAGTCTTTTTTGGCATTCTTGGGGTAAAATGGTTTATAGTTGCAATATTTCGCAACTATAAAATTAAGTAAGTTTCTTCTTATTTACATCAGTAACATTAACATTGCTTACAAACATTAAAAACATTGTATTACTGAAAATCCGCCACAAGGTGAAGGCTAAATAATTTTCATGTTTAATATAAACCTTAAAATCTGATTCTATGCTTGGCCCTTGTGCCATCATGCTGACAGTATTTCCTTGCTGCATCGCAATACTTATGCGTATATAATTTAGTCGCATAGTCTGATATGTTGATTTGGAGGCTGACTGTACTATTATTTTCTTTCAGACCAACTGTCCTGTTTATAGGCACAATATCTAAGTGACCGAGCTTCGCTCGGAAAACATATAAAAACTCGAAAATACGCGTTTTTCCAGAGATAAGACCTAGCTAGATCGATTTTTCGCCCCCGAAAACCCCCATATAGCAAATTTCATCGAAATCGTTAGAGCCGTTTCCGAGATCCCCGAAATATATATATATATAAATAAATACATAAATAAACAAGAATTGCTCGTTTAAAGGTATTAGATTAGATACGTATTGTTCTCAATATGTTTACTGTGCGCGCGCTATATCTTAGTGCACATCGACTCCGGCGCAGGTTACAGCATGATCAAAGGCCGCTCCATCACTCTCCCACCCATTGTTAAAAGCACGCGCGAGCGAGACGGCAAGCTCATAATTCCAAAATGTCGCAATTCACGGATAGTTATCAAATGTCAACGCACGATACTGGGAGGTATGAAATGCAAAACAGTGAAGGACATTTGAAATAATATACCTTCTAAAACGTAAACATAAATATGGAAAACAATCAAAATGGTGGCAGATACAAGTAATAACTGGCAGCTTTCTCTCGCAGCGCATCAGTATTGCCATTCAGCGAGGGAATGCTGCCAGCGTCTTTGGCACAATGCCGCGGGGGCCTTTTTTAGATTTATTTTAATTTAGATTACCTAGTTTAGTTTTTAATTTTAGTTATAATTTTAAATAGTATATGGTGTTTGTTATGTTCGAGTATGTTCTTGTATTTTTGAGAAATAAATTAACATTTATTTAGTAATAAATAAAGACTGTCAACCTAGCCCCCATTGTGACTGAAGGATAACCACGGAACCCTATACTGAGCATGGCCCGACATGCTCTTGGCCATTTTCGTAGGCTGCCATAGTGGCCGTCGCTTTCTAACAATAGTTTACAGAAAACGCTAATTGAATTTTAATACAATTTAAATTTGACAAATGTTTATGAATAACGCCAATAAGTTCAATATCATACTTATAATTGGGGGTCAATAATTAAAATTAAGGTTATTTTATACATATGAAAATTACATGCATTCCAGGGCCTAAGGCCTATAAATACGGCTGTCTCGGCGCCAACTACGAGTGCGTAGCTTTTGGCGTCGAGACACTCGGGCCGTGGGGTAGAGGAGCGTGTGGGCTCCTTAAGGAGCTTGGTAAGCGGTTAAGGGAGGCAACAGGGGACTCTCGCGCAGGCAGCTTTCTCGCGCAAAGGATTGCCATCGCTATACAGCGCGGGAATGCTGCCTGCGTGATGGGCACCTTGCCGAGGGGCCTAGGTTTAGAAGGTAGGTTTTAGGGTTTTTTTTTGTTTTTTTATTAGGTTTAGTTTTAGTTATTTTATTTTATAAGGTACTTAAGTATTAAGTTTGTATTATTTACGTTAAATAAACTTGCATTCCAGATTCGCAGTTATTTTAATTTAGCTATCTGTGAGAAGGTAAACAATCCGTAATGCGCTTTATATGCGTTATATACGATCGCTATAAGGTTCCGTTTTTGAGGTTATAAATTAAGTCGACTACTAGAAAGGGACTGCAGATATCTCAATATCTACAGATTTTATCAGATTAATAGAATAAAGCATTACGAATAAGAATAAATCAATATAATTGATCGACGAATGAATAAGAATCCAGTGCTCCGTTCAAATTTAACATAATGAGATTGAATCGGCTGATGTGTATTCTACCGCTTGTATAATGGGCTTTAATAAAGAATAATTGTTTAATATATTATTACAGTACATATGGAGCACTTTACGTGCCTATGTCGAATTTAAAGAGTAATTTATGTAATGTAAAACGTTGTACGATATACGTGCGAATAGGTAATTCCCAACTGGTTTCGATTTATTTTTAAATTTAACACCATTCGTTGCGAATTTCCTACTTTTCGCACTTGTATCGTAATGTATTAACTATGAACATTACGCCTATTAGTATATTACCTTGCTACTTTATAACACACTTAAAATGCTGCACAAACTCGTCCTATAGTAACATAATATGATTACATTACATGCTTTTATTTAACTTGCAATGTTTGTATATATAAATGTTTGGGTCAAGCAACCTAAATTAGACCCACTTCCTATTATTTAATTGAGCTGAAACTGCACATACATATACGTAACTAGCGACCCGCCCCGGCTTTGCACGGGTTAACAAATTATACATAAACCTTCCTCTTGAATCACTCTATCTATGTAAAAAATCCGTTGCGTCGTTTTAAAGATCTAAGCATACATATATAGGGACAGACAGACAGCGGGAAGCGACTTTGTTTTATACTATGTAGTGATACATAAACGTGAGTTAGGTGACAATGCAATACTTATGTTATGATAAAATCGAGCTAATCTGACGCAGGAGGCCATAGGAACTCTGTAATAAAACAACGCAACCTAATTTAGTTTCGGTTTGTTAAAATTGTATCGATGACTATTTGTTACCTGTTGAAAGAAAAGTAGTCATTGATAAAAGCTTAAGATGTAATCTTCGACAAAAAACTTATCCTTTTAAAATCAATTCAAATATTCAATAAACACTTTAAATTTGTCCCTGCGCACATTTCCTAGATCTACGCCATAACTGCTAATGTCTATATTTGGCACTCCGCTTTGAATAGCCACAGACCAACAAGGCGACCATAATTAAGATAGCTACTTAATTAAATTAAACGTTTGATTTAGTTGCACTAGACAGTTCCTATTCCAGTAGCTTGCAGTCGGAGAGCTTGACCCGGAAATTGGTATAAATGGTATAATCAATCAATCAATCAATCGTTTATTACACCATGGTAAAACAGTTATTACAAAATAATAGTATCTCATGGACCCTAAATACATAATAATGTTTGACTGGCAAAGGTATTAAGTCCGCCTGTTGTACTTCTTTTATATCCTCACTTAATTTGGGTACCTACTTACTTGGAAAAAATGTATGTACTTCTATAGTTTGGGAATACAAACCAAATGGAGTTGGGGTTGCTGTAGGTGTAGAGGTGTAGAGCATCTCTCCAGCAACTGTCACTGAATCCCAACATACTTTTGGACCCGGAGATGTCCTTATCTACGTCCAAAAGAAAGGTATGGGCACTGTGAATGTCATCTCGCGTTTTTTGGTAGGGCACATCACATCGGTTGTCAGCCCTTTGAGAAAACCACAGCCAAGTAACACTAGACCTCATCCATAGTGCCGTGTTCCTGCCGGTGAGTAAAGTTGCTCAACGAGGGTGCAGAGTGTTATGCTAGAAAAGATAGTATTCATTTTTTTTTCAAATACAAAATTTTCTAGGATAATGTCTCTACCTGGTAGTTGCAAATAAAGCCAACTCTCGGCACTGATTTAAATTGGTTTTATCGTGGTACCTATAATGTGGAGTTGTCTTAGAAACCTCTAATATTAAGCAGATTAATATTTAAGGGCTTAGGAAAATGCGAAATGAAACCATCGGATGTAAGACATATACAAGAAGAAGTTTATTTTTTAAATAGGGATGTGACACATTACATGTCAAAATTGTGTTGCTAGTTTGCGTTTAATTCTAAGTGTAAGGCCTGAGTGGGCGCTCGGAGCGGAGCGTGCAGCGTGGCGTCGGGCTCACAAGTGATTTGAGCAGCGTGCACTAAGGCCGCTACTATACGTTTGCATTTGTTTAACATGCACGCCGCACGCCCCGCCCCGCTGCACGCCCAACTCGAGCGTCCACTCAGGCCTTACACCAGGTTGCTAGAGATGACGTCATTTTCCGGAGCTAACTCTTAGCCTATAACTTGGGAAATTTATTGAATGCCATTGTGAAGGAAAAATGTTTTGCAACGGCTATAGGTGTGTCAGCGTTCGTAATTTAGTAGATTGTGCCTTATCTGGTACTGAAATACCATACGTATTCGGTAGTTTTGTGCATTGTCATTATGTACAGATAAATACGGGAAACTATACTATTGTGGAACAAAAACAATCATAGAATTATACACAGTTAGGTACAATGATTTTGTATCTAGATGCAAAATTATTTTTCATTTAGTTTTCTAGAATCACACAAAAGGCGTACACTAGTCTAGATTAGTTACTTTCTAGAAGTAAAACTAGTTCTTTATGCTATATTTTCCCGAGATGAAATCCGTCTTGCTCTACAACTAAGGATAAGGACTAGCATTTTCTTGTTACAGTTTATTTATTATTAAGACTGAAACTCGCCTTAGTACAAAATAAATACAGTTAAATGTTTATAAAAACCGTAATAAGCACGTACCTACATATAGGGTGTTAAGGATGACTCACGTTAGACCGGGCCGACCGGACCGTGTCCGGGCCGGAGCATCCGGCGCTTACTTTTCTATGACAGATACATATAGCACTTACTTTCCATAGAAAACGAAGCGCCGGAAGCTCCGGCCCGGACACGGCCCGGTCAAACTTGAGTCATCCTTTTGATCCTTTAGTATATGAACGTTTACCCATATTCTACGAGACGAACTTTAGGTAGGTATGTTATGTACCTATATAGAGTACTAGACAATTTTGACTATGGAACCAACCTCGAAATAAGTTCCTCAAGATTCGATCTACTATCTACTATCCGGTACCTAATTAATAAACGGTTGTTAGAAGGTTGTCTATTATTTACCGGATACCCGGTATACTACTGTTCAAACTGTTGAACAAGAACTATTCAAAATAATATACACAGTGAATAACAAAACGTGTTTATTTAACGTAAATAATATAAACTTAATACTTAAGTACCTTATAAAATAAAATAACTAAAACTAAACCTAACAAAAAAATAAAAATCCCTAAAACCTACCTTCTAAGCCTAGGCCCCTCGGCAAGGAGCCCATCATGCAGGCAGCATTCCTGCGCTGTATAGCGATGGCAATCCTTTGCACGAGAAAGCTACCTGCGCGAGAGTCGTCTGTGAAAAATAGTGCCGCCAAGGTTCTCAGCCAGGTACCAGAATCTTTGCGGAGTTGAGGATTTTGAGGATTTGTATACGAACCATTTGGTAATTTACAATTAATGAATACAATGTAATATGTCTAAATTAAAGAACAAAGGTTTAAATTTTCCTTTCCCTTCTTCGTTAGTCAAGTAAACATAACCAGGGAATTATCTAAATGTCTTAGTTCGCGCAATTTAATAGCATAAGATATTATCTTAGTCTTATTTAAATCCAAGCCTATGTCTCAATGCCTCGATATCTACATTATTGATACTTAGGTACAGCCAGAGTATAGAGACAACGACAGTAGCCTATCTCCGAACGTTTAGGAAACTTTATATTATGTTATGTTGGGTGAATCTACTTCACTCTATTATAGCTCACAGAGTCGGTCTCGGGGATCACTCTTAAAACCCTGGTTTATTGTATCTATTTAAAATAATCAAACATAGGTATTACATTTTTGTATCCGTTTAAAGCCTTTTCCGTAATGAGTCATTTTCTTATCACATTAAAAGAATGTAATATAGCATTCCTCCTAATAAACAAATTATGCTACTATTGTACGCTGGCTGACGAGACAGAATAACAACAAAAAACAGTTGATCCAACCTGTCCAAATTAATCCAGCCTAGATGTGTTGGATTCCTTAGTGTTCGTCACACAGGCGCGTTTTCAGGGCGGGGCGTGAGCGGGGCGCGCCGCTTTTACACGCTCACGCCGCTCGCCCTGAAAACGTGCCTGTGTGACGACTGACGAAGCCTTTAAAGTTTTTTGAGCATTTAGGGCTAAATAAAACCCATTAGAGCAACTGATTCTAGGGCAAAAGTTATTAGGAATCGCGAGGGAGACCCGAAAGATAGACTACTCTTGATAAACCTACTCTGGTACAGTTCCCTTCACATAGGTGAGAGGTTAGGTAAACGAGTCGGCATTTGAAACGGCGGCGACTGTACGCCTACTGCGTGTGCGGTTGGAATGTTGGCAAATGATACGCTTATACGTTTAGGTTAGATCTATGTGTTGATATAAGCACACAGTTGTTTCTTTTAGATAAAGGAAATTATTTCCCAATTTGTATGGTTTCGAATTTACAGAAATACACACAAAAGTACAAGATCAGACATGGTGTAAAACCATGGTTTCAATATTTAAAAAACAATAAACATAAATAAATAAAAACCCCCACGCAATGAAACTGTTGAACTGCTGCTGCTGCGGAACGGCCAACGCTGGATTCAAATCGGTTCACCCGTTTAAGAGCTACGGTGACACAGACAGACACATAGACATACGCACATACCATGCATACACACATATCGGTTAAACTTATGACACTTCTCTTTTTGCAACTGGGGTAAACCTTATAAAAAGAATTAAAATTTAAATGAATTAGGTAAATATATGAACATTAAATAGGTAGTTTTAAGCCATGACGTAACACCATGAAGGATCTCTTTACGGGTAATAAAACCACTTTGCAGTATCATTGCGAGAAGACATTTCGCGCTTGCGCCACGGGTCAGGAGGCACTATCGTTAAATAAACAAGTATATTTACTGTAATCTGATACCTGCATTGCCTGGATTAGATGTATTTCATTACAGATGCGAGAACTGTAGAGTGACCACGTACCGCAAGAGTCATCAATCATCATGGGATACCCCTTCTCCGAGACCACGGGGACAACGCCGTCCTCGAAACGTCGGAGGTAAATCTTAAAACTTACATACGCGATTAAGTCCCGTTGTACAATTTAATAATGTGTAAAAATCGTAAAAGTTTAAATCAGTGTTAGTATGTAATTTGATTATGACGTCACATGCTAGTGTTTTATACAATAAATTCCATAGTATCAAAATCGTTCTGACAATTCGAAAAAAGAAACTGATTAGACTAAGTACTTGTCAAATACCCTGTTGTCGACATCGCAGTAACCAGTTGGTTGAAGGAAGCGCAAGAAAAGTCCTTTGTGGTCATTTTCGGCTTATATGATCACGATGATGGCAATTATTAATAATTATAGTAGGTAACTGGATACCTCCAACTAAATAATTGAAAACAAATTCCTTAACAGCAGTTAGAACTAAATAGATCAGAAAAAAAACAATAAATAGAACCTAAATGAGTAATAAAAAGATTAAACACTATTCTCCCTTAGCAAAACCAAGCTAAGCTAAAGTCTTGCTACTAAATTTATGGTCCTATTGCTCAGCTCAAATATAAAAGACATATATTTAGAACAAAACTTGTGTACCTAATAGTAGTAGTATCTGTTAGCAGGTAGTAAATACCAGGGATGTTGCGAACATCCGCATCCGCATCCGCAACCGCGGAACATCCGCATTATTTTCAACATCCGCATCTGCATCCGCATCCGCATAAAATCGATGCGGAGCTTATGCGGATGCGGATGTCGAACAAGTCGGCACAGGAACGTCTTAGCGGCGGCGTAAGTGCTAGGTAATTTCGACATTACCTATAACGAAATCGTCTAGATCCAGAAAAGTCGGCGAAGTTACTGTTTATTAAATATAACGCACCTATATTCTTGCTCAAATACTAAACGTTTGGTTTTTTTTAATAAAAAAAATGCTAAAAATGTAATATTTGACGTTTTTCTAAGTACCTAATCTTGACATCCGCATCCGCATCCACATCCGCGGATGTGAGCCTTTAAAAATCCGCATCCGCATCCGCATCCGCGGATGTCAAAAAATCTGCATCCGCAACATCCCTGGTAAATACTACAAAGATTTTCTTTTTTTTTTCATTTAGGTATTTCAGGCAACAATACAACAATTTCACATATATCTTATAGACTAACATAATTATAATTGTTTCGTCGCCTCCTTTGCATTCGGGGCAAATAGTCGTTGTCACGTATCTACCCCCACATCCATCTACCATCGACAGGAATCGAACCCGCGTGTCGTAATATCAGCGGAACAAATTAACACAGTGCAGCTTACGTCACCGATTGCATCTATTAAGGAAGGTGCAGAGTAATGTCCCGAGATGCTGAGATACAGAGATGAAAGGGCCGTTCGCTTTACTGTACCTACCTAACCAAACAGTTTACAGTGGTACGTGTAACCTATGAGGCAAGTAATCACCACAATACAACGAAATTTTTGAAAAAAAGACGTAAGGTCCAGATCACTATCATCACTACACTAGTGTGATTCTTGAGGAAGGTTTCGACGTATTTGTTAAGGTTTTGTATAACCCGTGCGAAGCCGGGGCGGGTCGCTAGTGTTGGATAAGGAGTCTCATTTGATCGATTAACACTTGTACTGTGTTCATAAGCTTGAGCTTACGTCACCGATTGATCTATTTGTAAGGTGAGGAGTTGTCTCCAGATACTATGATACAGAGTTGATTCGCTTCAACATAGGTTGCTAAAGACCTTACGATGATTCAAGCAGAGGCTACGAAATTTTCTATGCATTAGGTACATCTCATATTTTTGCAACCGTCTCAAATTTGATGCGATTTCGAATCCCTCGTCATAATGTATGATGTCTATGATGCAAGATTAGCAACCAACCCACGAAATTTTGGAAAGAAAGGCTGCCTTATTTATGCGAGTTTGAATGTCTTACTGATCAGATATGATTATTTACAAATGTAGTAAAATGGATTGTATTGTGTAAAATTGACGGTTTTGACGATAGCTATACATTTTATAAAATATCTGTAAATGTCAACTATCGTTAGGTACCTACTTAAAGAGTTTAGTGTCCTAAGATATCCATCTTTTAGCTGCCCTCAGTGCCCCTTTTAAAAATGCATAATTTTGCCCTGAAATAGATTATATTAATTTAATATAATTAGTGTTGTATATGACGCTTAGCTTGATATCCTATACTAATGGGTCGCCGTTATCGATTACTGACTTAAGGCACCCTGTAATTACTGTCAGCATTAAATTACAACTGTAATTAGCTAACGGCGTAGGTTTCGATTCATTTGTGATAATTACTCGATATTGTTTACATTAAAATTATCTATCTAACGCGCGATGACGTAAATATCCAATAGGCTATAAAAAAAACAGGGGTGGGCCTAATTATCCTAGTCACTGTGAAAGGTCGCACTTTACACCTTATACATGTATGTGGTTATTACAATTTGTGTATTTTTAAAGGCACGTTTTTAATTTGGAGTAGATCTAAATAAGATCAAAACATAACAAGTTGTTAAATCTGAATCAGGCTCATGACTTGTCAATCTAATTAGTTGAGGAGGCCTCCTATATAATACCTACTTGTTTTTTCATCAATAAGTGTATGAAATAGACTATAATGAGTGACGTAAATATTAAATGAAACAGTCGTGAACAGTTAAGAAAATTGAGTAATAATCCCTAAATCTGAACGGAAACTTGTATTAGGATTTTTCTCATGAAAGTTTCCCCAAATAGGGTATTTGAATGTATTAAAAATAAATTATTTTACACCATGCATGAAATAAAGCATCAGAAGTTTAATAGACAAACGTAGACAGCAGTTATTTTTAGGCGCAATTTCTATTTTAAAACCCGTATAAAACTATAAAGAGTAGGTAATTTGATCGTGACGTGTTAGTGTTTCATATAAATTCCATAGTAGTAAAATCGTTTTGACAGTTCAAAAAAATAAACTGGTTTGACTAGTAGTCAATATGGTATTATTGTGCAAATTTTGCGAATGTCTGCAACTTACACATTACTATGCAAGATATTGCCGGAACGCATTCGGCGTGACCATAACGAATGCGTGATCCCATCTTCCATTGCAACGCTACTTCAAAAGATAAAGATAATATATTCCTAGCCTTATTAAATCGATCTCCGCATAAGGAATGACACAAAACGCTCATTTCAAATCTCGATAAAGGGCGGCGGGCCTTTTTAAAACGTCTATAATCTATGGCTAAACTGAGGCTTATCTGGCGTTACCTTTAAAGGTTGGATAGTCTGTGGCGCGGTAGCTGTGCGAATGGAGATTTTGTGTCGGATAGGGGTGGCATTGGGACAGACTGCCTCCCATAGATAGTTACAGATAGTAGTAGTACTTAAGGTGGTTCGACTAGGTTACTCAAAGCTTAACCCTCGCTAGATGGTGCCACTTTCGCAAAATTTCATGTTTAATTTTTTTATGGAATGGTCTTGGTATTTGTATACTTAAAACTATGTTTAGCGAACTCTTTAAGTAAATATTGAACTATTAATATAAACATTGAATACTTCATTGTGCAAAAACCACCCTTTAAAGTCGACGGAGTGTTGCTGTCATGCTTTTTCCTACGATAACTGCATGCTGATGATGATGCAAGCAGTGTTTCCGTGATGCTTATAGTAGACAATTTCACACAACGTAAGTATACTGCAATAGCGTTACGGTATGTTCGTGGAAATACGTGCAAGAGGATTGGGGTTCAAGACTGGTGCGAGTAGGTAATTTCTTTTTGTTTATTTTTGTCCTTTTTGTGTTATCTTACCTTTAAACGAGCAATTATTATATATATATTTATTTATATGTTTGGATGATATCAGAAACGGCTCTAACGATTTCGATGAAATTTGCTATAAGGGGTTTGATCTCTTAGCTAGGTCTGATCTGTGAAAAAACGCGCATTTTTGGGTTTTTATATAATCTCTTCTTCCTCGCATGGGGTCCGCTTGGCAACTAATCCCAGAATTGGCATGGGCACTAGTTTTTACGAAAGCGACTGCCCTGACCTTCCAACCCAGAGAGTAAACTTATTGGGATTAGTCCGGTTTCCTCACATTGGTTTCTTTCACCGAAAAATAGGTATCGGTATATAAATAGGTTCCGGTAAATAGGTATCAAATGATATTTCGTACAAAAGTTCCGAAAAATCATTGGTACGACGGTACGAGCCGGGGTTAGAACCCGCGACCTCCGGATTGCAAGTCGCACGCTCTTTCCGCTAGGCCACCAGCGCTTCCCCCAGATATTCAGTATCATCATCATCACTATCACTACATAGTATAAAACAAAGTCGCTTTTCTGTCTGTCTGTCTGTATGCTTAGATCTTTAAAAGTACGCAACGGATTTTGATGCGGTTTTTTTTAATAGATAGAGTGATTCAAGAGGAAGGTTTATGTATAATTGGTTAACCCGTGCGAAGCCGGGGCGGGTAGCTATTATCAATAAATTACATTATCAACGTTTTCAAAAAAAAAATCAATACCTGATTTTCACAGATTACGATCTTTTTGGGTTCTTCCAACTCAGAATCACTAGCATATTCTTGTTGAATCCTGAAGCTAATATAAAAACTATGTCCCAAATATTTGTATAGAAGTTTTAGTTTCCGCTACGTCACGCAGGCTGGGAAACATTTTTGATACTAAAACCTGACGTGATGACCGACATTTTAGGATATCTTTTTATGCTAGGATGGAGAATACCTACTGACGATTCTTAGTAGAAAAGCCCAAGGAAGTCCAGTTTGTAAGTGTCAGGTATCAGTTTTTTTTAAAGCGCTAATAGTTTGTTCTACAAGTAAAGCAATCCCTTACTGCCCAGCCTCTAATAAAGTAGTAGGTAATTGTAAAATAAAATAAAAGGAAATCATTTTTTTTTTTATTCAAGTACCTACAGTACATTTTTTTATATTTCTTATCCGTAGTAGTCCCTGTACCTGAAAGAAATATAATATCATGAATCATGATAGAAAAAAATATTAGGAAGAAAGATGATGCAACAATATGGATTCTAATAAAGTTATAATCAAGTTATAATTTACATACCTGGTAGTAACTAGTAATAATTGTGTTTTTCATTCATAGACAAAATTCCATTATTTTCAACCACAGGAAATTTTATACATTTCTTTTTTATTGCTGTGAGGATGTCCTGATTGTAAAAATCAAAAAGATTAGGTAGAGTATAATTTCTAATTATCTTTGTAAAAATTAAACGAATACGCTTAGCCCATACTTAATCCATCGATTTTTGAAAATAAGAAAAATTAAATAAAAATAAAAAACACAACACGAAATTTAGGTGTAAAAAAAAATACAAAAAGTTATGTCCCAGCATACAATGACTGGGGTTTGAACCGGGAACCTTCCGTTGGTAAGCAAAAAAGCGACTGTTTACAAAACGCGCCATGATAGTTCTTAGCTAAGCTGACGAACTTCGGGTACTTATTCAACAAAATCGGGTAGTGCAACAAAATTGCGCTAAACATGACGGCACTTCAAATTCGCGCCGTGGTCAGCCCGGCAACGTCGGAAATGGTATGGCAACGTCGCAAATGTATCCGTACACGACATTTGTGACGCACACATACGTAAAATTGATGAAAAGTTAACTATGATTTTTGCATGATTTCTGTATGAAACATTGTTTTCCTATTCATTTAGCAAAAATGAATATTCGAAAGAAGCTAAATGCGGAAATATTTATGTAGTAATAGTGTGTAGTTACTTAATGAAAGTCGATTGAATTTTGTATGAAAATCGAACCACCTTAACAGTAAGTAAACACAGAGAGAATACAATAAATGTGTACAAAGGCGAACATATGTATGCTGAACTTATTTATGTAATTACATGTATCTATGGGCCTTCTTTAATGTTTTTCCCTAAAACTATTTCGTGAAAACCTGAACTCGGGTGAAAGGCACCATCTCACTCTCACTGCGTTCGAGCGCCAAACTACCCCGGCAGAAATTAGTGCCTTTCATCCCTTGATTAACAATCTCCTCGTACTATTGCATTTACGCGCGTACCGGCAAGTATTCTAGTGCGCACACTTTTCAACTTTACCAGTACTTATGCCTCTTCATCGCTCACGCATATTCGAACGATAAAGGAGCAGATAACTTAATGTGGCTTTCCATACAGAAGGAATGCTTCAAGTGCAATAATGACGTTTCCATCTCAAATTCCAACATAAATTTTGATAGAAACGTCCTTATGTCAGATGAAGCATAAGACCCCTTCTCTCATGGAAAGCGACAAATATCGCTCTGGGAACAGTAATACGTGATGTACGCCGATCCTCCTTGCTCCATCTAGAGGCAAGTTATCTATGGTCTGAAATGATTCTAATGTTGTGTTAAGAGTGGCCGATATTGGCAGATAGGCGGCGCTTTGGGATCACGTTCCCAAGGTTGGGCCTAATAAATATACTCTAATAACAATGATATTACATAACGAAGGGCCCTGGTGATCCGAGCGAATATGATCGCCCGCAGATTTGCAAGGTGCAAATCTGCGGTACTAGTTGCCTCTAATTTATCTCGGGTTATGCAATAAAACATACATTACATACATCTTATACATAATACCACCTTAAAGGAACACGTCGTTCACCCATCTTGTACAAATGATTCATTGATAATTATAAGTTCTAACCACGGCAATAATCTTACGCCTGTAAGTCGTAGAACGGAGTAGGTGCGCCATTCGCACTTTAATTCGATACTTCATATCAGTGTGTTAAACGCAAAATCAAATTACCGCGCCAATGAGCGATTAAATTAACTAATTCTCGTCGTAACTGCATTAAAACCTATAATTCACAAAACTGTCTTAAAAAAGGACGTATCTGCCTTGAAAATACTCTTCACTTACGACCTTTTCATCGATCACGCTTAAAGGTCGGTGTAGGCGAAATTTCTGTAAGAAAACCACGAAATACTTAAACTTTATAGGCTAATGTTATTCAATAATAAGCTTTAACACTTGGAAATAGAGTTTTAGATTGATACGTTAATGTGTAATATATCTTATTAAAGTTTTGTCCCAATAAGTAGTCGCATAATTCGTGGCTAGATTAGCTATAAATAACGGAGTGATGGATCAAAAGTGAGCCTTAAATGTTATCGATAAGGTTGTTTTTTAAATGGCGCGGGTTAGAAGGTAAAGGGACCCGTAGGGCAATGTTGCTAGTGCATGATTTAGGCCCGATTACGCATTTCGTATCAGAAGGCAATTACAATTTCATTTCTGGTATGGAACAATTGGATGTCTATGTCCAAGAGTTAACGGGATTGTCGATAAATAATTTAAGCTGTAATTTTATATTGTACTAGCTGTTGCCCGCGACTTCGTACGCGTGGATTTGTATATTGGTGGTTATAAATTCTACATTAGCTTAGAACATTATGCAGCAAAAGATAGCAGTAGGGACGGTTAATCATTTGTTAATTATTATACAACGCATGAGATTTGTCTTTCACAACCTGGCTACAAAGTTTCGAGACCCTAACTGAATAAAATTGTTCTCGATAATCTCGATATAATCTCTCTCAACCCCCAGAAGATTTTCAAGTCCACTATTTAATAAAACCTACTACTACCTAACTACCTATTTACGAAGTTTGAAGTTCCTAGCTTTAAATAAAATTTGAACCCTCTACCAACTCTCAACCCCTGTTTAAACTTTTAGGGGATGAATTCTTAAAAACGCTGAAATTACTTTTCTTGTATTGTAATAATATGCCTTTATACAACGATTCAAGTCCCGCACTCCAATAAATATTTGTGTTCCATACAAATTTTCGACCCCCTTCACCACCTCGGGGGATGAATTATCAAAGACTCTGAAATTAGTTTTCTTTTATCTTAATAAAATACCTTTTTACGAAGCTTCAAGTTCCTAGCTTTAAATAAAATTATAACCTATACAATCTTTCAACCCCTTTTTAACCCTGTTATGGGATGAATTTTTAAAAACGCTGAAATAAGATTTCTTGTGTTCTAATACTATGGCGTTGTACAGAGATTGAAGTCTCGCACTCTCAAAAATATTTGATCTCCATACAAACTTTCAACCCCTTTTTCACCTCCTCGGGGGATGAATTTTTAAAAACGCTGAATAGGTTTTTTTGTTTTTTAATAAAATACCTTTTTACGAAGTTTCAAGTTCCTAGCTTTAAATAAAATTTGAACCCTATACAAACTTTCAACCCCTTTTGGACCCTTATAGGGTATGAATTTTTAAAAACGCTGAAATTACTTTTCTCGTATTCTAATAATATGTCATTATACAAAGATTCAAGTCCCGTACTTACAAAAAATATTGACCTCCATACAAATTTTCAACCCCCTTTTCACCACCTTAAATGTTGAATTTTGAAAAACGCTAACATTAGTTTTCTTCTCTTTTAATGAAATAACTTTTTACGAAGTTACAAATTCGTAGCTTAAAATAAAATTTAAACCCTGTACAATCTTTCAATCCCTTTTTAACCATTTTATGGGATGAATTTTTGAAAACGCTGAAATTACTTTTCTTGAGAATTAATAATATGGCTTTATATAAAGATTCAAGTCCAGCACTCTAAAAAATATTTGATCTCCGTACAAACTTTCAACCCCTTTTTCACCACCTCGGGGGATGAACTTTTAAAAACACTGAAATTTGTTTTGTTGTTTTTTTTTAATTTAATACCTTTTTGCGAAGTTTCAAGGTCCTATCTTAAAATAAATTTACACCCCAAGACAAAGTTTCATCCCCTTTTTTACCCCCTCAGGGGTTGAATTTCCTAAAACGTCGCAATTCCTTTTTTTGCAATCGGCTATTATGCCTTTCTAAGAAGTTTCAAAGCATTTGTAGTGGATTCAAACTTTCAACCCCTTTTTAACCTTGTTAGGGGATGAATTTTCAAAAACGCTGAAATTACTTTTCCTGTCTTATAATTATATACCCATATACAAAGTTTAAAGTCACACACTCACAAAAATATTTGATCTCCATACAAACTTTCAACCCCTTTTTCACCACCTTGGGGGATGAATTTTCGAAAACGCTGAAATTAGTTTTCTTATTTTTTTAATATAATACATCTTTACAAAGTTTCAAATTCCTAGCTTAAAATAAATCTTGAACCCCAAGACAAAGTTTCATCCCCTTTTTTACCCCCTTAGGGGTTGAATTTCCTAAAACGTCGCAATTACTTTTTGTTGTAATCGGCTATTATGTCTTTCTAAGAAGTTTCAAAGCATTTGTAATGGATTCAAACTTTCAACCCCTTTTTAACCCTGTTAGGGGATGAATTTTCAAAAACGCTGAAATTACTTTTCCTATCTTATAATAATATACCCATATACAAAGTTTAAAGTCACACACTCTCAAAAATATTTGATCTCCATACAAACTTTCAACCCCTTTTTCACCACCTTGGGGGATGAATTTTCGAAAACGCTGAAATGAGTTTTCTTGTTTTTTAATATAATACATTTTCACAAAGTTTCAAATTCCTAGCTTAAACTAAAACTTGAACCCTATACAACCTTTCATCCCCTTTTTAACCCCCTTAGGGGTTGAATTTTTCAAAATCGCTTCTTATCTCTTGTACACTTTACAAATGCAACCTAGTGTGCAAATTTCAACTTTCTAGCTTTTGTAGTTTCGGCTCTGCGTTGATGAATCAGTCAGTCAGTCAGTCAGTCAGTCAGGACACTTGCATTTATATATTAATATACTAGCTGTTGCCCGCGACTTCGTACGCGTGGATTTGTATATTGGTGGTTATATATTCTACATTAGCTTAGAACATTATGCAGCAAAATATTGCAGTAGGACGGTTAATCATTTGTTAATTATTAATATTAAGTATACAACGCATGAGACTTGTCTTTCACAACCTACGAAGTTTCTAGCCCCTGACTAAATAAAACTGTTCTCGACATAATCCCTCTCAACCCCCTTAGAAGATTTTCATGTCCTCTATTTAGTAAAACCTACTACCGAACTACCTATTTACGAAGTTTGAACTAAATAAAATTTGAACCCTATATAAACTTTCAACCCCTTTTTAACCATGATGACTTTTCTTGTATTCTAATAATATGCCTCTGTACAAAGATTCAAGCTCCGTTCTCACAAAAATGTTTGAACTCCATACAAACCACCACCTGAGATATACATTTTCAAAAACGCTGAATTTTTTTTTTCCCTTTTAAAATAATACCTTTTTATGAATTTTCAAGTTCCTAGCTTAAAATAAAATTTGAACCCCGTACAAACTTTCAACCCCTTTTTAAACCTGTTAGGGGATGAATTTTACAAAACGCTGAAATTACTTGTATTGTCTTCTAATAATATCCCCAAATACAAAGATTCAAGTCCCGCGCTCGAAAAAATGTTTGATATCCATACAACTTTCAACCCTTTTTTCACCACCTTAGGGGATGAATTTTCAAAAACGCTGAAATTAGTTTTCTTGTATTTAAATTTAATATCTATTTGCAAAGTTTCAAGTTCCTAGCTTAAAATGAACTTTGCACCCCAAGACGAACTTTCATGCCCTTTTTAACCCCCTTAGGGGTTGAATTTCCAAAAAACGTCGCATTTACTTTATTTTGTGATCGGCTATTATGCCTTTCTAAGAAGTTTCAAAGCATTTGTAATGGATTCAAACTTTCAACCCCTTTTTAACCCTGTTAGGGGATGCATTTTACAAAACGCTGAAATTACTTTTCCTGTCTTTTAATAATATCCCCAAATACAAAGATTCAAGTCCCGCGCTCGAAAAAATGTTTGATATCCATACAAACTTTCAACCCCTTTTTCACCACCTTACGGGATGAATTTTCAAAAACGCTGAAATTAGTTTTCTTGTGTTTTAATAATATATCTTCTTCCGAAGTTTCAAGTACCTAGCTTAAAATAAAATTTGAACCACATACAAACTTTCAACCCCTTTTTAACCCTGTTAGGGGATGAATTTTACAAAACGCTGAAATTACTTTTCCTGTCTTTTAATAATATCCCCAAATACAAAGATTCAAGTCCCGCGCTCGAAAAAATGTTTGATATCCATACAAACTTTCAACCCTTTTTTCACCACCTTAGGGGATGAAATTTCAAAAACGCTGAAATGAGTTTTCTTGTATTTAAATTTAATATCTATTTGCAAAGTTTCAAGTTCCTAGCTTAAAATGAAATTTGCACCCCAAGACGAACTTTCATCCCCTTTTTAACCCCCTTAGGGATTGAATTTCCAAAAACGTCGCAATTACTTTATTTTGTAATCGGCTACTATGCCTTTCTAAGAAGTTTCAAAGCATTTGTAATGGATTCAAACTTTCAACCCCTTTTTATCCCTGTTAGGGGATGAATTTTCAAAAACGCTGAAATTACTTTTCCTGTCTTATAATAATATCCCCATATACAAAGTTTCAAGTCCCACACTCAGAAAAATATTTGATCTCCATACAATCTTTCAACCCCTTTTTCACCACCTTGGGGGATGAATTTTCAAAAACGCTGAAATTAGTTTTCTTGTTTTTTAATGTAATACATTTTTACAAAGTTTCAAATCCCTAGCTTAAAATAAAACTTGTACCCCATACAACCTTTCATCCCCTTTTTAACCCCCTTAGGGGTTGAATTTTTCAAAATCGCTTCTTATCTCTTGTACACTTTATAAATGCAACCTAGTGTGCAAATTTCAACTTTCTAGCTTTTGTAGTTTCGGCTCTGCGTTGATGAATCAGTCAGTCAGTCAGTCAGTCAGTCAGTCAGTCAGGACACTTGCATTTATATATATAGATAAGATATACCTACTTAGATATATAACTGTCATTTTAGTAGCCGAATTTTATAAAATTCGGTACAAAAGCAATATGATTAGGTACCTGATTAGGTATCTATGTAATATCATGCAATCGAAATTAATTTTTACACACAATAAGCAAAATGTTCATGCCGAGTTTCATGTAATGCCGTTTTAAAATGAAAGGTGACAATCGCTATCGCTTCGCCATCGAATCGCTTTGTGTCTCTCTAACACTCTTCCATATTACTTAGTGTGACAGTGACAGTTGCGTTTCGTTCGCTACGGAGCGTTAGCGATTGACATATGTTGTCTACGGGGCCAGAGCGACTGATTGGCGTTTTCTAAAAACGATTGGCACTTGGCTAGGACTTCTATTCAGATAGTAACTTCTTGTTATTAACTTGTTACAGATCATATATGATTTGTAAGGGATCAACAATGACATTTCTTCCAAAAATAATTACTATCTAAATTCGGAATTCTGAATAGGCCTCTAGGTCCCCTGAAGTGATATACTACTGCTACAGCAAAGTCCTATGGAAACATACACTACAGCCGACTAAATTAGACCCTAATTTACTTATTCCCAGACTTACCGATTCAAAATTGCATCTAGCCATCTGTTACAAACGTATCCTTGAACACGGCTAAAACCAGAACTATCACACCTAGATACTATCTCACATACTTCAGTTAACAGTAGCGCTTTTCACATCCGCAAAACTAAGTTTGTATCAAAACACAATATCCTTAATAAGATTGTGTAACTCAATACGTTGACGCTATCGTGTTTTGTTTCTAGTAAACGTCAAAATGATAAGAATAGAAGAGGTAATTTTCAAATTCTCTTAACATAAAAATATTTGCAAGGGATTTTAAACTGTATTGAATTGCTATAAGGTTTCGTTTTGGTATATACTGCTTGAGTGAAATGGGATGTAATGATAGTAATTTTGAATAGCAATTGGTGTCTGAAACGGCTTAGATTATTATGTTAATATTTTTGATTGTCTTTCGAATCGATATACTAGTTATTCGAATATCGATCTTAATGCGTTGACTTAAGATTCTAGGCAAATAATTGATATTTAAAGGAATCTGGAAAATAATTACTTGGCAGTGTGAAGGTTTAGGTTTAACCTGTTAGTAAATTCTTTAAAGATCCGCTTACTAGCGATAAATTGGAATTAGATATGGTATTTACATAAGGCTGTCGATTGTCGTGAGAAAATTGAAAATTATTATTAAAATCGTTTAATTCAACTAGAACTAACCAGTCTTAGGTTAATGTTTATTTATTTTTATTATTTGTTATTATATAAATAAAAGTTTAAATACAACTACATATTATTGTTCTTGGGACACGCCCCCTGACATACAGACAATTGGACGGGCAGGCAGAGGAGACTTACCCCCTTATTCATGAAAACTTAGAGACTTCTTACAAACCTCTGTTAAGTTTTATCTCGTTCTAACAAACAGAAACGTCAACATGACGGATAGGGACAAAGGATTATCAAATGTTTGTTAGAGTTTATGAATAACGCCATTAGTAATAGCATCAAGAAATAAGTAGGTAAGCTTACTTCTTTCTCCATGGTAATAGGGTTCTGTTGTGTGGAAACCTAAGCCATGCCCTTTGCTAAGTGTAAGGCCTGAGTGGACGCTCGAAGCGGCGCGTTCGGCGGGGCGTGCAGCGTGGCGTCGGGCTCAACAATGATATTATATAACCATAGATAGGTTATACTCATACTTGAGGAACACAAAAAATACTTCCATATTTATTTCTGTGCCTACGAAGAAATCTGTTATTTTTGATTAGTTTTCTCATTCCATCCATCTTTCTCACACTCGTTGTTAAACATAAGGTCGTCTCTTTCTCTTTCAGTGTGCGGGAGCTCGTTAGCACGTGCACATTTCTCGCTTGTCCAGCTACCACTAAAGGCAATTTGTCACAAGTTAAGCGCTTCAATTTTGGAACGCCTATAACCTATCTTGAGTTATAATATCATTGGCTCACAAGTGATTTGAGCAGCGTGCACTAAGGCCGCTCCTATACGCTTGCATTTGTTTAACATGAACGCCGCACGCCGCGCCCCGCTGCACGCCCAACTCGAGCGTCCACTCAGGCCTTACACTAAGAACATTTTTTTCTGTGTATATGTTGCTATGTGTAATAAACATTTTGGTTAAGCTATACAGGTACATGGATATTGAAACAGGATTGGGCATTATCGAACTGCCATCAGGCCGCTAATCTCCGGTCAATCATATCGTGCGGTTAATTACTACGTCACTTGTGCGTTAACTGTTCATATAATTGTAACAGATGGGAAACTGGGCCTTATTGGAGAGCTTATAATTAATTGTAAAGGTATGTTATACATTTTCAGTATTTTATTACAATGAGACATGAAAAATAAAACCATTTTACAGTACATATGGTAGCAAAACATGTTAATGAAAATCTAGACACATTCCCGTGCAAAAAGACCACTCGCACAAGACAGGGATCGAAAAATCAACTCCGCACTGAACCTATTAGATTGACCAAGTCATCTAAAATTATGTCACATGTAGGACCTAAAGTATACAACAAGCTCCCAGCGGAGATAAAGAATGCGGGTAGTACACAATTATTTTTAAAAAAATTAAGAAAATGGCTATTGGACTACTTACTCTTTTTACGATGTTAAAGATTTTTTTTACCTACTTACCGAATAATTTGTAAATGTAATTTATTAATAATAATGTAATGTATCTAATTTCATTGAATAACTGACATTGTAATTGTACCTATCTTGATATCTTAATTAAGCTGATTACTTAATTAATTTGAATATTATATAACAACGGAACCTAATACCTAAATAAATTGACATGTAATATTTAAAATATTATAAATAAATGACTATGACTATGACTATTTTCCCGCACAAGTGCGTAAAATAACACTTTTCGTGCGAATTTAAAATTTTAAAGGGCCATATGTACTGTAAAACTTTGTACGATACACGTGCGAATAAGTAATTCGCAACTCGTGTCGATTTAAAACACTCCCTTCGGTCGTGTTTTAATTTATCGCCACTCGTTTCGAATTTACTCTTTTTCGCACTTGTATCGTAAATAACTATTTTTAGGGTTCCGTACCCAAAAGGTAAAAAACGGGACCGTCCGTCCGTCCGTCCATCTGTCACCAGGCTGTATCTCATGAACCGCGATAGCTAGACAGTTGAAATTTTTACAAATGATGTATGTATCTCTGTTGCCGGCTATAACAACTAAAAATTAATACTAAAAATTAAATTAAATAAATATTTAAGGGGGCTCCCATACAACAAACACGATTTTATTGCTCTATTTTTTGTTGATGGTGCGGAACCCTCCGTGCGCGAGCCCGACTCGCACTTGGCCGGTTTTTTTATAAAAATAAAGAACTGCGGTAGGGTAACTGTTATAGTTATGGTCACTCTTAACAATAAGGCTTAGGTAATAAGGCTTTCTATTGGCTTGTTTCTTTCTGATTTGTTAGGAGTGGCCAATTGGCTACTGTCCTATTAGTCAAATCAGCTTCTTTATAGAACTGTCAAAACGATTTGCTAATATGGAATTTATATGAAGACATGTGTAGTGACGTCACAGTCAACTCGCCTACTTTTTATATTTCAATCCGATTTATTAAATAGAAATTGTGTTAAATAATATAACTGCTACCAAATTTTTCTAATGGCTTTACCAATTTTTTTTTTTTTAATCTGGTGTTTTATTTCGTGCACAGTGAGTAATAATATATTTTAAATAGAGGAAAGTACCCAATTACTATGTATTGTGGTGGCCAATAACTATAGCACTCACCCTATAAGATATGATTGCACGTGTGACGTGACTGTATAACGTGACACCTACGAAAACAGCACGTCTTTTCTACTCCATTAGTGAATTCTAGGCGAACGATAAATCCTAGCTCAAAGTTGAACACTATGAACCTAAGATAGCAATCGCGTAGGTATGCCCACTATGCTCAGCATCTATAAATTCTAACTGTGCAATACAATACAGAAATACCTCAGTGTGCGCCATAGGGAGAGAAATATTACTAGGTATAGTAAATAGGTAAGGGGTTACTTATTAGGTAATAAATACTTTGTTTATGCATTATTAAGCTACTTGTTCTGCTCAATCTGTGCCATAGCACGCACAACCACAGGAACCGTACAACTATAGCCCAAAGGGCATATTCGAACGTACAGAATTATACAGATATAGTGTATAATTTTGACGACCGGTCTGGCCTAGTGGGTAGTGACGCTGCCTGTGAAGCCGCGGTCCTGGGTTCGAATCCCAGTAAGGGCATTTATTTGTGTGATGAGCACAGATATTTGTTCCCGAGTCATGGTTGTTGTCTATGTATTTAAGTATTTGTATATTATATCTATCGTTGTCTGAGTACCCACAACACAAGCCTTCTTGAGCTTACCGTGGGGCTTAGTCAATTTGTGTAAAAATGTCCTATAATATTTATTTATTTATTTTTAATTGTTTTCCATCGTATTTTCTCGGAAACTTCTGTATTTGACGCGCCAAAAGTATCTGCCATCCTGAAATATTTTTCCAAATAGAGATAATTACATTTCTACAGTTCGCTGTCCAAATTGAAGTGTGTTAAAGTCTAATTGTTCTACATATAGAGACGTATATAATATCTATTTTTTCACACCTCCTATTCAGGAAAGAGCTTTTTTTCTCTGCTAGGAGAGATCAAAGTGGCACTTTTCCTCCCTGCTAGGAGGGATCAAAGTAACACTTTTCTGTTCTAGCACACTATTTTTACATTTTTTTTAGCTTAAATAATTTGTTTAAGCATCAGATTATGTCAACATTTTGAAAAATTTTGTTATTTTCCTCATAGTTGATGTGAAAAGCAGTATGTGTCACACGGTATCAACATTATTTCGTCTTGGGCGTTAACACTTGAATCCCTCATTACGCTCAGGATTAAATGTACGCCCTTGACGGAAATATATCGTTTTGATCCCTTGTAACACAAAGTACTATTGTTAAGCTGTTGGAGAATGGTAGATAAGTTTTGTCGCGTAGTTGGATCTGATAATTTTGGTGCTGACTGTACTAGTTGGGTGGTTATACGGTACCTATAACTAGGCCCTCATTTCTTTAACAGTTCTTAACTAGATGTCGCTACATTACTCGCCAATCAAACGCTAGTCCACCATTTCGCAACATAAATGATAATAAGACTTAATAAAGTGTAGCTGAATAGTCGGACATTCCTAGGTAAAGTTAACGAATCAAAAAGTGAAGGGGTTTGGGATGATTCCAAATCTTTATTACACTTAATTTTGTAAGGTGATATTTGAAGTTATTTATATATGGAAGTGGCGCTTGCTTATAATTATGAGGATTTACTGTGTTAATGTGTAGGGCGTTTTGACATTTCGGGCGTGTATTTAATGAAATTACAGCGTAAAATTGACACTCGGATGGCAGCAGGAGCCTTACCACGACTGCCTTATCAGTACCACTACCACTGTCACTGACATAAACGCCATCGAGAACGTAATTTACTTTCTATGTATCTCGCTCGTACTCGCATATTACTGCAAGCGAGATGTATAGAAAGTAAATTACGTTCTCGAAAGCGTTTATTTATGTCAGTTTTGACACTGTCAATGACTCATGGTACGTGCTCAGAGTCAAACTGACATATTCACAACGACTGCGTAATTTTCTTTCTATGTCTCGCTCGCACTATGCACAGGTGCATAGTTAGGGAATATGTCAATGTTAAACTGGTGGTAGCCGTACTGTAGCGGCATCTCTCACAACGTTACTGATGTATCGCTGTGGGAGAAGAAATATTTAATAACGCAAAATGAAGTAACTTTAGAGGTACCTATCACGAAAGGTTAAACATCCGGCGGGCTGGTAAAAATGTTTTTATAAAAAAAATCTTAGAAAAATATCGGAATTACCCCAAAGCTTCATAGCGGTAATTATGGTCCAGCTAAGGGCACGGATGCCTTCGGTTCGGAATTAAGTTCTCATTAGAGTTGTCGCCGCGGACAGCATAATGGCGCCCTTTACTGTTACCCGCTCTAGGTATACGGCGACTATAGGTCTACAGTTTAGATATACAGGGTGCTTCCTGTAACAGGAGCAATAAATTAAACTAAAGGCTGTACTCCTCAAACTGACCAACATTTGTTCAGCAACTTACCTACTATTACTCATATTACTTTACCCAAAAGGATAAAACAAAAGCATTCACCTTTGCACCCGTTACAGCTCGCGGAGGTCTTTTTGATTAGTTTATTTGTAGTTTAAATTAATTTAGATATTTTAAAGTTATTAACCTGTCAAATCCCACGATATGACGTCACCATAAGCGTTCTGGCTCATATATGAGCCGTGGGAGCTGACAGATTAAGCTGATTTCAGCTTATTTGTTTGTGTTTTGTGCACAAAAAGTATTTCAAATGTTATTAAGTACTAAGTTTAGTCTTTCAAGCCACTCGCCCACATTTAGTCACGGCATCAAACGGATAGATTTCAAATAGGCAAAAACGTGAACCTACGAACCTTGAGATAAGGTTCTTCCAATTATCCTAGCATTAAGCTAGACCCTATCTAGTGTTAGTTCACGTACACACACACACACATACACACACGCACACACACACATAACGCCACACCTGTTAATCCTTGCGCAAGCGATCCAGGGCTGAATGGTAATATTTGTACGCACTGTTAGGGTTGACACTCTTGCCAAATTAAACTTACCCCGGAGACCTTACAATACACAATTAAGCAACCTACAATTCATTAATAAAAATAAAATAATAATTTGAGCCTTTATGTATATGTCCCACTGCTGGGCACATGCCTCCTCTCATGCGCGAGAGGGCTTGGGCTATAGTCCCCACGCTAGCCCAATGCGGATTGGGGTAAAAATAAAATTCATTTATTTCGGATAATAAGGAATCCATATAGGGCATTTTCACTTAACTGTGTACCATTAACGGCCGGTTAGCAATCGTCATAAAACTGAGGGTCCAATACCTATAAGCAATTAAAACAAACAAAAGAGTGACAAATACACCCCTGAAACTTCGGACCTAGACTTGAGTTGGACTCCTACAGTATTAGCGAAAAGAGAAATTGATGAACCTGTGTTACTTACAAAAGCTTGATAATTAATAAATAAATATACAAGGTGTCCCGAGAAGTAGTGATATACTGAAGCTGGGAGGGAGAGCACCTAGAGGGCTATCTGAATCACCCCCATGTATGTTCCGCGATATTTCGTATTTTCGGAGTTATGATTTTTTTTTTTTTTTTCACCTATCGCCGAGTACGATGAAATTTTTATTTATGGTGACGTGATTTAATGCGGTAGATGCTTGATTTTTTTTGTGTGCTAAGCTGATAGATAGGCCAATTCAGTATGGTAACATTTACTATCGTTAGATCTTTGAATGGAATTATAAAAAAATGAATGCCAAGAAAGATAAAATTACCCAGTATGTTCACAACTTCAAGGGCGCTTAAAAAAATAAAACGTACTGGGTAATTTTATCTTTCTTGAAATTTTTTTTTAATTCCAGTCAAAGATCTAACGATAGTAAATGTTACCATACTGAATTGGCCTATCTATCAGCTTAGCACACAAAAAAAATCAAGCATCTACCGCAATAATTCACGTCACCATAAATAAAAATCTCATCGTACTCGGCGATAGGTGAAAAATTAAAAAAAATCATAACTCCGAAAATACGAAAAATCGCGGAACATACATGGGGGTGATTCAGATAGCGCCCTAGGTTCTCTACCTCCCAGCTTCAGTATATCACTACTTCTTGGGACACCTTGTATATTATAGTCTGTCAAACAACTTTATCAGTAGAAGAAGGCGCGAAATTAAAATTTTCTATGGGACAAAAACCTTTCGCACCTACATTTTTTAAATTTGCCGGTTTTTTTGCTGACGGAAATGGCTTGACAGAATATAACAGGGCATTTTTCACATTACTGGCAACCCTTGAGTTATTGTGATTATGAGGCACGTCAAGAAATCGGCAGCATCTGTGCCGCGCCTGCGCAGTCGTGTCATTGTCAATAAATATTCCGAAATGCTACATACGGTATCGTTTCACAGTGTAATAGAACTATAAGACTGTTGTAATGCTGTGTAAATAGTAAATAAATAAATACTGTACGCGTATGCTACAGACTAAAGTGTCATTCAATAGAACTTGCTAACTATGTAAACAAACCGCCATACTAAAATTGACACTGGATGTCAATTTACTAGTAACTTTTGTTTACATAGTTAGCAAGTTCTATTGACTGACACTTTAGTTAGAAATTTGAAAGCACAATTTAGGCGTAAATCCCATCGATTTTTTATTTTCGGACCTTGTTCTAATGTCAAATTGGTTGGCCAAGCTATAATTTCATTCATCAAAGTTTAATGAATAACTCGGTAGATGTCGCTGAATCGGATAGGGAACTTTCTACATCGCACTACTGATATTTTTATTGTGTTTGCATAACGTGCAATCATTAGGAGTGCAAGCATTGGTCCTTCAAACTGAGTGTTGGCGACTGGCTGGCGTGCGACCTCCTTTTTACCTTTAAAACTATATGTGACGTTCCACGGAAAAAGGTACCTTATGGCAGTTGGCGCTTACGTCGCATAGCGCCGCAATAATAATAGCGCGCGGCGGCGGAGCGGCGTTAATAATAGCGTAAGCGCCAACGGCCATAAGGTACCTTTATCCGTGGGACGTCACATATACTTTTCTACGTTTTTGAATTCTTGGCTTTCCATATCAGTCTGCCTGTCACCGCGTTACTCTTAATATATCTTGTGTACTATTTAAATAAATAAATAATAATATCTACGATTCTACGTGTTTGCATCATCTCATTATACAGTCCACCCCATTAGCTATCACCGAGTATTTTTAATATTATATTTTTTAACATTCGTTCCAGGGATGTTGCGAACATCCGCATCCGCAACCGCGGAACTTCCGCATTATTTTCAACATCCGCATCTGCATCCGCATCCGCATAAAATCGATGCGGAGCTTATGCGGATGCTCATGTCGAACAAGTCGGTACAGGAACGTCTTAGCGGCGACGTAAGTGCTAGGTAATTTCGTCATTACCTATAACGAAACCGTCTAGATCCAGAAAAGTCGGCCAAGTTACTGTTTATTAAATATTTAACGCACCTATATATATTCTTGCTCAAATACTAAACGTTTCGTTTTTTTTTTCATAAAAAAATACTAAAAATGTAATATTTGACGTTTTCTAAGTACCTAATCTTGACATCCGCATCCGCATCCGCGGATGTGAGCCTTTAAATATCCGCATCCGCATCCGCGGATGTCAAAAAATATCTGCATCCGCAACATTCCTGATTCGTTCCTTTTAAAATGTCTATATCGTTTACTCAATTTATTAATCTATATATATAAATGCAAGTGTCCTGACTGACTGACTGACTGACTGACTGATTCATCAACGCAGAGCCGAAACTACAAAAGCTAGAAAGTTGAAATTTGCACACTAGGTTGAATTTATAAAGTGTACAAGAGATAAGAAGCGATTTTGAAAAATTCAACCCCTAAGGGGGTTAAAAAGGGGATGAAAGGTTGTATGGGGTGCAAGTTTTATTTTAAGCTAGGAATTTGAAACTTTGTAAAAATGTACTATATTAAAAAACAAGAAAACTAATTTCCGCGTTTTCGAAAATTCATCCCCCAAGGTGGTGAAAAAGGGGTTGAAAGTTTGTATGGAGATCAAATATTTTTGTGAGTGTTGGACTTGAAACTTTGTATATGGGGATATTATTATAAGACGGGAAAAGTAATTTCAGCGTTTTTGAAAATTCATCCCCTAACAGGGTTAAAAAAGGGTTGAAAATTTGAATCCATTACAAATGCTTTGAAACTTCTTAGAAAGGCATAATAGCCGATGACAAAAAAAAGTAATTGAGACGTTTTAGGTAATTCAACCCCTAAGGGGGTAAAAAAGGGGATGAAACTTTGTCCTGGGGTGCAAATTTTATTTTAAGCTAGGACCTTGAAACTTCGTAAAAAGGTATTAAATTAAAAAACAAGAAAACTAATTTCAGCGTTTTTAAAAATTCATCCCCCAAGGTGGTAAAAAAGGGGTTGAAAATTTGTACGGAGATCAAATATTTTTGAGAGTGCGGGACTTGAATCTTTGTATTTGGGGATATTATTAAAATACAGGAAAAGTAATTTCAGCGTTTTGTAAAATTCATCCCCTAACAGGGTTAAACAGGGGTTGAAAGTTTGAATCCATTACAAATGCTTTGAAACTTCTTAGAAAGGCATAATAGCCGATTACAAAAAAAAGTAATTGCAACGTTTTTGGAAATTTAACCCCTAAGGGGGTTAAAAAGGGGATGAAAGTTCGTCATAGGGTGCAAATTTTATTTTAAGCTAGGAACTTGAAACTTTGCAAAAAGGTATTAAATTAAGATACAAGAAAACAAATTTCAGCGTTTTTAAAAAATCATCCCCCAAGGTGGTAAAACATGGGGTTGAAAATTTGTACGGATATCAAATATTTTTGGGAGTGCGGGACTTGAATCTTTGTATTTGATGATATTATTAGAAGACAGGACAAGTTATTTCAGTGTTTTGTAAAATTAATCCCCTAACAGGGTTAAAAAGGGGTTGAAAATTTGTATGGAGTTCAAATTTTATTTTAAGCTGGGAACTTGAAACTTCGTAAAAATATATGTTATTAAAATACAAAAAAACTAATTTCAGCGTTTTTGAATATTCATCCCCTAAAGTGGTGAAAAAGGGGTTGAAAGTTTGTAAGGATATCAAACATTTTTTCGAACGCAGGACTTGAATCTTTGTATTTGGGGATATTATTAAAATACAGGAAAAGTAATTTCAGCGTTTTTTAAAATTCATCCCCTAACAGGGTTAAACAGGGGTTGAAAGTTTGAATCCATTACAAATGCTTTGAAACTTCTTAGAAAGGCATAATAGCCGATTACAAAAAAAAAAGTAATTGCAATGTTTTTGGAAATTCAACCCCTAAGGGGTTTAAAAAGGGGATGAAAGTTCGTCTTAGGGTGCAAATTTTATTTTAAGCTAGGAACTTGAAACTTTGCAAAAAGGTATTAAATTAAGATACAAGAAAACAAATTTCGGCGTTTTTAATAATTCATCCCCCAAGGTGGTAAAACATGGGATTGAAAATTTGTACGGATATCAAATATTTTTGAGAGTGCGGGACTTGAATCTTTGTATTTGGGGATATTATTATAAGACGGGAAAAGTAATTTCAGCGTTTTTGAAAATTCATCTCCTAACAGGGTTAAAAAAGGGTTGAAAATTTGAATCCATTACAAATGCTTTGAAACTTCTTAAAAAGGCATAATAGCCGATGACAAAAAAAAGTAATTGAGACGTTTTAGGTAATTCAACCCCTAAGGGGGTAAAAAAGGGGATGAAACTTTGTCCTGGGGTGCAAATTTTATTTTAAGCTAGGACCTTGAAACTTCGTAAAAAGGTATTAAATTAAAAAACAAGAAAACAAATTTCGGCGTTTTTAATAATTCATCCCCCAAGGTGGTAAAACATGGGATTGAAAATTTGTACGGATATCAAATATTTTTGAGAGTGCGGGACTTGAATCTTTGTATTTGGGGATATTATTAGAAGACAGTAAAAGTTATTTCAGCGTTTTGTAAAATTCATCCCCTAAGAGGGTTAAAAAGGGGTTGAAAATTTGTATGGAGTTCAAATTTTATTTTAAGCGAGGAACTTGAAACTTCGTAAAAATATATGTTATTAAAATACAAGAAAACTAATTTCAGCGTTTTTGAATATTCATCCCCTAAAGTGGTGAAAAAGGGGTTGAAAGTTTGTATGGATATCAAACATTTTTTCGAACGCGGGACTTGAATCTTTGTATTTGGGGATATTATTAAAATACAGGAAAAGTAATTTCAGCGTTTTGTAAAATTCGTCCCCTAACAGGGTTAAACAGGGGTTGAAAGTTTGAATCCATTACAAATGCTTTGAAACTTTTTAGAAAGGCATAATAGCCGATTACAAAAAAAGTAATTGCAACGTTTTTGGAAATTCAACCCCTAAGGGGGTTAAAAAGGGGATGAAAGTTCGTCTTAGGGTGCAAATTTTATTTAAAGCTAGGAACTTGAAACTTCGTAAATAGGTAGTTAGGTAGTAGGTTTAATTAAATAGAGGACATGAAAATCTTCTAAGGGGGTTTAGAGGGATTACATCGAGGACAATTTTATTCAGTTAGGGGCTTGAAACTTCGTACCTAGGTTGTGAAAGAAAAGTCTCATGCGTTGTATAATATTAATAATTAAGAAATGATTAACCGTCCTACCGCAATCTCTTGCTGCATAATGTTCTAAGCTAATGTAGAATATATAACCACCAATATACAAATCCACGCGTACGAAGTCGCGGGCAACAGCTAGTCTAGTCATAAACGAACTTTGTAAAGTGTATTTCGCTGTTATAGCCCGGTTCGTATTTTAAATAGGTACTAATTTTACACAAATTTCAGAACCATACCTTCAGCTCGCGCCAAGATTTTTTGCAAAAAATAATTGATTGATATACCTACGTCTCTTTACTACTTATTTAGGTAAAAAAATGTTCTAAAGTGCAAAAGGATTTCAGTGCCAACGAATGTGAACTACATCCTTAATTTATCCTGGAGACAAAACACAATGGCAAAATGCATACAATTTAGTGGTACAGTAGTGCGAGCATAATTCAAACGTGCCCGCGGATAATCCTAGCGCCGTCTGCGAGTTAGCAGCTGCTGCGGACAGCCTTGTCACCCTAAACTTGCTAAACTTGAGTACTTACTTACTGTAAACATACATTGTAAATTGTGATGTGTGGTCACACTTTTGGTTACTGTAATGCGTTATACATATTGTAGTAGGTATATCAGCGGGCGCAGCAGGGTTCCATTTTTATCGCCTGTCCTGTCACATCAGGCATGGTGACAATAGCGACAAAAATGCGACCGTGCTACCGCCGCAGGATAAAATTCTTCTTCTTCTTCTTCAGCCCACTCTTTGTTGTTGTGTGTATTTTATGAACATAATATAGTTCGCATCTATGAATGCGCAATTATTATATATGTAACTCCCGAAATTCACTCTATGTTGTTTACACCTTAAGTCATATTCATACATCGGGGTTTTCGGTGCGGGAATGTTTTACACTAGCCAAATAACAGGTAAAAACTGAAAAAACGATACTAAATTAACATTTGGACCTTACTACCTACGTTTAATTCATAGTTTGGTAATTATTTTACAATAAACATTATTTCTAAGTTATAAATAAACGAAATCATTCTCGCACCGAAAACCCCGATGTATGGATGGTCATATTGAAAGGCTTTTTACCATGGTATTGACTCAAAAATCACTAAAGGAAAATTAACATTTAATAAAATAAGGCCTGCCCTAGTAGCACGGTCGCATTTTTATCGTTTATCACCATGCCTGTCACGTTCTAACAAGTATGTAAGTGCGAAAGTGACGGGCATAGTGATAGTTGATAAAAATTGAACCGTGCTGAGCCCGCTGGCCTGACGTAGCCTGCGTTGCGGATATCTTACATATCTATGAACTGGTTTATTTCTAAGGTTTGTTTTGATCAATTAATAAATTAAATACGCACATTTACAAGTTATTAAATATGTATTTATCAATTTGATATGTTATTTGTATATTAATGTTAGTGTTAATTTAATTTTTATGTATATTGTTTTAAAATAAATATATCATCTATTTGATATGCCATATACATACATATACTTTGAAAGAATAGCTATAATATTTTAAAGAAGCTGTTCGTACAGGCTGTTAACGGAGCGTCTCAGGTAATAGCTTTTGTTACAACTTTTATAGGTTAAGTAAGCTTCGCGAGACTGTCCCGGCTTACACTTGCGGGTATGCACCGCAATTATGCAAATGCTAGTTACGCTTTCTAAAAATTTTTTAGCGTTTTTTTAGAATTTGACTATACATTTATTTAAATGTATAGTCAAATTATTGAGTTTTCAGATCTGGGGTTAAATTTATTTTAGGAATATGAAATCACTACACCTTATAAAACGAAGTCCCCCGCCTCGTCTGTCTGTTTGCGATAAAGTCAAAAACTACTGAACGGATTTTCATGCGGTTTTCCCCTATCAATAGAGTGATTCTTGAGTAAGGTTTTGTGTAACCCGTGCGAAGCCGGGGCAGGTCGCTAGTTGGCAATATTTTCATGCATGTACAATCATCATTATTATCATATCAGCCAGAGGACGTCCACTGCTGGACATAGGCCTCCCCCAAAGAGTGCCACGATGACCGGTCTAGCTCCACCCGCATCCAGCGGACTCCCGCGACCTTTACCAGGTCATCAGTCCACCTTGTGGGGGGTATACCCCAATGATTTATAACTTAAGATAGATTATAGGCGCTCCAAAATTGAAGCGCTTACCTTGTGACAAATTGGACAAGTTGCCTTTAGTCGCGGCTGGACAAGCGAGAAATGTGCACGTGCTGACGAGCTCCCGCACACCGAAAGAGGAAGAGACGACCTTATGTTTAACAACGAGTGTGACAAAGATGGGTGGAATGAAAAAATTAATCAAAAATAACAGATTTCTTCGTAAGCACAGAAATAAATATGGAAGTATTTTTTGTGTTCCTCAAGTATGAGTATAACCTATCTATGATTATATAATATCATTGGTATACCCACGCTACGCCTTCCAGCATGTACAATACATTAATTAATACACCTACCAAAAAAGACAAATTAAATCTGCAGGCAAGCTGCCAACCGCATTACTGCAGGAAATGTCGAATTGTTGATAAAAACTACCTTTTTGATATATTGGTTCTTTGTAACGTTTGATTCGCCTGCACCTTGTAAGCAATACGAACACGGCCTGACTTCGCGAAGACATCATTAGTGCTGTCTCTTCCACTCTCGCCCGTGACGGGATCGAGTGAAAGAAACAGATTGTGTATTTAAGTTTCGTTGGAGCTCGTGTCTGATGCAGACTGCTTTTGTTCAGTTTTCAGCAACAATGAATTTGTTTGTTTGATCTTATACTTGGAGATCGGAAATGTAATAGTTGGTGTTGTTGTACCACGATGGTGGCAAAAAACCATACCTACCTACAACCAGCTTGTTAACTATTAGCGGATACCGTCGCCTATGGACGCTTGCAACTTTATGAGCGCATGCAAATTACCGACCTTTTCGGGATTTTTTGTAAATAATCACGCTAATTTCACAGAATTTTACTACTCTTGCGAAAACTTCAATGAAAGCTTGTAGTTTCAAATAAAAATCATCATATCAGGCTTTTATCGCTGCTAGGGTTGCCAACTATTTTTTGGTGGAATATAGTATTTTCCAGAATAAGGCATCAGAAATATAGTAATTTCAAAAAAATATAGTACTTTTAGATAAAATACTATACATAAGTGTTAAATACGTTTAATCGGAAATATAGTATTTTAGCGTACTATATATTTTTCCAAAATTATATAGTACAGAGAGCCAAAATATAGTACAATACTATATGTAATATAGTACGGTTGGCAACCCTACCCACTGCTGAGCATAGGCCTCTCTTCTAGTACGCCACTTGTCCCGGTCCTGAGCCAATCTCATCCAGAAGTGACCCGCAATATTCCGAATGTCGTCCACCCACAACGACCCAACGGACGCCAGGCACTCAGGCTTCTTCCTTTCTTTTCTTTGAAAGAAAAATATACATAATTATATCATACTTAAAGTTTTCTTACTAGCCTCTGCCCGCGACTTTTATTCGTAAAATTCGTCATAAACATACAACTACTAACTACCACTAGTTAGGTACTACTTTTCGTGGCTAAAAATTGTAATAAAGGCTTCGTCACACAGGCGTGTTTTCCGGGCGGGGCGTGAGCGGGGTGCGGCTTTTACATATAAAACGCTCACGCCCCACCCGGAAAACGCGCCTGTGTGATGAAGCCTTTATTACAATTTTTAAGCTAAGGTCATGTGGGGTAAGAGAATCATAGTTTATTATGCTCGGGGTAAGGCAAACAGTGTGAGCAAGGACCATGAGCCAAATATACCAGGCATTTAAACATAAGTCTAGATCTAGGGACCCTCGATAAGAATCTCCACTAGCTAGCACCAATAGCACGTGATGTGCTATTCCAAGTTTGAAGTTTGCACAAACATATCCGTCGTCTGACCTACTTTTCTAATTCCCGCCAAATTGTTGCCGGCTCACTCCCGTGATGGTGTCTTATTTGAATGCCTTACAGTTAGGGTGGTATTCCAACGGTCCAATTTCTTTGTCCAATGTCATTGCGTCTCACTCTATCTTTTGAGAAGAAATTATCAAGAGAAATGTGAGTCAAAATACACATTGGGCCAAGATAGTGGACAGATGAAATAGCACCCTTACACATGCTTCTGGGGTAACCAATCCAATTGTCGGTTACATAACGCGAGATGATACGTAGATATGTATTTTTAATGTGATAATCAGCCGCTTGATGGGAAGCGGTCTTTGTCGTCCATGGACATAAGCAGCTTTGGAGGAGCCACCGTTGCTGACCCTTAACAGAATACCCGCTTCTTGAAGAAACCCATGTCGTAGTACAAAGGAAACATCTCAGGAGGTAACCCATCTAGTTATTTACGATACAAGTGCGGAAAGTAGGAAATTCGCAACGAGTGGCGATACATTAAAACGCGCCCAAAGGAAGTGTTTTAAATTGACACGAGTTGCGAATCGCACGTGTATCGTACAACGTTTTACAGTAGGTACTTTAAAATTTCCCACATTACCGCAAAGCACCCTACCGACTCTTCTGTCCGCCATGACAGAAGTTGGTTCCACATTCAAATCCCAAGTTTTCTACCGAGCGCCGATGTGTTCCGAATTTGAAATTCAATTCTTGCGCTTAACGACTGCATTTTCCCGTTCACAGATAATAACTGTCTTTGGACGTTGTTAATGAGATTTGGGGATGTTATAGATAAAATACGTTGACTTGGTAGGACCACAAAGTAGTAAAATATGTGAAGTTAAATAAGGATACCGTAAAGATATATTTAAAACAATAAAATTTGAACAAAACTGTAGGTATATATAACTCATTTTTGTCTATTTTGTCAGTTATCATGTTTTGGAAGTATACCGACGATATAATGTGTGTGTGCTGAGCGTAAACCACGAGCCTCGCACGCACAGTCGCACACGTCGATCGTGTTTCGGCTTCAGGTTAGCCGTATGGGGACTATCTGTCTATGCGTTATTAGTTTAAGGCAAATACCATGCCGAGTTAGTTTGGTCCGATTCTACCTAGGTATGGTACGCATAAATAATTTTGTAGTCTGATTTTTTTGTATAATATATTTTACTGAACAAACTACGAAAACTGTACTAAAACCAAATTATTTTCTAGATTCTTTTCAACCAAATGAGAAATTTCCTCTATATCGAAATCAGTATTTAAGTAAAAGTGTTTAAAAACTTAACCCGTAAATGCACCACTAAGTATATAGAGTTAAAAAGTAGTTGCCCCGAGCCATATTGTCTCTATTACTCGACGCTTAACATAATCCAGATTCTTTCAGCTCACTTAGCTGTAACTAGACTAATATAAAAGATACACCATTACGGTTAACATCCAAACTTTTACCTCTGAAATGAACTTATTATGAACTCTACTTGTAGAATATAGAATAAGAATAACAGTCAGGACACTTAGACTTAAAACGCCCTAGGTAATAACAAAAATTTTACACGCTCAGGGAGCGGCCGTGAACGTTGCTTTTGGAAAATGCTTACCAAAAAGAGCCAAGTGCGAGTCGCACTCTCGTTCCAAGGGTTCCGTACATTAAGTCCGACTCACGCTTGACTGCACATTTCTAATAGGTTTTAATACATTTCCTGTCATTTATAGGTAAAGATCTATTTAGTGTATTTTTTTTTTCAAAATTTTAGACCCAGTAGTTTCGGAGATAAAGGGGGAGGAATGGTCGGACAGACAGACAGACGCACGAGTGATCCTATAAGGATTCCGTTTTTTCCTTTTGAGGTACGGAACCCTAAAAAGGTCGGAACATGTCCCCCAGTTTATTATGTGAAAGCGATCAAATAATGCAGACTCAATCGTTGTTATTAGTACAAGGTTCTGCGCAGTTCATAATCAATTTGACCTAAATCATCTGTCGTGTAAATCAGATTGCCATAAACGTGTTTTACGGTACCTAAATGTGTCATTCTATAGAACTTGCTAACTATGTAAACAAAAGTCACTAGTAAATTAATCTTTTTTAACAGTTTCAATATGACGGTTTGTTTACATAATAGTTAGTAAGTTCTATTCTAGACACACGGTTTGCTTTTGATTAAAACGGAGTGCTATTTTTACACGACTGCCCCTAAAAGGAGTGTATTGTTTTCAGGGTTCATGTTTTGCTAAGTGAACTTTCTTCTTCCCTAGTCTACATTTTAATGCTCACCAAGTAATAGGCATGAAGAGTCTCAAGATAGCAATCTATATCTCCTGTACTAAGAGACCTGACTTAATTATGGTTTAAAAGCGATTTCATTTGCGTTAAGTGGTTCTTCGTCTTTACATTTAGGTACTTACAACAATAACATCAACAACATATTTTTTATCTACTTATAAAACTCCCGTGAGACTGGAACATAGGTATTCAAATTACTTACGGGTTACATACGTAAATTTTTAAGTCGAATAAACGCTCGACATGTTTCGATCCGTTTTTAAGGTCATTCGATACCTGTACACGTCTGCGCGCTCGATCAGTAGAGATGGTGCTCCCGTCGAAGGTCCTCGAAAGGGCTTTATTCGAATTTATAATATTATGTGAGTAGCCCGTTTAAAATAGTTTTAATATTTCAACAACATCGTCTTGACAGCAAAGTATTTGGTTGGTAAAACAATTTAATTGGTAGTATTAACTTATGGTCGAAATCAGCTTTAAGTTTTTGGTCCGAACCGTTAGTTTTCTAATATTTAAGACAATTTATAGGTTTTATCTGGTCATACTGTAGTACGAGTACCTATTATTTAATACACCAGTAATAGGTACCTAACGCATTGTTTTCATCCTTCTTATTTCTTATTCCCCCTTTTTTCCCGATACCATCTGACTGCGTTAACCATACCAAGTTCTAGGTCAATCCTACGCACCTTTTTCACAACGACGTAACTGCCTTTTTCTACAACAAACATACGCCTTTCTCCACCGAACCTTTTTGGAACAGTCAGCACAAGTTCCACGCCGTAATACGGAAGTTTGTCATGGAAAGTAAATAAATCTGTCCCCTGGACGAACCCTTCTGAGATAAGGTGATAACAGGAACTCAATTTAACTTGAGAGCGGACCCACTGACGGACAATGCGTACAATTGTTCTTAAAACCCGTGAAACTAAATTCAATCTTATGCCTATAGAGTTATGGTTGAAAATGCTGTTGATCAATGTGTATCATGAGAGGTATGTAGTGAACTTAGTTTTAAATAAGTAATCAGGGTTTGTGTAAAGATTTGGTTGTCGTTTGTAAAACATTGATAGGTATAGTTGGACAGTTTTGCTTAACTGGTCAGATCAGCGCCTACATTTTATGGACATTGTACAGTTATAGTTTCATAAATTCAACCATGAAGGTAATCAAACTTTTCCTCGATTATTAATGAATAATTTATGTACATAATTGTTTTCATACCTAATTGCCGTCAATTTGTTTTAATGAGGTAAATAAAGTACAATGTTTTAACTACTGAAGACGTAGATACCTATTGACTTACAGTATACATGTACATACTTGCGTTGGCTGTAATACATATATGAAATGCCGTAATCAACACAATTTAGTGTTAAGGTACTAACCTAATCAATAGTGTACCTACCTAAACACTAGTCAATAAAACAAAAAAGTCAATAACCTTTTTATAAATTTTCTAATAAAATCAACTTTATAAAATAAATAGCATAGCATTCATAAAAATATATGACAAATGACTCAACAAAAACATTCCAAGTCCAAAACAGGATTCTTAATTCAAATCCTATAGAAGATTTATTGTTATGTTCGCACGCCAAAATTATCTGCTACCACGTTTTCTTACAAAATAGCGTCACCTAAATTAAAATGACTATTATTCAGGCATGGCATAACTGACCATAATATGATGTTATACGAAAAAAAAATGAATTAAGAACATAATTTTCTGTAAGGTTCTGTCTCACTGTAAGTTTCATATACCTACATAAAAACTAAATTATGAAAGAATTGCTATTTATACCATTTTTAATAATAATTAATATAATTTATTATATTTATATTATAAATTTATTTGTTACAACCATGGTATTACAAGATGTTCTTTTATTTTAGTCAGTACAGTACCATGGACCCTTAAAAATTAGAAATACGAATTCAATAATATTTTGTTATAAAAATAAGATTTATTTTTATTAATTTCAAAACGAAAATCGTACTTTTATTATCTGTATGTCACGTGACTGATAACGCCACCACCATTTTTGACTCGTGAGTGACGTCACTATAGCAGAAACAAGGATTAACTTTGTAACAACGGTGAAAAGTTTGCACCGCGCACATTAGACGTTTAACTATGTCATAGAATGCAGTAACTTACTGCACAGCTATTATGACGTCAGGGCGTCAAAATAATGGCGTCTGCTTTTTTGGCGCCAACATTTATCGTTTAAATTTAATCAATTTTTCTTTACATATAGCGATATTAAAGAAAAATACCAGTTGGCTATTGAAGGTATACGAAAATTTATAAAAAAAATAGCCTATTCCATAAAATAGGTCGAATCATATTATTGCGGATCTCTAAACGGCCTCTATAATCGCCCAGTCGCGTTATAAATATGTCAATGTTAAATAGTTTCTAAAATAATAACGCCCACGACTTATGATGATGGACGAAGCAACGCGTTATGCAAAAATGATATTAACGTCGGAACACATATCATGTAAATAGGCTTCGTGGAGATGGAGATACGCCACTATTAGCCATCCTAAACGTAACCTCCTAAGACACAAATTTTTGTACATATTCCAAAAAATATTTTTAACTTTAATTGAGTAACTTAAGGGTTCCAAATTAAAAAACAAAATAAATGCTTCTGGGTCTCAGCAGGTTAAAATTAAAATGAAAGTTTCCGACTTTATTGGAAACTTAATCCCTAAGCATCTATAACTAATACATATGTATGTATTTGTTTAAAATAAAAGCCATCCCGGATACTTCGGTCGGTATACTCGACCGCTATAGACGTCAACTGACGCGCGCGGCTACAGGCGCTAAAGTGTCATGCTATATGGAACTTGCTATGTAAACAAAAGTCACTAGTAAATTCATCATTCAGAGAGGAAGCCCGTGTTGATCGAAGTTCAGAGACAATTTCAATATGGCGGTTTGTTTACATAGTTAGCAATAGCCCCGCCCCATAGTTAGATCTTACTAAACCTTTAGCTTACGAATAACGAATTCGGCTACCACGTGACAGGCATAGCCTAGTGTGGGGCCACAGGACATTGTTAATTGTTAATAAGGCTTTCTGTTAAATAAATATTCTTATTCTTATTCTTATTCTTAGTTAGCGATAGACCCGTCTATAAATGTGAGTTAATATAAGTAGTTAGCAAGTTCCATAGAATGACCCTTACAATATCAACGTTTGTGCATTCGCCGCGCACGTAAGGGTTAATACACACAACTTAAATCATCGCTAGGTATATCTTGTTTTTATATCGCAGACCCTAAAATGACAATTTGATTGTACCAATTCGTCCAATCGATCGGCATTTTAGTACAAAAGTGGCATAAAAACAGGATGATTGGTTAGTAAATTGGCCAATCGAACATTTTGGTAAGAGAAACATTGGGGCGAGAGAAACACCTCATACTCATGTCTTGCCCCTAGCAAAATAAACCATGTTTTTCTTACTCTACCTGACCTTATTATACTATTATATTATGGTTATGAAAAATGCAACAATCACACATTTGCGTGTGTTACTAGTGATTATTACCCAGTAGGTATTATACATTCATTAACATGCAAGTAATGACCAACAAACGTCAAAGTTATATTTATATATGTAGTGAAATTACTGAGCGAAATCATAGGTCGAGTGTTAAATCCAGGCTAATCGTTGCTAATGCGCGGCGCAAGGCGGGGCTAGCTGCCTGGTAATTTACCTGTAATCGAGGCTATGGTAAGAATTCAGGAAATATTATAAACTAGACTATTCCCGCGACTTTGTCTCCGTAGAACGCGTTACTTGCGTTCCGAATAGGTACCTACCTAGACGAGATATCACATCTGACGATCTAAACGGAACACTTCCAGAATAAAAAGTATCTTATAGGTACCTACTTATTAGTTAGGCAGTCTAGTTTAAGTAGGTATGCTATAGATGTACCAAATTATGTCGAAATTAATTCAGTTTTCTGAAAAACTTCCGTGAAATTCATTGTTGTACGAGCCGGGATTCGACATATGACTTTTTTAAATCTATAAATGCTCGTCTTACCGATTCTCTAACATATTTTTTATTATTATAGTAAGTATACATTCCTATGAAAAATAAGCATTGGACCACAATATCAAGTGAGTGAAATTTGACGGCAGTTATCATTAAAATCCTAGTAAATGTAACATATAAATCACTAACCGCTAAAATACGCATAAATGTAACATATAAAGCACTAACCGCAAACCAGTGCGGATTGCCGCCATAATAACAAGTTTCATAAGCTCTTCCCCATTATACGCAGATATATGACCGTATTTATACACACACTGTTATTTTGCAACGGAATTAATCACGAGACTTACGACTTACACAGAGACGCACAGAGAGAGAGTGCACAGAGGACGCGTTAAAATCAGTACGGCCGAGTCGGATACAATTTAAATCCGAATCCAAAGTTAATTCATTTAATGAAATAATTCTTCAATATTGATGTTGGTACCTAACTACTTTCAAAAATAATGTGACAATGATAAATACTACGTGTGACTGAAGAACCACATTTATGTAACTTTTATTTATCAGTTTCTTGACTTTCTTCGTTTTTATCACTGATATGACTTAGCTTCCTACCTGTAATCTTGAACACGATGTGACATAATCTGAAGTTTGTAATCATAACAAACCGACTGTCGTGAAAGATTTACTTTTAGGGCTGGGAAATAAAATAACCCGAGACTATTTAAAATTTTAGCAATAATTCAATTACATCTCATCGAATATATGACGATGACATCTAATTCGCTACAAGTACATGCGGCCATAGAGAAATATAGTAAGACAAGAGTGCTCACTCCATACATCAGTTCAGACTATTAATTTCAGTGTCTACATCTAGCATCGAGTAGCGGAACTATCAGTACTGCTACTTGACAATAGGTGTAGCACCGACCGGAAAGTCTTATCTCAACAGCATAAGACTTTCCGGTCGGTGCTACATCTATTGTCAAGTAGCAGTACTGATAGTTCCGCTACTCGATGCTAGATGCTAATAGTCTTTTTGGTACTAAAACTGATGTATGGAGTGAGCACTCTATGTATTTTTTTCTCTATGATGCGGCCCACACTAATTCTGGTGTCTAGCCATAATAGTCTGCTCGCGCTTGCGCCACCTAGCGGTCATATCTGTCGTAATAGACACCTTCTGTACCTAGTAGGTACTATTATTTACTCTCTCAGTTCAGAAAAAGGTACCTTCTACAACTTCGTTCGTTATCAATACACTCTTATTATATGTACACATTAAAAAACAAAACAGAGAAAAAATACACACTTGGGTCCAGCAATGTGTGCCGTAGGGAAAAGGCCCTGTCTCAGCATATTGTTGCAATTTGCAAACGAGGCAAATTCCAACGCTGTTATTCTGCCAAGGCCTTAGGGAGTGACATTAAATATTAGTAAATTATAACTATATAGAAAAAAATAAAATAAAAATAAACATAATAATAAAGTATGTGAGTGAAAAATAAATTAATAGTTATTTTGAGTTTAAAAGCAGCATAAAAGATAAAGTGGCGTAAAGAAAGAAAGAAAGCGGCATAAAAATGAAGAATTAAAATATTTGTGACGATATTTTGATAAGAAATAAAAAATAAATAATAAAAATAATAAAGATAACCAATGTGCAGCGGGTCCAGATTCAATTTGAGTACTAAGAAGTATTTCACGCAGTTTCCGTTTGAAACCGAATTTGGAACCACAGTTTCTATATAATAAAGAGGTGGCAAGTCATTCCAGCATATCACTCATATCCAATGCTATCTCCGTTGTTCATCGATCAGTGAAAGATTATCTCAACCTAATCATTTTCAGTTACAACATTTGCTCAAACCCGATCACTTGTCTGCCAAATAAATATCTGAGACATCGGGGACAATAGTGAGATTACAGTTTTACTTTAGAAACTAGTTACGAGTTTAAAATCAGTTATTAGGAGAATACACATCATTTGAAAAATGGATAAGAAGCAGAAGAGCTGTATACCATTTTTGAGACAGGTACCTCTTTATAATCGTAGTTTGATATACAGGTATGGGACACATAAGTGACACGTCACAGTGACACTGGAGGTAGACCAGGCCAAGAGGGCCCAAACTAACTTAACATGACCCCAGTAAAAGTGGCACGGTTTTCAAGTTATTGTCAAATTAAGGTTTTTCATGAATTTTGCCCGTTTTTAACGTTATTAGTGCCAGTGTGCACTCTGAAAGGTCTAAAAGTTAGTTTTTTTACGTATAGGGTTCCGTACCCAACGGGTAAAAAACGGAACCCTATTACTAAGACATCTCATGAACCGCGATAGCTAGACAGTTGAAATTTTCACAAATGATGTATCTCTGTTGCCGCTATAACAACATATACTAAAAAAAATATTTAAGGGGGGCTCCCATACAACAAACACGATTTTTTTGCTCTATTTTTTGTTGATGGTGCGGAACCCTCCGTGCGCGAGTTCGACTCGTTTTAAATACATTTCTGTAAATTCCAGTGTTTTCTAACGGCAAGTGTGGCCTTTAACATCATGGGGCACGGCTGTGTCATAGGCTACCCCGCAGTCTTGATTCCTAGATTGAGGCAGCCCGAGTCCTATATTCATCCTACGGCCAGTCAGGAGTCGTGGATCGGTAAGTCATTCACATGGTTACAGACGTAGTGCATAATTGTTTTCCATCGTATTTTCTCGGAAACGTTCGTACTTGTCATGCTACTTCAGTCAACCTCAGTACTTTTTGTACCGAGACTAACTAAAATAGCACGACACGTTCGTACGTTTGCGTGAAAATACGATGGAAAATAATTATGCACGATCCAGCGATATGACCTCATATTCTAGCTACGAGTACTCTCTTTTGCTAAACTCTTTTACCCGTAGTGGCTTGAGAAAAACAAATCACTGCTCTACAATTAGCATTGAGATTATGAACTATAATTTCGCTTTGGTTAGAAATAATTGGTTATCAAAACCTTTGCATTTTGTTTTTATCAATTATTAATTTATTAATTTGGATTAATTATACCTTATCTTTTCAGCCTCCGTCATCGGCTTCGCTTTCATGCCAGGCAACTTACTAGTGATGCCTCTCATGGATGTAATTGGCAGGAAAAAGTGCCACATCCTCTCCGTCATACCCATCTTAGTTGGATGGTTCCTGGTTCTTCTGGCTGACAACGTCCAAGCCTTAATCCTGGCCAGATTCTTACAGGGCATATCCATGGGCATATTAGGGCCTCTAGGCTCAATTATCATAAGTGAAATGACCGATCCAAAGTACCGGGGAGCCTTTCTGACTTGCATATCGTTATCCTTGACTATTGGAGTAATGTTCACGCATACAATCGGGACTTTGTTGAGCTGGCAGCAGACGGCTTTATTATGCTCCTTCTTAAGCTTTACGAGTTTGAACATGATTATTTTCACTCCTGAAACACCGCCATGGCTGATAGCGAAAGGAAAATACGAAGAGAGCAGAGAAGTATTTTATTGGCTTCGTGGGCAGGGGCCCGAACAAGAAGACGAGCTCCAACATATGATTACAGCTCAAAAGATGATTCGGAAGTCCAGTGTCGCTGGTCAGAAGCTTTCCTTCTGCACAAAAACTAAAAGATTCTTCAGATATATAGGATCCACTTTTAAGAAGCCTGAATTTTACAAGCCCATGTTGATCATGCTCCACGTGTTTGCTATGTTTCAATTCGCTGGCATAAATGTCATCAGTTCTTATGCCAAGGATATCATAGAACAAGTAGTGGGTCCTGAAGCAAACGCTGTAGTGCTCATGGTCATATTAGATTGCGAAAGACTCGTATGTAACATTTTAGCTGTGTTCATTATGCAGAAATGTAAAAGAAGAACGGTTCTGTTCACTTTAGGAGCAATATGCGTAATTTCATATATAAGTAAAGCAACATATGTGCTAACAAAGCAAAACAACTGGCTACCTTTCGAAAATCAGATTGTTCCTATATTTCTAATATGTATGTACATGTTTTCGCTTACATTCGGTTTATCGACAATCCCATTTGCGATTTCTGGAGAAATATTTCCATTGGAATACAGGGGGTTGGGTGGTGGTCTCAGTGCATTGCCAGTGTCTCTGAATTTCTTTATAGCTGTGAAGAGTTTCCCAGTTTTGACAGGATCCATAGGTCTGCCATTAACGTATGTCGTGTATGGTGGAATAGTATCATACTGTCTGGTCGTACTTTGGTTTATTTTGCCAGAGACAAAGGATAGAACTCTTCAAGAGATAGAGGATGAATTGAGAGGAAACACTGTGCTTGAAGACAGGAGAGAGTCGGAACCTCTGAATGGCAATATCCTGCTGCGTCGGTACAGCTCCCAAATCATTGTACATTAAGACTATTTATATTTAGAAACTCCTATTTACATAATAGTGATTATGAATTGTCGAAACACCATGCGTTAAACCTTGTTTGGCAATTTAAAATATTAAATTCATTTATCATGGTCAGTGCCAAGCACCTTGAACAGTAGGTAATTGTAATTTAATGTTAGTTGTTATGAGATATAAAGACTCTTCTTGTTTTTTATTTAATGTTCTTTTTTTCATTTTTTGTTAATCCCTCAAGTGAAACAGAAGTTAGGCCCAACTTGTTTATACTTCGATTTTTAGACCATTTCGATGAATAACATGCGTCGGAACCGCCTAATTTATTAGCAATATGGTACCGTTGCCAACAGACGCTTGCAATTTTTAAAGTCTCGCTTTTGCCGTACGGTTGTTGTAATGTGTTCTGCGCTGAGCTAGTTCTGCAGTCGGAGCCGGTCATTAGTCGATAATAGATCCTCTAACGCCGAGGTGTTCGGTACGGAGGCGCTAAATGTGTGCTTATGCCATATTTCTAGGGGAATATTATATATGTATAGTCCTCCTCATCGTTTTCGATGACGGCGACCCTAAATAAATATCATGGACGTTGTCTAGCGTAAGCCCTAATGTGGCTGGCCAGGCCGAACTTGGTCTTAAATACTCTGTTGCACGCGTGACAATAAAGTTGGACAGCTGCGTTGACCGTGTACACGTAGGAGGGCTTAGGTGTCTCTTTTCGTAACTGGCAAGCTACGTAAAGAGAGACCTAGACACAGACGCCAGTTACGATAAGGGTTTCATATTAAAAAGGAATCCTCAGAGGGTTTTCACATTATCCAATCCGATATCGGATGTCAAAAAGGGTGAATTCTAAAAAATTGCTTTTTATAGGTAGGTAGGCCCCAAACCGTCTAGTCCTATGTACAGTCAGCAGCAATAGTTGCTAAGCGGGCGAGGTGTTCAAAATAATCTTGACGCGACTTTATTGTTAAGAGAATAAGAGCGCATCAAAGTAATATGAACACCTCGCCCGCTTAGCAACTTCTGCTGCTGACTGTACCTAGTCACGTTGTGCACAGGTAACAGGTAAATGAAATGTGTAAGCATTCGCAGATATAATTTTGTGATTGTTTTCTTGTTATAATGTACCGCGGACCGGACGGTTTTGAGATAACACGCGTGTAGGTACTCGTAAACCGTTAGCTTACAAGACCGACCCTAATTGAAAAGGACTAAGTAACGGTGTAGGGCCTTACGCGTTCATAGGTAGGTAGGTAGGTACTTTAGTATTGTGACCATAACATAACATAACGGTAGATAGGTTAGGTCATATCAGTGCCTTGACTTGACTCTAAATATAGCAACATCAATACAACATAACCTTTTTGCTTTCGTTCATTCATCACGATCCATGTTATGATTTTAGTGGTGTTTAGTGGTGATTTGAGACACTTCTTAGTTTTTGTCCACGACTTCGTTTTCGTAGAACTTCGGTACGATTCACGCCCCTCTACCGTATGCTTGTTTACCTAATACAGTAGAGTCCGGTTATAACGACGCCCAAGGGACCGCTGATATTACGTCGTACTAACCGGACGTCGTACAAAACGAACTGCCAATTTTAATATATTCTTTTAATCAAAATAATTACGTCATTTTGTATTTATTAATACTTATGCGACAATTAAAGGAAAAAAAACATTTCCTTTGAAATATTTATTTACGTTAGTATTACACCACTGTCTTAAATGGAGAGACTTGTGTGTTTAGAAGAAGCCACTTTTCAAGGTACGCGTAGTCAACTCACTCGTCATCCGCAAATTACTCGAATCCCGTAAAATAAAAAGTCGTAATTCTTGGGGATCTAATCTAGCTGACGTTGTTTTATCACACATTTCCTATGGCCATCTCCTGTGTCCATAGATCAGCTCGAAGGTACCTACCAAAATATTGCATTGTACCTAACTTATGTACATAATTATGTATGTGAAGTTTAAGCTAATTGAATAATGGGAATTGGGTTTTATTTAGTTTGCAAGATTACGAAAAGTCTTGCTGCGTATAGGCAAAAGGGGGAGGGGAGTTAGGTGCGCGGGACGGAGTAAGCTTCTTACCAACTATTTATTTGTAAAAACTACGTCGCTCGTCGTTGTAACCGGACTTGACGGACGGATTTTGAGCCAATTTCCGTCGTTAAAAGCGATCGGTCGTTATAAGCGGAGTCGTAATAAACGGTTGTACTTTCATAGTAGCTCATACTAAAACCAAACAAGTGCCTATACTTACGTCGCTATAAGCGGTTGGTTGTTATATGCGAAGTCGTACTAATCGGACTCTACTGTATTTAATTTATTTTTACTTACTCTCCACCGTATCAATAAAATAATTGGTAAATCTATGAAAAAAATCTGAAAGAAAATAAAGATATCCTTTTTATATAGAGCGGGAATGCATTACGCATGTCACCCAGGCGCGGGGACGGGCCTTATGTCGGACTGCCATACAGGCTAATGGGATGGTTTACCTATTAAAACCCCTTTGTTGCCGCCTCACTCCTATACGGCGAGGTCCCAGGAACGCCGAGGTATCCGCAACCTCGCCAGCAAGAAAGATGTGCATACCGCATTGACATAGATATCTAAGGACTGGCTTTACGGGCAATAATAATGAGGCATGACAGGGGCCAGCACCGCGGTGTGAAATCGCTACAACGCGATTGGTTGATGAGTTCGCATCACGCGCGCGATTGGTTGACGAGTTCGCATTACGCGCGCTATTGGTCGCAACTAGTTGCGTTAGACTGCACGATTGGCTGGAATTCGTGAGTAACACCGCTGAACTAGTACCATTTTTAGTGCCCCATTAGCCCGTCCTTAGATATTATACGTCAATGGCCTACCCAAAATGTAACCGATTTGAGAATGTTGGTTAACTAAGTTATTTAAACAATAATGTTTAATAACATCGATTAAAATGGTTTTTGAACTGATATATTGATATTTCCATAATTATTTCACTTAAAAACCTTTAAAATGTTACTCGTAATCCGCACTCAAGTACTGCTTACATTACTTCAGTACTTACGGCTATAAATGCAAAGCCTAATTATAAAACCGGGGATCATTAAATTAATAAACTGCCTTAATTACTACACAGATAATCAATTAATTTTATTACACTAGAGTCGTTAATTCATGGTTAACTCGCTTCAAACTCGTGACTTGTTTAATGTGAGTAGTCAACCTAAGTACAAAATCGTGTAACCTAGGGTGTAAGAATGTAAATACTTAGTTATGTTTTATACAAGCATCTGTCCGCGAATTCGTCCGAGCGCAAGACTTGAAGGCCTACCGCGAACCACGTTCGACGTGTTGCCTCCCTGTCACACTTACGTACGAAATTACAAGTGCGACAGAGATGCAACACGTCGTACGTGGTTCGCGGAAGTCCCTCTGAATCTGTCTCCCATCGTCTTCAACCTTAGTTTAGTGCTCTCATACAAACTTTATCCCCCACGCCCTTAAAACTGTTTATTTTATTTAGTTTTTTACTTAGGTAGCACTAAGGGGGAAGACAGACAGTTTGAAGAGGAGAGTGCAAATTAAATAAAACTACTAAAAAAAAGTAATTTAATTACCAACCAAACCACTATACTTCTATCTATTCCTTCTACCTACCTAAGGTAAGTGAATGATATTGGATTGGAGAGTAATTTCTAACTGTTAAATCTATTAATTATACCTATCTAGCTCAAAAATACGAGAATTACGAGTAATAAGTACAAAGTAACTAACCCTTTTTAGGTCGAATTTAAGTATTTACTTATCGAAAATAAGTGGTACTTACCGAATGATTAATAAATAATGTAAAAATTACAAATGTAATAATCCCGGTCATTTGACGTCAGCAATGTCAGCATAACTAATATGGTAACTATTGTTATAAGCGCGCATAAGTTGTTCGCAGAAATCGCAAAGCGTCTGGTTGACGTAACTGGTGACCGAAGAGCTGGCGGCTACCTCGCACAACGTATCAGCATTGCGATACAGCGAGGAAATGTCGCCAGCATCCATGGTACAATTCCTCAAGGGCCTATTTTAGATTTAAGCTAGTTATAATTTTTTTTACTAATACCACTGTATATATCTTATTTGTAAATAAATAATTTTTGTTATTTGTAAATTGTTAATGTTTATCTTTCACCAGCTAATTACACAGTAAAATTGTGTGTAAACAAGTGTTTTATACAATAACGTTTCGCTTCAAGGCCTGAATTTTGTAACCAAATTTTGAATTCATTTCATAAGTTCTTCTCTCGCATTATATAACTTATTGTTTGGTAAATAAGATTCATAATCGTATATATTTTGCACTTTTATGAAGTTGAAGCAATAAATGAATGTTTGGATGTAACTAATATTTTTCTTACAGTAATTAAGAGCCCGGATAGCTCAGTCGGTAGAGCATTGGACTTTTAATCCAAGGGTCCAGGGTTCAAGTCCCTGTTCGGGCGTTTATTTTGCTTTATCAATAAATAAATATGTCGATAATTTGGTGAGATAACCTATGTTACTTTTGTAACGACTGAAAGAAACGTAGGTATAAATATGCGGGCAGACAAAGTTCATACAGTAATTCATTACTAGGTAATGACATTAGGTACTATTGATACAGTGTAGTTTTTTTTGATATTGAATAATAACAAGTTACATGCATGTTAATATTACAAGACCAATCGTGGGCAAAACCTTGTGAATTGATTGATTGAAAATTGGCCGATAAAATCCCCCGTTGACCGTCCTTTATAAGATAAGTATTTGATTTTCCTTTTCTACACTTAAGGGGCCCACTAATTACCAGTCCGCCGGACGATATCAGCCTGACAGTTAGATCAAAAAGTTGACAGGTCCGAACAACTGTCAGGTTTGATATAACTCTCAGGCTGATGTCCGGCGGACTCATAATCAGTGGGCCCCTTACTTTACTCGTAAGTTTACTGCATGTTTACTAACGTGTAGTTACAGAGGGCCTACCGCTAACCACGTTCGACGTGTTGCCTCCCTGGTGTCACACTTACGTAAGAATTTACAAGTGCGAAATTGTGTGAAAACAAGTGTTTTGTACAATAACGTTTCGCTTCAAGGCCTGAATTTTGTAACCAAATTTTGAATTAATTTCATAAGTTCTTCTCTCGCATTATATAACTTATTATTTGGTGAATAAGATTCATAATCGTATATATTTTGCACTTTTATGAAGTTGAAGTAATAAATGAATGTTTGGATATAAGTAATATTTTTCTTACAGTAATTAAGAGCCCGGATAGCTCAGTCGGTAGAGCATTGGACTTTTAATCCAAGGGTCCAGGGTTCAAGTCCCTGTTCGGGCATTTATTTTGCTTTATCAATAAATAAATATGTCGATAATTTGGTAAGATAACCTATGTTACTAATGTAACGACTGAAAGAAACGTAGGTATGAATATGCGGGCAGACACAGTTCATACAGTAATTAATTACTAGGTAATGACCTAATGACCTTAGGTACTATTAATACAATGTAGTGAATTGATTGATTGAAAATTGGCCGATAAAATCCCCAGTTGACCGTCCTTTATTAGTATGATTTTCTTTTTCTACACTTAAGGGGCACACTGATTACCAGTCCGCCGGACGATATCAGCCTGTCAGTTGTTCGGAACTGTCAACTTTTTGATCTTACTGTCAGGCTGATGTCGTCCGGCGGACTGGTAATCAGTGGGCCCCTTAAGTGTAGAAAAAGAAAATCAAATACTTATAGAGGACGGTCAACGGGGGATTTTATCGGCCAATTTTCAATCAATCAATTCACTACAGTGTCTACTATAGTACCTAATGTCATTACCTAGTAATGAATTACTGTATGAACGGTGTGTGCCCCTTACTCGTAAGATTACTGAGGTGTAGTTACAGAGGGCCTACCGCTAACCACGTTCGACGTGTTGCCTCCCTGGTGTCACACTTACGTAACAATTTACAAGTGCGAAAGAGAGGCGTGCAAGTTGCGGAAATATCACGGTAAACAAAGAAAACTTTTATTTTGGAAATGGAAAACTTCAATCCCCGTACAAAAATATGAGAAATTTCCGAAATTCTCCACGTAGAAATTTCGCAATTTTAGAAACTTTTCGCTGGTACACCAGTAGGTGTAGAACTATTAAGTAGCAAAGTCCAGTTTTAATGTAAGATCGTTGACCAGCGAACTATCTCAATTAAAAGAAATAGAATCCCTATATAGGAGCATAACCCCTGTACTATTAGTACTTAATAAATAATATCTGGGAGGCCGAGCTTTGCTCGGAAAACATATAAAAACTCAAATATTTCCCAGAGGTAGGTAGATCGATTTATCGGCCCCCAAAACCCCCATATAGCAAATTTCATCGAAATCGTTAGCCGTTTCCGAGATCGATGAAATAGGTATATACATATATACAAGAATTGCTGATTTAAAGTTATTCAGATAGATAGATAGATATATAAGATAATAGATAGATATATATGTATATTAGATAATATAAGTTTATCAAGGAAGCCCTGAAGGGCGATAGTTGCTACTTTACTTGTAGTGCCATAAACATGCCCCGGCCATATTTATGTCCTTCCTACAGGCCCGAGGGACTAAATTAGTTGTCTATTAAGTCCGTAACTATGAAATTACAATATAATATGAATTGGAATTAGTTAATGTTGGGGCAATGATTTACCCGGCGATATTGTTGGCAGTCGAGGAACTGTTATTCAATTTACATAGTTATTACAGTCTCCTTTTGCATTAGATGTACGTACGAAATACTACACCTAATAAACAAAAAGGTCTGTGTATAATAATAAAGATAAGGATCCTGATTTCCATTTCAATCATCATTTTGCATTTGGTTGAATCCACAATTTTTGACCACCACACACATGAAAGGTTAAACGTCGGTCACCCCATATTAGAGGGTAGGTCCACTTAAAATTATCCTATGGTCTCTGTATGAAAAAATCAAACGATCGCAGTTGACTGAATAAGATTGACTTCACGTAGGTATTAATTTATACTTACCTACATTAAATATATGCTATTTGAGGTGCGTCAATATACTGAGCACATTCTATTACATTTCGTTGGTAGAATTGTAGAATTCAATTGATATTTCTGTCTCTAAGGCTGTGCGTATGCTTTTTTTAAAATCATTACGACAGACATTCCATTTTGCATTACTTATCCAAACATAACAGTAAATTAATCCGACAAAAATAAATTTCTTTTATTCCAAGCAAGTGTTAAAAACGAAAGATGAATATAGGAAATGCGCGCCAGCTAAGATTGTTCGGGAAATTAATTCAACCGCTCAACTCGCCTCCTAGCTGTTATTTATCGCCGCAAAAAATAACAAAATGCTTAAAATGGCTCCTAAGGACTTTTGGCACAGTTGACAGTCGTTCAACAGTAGTGTGAGACTATTGTGTGCGGCTCGAAGGACCATAATAAAGCGAAGCTTAGGCAAGCAAGAACTTGCATGCAATTTATGCTACATTACCGACTAATAAGGTCAACTTTCTAATATTCAAAAGTTTGATCAAAAATGGTGCAAATTCTTGCTTAAAGCTCGCTTAACAAACCTTTCTAAATTTGCGATTAAATTCGAAGCGGAAGTTGTAAATCGTGGGCGATTTCCATAAAAAGAAATCACAAGGAACATATAAAATTTCTAAGTGACAAATAGAAAGATACATGGTTTATTTAAGTGTTTTATCAAAATTGTAATAAAATTACCCTGAGGAAGTGTTCCTATAAGGTTGGTTGCGATAACACATAGATAATAGATAGATTTTTAAGGATGTTCGAATGTTATGAACCTATGAACAACTCTTATTGAACATCTCACTTATAAAATACCTATTATACAAAATGATTCCAAAAAAAGAACTTGAACTATTTATGAATATTCAGACACCAAAAACTCTAACGAATAACTGTGTGTCTTCGCAACAGTCTTCGCTTATTGATTTACAATATGTCGACTGTGTTCGTTAAGCCCGCTTCACTTGGGGTGAAAATATCGTTGCATCTATTAGTTTTTCAGCTAACTTAAGTTGCACGACGTTTAAGACGTCAAGCGTGCTTAAAATGGGAAAGGATGAAAAACGTTCTTGATATTATTTAGGCGTAAAGACTGTCGACTTAATTAAAATACATACAATGCCTCGCATTTGTAATTAAACTTAACTATTACAGTCCCGGTTGTCTAGAGATTGCTCATTAGCGATAGGAGCGCCTGGGCCCCTATTCGACATGTGAAACTGTCAAATTTCGCGTCATTTGAAATTCAACTGTTGAAGTTCATTTGAAGTTCATCAAGTGCTGAAGTTCATTTGGTACAAACAATAATTTAACAAAAAACAACTTTGTTTTATTATTACTTTAAGGTTTATAATGGTTTGGTTTGGTTGTCACCTAACTGTGGATTGCTAATGTCAAATTTTGACAAGTAATGATTCCAAAGGTAGACTTGGTTCTCTATGACCTTCGGCACCATTTTGGAGTTTTTGACGTGCGAAAGGGTAATTTATAGCAAAGAGTAAAACTTTTTTTTTTCAGTACGTAAGTTTACATGAATTAATGACATCTTGTGAGCGATAGACCAACGAATGCGCTGTAGGCGATGCGGCGGCGAGTAGTGGAACTTACGTGACAATTTCCATCAATCAAAAAGGGACTACATTGCTGATGGTCGATAAAGGCTATTAATAATTGAATTTTAACAGCAAGAATGCCTTATTGACAAGCGATCTTTTTGTTGAACCCACACCTACACGTCAAATAATGCTTGCTCCACACATTCTCCTATAAACGCTCAAAATTGTAAAAAAATGAAACAATTTACTCATCACCTCTCTCAACTCAAGCTGCCTATTTCTAAACCACGTTAATAAACCACAAGTTGTACCTTAACACATTTCGTAAACCACATATTCAGAAAAGTCCGTATTTTATTACTAAGTGGAACATGAATAGCTTGTATTACTTTTTTGGCATAAAAATAATCTAAATTAGTCAAAATATTTTGACTAAATATTGCGCTACTGCTACCTACTATATAGGTACCTACTACCTTAGTAACTTGGTAACTTTGTCAGTCACCAACTATTTTGATGCTACCTACAAAGAGCATCAAAATAGTTGGCGACTGACAGGTCAGGCTCCGGTCTTGGTAAGTAATATATAGTCAAATACAGTAGGTCATAAGACCTAACATTACTACCAAGACCTAAAAGTACCTATTGTTTAATATGTATCTACTCAGAGATGATTTTTAATTAAAGGAGATTAAATACATATATGTTATTCAACTACAAATAAAAAAAATTGATCTATTTCAGTTTACACATTTTTTTTCGTTTAATTTTAATAAAACATTAAAGATTTTAAGCATTCAACTTTATTTAATTTTCTTCACCTTATTATTTTCTGATATTTAGGTAGGTATGGTGTTTCAGGTTGGTAACAGGAAATAAGAAAACCACACCTCTCAAAAAACTCTGCTGGTGATTCACATCTGTAAGTTTAAATATGAAACATGATAAAAACACTTAAATTAAAAACTTAATGTCTGGGAGACCGAGTTTTGCTCTGGAAACATATAATAACCCAAAAATGCGCGTTTTCCCAGAGATAAAACCTAGCTAGATCGATTTTGCGCCCCTGTAAACCTCCATATAGCAAATTTCATCTAAATCCGTTTAGAGCCGTTCCCGAGATCCCCGAAATATATTATACATATAAATAAATAAATAAATATACAAGAATTGCTCGTTTAAAGGTATTAAAAACCTATAAATAAATTATTAGCCCTAAATCCTGGTAGTGAGTGTAGTGACCTACCAAGTGCGGTAGGGTGCCCTTCTGCAGGCTGGCCGCTTGCCCCGCTGGATAAGAATGCTGATCCGCATCATCAAAAGCATACAGATATAAAGCGCTTTGACAGCTCCTCATAGAGGCAACGCGCGCTAGGCCGCACGCCATAAATCTAAGCTAAAGTCTTAAATTCGAGATCATGAACATGAAATATTGTTCGCTATAATATTAAAATCATAGGTATTAGACCTATGATTTTACTATTATAGCGAAAAGTTAGCAGGAGACGGCCGTGCCGTGGTCGTGATAGGTACAGAGCGCTTACCGCGAACCACGTTCGACGTGTTGCCTCTCTGTCGCACTTGTAAATTCGTACGTAAGTGTGACAGGGATGTAACACGTCGAACGTGGTTCGCGGTAGGCCCTCAGCATGCGTGGACCAGACAAGCAAACCCTGAATTATGTCCCTACCTATTTTACTATACCTTTGTTCACCATTATGTTCACCTATGTATATTTACTCTTCTTTCCAAGATAATCATCTTTTTCAAAATGTAACCCGTATAATCGGGCTGTATAATTGCCTCAATTTTTTTTACACAAAGTTGTATGTAATCTTAATTCGATAATTAATGATGTTTTACATATTTATCATATACTATTTTGCAAATTTTTCTTGGATATTACGTTGTTTATTTCGATTGACGTGTTTATTATTTTCGTTACTATGACAGCGTTTTTTTTTCTTTTTTGGCATTTACTACAGTAGCCAGTGTCATGTCGATATAAAAACACTTTAAAAATGGAAAGGTTGAGTCCTCAATACAGTGACATTATAACTCAAACAAGAACCATCCAAAGGGGGGTGGGGGAAATTTCGTTATCTGCCTCTCTATCACTCTTGCATATACGAGCGAAATTTAATGGTGGCAGATAACGAAATTGGTTTCGCGGCAGGCCCTCTTTAAACAAACCGCCTTGATTCATCAATGTTATATTTATTAGGAACAAACGTTGACTGCCGACTGTCCTGTCTTCAGCAGCGGAGTTGAAACAGTCGCCGTGGTCGAAATCGGCCGGGAGAGTATATATATATATATATATATATATATATATATTATACTACTCTTTGCTGCCCACTTCTAGCGCTGACGGTACACCGCGAAAATCAGTAAAATGCTGCAAATGGTGTTAAAGGTCTGAAAATCGGTACGATTGATCTTTAGGACATTTGAAACAATTTGACCCGAAGCGCCAACAAATAAAAAAAAACGAGAGGAGTTATGGCGTCATGTTTTTTTGTATGAAATAAAAAAAAAATGTTTAGAAACCTATCGTGTATGGTATTAAACGAAAGGGCTTTCTGAGCCAATGCTAAAAATATATCACATAGTTACATTTCAGTCATTTTGTTTAAATTATAATAAAAATAGTTTTCAAAACATACCAAGTTTGGACTTCTCCAGATACAATACCATAATTTTTTTTTTGTAAAATATACCTCAAATTATCCCTAATATCCTCATATCTAACCCTAATAAAGCAATTTTGAAATTATTTACATTTAGGTTTTTTTTTTAATTTTTCAATTTTACAAAGTGTAATAATAGCCCTGCCGAATTACTCAATACGAGTAATAATGTCATTCGGGTAAAATAAGAGTATTGAAACTTGCTTTTTCTACTCCCGTACTTTTATTTGTCATTTAAAGGGTCGTGCACACACCTTTAAACCCCTAACTTATAGTTATCAACACAAGTCTTTAGTCTATTCCCCAAAAAAATATTTGTGCATACACGCAGTATCTTTTTGGCACTTTTACGATACTTCGTGTAATCACCATTTAAAAAATATTGTATGGAATACATTGTTTCCAACCTAATTTTAATTGTCATTTCTGACAGATGAGTAAACCATAGACATGTTATGGTTAATGGTACGATTATTTTCATCTTTATAGGGCTGTATCTCCTAAACCGTGCGTCGTAGCACAAAAATAATCAAATTTTCGTTCCCCTTTGAAACCCCTAAGTAATATTTAGAAAACATGAAAAACAAAAAAAAAAAAGATTTTTTTTTATAGGGTTTTATCTCCTAAACCGTGCGTCGTAGCGCAAAAATATTAAAATTTTCATTCCTCTGTAAGAAACCCTAATTAATATTTAAAAAAAAAAAACACAAAAAAGAGATTAAAAAAAAAACAAAAAAAACTTTATAATGCTGTATCTCCTAAACCGTGCGTCGTAGCGCAAAAATAATCAAATTTTCGTTCCCCTTTAAGAAACCCCTAAGTAAGATTTAAAAAACACAAAAAAAGAAAAAAAAAGAAAAAAAAGAAAAAGAGGAAGAAAAATATTTATAGGGCTGTATCTCCTAAACCGTGCGTCGTAGCGCAAAAATAATGAAATTTTCGTTCCCCTTAAGAAACCCACGCACTGAACAACCTATCACATTAGGACATGAAACAATCATCATCATCCATTTTTATTATTATTTCATTGCATTTCAAAGTAAGTGCTTGGTCGTAGAAAAAGTATTGTATGCAACGTTGTTTAACCGAGTCAAAAAATACTAGTGGCGTCTTTATTAACAATTTTCGGTTGTTGTTTGTTGTTATTGTTACTCACGCCACTCGCCTTTTTTGACCTCTCTTAAACAACAGTTGCATAAAATACTATTACATGTTCCTTTGGTAATATCTAAGCTTTAAGTAAGAAAAAGTTCAGATGAGTGGGGGGTGGAGAACTCGGGAAAGGGGGGACGTTAAAGGTGAGTTTTTTCGGTTAATTCTTTCTTAATTATTACATAGACAATTTTTACTACGACTTATAGATTCCCAGATATAAGCGACTTTCTGAAAAAAACCGTTATATATTAATTTTATGCTTTCTTTTTAAATATTTAATTGAGAGATTCATAGATCACACTATGTAAAATTGAAAAATAAAAAAAAACCTAAATGTATATAATTTCAAAATTGCTTTATTAGGGTTAGATATGAGGATATTAGGTATAAGATTAGAGGTATATTTTACAAAAAAAATTTTACCGTATTGTATCTGGAGAATCCCAAACTTAATTGGTATGTTTTGAAAATTATTTATATTATAATTTAAAAAAAATACTGAAATGTAATGATGTGATATATGTTTGGAATCGGCTCAGAAAGCCCTTTCGTTTAATACCAAACACGATAGGTTTTTAAACAATATTTTTTTATTCCTTACAAAAAAAGATGACGTCATAACTCCTCTCGTTTTTTTTTATTTGTTGGTGCTTCGGGTCAAATTGTTTCAAATGTTCTAAAGATCAATCGTACCGATTTTCATACCTTTAACATCATTTGCAGCATTTTACTGAATTTCTCGGTGTACCGCCAGCGCTATATAGGTATACTTGGTCAACCAGATCTTGACAGTAGAAAAAGTCGGCAATTTTGAAAAATGTAGGCGCGAAGGGATATCGTCCCATGGAAGATTTGAATTTCGTGCCTTTTTTACTGACAAGATTTGGTTGACCAGCTATATACATATTATACTACTCTTTGCCTACGCCTTTGCTTTAAACTTTTTTTAACAAGTTTTCACAGACAATTAATAATTTGACATAGACACATCAAGGCGGTTTGTTTACAAAGGGGCCTATCGGGAAGTGCGAAAATCGAAACTCAGCTATTTGCCTCTTTATCGCTCGAATACGCAAGAGTGATAGAGAGGTTAGATAACAATATTTCTAATTTCTGACTGTATTTTTCTTTAAATATTTTCAAATATAATTAAGTTGCGTTGTTTTATCACAAAGTTAAAAAGACTTAAAAGACCACTGTCTGTATCATCACCATCAGATCAACTCGATGGTAACCATAAAAATATTGTATTGTCACCCATATTACATATTATGTACTTATGTAAATTTTCAGCTTCATTGAACACCCGAGAAGTGGGTCAAATCTAGACACGCGGTAGCGTGTCCAGCCAAGTTCAAAGAAAAAGGAACTGGCGACGCAGCAACCGTGTGTAATATTACACGAACCATTTCGAGCTACTTTTGACCCCTTCACAACTTGAAACCTACTTAACCTACACACATGAAATTTGGCACATGTATTCAAGTCCCTTAGCTTGTTCAAAATACACTATTTCATAAACATAGTTCAAACAGTTATTGATAAATTAACGTTTAAAAACCGGCATTTTTGTGACTGACTGACATATAGATCAAAAACCTAACCCACTTCCAGGTGACCTATAAACTTGAAATTTGGCATCAAGGTAGACTATTAGGTGTATATAGAAGGAAAAATGTGAAAATTGGAAATGATTGATATTTTGATGGAAAAAAAATAATTAATACTTATAGACCAAAAACCTAACCCACTTCTAGATTACTTAGAAACTTGATATTTGGCAAGGTAGACTATTAGGTGCATATAGAAGGAAAAATGTGAAAACTGGAAATTATTGATATTTCGATGGAAAAAAAATAATTAATACTTATAGACCAAAAACCTAACCCACTTCTAGATGACTTAGAAACTTGATATTTGGCATCAAGGTAGAATATTAGGTGCATATAGAGGGAAAAATCTGAAAACTGGAAATTATTGATATATCGATGGAAAAAAACATACTTATAGACCAAAAACCTAACCCACTTCTAGATTACTTAGAAACTTGATATTTGGAATGAAAGTAGACTATAAGGCGTATACACTTTTTGACAATTAACCGCGCGTTAGCGAGGGTCTCCTTTTCAGCTTAGGCAAACTGCTTTCATGATGAATACTATAGTAATTTCTGTACAAAAAGTAATGATATCCCAACAAAAACATAAATGTGAAATGAGAGCCAAGTTCAATATTGAGAATATGTGTCGTTGTTGACTCGCCGACAAAAGAATTGAGATCTATATGGGTGCCAAGTTCTGTGCTGTGTAGAAAATCCTGAAATTATAAAGGATTTGTCTTGGCTAGTTTTTACGTATAGGCATATAGGTAATATATATTTTTCTGTTAGTTTTTCAAAAACTTGGTTTGTTGTTAAAAACTAGCCAAGACAAATCCTTTATAATTTCAGGATTTTCTACACAGCACAGAACTTGGCACCCATATAGATCTCAATTCTTTTGTCGGCGAGTCAACAACGACACGTATTCTCAATATTGAACTTGGCTCTCATTTCACATTTATGTTTTTGTTGGGATTTAATTTGCATGATTTGATTGGAACCACATTGGAACAGACAGACAACCAACGGGACAGATAAAACTAAGTAAAAGCTTGAAAAAATGTGGCTTTTTCAATTTCTATTGCAACTTCAGATGAAAACGGGGTCTCTATTGTTTCCCAAATAGTTTTAAGCCATAATGTATTGTTTGCTCGAATTTTCGTTAGTCATAATTCATTTAGTTCAGAAACGCGTCACTTTTCAGGATTGCCATAAAACAAATCTAACCTAACCTAACCTATCTATAGGATAACCTAACTAAAATCTTGAAATGTTAACGGTTTCAGTTTTATGAGTAATGATAATATGACAAACAATACATTATGACTTAAAACTTTATGGGAAACAACGGGACCCCATGAAAACGTCCTTATTGAAGCATAAGGACCCTTAATTTATGGAAAGCCACATATATCAACCAATTCGAGGCTACTAGGTGGCAAAATACGACTCAATACGAGTAGGTAGGTCAAATACACGAGAGTATTAAAATAAGGATTTATATTTGGCCAAATATTCTTGTGACAAAGTTATTCTTCCTCGCGTTATCTCGATTTTGCCACGGATCATGAGAACCTATTGTTCTCTTGACAATTAATCCCAAGGATTGACGTAGGCACTAGTTTTTCCGAAAGCAACTGCCATCTGACCTTCCAACCCAGAGGGTAAACTAGGCCTTATTGGGATCTGTTAGGCTGTTAAAGTTTAAAGTTACCTACTCGTAAGTCTCGTAACACAACATATAAGTTTCACATAACAAAATTACTTACATATATATATTATGTACCTAAACATATTACTTTTCTAAAAAAAGGACTGAAATCTAGTGCTGCGAAGAAACTGTATTTTTGTTCGGCTTTTTTGTTGCTATTTTGGCATATGGATACATGGTAGAAGAAGTAAGTATGGAATCCTCCTCCGTTTTGCGTGGTCCGACGCACCTGGCCGGGTTTTCGCGATTTTCCGTCAATGTCTGTCAATACCTTATTTCTTACGAACACCTAAAATAATAAGTTTAAAATTAATCTCAATGTCTCCAGTTTGCTGTTCATTCAAACTGACAAAATCCAAATTTCTAAGGCAATATACGACCGCTGTCTTATATAAGCCATTAAAATTCATCATGAATAACCCCACGTTGCGTTGTTATAAATTTAATTAAATAAATAATAATTTTATTTTATTTATAACAACTAATTAGGCATAGCGTCCAATTTAGAATATAACACAGGCACTAGTTCTTACGAATTTTACCTTAATTTATTAATCAAAGGACCTGAGGTAAAAGTGAGAAGAGGTTAATAAGCAGATGCACCAGCTAGTCGCCGACGCTCCGCTTCCCCCGGGATTAGCCCTTAAGCCTGCACCTAATAGACTGGCTCATAGGGGGCTATGAGCTTGCTGTTGCGTCAATTTTCATTTTTAGAAAAAAAAACTAGTCTACTAACTACTAACAACACAATAAATGCTTATTTTGCCGCATTCTTCACTATCTCTCCCTATTTCACTGCCATCTAACCCAGAGGACAAAAATATAGCTTATTGTGGCTACTGGCTACTCCGTCTTCCTCATGACTCATGATATTTTACTTCACCATAAAGTAATTGGTGTAATATCAAATGATATTTTTCACACAAGTTACAAGAAGTTCATTGCTAAGAACCACGACGATTGGTTTAAAATTTAAACTTTATATATAATTTGTTACCTAGTAATTATAATAAATCTGTTTCCTTTTTGACATATGTATTGCTGTATGTTTATTGTCAAGTTTTTTTTAATTCTGGACAATTGTCATATATTCGTTTTCATGATAGATCTACACCAACGCAACTGCATGTCATGTTCTTGCGGTTTATTTTTATAACGCCAAGATCAAAATTTGACTGTTAACTCCATCTTGCGTCGAGTAGAGGAATCAAAAAACTATAGAAAATAGAAATGCAGTTTACTCTATGCCATAGAATCCCCTTTTAAATGTCATAAATCCAAACATGGCGGCCATACCAATAGACAACCAAGTCTAGCGATGAAATGATTTGTTTACATGAGATTCACTGACAGATAATGATCTTTACCTATTCGACAACCCACGATAGTTCAGATTCAAATGAACTTCAACATGCGACGTCAAAATTGGCATGTCGAATAAGGCCCCTGGTGTTTTACGTAGTTCATTTCATTCTTGAATTTCATGTAAGTAGTTTTGTTTTGTGCGCAAAATTCAACAAGGGTTATCGATTCAATAAGCGTTAGTTTGAGATGCGTGTTGTTTGCACGTAAAATAATAGGTACAAGTCGTTTCACTTCTCAGCAACTAAAGAAGCATCTTTTATCGGTATAAAAATTCAAAATACTTGAATTAAGTACTTGAATTTAACCTTTTGTATTTGTTGATGGTAAACAATCATGCGCAAACCTCGATCGAGCCGAATAGAGCAGAAAAAATCGTTATCCTCAAAAATTATGGGTTGGTCTCGGACTGTCTAGAACACAAAGTGACTAGTGTAATATTTTGCCTATATCCCTTTTAGTCTACATCGCAAACGGTCTAAAACACAAAATGACTACAATTAATTAGACCTTTATTTACCTACATTTCGTCGGTTTATCTTTACGTTAGCGATGTCGACGGAGCTCCTATTTCTGTGCGGTTTGGCCTTCGGCCATTTGAAGATACCTAACGAACCTAACCTACCTATATATGGTCATTTTGTGTTCTAGACCGTTTGCGATGTAGACTAAAAGAGATATAGGCAAAATATTACACTAGTCATTTTGTGTTCTAGACAGTCCGAGATCAAAGCAAAATATAACTAATGTAAAACTTTAGAGTTTTTTTTTAATTAAGCGAATACTTAGCGATTCGCCGCGTCTTTAATATGTAATTAAATCATTAACCACTTAGTAGTGAATCATACATTTTAGTGTGTACCATAAACTCCCGTTGTAACCAGCTGTATCTACTTACCGATCATTATAGTAACTCAACACGAGTGGCAGTAATGCCCCATGCCAGACCCCCATAAAACCATGGGTAATAGTCCAGTCAATAAACGCTACGACCCTTAAAAGCCCATCCATTTTTTGGATTTAATAGATTTTCGCAATCTATGAAAACGTCGTAAGTAGCAACTTTTTAAGCCATTTAAAGTCGGACTAAGCTAACTGTGCATGGCATTTACAATGACAAAGTGTAAGCATTTCATAATCAATTTAAAAATTTCTATGAAAATATGACGTTTATGAAGACACTCTCTCACTTTGTTCTGTCGGTACTTTGTTTGTCCTGCCCATTGTGATTCCTAAAGGACATATTCAATTTTAGCAAGTTTTAAATATGAAAGTCTGGACAGGTTCAGGTTACACTGAAACTTCTTTTTTTTTTACTTAAAATGTGAAACAAAGGAAAATCAACTGTATTTTCCAAATACTTTTGTATAAATTTCATTGGCCTGAACTGAGTGTCGTGGGCAGGACGAAGCTATGCCATTTCACGCTTCACTCGATGGGAATATGCACCCATATACCCTCCCAAAAATAGTTTATAGGATAGGATAGGTATAATATAAATAAGTTAATAAAATTCTAGAAGTAGTTTCAATTATATGTAAGTCCAGTCATGAACTTGAGTAAATCGTTATCTCATTTGACCTCCGTTTACTGGGCTACTTAGGTTATTGGACTAAGGTGTTACGGACTGCCCATGCATTAACTTTACAATGTAACAACACATTATATTCCCTAAGGCGTGATATTCTCATTATATTAACTAGAAAAATCTTACAAGCTCGTATATGAATTAAGTGTGCACTTCAAAACACGACTTTATAACGGTGAAATAAGTTTCAAATTCGAATAAAACAGGTTTTTTTATTACGGTTTAGCATAAATTCCTTCAAGCTATTTTTATCGGTGCTGAAACAGCCCAATTGCTTTTATATTACGTATTCGTGATGCAATCGTTAGGCCGCTTGCGTAGTTTATGGTGGAAGGCGATAAAGACTTTGGAGACGGTTACACATGCCCGGATAGCTCAGTCGGTAGAGCATTGGACTTTTAATCCAAGGGTCCAGGGTTCAAGTCCCTGTTCGGGCGGTATTTTTTGTATCGATGGAATATTACTAGTTTGCGTTAGTCTACGTTAACCGTTAACTTAATTTGGCATAATTTGTTACTTATTCAAATATTTAAAAGGAGGCATTATACTCTTCAATCAGTTACATAGTGTGCATATATGTATGTGCGAGCTCAAGGCGCTGATATTAAAATTAAATAATGAACGTGAATTTTTAAATTCAAAAGAATTTTTTTTTTCGCAATCATTAAATATTCCTGAGTTAGCCCCTGCGAACGCTTAAAATCAAATTAGTAAGTATCATAATTCAGTAATCAGTATCATTATTGCTTTCATAGGTAATTTACTCTTCTGAGAATGCAGATTTTAATGAGTAACTACTCATTAAAATCATTAAAAAATATTACAGGTAAAACTTGAATTTATTATTACCTATGTTATTTAATAAAAGAATTAAACGACCTTAATAAATGAAATAAATGGTTATCACTAATTAATAAATTTAAAGATTACTAAATGAAACAACTAATTTAAATGTAGTTAAGTGTATTAGCAACGTTGGTACATGGGATTACTGGATAATACTGTCGTGAAGTAACATGTAGAACATGCCGCAACAATTACATATAGTGTTCGTTAAATATCATTAGTAAAAAAGAATTATATCACCAATAAAACGTGCGTCGTCGCCTACGTACCTTACCATAACTCTTTAAAACTATTACACCTATAAATTCAACCGATTACTCAAATACTACAGATAAATAGAAAATGTGAGCATTCATACAGTTAGGATTTGTTTACTTAAAGTACATACCGAAGGCTGTCGGTTTATTCCAAAAATTCAATTTTTGAATACGCTTCAACAGATACAAATCGTACTAATAATACTAATAATTAATAGCTACATTTTTTCTAGTACCCAATTACCGATACAGTCAGAAATGTCTAACATTACTAAAAATTAAAAAAAGTAAAGTAAAAATACTAAAATATGTGATAATTAAATGTATGGTAAAGATTTCCAAAGCTTAATTCCTTATATGAGTCTTGTTTAGTGGTTCGCAAATCCCTTTATCCGATTTATTTACCAAACAAATTGTATGAAATATAATTGTAATCGTAGCCATACAAACATCCACAATTTTGCGGTAGTAACTTATACTATAGGCCTTCTATAAATTGGCTTATTCAATCGATATCATACGAGTAAAATAAGGAAACAAAAGGCAACAAAAAAAACAAAACATAAAAAAATCATTCATTTAATTCTCTGTGAATTGTGTATAATATAATAATTATTTTCAATCATAATGTATCTTTATATAAGACAAATATTTCCTATTAAAATCTACGTACAACATGACATAAGAGAAACTATCATTCACTATCAGCTACGTCGCAACGACAAACGAAGACTGCACTCTTTAAATAATTTTCAATATAAAATTTAAAATAAAATATAAATAATCGAGTATTACTGTTCCAACAACTCTATATCTATGGTTGACCATAGACATTTTAATATATTTTTTCTTTGTGGTGTAACACTACATAGAATCCTTTCTTTAGAATCTATGCGCGCGGACATTCCTTGATGCGGTAAAGTCAAAATGGTTAGGGCATAGACAACATTTGTCCCCATAAATCCGCTTGCAAAGTTCTAAGGTGACGCTACAATGACCTAAAAATACTATAAACTTATAGAGATCTTCTGCAAAGTGAAAGTGATAACAAGAACTAATCTTCTACAGCTGCGAAACCTAAGTAAAAAAATAAAGGTGATCTATACAACAAGCCCTACTTAGGATGGTTTATTCCAAGTATACATTATTCCATTAAAATTATAAATCATCTTCAATGATATCTACACTGGAAGCTGTCTGAGATAACCTAAAATTACGTTACAATTTGACCATGCCGCCATTATGTCAAATATAGATTAGTGACATACATTTTGATATAAGTTATAAAAAGTTAGGGCACTTTTTAAATAATATAAAATTGGACAATGCCCTTAAAACTAAATACCATCAAAATTAAATGAAGTTTCTTGTCGATTAAATATTTATCCTTACATCTAGTTAGAAAGAAACTATAATAAAGTAGAAATGATCATAATTCAAGCTTCATAGAAGCTATGTTGCCATGGCAAGTTTACTGTAATGAAGAAAAAGAAACGTTGTACATTCACTTACATTTATAATAAAAATATACAAAAACACTTACATACATGGGTACTTAAAACATATAATGCACTGGATGAGGGTAGTTTTGTACCAGTCAGTCATGTGGTTGTCTCGGGAGACGTAGAAATGCATTATTGTGCAAATATGTAATTTTTTTATAGAAAAAGAAGAAGTCCTCACAAAAATCTCTTAAATTTATGGCCTATGATTAACTAAAATAATCTTAGTTTAATTATTAATGAAAAATAAATAATTAAACGCTATGTAGATAAAACTAACACCATAGACGGAGGGAAGTTAACCGAAACAGTTTTAAAGCATTTTCTCTCGAAGTAACTAAGAGAAGCTCGCCTCAGTGTAAAGCCTGAGTGGACGCTCGAAGCGTAGCGTTCGGCGGGGCATGCAGCGTGGCGTCGGGTTCACAAGTAATTTGAGCAGCGTGCACTAAGGCCGCTCCTATACGCTTGCATTTGTTTAACATGCACGCCGCACGCCCCGCCCCGCTGCACGCCCAACTCGAGCGTTCACTCAGGCCTTACACTTAGAGAGACCCTACACTAGCGTCTTTTGAGCGTAGGCGTCTAGTCAGCGCTATGGAAAATGGCGTCGCTGCGCTGTTGCAGCCACGTTGCGTCGAGCAGCAGCCATAGAGTTGTACTAGACGCTGACGCTCGGGAGACGCTAGTGGTGGCGGTAACGAGCCGCGAATGCTTCGAGCGCATTAAAATTATCTCTTAATATCAAATTAAATTGATATTTATGTTATTTTACTAAAATTGTCATAATAATGGAGAGCTTAGGATTGGTGGTTGCTGGTAGCATTCCGATTCTGTAGGTACTCTACCCGGTTTTTTTAATCCGTGATAAATCTTATAGAGTAATAAGAGAATCGGAATGTCCGCTGCGAATTCGTATACATAATTTGAAATAAACTTACCACAACATAACAATGTTATAGAAAAACTTTATTTAGGCAAATATGTTAACCAGTAGTTGTTTATGTCGCAAGTAGTGGCATCTGATTAGCTTCACTACATGGCTCTGATATAATGCAATACATTTTGTAGTGACTCAACTGTTAACATTTTTGACTTTACATTTGCGATTTGCATTTGAAATACCTTTAATTAGGTTTAAAACACAGAACAAGTTAGAATGGCGATGCGAGCAGGGTACGTGTCGCCGCCGGTTTTGAGCAAACGCCCGCGCTGACCGAAAAACGAAGTAAACATGCCTTTTGCGCCACAATAACCTTCAGATTAGGAAGCCAGACATCAAATCTGTCTAAAGGAGGCGTATCCTTTCACCACGCACACAAGGCGCTAGCTAGTTTTTACTACCGTTGCGCGAGTGTTAGTAGGTAAATGTAGAGGAACGAGCGGCGACACCGGTTCCGATACTAACTGCGCGCGATAGTCATTCTAACCTCTTTAATAATGTTCTGTGGTTTAAAACTGCCGATGCTCAAAGTATGTAAAGTTTTTCTATAACAGTTAAGTCTTTTTACATTTCTTCGGCTAAAAACAGGGTACCATTTTATTTCGAAGCTTACATGACATCGTACGCCTATATCGCTACGTTAAGACGGATAATCCTTAAGTATATCATAGGACATTAGACACCTATATTACAATTATTCTTAGGTTGTGGAATGGATACAAAATATTACAAAAAACCTATTAAATAGTCACTATTCGGTGTTGTAAGGACTAAGGTGGACATGACCGATTTTGGATATCAATATTTTTTAGTAAAACATAGACAAAAGAATACTAAAATACGTAAAGTAGCTGTCGCAAATTTGACAGTAGAGGGCGCTGTACTACATCGTACATCTTTTGCAGTTCTTTCCGCTTCTTAGTATTTATTTGCCTATGGTAATAATTGAATGTTGTATAATTTTCATAATACGTTTATATTAAATTTATATAAGGAGTTTATAATATGCGTTTAATATTGAAATGTGGATTACAATTTAGTCTAATATTTAATGTTTTGTAACTGCATAAACGAGGTATTTTACCCTTACAGCTACCACGTTTTCTTTCTAAAATAAAAGTCATACTCAAAAAAAAAATTATATCCAAGAAAAACACAAAGTAGAAATAGCAATTCATATTCCAATATTAAACAAGTATTTATATATTAATATACGCCTTTAAAATAAATCTTACCTAACGTTTGAAAGGACTTATCTCTAGTCCGTACACGGCCCCAATAGAAAAAACAACAGCTACCTGAAAACCCTGAGGTTACACAACATCCAATGGCACGACTATATACATGAGGAATTGACATGATCTCATAAAAAACGGCACTATCTTACTTAGGCCATCGTGGTTTAATGCTTGGAATAATAACACCTAGAAACTTAGTCCCATAGCGTCCTGTTAAATCGTGAAGTCTATGCACAGACAAGACATCCTCCAGACTGAGCATAGTAGCGCTACCCCCTCTGCCACAAATATACGAGTTTTACTCCATTTTCGAGTCAGTGTCTTTGTGTGACGTCCGTGTCTTTGAACGGACCAATCACGGCACGGGACTCGCTCACCTCGTCCCCCGCACCCCAGTATTTTTGGCAGCATCGGTTTCATGAAATAATTGCTCTAAACTCCGTCTAGAGGATTCCTAGTCTATGAATATGTAAGACTCCATCACATTCCGAGCGAGATACGTTTGCCATCAGATATATCGGAGCGGCCAAGCTGTTCCCAAATATCGGAACAAAGCACCTCTATTATCAAGAAGAAATATCTTTGAACACCTTGGCCGTTCCTATATATCTGATGACCGTACAATGTATGAAAACCTGGGGCCTATTGCATAACATTTTACAACTCATAATACAAGTGGAAGTCTCTTTCTAATAAAAGGGATGAAGAGGCGTCCGCTTGTATTATCAGTTGTAAAATGTTATGTAATAGGCCCCTGGTCATTCATAGTAAAAATTACTTCACTACGGTTGCCATTATTTATTTCTAGGCATTATTATTTTAAGTTGTTATCGCAAATAAAACAGTGCCTAATACTACCTGTTTGTCTTTAAGCTACTTTTAAAACGTAATTTACATATATTCATATTTTCTGACAGTTCCATGATTTAAATGATTTCACGTAGATCAATAAAATGAATTTTGTTTCCGATAACGTAGGTTGGTACAATCGATTATCGGTAGGTTGGTTCATTTTATTGAATAATCGTAAAAACACGCGTCATTGCACGTTCGGTGTTTAAAAAAAAAGCAAAATGGTCATATTTAGAGGCGAAACACTACATATATTTAATGCATTTATAATAAATGCTTGTGCAAGATACTTTCATATGTAATATAAATTACAATTCGGTAAGATCGTGAGAATAACTTGAACAAACCGCTGCAACAAAGTTATGTATTTTTATAAAATGGCACTACATTTATACTTATCGTTTAAGTTTCAATACTGTTAGATATTGGCGAGAACAGAAATTGTAACTTGTGCAAAGGGGAGTCGACCATAGAAGTATAGTACAGTTGAGTACCTCTCATATCCCAGTGGCTCAAATATGAGCCGGATTTGTATGGATTTGAGAGGTGCTGGGATTCGAGGAGTTAATTCAAACTATAGTCTGTCAAGCAGGATATGTCAGTAGCAATGTAAAGCAACCTAAAGTATGGTATCCCTAGGAAACGAACAAAAAGCAGCAATGTACATCGAACAACGATGAAATGTAAACAAAACAGTTCCACAGATAAGATATAAATGACGCGCGATTTTCGAACAATTCAAACGTAGTGTTGCTAGCAACCCGCGATTTTTAAGTTTGCCGCCTTTTACTACTGACAAGATTTGCTTGATCAAGTATAATTCTAAAATGATTATCAATATTTTGTCTTCGTTCTTAAGGTGTATCTGTATTTATTTATAAGGATAGGAGGTATCCTCTAAAACAACAAATAACATAAAGATTTGTGATTCAACGCCTGGGCTATGACCGCGAAAATCGAAATTCGCAAATTGCGGGCACCTCTCTCTGTCTTTCTAATTAGTAGAGTAGAGTAAAAGAGAAAGATCACGGCAATTAGAGAATTTCGGTTTCGCGGTAGCCCCCTGCATGCACGGCTTGGACGTTCGAAGACCATTGGGGTGACCAATTAAAGTATCTATAACTCCCAAATACCGCAAATGCTCGACTCCCCATTGCACTAACCGCCACACTAAACTTTACCACCCTACATTAAGAGCCAACAGGAGCTAAGATTTAAATATTTTAGGTAAATATACCCGTCTCGCTAATGGAAGTGGCTCCTAAAACTAGTGCGATAAGGACAAGGCGAAAAATCCTGCGTAAAAATATCAAAAATCGAGGTTTCGTACTCGACTGTTTCCTCCTCCAAAACTTAACCAATCGTAACCAAATTTGGAAATCTAAATGATTATGACATTATCTGTGTCGGACCGTTTTGCTTTTTTGACTAATTGATGTCAGTTTTGAATAGCACGCCTCTCATTGCGGCATAGTCAATTAGGCCATTTTGGCCATTTTTGAAGGGCGCCTTAAAAAACAAAAATATCAAAAAAAGCAAAACGGTCCGACACAGATATTGACAATATTAATCTGTGTTGAAAAAATCATTGCTCTAGCTTCAAAACCCACGGAGGAAACAGTCGAGTACGTTTGTATGGAGAAATGACCACTCCTGTTGGCTCTTAAGGTTGATTATAGTGTGACACGCAAGTTACCCCCACGATCTGTGTTGAGCGCACTAGCGACTGCTGGGCGGCATGGGCATGGAAGCTTGCACGCCTTGGAGGTTCATGGGCCGGCCGTTGGGGTTACCCATGCCGAGACCGTCTTGGTAGTTATTCACGTCCATCGTTGGGGCGTCATCGTTCTGGAAGTAATGGTTCGGTTAGTACTGACGCTTACGCCATTACGCTTAGGCCGCGCGACGCCGTGCGGCGTAAGTGCCATCGACAATAGATAATGCCCCATATTTTGTAATTATTAGACAACGTGGCTGAAGGCCGAAATTATAGGGCAACTCACTTTAAGTTTAGTCACAGAATAAATAATAGTACTAGGTACAGAAGACTCACTCTCTAACAAAACGCGTCTGTTACGATCAGCACAGATATGGCCGCTAGGTGGCGACAGCGCCACGCGCCGCTTATGGCTTCCCCAAAATTGGGGTCGAACGGATGTACTTTTAGCTACCTGTAGCAAAGCGACGAAATCGCGGAGTGAGCCACGCCTGGTTTAGTATATTTATTATTCATGTCATGAACATAAAATAAAATACAAAAGTAATAACGCCGAACATAATTACATCAAAGTCAGTGTGTTTATTTTTTTAAATGGCTTTTTTTGAACTGATACCTACATATATTTCGAATATTTTGTTAGCTTCCAGATAAATAATCAATTATTAATTTCTCCCATAATGTTCTGCGAACATGGTGATACGAATTACAAATTGAATATAATGAATCGCAGAATATATGTAAGTACCTACACTTTTAATGAGTTTGTGACTATGATTGTTTAGTAGAGCGTCGTCAATGCAGATTAATAATGTAATATCGAAAATGACAAATGTAGTTAACGCATGACATGTTTCAGCAAATCTTACAAATTCCACAAGTGCGCTAATATATTTCACAACAAAACCACAACCCATTTTGCATATAAAACAAAGCGTGCGCAGCTGTTACTCGCCGCTTAGAAAAAAATTACTTCTCTTCAGTTCAATATATGTACATATTGTTACAATGCAATTCAATGACAGATCATAAAATTTACTTCTAAGCGGCTGGAAACAACAGTCCTAGAACTCGATTCCCACCGGCTTGCCAAATTTTTCGGGCAATAGCCACCATTTCTTCATAGATGTCAAAGAAAAAGTCCCCCAGCTTTAGCCCTGAGGACCTACCGCGAACCATTTGTATCGTTCATTCGTCTACATGCCATCTCTCTCGCTTATTCAAGCTACAGAGAGGCAGATAACGAAATTTCGATTTCGCGGTAGGCCCTCTGGGTTGGCCGATAGAAATGTTTATCCCTTTGAACGCCACGCCTATCGCGCACGGCGCGATATTGTGAACCTTGTCGGAATGCACGGTTGATATTGATATAGGTTGATAAAGGGTTAACGTCACCAAATGATGGGCTCGCAAGAGAAACGCTGACGAGAAACCCCGCCTACAAAGCGGAACACCCCAGGGGGTTTAGTCCTTGGTAGTTGGACATACCCACTGCGCTTTTTCCGGGCCAGTGGGATCCATAAGGGAATCCCAAGGGTTAAGAGCCCATCAACGTGCACACTAGCGCCACTGCTAAATAATCGTGATTATTTAAAAACGAAATATATTTAACTAGTTTCTATGTTGCTGGATTCGTCATTCTATAAACTCAGAACAAAAACGGCCGTTTTAACTTTGGACGTATAGATTTGACGAATCCAGCAACATGCGTATAGAAACTAGTTTCATGTATTCAAAAGGTATTTTAATACAAGGTGCAGTACGTAGCGGCCTCCTTTTTAACAAGCTTTTATTAGGTCGACCTGTATGTACGAGGGGTGTTCAAAATATTCTCGGTATGAGAATTAAAACAAACAAGTACGAAAAGTTTGATATTTTTATTTTTCAATATACTCCCCCCCTATGTTCATACACTTAAAAGATCGATCAATTATTTTTTTTAATCCTGCATAAAAATATTTTTTATCTTTGGTGTAAAAATGCTCCTCCACTGCCGCCTTCAATGCTTCATCATCGGAAAATTTATTTCCACGCAGATCTTTTTTAAGATTGGGGAACAAAAAGAAGTCGCTGGGGGCTAAGTCCGGACTATACGGTGGGTGAGTAACAGTTTCAAACCCACATTCAACAATAGCTGCCTTGGCAATATGAGTAGTATGGACGGGGGCGTTGTCATGCAGAAGCATAACACCTTTGGTTAACTTTCCTCGCCTCTTTTCTTTGATTGCATCCTTTAATTGACGTAGAATGTTAGCGTAGTACTGTCCTGTGATATTTACACCTTTTTCTTTATAATCAATCAGTAATACTCCTTCACAATCCCAAAATATCGTGGCCATGACCTTGCCAGCTGAAGGGATGACCTTGAACTTCTTGGGATGAGCTGAACCCTTAATGTGCCACTGCATGGACTCTTGTTTACTCTCTGGGTCATAATGATGCACCCAGGTTTCATCTCCAGTAACTATTCTTTGCAGCACCTCATCAGGATTTTCACCGCACAGGTCAATAAAATCGGAACAACAAGCTACACGCATGTCTTTTTGAAGCCGAGTCAGCATTCGCGGAACCCATCTTGCACTTACTTTTGACATATTAAGATGGTCATGGATAATATCATGTACGGTACCAATAGAGAGATTGGTTACTTGTGCTATAGATTTTACCTTCACTCGACCATCTTCCAATATAAGTTTTTCCACTTTATCAATATTTTCTTGTGAAGTAGCTACTACAGGCCGGCCAGGTCTAGGGTCGTCTTCAACACTCTCCCTTCCACGTTTAAACTCGCTTGACCACTTTTGAATGGTAGATAAAGAAGGAGCAGACTCACGGTAAACACAATCCATTTCCTCTTTTATGGTTTTTTGATTTTTACCCTGTTTTGTCAAGAATTTTATCACGCATCGATGTTCTAATTTAGTTAACATTGTCAATTCCCACATGATGTTCATGTTTGTTCAGCAATTGCAGAAAAACAAAAGAACATCTCGGTTCGAATTATACTTTTTTTTAATGTCAATGAATAAACCTTAGCGGCCAGTAACGAAAGAAATTTTAGAAGAGGTTGTAAGATATCAATACCGAGAATATTTTGAACGCCCCTCGTAACTATGTAATGGAATCTTGCAAGTTAAATTTGACCCACTTCCCGGTTTCCGATTGAGCTGAAATTTTGCATACACATGTAAGTCGGGTGACAATGCAATATTATGGTACCATCGAGCTGATCTGATGATGGAGACAGGAGGTGGCCACAGGAACTCTGTGATGAAACAACGCAACCTAATTGTGTTAGGGGTTTTTAGAATTGTCTCGATGAGTATTAGTTGTCTGTCGTAAGAAAAGTACAGGCAGCGATAAAAGCGTGTACCAAAAATTAAATTTTTGCCAAAAACTTAGTTAAATATATTTCGTTAAATTTAAATAATCACGATTATTTAGCAGTGGCGCTAGTGTGCACGTTGATGGGCTCTTAACGTCCCGGTGGTGAGTGAGGACTCAGTTAGACGGTGCGAGAACTCGCATGCGAGTTTAATTACATTGCGTCATTTGATCGGTCGGCTGAATTGATGTAACCTCACTGGTCCGCAATGTATAGTTTGTAGCTTTCTAGTAGAGCCCGAAGGCTTATCCTATTGTCTATTGTTCAGTAAAACCGCACGTGCTACTTACCTGCAAAAAAGGGTCCTAATTATTCTATTTGGCACCTGAGCGCGGGCTAGTCCAACGCTCAAAAAACCAGTGTAGGTGCGCTCTCCGATAACGCGCCTTTGTTACGCATCTCGATGACACATTTTAGACTGGTTCTGTAGCGTTCGACTCGCCGGCACTCAGTAACCGAAGTACCGATTTTTTATGCAGGTGGTTGTGGCACGTGGCACGAGCGGTTTTACTTAACAATAGACAATAGGATTAGCCTTCGGGCTCTATTAGAAAGCAACAAACTATAACTAAAATCGTATACGAGTAGTGTTGAGTCGCTCACTCGTGAGGCACCTCATTTGTACCACTCATTTTGTTAATTTGTCGCAGTACTTCGTACCGCAAAAATGTCTTACTTCACTCCTCTATTCATTTTACTCATTTACTCGCGCGCATCACAAACACCTCTTGCCACCATCACACAAATCATTCACACACTTCAAATTTCAAAAAACTCTTATCCGTTCAAATTCACTCGCGAGTCTCCCAAAAGTTATATTCTTAACCTCCAGAATTGCACTCCAATTAAATATTACTATTTATTTATTTATAAAGGAAGTGATGAATACATAAATATGTATATACATAAAAAAAATTGTCGCTGTTGGAATTAATGGAATAGTCGATGCTGAAAATATGCTAGTACCTCACCTCATTTGAAGTAAGACATTGTAACACCTCATACAAACTCATTTTAAATTGATGTCCTACCCATTACTATATACGAGTTCGCGCGCCGTCTAAATGAGCCGTGACTGTGTTACCTCTCTGTGCCTCCGTATGGTGCGATCCTCGTACCGCGTGCCGCCGGTGCTGGCCATGGGCCGGCTGAGCGTGCTGTTGGCGTTGCTGGGCGAGTGCGGCGCGCCGCCCACCGGCGTGCCGCCACCTATAGAGGTTAGCGAGTGAGCGGAGGGGAAATGGTGGATTATAAGTAGTGTGAGAGCGCTTTAGAAACATGTCTAACCAGCGACGATCAGTGAATATTTTGTGAACAAGTGGTTTCTCTTTAAAAAACCGGTCAAGTGCGAGTCGGACTCGCGCATGGAGGGTTCCGCACCATCAACAAAAAATAGAGCAAAACGAGCAAAAAAACGGTCACCCATCCAAGTACTGACCCCGCCCGACGTTGCTTAACTTCGGTCAAAAATCACGTTTTTTGTATGGGAGCCCCACTTAAATCTTTATTTTATTCTGTTTTTAGTATTTGTTGTTATAGCGGCAACAGAAATACATCATCTGTGAAAATTTCAACTGTCTAGCTATCACGGTTCGTGGGATACAGCCTGGTGACAGACGGACGGACGGACGGACGGACGGACGGACAGCGTAGTCTTAGTAATAGGGTCCCGTTTTTACCCTTTGGGTACGGAACCCTAAAAAGTATGGGTAAAGTCCAGTGACTTTACCCAAAGCCAGTGTTTTACACGGAATCTACACGTAGCATACTACCCGCACTACCCGTAATATCATATCATCGCCGCTGGTCGGACAAATTGTAAAGTTCTGACGTCGCCGTCTGTCAGTGATTGTTAAGTCTCCATTTTAGAAACAAAAGCTCTAAAAACAAGTCTTCAATTTACAAAAATATCTAAGACATCTATGTTTTCTCGAATACTTATAATTGCACATTACGTTAGTTTATTCGGACAAAACGTTTTTTTTTGTCATTCTCACTGGTCACAATTTAAAATTTGAATCATTTTTATTAACAACTAGCGCCCCGCCCCGGCTTCGCACGAGTTAACAAATTATACATAAACCTTCCTCTTGAATCACTCTATTAAAAATCCGCATCAAAATCCGTTGCGTAGTTTTAAAGATCTAAGCATACATACAGACAGACAGACAGACAGCGGGAAGCGACTTTGTTTTATACTATGTAGTGATCATTAAAGGGAGACAAGTAATAGTTGTGTATGCGTCATGAAATTGACAGACGAAGATGAGAGACAATATACACAAGGCAGTTAAGCATCCATAAGAATATACACTGTACAAATACATACAAATGCTAATATATACAAGACACAATCGTTGTTATTTGTTAGCTAATGCTAAGCATGATTTTTGTGTAAGCATGATTTTCAACCCCATTTGCGGTTCTGTGACTTAGCAAGTGCTTACCCGTTTTGTGGCTATTCTTATATCGTATACTTTTCGCTTTCCTTTCTAGATACTATAAGTTACAGTTTGATTGGCCAATCTACTTTTCAATCTGCCCAATTCAACTGCCTTTTTAGTACAAAACTAGACAGATTGGGTTGTAGACCAGGCAATCGATTGTCATTTTATTTTAGTATTTGTTACATAAAAACAAAACTGTCATACAAAATACTCGATAGCAAAGCTCACCAATCTCTCAAATTCCACGACACAAAAAAGAATCCAGGCATTGCAGAATTAATTTTGCATTTTTGGCTGATATAGATTTTTTGAAAACATCGTTTCACCTCTTTCAGCACCCCTAGCACATGATTGGCGCGACAGTATTTCGCCTTTTTCTATGTTAATAAAAGAGGGACGGGTAGTCTATCTCGCCGCGAGATACTGTCGCGCCAATCATGTGCTAGCCCGGCTGTAGTTAGGGCCACTTGCACCATTCACTAACCCGGGGCTAACCGGTTAAACCTGGAGTAACCATGGTTACCAGTACAATGAGGTTGGCCGGTCGAAGTATTTAGCAGATGGCGCCATCATAGTTTGCTCCGTCAATCCTTAGAATTGTGTCAATTTTTTTTTTTTTTAATGCGCGGATGCCAGCCCTTTAAGCCAAATCTCATAGAAAAAGGGGCAAGCTATGGTGGCGCCATCTATGCAAATATTTGACAGTTGCCAACCCCATTGGATAATGGGTTAACGGTTTAACCGGTTACACATTCACTGCCAAGAACCCACCTGGTGGGCGCTCGTGAACTTTGCTCAGATGCCGGACGACCCGCTGGGCGGGTTGTTTTATACGCAGCTATAGACGACCGGTTTCTGGGGTAGTGCGTCGTTTTTTGTCTGGCAGTGACTGTGTTAACCCCGGGTTAGTGGGTGGGTACAAGTGGCACTTTGTCTAAATATGGCGGGTTGGTTTAACCATAGAGAAATAAAGACAAGAGTGCTCACTCCATACATCAGTTCAGACTATTAATTTCAGTGTGTTATGCTGTTGAGATAAGACTTTCCGGTCGGTGCTACATCTATTGTCAAGTAGCAGTACTGATAGTTCCGCTACTCGATGCTAGATGCTAATAGTCTTTTTGGTACGAAAACTGATGTATGGAGTGAGCACTCTATGTATTTTTTTCTCTATGGTTTAACCCACAGACAAGACATCCTCTAGCTAGCTAGACTGAGCATAGTAACGCTACCCCCTCTGCCACTATATACGGTAGTTTTACTCCATCTTCGAGTCAAAGTGTCAGAATCACGGCACGGGATTCGCTCACCTCGTCCCCCCGCACCCCAGTATTTTTGGCAGCATCGGTTTCATGAAATAATTGCTCTAAACTCCGTCGAGAGGATTCCTAGTCTATGGTTTAACTAGGGTTGCCAACCGTACTATATTATATAGTATTGTACTATATTCTGGCTCTCTGTACTATATACTTTTGGAAAAATATATAGTACGCTAAAATACTATATTTCCGATTAAACGTATATTACACTTATGTTTAGTATTTTATCTAAAAGTACTATATTTTTTTGAAATGTACTATATTTTTGATGCCTTATTCTGGAAAATACTATATTCCACCAAAAAATAGTTGGCAACCCTAGGTTTAACCCTTGTTGTGGAGGTGGGTACACGTACCGGAGGCGGTGGCGTTAGAGGCGGTGCGCGGCTGCGCGGCGCGCGCGGGCGTGAGGAAGTCTGCCTCGCGCCACCCGTGCTTGCGGTACACCTCGCGCAGCTCCGCGTGCGACCACATAGTCTGCAGCACTTGCCCTGTACAATACACAACGTTTAGAGCTACATATAGCGGCCGCGGAAACTAAATTTAAGAAAGGCTAACCTAGGATTAACATTGGTGCATTCTTTGTACCCGCTAAATCTTTATGTGTTATCTGTCGTGGCATCACCCAATGGGCACTACGGAAGACCAGCGCTGGCTTTATAGCTAGCATTATGCTGAGTTGGGTCCATTTCGTGATGCACACTTATTGATTTCTTTTTTTCTTGCTGTACATGTCCGTACATGTTTTGTGATCGTCACGAATAAAAATCTTTTATCTTATCTTATCTTTATCTTAAATGAACGAGGGAGAACGTAGTCTGTTTTGATCCGCAAAAAACCCGAGATACGGCCTTTAAACCGTGAACCAGCCACCACCCTGTTAAGCTGTTTCACCATGGTGACACAGAATGATAGCGACAATTCGTTGTACATTGCTAGTCCAACAAGTAAATAATATCGACCAAAAAATAGACAGAAAATTGTATGTCAGGAGTCAATTGTCATCGTGGTGAAATTGCGCGCCAAAAAAACCGACTTGCAAATGATCGCCCAGCGTACTAACCATGGACGGTCCGTGTTCCAGCCCAGTGTGGCCTAGGCCGTGGTTTTCATGGGCATTATCTTAGGCCACAAATAAAGTGGTAAGTTACCTGCAAACTTCAGCACTCTGGGCGTATGCCGATGGCGCTGCTTGGTGAGGTTGAGTAGACTCCACGCCACCGGCTTCTAACAGCGAGCGGCTGAACTCGACGCTCTTTTTGATCACTTCGCTTAATGTGGCCAGGACGGTCCATGTTCCAGCCAGGTATAGCCCGGGCCAAGTTATCTTTGGTCATAAATAAAGTAATCAGTGGTAAGTTACCTGCAAACTTCAGCACTCTGGGTGTATGCCGATGGCGCTGCATGGTGAGGTTGAGTAGACGCTCCACGCCCCCGGCTTCTAACAGCGAGCGGCTAAACTCTTCTTGATCACTTAGTTTAATGTGGCCAGGACGGCCCATGATCCAGCCAGGTATAGCCCGGGCCATGTTTTTCGTGTACCGATTATCTTTGACTATATAAAGACAAGTAATCAGTGGTAAGTTACCTGCAAACTTCAGCACTCTGGGCGTATGCCGATGGCGTTGCTTGGTGAGGTTGAGTAGACGCTCCACGCCGCCGGCTTCTAACAGCGAGCGGCTGAACTCGCCACTCTTTTTTTGATCACTTCGTTTAGTGTGGCCAGGACGGTCTATGTTCCAGCCAGGTATAGCCCGGGCCATGTTTTTCGTGTACCGATTATCTTCGACTATATAAAGACAAGTAATCAATGGTAAGTTACCTGCAAACTTCAGCACTCTCGGCGTATGCCGATGGCGTTGCTTGGTGAGGTTGAGTAGACGCTCCACGCCCCCGGCTTTTAACAGCGAGCGGCTCAACTCGCCGCTCTTCTTGATCACTTCGCTTAATGTGGCCAGGACGGCCCATGTTCCAGCCAGGTATAGCCCGGGCCATGTTTTTCGTGTACCGATTATCTTTGACTATATAAAGACAAGTAATCAGTGGTAAGTTACCTGCAAACTTCAGCACTCTGGGCGTATGCCGATGGCGCTGCTTGGTGAGGTTGAGTAGACGCTCCACGCCGCTGGCTTCTAACAGCGAGCGGCTGAACTCGCCGCTCTTTTTGATCACTTCGTTTAGTGTGGCCAGGACAGCCGCGATCGTGTCGTCTGATGTGGCCTGCTGTAAAATTAGTTAGAGGTTAAAACTGTACTTGTTTGGATAATTTCGAACGATCGTGCTACAACTATCGAGCGCCACTCCCTACGACCTCAAGCGCAAGTAGTTTAAATGTAGGTACTGTGAGTTTTTAGTTTATGAATCGCGTAATGCATGTATCATGCCGAAATCATGGCTCTCTGCGTAGTATATCGTGTGCGTGACGTATTTGGGCGGTTTTTTTTTTGTCCCCTACACTTTTTTTTTTCAAATTTGGGATTTTTTATGTTATTTCTACTCAGAATTACGAGCTTTTTTATCCTAATAGTAGAAAAGAAGTATCCTAAGGTTTTTATTTCCATTACGTCACCATTTTTCATAGACTTTGTATGGCGGTCGCGGAATGGAAAGATCGAAAAATGTATGGAAATTTTCGGACACTTTTTTCTCCTATTACCCTATTAGGATAGACAGAGCTCGTGATTCTGAGTAGAAATAACATAAAAAGTGTACGGGACGCCCTTTTGTGCAAGCAGCATTAAAAAAGGTTTACTGTACTAAGCCAGAAGCCAAAGCCGTGCTGTATTAAAACACGCGGCATGATTTGGCCTTTATCTTTATAATTTGCAAAACCAAAAATGACAATGAGAAAATGTTATACTTAACTAGCGACCCACCCCGGCTTCGCACGGGTTAACAAATTATACATAAACCTTCCTTTTGAATCACTCTATTTATTAAGAAAAACCGCATCAAAATCCGTTGCGTAGTTTTAAAGATCTTAGCATACATAGGGACAGACAGCGGGAAGCGACTTTGTTAACCGACTTCCAAATCTCAAAAAAGGAGGTTATCAATTCGGTTGTATGTTTTTTAACCGACTTCCAAATCTCAAAGAAGGAGGTTATCAATTCGGTTGTATGTGTTTTTTTTTTTTTTATGTTTGTTACTCCATATCTCCGTCATTACTGGACCGATTTTGAAAATTCTTTTTTTGATTGTATGTATATGCATACAGATTGGTCCCGTTTTTGTCAAAACCCAGTTCTGATGACGGGATCCATGAGGAATCGAGGGAACTCCTCAAATCTTAAAGGCATACATATAGTGATTTTTGTGTTTTTATCAACAAATCAAGCATATACATTCAGAAACGTGACATTTGATGAAGTGTAACTGCTGATGATGACCAGAACGAAACTCTTTAACGACGCATAGCTCGCGTTTGGCGATTTTTTCTTTTCGTTATGTTTGTTAAGCAAGTTAGGTTTTTAAGCCATATTTATCTCAAGCTCAAGTTCTGAACATGGGATCCATGATAAATCGAGGGAACTCCTCAAATCTTAAAGGCACACGTATAGAATTTTCTGTATTTTCATCATAAAATAAAGCATTAACATTAAAAACTGTCGCATTTGATGAACTGGAACTGCTGATGATGATCAGAACAGAACTCTTCAACGACGCATAGTACATGTTTGGTGATTTCGAATTTCGACTTTGACTTGGACTGGGACCCGGACTCGGATCCAGATCCGGACTCGTACCCGGATCCGGTTCGGACCCGGACCCGGACCTGGACTCGGATTCGGACTCGGACCTGGACTAGACCCGGACTCGGACCCGGACTCGGACACAGACCCGGACCTTGACCCGGAAAACCACTATGATACCTAAACTAAATAAACCACTATGATTACCTACCATAAAATGTAGGTATAAAGTATGATGAGGCCAAACCCCTCCCGCTCAAACCCCCGTACACCGCACCGCATGCGCCGTTAAGTGGGTTAGGTTAGGTTTGAACTGCTATCCTCACAGAACCGAACAAAAGTGGGTTAGGTTAGGTTAGAACTGCGAGAACGAAATGCTTCCTTTTCTACATAGCGCACCATCTACAATAATCTTTCACCGGGCCGCATAGAAGTCGGTTTTTTTTTCTTAAAAATTGTTTTATATAATTTTAGTCTGCAAGTGTCAACTTGGCTTACATTTTTATGTCAGTGACAGTTTCATCCTTACCTGGTCATGTTGTTGGTTCCCGCTGGGTAGTTTCTGCACTAGGTCCCGCATGGCGTATTTCCCGATGAGCTCCTTGTTGCGTTGGTCGATGGCCAAGTTCCGCAGTGCTGTGGCCACCGCGCATACCACGCGGTCCACTTCCATTCGAAGCAGCTCTACTAGTATAGGTAGACCTGAGAACATTTTTCGGTTGAAATAAATATTCTGATTTTGTCATGTTAAAGACGGAGAAATATTAGATACTAGCGAGCTAGCGACCCGCCCCGGCTTCGCACGGGTTAACAAATTATATATAAACCTTCCTCTTGAATCACTCTATCTATTAAAAAAAAACCGCATCAATATCCGTTGCGTAGTTTTAAAGATCTAAGCATACAGACAGACAGACAGACAGGGAAGCAACTTTGTTTTATACTATGTAGTGATGATGAAAGGGTAAAAGTTTGTAATTTAGTCAATAGCTAGGTAATTTGGTCAAAACATTTGGTCGCCAACCAAACCAACGTCACCAAAAAAAGCACTGGTGGCTTTGAAAAAAGTGCTGGTGGCCTAGCGGTAAAAGCGTGCGACTTTCAATCCGGAGGCCGCGGGTTCAAATCCCGGCTCGTACTTATGTACGATTCGTACATAAGTACATAACACAGAATAATAATAATGTAAAAAACATTTAAGTACTTTAAAACCACAAAACTTGTAAGCAAAATTCAATCCTAATTTAATATACTACATGGGTAAGTTACCGTAAATTCTCGGTAATTTACGGTAATTTTCACTAATGAGAATTACGGTAAGTGCGTAATTTCTCGGCGGCACATCACTATGTACGAAATATCATTTGATTTTTACCAGTTGCTTTTCGGTGAAGGAAAACATCGTGAGGAAACCGGACTAATCCCAAAGGCCTAGTTTTCCCTCTGGGTTGGAAGGTCAGATGGCAGTCGCTTTCGTAAAAACTAGTGCCATAAAATCAAGATCCGTTGCGTAGTTTTAAAGATCTAAACATACATAGGGACAGATAGCGGGAGGCGACTTTGTTTTGTACTATGTAGTGACTCACCTTTCTCTTTCCTTACAGCCGCCCGAATGTCAATGGAAGGCTGCCAGTAGCAGGCGGCGAGGTTCTGCAGCGCGCCCGCAGCGGCCTCTAGCGTCTCCGGGTTAGAACATGTTTGGAGCAGCGCCATGTATAGTGGCACCACCTAGTAACAACAGACGGTTAACCGCTTATAAGGCATAAGGGTGTCAGAAGTTATGCAAAATTGAACCCTATCATTCTGAAACAAAGTTCAAAATCATGTGGGATATATATTCCCTCTGCCTTGCAAAAGCTTTAATTAGATACATAACTGTTTCTGGTGCATGTTTACCTAGACATCATTCGACACGGACAAAGTCGTACAATAAGGCATAATTAAAAATAAAACTTATGTCAATTTGAATTGTCTACTTTATTATAAAAATAGTTGCGAGAAATCCATATCTATAAATGCTTCCGCACTACTCGTATACGAACTGAACGAAATCAACCACTGGCATTTTTTACTACCAAACCCCATATCGACTTGTAATGACGATCTAAAATCTAAATTATAGGTACAAGGTCATTTGCTTTCGAAATGGTATAGTTTGTAGCTTTCTAATAGACCCCGAAGGCTAATCCTATTGTCTATTGTTCAGTAAAACCGCACGTGCTACTTACCTGCAAAAAAGGGTCCTAAGTATTCTATTTGGCACCTGAGCGCGGGCTAGTCCAACGCTCAAAAAACCAGTGTAGGTGCGCTCTCCGATAACGCGCCTTTGTTACGCATCTCGATGACACATTTTAGACTGGTTCTGTAGCGTTCGACTCGCCGGCACTCAGTAACCGAAGTACCGATTTTTTATGTAGGTGGTTGTGGCACGTGGCACGAGCGGTTTTTCTTAACAATAGACAATAGGATTAGCCTTCGGGGTCTATTAGAAAGCTACAAACTATATCTTTCGACTAGGGACGTTCCTTCTCAACCTAACCATTGATATAATCGTATTGTGGCTGACAAAGAGAGTGTATAAGGGAGAAGTAGAAGAAGGAGTTGGAAGGGGCAGACCTCGGCGGACTTTCTCTGATCAGATCGGAAAAATCCTGAAGAAAGGCCAGGTCAAGAGCACCATAAACCGGCGAGCGTGTATGAGGAATGTTATGAAAGTAACGGAAGCTAAAGAAGTATGGCAGGATCGTAGCAAGTGGAAATCCGTGGTCTCTGCCTACCCCTCCGGGATATACAGGGTGGATTTTCTTTTTGGGTCAGTGAGGGCAGCTACCAGATCCCGTGCTGCTACGAGAAAACGGTCTAAGAAGACCTTCCCTCGATTTCAAATTAATGAAGATTGGCTTTTACAGATTTTGGAAAAAACATACAGAGTGCGAGAAAAAGGTCATTTTTGACAAACTTTTTTTTTTTGATGCCAATCGATCCCATTCCTATTAAGGATCAAAAGCTTGTATGGAACCAAAAAAAAAATTTCCGGCTAGAAAAGCCACTAATCGAGGAAAACTTTTCCCATACAATTTGTTAGCGCCTCCATGGTGCTACCTTCATGCGGTGCTGGCCGCTGATCGCCGTACTAATTTTGAATTGAGTTTTCTTGACATTGACTAAATATATAATTTTGTTCTTTCTGTATGAGATTATTGATTTTTTACATAGAAGAAGAAATGTTATTTATTTTGTAAAAACGTTAAAATGTTAGAATAAAGTGTATATTAAAATGATTGTATGTTCTTAAACATATTGTGGTGACCCCGACGTGATGAAATTCGCAATATTTGAATGAAGATTGCGCTGAGTTGAAATGAAGACTATTCTTCGGAGAATGTCCCAATTTATCCAATAACGATTACCAGATGTTGTGAGTTTAAGCCGGTGAGAGCACGGATGGCTATTGCTGGTACCCATCAACTATCAATCGCTATTAAATTATCGTAAGTAATTAATGGGTAATTCTACGAAGCGCGGGATTATTACTGTAAGTACCTCTATGTACCTAAATTTGCTTTAATGCGTATGCAAGTATAATTTAGCAGTTTAAAATAATCTCGCACCCTCAAAATGGAAGAACTCAAACGACAAAGAGGAACAGTTCGGAGAGCTGTAACTTTATTTAAAAAATTCCTCACGCCGTTGTTAGATAAAAAGAATCTAACTCAAGTTCTTATAAATGAATGCACTCTTAGGTTGTCTAAAATACAGGAGGCATTTAATCGATTCGATGAAATTCAAACTAATATTGAATTACAGGATGATTCTCAGAATGAGCTGGATGCTCGAGAGGCCACAGAAAATGAGTTTTATTGTGTAATGGCTCAGGCCCAAGAGGTAATTGCCGCCTTTAAGGAAAAAGACCATCAAGGGGACGAGTTCTTCAGCCAGAGCAGCCGTCAGCGCGGAGGAGCGAAGAATGTGAAACTCCCGCAGCTAAGACTTCCTCCCTTTGATGGAAAGACAGATAAGTGGCTAGAATTTAGAGACCTTTACCTGTCTTTAATACATGACAACGAGAACATTGATGACGTTTGTAAGTTTCACTATCTCAAGTCATACCTTCAAGGCGATGCAAGCTTAGTTATTAATTCTGTGTCCGTCTCAGCTGAGAACTATCCTATCGCTTGGTCTCTTTTACGCGAGCGATATGATAATAAGCGTCTGTTAATCAACCAGCATTTAAAGGGTTTGTTTAGCATAGAGCCTTTGTCGAAGGAAAGTGATGAGGGTTTACGCAAATTAATTGACAATTTGTCAAGACATTTACAAGCACTCAAGTCTCTTGGTGAGGAGACCGATAAGTGGGATACCTTGGTTATCTATATGGCCTCGTCAAAACTTGACGTTAGTACCGCGCGAAAATGGGAAGAGTTTCGTAGTGACATAACTTCGCCGTCATTACAGGAGTTTTATAAATTCCTTCGTAACAGGGCTGACGTTTTAGAAACGGTATCTAGCTCGAGGAACGACAAACGTCAAATTCAGACGGATTTAAATAAAAACGATAAACGTCAGAACGTTACTCGAACTAAATGCTTTGTTTCGTCAGGCCTGTCACCGAAATCGTCGACTAGCGTGGTAGTAAATGAGTGTCATTATTGTAATCAGGATCATAGGCTAAGCGATTGTCCCAAATTTAATACTTTATCGGTTGATGAGCGCTTTCTACAGGTAAGTCAATGGAAGTTGTGCAAAAACTGTTTACGCCCCGGCCACACTGCTTATCAGTGTCACACCAGTACTGCGTGTAGGGTTTGCAAAAAAAGGCACAACACCATATTACATAAAGAAATGACTAACCAGCAACAATGTGAAGAGGAAGCAGCTGCCGGACCTAGCAATAATATTTCACGTCCTCAAATGTCAGCAGCTCCTTCGCCTTCAAGCGTAAGTCAAGAATCTAAGCCTCAAGCATGACTAGCACTGCCGCGCGCCGATCCGAGGGTCGAATCGCGCTCTATGTATAACGCTATCGGCGGCGCAAGTTATGATGAGACTTCGCATTCGTCTATCGCAACAAACTCGACTGACACGATTGTCACGTTAACAGCGGCAGATCGTCGTCATATTATGTTGGCTACAGCTCTAGTTGAGGTGGCTATTCACGGAAACAAGTTTGTTTTGCGCGCGTTATTAGACAATGGTAGTCAGTCCTCATTTATAACTGAAAAGGCTAAACAAAAGATTAATTGCAGTACAATTATTGTAAATCGCTCCATTTCGTGTCTTAATAAAATACCTTTTTGTTTATAAATGAATATTGTGATCTTAATTTACATTCACTCCACACGTCATTTATAGCTGAAGTGAGGTGCTATATTGTAGCTGAGATTACGGAGGAGCTTCCTGCAGTCAAGATAGGAGTAAAAGTAGATATTCCTAGCAATATTACCCTAGCTGATCCTAAGTTTCAGTCGCCGGCAGAAGTCGATCTCTTGCTTGGTTCCGATATATACTGGGACTTGATTGGGCAAAGAAAAATCAAGCTAGGTATAAGACAACCATATTTAGTAGAAACCGAGCTAGGTTGGATAGTGGCTGGCCCTACGGGGGGGAGGCCCAAGGACTCTACGAGTTCTCATACTATCCGCTGTAACTTTTCACAAGAAATTAAAAATCAGTTGTCAAAATTTTGGGAACTGGAAGAGTTACCTAGTTCGAAACCTGTAGTATCTTCAGATGATGCTTATTGTGAAAAGTTCTTTAGCGATGCTACGCACCGTAATAGTGACGGAAGATATATCGTGAGTATCCCCTTTCGAGAATCGCCAGATACCCTTGGTGATTCATACAAAATGGCCGAAAGGATACTCTATAGTATTGAAAGGAAAATGTCTAGGAATCCTACACTTAAAAAAGGTTATTCTGATTTTATTAAGGAATATGAAGACCTTGGGCATTTGACTGAAGTCTCGAAAGCTGAAGAAGGTAGTCAGTTTCTTCCTCATCATGCTGTTTTAAGAGAGCAGAGTGAAACTACCAAACTACGTGTCGTGTTTCATGCGTCAGCAAAAACTACGTCAGGTAAGTCCTTAAATGACATACAGTATGTAGGACCCGTAGTACAAGATGACCTGTTGTCTATTTTGTTAAGATTTAGGCAACATAAATACGTAGTTACAGCGGATGTAGAGAAAATGTACAGACAGATTCTAGTAGAGCCCAGCCAACGTAAATACCAGCAGATTCTTTGGAAAGACCCAGATACTAGAAAGATGCGTATATTACAATTAAATACAATTACATACGGAACTGCTTCAGCGCCTTTTTTAAGCACGCGATGTTTGCTGCAGTTAGCGAAGGAATGCGACAGTCAAACTATCGCCCAAATAATACAGCATGATTTCTACATGGACGATCTTCTGACTGGTGCGCAGACTGAAGCGGAACTTGGCAACATATGCGAATCAGTTACCAATATATTAAACGGAGCTTGTTTACCTCTTCGTAAGTTTCATACGAACGCTCCTACTATTGTGAAAGCCAGCCTAAGTACCATGATACCTAAGGATTTAGATTTAGATGGCCAGTCGAGTGTTCTGGGCTTAAAATGGCAACCAGCACCCGATTGTTTACAATTTTCAGTGGAAATTGAATCCAAACCACCAGTAACAAAACGTACTATTTTGTCAAACTCGGCAAAAATATTTGATCCTCTCGGCTTACTAAGTGCGGTTACAATTACGCCTAAAATCATTCTTCAGAGGTTGTGGTTGTCAAAACTGGACTGGGACGATCCAGTTCCAGATGATTTATGTAAAAAATGGACAGATTTGGTAGACAAGCTCAAACAGTTGACAAAAATGAATATACCGAGATACGTTTTGTGTAGTCAACCCGTAAACATTACTCTACACTCATTCTCAGATGCATCTCAGGATGCGTATGCTGCATGCATTTATTTAACCTCCTCAGACGTTGAGGGTGTCACACTTACACGTTTACTGTGCGCAAAAGCAAAGGTTGCTCCTTTGCGGCCGACATCTATTCCACGTTTGGAACTTTTAGGCGCGTTACTGTCTGTTCGATTGACTGTCAAGGTTCAGAAATCGCTACGCTGTAATATTGAGCAAGTTTTCCACTGGACTGACTCAGCTGTCGTTCTAAGTTGGCTGCAAGCGGAGCCTCGGAGTTTAAAAACGTTCGTAGCAAATCGGGTTGGTGAGATTCACGAATTGTCTCAAAATAGTTCATGGAGACACGTGCCAGGAGAGATGAACCCTGCTGATTTGGCATCAAGGGGGGTTGACCCTCAAAATTTATGTACCGCCGACCTTTGGTGGCAGGGTCCCTCTTTTCTTAATGACCATATGTCAAACTGGCCACAACTGAATCAGTCCATCAGCGATACAAGTTGCATACCCGAAATGAAAACGTTTACTCTTATCGATAATACCTTAGATAAAAACTACGGTGTCGTAGACTTTGAAAGATATTCAAAGCTGACGACTTTGCAAAGGGTCTTTGCATATGTGCAAAGATTTATCTACAATTTAAGAAATCCTGCGTCTAAACGTTGTGGTTATTTAACCACAGAGGAATTAAATTCATCTTTAAAATATCTGACAAAGCAATCTCAACTAGAGTCTTTCGGTGATGATCTTTGCACACTGCAAAAAGGTAAACCTTTACCTTTAAAGTCTCGAATACTTAAGCTTACACCATTTATAGATGAGGACGGACTACTACGTGTTGGTGGTCGTATTCAGAATTCTTCAGTCAGTTACACGCAAAAGCACCCCGCATTATTAGATGCTAAACACACGTTTACGAAGCTGCTTTTTCAACATGAGCATAATAGAACTTTGCACGGATCTGTTAAGCTAATACTAACTAATCTACGCAATGAATTTTGGCCTATACGTGGGAGAGGTTTAGCTAGGAGTACGGTTAATAAATGTAAAAGGTGTTGGATTATGAAAGCAAAAACCGTAAATCCTATAATGGGGAACTTACCTGAAACCAGAGTCACGCCAAGTCTGCCCTTTAAGGTTTGTGGAGTTGACTTTGCGGGACCCTTCTTGATTACAGATCGTAAAGGACGAGGCTGTAAGATAACCAAGGCTTACTTAGCTCTTTTCGTTTGTTTTTCGACAAGGGCTTTACATTTAGAACTCGTAAGTAGTCTTTCGACTGACGCTTTTATTCAATGTCTCCGACGGTTTATATCTCGTCGTGGTTATCCATCCGAGATTCATTGCGATAACGGTTCAAATTTTGTGGGTGCGAGTAACGAACTTGCTTCCTTTCTGAAGTCTAGCAATAATCCTGTAGCTTCGTGGGGGGCTAATGAGGGTATAAAATTCGTATTCTCGCCGGCTTATTCTCCACATTTCGGAGGGATATGGGAAGCCGGAGTTAAGTCAGCCAAATTCCATATGGCGCGGGTCCTTGGCAATACCCACATGACGTTTGAAGAACTGTCAACGCTTTTCAATCAAATTGAAGCCATCTTGAATTCTCGACCGATGACCTATTTATCGACAGATCCCAACGACCTGGAGCCATTAACGCCAGGTCATTTTCTGATCGGACAATCATTGATGTCTTTACCTTCTCCGAACCTGTTGGACATCAACCCAAATCGGCTAAGCAGATACGAGCACATCGAGCAAATGCGGCAGCAATTTTGGAATCGCTGGCACAAGGAGTTTCTGGCCGAATTACAGGAACGGATTAAGTGGAAGGTCGACACAAAACAACTTCAAGTTAACGACGTGGTTGTCGTTAAAGAGACAAACGTCCCTCCAATGAAATGGAGAATGGGTCGAATAGTTAAGTTGTACCCCGGACAAGACAACGTATCCAGAGTGGCGGATGTTAGCACGGCACGTGGCATAATACGAAGAGCAGTTCATCGTCTATGTCCACTACCCAAACCGGAAGAAGCTTTCTTCGTCCTCGAGGCTCTACCTCCTCGAGGGGGGGGAGTATGTTAGCGCCTCCATGGTGCTACCTTCATGCGGTGCTGGCCGCTGATCGCCGTACTAATTTTGAATTGAGTTTTCTTGACATTGACTAAATATATAATTTTGTTCTTTCTGTATGAGATTATTGATTTTTTACATAGAAGAAGAAATGTTATTTATTTTGTAAAAACGTTAAAATGTTAGAATAAAGTGTATATTAAAATGATTGTATGTTCTTAAACACAATTTGTATGAAAATGAAAACTTTTATTTTTCACATGCTGTTTTTGTATGCCAATCGATTCCATTCCTATCCAGTATCAATAGTTTCCTAGGGGTCAACTTACGGTAATGTACTAAAAAGCCACAAATTAATAAAAACTTTTTCCATACATTTACTATGGGGAAAATGTGAAATGTTATTCTCAATTTTCTATCTCGCCCATCAGTCCTACAGCAATGTCTTCATACAGTATTATGGTCCTTAAATGTAACAGGACTGATTGGCCAGATAGAAAAATGTGAATTAAATTTCACATTTTCTCCATAGTAAATGTATGGAAAAAGTTTTCTTTAATTTGTGGCTTTTTAGTACATTACCGTAAGTTGACCCCAAAGAAACTATTGATACTGGATAGGAATGGAATCGATTGGCATACAAAAATAGCATGTGAAAAATAAAAGTTTTCATTTTCATACAAATTGTATGGGAAAAGTTTTCCTCGATTTGTGGCTTTTCTAGCCGGAAATTTTTTTTGGTTCCATACAAGCTTTTGATCCTTAATAGGAATGGGATCGATTGGCATCAAAAAAAAAGTTTGTCAAAAATGACCTTTTTCTCGCACCCTGTATGTTTTTTCCAAAATCTGTAAAAGCCAATCTTCATTAATTTGAAATCGAGGGAAGGTCTTCTTAGACCGTTTTCTCGTAGCAGCACGGGATCTGGTAGCTGCCCTCACTGACCCAAAAAGAAAATCCACCCTGTAGACGTGATTATACAGGGTGCCCGGTAATTAGTGGATAACCAGAAAATGCACTTATAGGTCTAGTAAAAGTTTCGTGGTTTTCGAGATAATCGAACTTTTCTGTCTTTTTTAATTGGAGCTAGCCATTAAAAAAGACAGAAAAGTTCGATTATCTCGAAAACCACGAAACTTTTACTAGACCTATAAGTGCATTTTCTGGACCAGCCTAAGGTGCTCTGTCGGTGGTTAGAAGGTTATCCACTAATTACCGGGCACCCTGTATGTATGTATTGTGGCTTACCTCAGGTGACCAGAGCATTTCAGTGCCCTTGGGTACACTGTACCCGAGCTGAGTGTTGGAGCTGGTGTCTCCAAGGGGCTGGTGGTCGGGGTCGCTCTTGCCGAGCGGGCTGGTGGAGTTTGACGACGATGAACCTTCCTTTTTCTTTTTACTGCCGCCGAAACAGCCTAGGTTCTCACCTGGAAGACAGGTGTTAAAATAACGTTAATCAAAACGTATTTTGGTTAATCAACTTTTTCTTGTCACAAGTTGCTATAGTTACGGTCTCCTGAGTCACTCTTAAAATTCTAGGTTATTCGTATTTAAATGAACCAAATTTGCATTTTATAGTAGTTATAAGACCTTCCCATAATGGGATATCTAATGAGCATGTTAGTAGAACATAGTACAGTAGTTCTTCTAACAATCTTATGCTACTGTTGTCTCCTCACGGATGGGACAGAATAACAACAAGAAATAGTTGATTGACCCATTTATTTTTATTAATGAAAGCTATAAGAACTAATTTAATTGTCAAATGAAGCTTTAAAGCTTTTGTTTTATAAAATATGGTGCCGTGACCAGGATATTTTTTTTTCTTTTTTACTATTTTGTTTTATCAAAATTGTTGGTCATAGTGTAAAAAAAAATATTTTTTCGTGTCGAGGTTCCCAAACAATGTATGGCCAGAATACAACGGTGTTGATAGCCCTGACTGTTGCGTCCCCGGGTCAGATTCCTATAGACAAACTGAAAGCAACAAAATGAAAGCAAAACTATATTAAGTTACCTTTGGAAGCGCTAGCTTGTATCCTCGCTTGGCCAGAGGATTGGGTAGGTGGTGCTCTAGTGTCGTATAGGGGATCTTCTATTTCTTGACATCTGTAAGAAAATAATAGGGTAACAACACACTTTTTCATTGTAGCGCATATTTGAGAGATCAAAGAATAATATATACAAGTAAAACAAAGTGTTTCATCTGCGTTGCATTCATTTTTATGGTGTTGACGTCATCAATGATTTTACGCATGAAACTATTGCTATACCTTGAATTTATTATGCCTAGAGCTATTGACTCTTGGTATTCATTGTCGTATAGAAACACAATACACTATAACGTGATGATGTCAATCATCGTAGGTTTACTAAACTGAAACTACAACTGGTGACGATCAGTCGTTGAAAAACATCCACTGCAGCCACCTTTTGACAGTGCTATCACTGTCCTACCTGTAGAAGATAGCGAACTAAAGGACAGTATGGAAATGTCGCTAGGACAGTAAGTACCCTGCAGCTCCTACTCCAGGGAATCAGTTTTCTATATGTCGCAGACCGTCTATTATGATTTATGACGGCTGCGTTTGATGGAATAGTCAAGTATTGAAATAGTCTATGCTTGAGTGTGTTTGACTGCGATACAGTGACTTTTATTTGAATGACCTGAACAGCTTCTTTAATGGATTGGTTCCTGGCTGATTCTGCGGACAGCCCGAAATGAGATGGCATCCGGAGTGGAACCGTCAGTCAGATTTGAATTGGAAAAGTGTCGCAGTCAACCTCACTACATTCCTATAATTAATATTTTATGAAATCTATCGTTTTACCTATGCCGTACATTGAGCATCTCTAATTAACATGATCGTTTATCTCTCCTCGTCATATATAAATTCAGCCCCGGGAGTATTCCCTACTCCCAACATAATCCTACCTGTAGGACAGGTTCCGCAGCACGCAGACGCAGTTCTCGACGATCTTGGTGCCGATGGCGTTGCACTGTATGGCGGCGCGCACGGCGTGCAGCAGCGCCTCGGCCAGCCCGCCCAGGCAGCGCAGGCGCCGCCGCGCGTACTCGCCCGCCGACGACGCGTTGCGCAGCACGCCCGACGCGTTCCGGAATACTGCATCAACAAATATTACATCTCAGTTACATCCGCAATAGGGATGATGACACATGTTGAATTTTATAACAAAATCTAGTAAAATAGATGGCAAACGAGCTATTTATCACAATAATGTGGATATTAAAACAAAATATTGCTAAATTACAAAAATACAGGACCTGAAAGTTTCAAAATTTAAGTTTTTTTTTAACTTCCAAAAACGATAAAAGTAAAGGTACCTGTAGTGGTATGTAGCTAATAAGTTAAGTATAGATATAGTTTAAGCATAAGTCGCGACTTATGCTTAAACTATATCTATACTTAACTTATTAGCTACATACCACTACACCTCTGGGGTGAAAAAGAAAAGCCAAGGCAAAAAAAAGGCAAGACAAAGGAAAAGGCAAGGTCGCCATGTGCTGTGTGGGGCAGGCGGGAACGGACTTGAGTGAAAACAACGTGTTAGGACTACGTCTCTTTAATGACTGTCTTACATGGAGTCGCGACTTATGCTTAAACTATATCTATACTTAACTTATTAGCTACATACCACTACAGTACCATTCGATTCCTTACATTTCATCCAAAAAAATATTGTATAGCAACTATATACATAAACGCAATATTTCACCGACAAAAACGCAATTTTCTTGTTTTGTCCATACTACAAGATGGGCGATGACGTCACAGCCCTTGGCCGTTTTGTATAGGGCGTTTCGCGAGTGAAGTGCGACTGTCGGCCTTTGACTACAATTTCTGACTTTTGTGTTACTTTAATGCAATGTGTTCCATATAGACATTTGATCCTAAAAACAAACCCGATCGATTGATACCATAAATGAAAATTAGTCATGTAGCCTATTTCGTCGTGTCGCTACAAGTATCAACAAGTAGCAATAGTAGTTGCCGCGGACCGCTACGGAAGGGACGCCTGCTCGCGCGTGCGCCACCTAGCAGTCATATCTGTCGTAATAAACGCGTTTTGTTAGAGAGTGAATCTTCTGTACTTAGTACTATTATTTATTCTGTGGTTATATGGCCAAGGCGCCAAATGATGTAACGGACACCGATGATATTACAACACTACGTTTATTATTCGGTATTTGACCAAAACCACTATTAATATCAACTATATTATAAAGTTAAATAAAACGATCTCTTTAGTTTGGCAGCTGAAGATGACGCTATAGGGCACCATTTTTAGTTGTCGGCGTTTGTTTGATCATGATTGACCAATCACTGGTCATTTAATAATAAAATATTCTGTTCACTTTTTCTACAATAGTCCCAATGCCTGCTGCGAGCGGTTCATGGGTGTCTATTGTTGCGCCTGTGAAAATGTGAACGGGTTCCAGCAGGCGTTTTACATGACATTAAAGCTCTCCAAAGGGACTCTACGTGTTGGATCTATATCCCCACGCAAGCCTATCAAAAGATTTATAGGCCCGTGAAGTCCAAAATGGAGAAACAAATAAACTTACCTGTGGACCAGTAGGTATCCCCAGGGTTGGTCGGATGCCAGCCGGAGTGTGGAATGATGACTTTGTTGACGATGACTTGAGCCGCGTCATCTATGATCGACTGCTTTAGGTCTTCGCACGACGACATGTTCCATATTACACCAGTCACCAGTTCTTTAACCTGCGGGCAAAATATATTTGTAAGCGTTGAAATAAATTGGAATTATTATAATACGAATACTATCGAGAGAGTCAGCCAGCACATATCCTATCATTTTTATAGCTTCCTCAAATAATTCTCTAAATTCTAAAAAGTGTCTGCACAGCCAGAACCAAAATCAAATGTTCTTACTAAAGTAAGTGGATGATTGCATTGCCGCTTCTAAGGTAGGTTAATTTAGTTTAGAGTCACCGCACACTGACGCGTCGCACCCTTTGCGACACACTTTAGGGTTCTCTTGGAATACTAGTCGGACTAATTGAGGGAGTAATGAAGTCTTAACATACCTCCATGTCAGTAGCTCGACATAACAACGCCATGAGCGCAGGAATGCCGCCAGCGTCCCTTATAGCTCGCTTGTTCTCGTCATTTTGCCCACCGTAGGAGGTCTTAGAGCTCTGCACTAATTACTACACGATTCAGGGTTTTCATGGGACACTAGTCAAACTAATTGAGGGATTACTGAAGTCTAAACATACCTCCATGTCAGTAGCTCGACATAATAACGCCATGAGCGCCGGAATGCCGCCAGCGTCCCTTATAGCCCGCTTGTTCTCGTCATTTTGCCGACCGTAGGAGGTCTTAGAGCTCTGCACTAATTGCTACACAATTCAGGGTTTTCATGGGACACTAGTCGAACTAATTGAGGGAGTAATGAAGTCTTAACATACCTCCATGTCAGTAGCTCGACATAATAACGCCATGAGCGCAGGAATGCCGCCAGCGTCCCTTATAGCTCGCTTGTTCTCGTCATTTTGCCGGCCGTAGGACAAGTTTCTTAGAGCTCTACATTAATTACTACACAATTCAGGGTTTTCAAGGGACACTAGTCAAACTAATTGAGGGATTACTGAAGTCTAAACATACCTCCATGTCTGTAGCTCGACATAATAACGCCATGAGCGCAGGAATGCCGCCAGCGTCCCTTATAGCTCGGCCGTAGGACAAGTTTCTTAGAACTCTGCACTAATTACTACACAATTCAGGGTTTTCATGGGACACTATAGGTAGTCGAACTAATTGAGGGATTACTGAAGTCTAAACATACCTCCATGTCAGTAGCTCGACATAATAACGCCATGAGCGCCGGAATGCCGCCAGCGTCCCTTATAGCCCGCTTGTTCTCGTCGTTTTGCCGGCCGTAGGACAAGTTTCTTAGGGCTCCGCACGCGTTGCGACACACTTCGGGGTTCTCGTGGGACACTAGCCGGACTAATGGTGGAATTCCACCTGGAACATACAAATATAATCATTAGTTATTGACTAGACATCTTTTTTTTAATATATATGTATTTTTTTGCAAGTGTGACGAAATTTTCTATGTAAATCGGAGGGTTACTCCCTACCTTAGACACAATAACTACTGCTTTTTCTAATAACTATTGGTAGGGGAGCCCAAGAGGGGACATCATATTTAGATCTGTTGAACAAACACCTCATTTCACAACACACTTAGATTACTGAGTTAAAGAGTAGCTAGGCTAATTTAAAATTGACCATAATTTTCGCAAGTAAGAGATACCCCTGCGTTACCTAAACTTCTACTCTTGTACATTTTAAGGTTGTCAATGTAAGTGAAACTGCATTCTGAAGCTACATCGAGCGGAATACAACCTTATAAACTAAGCCTAAGCTCTCTCTCTCTTGCCTAAACTCCTACTAGGTCAGCTTTTTAAGACTCCAAGCTGAATTAAACCTTAAAATATCGCAATAAGGTACATTATCTAAACTCTGTGACATAGCCATGTCACCAGTGCGCCATGTCACCGCAGCGACGCGCCCAGAGCGGAATCCGGCCACACCGACACGACGGCCCCGCGCGAGGCGCAATGGAGGGGAACACCGACCGGAGCTATATAAGCACGCGCAGCGCACAGTCCCATCAGTCGCGGCCGGGGTGACATACGTGCGCCTAGGCCAGGCTCTTCCCTTCCCCCACGGGCTGGAGCGGTCACCGCCTGCCAGTGGTATCCTGACCCGGGCTGGAGCGGCTATCCGCCTGCCAGGGTATTCCCGTCACGGGCCGGAGCGGTCACCGCCCGCCAGTGAATACCCTACACCCCCCATACGCAAGGCCTGTAGCGGACACCGCCGGCCGGCGTAATTCCTGTCCCCGATCTTCCTTATCATTCCCTTACGTCCGTGTTACCTAGGGAACCCGCGTATCGACCCACTACCGTAGAGTCCCCGACCGATCGGGATTAGTTAGTGATAAGAGTAGTTAATAAGTGTTTACAATAAACGGCATAAAGCCCCGTCTATACTAGTGTACTATCCGTGTTTGTATTCATAACCCGTAAGTTCCCTTTCTCCCAAATCTGAGACTAGCTCGGTAAACCTCTCCAGCCCTTCAGGCCGAGAGGATATGTGACTCCTGCTCAGGCAGCACATCACAACTCCTTGTGCACTTGTTAGGGTCGCCATGTAAATTAAACTCTGTGGCGTATACGCCAGTTTAGACGTCGCTGACATCAGATAGCTCACCTAAACTAGTCTAGGCCGCCGCCATCTTCATATTCATGCTCCAAGCTAAATTAAACCCTAACGTAGCTGATTACGGTACATTACCTAAACTCCTAGTCTTCTGTTTGTTAGGGTCGTCCATATACGTGAGATGTTGGAGGTACGCCGCCGCGTTAGCTTTCACGACGTCTGAGGGAGAGTTTAGGAAGCCGATGACTTCTGGAAGGTTGGGATCCCGCCATTGTAGACCGCCGCCATCTTCGCGACCGACGCCACCGTGCACTGGAAAAGTTAGACAATAGGGATAATGACACATGTTGAATCTTATAACAAAATCTAGTAAAATAGATAGCAAACGAGCAATTTATCACAATAATGTGGATATTAAAATAAAATATTGAAAAATTACAAAATTACAGGACCTGAAAGTTTCAAAATTTAAGTTTTTTTTAACTTCGAAAAACGATAAAAGTAAGGGTACCATTCGATTCCTTACATTTCATCCAAAAAAATATTGTATAGCAACTATATACATAAACGCAATATTTCACCGACAAAAACGCAATTTTCTTGTTTTGTCCATACTACAAGATGGGCGATGACGTCACGACCTCTGGCCGTTTTGTATAGGGCGTTTCGCGAGTGAAGTGCGACTGTCGGACTTTGACTACAATTTCTGACTTTTGTGTTACTTTAATGCAATGGGTCCCATATAGACATTTGATCCTAAAAACAAACCCGATCGATTGATACCATAAAAAAAATTAGTCATGTAGCCTATTGTGCTATGGGAAATCCCCAATGAGATCCAAATCCCACAGAATACAAATGTCTGTAGTCTGTGGTTTGTTTCTATGGATTTTGCATTATTTAAATACATGTTTTTTATATTATTGCTGCGCCATCTCTTATTTGCGAGTCTCAAACAGTAAACCATAGAGTAACTTATATACACCGTGCCGTAAATAGTTTTTGACAAGTTGTAAAGAATAAAAGTGACATTGATGCATCAAAGAGGTTTGTTTACTGTTTGTGCTAATGGCGCCCCCTACGCAGAATATTGCGGAATATTCCCTATTGCCGTAGTGTCTTTCATAGTGCCGTAGTTTTTTTTTACTAAAAAGTGGATAGCAAAAATCTGCAGCTTACCTAACGCCATGTTGGCCATTTGTTTCTGTAATTCCTCTTCATCTCCATACATTGATTGTCCTCCTGCACTGCCTAAACTTAATCCATTCTGTGAATCCTGTAAAAACATACAACTCCATTAAAGTATTGAATGAAATTTACTATACAAACTTTAAGTTTGAATATGGTGACAATGGAAAAATAACTCTAACACGTTTAAATAAGGCTCAATTTAAACTGTCAAGTCGGTCGTATACAGCCAATAGAGATTCAACTCTAACGCGTATGAATTAAGGCTCACTTTGAACTGCGGCGGCTGGTGCGGGTTCGGGTCGTAGGCGGTGGGATAGTGCTGGTAGCCGTACGCGTCGGCTGCGTACTCGCCGCGGGGTGACGTCACACAATAATGGCGGCCAATTTGTTCTAGCGACGCTGAGTCGTACCTGTAAACGAAATATTGGAATTTTGTGAATATTCGCTTTATTCAAAGTATTTTTTCCGAGTGTATAAATCAATGTTTTATCTGACATAATAAATACAATAGAAATAAAAATAGTTATTGAATTATTTTTTAAGCCGATCCTAAATAAAGTTATCACCCGATTATACAAAGACAAAGAAATATTTAAAGTACATTATTACTTATTCTATTGTAATACTGTGAGGGTAGTATCAATGCTTCAAGATTGAATGTACGAGTATGAAATGAATGATTGAACTTTTCTGTTTTGATTGAAATTAGACTTTACGTACCTTTGTTGTAAGTGCAAATTGTGTTGAGGGGGCAAAGCGCCGGGCGAGGCGCTTCGGGGAGACGCACTACCGCCACCTTCTACATATTCCTGTAAAGAAACAAAAATTAAATAAAAATATGTTTTTAAATACCATTGTCTAGAATTATCGTTTGATGGGCGTTGAATAAGCAACTCTACAAACTTCACAAGGCATGCAACTAGTGTTCATAGTAAGGTTTAGCCTGAGTCTTAAATACTAGAGAGTTCTCGGCTATAGTACGCTTTATTGTATAATACAATTTGCATCTTTGCTGAATCATACTTTAAGACTAACACACTAAGGTCCACACTCGTCTGGCCTACGTACCAGGGATGTTGCGGATGCCGATTTTTTGACATGATAGATAGGTACATAAAAAACGTCAAATATTATATTTTAGTAATTTTTATTTCAAAAAACCGGCCAAGTGCGAGTCGGACTCGCGTTCCAAGGGTTCCGTACATTAAGTCCCACTCACGCTTGACTGTTAATTTCTAATAAGTTTTTTTGGCTAATGACTAAATTACCTAGCAGTCTAGCATTTACGCCGATGCTAAGAGGTTCCTGTACCGACCTGTTCCACATCCGCATCCGCATTAAATCCGCATCGATTTTATGCGGATGCGGATGCAGATGCGGATGTTGAAAATAATGCGGAAGTTCCGCGGTTGCGAATGCGGATGCGGATATTCGCAACATCCCTGCTACGTACTGCGGGCCGTTAAGCGGTGGCTCGACCATGTACGCCGGTTGAGCCGTGACTCCATAACGAAACACGCTCTATTTCTATCACACTAAGGTCCACACTCGCCTGGCCTACGTACTGCGGAACGTCCGGCGGTGGCTCGACCATATACGACGGTTGAGCCTTGACTCCATAGTGAAACATACTCTATTTCTAACACACTAAGGTCCACACTCGCCTGGCCTATGTACTGCGGGACGTTCGGCGGTGGCTCGACCATGTAAGCCGGCTGTGCTGGGTATGCCGTGGCTCCGTAGTGGCCGTACGTTCCGTAATGGCCGCCCGTCGCGCCGTACGTACCCCCACCGGATACGGATACTGAGTCCATCACCTGTGAAAAATAATGTTTAGTAATTAGCTAAGTTTATGTAAGTTATTTTTTTAATAGACATTTTGTATAGAGAAGCAATACGCCAATATGGATTGTTATAAAGATTTCTAGGTACAAATCAGTACAGAGGATATCAACATTCTGGGCAAGATTAGGTTGTATTTTATTATTCAATAGACCCCTGGCCGCTATTTTGTATACAAGTTCATTCCTGGGGCCCGTTTCTCAAAAGCTTGTAACTTGTAATACAAGCGGGTGTCAGTTTTTGACAGCTTTTGTTAGAAAGGGACTTCCACTTGTATTACAAGTTACAAGCTTTTGAGAAACGGGCCCCTGGTTGACAGTTGATGTAGGACTGGGACTTACATGTGGGTACTTCTGCGAGGGCGCCATGGTCAGGTGTCCCATGTGGTTGTAGTGCGCGCCCGGGGAAGACACGTACTGGCCATAGTCGGGGTCGACGCCCGCGCCGACGCCCTGATAATCGCCGGCCTGGAAATAACAATACAATTAGTATGGTTAGTACTAGTACGTTGGTAGTTGGTAGTTGGTATATGGGCTCTCTTCATATGGGCTTTCAACTTCTTTCAACCCATATCAGTAGCGACGTGTCAAAAATGTTCACTAGGTAAGCCGAAGTTTATTTGGCTTGCTATTTCCTTGGGATTTCTGATCATCAGAGAATAATGTTCTCAGATGTCTTTAAATGGGCAAGCCGGTGGGAATCGAGTTCTATTGACGCTCCGCCACTGACCCACATTTAGTCACTTGTGATCTGTTTGAATGAGGAAAGCATATCATTAGACGGGAGTCAGCAGTATACAGGGTCATTTTTGGACCGTTAGCCATATTGTGCGAGGTGATTAGGTAGGTCATAGTCATACTGAACTACTTTTTCTATGGGACCAACCCCGAAATCCCAAAAAAAAATTTGGCCTTCCCATAGAAAAAAAATTGTGATTTCGGAGTTGGTCCCATAGAAAAAGTTGTTCAGTATAGCCTACCTAATCACCTCGCCCAATATGGCTAACGGTCCAAAAATTACTATGTATGTATATGTGCAAAGTTTGATAGACTAAAATTCTCGAATATATTGTTTAAACCAAATATATTACGCTGCACACGCTTCAAAGTTATATCAACTCGTTAAAATGACAAACATAGTAGGTACTTATTAATATACCTACCTATTATACTAACAAATTGCATAACATATGCATTTAACTAACGCAAATAACACTTAGTTTACTCATTTCACTCATTAGAAGGGAAAGTCGTGAGAGTTATCAAGCCGGTCGCTTCGCAAAAAAGCATTAAGTACGTCAGAGTGGCATACGTTTTCTACTCTTGCCGTGGAACTGCAGTATTGCGAAAAGAAAGCTTGTAACAGAGGATGTAACTATTACGAGTGATTGCACCCGTATTGCGAAATTTTAATGATGGTGACAACAGTCAAAATATGCGCAGTTATGTACGTTTGAATGAAGACTGATGTTATTCGGAAGTTTAAAAATAACAACTATTGTATTCCATTTAGTTAAAGCTGGATTTGGTTGCGTTGTTTTATCATATTAAAGAAAAAAAAAGATCTATGACAATATCGATCAAATTAATATAATTATGTAGGTACTGTCATATTATATTTTCAGTTATATCATTTAAAAATGCTAAATCATCTAAAAATATTTATATTACCTTAGGAAAAATAAACAATACGACTGGCAATACTACTAATAGAAACAATATTTGTTTTATTTTTATACCACACCTTTCATTCGTTCATTTCATTATTATTGCAGTGTCAAAATTAATAATCATTTGCAGGAGAAATTGATAGCCAACATATAGCCTAGTTCAAGGTATCACTATGACATAGTCAGTGTTGGCCGAAACGTTAATGCAATTGAAAATGTTGGCCATTACCATTATAAATTGAACCATAAACCGTAACGGACGATTACAGTTTACGGTTCAATTTATAATGGTTAATGGCCAACATTTTCAATTTCATGAACGTTTCGGCCAACACTGGACATAGTACGTAGGTTGCCCTGAAAGTTTCGGGAATTGCATACTTAGGAACGTATATTTGACATGTGTTATACCTCTTTGTTACAAGCATAGTCTCATTATTCGAAAACACTGGCCACTTAGAAAAAAAAAACAATGTTCTATTTTCAATTGTTTTTTAAAGTCGTTGAGTCGCTGGTGAAAATGGAGCTGTCCCGCGAAAGTTTTAGAGCAATGATTTATTATGACTTTAAAAGTGGATTAACACAACAACAATGTGGAGACCGATTGACTATTGCTTTTAGTAGTGAAGCACCTTCGAAGACGACAATATACAGGTGGTATTCGGAATTTCAACGTGGCCGTGTGTCTCTTGCGGATGACGTACGTGAGGGTCGACCGAAAACTGCCGTTACCGATCAAAACATCGATGTTGTTCGCCAACTGATAAAAGAAGATAGGCATGTTACATATCGGGAAATTCAGGAGACTTTAGGCATTGGAATGAGTCAGGTACAAGTTATTTTACAGCAAGAGTTGGGCGTGCGGAAGTTGTTTTCCCGGTGGATTCCTCACTTGTTATCTGACGAGCAGAAAACGGTCCGTGTCAATTGGTGCCACAAAACCCTAAAAAGATTTAATGGAGGAAGCTCAACTGCCGTTTTTAGTATTGTGTCAGGTGACGAGTCATGGATTTACGCATATGAGCCTGAATCCAAAAACCAATCTCGAGTATGGGTTTACGAAGACGAGCCGAAGCCAACAAAAGTTGTTCGTTCTCGCAGCACGATCAAAAAAATGGTAGCCACGTTTGTCTCCAAATCGGGTCACGTGGCGACTATTGCTCTTGAAGATCGAAGAACTGTCAATGCCGATTGGTATATAGGCGTTTGTTTACCGATTGTTTTTGCTGAACTGCGAAAAAATAACCCTAACCGCCGTATTATACTACACCATGATAATGCCAGCCCTCATACTGCTCAGAAAACAAACGACTATCTGAAGGGCGAAAAAGTCGAATTACTGGACCATCCTCCGTACAGCCCCGACCTAAGTCCCAACGATTTTTTTACTTTCCCGAAAATAAAGAATCGGTTGCGTGGTCAGCGTTTTCAGACCGCGGAAGAAGCAGTCCACGCTTATAAAATGGCCATTTCGTCAACCCCCAGTTCAGAGTTCAATAACTGTTTTGAAAACTGGTTTCAGAGAATGAAAAAGTGCATTAAACACAAAGGAGAATACTTTGAAAAACAATAAAAGTACTTTTATTTCATTTAAACGCGTATTTTTTCCAATTCCCGAAACTTTCAGGGCAACCTACGTACACACAAAAAGTACATTGTACTACGTAGGTATGAGTACATATAGTTGTGTTGAAATGAAATCATACTTATTACAAATACGAAAGGAAGTAAGGAAGGGAGGGTGAATCAGCACAGGCCGATTCTCACACGGGTGGAGTCATGGGCATAGCTAGTTAAGTTATACGGTACGCAGTATCAAATTACAACTATGCACGGATAAGATAACGGATGTTTTGAAGAGATTACATTACTTATAGACACTTAAAAAACAGTAATAAAAATACCAACTTTTTACTTGGGTAACAGTAAATAAATACGAGGCAGCTAGTCATTTTAACACTAATTTTAATGGTGTCTAATAAAGGGGAGGCTTCAGTTTCAGGTGTCGTTTTTCTAATTACGTAAATGCACTAAAAGTTAGCGTTAAGTCAAGAAAAAAGGAGATTCATGAATTAATTAAATTATACTTTGGCAGGCGGAACGTATAAAATTAGTGCTGGCAATTTTCTGAGCTACGTAGCTCGCTAAGGTATAGTGGGACTAGGCTGGCCAAGTGGCCATGCCTGCCGCATGCTCCCAGAAAGGTGGACCAAAGTGATTACTGAGTGGGACCACGGAACACTTTAGATGGTGTAGGCAGGGGTACAGGCAAACCGAGAATAGATGGCGGGGCGACTTGGACGCATTCTAACCGAATTGGTGGAAACATACAAACAACAGGGTCGAGTGGAGGACACGAGGGGAAGCCTTTGCCCAGCATTGGGACACTAAATTATGGTAATATTTTTTTTAGCTTCAATAGTTGCTACCCTTACCTACGTGCCGGGGGCACATTGCTCATAGAACCGATGGCCGATGGGGCAAATGGTTATTCAATATAGACTGCAAACAGTGCAAACCCACAGACGCAACAATAACAGGCTCCAAACCGTGTGCAGATGATCTGGTCAAGATTGGCAGGTTTTTTGACACAACCAACTTATTAGCTTATTTCGCTGTGTGACTGGTTGCATGTGACGCAACAACGTCTCAGTAACTAAGGTATTTCAGTGTTTTGATTTAACATACTACGGTACAACCATATACTGAAGTTTCTCATGTTAACAGTATGTGTAATGTTGTCAAAAACTGTAGTGTCTACATGTATGCAGATGACACCTGCCTAATATACGCGGATAAAGACCTAGGCCTAATAGAAAACAGAGTACAGGAGGATCTAACTAACATTATTAAATGGTCACATGATAATGGCATTATTATTAACATCGCAAAAACTAAATGTATGTGCATACGGTCTCCTTACTCTAAAGATAGTTACAGGACGCCCTGCATTGTGGGGCACAGTTTCGACTGCCTCCACAGTGCGCGGCCGGCCGGGAGCGTGTGCGGCTGTGTCGAGCTCCAGGTGGTGGAACAATACAAGTACTTGGGCTTGCTTATAGATTATAAGTTCTCATGGCAGCCACATGTAAATGGCTTATGCAATAAATTAAGAGCAGTACTTGCAAAATTCCACCACCTGAAGTTCGTGTTAAATAGGGCTACTATGTTTGCAGTGTACTATGCTCTAGTGGATTCGCTGTTGTCGTATGGGCTGTCAAGTTACGGTCGTACATTTAAAACGTATCTAGATAAGATAAAGGCACTGCAGATTAGATTCATGAAATTAATGGTTGACAAGAAAACTAAAATAAAATGTAAAAGTACTACCTATGAAAAGCTCTTTTTAGAATGTAATATTTTAACAGTCCATGAAAAAGTCAAGTTAGTATTAGCTCTAGAACAAATGTGTAATGATGAGTTTAAAATACCTATTGTCAATCAAAGGTTAATAAGAAACAGAGATAGTAATAAATTGCTGGTACCTAGTTTTACGAATTATTATGGCCAGAGAAGTAGAAAATATTTAGTCCCTAAGATCTATAATGAGTTACCGTCGGATTTAAAGACCACAAGGATGACAAAACAAACATTTAAAAAGAAACTAAGCAATTTTTTATTAAACAAAATACAAAGTCAATAATACGTTGCATTTTAATTTTATTTTGATTTTCTTTTACTGTACGCTAAGAATATAGAGTTAACCCCTTACTTCATGTCATAAATAAAAAGTATTTGTTTAAAAATGAACTTTAATAGTTGCTATATAGGGCTGCGCATGAGGTAAAGGGTTGAGTAGATACCTAAGTTTAAGTTACCTATCAACTACCTAGCTTGCAAATACATAAAGGAGCCTCGTCTGCCAACAAACCACTCTGTGGTTTGGCAGAAGAATATATGTAATTAGTTATAAGAAATATCTCTGAATAAACGTTTTATTTATTTATTTATTTATTTATTCTGACAACATTTTGGATGCTCAGGATAAGGGCATGTGCACTCTTTTAGTGCTCCTTGATTTCTCTAGGGCTTTCGATTGTCTAAATATAAATCTACTTTTATCTAAATTAACCTATTATGGTTTTGACCAGAATACTATAAAGTGGTTCCAAAGTTACCTCAGCAATCGGTGCCAGATAGTTAAAGTGCGCCTTGAAGACGGTTCCTCCCTTTTTTCAGAAAAAGCCGAGCTTACCAGAGGAGTCCCCCAAGGATCGGTACTTGGCCCGCTCCTTTTTATACTTTATTCTGCTGATATTAGGTCTCACATTCAGCACTGCAAATACCACATTTATGCAGATGACATACAGGTCTACATATCATGTAAGCCAACGGAAGTTAACACTGCTATAGAGAAACTCAATCAAGACCTCACAAGTATAGCAAACTGGGCAACAGAAAATTGCCTACTACTCAACCCAAATAAAACTAAGTACCTTGTCTTTGGCAGCAAGCACCAACTGGCTGGTATCAGTACTTCAGTAGATATTATGCTGATGAATGAACCAATTGAGAGGGTGTATGAAGCGCGAAATTTGGGTCTTTTAATGGATTGTGGACTTCGATATGAGAAGCATACTGCAGAGGCCGTAAGAGGTTGCTTCTACAAGCTTAAGGTGCTATATAAAATTCGGCCATATTTAAGCGAAACCTTGCGCATTCAACTGGTCGAGTCACTTGTACTATCAAAACTGAACTATATGGATATTGTAACTGGGCCTAGGCTTCTTGCTAAAACAAAAAGACTCATACAACGTGTTCAGAATGCCTGTGCTCGCTTCTGTTTTAATATTCCGTTGAGAGCTCACGTCACTCCGTTTCTTAACAGTCATAAGATCCTCAAAATGCAGCACCGGCGTAAACTCCATTTGGCCTGTTTGCTCTTCGGAGTTCTGAAGTATAAAACCCCTGCATATCTTTTTAACAAGTTATCTTGTATTAGGCTCCGCGACCGCCGTAAATGTGGAATTCAATTGTTGACGCCACGCCACGCTTCGGCAGCTTTCCGGGGCAGCTATAGCTATACGGCCTCAAAATGTTGGAATAACGTGCCGCCGCCAATGAGGAACCTGCAAAGTATTTATAGTTTTAAAACGAAGCTTAAACAGTACATGCTTAGCCACCAACTTAGCCAGGAAACCTGCTTACACGATACAAGCTGCCTGTAGTTTCTGCTTGTACTTACCACTTAGATTACGTTCCCTTTGCATTGCCATGGCACATTACTTTAGAAATTGCCATCAGTTGTCTGTTTGTACGTAGTTAAATCTGTGAGATCGATAAAATATTAATGTTGCTCATGAAATCGACCTGTCTTCTTCATTTAGTTTTTAGTTTAGTCTGCATAGTTGCCGCATGGCGCTAGCTGTCAGGCGTAATGTACGGCCAAGACGGGTTCGACCCAACATTGTACATAGTAATTTATTGTAATGTATTTTTATCTTTTTGCTATCTTTGTCTTTTGTATGTTATATATTAATTTTGTTTTGTATTCATGTTACCTGTCGTGATTGTTTCACCGGATGGTCTCATCGGAAGATCAGCGCTGGAAGTCGCCAGCAACATGCTGAGATGAGACCATTTCGTGGCACTTTATCCTTTTATTCTCTGTTATATCTCTTGTCATCTCTTGTTATATCTCTGTTATATCTGTTATATCTGTTTCTATTTTGTGTTTGTGCTCACGAATAAAATTATTTCTATTCTATTCTATTCTATTCTAAGTAATTAGGATTCATTATACTTCTTTAATAATACCAATATATACCTAAAACTAAGCAAGTAAATGTGAGTCGGTTTCTATGAACGCCTCGGCCAAATTCTAAAGCATCTTGAAGCATTCTCTTCTCATTGAAGCATCTGACCGAACGGGGCATATTGTCGGCGCTGCGGGATTACGCCGAGCGCTACTGTTGTTATATAGAGCAGACCATTCAGGTTCGGAAATGTAAGACAATGTGGCAAGTCAGCTTCAATACGGTAAGTTATGTAATCTACAGAAACTTCGGCTCGTTATCGGAGTCCATTTTTAATCTCATTGAAGCTCGTGACTAACGAAATAATGAATGAACTGCAGAAAAATTACAGATTGGAAATCATGACCTTGTAGATGTAGAATCCCAATCCAATCGCTATAATATTAACAAAATGAGTTACCGAAACTAGTTCGACGCTGATGAATAGTTTCATCAGTTCCTTCTTTGTTAACAGGTTAAGTTATATGCCTCGTCTATAGGGAGGATGTAGGTGTAGTAATTAAATGTACGAGTATTTCAGATTGATACCAATGTCAATCAGGTGGTGTAAAGATAAAGATAAAATAAAGTTTATTCATGTAGGCATGATTACAATGCGCTTATGAACGTCAAATAAAACTACACCGCTAAGTCAGATTTCTGAAAAAGCGTCATTGTTTTGAAGGCGAATGTATGAGAATTGTATTCAAGGGGTAACAGCGCCACTTTTCAGCCTGGCAATATCAAGTTCCTTGAGGCCTAAGAACACCAGTACAAGAATCAGAAGTCCAACTGCGGTCTAATATTTATGCATACGACACAGGTCTTGAAATCCTGCATGGTCTATTATAAACGACTCTCCATTGGTGAACAATTCGTAAATCATTTCGCAGATTGTTATTAACAGCTAGCTGATTATTTCAGTACTATCCACTCAGTCTTGAAGCACACTATCTTGATTAGCTAATGTCATTCAATACCTTCCTATTCTCTTTCCATTTACTCTTTTATTTATAAACGCGCAAGCTAATTAATCAGTTTCATGTAACCCAACGTACCGAGACTGCAGACGATGCAATCCAATCTTGTAAGAGATGTCAACGTCACTCCGCCAAGTGAAACCTTCCCTTGCGCCGTTACTGTTTTATTTCCCTTTTATTACCAATGTATACTGCCTATGGCGGACGGTATTTACAATGCTATAGGCCCGCTGAGTTCATCGATATAGGGGTTATAGGCTCTCATTTTATAAAATGCCACAGCCTAGGTCTCATAAAAAAAATGCGGCAAAGAGGATGTTTAATAGCGATATCCTAAGAATATTATTTCAAACGCTCACTGAGCGCATGCAAGTTGGATTCTCAAGTGAACAGTGGGTCATACTGGTTCATTCATGGAATACTGACCTCGTCGTAGATCTTTCACCGAATCATTTAAACTGCCTGTGTTCGGTAAGAGCTTCTCCGCAGGTATTCTGTTGAAATTCGACGCTCTACGCAGGGTACAGCATTAGCCGGGTCCACACCTCCACAGAACGAGCCGCCTCGGGAGGAAATTGCCGCGCAAAGCAACTCGGTCTGTGTAGACTTGCCTCGGCCGCATTGCCTCGGACGAGGCACGTCACTAGGTCTCTACTGACCGACCTGCTTCGCGTGGCAATTTCCTCGCGAGGCGACTCGTTCAGTATGGACCTGCTAACTGAAAACTAAGTAATGGTAATACCTGCATGGCGAGGTGGTGCTGGTGCGCGAGCGCGGCGGACAGCTCGGCGTCCTCCGTGGACGCGTCCGAGCGCGACACGGGACTGTGCTGCGGACCGTACGCGCCCTCCACCGGCCCGTTCCTGTAACAATTAAAACATCCTATAAGTATCACAGTTCGAATGTCAACTTCTTCGTTGCGTTATCCCGGCTTTTTGCCACGGCTCAAGGGAGCCTAGGATCCGGCGAGCCTAATCCCATGAATTGGCGTAAGCACTAGTTTTACGAAAGCGACTGCCATCTGACCTTCCAACCCAGAGGTAATCTACGTCTTACTAGGATTATTCCGGTTTCCTTAAAGAAACATCCTATCACTGTTCGAATGTATATTCCTAAATGGAATGGTTCCCATTAGGTATCTATGGTATCCAACAAAAGGTACATAAATCTAGAAAAGATTTACCTACTGAAACGGTCATTCGAATGATTCTTATATTTCTTCTTCATAGGTTGGTTTTGGCGAAAAAAAAACATCCTGCTATATGATTCAAATGGCTATATGGATCATCTTCAACCTACAACGGAACCGACTGACTTAACTTCAATTAGTTTCTGACCTATTTCGGCCACCTTCCGTATCTGTATACAGATCTTCTTAATAGTTGCATAATAATAGATACTATTAGCCCGCGGCTGAATACAAGCAGCTCATGCAAGCGTGTGTAGCACATCCCTCGGGTTTACTAGGAGGCCGCAAACTGTATGCAAATGCGAGTTATGATCGGACAGATTGTTTGGAACAAACAAACTCGCTTCCGTTTAAATGAGGACCCTTGTAATGTACACGTATAATTATTCTTTCAGGATAACTTTTTTATAGTTTTCGGAGTTCTACAAGGGTTCAAAGACTTTGACTTGATTCTAATTAAAATGGTGCCTCTATTTTAACCACCCCTCACCACCCTTTGTTAAAGACAAAATGGTAAGCAACAAGGTCCATCTAAGAGTCTAAGATACTTAGATGTGTAAGATTAAATTGCTTTTGCTAACATCACTTTAGTCATCAAATTATATTATGATGTTTGTAAGGTTTATGAGGTGTGCAATAATAGTAGTTTATGCAACAGTGATATAATAAGGGTTCTTAAAATTCAAGGGTCGAAGTTACAAAACGAGACGTAGTCGAGTTTTGTAAAAAAAGACCCGAGAATTTTAAGAACCAATTATGAGCTGTTGCATACATTACTTTTTCTATGACAGCTGCAGCAAAAAAAAAAAAAAGAGTTATTATTAAAAAAAAAAAAGATATTATTAAAAAAAAAGAGTTATTATTTAAAAAAAATTGAGTTATTATTTAAAAAAAAAAGAGTTATTATTGTAAATGAAAACATACCTCTTTCAATCAAGATGATCGGAACTTGTATCTTTAAAAAAAATAAAGCAGTTGTATTATACTCATAAGATGACTGCTAGCAGTCATCTTATGAGCCTATAGACAAATCATTCAAATGACATTGCTTTAGATATCACTGTCAGTCATTTAATTGACACATTTAAGTGCTGGAGTAGAAAAAGAGTATTTGTATTTATGCCCCCCCCCCCCCCCCTCCGCCCCCACTACGCTACGCTACTGAGACTAAACGATTAAAGCAATTCTTGTCCACGAAAAAGAGTAGCCACTGCTCAATAATTCTCGATTTCACAATTTTGGAAGAATTTTCACAATACAAAAATAGGAAAAGACACATTCGATTGCCGCATCGGAAGTAGATCCCACTCGTAATAAGCATTTGATACGTTTTGTAATCCACGTTTTTGACTAATAGCCAATATAAAAACGTCAACTCCGTTAACAAACCGGTAACCGGATCGACCAAAAAAACGTGTAAATTAATCGAAAACTGGAACACGTAACCGACAACATCGCATCACGTTCCACTAGGTTTGTACAAAACTCATCTCTGTTCCGTACGACTGAAGATTCAATTTGGGTCATACGGGTGATAGGAGTTAGTAAGAGCTGTAGCTCGTTTGGGGGAACAAAACACTAATAACAATGGAGTACACGTGACCCCAAACCGAGACCTAACCTAATTTAAATGAAATTGCAATACACGAGGGTCACCTATATTTCACGTGAACGTTTCCGCTTTTTGCACGAATGGGCAAGACCGCGGTTTGCAAATTTTAGATCTCCATTAGGGTATTTCAGCTAAAAATACGAAATGTGACGTGAGGAAATGTGAGAATTCTTTTTATAGAAGGACTGTGTTGTATTGATTTGTCGGGACGGGCCGAGCAACGTGAAAAGGCTTCCAAGAGGCTTCTACTGAAAAGAGCAATCGTGGTAAGAAAAAGCGTTTGAGTTTCAGATAGTAGTAGTCGCTTTTTAAGGAAATCGTACAACGTAGAAAAATGATTGCTTTTGCGGTTATATCTGGGTTTAGCGATCTAGCAAGAATCTAAGATTATAACCGCAAAATAAACGTTTTTGAAGTGAAAACTTCTTTAGCGGCGCTGTGCACTTTCTGTGATGGGGAAAAAATGTTAAACTCGCGACAGGTCACGTGACCGTAAGATTCGTAAGACGTAAGACGGACACGTGACCTGATCGAAAAACTGTTACAATGTCATTGAGTTTTCACTTCTGCCGGCACTCCCGGAGTGCAACCCGTTGTTTTTATTTTTTCTTTGATTCTGTTACGTTTTAAGTGACAAGGTGATCGCGGCTATTGTCAATGTAATTGTCAATCGCTTCTATCGCGTTTGTACACGTTCACTCGTGATTGTCAATCACGTGAAACAATTCTGACAGTCCTGGATAAGGACATAGGAAAATATGAACCTTTTTTCCCGGAATCGTGCAACAGAACTTTGTATAAAAGACGAAGTCGCAGACAAAAGCTTGAAACGTCTCATACGGAAATTCATTTCCTTGGAAGTTCATTTCATTTCTATCTCAACATAAACTACTTATCACTATGCTATGTAACACAGGGATGTGAATGTGAATACTTGTAGAGTATATTCTAACGCTCATTTTACCGAGAATCTCGCTGCAAGTATTTCAAATTCCACTTAGATTCTCCGCATACTCCAGTTTCCATTCACGAAACTTGCCATGATTGCATCTTCAGCGCAAGTGTCAGTTATTGTTCACACGCAAACTTTACGCAAGCAGTTATGTGATGTGAATGATGTGATGAGTTCCATAATCAAAATAATGCTCTGTTTTCGTTTTTACATGGAGAAATTGCTATTGGAAATTTTTCTTTAAAAAAAAAGGCTGTGAAGAGTGCTCCCGCTAAAGAAGAAAGGAACTACAGTTCAAGGCTTTTTGTTCTTTTCCGTATAATAACAATGCAACAATTAAAAGCAGCAAAAGTTAAATATTTACGGTTTGCGTGGACGGATGGGGATCCCGTAACTGAATTCCGTTTACGATTTATCGGCAAAAATAAAAACAGGTAGCGTTTGTTTTATACAATTCGGATAGAAGTTGGGACTGGAGAACTTGGGGACTTCAGTTGTAATCCGTTGCGAGTTGGATTTAATTTGTTTAAGAACATTGACATACTCGTACTCGCATCTCTTAGGAAAATGAAGACTAGAAAGCGAGGTGGATCTTTGACGTTTTTATGGCAGTTAAAATCTTAAGTTTAATTTCAAGAAAACGTCTGGTTAGATTTAGATTTGTTCACGGACTATAGTAATATCACAATCACACCTAGTTTGATTTAGGTACTAGCTTTAAAATTTCCGATAGGCACTTGTTAAGGCTGACTCAAAATGACCTTCCTGATCTAGATAAACTAAACGGTTTCCTACAATGTTTCCCTTCAATGAAGACTATATCACTCACTACAAGCTACTCTGGTACAACTTACATACTCAGGGCTGGTGCTGAGCATTATACCTCGCAACTATTTGTGAAAAATCTCAACATCGCGAATGAAGATACTCGTACTTGTAGATTCTAGATCGTAATTTTGAACACGTTTTCAACCTTCAGCGTACCTAACGCGCAGAGCTTATCCCAAAATATAATACAGAGGGGGAAAAGTTTGTTTTTACTGTGCCATTTTTACATGAACGACACTAAACCGATTAAGCGGAGGCATAACAAAGTTTCGGGTCGGGAAAATGAAAACAAAGTTATGCATTGCGAATATCAGAAGAATTCGTTTATTACAGGGTAAGCTGTAGGTCACCATTTTTAATCACTTCGGATAGTCAGGTACTATAATTTTTTTTACAGGTGGATTGCGTAGCCAAGATGACAATCGCCAATCCTGAAGGTGCATCAACACCGCAGTTAACTTTTGTGAAACATGGTAACATTAGGTAACTTAGCTAGTTACTTTGTTACATAGTGTTGCTCCACAAATGCAACAATCAAGTCATATCTAATGGAAACTGTCTTGGCAAAATATTGTCACGAAACAACGCTTAAGTATATTGAAAGGTAACTAATCAAAGAACACCACCAAGCATTATAATCACGCGTGCAGTGGTTGGAAAACGCAAGCATGGGAACGATTGACGCTGCCGTTATGCCATTTAAGTTGGAGACTTGTTACTTTACTGTTACCTGGGTGCCAACGTCGTCTACCATTATAACATAGTGTTTTGAATAACGCTCATTTTGAGGCTTAAAGACTCGAACCCTTAAGACTCTCGAGGCTTAACGCCTCAAAAGCGGCAAAGGCAATTTCTTACATCCATACGCGTAAAATAAATATATACAATTCTCAAATATAGTCGAGTCTTCAAGACTTACGAGTCTTGAGAGCTCGAGTCTTTAAGCCTAAAAATAAGCGTTATTCACAACACTGTTATAATAGCATTCGAAAATCGATATTTCCAAAAGCATAGAGAGGCTACAATTGAATTTCGACTTTCGATCTTCGCGGTTGACTTTCTGGACTGTGACTGGCATCACTTTATCAAGCGAACCAGTAGGGTTGAGAATGTTGGGATGTACTAGTTATTTGATTGCTTTTACCAGTTTTACCTCTTCAAAATCATCAAGACCATCGGTGAAATTCTCATCTGCTCTCTTAAATCCATTAGTACAATTATAAAACGCTATATTTAGTGATGCGAGCACTTCGGTAATGAAATGACTGTTCGCAAATTGCTCTTAATAAAGACATTTAGAGCAGGACAATTTTATTATTACAAAGTTCTTAACTGACGAATGTTTTGTATGAAGATATATCCTTATGTAAGTATCTAAGTATGGTGTTAGATGATTATCGTTTGCAGTATTACATATATGTGACTAATGTGAAGTTCCGGACCTTTGGGAGGCGAGCGCGGAGCCGAAGCCAACACGTAGAGACACTTTTGACACTGTAATGACTTGTAAGGGGTTCACCGAGCGGATGCTGCCCTTGCCCGTGTCATGGGACGCACGCAGAGGCAGCACCCGCCGTAAAAGAAAAATGGCGTAAGGCCGGATGTAAGGATTATTGAGAGTTGATGGAATCTAAAATAAACTAGCCTGCCTAAAGTATTAATACTAGTATTTTCTATAGTTAAGAATATGGTAGACAATGAAGCAAATGGCCACAATTTGTCAATCTGTGCCTGTTTTGGCAGCTATATCGCACAAGTGGGAATTAGTCTCCCGTATCCTTAATTTTAGGGAACATAAGCAAATAAAATTTTCCCCTAGCTCCATAAATAATTCTTAAAACAATTTCAGTCTAACTCAATAGAGTCTAGATCTAAAGAAATATGATGTCTGATATCTGCGGTTAGAGTAATGGTAAACTTGCACTCAAAGTGACCCACATTTCGCCGGCAGTTGGATTTAAAGTGCAGCCCAGATTCTACTGTCTGTCTCACTTCAAGTCATAGCGTTTCTGTGGCCAGACATTTTTAATTGGGATATGAGGGTCTGATAATTTTTAATTTAGAATCGGCCGGTGGGTAAAAATGTTACACGCAGGCAATTGTTAAAGTAACATAATGCGTTAATGTATAGTATGAACAGTGGTAAAATCTGTGCGAAAAGAGAAGAGTCGTGGAATGTATGGGGCCCAATACATTCCACGACTCTTCTCTTTCCGAACAACCTCTATTAGCTTTGTGCATGTCTATGGCGCCACTCTGTACTGGTGTGACACATTATTTATTTTAGTTATCTGGAAGTCGACAGTGACAGCTGTCAAATAGTATGACGATGGCGTCCCTCGCTTCGTGGACTAAACACGGTACTCTACTGAAAAGCTCTCTACGTATTATATCACGATTATATTCAAATACTACTCCATGTCCAGCTAATAATTATGAGCGAAACAACTTAAACGTGATTCTCCTCATTTCTCGTTCTATTAACGACCTTAAAATAAGTACATAAGATATATTTTCGTCCGTATATAATATAAAACCGTGTACGGCGTTAAACGCTTAGCCATAGCCTCGTTAATCGTCCACTTGTACATATGTAATGAGCCCACGTAATAACACGCGATAAGGGCTATGTTCTAAGCGGTCAACTTAGGATTACCAGTGTGGACTCATAAACGGTGACCTTATGTTAGTTCAATGTGGATAAGACCATCTACTAGCTGTTTCGTCGCTTTTAACTCTTGCGTTTGTACACATACTCCTCGTACAGAATTTACTTACTTACCCCACATTGCCCTTACATGAAAATTTGTCACAACTACGTACCTATAGGTGTATTTTACTGTAATACTTTAGCTAAAGAGCAGACAAGACCACGGATGGGAAGTCATCGTCGCCTAAGGACATAAGCAACATCAGAGAAGTTACTCCGTTGCCGACCTTTGTAATAGTGTTGAGTCGCTCACTCGTGAGGCACCTCATTTGTACCACTCATTTTGTTAATTTGTCGCAGTACTTCGTACCGCAAAAATGTCTTACTTCACTCCTCTATTCATTTTACTCATTTACTCGCGCGCATCACAAACACCTCTTGCCACACAAATCATTCACACACTTCAAATTTCAAAAAACTCTTATCCGTTCAAATTCACTCGCGAGTCTCGCGACCCTCAAAACTCATACACTCTTCACAACTCGCAACAGAGTCCCTGGATCGCGCGAGGCGCTAGGTGCTCGCTGCTCGCCTGCTCGCCGACACTCAAAACTCAAATGTCTCAAATGAAGAAACGAGTAATGATCCACACTGTCAACTGCCGAACTACAAACCTTATTGCAATGACAAAAGGTCCACTCACCGCCTCTCTGTGACATGAACCCCTCAAAAATCCTTTCAAAATGAAACAATGAATTAGAAATACCCAAAGAGGGAGTGAGACCGACACGCGACGTACTTCAATATCGCTTCGCGTCACCACCGAAAATACGTTAACAATTAAACACGAAAGACAACAAGCGTAAGCGCTGCAAGCTTTCATACATCTTGAAAAAATTGTCGCTGTTGGAATTAATGGAATAGTTGACGCTGAAAATATGCTAGTACCTCAGCTCATTTGAAGTAAGACATTGTAACACCTCATTCATTCATTTAGAAAATGAGGTACTCATACAAACTCATTTTAAATTGATGTCCTACCCATCACTACTTTGTAAACCATGAATACTTGCTTCTTGAACCTGAATGTCATAACGCAATGCAATGTTTCCAGGAGGCAGCTCAGACCACGTTGGGGTTATCCCGTAAAAATGTCCGAAATTAAGCGATACTTGATGCTCTGGAAAAATCATTAGCAATTCGACAATTAGTCTAGTCTAGTCTAATCTAGACATCACGAGCTCTATCCAATGTCACTGTTGACGGATCACAGCGGATCAAATCCATAACAGTTTCAGAACAAGAAATTGAAATCAGAATCGGGCTCCAAGTTTAACTACGCAACCAACACGGGGAGGTCTCTGTTGTTCGCTCCAGTAGGTACGACTTTACTATATACCTATATATCAAGAAGAAAGAGAATTAAGACCTTTAGTGCTTTGTGTTATACATACCTATGTATAACACAAAGCACTAAAGGTCTTAATACTCTTCATATTTTGTTGGACAATGGTTAATTTCTAAATAAGTACAGCAGTTTTGATTACAGAATCATGTACAGTCAGCGGAATTAATCTACGCGGACAAAGAGCACAGAAAGCCCACAAGATCTTTACAATAGAGGCGCGTGACGCGAGCCTTTTTGAGCTCTTAGTCTGAAGGCATCTGCTACTGACTGTACTTTAAGTCCCTGGCGTAATAGCAATATCTGGGGGCACGGTAGTGCCCCCGCCAAGACGAGCAAAGCGAAGCGCAAGGGCACTACCTACCTTTTCTCGAAACGATTCGTCCTTTTTTTTAACCCTCATAACTTGGGTTTGGATTATATCAGATAAAAAAAATTCTCGGGATATGATGTCAATAGTGGACTTATTAAACATAAAAATTTTCAATTGCATAGCTCTTATACTTTAGATTTTATTCATATCTAAAAAACCCCGATTTCGTCACTGACTCACTCACTCACTGTTGATCATCAAAACCTCTAGGGTACTTCCTGAAGTCCTAGGAAGCTGAAATTTGGTATGTAAGATAGTATTAGTACACAAACAACAAAAAAATTCAAAAACTTGAATTTTTTGCCCCTAAGGGGGTGAAAAGGGGGGTGGAATTTTGTATGGGAAATCAATACCCGCTGAACCGATTTAGTTGAAATTTGCTATGTAGATATTCTTTGTAATGGGGAATGGCATAGAATAGTTTTCAACCCCAAAATCACCCCGTAAGGGTGAAAAGGGGGTAGAAAAGGACGTTAGGGGAAAAAGAGGGTTGAAGTTTGTATGGGGAATCAGTAAAAAGCAGATTGTATAAAAGATGCCCCCAGGTACGTATTTCAGGATTTTTAATAGTAGGTACTTAAATCACACGCGCAACCCTTTAAATTAGGGGATGGAAGCAACTTACAAAAAGAAGTGAAATCCCACCAAAAACATTTTCATGTAAAATGTTGCCAAGACGAAACCATAAAGCTCGCACTGACAAAAAGTTATCACATCTCTTGTAGAGCCAAGCTTCTAACTCTACAAGCCCTAACTTCACAAACTCTACACCTTAGTCAAAATATGTGGCTTGGCCGTTTCGTTACTCCAAGAACTATTGTAAGTATTATAAAAATAATAAACAGTGAAAACATTTTTCACCTTACGTCCATGTGACAGTAGCGAAACGGTCAAGCCACATAAAGGTGTAGAGTTTGTGAAGTTAGGGCTTGTAAAGTTAGAAGCTTGGCTCTACAAGAGATCTGATAACTTTTTGTCAGTGCGAGCTTTATGGTTTCGTCTTGGCAACATTTTACATGAAAATGTTTTTGGTGGGATCATTTTTACTGGATATGAAATTGATACTAGGTTGAAGGTAATATGATGGTACTAGAAATACTGTTATTGTGTTTGTTATAATAGTCTATACCTATTCGGCGGGCAAGCCCTTCTTTCCCGGCCTCTGCAGTAATGTATACTATTCTGGATAGGAACTTCATCAACCCTTCTTGGCCTTCCTCTCTTGTTTGCTATTTCTCGCTTGTTTGAATGCAACTGTTTGAAGTCATTTAATTTAACATCTATAGTCGCCGACAACAGTCCACCATCTATCGCTTTAAAAATTCCCGTTTATTGATTTTGTAATAAAATACTTAGTGTATAACCGGCCTAATAAGAAGTCCAGCGCTCTTTACAAATATTGAAAAGGATACAAAACTCCTTAATACACCAACAAAGAATTTATACGAAGTATTATCTGGCGTCATAACAGCAGTGTTAACTGAAAGGCGAAAACTCGTTCAATTATGTGACTTATTGTATAAGAACAAGGTATAGAATTCAATGAAATTTCGCATGCAGATACAATATAAATGTCAAAGCATTATGATCGCTTACCAAGTACGGGCCAGGTTTAAAATAACCGGCATAAAAGCGCTCTAAGACTACGCATAGTTTTTACGCATTTAAATGGGAAATGCTCCGGAAGAACTGAATTTGTGCCATAGTCTCGCTTTTATGCACCGCACCTCCCGCCTAAGATCGGTTTTCCTAGGTCTCCATGTCTCCAATACGGATAAATATGGATGTCGTAGTATTTGTATGGAGACGACCGCTATATGACGGCACCGCTTTCGGAGGAAACCAAAGCTTAAAGAGCATAGCTCGTTCCCACTTCATAGATACGTGGCCACCAAGAATAAGCGGGCATCTCGCTCGTTCTTCCCAGAAAGTGAAGAATGTGGAATGAGTTACCCCTGCATCGACATGGGATTCGTCAGGCATGGGATTCAGCGTTCTTAAGGGTCGGCAATGCTTAAGTGGCTCCTCTTGTTGCTTATGTCCATGACCGGTAGTGATAGCTTCCTATGAGGCGGCTGGAGACGAGCCGCTCGTTGGCTGGCTATCATATCACAAAAATCTAGAGGTCATTTTACAGTGGATCTACTATTGATTTTTCTCTTCAACACTCGCGTAGGTAGGTAATAATTCAGAATCAAGGACAATGGCAGTATCGGATGACAAATCGATTTAGTATCGACGGGCCGTTATCTTATCAGAGATGTGCATTTCCTTGTGAAATCTTTGAATAAGTGAGGTTCTTGCAATTTTTATCGACTACATGATTCTGTTGAAAGTTATCAATGTCTCGAGATTATCGTTGGTTATTATCGTTGCATTGCGGTTTAGTACCGTGTTCAAGTCATGTTTACCTAGATTATGAATTTAAGTTGAGTCAGTATTCATCTTTGAAACAGACAGGGAGACGTACAGATACTTTTGCATTTATAATATAAGTACGGATTTGCGTCGGGGTTAAAAATAAACAGCAATAAAAAACAATATCCAAATAAGATATAGGCAATAAGTGCTTTACGAGTAATACCCTGTCCCCGGTGTCCTACCGTTCTGAACTCTAAATCCGGACATTCCACTCTGATTCACCCGGAGCCCACCGGCATACTATAATATCCGATTCAGGTTAAATGGTTATTTTTATCCTACACATTCGATGGGTTAGGTTTAGACCTAGACGTAACCAACGTTTTTTGCGAATACATTTAGATGTATTCGCAAAAAACGTTGGTTACGTTCGTCTTCATTTCGTATTTTACCAGACAATTCATTCCTTATCATATTGATAAAAGAAACATTTTTTGTGATGGAGACCTGTGTAATCATGCTTAATGAGGAAATTATCTCCGAAGAAGTACAAATGCGTATGACCCCAATATTTGCAACCCGTTGAGGCTAGCTGCAGACCCCATCTTTGTGACCAATGAGATGATGAAGAATCAAATCAAGAGTGAATATGTCATTTTTATATTTGGCCATGTGTTCTCTTTTCGCAACCTTATCGACCTACTTAGCGCGCGGAGCTGTGCGGAAAGTCTTCGACGCGTTAGAAGCAAACATTTTGCTGAGACCTTTCCAAGGGATTAGTAGTAAACTAGTAAATACATGTACAATTCTCTATGATCTCTCAACTCTTTAAAAATTGTCTCTCATTAACGGTTTAAAATCGTTAACTTTCCACTCCCGTCTAGAACCAAACGCGAGCTTGATCAAACTCGATTAAAAGCTGAATACCGCCTAAACTAATACGGGAAAAGATAATGTGGACGGGAATTCGTTTTGCCAGAGTAAGTGCAAATAATTTTCCGTCTGAAGGAGGCTTCAGTGCTTCGGAAACTAGGCTAGCTTTAGTAGCTAGACATTGTTGAGAGGGGCTTTAGACAGGTATTAAAATTTCGTAGCACGAGTTAGGGGCGCCATTTTGATTTTTGTGACTCTAATATAATAAGCAAAAGTTAATGGATTGTTTAATAATCCAGCTAGGTTTCGTGGGGGAACTGGGGAGGGTACTGAATTTCAAGCAAAATAGGCACAATAAAAAAACGACTGACGATTTGCGGAAAATGTCCATTTAGGATAACTAACTAACCTAACCCAACTTAAACGTAGAAATTAAACTAAAAAACATTTTGAAAATAATTGAAAAATCATGTCAACATGATAGACCATGTTGACATGATTTTTCAATTATTTTAGACCCCGTATGTGCGTGAAACGTTAATATGAAAGTGAATGAAGCGAAAGATGTATGTCAGGGTCGCAGCAATCGGTCATGGAAATCTGTGCAACCCCCTTCGGGAAACGTGTTTGTATTTTCTTTGACGTCATGCCTAATTTGAGATGTAGGTATAGTAAATAAAAATTATACGACATATCTTAGGGTCACTACTGTCACTAGCGACTAGGTTAAGAGGCTGTCAAAACAAAAAGTATAAATAACCGATATTCAGCTCAGATATTCGATCTAAAGGGGCCCACTGATTAACAGTCCGCCGGACGATATCGGCCTGTCAGTTAGAACAAAAAGTTGACAGTTCCGAACAACTAACAGGCCGATATCGTCCGGCGGACTGGTAATCAGTGGGCCCCTTAAGTTGAGTTGGACAAACGTTGGGTTGACTAAAGTAATTTTTAACATTTAATAAATTCTGGCGACAAACGTTTGAAAATCAGCTTAGCATATATTTGGTAATACCAAACACCACCATGTCCACCATATTTGGAAGGCTAGCATTTCCATAAATGTTAACTTATTCTACTGCAGACTTAACTTATCCGGACAATACATAACGGAAAAAAAACAGTCAAATTACGTAACCCCTTTTGTAGAAGCCAAACTAAATATAGTAAGCTTATTGTAAGTACCATATAGTCCGTTTTTTCCCTATTGTTCTTCAAACGAGGTTTCATTTATCATGGACGATTAGTGGCTGACCGAAATCGATAATCTATAATGTCTAACGTGCCCAGGTATTTAAAACTTATCAGGCTAAAATCTTGGCAATGCTTCTTTTTGTCTATTTCTAATTTAGGCCACTACTGTGGAATCGGTGAATCATTTATTTGTTAAATATAACATGGTATATAGAGATACAACAGACATGTTTTATGTTTGATTTAACCGGTTCTATACCAGGGAGTAGGTACAGGTGAACTCTTCTTCTTTTCGTGTAAAGGGATCAAACTTCTTAAAACTAAATTTTTGTCTGCCAATGCTTTGCCACTTCCAGCCCTCGGGGTGTAGCCCTCAGGAGATCTTCCTCAGTGGACGTCGTTGAGCACAGAGAACACTGTCTCATGTGTATTGTTGTTTGAGGGACTCCACACTCGCAGGATGTATCACCTTGTCGCCCAATTCCCCATCTCAGAAGATTATCTTTTGACCGACCAACTCCCGTCCTAAGTCTGTTGAGAGCTTTCCATACTGTCCACTTTTCCTTACAGGAAAACTCACTTCACCTTCACTTTTCCTTTTTTTTTTTACAGGTGAACTTATGAGGCAGATAACGGCGATTGTAGGAAAATATGTCTAGGGTTGTTTCTAATTACTAATATCATCTCATTTTCTATGTGTCGTGAACTAGACCGTGGCAATTACACTACAGAGGTGCATAGCTACATATTTTCTGAGAATTATACGTATATCTGTCGTTATGGATATCACACTCTCCTACTCTAACATTTAATCAACCTTCTCTTTTTCCCGCTTTCCGCCATTAGACACAATTATCCTTAACAATAAAAAAAGAAATGTTCATATATTTTAGGAAGAAATAAAATTGTATAAAGCACAACAATCATGCTAAAGGAAGAAAATGAACCTATTATCACTTTATAAATTTATTCATTTTAAAATTTCTATTTATAAACGTAGAAATGGGATATAAATAATGCATTACTTTGTTTAATAAATCTAAAAGCATAAATTTACAGATTCAAACCGCGAATTTAAATTCAAGCCGAAATCCCAGAAAACTTAACACTTTAAACTTTAAATGGCGATGGCAGTCTAATTTATGTAGCCTTTTCAATTCATACAAACGCGAACAGTGTATTTAGGCGAAAGAAATGTTGGGGCGTGTATAGTGTTGTGAATAACGCTCATTTCAAGGCTTAAAGACTCGAACCCTTAAGACTCTCGAGGCTTAACGCCTCAAAGGTGGCAAAGTAGATTTCTTACATCCATACGCGTAGGTAAAATAAATAAATACAATTCTCAAATATAGTCGAGTCTTCAAGACTTACGAGTCTTGAGGACTCAAGTCTTTAAGCTTAAAAATAAGCGTTATTCACAACATTGGGCGTGTATTTTTGTTCGGCCGCGTGAAAAGCAGGTCCTGTATTCTGATTGGTTGAGCGAGATTTAGCCTTTAGTTCTTAGACATACCAGTAAAGAGGCGCTTTGAGATCCTTAAGAAATATTATTTATAAATAGTAAGGAGTATCATGTTGTGGGAAATCATAATCATCATTCATCAGTAGACTTATACAGGCTGGCCCATTTAGATCGGTCAGTATGGGAAAATCTGAAACTAAAAGACATACGACGATCTCTTCTTAGGAACCATGTCATCGATTTTAGTAACAAGAAAAACTGCATTCATACAATTTAAAAAAAATATGTACTCAGCTCGGGAATCGAACCCGGATATTTTTAAAAATAAAACTAACACTATTTCTATTTAGATATCGAAGTATAGGTCTTAAGCAGTAAATGTTACTATGAAACATGATGTCTGAAATGAATAAAATGCATTGTCATATCCTTTAATTTATTTTAGTAAGTTGTCGAAATTACCAGCGCTTTTTTCAATACATTTTACATAAATTTTTTTTAAATGTATGAATGCTGTTTTTCTTGTTACTAAAATCGATGACATGGTTCCTAAGAAGAAAGAGATCGTCGTATGTCTTATAGTTTCAGATTTTTCCATACTGACTGATCTAAATGGGTCAAATTCATACGAACCAAGTAGTTTTCAATGAGTTTTACATTGAAAATACTGACGTTTATAAATTATTTTTATGTGTATGTTTAAAAATATTTAATTTGATTAATTTAATAGCCGTTTAAATTATTTTTTACACAATTTTCAATTATGGCTGAATCCGGATGGGTATGTGCCTTAGAATCCTAACCTGCCAAAACAAGACAATATGGCAGACGAATGTGTGAAATGTCACCGTATTTAAGAATGATTTCGCTTAAAATTTAGTTTTTTCTTCGCAAGTGTGCATTGTGTGTAACTCCGGGGGTAAAAATATTGTTACTCGAGTTTTTAATTCAGAGAATATATATAGACTCTCGTACAATATTTCACTTACCTGTCACTCGAATATCAAGGGTCAGGGCTGGATATACTTTCTTCGAATTTCGTTTTTAGTAATAGCCGTCGTGGGGTCAGTCACCCGCGAATGAAAATGCAGGGAGGAAAAGTATTTGTAAGAGCTTAAGACCTTGACGTAAGTTAGGGAAGTAAATAATAGCCCCAAAAGTAACTCGATACCGCAGTAAGCCAGTAGCGTAACAATAGCCGTCTATCCGAAAGCCAAGTTAGTAACTTTGTGAAAGTGATAAGGTACTAAAATACATCATGAGGATAAAGAACACGCCGCCAAAATGAGAACTTTAAAATGAGTAACTTCAATTGCGTGATGGACGCAGCTATGTTTTTCAGACTCTAATTCCAATTCCGTGTTTTTGAGATCCAGAATTCTAGCAATTTCCTTTTGGCGTATGAAATGAATTGATATTTGCTAATCAAGATATTTATACTACAAACTTTTCTTGGGTTAGTTGGGTTTCAAGACAAGACAGTTGGAACCTCGCTAATTTGTGAGTTTTAACCCCATTTGGCTCTGTATCGAGTCATCGATACCTCATTGCGGATACAAACCTTCATTGAAACGTCCAACAAAGCCAGCCGAGCGGCTTTTGTAATCCTACGGGATTCAAAAATACGTACAACATACCAATAAAGTAAACGCAGAGCCACTACACTGTGCCAACCCTTTTATTCACTGAAATGATTCACCGTATTTAGATACGTCTGTCTTCATTTGCGGGCTAGACTGTCATTGCGAGGGACAAACTCGATTGGTGGAATAATAAAATCGTTTTAGTTGGCCGATAAATATTTGAACTGTAAAGTTATCGATTCTGTCTCAGACTATTGAAGAGCGAGCATAATTAATTAATGGCCGATTAAAATCGTAGCAGTTTCGCTTATATCGTCTGAGTGTTTCTCATCTAGAATTCATTCTCGTTATCTAAAATGCATTGAGATTGGAGAGTAGAACGTTGAACACAAATGGTATGATCCAGTCTGACTAGCGGGCACAATCGCGTTTATGCTCAGTATTTCAGATCATGATCAAAGCATTTGTTCCTACTCCAGCAAGTACAAAAAGGTATATTATATACCTACCTATTTACTATATACCTACGTACGAGTAGGAACACGGACCTGAGTCGACAGGAGGGAACACATTGTTTTTTTTTTTACACCAAAGCATCCAAAGTAATATTATCTGTTACACTTATACCTCTGAACCGATTTAGATAGATTTGGGTATGAAGATAGTTTGTGTCCCGGGGGAGGGTATGGGATACATTTTTGAAGTGAAAACTACTTTAGCGGCGCTGGGCACTTTTTGAGGTGGGGAAAAAATTATAAACTCGAGACAGCGTAAGGCGATCATGTGACCGTAAGCCCCGTAAGGTGGCCACTCATAATTTAAATGGCATTTAAATCAATAAAGAAAAACTCAATGTTATTTGACATTTATGTTGCGGACTCCTTTTCAAGACTCTACCTATGTTCAAATAATTTGACGTTGTCATGGCAGTATGTTAATAAACATGTCAATGAAAAAGTGTGATCTTATTTGAGAATGATAATAATATATATAATAAATAAATAGAATACCTCCGCTAAACGTATGTATCGTGTTACCGGGAGTCGGTAACATAATGAGGTGAGTTTTCACTTCTATCGGCACTCCCGGAGTGCAACCGTTGATGCTTGTTTATCTCAGAAACCATCATTCCACGCTGACGGCAGAAACTATTAAGGTCTAAATAGAGCATTAATAAGTACACAAAAAATAGCCGCTGTAATAGAAGTCAACACATTGACAATCACGTGATAGAAAGCATTGAAACACGTAAACGTACTACCATTATACTCCTAATGCAGTAACGGTTTGATATCCGCAGTGTAAATAAACTTTTATCTCTACCATAAATAAAGCATATGAGGTCTTGCTTGCTATCTTCTTGGGAGGCATTTGGGAGGTAACTTCGTCTGTTTGTCCTGAGTTACGGTCAAGTCTAATGTTTCACAACTAGTCTCTCCAGGCACTGTTCTTGTATGGAAACTATACTGGGATCATAGTAGACTCATAGGAGTAACACTACTAAGATACCTTGCACAACTTTGCCCATATGTATTTGACGAATAAGGTTAAAGGTTGAGGTGAAGGTCATGACCTCATGACCACTACAGCCCTAAGTAAAAAAAGCTACCAAAAGCCAGATAAACCCGATTTAAATGAAGTTCTGTAAATATTCATACCTATCATAATGGCATTTCAAATGTTTGGCTAGCAAGAAGTGTGGGCGAGTTTCGAAATAAACTTATCACTCAGCCCATAGAGATGACTTACGCCGTTACACTTCCAATAACATTTAGCTTAGCAATGGAATAAGTCGCCCAGACACGTCTATCAACAGTCAGACTTTAGGTCGTTCCTCCCCACTTATCTGGATTATTCTAGCTTATCATTAAATTGGAACTTTTGAGATAGACTTCAGCCTTTGTTAGAAGTTCTGCGAAGGGAGTTGTTTATTAAAACCTGTAGTTTTTACCCAAATAAAACGGGACCCTATTTCTAAGACTCATCTGTCCGTCTGTCACCAGGTTGTATCTCATGAACCGTGATAGCTAGGCAGTTGGAATTTTCACAGATGATGTATTTCTGTTGCCGCTATAACAACAAATACTACAAATTAAATTTGTACGGAACCCTCAGTGGGCGAGTCCGACTCGCACTTGTCCGGTTTTTAAATTCTGTTGCTAACAAAAGGAGTATTGTATACACTGTAATATAAAAAATACTCCCAGAACTAATAAAACCCGCATGTTTTCACGCTAAAATTTGCAATCGTTGTCAGACAGTTATTATATTTTTGTTTTTAATTACACTACTTTGGGAACACATCAAATTATTTTATTAAATTGATTTGTGTTTTTTAAGTCCGAATCCGGCCTTCGCCACTGGAGGGCTTCGTCACTTTTTCTTTAATAGGTATATGACATCTATTTCAGTATATAATTTACAAAATTAGTTTAATTCCTTAAATAAAAATATGTCCAAAATGTTTATATAATGCTTACACAGTATTTCTGTGCCTAACTATGAGTAGACTATGAATTTTACGTTTCAAACTTATTAATATCAGTAAGGTGACATAATAGTTTTCATGCACAAATGGGTAAATAAAATGTAAGTAAGAATAATATTTAGTTTGTCAGTCTTTTAATGAAATCCTAAGCATAAAGTCAATTATATATTACGATCAATTATTATTTTTAATCCCAAGGCACCGTACAAGCGCGCTAGTATTTTTAACTGTACACTCTAAAAAATGAAGACCAACTAAGAGCAGTTTTCTCTTAGTTGACGTTAAGTTAATTATAACAATAACGATCTTATATAAATCAAAGAAACCTGATTACTTAAAACAATAAGTGTATCTGTGATTGAACTAATAAAGTAGGTATGTTATTAATCCTAACAATTGTATACTTTGCATCTATCATTAACTTGTTGGCATAATTATGTAACGTAGGTTGATTCAATCCTTAACAAATTAATTAAAACAGATAAATATGTTAATAGTTATGAACATTTTAATAGTTTATGTGATTATTTTCTCTTTGTTGATTTACATAAGACTTGGTATTTTAATCAACTAAACATATAATATTTAGAACAACGAAGATAAAACATTCAATCCCATTATGATCAAGTTATTGTATTAATTACGAAACTAATATTCCATTCTATTAAGAATTATTTGTTAAATCGATTTTTTTCATAATTAAATTAAATAATCAGTTAATCCGTTCAATCAAGAGATAAGTAGGGGGGCGCCGGTGCACCCGCGGTCCTCCCCGCCCGCGCCCCTGCGGCGCCTGTGACCGTGCGAGTGGGGAGTCAGTCTCAGCCTCGACGTTCAACATTCAACTACTTAGTCATTCAAGTACGCGTCAACGAAATAAACTTTACTTGTGCCTTTATTTCACGGCAAGCCTGGAACAGTGAACGTGTTACCTTTGCTTTGTGTACCTAATGTATAATAGTGTATGTGCAACATGGAGCAAGTGCTAATCGCGGCGACGGGAATAAAAGGCGCGGGGACGGGCCGGGATGGTTATGTGGGAATCCCTGTTGTGGACTAATGAGACCCCAGGTCTACCCAGTAAAACCCCTGTTGGCCGCCTCAAGGCTTTAAGGCGAGGCACGGGAAACGATCGGGACCATGCTTCCGAAACCCCGCCAGCGGCTGTCCGAATTGCGGACTCGACTTCGGAGGAACTGTTTCCCTTTACTTCTCTAAGAGTGCGCCATTTTTTGCGCATTGGCCATCCCAGAGACCCTCGTGTAGGCGACAGACGTCCCCGAGCCTGCCGCCAACGGGTACCCATAAGGGGGAAATCGACGGTTGTACGCCAAACGGTCATTATATTTGTAGCCCGTTTTAAATGTTAATTATAATATATATGTAAGGTATGTAAAAGAATGTTCGATTTTTAAATGTAAAACGTTTAGTTTTCTAAATGTTTAGATGAATAAATAACATCTTATTATATATATATTTTGTTTTATTCATTTACCCCCTTTTCATAAAACTTTACTTAGTTCTGGCTAATAAGATGCATAAGTCGATGCAATCATGTTCTTAGTTGAACTTATTAGGGTCAAATAGTTGATACAGTAATTCTTCATGTTAACATTGATTTACATCTTAGTTGAAATGATTAAACAATTGAGATTCAAATTTAACAATATCTTAGTTCAGGCTAATAAGGTGCATTAGTCGATGTAATCATGTTCTTAGTTGAACTTATTTGGGTCAAATAGTTAATACAGTAATTCTTCATGTTGATATTGACCTACATCTTAGTTAAACTGACTTGTTTGTATTAGTTGGTACAGTAACTTATCATGATAATAATTATCAAGCCCTTAGTTGATCTTGCTAGGATCAATTAGTTAGCATAATTATTTTTCGTGTAAATATTGAACAAGATCTTAATTGGTTCAGTTACATAGATATAGTAATAGCAATCAGAATTACCTTATTTGATGTGTCTAAGTTCTTGTTAGGCTCGTATGGAATCAAGATGCTTGATTACGACTATCAAGATATTGATAGGGCCAACCAAATTTTTTTTAGAGTGTATAATCTACTTATTCAAGTCCTAGGCCTAGGTAAAGGTTTGAATATTTAGTACATCCACTATGTTAATGTGACCTACAGTGTCGCAACGTTGGTACCTGCAGTCCTGCACATCCGGTGTCAAACCAAACGTTAGATAAAGCACATAAGGCCTTAGGTGACCTTTAGACGAACACATCGCATTGTAGTGTAACAATAGGATGAGTCAATTATCACTGAATTAGTGTAGGTTGAATCATTGTAGGTAATATAATAATTGTAATCGTTATTACAAGTTTAACTTTACTAAGAAAAGTAAAGTTGGTGTATAGACCAATATCCAATGCATAGGTATCGACACCAAAGTTTAGGTCACGCACACAACAACATATCATGTAAAGACAGCAGAATTTTGAACGTAGTATTTTTTTTCAACCGTTAGCAAATTTAACCAACCATGTATTGTATTTAGCTTACCTAAATTGAATATCGTGCATTTAAATGACATTGACTCATTCATTAACTACCTTTTTTGCTATTGGTATTCTATGTAGCTGTGCGCCGATACCCATGCCAAATTCCGGATAGTCCAGTATCTTAAAACTAGATCAGTGATTTCCGCGAATCAGGTGACCGTATCATCTTTTTTTTTACTAAAATCTATAATGGGTTAGCCTAGTTAAAAATAGATCTTGTGAAAGAAGTTTTTATATTTAATTTATACCTTGCTGAAACGGATTTCGCTGTAGAAATATACATTATAATACTCGTAGGCAATTCGGAATAACTTAGGGCATTAAGGATCTTCCATAGGGTTGGGCTTCCTTGATTTGAATACCCATATTATAAACGCCTAAAGTACTCTACCCAAATCAAAATCAGGTAGGATGGACGGGGAGATCGGCTGCCTTACTTTAATATGTATTTAGGAGCATTACAGGGTAAAAAAAATAGATTACAACAGTCTACATATTAAAACAATAGGAGTGGTAAATTCTCTGAACTGAGAAATCCCTACTATAGTTCGTTTTTTTAGCATTAGAAAGAAGGTAAGCGATCTTGACATGTCTTTTAATTGAAAAACGCTTTTTAAAAATCAGTAACTATTACTTATGAAAGCAGAAGAATATAAATGATCGTATTAGATTCATAATTGTTACATATTTGCCGTGACTTATTTTTAGAACATGTTTTTCAATTAGGTGAAATACATCAAGATTGTTTACCTTTTTTTTAATGCTAAAAAAACGAACTATAATATTATAAATGCTACAGTCCAGTAACTCTGTCTGTGAGTTACCTCTTTACGGTTAAACCGCTGAACCGATTTAGATGAAATTTGGTAAGCCCCAGGGAAGGACATGGGATAGTTTTTATCAATCGTCATCACTCCACGCAGACGAAGCCGCGGGCAGAAACTGGTAAGTAATAATTCTAAATTCTATCATACTTTTAAGAGCTGCAATATATCAAGTTTTCCATATGCTAATCATTAAAATATATTGAGTTGTCCGTGTGCTTTTCTTGCTCACTGCAACTGTTGTAGTGCAACCACCAACTTGAAGCAGGCATTTGAAATAATGCCAACATTAATCAACATTTCGTACACCGCTCAACCTATCGAACAGCATACTTAAACACAACTAAAACATGTTGCCATTGTAGTAGTATCGGCCATTGAGCCGGGTATGAATGGAGCGACCTCGATTGTGAATTAACACGAATGAGTGCTAAATTTTCTCATTGATCGGAAAAGTCAATAACCGATGTGGGTGTTTTTCAGTTGTAGCATTTTTAGCGGAAGTTCCTCATTCCTGGAGCACATTTGAACGTGTTTATTTGCTAACGAAAAAGTTAATAACGCTCATGCCTACCTATTTATAGTACCAAGTATGTATCTGTATAATGTAATGAGTATAAGTATAGTCCAGTCAGGCCGATAATTGGATGATAAATCTGCCAAGGGAATTAGGTAAGAATGTGTCCGCGGACAGATCTTCGGCAAAAACGTCTGTGAGTAATTTCCGGCATACATTAGCAAATTTTCCTTGGCCACTCCGCCGAATACCTAGGTTTGAGAGTTTGAGGGCCGATACTACCTTCAGACCTTCAGGAAACAGCATACTCCTATCTTAAAGGCCGGAAACGTTGTACATGGGCGACGGTCATTGCTTACCATCAAGCAATTCGTCTGCCTGTTTGTCTTCTATGTCATAAAAGGGCGTTTTTTTTAAGTTGTCCCCTACACTTTTTTTTCAAATTTGGGATTTTTTATGTTATTTCTACTCAGAATCACGAGCTCTTTCTATCCTAATAGGAGAAAAAAAGTGTCCTAAGGTTTTTATTTCTATTCCGTCACCATTTTTCATAGACTTTGTATGGCGGTCGTGGAATGGAAAGATCGAAAAATGTATGGAAATTTTGGGAAACTTTTTTCTCCTATTAGGAATAGGATAGAAAGAGCTCGTGATTCTGAGTAGAAATAACATAAAAAATCCCAAATTTGAAAAAAAAGTGTAAGGGACAGCTTTTAAAAAAAACGCCCAAAAAAACATCTGCCAAACAACAGTTTTGGTCGGCGATAGAATGTTGTTCTTGGGTGCAACTAAACTGCTATTTTATTGGCGTATTCGCCGAATACGGCCAAATCGGTCGCGTTACAAACTCTGTTGCGGACCAAATGGCCTACCGCAATAATCTTTATCACTTTTGCATATTTGATTCGAACGATAGATGCAAATAGACAAACCAACGGAGACTTGTCAATAGTAATATCACTACTTAAGAGTAGGTAATGTCATTCAAATGCTAATGTCCTCAATCCTCATATACCTGCCTACCTACTTATGCTCCAAGTTTTTATCACAACCGCCTGGCCTGAATTTTCTAGCTCACCTTGTGGTCTAATACACAGGTATAGTAAAGCTGTACAGACAACTGTAACTAATCGGATTCTTGGAACGCTTACACATCAATTTGCATGGCACGCGCTTGATTCACTTAATTGTTACGTAAATCGATGGAACGGTGCAATGACAATTATTTATTTAACTACTAGCGACCCGCCCCGGCTTCGCACGGGTTAACAAATTAGACATAAACCTTCCTCTTGAATCACTCTATCTATAAAAAAAACCGCATCAAAATCCGTTGCGTAGTTTTAAAGATCTAAGCATACATAGGAACAGACAGCGGGAAGAGACTTTGTTTTATACTATGTAGTGAATAGTGAAGCAAGTGCGAAGTCTCTATGTCAGCTTGGGAAGAAATGCTTTCGTATGTCTATCCGGCTGTTCACCTCTGCAGGTCGCATTTCTCTACTGATTCTTGTGTAATTTTGTGAGCAGGTTCGATAATTAAATGGATTTTTTGTTCGATTCAGTTATATGAAACAATCAAATTGGCGTGGCAGAAATGTAAAATTGTGAGTCAGGCAATAGTATGTAGAGTATTAATATTAAGTAGAGGATATTAATGTCGGCTGCCCTCTTATGATTGATGCCTTCAACCTTAATATGTATTTTAAAGTACAAGTGTAGACTTTCTCCAAAAACGGGAGCCAATGAAGTCCCCTGAACAGTCCCTAAAGTACCTACAGTAATCATTGGATAGTTTACCTTATCTGCCACATATTTGTTCACTATTACAGTCGCATCAGATATATCGGAGCGGCCGAGGTGCTCAAAATATCTAAACACACACTTTAGCGCCCTGACAATAGAGGCGTGTTCAGATATTTGTGAGCACCTTGGCCGCTCCGATATATCTGATGGCGAATGTACATACATTCGAGTGTTTGATATAGAATATTAAACATACATATTCGGCTTATCTGCAGTCATGTTGATAAATGTATTGGTATTGTCGCTATATTATTACTTTTACTAGCGATAAACTTGTAACTGTGAAGTGAACTAATTAATATAAGCATGTCTTAGCCAAGAATTGGGTAGGTATGTGCACGACCAAATATGCCAAGGTATGTGTTGTGTAAATATATTTTTGGAATGTCGGCTTGTAAAGATGTTTGTAAACTCGACCGTACATATAACATATAGGAATATATGTCGGAGCTGCTCTACCCTAAACTGACTGATCTATCGTATAAATACAGTTTAACAAACCCCTAACCAGCATAATAAGAAAATAACACTAAACAATTGTAAAGAACCTCCAAAGAAACCCGTAAATTACGCCCTTAAAATGTCGCAAAAGTGATTAAGGAACTTTTTTTTAAGTTACAGTCTCTGAATGAGCTCGGAAACAAGGAATAATGCTGTTTACCCAATAAAACCTCGCGAGGATGACCTTTGAATAAAAATGGAACCCTTGGGTTTCGGGACAGCGAAACTTGAACGATACACATTGCCATTTAATTGGGGCAATAATTACAAATATTTGAACCTTCAATATGTTAGTAGAACTCGATTGCAATCGGTTTGCTTGTTTATGTCCAGACTGATCAGATGCTTTGAGAAAAAATGACAGCTTCGCTGCGGTATTGGTGCCGTATCGTACTATTAGTAACACGGCTTCGTCGTTTTAATTTCCTACTAATTAGTGGATAATTTGGTCTAATTACGTGGTTTTTCCGGTATGCGTTAGTCAGTATAGTGACTCAACACTCTTCTTTTTTTGGCACTTCAAAAAAAGAGGAGGGTCTCAATCGCTTGGGATCTTTTATGGCTAATGGAAGTAACGGATGATAATTATAATGAAACTGGAAGCTAAGGTGAAAATATTTGCTAATCTTTCACGCGACAATTTGCTTTTCATTGAAAATAATAATCAAACATTCAATCTTTCTTTAGTACCTCATCAAGTTATAATATAGCAACCAACAATATATGTATTCTCGACCAGAACCAATCCCACATACATAATAAGTTATTTCAAAAAAATATTTTTAAATATAGTATCTATCGAATAATGCGAGAGCGATAGAAATGGAAATAAACATCTTCGACGTTTGCGATAGAACGCTCGATATTTGTCAGCAGTTGATGCCTTACCAATCCGTCCGTGTGTCACAACTAGCTACGTCCGAGAGTGGCACTTACGAAGACAAATCGCCGATGTTATTGGCGATACCTGAGTATTTAATTACGTCTCTCTCATTCCTTTTGTGCGAGTGCGAGACGTTTCGTTATTTCTTATTGTGGTCGGATGAAGATTTTATATATTGTTTATAATGTTGTTTTTGATACGTTGTTTGACCTTTAGGTGTTTGACACGTTTTTTTGGAGACATTTGCGAAATCTGTATTGTTTCTGTGCTACACAATTGATTATAGGTATTTGAACCTACCACATCCTTTAAGCTACAGTGTGTACTCGCACTTAATTATCCATTATGATTTATGAAGCATCATTTGAAAGAAAACTCTTGGCTTAGACCCGCGCAAAAGAAAGCAGTAATGCCAAAGGCCTGGCTGTAACCCTTGACTCAAAAAGTTTAGAGTTACTTAGCATGGAGCAACAACAAAAACCTTTGTCTATTTCAATCCCTCTAAAAATCATAATATCCGTGTCACTTTATGTTGACACTTTATGTCCTTATTCCAAAGACTTAAAGTCCAATAAAGGTCAGTTAATACTACATCCTCGGTCGATTACTCTGTTGATTGGCGTAGAGCGGCCAGTGTTCTAACATAGCCTAGAAATGGCTACACTGGCTATCTGAGCTCTTTGTCAACATATAGCTGGGTTATAAATATATACAACAGATTGGTAATCTGAGTAGCTCCTATTAACCTCAAGCTAACTGGCGTGCGATACGCATCAACTACTAAAGGTGAAATTCACATCCCACCTCTTATCCTTTAACTCTCATTATCATGCTAGCGATGGTGGCTGCGTTAA